>NC_080465.1:12725970-13925970 GCF_028018845.1 Melospiza georgiana
CTATAAAAAATACTTTTCTCAAAAATTAATTTTTTTCCTGCCTGTTTGTTAAATTCTTCCTCTCTTTTGCTCTATCACAGCTGCTTTCCTGCTCTTTTCTCAGACCTGAAAACAACTAAAGCAACTAAACACTAAATATTCTGCTCCTCTGTTCACTCTGACTGGTGAAGAAAAGAAAGAAATAAAATACAGAGCTATATTTAAACTAGATGAAGATGGAGAGAAAGTGCCCTAGGTAGAACAGAAAACTCAACTTGGTAGGAAAGAAAAGGAAAGAAAGGGCAAGTATTTTCAGAAGACAGGAAAAATAATTATTTTCTTCCTTGGACTCTATGAGTGACCATTCTGCCATAGATGGTTGGTTGAGCACGGAAGAGGAGGCTCCCACCAGTGCTGCTAAACATGGGCAGCCCACGGAACAGCTTGACATATTGTCCAGAACTGTTTCTGGGGTTGATAAGCCACTGCAACCTGGTGGGCTAAAACGGGAACATTCAGTTTCTTCCTATATGGTATAATGTGCAAGTGGCTTTCTGTCTGTCTGAATTTGAATAAAAAGAATATATTTAGACTATGTTAGTTGATTTAAAAGATGTCCATCTCCAGCAAAAGCATTGTTTCCATATGGATACATATGTATCCATCCATTCTTAAAAAGAGAATTGTGGTATAACTTTTAAGAGTAGTATTTATAGCAATCTAATTTAAGTGAGTCATCATGCTTTGCTATATAGCACACCACAAAAACACCATAAATAAATTGGTGAGAGAAAAGAGCTTGAAAAATAATCTCATAAATACTCCTTCCAAACCAAGATAAGCAATAAATGAAGGTTGAAAAATGAGAATTCATTTGAGAAGTGATTTCATAACAGAATTGCAGGGATTTGAACTAAGTACTTGGCTAGGAACAGCTAATTTAATTTCTCATAGAACCTACCTCTGTATATATGTTGGGTAAATGTGTTTATGTTTGTGCTTAAGTGCATGTATCTTTTTTTCTGGAAAGTTACTTGACTACTCACGACATTTTTAGAAAAATCAGAAGACAGCAGGACTTACGCAAATAATCCTGATAATTGTTCTAAGGCCGATCTTACTCAGAACTGTGCATATTGTTGGATTAAGTGTGTTCACTGCAGCCAGGTACTTACATCATGAAGATGGCAGAGGATGGCCCTTTCCTTTCCTCACCTGGCAGTGAACAGGGTGAAGGGACTTCACTCATTTGCTTGAGGCAGAAGGAGCTGGGTCTGTGCATCCATCCCCTCCACCTGTGAACATTAAGCCAAAAGAAGGTGTGAAGATGTGGCATTGTACCCCAGTGGAGCTGACAGGATTACTTTTTCTCACTTTTTTCCTCACCAAACCTGTAGACAATACAGACACTTAGAGCTCCCTCCCTGCCATTTCTTGGGAGTCTCTAAGACTCTACAGTTGGAAATGATGTTAGGGAGCACCTCTCAAGCCCAATTCTTGTGTATCTCTAACCTGGCAGAAATTCTCAGTGGCTATGTCCACATGATTCCCATTCAGGGTCTGGAAGTAACTTTCTTTGTAGACTGCCTGGAAGCTAACTAGCAAAGGAAATAGGTTTCCCACAGAATTTGTCACTTCTTTCCCTATTTAGAAAATGCTATAAATCGGGTGCCTCCTGGTTCTCTGGGTATTTATGCAGGTGTGAATTCATTCATGTCTGTTTTATTGTGAATTTTTCCTGCTTCCACAGGGAAACAGGAAAACAAACCCTTACACAAAGTAAATGTAACCCAAAGTGCCAATTTATCTTTTTTTTAAATGACAATAGAGATCATTTTAGAGACTCATTGAGACAGAAAAATAAGGACAAAAAAGGATAAGACTGGGACTTACTATGAGAAGAAAAAAATCACATATAGTACCAGGTTTGTACTATTTTAATTTTATTTCAGAGCCCTTCATTTTTTTCCAGACATAAAAAGGAATGAGAAATGTATTTCCAAGACACTAGAGAGAAAAGTAAGATTTTTCTATGTAAATCCTATTTGTTGTCCAAATATTGCAAATCCTTTGCAAACTCAGATTTTTCTTTTTAATTTAGTTTGGGTTTCTTTTTTTTTTTTTTTATTTTTTTTTTTCCTTTTTTTTATGCAGTTTGCATTTTGTGAGGCTGCATGGAGGCAAGCTGGCCACCCCTAAGTCCCATCCAGTTCCCCGTGCACTAGCCAGGCGCGTGTGCACCTGGCAGGCACAGTGCCCACAATGGTGCCTTACTGCTCTGAATCAAGGGGCAATAACACCCAGCAGACAGATTCATGGTGTAAATGCATTCAAGAGTAACTGAGTAGGAGTTTATCTTCCAGCACCCCTTTTGTGACTTGCTGTGAGAGCAGTGAGTACAACAGGACACATTGTCTTGTTGAGCTTTCCACTGCCATGATTTTTTGTTGGGTCTCGGATGCTGATTTTGGAGCAGAGCAGATACCCTGGCCACCTCTTATCCTGGCTGCTTGTGCTTGTGCTGTTCTTGCTGGGGGATGGCCACTGTCCCTCAGAGTTTCAGCTCTCCCAGCTCAGGGGTTTGAGATCCCTCTGTTGGTACTAACACTGAGGTTTTGACAGTTTATGACAATTCCCCAAGGTGCGCTGGTGTGATCCTCTGCTCCACGACATGCATGCCTGGGCTAGCTCCAAGTTCACCCTAAAAAAGCCAATTGTGTGTACTGGTGAGCCTGGAACACATAATAGGGCAGCAAGGAAGAAATACTGAAATATTTTTAAGAATGCACAGTCAAAACATATTGATGGATAAGCAGAAACTAAAATAGTTAGGAGAGAGGGGCTATCTGTTTTCACAGCAGCCATCGGCAGTTTTTTCCTCCTCTCCCCTGGGAGACAGGCTGACCCTTCTTTCTTCTGCTTCATGTACAGTCAGTGTGTGCTTTGCTTTCTACAATCTGCAATCTCACAAGTACCCATTTACCTCTCAAAGGAGACGAGAAAGATTTAAAGCTGTGTGAAGTGCTCTTTGACTAGGGACCAAACGAGGCTTTCTAATTTACCAGTGCCGCTGGTAGCACTGGGTTGTCCTCAACAGACCACACAAGAAAGGCAAAGGCACAAGGGCTAGCTGCTTTGAAGTAAATCTGGGAAATTGTTTTTCCCCTTTGAAATGCAAACCCAATGGTAAAGCCATTGCTCCAGTGACTGCCTCTCTGCTCCCTTTGATATGGCACAATACAATGCAAATGTATTCTAGAGAGTGACTATCAAAAGGTTTCGAGAAGCAAAGGAAGAGAGAAATCATATTCTTATTTTCCACAGCTATTATGCTAAACAATATTCAGCCTGTTGAAATAGAGTTCAACAAGTAGGTTTGCAGAGACCAACTTGTTGACAATTGAGTTAAAATCTTGCCCGTCTCCAGAGTGACTCAATGGATGACTGTACTGTTTTTCTCTGTTCACATCAATATTGTTCCCATTTGCAATGTTTTTGCCAGAAGAAATTTAGGTTTGGCTTCTACACTGAGAAATCTGCTCGAAGTCCTTATGTCATCATTAGGGAATTTGAGAATAATATTCTTTATGAATACAAGAAAGTCAGCTTAGTAATTAAGTTGATTTCTTAGTTGCCATTTGTTATTGCTGTGGAATTAGCAAAAAAGTGAATTTTTTACACTTGATTATTTCTTTTTAAAATGATACAGTACTTTTTTCTCCCTGTGATTCCCTCAATTGTTGAGAATAAGAAAAAGAAAAGCAGGTTCTATTGAGAAAAAAACAAATGGACAAACCTACATTTTTTTCTAATTTCAAAACAAAATTAAATTTTACTTTAAAATGGAAAAAACTCTAAGCGATCTATTAATTACATCTTCCTGAACTGAGACTAAGGAAGTAGATATCTGATGCAGACATAATTATTTCTCCTTTTCAGGAGAGACAGGATTTTAACCGTGTTCTTCAATCCAGCATATCTGTCTTTCTGGCCTGAATTTTCCCAGTTTCCAAAGCAAGTTTAGGTTTCATTCACACATTTACTTTGTGTGTGACTATGATGTTCAGTCCAAAACTGGTTGAAGCTCTAATTTAGACTTTGTTCCATGGCTTGCTGAAGAAAGTAATAGATCAGAAAAAACCAGCTTTAAGCCAAGATACTGAAAAATGAATAAAGGAATTGATTATTAATATTGCAGAAAGATTAGGTAATGTTATAACTTTGTAGTACAAGAACCTGCCAATTCTACTTCTATTTTCTGTAATTAAGTTACCAGAACATTTTTATCTCTCTGCCCTTCCCCTTCTTCTAAAATATTTACTCTAAATGCTCTCAAAATATTGTATATGTTGACATAAATAGCAGTAGAAATACTTAACAGATAATTAATGTTAGTTTGCTTTGTTTTACAGCTAGGGCCTTCTATCTTAACAAAGTGCTAAGACTACAATATTTCAAGTTACCAAACTGTTGAAGAAAAACCCTTTTACATCTTCATTAACAAGTTCTGATCTGATCCTTGGGTAGTTCATTCAACACATTTAACATAAACAAGATTCCAATTACTTAAATTTTGTGTTAAATTTTTTTCATATTTAATTATTAAAAAACATTGCTGGATTCAAGAGAAGAAAGAAAAAAGCCCATGTGTTGAGCCTTGGCAGTGAAATACCAAATAATCATTCTCATTTTGAAACACAGCTGTGTTTCAAAAGTAAAGTCTTTACTTTAGAAAGTACTCTATTAACAAAATACTGATTGATCATTTCCTTTTGTAAAAACTGTTCCACACTGCCAGGGTGTCAAAAACAAAGCCAAGCAAATGGAACAAAAACAGCTTTGAGAAAGTAATTTAAACCTGTCTTGATTGTATTAGTCTCAAGACCTTACCACTGAGCTTTCATATCTTCATAAATTCCTCAACAGACCCCAAAAGAGGACAAGAACAATACATTTCATTAAACTCCAAACTAGTTTTCTGCTGGAGCGATGCAAGTGTATGCCCGCATGGATGTCACAGAATGGTGAAGACCTTAACATCAGACATGAAAGCATATCCTATTAAAAAGAAAACCTAGGTTCTTGCAAATAAATAAACAGACTTGAGTTTCTTTGTGTTTCAAAAAAAATCTCTGCCGTTTCCCTTCTCCCTCACCTGCATGTTTTACTTTCCATAGCATGACTATTTTTACACACAGTTATGAGAGGTGGCTGGAGTTTTAACCTCTGATATCACAGCAGTTGTTAGCATGATCATCTCTGCTTCTACTGAATCACTAAGGTTCAGTTTTAAATAGGTATTTCTTCAGTCCAAAAGCCTGGCACTGTGCTCTATGCAGTCTTCCAGATCTGACAATTAATATAATTTAGTAGTGAGCTTAGTTCCATTAAATTGTTGTCATTGAACCATCGGCATGGCAAGCACAGCAACTCTTGTGAACTATTGTGGGTACAGCCCAGAGAGAACCCTTTCAAACAGTGTTTTAGTGAAGTATTTAGTCCTTTACTCTTCAAAATGGTTATATTTTCATTAAGTAGTATAAAGAAATAGGTAGAAGCTGTAAGTTAGTGCCTTTTCCTATTTTTGTAAGAAAGTGTCCTGCACTTTTCCTGAGGAAAGCAAGCAGTGAAGTCTCCTACAGGAGGACCAGAGTCCATTTTCTGGGCAACTGGCAGGATTGTTGCCCACTGCATGTTGCATACAGAAGTTGCAGACCTTTGCCTGGTTGGTTTGTCACTACCATTTTCACTACCAGGCTGAAGTTAGTAGGGGGCAGAGTGGTCCATGGTGGGCAAGACGGATTATAGCAGGTGCCCTCCCAGAGTGTCTATGGAGCAGATGCCTGGAATGAATTATGAGAGAAAGATTAGCTAGAGTCATGGGAAACTCTTCTGCAACTATACCAGCAGGGCTCTGCCTGTGTCCTGGCCAGCAGCTAAGGGGCACTGCTGGACCAGGGCCAGGGACCCCTTCTCAAGGGTCACCTGGAGATCCAGAGAAAGGTTGTGGATTTGTGCAGACAAGCAGCTGAGGTTTAGATGTATCTTCTTTCTGCTTGACCTTATGACAGACCTTAATGCCATAATGAGGAACCTGTAAATGCCAAGGAACATGTGTTTCTACTTGGAGTGCCATGAAGGGCAAGGAAAATGGGATAAGAAAGGGGAAGCTAGAAATAGGATACCTGCTTAAACGTAAAACTTACAGCTTAAATTAATATACTGCTAAAAGTCAGTTATGGGATTGCTGCAGGTGGTAGAGATATAGATGTATTAATTGTGCTGTAGGAATAGAGGAAGTTCTCTGTTAGGGTGTATTTAAATGCAGACAAATATAAATTTGCTGCTATAAAGGCAAAACATTTCTAAATGTCAGTGAGGAAAAAGGAAAAAAGTACTTAGAAGGTCAAAACTGACTATCTGAATAGTCTGTGCAAAAGAATGTCTGGTCTCAAGCACCCACGGTATCAATCAGTTAAAAACTCTGTTGCTTTACAGCAGAACATATTTGCTTCAACTTCCATGTGCTTGGCCATCCATTGGGATGAGACATGTGGGGTTTCAGGGATGTGGCCCTTCCAGCGACCTTGGAAGGAGTCATGTGAACAAAGCTTGTGGCCCCAAACACCTCTTGCTGAGAAGCGCCCGAAATGAAATCCTGCCATAGCCAGAGCCAGCTGTTCCAACGTGTGATTCAAGGGACCCAGCCAAACGCCAGGAACACCCAGCAGCAGGTCTGTAAGCGTGGCAGGAACTCCTGCCTGGCAGCAAGGGGCGGCAGGCCGTGCCTACTGACTCAAACCCCCGTGCCCAAAAAACTTCCACCGCCCAAACCACAACACGAAACAAACCAAACCAAACGAAAACTAACTAAACCAAACTAACGAAACCCCCAAGCAACAAACACCGTCCAGAACATAACCCAGCAAACCAAACGCAGTAAACGCAGGCAGCCCGGGCAGGCGGGCCCGGCGCGCTGTGGCGCTGCCGGCAGAGGGCAGGCCTGCCCCGGGAGCCGGGAGCCGGGAGCAGCTCCCGGGCTGGGAACGCGCGGCGCTCCCGGGCTGCTCTGTCAGCGCCAAACAGGCTCCCCCACTGCCCAGGGACACAGCTGCGGCCCAGGGACACAGCCGGGGCAGCTGCAGGGGGCTAGCGAGCGGCAGCCGAGGCGCTGGCTTGCCAAGTTTCACCTGTGTGCTCGCTGGTTGCCTTGGACCGGGGAGATCCCCAGCCCTGCCAGAAGCACCTGGGAGTCCTGCAGCCCTTCGCAGAGCTGGGCAACAGAGGAGCAATGCTTTGCCAGCAGGTTCCCAGAGCGGAAGACAGCAAAGGCCAAGTTGATTGCCAAAGACCTGCCGAGTCTTTGCTTACCCAGCTCCCCATGCAGAAGTGGGACAGGCGAGTCTGTGATCCGTGTCTCTGGCAGAACTGGGCACTGTCGTGGTCTGGCCATCTCTGGGCCATCTAGGTGAGACAGAAGATGCAGTATTAGCACCTCTGCACTGTGCCTGCTTTTGTTGCACTGGTGCTAAGAGAACTGCTGCAAAGTGCAAGAACAAACTGTAGGATGCATGCACTAGGTATGCACCAGGTACTAGGCAGGATATATACATTAGGCATACATCTTACAGTGGTAAAAATCTGCTGTACCCTACGAGTTGATGTAAATAAGAGATTTCAAAGGCTAGCCAGCAGGCAAAAACCCAATACCAATGTAGTGAAATAAAATTGAGGAAAAAGCGTATGTGTTCACTTGGCAGTGCTGAGGATGAGGCCTATGTGTACAAAAAGACATTTCTATCTGCACTCGATTAATGCATCGACCAAACATGCTTCAGATGTACAGTTCTGATCTCTTTAGAAATGCCAGAAGCACTCACCTTTGTGCCACCATCGCAGGACCAACTAAAGTGGAGTTCTGCACTGGGCACTAGGTCTATTTTCTTGACTGCTGTATCAGCAGGTGGTCGGGGGTTGCCTGTGTGAGTACATGTGCCAACCAAAAAGATTACACACCTTTTCACTTCCTGAAAGAGTGCTGAGTTCCAGGCATGCTTTTGAATCACCATTTTCTTTCCACTCAGGATTAAATTTGAATAGATGCCAACTACCTTCCCTTCTACATCCTTCCCACACATGCAGCTGAGTGGCAGTGTCCTGCTCACAGTGCCTAGGCAATGCCTGCACACTGCTTTTGCTCCCCCGGCCCTGTGCAGGGGAACAATATGGTCTGTGGGCAGCAAGCCACCCCAGGTGAGGTGAAGCAGAGCTTCCTCTGGCTGAGCACTGGTTGTCTCAGCTGGAGGCTGCTCTTGGCATATGTTCACTACATTCCCAGAACGACATACAGCTTGTTCTAATACTGAACACTCAATTTGCAGGCACTCTGTGCCTGAGACTATAAATAATTTTAAAACCAAAGGACTTGGAGAAGATCACACTACCATTTCTTAATCTGGTGATGAATCCATAGGAGGAAAGAGGACACAATGCCCATTTACACAACAGGCTTCTCAGTCGAGAGGACATTTTTGAAAATTTCTTGCTGTTGGGGGCTAGGTTTCTTTCCTTTTGTCCTTTTTATATGTAGAAACTTTCCCCATAAACTGCTAGGAAACTCTAACAACCGAGTACTTAAGGAAAACAAAAGAAGTGGTCAAGCTTAGGGGAGGACGGTATCTGATTTCACTTTTCTTATCTGGGAGTTTCGCTCTGAGGGGCAGAGATACTGTGGGAACTGGATAGGTAAAGGACAGGCTGGGGCAGCTTCTGGCTCTCTCCTCTCTCTGTCTCTGTTTTTCTCTCTCTCACACAGCTTCAGAGGAGCTGTGCTTGGGGAAGGGAATTCGCTGCTGCTGCCAAACCCCAGCCCAGAGCTGCTGCTTCTCCTGCCATGGGGTGAGCCTCTGCTGGCGAGAGCAGCCACTGGACTGGGAGCTCATTAACACCGACCTCACTACAGAGGGACCTGCCCCGTCTGCTCCTGCCCGGCATCCTGAGCTCGGCTCTCCCTGCCCTGCTGCGAGCCGGGCTGCCCACGCAGCTCCTTCAGCACTGCTCCGAGCTTTCACTGCACTGTGGCCCCCCACCCCTGAATGCCGAGACACCCCTGCCATCCCAGCCTGGTGCTCCCGAGAGTCCCGCCGGGCCCCGGGATCGGTGCCACGGGGTTTGTGGAGCGAGGCCTCTCCCTCATCCCGGGCCGCGTGGGCCGAGCCGCCATCGCCACAGCGCCCCCTGCAGGCGCGGGGGAGGCACCGCCCCCGCCCCGCCCCCAGGAGCAGCGGCGCCCCTGCCGGCCGAGCCCGGAACTGCAGCAGAGGGAAAGCGCCGCGGCCGAGCAGGCCGGGCCCGAGCTCGGGTTCTGTGTGGGGTCAGTGCCGGGGCTGGTGATGTTTGTGTGCTTTATTGCACACACTCGTCATGGACTGCTGTTCCTATTGTCTTACCTTTGCCTGAGAGCCCCTTGGGTTCAAAATTATAATAATTCGCAGGGAAGGGGGTTACATTCACTCCAAGGGAGGCTCCTGCCTTCCTTAGCAGAGCCCTGTCTTTCAAACCGAGACAGCTGTCTAGATGGGGCTGTAGCCATCTAAAGCAGTTTTTTGGGTATCTGAATATCTGGATCTCCTACTAAGCAATGCAGTTATTCAGCTTTGGAAAGGCTCTCTACTGACAAGTGTGTCAGAAAAAGTATCTTTGATTCTTTGCTTTATTTTATGCAACACATAGGAGATAATTTTTTGCCATGATCAGCTCAGTAAATAATTCCTTCATAATGAAAAGCCACATACCAGAATAATTGATGCAGAAGGGTCTCAGCCATGGTGTGCGTAGATCACTGATAACTATGTCCTGACATACAGTAACATGACATGTCCTTAACCATTCCCACCATCTGGGAGTTTCCACAGATTCTCAAGAAGGTACGGGTAGTGTCCCCCTCTCCTGCTGCAGCATAGCTTGCCTGGTTGAATTTTTTGCATGATGGAGTTCAACAAATCACCCTCTTTCCTAGGCAGAAGTTTCTTGAAGTTTTAAAGATCATTATTACACCACTTCCTTTTTTTGTCCTTTCTTTTAAAGTACAAGTTCTCTGCCAAATTCTTTAATCTGGCTCTAAAAGTCATGCTTTCTAGCTTGCTGATTGCTTCCTCCACCCTTATCATGCTTCTAGTTCCTCTCAAGTGGCTCCTATTTTTATGGAAAGACGGGTCTGAAACTGAACACAGAGCCAGGGAGAGCAGGCAAGTGCCTCACGTCACATCTCATATTTGCAAGCATGCCATGTAAAGTCTGAATTACATATATCTGTTTTTTCACACTCTTAACAGCTTTTTGCCTGTAAGTTTCAGCAGATATATTTTTTTTTCTCAAAGAGGAAAAAAATTAATTCAAGGACACTGCTTCTCTAGGGCAGTCCAGAAACCTTCTAACTAATTAAACATATGAAAGTTATAAAACTATTGGTTTTGAAGGTGTCAACCAGAAGACTGTTCACCTGGCATTACTAAGCTAGTTTCAAAACATCTAGGGGTTGATATCTGCTGGTTTTATTAACTGCGTGCTTGAAGATGGCCCTGGGAGAGGAATGAATTGTTTTGGCATGTTCAGCTACTGCAGTGTCCCTGAGTATTTCCTGGCTCATATTTCCAAGAGATAGAGCATCCTGATCCTCTATTTCTCATGCATTTTATCTGCTGTTTGCGTCTTTGTGCTTTTTTTTTTCAAGGCTTATTACCTCAGCCTCATTTAGTAGCATTAGGAGTTTATCCTACAATTAGCCTAAAAATTGTAATAATTTTCTCCTCTCTGACACATGGACACAGATTTCTCTGATTCATCTGTGCCCTGCTTAAGGGCACAGTGCCATGCTTATGCCATCGGTGCTGTGTCATGATTAAGTGAAAAAGGGATCTGTTTCAGGCCAAGGCTTCTAAGTCACATTTTCTGTTAAGAGCAGTGATGTAATTCTGTATGACAGTTTTAAGCAGCAAAGCTGATTTAAGATGCTTCTGACTGCACTGCCACCAGCTGCCTGACTGCTTTTTTCACACCCCCAGAAGATATTTTGTAAAGGGCAGTGACTGATACTGCATGGGTGAGAATGAGCAACACGCGATGGGAAAGGGTGAACATCTTTGGTAATTAAACCATATTATGAAAAGTTAACATGCAGTGATGAGCTAGATACTCTGTAACCAAGTACCAGAAGAGGCAACGGTGATTTCTTCTTTTTAATTTTTTTTCCTTGTACAATTTGTTTTTATTTAGGTCTCTTCTTGTTTTCTTGATAAACAATACTGTCAGGTTTGTGGAATTCTCTCCATTATTATGCTGTAATTTAACTAGATATGCAGTTTTCTGATAGTCACACTAGGAAGCCTCCTGGGAGCATGAACACTAGTCATCAGCACTGACTTCCAGAGTGGAGTCCCCTCTAAAGTTTGGGAGACTTATTTTATTAAAAATAGGTATTTCTGTTTTGCTCAATTTGTGTATTGACTGGGAATAATTTTATTAGCAAAATTGATTTGATAGGTGCTTTGAAAGATTCCTCTGGCAGGGATTTTCAGCAATATGTTGCTTACTCTTTTGATCTGCTGATGCCAGCCCATCAAAGAAGGCTTGGTTACAGTTTTGTGCCTGCCTCTGAATCAGGGCGTAGCGGAGGATTGCCTCCACAGATGGCTGAGTAGTTATTTTGTGTTGGGAAGTGCAACTAAAATAATCCTGATAGAGTGGCAAGAGAGCAAGCAAGCCTCTGCAGGCTTCTCCATAAGGAATCCTGCCTTTCCATGGAAATACTGGTAAACTGAGGCAGTTGGTTCCCGGGAGCAGCTGTAGTGGAGTGGCTGCGTGAGTCCTGGCTGGTCAAGTGTGGCTGCAGGAGCCCACCCTGTCAGGAAGCACAAGGCAGTGACAGTCATGTAGAAGGGCTCTGTGGAACCTGGCAGTGACAGTCAATGTTGTACAGCAGAGATCTTTCACTTTCCATAGAGGCAAAGGTTCATTTAGTGTGTGTATATGTGATGGAGCGGTAAACAACAGAAAAATCCAGTCAGCTTGACCTCTAACATCCCAGTCTGTGACTTTGCATAGAAATGTGGGGTTTGTTTTTCAGGTCAGTTCTGAGATCCACATATTTTCACATGCATGAATCGCACAAATGGGACCTTGCAACCAGAAAACAGCAGGAAACAAGAAACAAGGTTTCAAATTTGCTTACACGTTACAGAGGTTGTACATAAATGCAAATGTTGAATGTACACTTTTCCGTGAGGGCAAGAACATATCACTTAATACATCTCATTGGGACGACCTTGGAGCAAAACAAAACCTCCAAAAATTAGACCATACCTCTAGACCGAGAGCAACCCCTCAAGGTGCTAATAGCATCCAGACCCACGAGAGTTGATCAATGGACCAAGCTACCCCAGGGATAACAGCGCAGTCTCCCCCAAGAGTCTGTATCGACGGGGAGGCTTACGACCTCGATGTTGGATCAGGACATCCTGGTGGCGCAGCTGAGGATGTACTGAGGGTTCATTTGTTCAACGATTAACAGCCCTACGTGATCTGAGTTCAGACCAGAGCAATCCAGGCGGTTTCTGTCCATGATGAAGATAGAGATGTGTTTTTTCTTGGATGTTTATAAAGATACCTTCATAGTGGTCCTTTTAAAATAAATCCCTCCTTTAGCAATTAGGTCTGTTTGCTATCATTCACTTACCTTTGGAAAATTTTAATTCCAGACTGATAAGCAAAGGAAACTTAAAAAAAAATTACATTATTTCCCTGCTTTGGGAGTTGATATTGTCACATTTACTGCTCTGTGAAGATAGCTGGTAAGAGGAATAAAAATGGATATATTTTTAAAAGTTCTTGCATTGTGGAACTTTGGTCTTTGCTTGAATTGCAATTATGTGTTTTAACAGCAGTCAGTGTTGTTTCCACAAAAAATGATTGCATGAAGCTGTTGCTTTTTTTGAAGGACTAGCACACAACTGATTCCAATCAGTTTTTTAATGGGTATATTCATAGTCCATATACAAGATGTGGTATTTCAGGTCACACAAATACTAATTTGTTAACCCATGATCAAGTACCTGTGTGCCAGGCAGCTGCCTAATTGTGCTCAGAAATAAATTGCTTCAGTGCTTTTCAATCACTGTGTCTTAGCCACCTAGTGTTTTGCTGATGAACTTAGCAAGGTTGGTACCTTTTTAGTAAGGCCTTTTTAATAAATGTATGGATAAAGCAAGATGCATGGGATGGGGACACTTGCTTTGCTAAGCTGTCTTTTAAGTATTTAGTGTCCTGGGATGATTTTTCTTAGTAGAAAATTGTTCTGGAGGCTGAAGTGCTTCTTCATCTTGCTATACATCTAGTTTGGATAATAACTATATAAGGTTCTTTGTCTGTCATGGCCCTCACTAATGCCTTCTTCATGAGGAGTGATGGAAAAAATTGTTGTACTTTCATGATCAGGCTTGTTCCTTTATTTCCCCACCTTGGAGGGTCCTATGATATCATTTCACAGTAAGGTTCCCCTGGCAGTGGAAGTGATATTAACCCTTTCTTCCTTGTTGCTAGTAGCTGTCCATGCAGTGCTTACTCAGGTCATCATGCAGCTCCACTAAGGATGTCCTTACTTAAGACTGATCTACAAAGATTTCTGCAATGTTCAGAATATGTGTAAAACTCAGCACCTGCAGTCATGATGGCCAAATTAATCTGATGATGGCATTTCCAACTCACCTGAATTTTTAATGCTAACTGTGAGGGAAATTCTCCCATAGAAGTAGAGAGTACTGTAGTGAGGAAGGGAAGTGCTCCCCATTGCTCTTGATGTAGTCCAGGAGCTCCAGAGAGCTCAGGGCTCAGGTCCAGCAGCAGGCCTGTCAACCAGAAGGGGTTAGGCCAAAGGATTTGGCTTGACACTCCCATTAGAAGAGGCAGAGTCCACCAGTGCACTCAGATGAGTCACCCTCTCCATTTGAGTGAAGACACCCTGATTTGTTTACATTGATTACTGTCTGAAAAATAATTTGAATACACAAAGGGTCCTCAGGGCAATGGTAATTTTGTAAGCTGGGTTTTGTGCTGTGACACTGAGAAGTAGTGTTTACTTTGATGGTTAAAAGAAAAGTAATTCCATGAGATATAAAGGGCTGTATCCAGTTACAACAACAGTGAACTTGTCCCTATTTTGCTGATGACTGTGCACCTCTGCATGGCAGATCTTCAGCTTGGGTGCTGGCTTTCTTTTTAGATTTGTTACTACTCCAGGGGCTCTTTTCTAAGTGCAGAAAAGAATGAGGTTCTTCTCTTACTCCCCATTCTGCCTAATGTGAAATTCCATGCTCATGTCTCCTATTTCTGAATTTAGGGACTAGGTCAATCCATTATCAGCAAATGTCATTTCCCTCAAACAATGTTGTAAAAATTCAACTGGCCAAGACAAGCATGTCTGTCTGAACAGCCAACCTGACCAAATTCAATACTTTTGCTCCTTAGCTTGCTTCCTGGCACAGTCTGAGTATGGGAAATTCATTATCCTGGCAGTCCACACATTCCCTTGATGTTTGAGAACACAGGAATGATTATTAAGTCAGGAAGGAGAAGGCCTTCCCTACTTACTAATCACAGCAATTAAGTTAGCAGACAGAACCAGTCACTAGTGTTTTTCCTTTTAGGTCTCCCTATATTGTTAGGATTATGTATAAAGATTCGTGGAAGGTGGAAAATAGATATTTTTCAAGGCCCAGTCCTACTGTACACTTGTCCACTGTCCTACGAACTAGATGAACAACATAGTGGTCTATTAGATAAACTAAAAAGAAGTTCAAAGCAATGTTTAGCCATTCAGATCACTTGAAGAGAGAACGTCCACAGTCTGAAAGGCTGTGTACCATGATGTTTTTAATAGATGTTTAGTGCATTGTAGTCAATACTGTCCATGTCTTTAAATAGAGATTGAAAACTAAATAAAAATAAAACCATTGAACCAGCTGCTGTCTGCTAAGGGTGCCATTGCTGAGCAGGCAGCAAGCAATGATTTACCATGAAAAATACATTTATTTGCAGTTACCAGAAACTGACAAAATAAACCTGAAGTTTGGGTCTTAAAGGCCCCAGCAGAGAGTTTCAGCTTTGACTTTACTGTGACTGAGATATTCCTTACTGTTCTCCCTCTGGCCTTACTGGGTGAAATGAGACATATCACATCATGGCCTTGGGACCTTGGTGCAGGGCTTAATTCATATCTTAGGATGTCTTTGCTGGAAATGCTGCATGACTGTGTGTAGTTTTGCTTTCATGTTATGTAACAAAGTGAGTTTGACCTGTGAAATGCCCTCTGAACATGTCAGTAACATGCTCAGTTTTCTGGACTGTCTTGAAAGTTAGAGATAAGTCTAATATGAGGAATCACTGCATAGGGAAATATAGCAGCTAGGCATACCTGAGTATACCTGTGTCTCTTACTTTCAGGCATTTTCATTTAATGGTTGAAATTTTGAAGCCTTCTGACATGCATTTTATCATAAGTGCTAATTATTTTAAAGGGACTAGTTGCTCCCCCAGTTTGTTTTTCCCTTCTCAATGCTCTTCCTGATACACTGATTTTTTTACTATTAATGCTGTCATCACTGACAGCATTAATCTGTTAAATTTGGAAAAGAACAGTTTTGATGGCAGTGGTTGTTGAGGTATTCTTTATAAGAGAGGCTCTTTTGAAAGAAATGAGATGGTGTTCAAAAATCAAGCAAAGACAAAGCCCTATCTTAGAAGAAGTCGGAAATTTAGTACTACTTCAGCCAGAAGGAAGATGTGTGGAGAGGGCTGAATTTAAGAACAAACAGCCTGATAATGCTGTAAGATGTTAAGATTCAAGTGTTGGTTCAGAAGAGTAATATGATGTAAGCAGTATATAATCCAGAGTCATGGCCAATTATGTTTGAGAGAGACTTGCTTATTTTACTCAGTGGTATTACATCTTCCCTAATCCACAGCACATCCTAAGGGACAAATCCTCTTCCCCCAGCAGGGTATATTGATTCACACTGCTTTCCTGACATTCGCATTCTTCTTCACAGGGACAAGTGACAAGCCTGAGGAATTTTGCAGAAGTGCAGGTTGCAAATTCCTTACCACAGAACTGACTGTGCCCATTAAGATTTTGGGGAGAGAATGGCCAAGTGGGATGTGTGGGAATAGTAGGGATAAATGAGATACCACCTCCATCTGCATCAGACAACACTGGTTGGAGGCCCGAGTTACACCAGTCTCTTCCGTCCAACAAAGGTAC
Organism: Melospiza georgiana; assembly: GCF_028018845.1. Taxonomy (NCBI): domain Eukaryota; kingdom Metazoa; phylum Chordata; class Aves; order Passeriformes; family Passerellidae; genus Melospiza; species Melospiza georgiana. Next base: position 12,742,262 of record NC_080465.1, read on the forward strand.
CAAGATGACAAGAAAATGCTTGTATTTGTAGTAGACGTATCTGAGCTGAGTCTGCAATTTCTTGTAAAGTTATAATTGCATGTGTTCCAGGAGACAAGGGAGAGCATGAAAGCCATGATAATATTTTTAGAAAGGTAAGTGAAATGACCTGTGTTGTTTTAGGTCAATCTTGCATTGATTTGTGGCCAGAAGATGGAATGTTTAAAAGATTGAAGCAGAATTAATGACAGTCAATAGGGCTTAAAATAAAATAGGGTTTGTCAAATGTACTTCATTTCATTGCTTTAGATCATGGATTCAATTGATTAGAAGTACACTGGTTTTCTTGGACTTCACTTTTTTGGATGCATGACAGTCTGCTATGTTGCTTCCACAGTCTAGACCATTGTCTGCTTTAGGATTTTGTGGAGATTTCAGGTATTGTCTGTAGTTTGGTAGCCTTTATTTGCAGCTGCCTGAGCCCTGGCATGCAGCTGAGAGGGCAGCCTTTCCTGTAAGTCACAGATGCCTTCCCTGAGAACCCCAGCTAGCTGGGCAGCCTTTTGGAGTACAGCAAATCACAGCAAATTTTTCTTTTGCAACTATTTTTCATGAAATTGCAGTATATTCTTCTGTCATCTAGTGTGGATGCAGTTACTCACATTGGTTGTTCTGGTGATTCAGGTTGCTCTGAATTTAGGTGCTATCACAATGAAATGGATGATGACAATATGTGAGGTTAGGAAAGCATCATGAGAACATTTTGGAGTCTGGACAATGGCCCTACCAAGGGAGATTTATCAGTTTGGTATCTAGATTACTTTCATGATATAAAAGTCCTTTCTGGGGTATCGTATCTTGTCGCTATTGAGTAAGAAATGACACAGACTCACTAGAAGGCTGGTTTGCATAGAGCACGCTTCTTTACTTTGGATCTTCTTTTTATACATTGTTCCAATACAGATAGATCTGGTTGGTCAATTAATCAATACATTTCACCTGATTGGCTAATTAACAAAACACCTTTCTTATAAACAATCTTTGAGAAAAACAAGAAAACAGAGAGTAGGCAAACAGGTTGTTTTTAATAAGCTATCATTGTTTATCTTAAACTCCCTAAAGTTTCTCAAGCCTATTCTGGGAAAACTTATCTAGTTTTCTTGCTCTCTGACCAGGCAGTCACATCTACAGTATCTAACCTTTTATTTTCTTATAATGTATTCATGAAAACCATAATGAGAGAGCAAAAAAGTGAGAAAATGTATGCTTTGAATAATCCTACCAAGGGTTAGGGTAAATAAAAGGTCAGTATTTTATGAAGAGTATGCTAGTTGTCTGGTGTCTTTCTCCAGGATGTATGTAGATTGGCCTCAATTTTCAGGTTTCTGGCAGAAGATACTTGGTGTCCTTTTATAGCTTCTGCTATTTTTGACTTGAATTGACTTATTAATTGATCAAACCTACAGCAGTAAGCACCCACCAATAATTACAGAAGAACTCATGTTCTCAGGTGTGATTCTTGGCTGAAATGCTTAAGCTCATACTAAGATATGCATTATGTTAGATCCTCAGCTGTTAAGGTTTTATTTAGCACCATTAGTTTATCTGCGCCTAAGTCATTAACACCAGTTTGATTTTGCTTATGAAATGCCAATTCATGTCATTTCAAGAATTCACTTATCTCTGGTATCTATATTGAGCATCAAATGGAAAATTTTTTAAAAGCAGACATGTCATCTCTGGGGAACAAAAAAAATCCTTGACTTCCCCCTAACGTCAGTAAACTATTCAATTCTTGTTTTATAACATGGCTGACTAGATTTATTTATCATGTGCCCTGGTAATTAAATACACATCCAAACATGACAAAAGGGAAATAAATAACCTTTGTTATGCCCAGATCCTCCAAAGTGTTTTTCAAAACTGATACTTTGACTATAGCTAATGCTTTAGTATAGAATAGAAACAAAAACCTGTGAGGGCAGTCAGCTGTTCTGTCAGTTCCACAAGGCCAATATTTGACACAGACAGAGGAATACAAACACACAGAAAATACAACCATTTGAAAGAATAATCCTTTTGGAAGGGCAACGTTCAACATCTGTCTAGAGCATGACAAGTGCTATATTCCAGTGAGTTTCCTATAGGCACTGATAGAGCTGATATATTGACTACAGTTTTAAGTAAGAAATAAGCACATGTCTAGAAGTTTTGCTGACTACAAATTTATTTGAAAACATATCTGAATAGAAATAGCCAAACAAATCAAGGGCCTATAAGGTTTTTGCTGGTATTGCATCCATAGCAAAGTATTATATGGAAAATTGTGTTACTTATCATGACACTGTTCTCTACTCAGAATCTCTAAATCCTTTCTTATTTTTACTCCCTGTCATCTCATACTACAGTAACAAAGAACAGATAGTTGAATCTGTTTAATAAATTATAGTCTGAATTTTTTTACCTATATTGAGTAGATATGCAACATGCATATTCATTTCTCTAAACAAAAAGAAAATAAAAAGTAGAATATTCTGTATAATCACACTATCATAAAATTCAGTCATAGTTTTCTTGAAGAAGATAAAATTTTACATTTGTAAGATCATCACATGTATTGTCACTAGTCAATCTTGCAAGATGCATCTTCATTCATTGTGCTCAGGGGAGTGTCTGATTTCATTATGATAATTTTCTAACTCAACATATTTTGTATCAGCACTTTTTGTGAATAGGTATAATATCTACTTATTCAGATCGGTATCTATGTTTACAGAGAGAAGAGGGCACCACAAACAGCAGAGATTTACCATTCAGTTCCCCACAGAGTGGTTGCACAAGGCTTCTGTTCTCTTTTTTCCAAAACACACTTGCCTGCTTGTCATGGCTAGCAGTCATGGTCTTTCAGCCAGTGAGTTCAAGGCTTAGTTCAGAGGCCTGTTTCATTTCTTCAAAGCTGTGAAAAGAACTTGCAGTGGCCAGTGATCTACATGTGTATCACAGTCAGGTTCCTGGTGGACAGCCCAGAAAAAAAGCCACTAGGAAGAGCTCTGCTGAACCCAGAGGTCTTTGGACTGAATCTTCAGTGAGGGGAATGGCAAGAAAAGAGAAATGGCATACTAGTTCTAACTTTGCGTGAAGAAAGCAGGTTACTAGGTCATGCTAGTCATCTATCTGATGGGAATTGTTCTTTCATGCTTTATGGAGTTTCACACAGCTTTTTATGTAGGGCGTATGCACAATTCATGAGCAGTAGAAACAAATAAAGACAAAATTTAACACATAAACCAAAGAAGACATCCAAATAGAAAAGACTACAAGGCAGTAAAAAGTGAAAAATACTAGATTAATACTATCATAGCAGAGGCAGTCCTTCACTGCTATTATGCCTGGCTGTATTTATGAATATTAATAAACCCAAATAGCTGCATCTGTAAGCCAGATTATATTTTAGAAAGTGATTTCTGTCATCAAAGACTAGTTCAGTATTCAGATATTGTAGGGTGGAATCAGTGAGACAGTAACAAGTGAATCCTCTTCAGGGTTCCTGAATTTTTACCTGGTGGTGGTGAAACATATTGATTTGTAAGGTCTTGGCTTATAAAGTGGTATTAGAGGAGGAAGGAGAAAAATAACAGGCTGTGAAAATGGGAGCTTTCAAAAGCATTCCATTACAGCAGAGAGAGAGAGGGAGGAAGGAGGGGATGGGACAGGATTGTGGGTTTTGAGATACCCCCATGTAGATTGTTGCAGAGCTCAGAGTCCTCTGGGAGATTTGCCAGCCAAAAAAATTGCTCCACTCTCCTCAGGAGAGGCCATGTCAGTGTGTGTCTGTGTGGAGAAGCTCAGGCAAGGAGGAATCTGCCTTAGATTGTGCCTAAAACATAGATGTAACAAATTATAGCAGAGTTGTGGGAAATAAAGCAGAAATCCTCCACAGACAGCCCAGTTCTGCACATATAGCAGGTTTTGAATTTTGACAGACCTAAAACCAGCCCAGCTCCATCCTATTGTCTGCTTTATATTAATATTTGTGGTTAGAGGCCCATTTAACTTTTAATTTGATAGGCATCAAATAGGAATGGAACAGAACTGTATCTTTCATTTCAGAATGAACCTTTATAGCTGGGGAAAAAGAAAAGAACTACAGAACTGCAACCTAAAAATGAACATTTAAATCTTTGCAACCGTAAGCCAGCCACTTCAATGAGAGAATCATTCATCTCCAGGCCAAAATTTCCAAGACCCTAGAACCTCTGCTTCTTTTCCCAAACAACTGTTCCATTACAACTCTTACATATTAAAAGAGATATCTGCAGGGACCTCCCAGTCAAAAATGAAGGTACAGAGCAAAGCGGTAATTGAACAGGAAGGCTGTGCTGTGAGCTGAAAATCCAGGTGATGAACAGTGCCTGATGTCTCTGCCAGGCCAGGGCAGGAGCAGGTATCACCTGTCCTGCTGCAGGTATCTGAATTTACTTCATAGACGTCGTATACTGCTTTTGATTTTTATTTAGTTGTTCTGGTTTTGGCCAGGACCATCTTAATTTTTGCAGTAGTCACGAGAGGGAACAGCCAGAACCCAGAGGTCATTCTTTACCACCTCACACCATTGTCAGAGGCAGGGGAAAGGGAGTGTATTTTGAGGAGAATGGGTTCCTGCCAGGAGGGTGAGTCAGGCAGGCTCTAAACTGAGAATTTTGTATGTGAATCACTTTCTCTTTTGTTTAACGCTTTTGTTATTAATATTGTTGCTGTTACCATTTGTGTTGTTGTCTCATTGCTGTTTCCAGTAAATTGTTCATATCTCAACCTGTGATATTCAACTTTTGTGCCTCCATTTCTCCTCCCCAGTCACCCGCAGAGGGAGGAGAAGGATGAGGGGGAGCAAGTGGGTGACAGCATGGTTTTAGTGGGAGCATGAAATTGGAGAGCACCATTCCCAAATCACAACGCTTCTCAACAAGCTAAATGTGCTGGGAATATGCCCAGTAAAAGACACATGAAAGTTTGAGAGTCTACTTTGCAAACTATTACATTCAAACTGTCATTGACTTTTCCAAAGTGAATTCATTTTTGAGGTATTTTCCTTCTTCAAAAATGATTGATGAATTTGTTGCTATCATTCATGTTGTTTCTCCCAAGAAAAGGACACTAAAACAGTATGTAAACATTAGCATTTGCATATAACACGCATATCCTAGTGTGAAACATAAGACAACCACAAAGACATTTCAGGCTGTCCCTCGGTCTTGATGAAAAGGTCTTATCCCTTTTTAACACAAGTAATCCCCTTCACCTGACAAAAACCATGCCAGTTTAATACTAAATATTTGCTACTTAAAGGATTTTTTGGCATATAACCTTGTTTTATTGCCATTTTAAAAGATGTTACTTTAGGAAATGGACTAAAGCAAAATGTCACATTTTGGACTGTTTTATGAGTGTTTATTTTTTAACTCTATTCTGCTGATGCTTTCTTGATTTATGCTGTAACTTAGATGTGAATGCAGCAGTGCTGAGGCAGTACAGTACAGGACAAAGGATCAACAAAGACTAGAAGTATTTCAGCATAACTTTCATGCTGTGAAATGAGATAGTGCTTGCATGAAAGACTAGGCAAAAAAAAAATTCTGAATACCTCTCATGTTTTAAGAGCTATATGATTTTAAATATTTACTTAAGGATATCTTCTCTTTTTTTTTTTTTTTTTTGTATTCACAATTGAAATATTATGTATTTTCTTAAGCCTCTCAAAGCTTTAGGCAGAGAAACACAAGAGGGCACTTGAGTCCATTTATTTATTCAAGCTGGTATCAAGGAGAATCCGCTCCACTATTCTAACCCCTTGAAGAGATAAACCAACAAAAAGGTATTTTTAGCACTCACTTTTCTTGCCCAAAAGAACAAAACCGAGGACCAATAGTAAAATCACTAGAGCTGGTGAAGTAGAAAAGAGAGAAAATTGAAGAAAATGTGTTCTGTGTCTTGGGAATGGAATTTGCCTCTTGTTGAACAACTGGTGATCACGCCTATTTAAACTGAAATACTGGGATTAAGCACAGGTATAGGAAACTTATAAAAAACATCTTAAAGAAGGTTTTAGAAAATGATGCTGCTGATTAGGTGACTTGCTTCCCTTTAGGTCTAAATCAGGCTGTGAGTATTAAAGTTCTGGAAATGTAAGCACATGAAATATGAAATAATTTTTTTTCTTAGACCTTTTAAAAGAAATTTTCCTTAGGAACAAAGTTGAAGCCAAAGGTCCAGTAACAGTCATTCTGCAGTGGAAGTTGTTCTTAACTTCTGAGTTGTACTGTCATTATAAAAATGGGTTTATTCCAGCCAGTGAGGCTATATTCAGCTGCAGGATGTCTGCTACAGTCATCAGTTGATGCATTAAAAAAAAAAAAGCCCTGGAAGAGGGAGCAAGGATAATGGCAATAACCTATTTTCTCAAGGACCAAAAGTTTCTTTATTCTGCTTGTAATGAGGTACTGCCAACAGCACCACACAACCAGAAAATACTTTTAATGCACCAGAAAGCTTTATTATCTTTGCTGGTTTTCAGTGCAGAGGACTTCATATGTATTTTTTTTTTTTCTCGTTCTCATGCCCATTTTCAGTCTTTATTGTTTTGGAGTGAAGGAGGATATTTCAGGCTCCCTGAGGTTCAATTGTCCTTCATTATGATTCTATATAGCCAGGGACATTTTGCTCATAGCAATATTACCAGTTCCCGTCCTTTCTGTGTCTTCTGTGTCTCACTACAAAAACATCCTTTTCAGGTTAGTAGCTGGGCAGACTCACCTTAAGTGTTGCTGTTGTTTTAAGCCCAGCTGGAAAATAAACACCATGCAGCCCCTCCTCAAGTTCCCCCATTTCTTCTGCACCACCACAGTGGAATAGGAAAGAGAATCAACTTAAAACTTGTATGTTGAGAAAAGAACAATTTAATAATTAAAATAAAATAATAGGGGATTATAATAATTATAATAATAATGGAAAAAAGCCAAGTGATGCACAATGCAATTGCTCACTGCCCACTGACAGATGCCAGAAGCCCCTCCTGGATCCAGACTGGAGGAGCTTCTGGGTGACTCCCCCCAGTTTATGGACTGGGTGTGACATTCTGTGGTGTGGAATATCCCTTTGGCCAGTTCAGGTCACCTGTCCAGCTATGCTCCCTCCCAGTTTGTTGGGTTTTTTGCATACCTCCTCACTGGCAGAGCATGAGACAAGGGAAAAACCAGTCCCTGACTTCAGATAAACAAATCAGTGAGTTATCATCACCATTCTCGTTCTGAATCCAAAGCAAGCACTGTAACAGCTACTGAGAGAATTCTGTAGCTGAAACCAGGACAGGCATTTAGTTGCATGGCTACCTGCCACAATGTGTTGCATGCCTTGTTAGGCCGTGCTGCTGGGGGCTTTTCGCCTGTTGCCAAAATCCCTGGGCTCAGACTTCCCACAGTTAGCGTACGTTTCTGTCTCGGTAATAGCACTTATTCCTTGTAGACATATTACTGTTTCTCAGTTTGATTAGATTAATTGACAAGAATGCGCTGAGTGTTTGTAGAATAATTTCACACTTTTCTTTTGGCTTGTCAGAATTACCACACAGTCAAAGGTTATTTTTAGGACCAGAAGGGAAGACAAATTGACAGGAGCTCAAAGGAACTAGAGGCTCTGTTGCACAGGATACAGTGGATTTTCTCTCATCAGTTCTCATTGGTATTGCTAGTTGCTTGGCAATGTGTGAAGAAATATGAATGTGATATAACATAAGCTCTTACCAGTTTAAATTCCCTAACATTGTACCTACCTAATTTGTTGGACATGAGCTTGACGTATCTTGAATATGAATCTATTCATTTAGAAACTTGTTATCTTAGTTCAAGCTGTAGAGACTCATAAAGGGGGTCTGAATGATAAAGGTTGCCACTTCAATTCCTAGTGTCAGCTGTGTTGAAGGTGCTTCTTATATCACAACAGAAGTACAACATGTACTGTATATGACTGAAGAATTCCTTGAATATTAAGCAGTGCATAGTAAAGTCAAAGAAAATTATACACCAAATAAAAAGACAATTTTTTCATCATCACACAGGAAACATAAATAACAGGCATACATGCAAGGTACCGAGTATTATATTTTTCAGAGATGAAAGTTTCAGAGAAACTGTCATTATTTTTTTCTAATAATTAACTCTCTTTTGTAGTAAATTCTCTTGTATATATTTTTAGTAGTCTATAGAAAAGATGCTAAATTTCCTGAGGCGCATCATTGATCTGAAAAATTCTTTTTAGCCTGTAAGATTTAATCTAGTTCCATTTTCATTGTTTATGAAGTGAGTGGCCAAGACAAAGTTTTTAATGAAATCTCACAAAGATGATAAATGCACACCTGGAAGGGAATAATTTTTAAATCTGTATCATTGAAATTAATTAGAGTGCCCATGGTACATTTTTTTTAAGCATTCTGAACTTGGCTGAGAATCTCCTAGTGAGTTAATTAGGGCTGAATTGCCAGAGTGAGTGCAACAGAGGCATGACCCTTAGCTTTGAAAGGCAAGGTCATGTATGTTACTATGGAATATTTCTCAGAGTACAGTTAGGTTGAAAACCAGTTAATATACCAAAAAGTACTGCACGTATAATACATATACACTGTATATCACAGACATACAGAAAATACAGTAGTGCATATATACATACTATATAAGATACAGTATTTATCTGTAATGTCACTGTGCTGTTTTAGTGTCAGACAAACAAAAAGCAAAAAATAAGAAAAACATTTTGTAAATGATACTCTGGATGTTAACAGCTTTTGTAATGTAACACATTTATTTGTCTCACAGATCATCTCAGTCAACTCTGCAGAGCTACAAGGGATTAAGAGAAGATGCGAATCTAGGAAAATACTGTTGTAGCAGGGTTTATTCCCAGATTGTATTAACTGCAGACATATGTCTGAATGTATTCACATTTTCATGCTGGTGTTAAGAATGGCTGGTATGTATTAGTTATTAAAATGTTCTTAATTTGTCTTGCAGAATGAACTACAAAAGATGAATCTTGGTTCCATTATGAAAAGGTATATATGAAGAGTTTATGAGTAGAAGTTTAACTTGAATCAGTAGTAAAATATTTGCATTTAGATAAAGCTGCTTTCCATTTTCCTTTGAAAAGAGGATGGGATTGCTTTTCTCCAAACTTCACTAGAAGATGGACTCTCATTCATACAAAATTCTCATGCTTTGGGCTCTAACAGAGTAATGGGATATTTGCAAGTGATGAGGGCAATGCTTGCTGATGCCTGCCTTACAGTCCATGCAGACCCGTGTTTTGCTGCTTCTCTGCTGTATTATCAGCTGAACTGCTGCTGGCCTTTCCCTGTGGGCTTTTCTCCACCTCTGGGGCTGTTACAGCTTCTCTGCAGGAGAACTTTAAGCCAGCATGGCCAGCAATCGCAAAAAACTAATTTATTTCTCTGACTCTGTCACCGGTGAGCTCTGTAACCTTGAGGAGGAGGTTTTTATCACATAGCCTCTGAGACAAAGAAAAAGCAAAGGGGGCTGCAGAGCTGCTGGCTTGGGAGATGCAATAGCACAAACCCTTGAGCAGAGCGATGTGATTGCTATCGCCACACTGCTCGGCAGCACAGACAGCCCTGCCGACTGCTGCAGTCGGGGGTGGGGAGCGAGGAGCTGGGAGCAGGCTGGCGTTGGGGCACTGCAGCTTGCAGCAGTGCAGGCTGGTTTTGGGGCACTGCAGCTTGCAGCGGTGCAGGCTGGCGTTGGGGCGCTGCAGCATGCAGCGGTGCAGACTGGTGTTGGGGCACTGCAGCTTGCAGCAGTGCAGGCTGGCGTTGGGGCCCTGCAGCTTGCAGCAGAGGGGGATGGTGTTGGGGCACTGCAGCTTGCAGCGGTGCAGGCTGGCATTGGGGCCCTGCAGCTTGCAGCAGTGCAGGCTGGCGTTGGGGCCCTGCAGCTTGCAGCGGTGCAGGCTGGCATTGGGGCCCTGCAGCTTGCAGCAGTGCAGGCTGGCGTTGGGGCCCTGCAGCTTGCAGCGGTGCAGGCTGGCGTTGGGGCGCTGCAGCGTGCAGCAGTGCAGGCTGGCGTTGGGGTGCTGCAGCTTGCAGCAGTGCAGGCTGGTGTTGAGGCGCTGCAGCGTGCAGTGGTGCAGAATGGTGTTGGGGCACTGCAGCTTGCAGCAGTGCAGGCTGGTGTTGGGGCGCTGCAGCTTGCAGCAGAGGGGGATGGTGTTGGGGCACTGCAGCTTGCAGCGGTGCAGACTGGTGTTGGGGCACTGCAGCTTGCAGCGGTGCAGGCTGGCGTTGGGGCCCTGCAGCTTGCAGCGGTGCAGGCTGGCGTTGGGGCCCTGCAGCTTGCAGCAGTGCAGGCTGGTGTTGAGGCGCTGCAGCGTGCAGTGGTGCAGAATGGTGTTGGGGCACTGCAGCTTGCAGCAGTGCAGGCTGGCGTTGGGGCGCTGCAGCTTGCAGCAGAGGGGGATGGCGATGGGGCGCTGCAGCTTGCAGCAGTGCAGCCCTGCGCCACTGGCCTGGCAGGTGACCTGCCGCGAGCAGCTTGCCTTGCTGAGGAGCGTACTGCAGCCGGTGCAATTAATTATGTCGAGGCTGATTGCCACAAAGCAATAGGTTTAAAAAGGAAAACACTGAAGTGTGCTAACATTCCAACAGCTTTGTCACACCACGTCTGAGAGTTGCCTTCTGTTGACACAAGTGCCGAGGGTAACAAGCTGACAATTACTGCAAACATTTTCTTCCTTCGCCTCGCTGTAGCATGTGATCCCCTAAAAGCTGCAGTAGCGATGTGTTTTCCTGCTGCTTTGCACTTTCACTGGGGTGTCCCTGAGCAAGGATGATTGTTAAGACAGTCATTGCCTTTTTTCAGTTGCCTTCCTGTGAGACCTGGGGAGCAGGGGGGCTTTCCTCTGCCTGGCCCAGCAGCCGTGCCCCACTTTGTGAACCCTCTGGTGCTGACACGGCAGTCAGCAGAGGTTTTCTTCCTCTGGAGAAAAGCCATAACCTTAGCATCTTGGCACACTCCTTTAGGATTCCCTGGAAGACTGAATTTGGATAGATAAGATGACACTGCCATTAGCTTTTAGCTAACAAAATCAAAGTGCTCATAAATTATCTTCTTGGTAGCAAAGACATATGAATGAATTCATGTATCAGAGTATTTGAGCTATACTTTTTGTAAAACCCAGAGGAGGAATCAAAACCACATTGAGATCTTCCTCTGGGTGCCAGGAAATCCAGCCAGGCTGAGGAAGGCATACCTGGTCCTGGCCCTCCCCTTGGGGTAGAGAGCAGAGGGGCCAGAGGAGCCAAGGGGAGGGTCATGCCATGTTCTGAAGGTCTTTAATCGGGTTCTGGTCCTGTTTCCCAGACTGCATCGATGTACTTGGCTGGGGACAGCGAGGAAAGCTGCTGGTGCAGGGGAGACTGAGGGGCAGGGGCTGGGGCAGCACAGTCCCTCACACCTCTTGGGGGGAAGAGGAAAGAAAATGCCATAGCTTCCTTGGTATAGAGAGAGAGCTACTTCAGTCATTGTCACCAAACAGCCAGGATCTGCTGCCTGAAAAGCAGGTAATTTTGCTGGTTAATGAATTAGTAACAAAGTCCTTCAAATGCTGACTTTTACTGTAAGGAAGAATGATAAAACAAAACAACAGAAAGAATTCAATACCTGCTCCGAGAAGGAAGTTCTGCAGTCTTAAGGGAAATCACAAAAGGCGAACACAGGATCTTGACTGCCTTGCAGCTGTGTTAGCGATTGGGGAAACACTATGACATCTGCAGGCATCAAATGGTCAGAGCACTGGAACTGTACACTAGACATGAATGTTGTGCCATATTTGTACCGAGAATCAACTTTCCACAGACATATGTATGATGACAGCCTGTGGTTCCAGAAGTGTAGGAAAAATTTCAAGCATTGCTCAGAATTTCGGAATAATAAGATATTTTCAATCGCTGTTTGCAGTTTCTTCCTGCTGTTTGCAGTTTCTCCCACGTAATCTTTCTGATCTCTCTCCTTTTTTCTCTGCCCCTGGTGGTAGGCAGGTTATATACAGAAGAACATTTTACAGTAAGTAAATAGTTTCTTCAGCACACTGAAGGCACAGTAGTGTTCGCTGAAAAGGCTGGGGACCTTTGCTGGTTATTAAATGTGTGTGCCTGCCACTCTAGTGCCGGTGGGCTGCTGCAGTGGCTGCCCAGACAATGCTGTCCCACCAGGTCAGCTGGGAGCCTGGAGAGCTTTGTGCGGGCTTCGTAGTGTGTGGGGAACCCTCACATTTTATTGGTGTGCTAATGGCTATTTTTTTAAAGAACAGCTTTTGAAAATTAAAATTCGCAAATGGGGGTTTAATTTTGTCAGGACTGCTATTACCTTCTGCGTTAATCGAGTACTAACCAATTCTGAGTAATATGCCTATCGACATTTGTCTGCTGAGTGGCAGGGCTAGAAATGCACTGGGTTTTGTCAGGATAATAGCTGGGTTCTTGTGAGTGAACCAAAGGCTTTCCACCTGCTGGTAGGTGTCTTGTTCCAAAGGGCTATTTCTCACTGATCTACCACTGAGCCATGTGGATGGCAGTACTTAAGCACTAAAAAAAATTTAATTTGAACCATCAGGATCCCGTTCAGCTGGTACCACATGGACAGTGAAGGTATAGGAACTCACTCACAAAACCTGAATGTGGGAACTCACCACAAAGACAGGTGTCCCTTCTCACACAGAATTCCCGCTGCATGGCTCATCTACACTACCTGGAGCAAAAAATAGTGTGTGGGGTGGAATGGTGCCATTCTGCTGCATCACAAACTTCTGTACATGCAGATTTAATCTCAGAAATTCAATTTTTCTGGCTAGTTCCCAAGTAATTGTCTTGACCGATTGTCACAGCATTACTTTTCTCTAAATAAATGTCATCCATAAGTAAGTTAGATAAATACTCCAGGTCTTACAACTGTCAGGTTCTTCAGCTTGATGTTTTATCAATCTCACTGAAGTTTTGTTTATGAAGACTATAATTAACTTCTTCTGATTCCTCTATATCACTTATGTTTTCAGGACATCCATATTCTTCTGGGTCAATTTCACAGGTATTACAGTGAGCTGCTCAGTGACAATACTGAGGGGTATTTAAACTTTCCATTCTATAATGAGAGAGGTTCACAATACAAAGCATCCCTATAACTCTTTGTCTGAACACTGCTTGGTGACATTCTGAGGGACTTTTCTGCCTTAATTTTCCTCTAGGCCCAATGGGTCATCTTGTCTGACCCAAGTTCCTGGGAGCATGTGGACAAAATCACCTACTTAAATGAACTATGCCAGTGGAATTTAAAGGAAGTCTTGTGTGGAGACTGTGGTGTTCACAGTAAGAAGCACTAGGAATATTCTGTTTATGATTTGTAGCTGCATAACTGCTTCTGTTTTTCTCACCATTGAAGGTGATTTAAATACAAGGAACTTGCCTTTAATGCAACTATATACTTTTGATGATGCCCTGAAGTTGTCTTGCTGTTGTGGAATATAATAGACAGATATACTCATTGCAGCTAATGCAAGATTAGGCATCAGTAAAGGAAGAAACCCAAATGAAAACCCAACAAAGCAAAACAAACCACAAAACCCAAAAGAAGCCATTTGACTTTGGATTCATGAAAATATTGAAAAAATATTCAGTACAAGGATGTTAAAAAGGTCTTAATAAATACCAAACATCTTTCCTTTGGCTAAACATTAATGTCAGCAACTTGCCTATCATACAACTTTCTGAAATCAGTATTGTTAGGTTATTTTCTGTGGAGCAGCCTAAGAAGCAGCAAGTGCAAGATAAAAACAGAACAAGAGAAGTTCTTAAAAAGTCAGACTTGCATTGCAGGAAGCTAACTCAATGCATATTTTAAAATTTGGATATGTAACTTAAAATTCACAAGACAAAAGAATTATTCATACTGAAGGAGTTTCCTTCATATTTCCAACTCTGTACAGTACAAGAAAGAAGGGTGTTTCACTTTCTTTGTCTTTCTAAAGAAAATCAAACTGAAAGGGGAAATTCTGACCCTCTCCAATCAGCAAGTACTGACATTTGGAGAAAAATGGGGAGCTTATATGATTTACAGTCTGCATGCCACTTGGTCATTAGCAACTGAAGAAGATGTTGGGGTATTTATTAATGTCTTCTGCTACAGTCACACCCACTTTATCTTTCTGTATTTTAAGAGCCACTGTGTGGTAAAAGCTGAATATCTGTTAGCTCAAAATGTGCTTAGATGTCTCATGATATGTGAAGTCCATAAGTAATTTACCACAGTATGAGAAAGAAATGAGGATTGTATATGTGGAAATGAGAGAACGTGAAGTTTAAGAAGATGGAGCAATGGTTTCAACAAAGCAGTTACTTCAGGATGATGATTTGTTTCGATGTGTTTTCTCTGTTTCATTCGCCTTGAGTGCAAAAAGGACAAAAAACCCTCTATTTTTAAAAATCAGTACTATAGGTTTTATTGGTGAAATATCTTGGCACTGTTTCAGAAACTTAAGACAGAAAACGGTAGAATAAATGCATATGTGAAGGCCATTTATTGTAATGAACATCACTGTAATCAAAGTTCATTCTCAAATTAAAATCTGAAATGATAAAAACCAGTTAGTCTTAAAAGTACCAAGGAATAAAAATCTACATATGTTGTAAATGATGTCAATTCTGTGACTATTTATAGAAAATAATTTGAAAATGTAGTAATAGTGATGAGAATGTTTGAATGCCAGTAATAAATTTTGCTGAATAACCTTCCAATTAAAGATTGCTTTGCTAAGGACTTAGTGTGATTAGGTTTCATATAGAAGACTGTATATTTTGTGTATTTACCAGTAGTATTCACAACATAATCACAGACTGCAGCTGCCAAGAAATTATTTGGGAGGTTCTTCTGTAAACCAAGGAAGAATGGAATAGAAGGTATGACACTCCTGGATCTGCCAGGCCAGCCTTTACAGAGTATGCTTTGCCTTTGCCAAAACTTCCCTGTATCCCATGGTCATGTATCCTTATGTCAAGAGCAGAGATCAGGCCTGAAGGCTGGTCTCACCTGGCCATAGGTCAGGGCACATAAATTTTAAAACACAAATAAGAACTGCAAGTTGAAACATAACATTTGAAGTAATGCTCTGCCAGTGCAGCTGTGTGCTCAAACATAATTCCTTTGTTACAATTTCCCTTTGAGAATAAAATTTCAGCTGAATTACTCTGATTCATATAAATGACACTTGTGCTGGTCCCACAACAGGTGCTGAGTAGTGTGGAAGAATGATTTGGCAGGTTCAAGAGAAGCCCAGCCTGTGACTTCATATCTCTGAGACCTTGCCTTTTCTCATCAGTTGGTTGAATGTTTGCATGATTCCAGGGTTAGAAAGTTTGCTTCTCATCTCTCACAGATTTTGCACTGCAGAGCTATCATTTGCTTGAGTGATCTCCTTGTTCTGGGCTCTGTGTTCATAACATGCCTGGCACAAACAGACACTTGCTGTTTCCCACCTCTACAAACAGAACATAATCTATCTGCCCATAACTTTTCAGCTATCCACTTCAGTAACTACTTTTTCCAGTCTCTGAGCTTGAGTATAACAAGTACTGAATATCCTGTACTGCCTGTCTGCCTCCTGAGCCTACAGACCCTGGGCAGCTGTGTTCCATGGTATTACTATATCCATATGCAGACTTTTGAGAAAGTCTGATGGTCTGTTCTCCTGAGATCTATTCTTTCAGGGATACTTGGAGGTCAGGAAGACTGGCTGATTCATCTATAGTTTTGTATTTTTACAGGGCTAGTACAGAGAAGGCACTGGAAAATTCCAGTTGTCTGTCTCCTGAGCCAAGTCAGAGCCTGACTGGATGTCACAGACAGCAACCATAGTGCAAGCCTAACATACACAGTCCACTGTGAGTCAGCTGTGTGCACATCACTGCTTCCAATCAAAATGCTTACGGTCGATAAGTCTAATGATGATGGACTCAAGGCAGCCCATATAATATCTGGAAGTTGCCATCAGTTGCTTTTTTGTCACAAGTTGAGCCGATAGCATCCATTTTAGAAAATGTTATCATCAAACTCTGTACATCTCATTGAAACCTCATGTTATTATACAAAGAGCCATGCTCTGCTCTGTCTTGGCAATGATGAACAAATCTCACACTCCAGCTGCATAGCCTTTTGGCAAATTGAGATCTCCTTCTAATTCATCTAAATATTCAGGCCTCAGAATAGCACAAAGACAGCACTTCTGAGGATAACTAATGATATCTCACGAAATTCAAATTCTGGCCATCTACCAACATGCATTTTGCTAAATCAAAGGGCAGTGCTCCTTTGTGAGCTGATCTGATACTAAAATTGAATGCAATTAGAGGCATGCTGAATAGTTTACCAGAAATCAAGATCTCCCCTGACTCTGTAAATATTTCAGACTCATTCTAATAGGGGAAAAATAAAACCTTAACTTCTGTTGCCCTGTCCAAACTTACTGTGAACATCACAAATTAAAGGGGGATACATAGTGTGTGAACTTGTGTCCTGTCAAACCCTGTGATGCAGATTCTTCCTTACTTAATAATAAAAACAATGAAGTTTTTCTATTTATCACTATGAGGTAACCTTTTGGAAACGATCTAGCGCCTGCCACAGTGTGGTGGATAAACAGCTGCTACAGCAATTTATTGGGTACCTGTACACTGTATTTCCTTCTTTTGGAAATGGAAAAGAATGCATCTTGCAGACACATAGCCTGATGGCATTAGCACACTGTAAACTAGAGGTTCCCAACTTTATTTTCCATTGGGTAACATGTTCAGTGGTCATTCATAGAGCCTGCCATCCACTGAATCTCCAGCCTGGGTGTGCCCAAGCCTCTACCACTCTGGACTGATGTATATACTGCAGTCTAAAATCTCATTTCATATGCTGCATGTCCTGGTAAGCTTCCTTCATCCCAAAACAAACAAAAAGATAAAAAAAGTCAGATGGGAGAATTATGCAACTATAGAGCATAGTGGTTATTATTAATGAGCTCAATTGATTTACAGATGTACTCCGTACCATCAGGAGACTTTTGAAAGCAATTTTGGGTGAATTGGAAAGTTTCAGCCAACAGCTATGTGTGGTTTCTCTTCATCTGAACCTTTTCTCTCAAACCTGATTGCTTCACAATTACAGTGGCAATGCCCTATTGTTCTTCCCCTAACAAACAGGCACTGCCTTATTGTTCTTGCCCTAAATATACACCTTTGAAAAAAGATTCCTTTGTTGTGCCACCTTTTTTGACCATAAAAACAAGAAACTTTCCTTTGCTGTGTTTTGGTAGGAATATTGGAATCTCCTATTAACTTCCTTGGAAGTTAACAAGGTTAACAAGATTAAAAGATAACGTTAACAAGACTGGCATTTGCTAACCAGTGGCTCCCCATAAATGGCATGGCCTGAGAACCTTAGAATCACTTTATCCTTTGGAATCTGTTTGTTTGTGATGGAATAAATGTGCAAAACCCAGAGTCTTGCAAGGTATTCCTAACAGGTGAAAAATCTGGTAATTTCATTCAGTTGCTCTCTGTATTTCTGCTCTTCAGAAGTGTGCACTCAGTCCTGTCCGCTTCAGCATGGGAAGAATCAAACACCCAGAGCTCCAGTGCCACCTCCAAGACTGTGGCAGCTGTCAGCCTGACTCAGAAGTGTGTTTAGTGCTCTTGCAATAGTAGAGGTTCGAGGGTCTTTTCCTCATTTGTTTCCAAGCTCTCTTTCTCAGCATTCTTTGTGTCTCATATGTATCTGTAAAGAAAAGGAAATCCAGAAAGCCTTTTTGCTTATGAAATGTAAAGTCAGACTTGGGCATTCATGTTTTGGCCAGACACATGCACTCAGTGTTTCAGCTGCTAAAGCATGGGTAACAGCCATGGCAAAACCCATCCTTAGAACTGCAGAAATTAAGCAAGGCTATTGTTATCCTTGGAAGTCAGGGGATGCAGGATTGAACTCCACTGTTGGTTCTTCCTAGCTTCCTCTCTACATGGCTGAGAATACATGCGAGACCTAGGAAGGAAGCATCCAGTGCATGGAAATTCTCAGTGTTTGCAAGAAATGTGTTAAGAGTAAGCTCTGTTTGCCAGTCTTTACCACTTGACTGTTGCTCTGTTTGCCAGTCCTTACCACTTCATTGCCAGTCTGAGGTGACAACAGAGAATCTCACTTGGATTTCATGCTCCACATGATTCTGTATTTGAGAAAACTTTCAGCAGAACTCCTGAGCAGGTATAAAGAAACAATTACTATTTTTTAAATTTTCCAGGAGACCTTTATCATCCTTTACAGCCCATTTATCAAGCCAATTCAGGTTCAGTTTTCTATTTGCAATGTGCCTGAAAGAGTGTCCTAACAGGCTAACAACAATTTGAGTGCTGAAACTCAGAATAGGTAAAACCCCATATTAATACCTAGGCTGAGAAACAGAGTGGGTTTCTTTACTTCTCATGTCCAGTGAGAAGTGTTCATATGTGGAGTTGTTTCCTTTGTTCAGAACATTAGAAGGTGTGTATCTTCTGTACCCAGCTGCCTGATTTCATTAACAACACATAAATTTAGAGCATTCATTGTCCTCCATTCTTCTGTACAATTCCTTACTACTCATTCAAGAGTAGTTGTGCCACTTCAGCTACTGGCAAGGACAGCATGGGGCATTAAACAAGCTCAGGGAACCAGTGCCCGTTGAAACCATCCCAGCAAGAGGGTCTGTCTGGGAGCTAAACCAGCAACATGTGCCACTTTACGGGTCCAGTTAAGGGGCTGTGCGGAAGAAGGGAGTGGTGAGTCACCAAAGGAAGTGTTTGCCATCCTTATCTGGACAAACTTGGACTGGAATCAGCCGCTCAGCTCAGAAGCTGGCAGGGACATGCGTGCAAGCACACATGCACAGAGGAAATGAGTGAAAAGGAAGCACTTCAAAACAGGGCAAACCCAGGAAAACCTTTTCAACCTGACTGCTTATTAGATGCAGTAGGCATCTAGCCAAATCGTTAGAGAAAGGTGAGATTACTGCAGTGGAAGGCCTATGTCAAATCTATGTGTTTCTACAGCTGACACTGGTTCCTTAGATTTTTCTAGAACCATCCTACCAGAATAGTTTTGTACAAACACTGAGAGGGAATAACTGTCCTATAAAGCTAAATAACAGAATTTTCTGATCATATGTCTGTCTGCAAATGCCAACCCAATACTTGAAGTTTTGGACTCAAATTATAATCAGGTTAGTGAAATGAAATGAAAGGGGAGACACGCATCAAATTTAAAAAAATGCCTTAAAGGAAAAGGAAATATGTACCACCACAGTCACTCCATAGTGTCTAATTTGCTTGTTTTATTGAGTTGTCACCAAGAAGGACATTAGTACCCTTACTTGTATATGTCACTGCTGTTTTAACAATTTAGATGACTCATCCTGAGGAAATAGAGTGAGAGATATCTATTTAGCTTTATATTGTGCCATTGTTGGAAGCCATTAAGGTTTTCTAATTTAAAATACAACAAGAAGTAAAACATATTTGCAACTGTCCTTGAAAGGGGTGGGGATGGATGGGTGGGTGACTGATCTAACTAAAGAGAACAACTCTGCCATTGAGATGATGAAAAAAACTTGGGGTTTTGAATGTGAGAAATTCAACAAAGGGCCAAATGTATGAAATTTAACTCAACTTCAAGTAAATTAAAAACACACAGAGGCTTGTCTCTTAGCTGGGGAGAAGATAGAGAATTTGTCTCAGAACTCTCAGTATCTGATAGTGCAATACACTAGAACTGCTGAATAATATTATTGGTGTCTTAATGGAACTTGGACATTAGTGTTTTAAGTTGCAGTTAAAATAGCCAAGTAATTTCTAATTGGCTAATTTTTTCATAGCACTGTGTTGTAAGTGTAGAGGAAACAGGTTCTTCTAGACTGCCTCATGCACAGTCTATTTATATATATGGTTACTTCGATTTTTTTTTTTTTTTTTTTCTTTTCCATTTTGTTCAGATACCATCAGAAGGTATCTGATGTCCTTGCTGGTGGGTTTCTAAAAACATATTTCATGATTACTTTTGTCTTTTTCTCTTGCCTTTAGGAGAGCTATAAACATCTTGTAGGCAGTGGGTGGTTTGGGTGGAACAGTGAACTGAGGATGTGCCATTTCCCCATTACCTGCTTGCTAAACACATTTCAAACCTGAGTTCACTGTTGTTAATCTCAGCCTCTTACACTTTCTGCTTTTTGGGCCATAGTCTCTGTGATCTAGGTATGGACAAGTGACAGAGAGTCCAACTGAGTAAGAAGGATAAGCATCTTCTGCAGCTCAGGACAGCACTAAGGCAGAAGATGCAGCTCAGACTGCTCATCAAAACCAGAGATGTGTACTCAGGGAAAGCAGAAATCTACTTAGATATTACATACTAGAAGATTATGTTTTGAGTATAGTATTAGCAGATAAAAATATCAATGTACATGTGCTCAATAGCTGCCTTTTTGTATCAATGAGGACTGGAGTGGGACATCTTTATTTTGGAGACAGAATGTAAATGATGTGAAAAGAGCTATTGTAAATGTTTTGAAAAGAAACTAACTGTACTTGCTAAAAGCTGCTTTTGCAGAAGAGATCTGTAAAAAGCAGGAAATTCTACTATCAAAGCTGAAAAGTAATTAAAAAATAATTCTTCAGGTCCTTTGACCTAATATTCAAATGCATATCATAGCTCTGGATGAAAGAAAATAACTGCATGAGAAGTGACACAAGTCTCACAGATTGTCCAGTACATCTTAATTAGACTATATCCCTGCTTTCAGGAGTTTAATGTGAGCTGTTGTAACACTGACAGTAAGATGTATCATGTATTTTCCTCTTGTTTTTCTCAATTTTGTTTTAAGCATTAGTTAAGTGAGCCCATGATGCAGCCTATGATGAGATACAGAAGAAGCAAGAAAGATTTGCATCTGGGTCACCAATTTTTCTTTTTCTTTTCTCCATAAAGTCACATTTTTACCATTTTTGGTGACTGGGACAATTCTGTGTCTGTGAGTACAGACCTAGAGAAGGCTGCTTTGAGGAGTATTTGATGACAGAAAACAGTTTAGAGTAGCAGAGTAGGTCTGCATATTACACTGTCTTGGCTCTGTCTCTTTAGGCACACACATGCAGCAGATGTCAGAAGTAAATTACTACCCGAGGTATATAAAACTGAAAACTAAAAATTTTACAAAACAAACTGAGCTGAGAGCAACACAGATCTCTACCCAAGCCAGCTGACATAAAGAGAGGTGTTGGCTGTTGGGCTGTCTTCAGATCTCAACAGTAAAAAAAAGAAAATTGCAAAATTAAAATAAGTCTGGATGAAAATCCAACACAAAATATTCAAAACTCATAGCAAATATTGTCAAAATGTGGGTGTATGGCATCTGACCTGAAGATGTTAGAGTTCTAAATTTTTTTTATATCTTTTGAAAGCATCCAGTATTATCTTCTAGTATAAAATGTACAATGTGACTTGCTCAAAACTAATCTTTTGCAAAGCAGCCATGTTTCTTTTGGTCCTTAATTGTGAATAGTAAGTTTTTGTTCTAGGCAAGAAGAAATCTAAACAAACTTACCATGGGTTACAAATGAAGGTAAAATTTTAATTTTTAAGCTATTTGAACGCTAAAAAAATGATGAAACCTCTGCAGAAATAATAAAAATCAGGAAAAGGATAGTATGTGTGGAGAAGGGATAAGGATTTTACCTACCACAAATGGCTTCAGAAATATTGCAAAACAAACATTTTGCAAAACCCAGAGCAAATATGTGCTACAAAAGAAAACAGCAATTCCCATGGAAACATACTGCTCACAGAGATAGAAAGCATTGCTTAGAAATCAGCATCTGTTGTCACCTCTCCTGGAGGGGCACATCCCTTTTGTTTTAGGGAAGCTATAACCTCCTCTCTGTTGCATTGTGAAAAACACCTATTCTTCCAAATAATCTGACTGAGAGCAAATATGACCTGCTTAGTTCCCAGACTTGGCCAGGGTCTTTTCATCTGAGTAGCTGTTCTGCACATCAGTTTTCATCTATAACATGCTTCCAGCTTGTTCAAATACTCAATCTTGGTAAAGGTGTGAGCAATAGAAAAGCAGATTTCTGCCCCAGTTACACAGAGATGTATGATGTGGTTTGCTTTAATAAGAATTGGCCCCTTGGGTCATGCATTAAAAAGTGTGTTGTCTTCTGTTTCTGAGTAAGCACTTAGCTATCAACCTACAGGTAAAAAGGTTTTTGTGTCTCAGTTCAAATACGGCAGCATGAAGAAGAAAAGGAAACTCTAACTCAACAAGCTCAAGAGGAAACTGTAAACTCTCCATAAAAATAAGCTTCTTTGAGACATCATTTTCAAGTGTTTGAATTTTATGTTATAAAGTGGTGAATTTCAATTGATTCCATCAGGGACCTATGAGTCTCAAAATATTAATTTCCTAAAACGAAAACTGGGTATAGCAAAAGAGCATGCTGGAATTTTAATAAAAGGAAAAGGAAACATTGGAGCTTGCCTGTGGACACAACTGAAGGAATCTAGGGGGGAATAGGTTTTGTCAAAACTCTGACAATGGGAAGGGTTTCAGTTGGGATGTCAGGTTTTTAGTTGCCTCTGTGAGCCATATGCAAAGGGAAACAAAAATGCATTGATTTCAATGCATAGGAAAATACTTGCTTATAGACTACAATGAAATGCAATGCCATTACGAGGAACATGACAAGACAGTACTTTTCAGATATTTAGAGTCCATGTAAGTGATAATTTATACATCTTTATTTTACAGTCATGTATTACTTGGATTTCTAAATACATGTATGCATATATATGTATGTGTTTAGGGAAGAAGGATGAACATAGATGTTTAAATCGTGTGTAGATTACCTTGTAGTCACAACAAGCCGTTGTTATATACTAGAGTTCACAATGGGAATGGGTGGAAACTAAAACTTGCTAGTGCTTATTCAAAAAAGGTTTAGCAGTAAAAATGATTAGAAAAGGAGTAGAGAGCAAAGCAGAAAACTAGGTTATGCTGTAAGGACTCAGTGCAATTTATAATTAGAGTACTGTATGCACATCTATATTCCCTTCTCTCCACTCCTTACCTCTAAAGGGCATATTAAGATTTGATGAGATAAAAGAAAAGCAATACAGAAGGGTGGTCATGCTTCTAGAACAAAAAGACATTATGTTGACTAAGCATATAGTCTGGAAAATATGGTTGAGAAGGGAATGTGATAGAGAGTTTGACAGATCATTAAAAGGGTGGCGGTGGTTAAAAGGGAAGGACTTTCAGTGCCAATGAAAGATCTGTGGGTTATCAGATAAAGCTAGGAGGGAGTTAATTTAAACAAACTAAAGAAGAATATTTGCCCAAGCAGTTATCAAGCTATGTGAGTTACTGTTGAGGGATAGTGAGGCACTAGAGGAGTTCAAAAATTATAGACTTGTTAAGTCCCAAAGGTAAAGACTATGAGAAACTGCATGAGTGTGCTGCAGGAGATCTTCCTGGGGGATAGACAGTGCTTATGCTTTTTTCTACCCTTTAGTGACCACTATCAGGCAATATGGTCTGTTGCTGTACCAGATTTTATATAGTACTTGAATTCTAGCTGCAGCTTAAGTAAGTGAGGGAACAAAACTGTCAAAAATATTCAAGACAGTGATATTATTTGCATTATTCTAGTACATTCATCATCACTGTTTTTTGCTCATTTTTTTCTTTTTTTAAAATGAAATATATTTTTAAATTATGCTGCAATTCCACAGTTTTTGGAAATATCTACATTACCTCTAAAGCAGATGAATCACCATAGAATCGCAGAAGAGTCGGAGCTGAAAAGGACCTTTAATAATTGCCTAATCTAATCCCCCTGCCATAGGCAGGGACACCTTCCATTGGATGAGGTTATTGAAATCCCATCCAAACTGTCTTTGAATATTTGCAGTCATGGACATACACAACTTCTGGATATATGGACAGCTAATTAGTACAGAATGTATGTCTAACTATTTGGTACAGATTCTTAATTTTGGTTTTATTTGCAAACTAATTATGAATCACAACTTTAAATAGTATAAACAGTAATAATTTACGCACTAAAATTATTTTTGTCTTCTCTTTTTTGTTCAATGGAAAGACTCAGATGCCTAAATGCTAATGAGCATTTGTAGTCCAGACACAAAGAGGGTTACCTGATTAAGCATGGTGCTTGAAGAATTGGCCAAAAGTTTGAAAAGCCTCTTGTCATTATGCATGTGCTGTATGAGTGTTGGTGCTCAAAGATAAAAGTAGGGCCTGACTTTTCAAACATTTAGACTGTTTACCAGCCTTCTCAAAACACAATGCTTAAGGTAAAACTCAATATTGTTCAGGAGTTTAAAGACAAAAACTTAGGGAAGAGAGAATATTTACAAGTTAGCTAGGCAATGAATGTAGTATATTAACAATTCTTCTCCTTTTCTGTTTGTACACAATCATCAGTACCGCTCCTTTTATCCTCTTTTAGAGATGTGATGATTAAATAGCAATTTAAAACAAAAGACCAGGGAGCAATTGATATAAACATTTAATTCTCCTCAGCTAAATCTAATTTCTCTGAAATCTATTAAGTATACCTTTAATAAGTGTGGTGTGGCTCACTTTTTCTGAAACGGCTTAAAGTCATGTTTGCATACAGTAGTCAAAAGTATTAATTGCTTTCACTTTAGTACATGTGTCTTATTAAATGTTAAAAATTAAATGAATCCACAGCTGTTTGTTGTTCCCAGTTTCAAATCAAGAATTAGATACTCAAATTTTTGAAAGTAGTTTTTTTTTGTCACCAGAACATCATTAGTGGCAATCAAGAATCTCTACCTACCTACCTCTGTTACATAATTTCTGTCCTTCTGTCGACAATTATTGATTTGCTTTGGCAAATGGGAGCCCTGGTAAGACTAGCAACAATGATTGCTATTCAGCTGTACCTTGTGGACAAATCCCAGGTTCTGTTGCTGACTGAAATGCCCAGGTTAAGTAAACAAAAATCTTGTGTGCTTAATACAGTAACTTTGCCCCATACATGGCAATTGTTGGGTCTCTTCTTTTAGGACTTATCTGAGCCTCACACTGCCCTAAAGACAAGGTATATAAAGATTATTTGAAGTTGCATGAGGAAATATCCTGATTAATTTCACCAGATATATATGGGGCATCTCAAATTATCTTTCATGTGGTGTCCTTAAACTAACAAACAAATATATACAGTTTTAAGAGCTGCTGGATAGCAGTCAGTATCTCAAGAGACTGCAAAAGAATAATTGAAAGCACTTTTGCATCTTGCAACTGGTCATAAGTACTTTCCAAATTGCTTCCACTTGAAGTCAAATTACTGATGCGGTCATCGAGCTTGTAAGGAAGGCATAATTAGAAAAAGAAAGATCAATAGAAACCTACCTAGTTGAAGTATCTAACAGATGTTTCTGATGATAAGGAATTCAACATTATAAAATGTGTGGGATGTGGCAGTAGTGAGTATTTTTATGTGTGCCACACTGGGGAAACCACTACTAAATATGACATATTTATTTTATTGAAGTCCTTGTAAAAATACAGAATTTCTACTGTACAGTAAAAATTCCATTAAATATCTGGACAAAATCATGGCCTAATACTTTCAATGAGCCAACAACTCCTATGACATTTGCTCACAAGCAAGCCCCAAAGCTAAAATAGGCAGTGAAAATAATGAGAATTTTTGCTTTATTTTTCCTTTACATCATTTGTAATTAAAGTTCTAGTCTAATGCTCAGTATGAAAGCCTTCTGTGTGTTTCATACAGTCTTTTGAATAAGCTTTTCTGTCTGTTTCTCTTGGTACCTTAATGTGGTTTTTTTCAACAGAGTTCACCTACTTCACCTATCAACAGAGTTCACCTACTTCACCTATTGCAACATTTGTCTGGCTAACCACCAGAGCTGATTTGCCTCCAGTTTCAATGATAGTAAGATTTGCTTTTTTGGGTCACTATTCAGAAAGCTTGGATTTCTGTTTTTCATGTCCTAAAAGATATTTGTCCTTACTGCTTGTGGTTTATTAATTATGAAGTCAGTGGCAACATTCTGACCTCAGTATATTTGCAATATGGTCAGATCAGTCGTTCAATTTGAGGTAGAAACTCCCAAGCATAATGGTTGAGCATTATTAAATTGCACTGTCAGGAACCTTTTGCTCATGAAAAACAGTGCTGTTAAAGCTGTTGTCATAGGATGCTGTGTGTTATTGCCTCCTAGTTAATTTTCATGTCAATTGTGCTCTTGCTGATACGTGAAGTTTTAATTTTTTAAAACATTTTTGGTGTCTAATTTCCAAAGGAACTGAAAGTGCAGGAGACCAACAGAAAGACAAAGGTAAAGAGCAAAAAGGCTGACAACACAAAGGAAATGAGTAAGATGAGATTGGTGAGGCTCAATCTGTAAACAGTGGCACCTAAAAAGTTCACATTGTCTTCACAACCAAAACAAGTACAGTTTTGAATTTGAGTAGGAAGAGAAGAATTCAGTAGAACAGAGAGAGTATTATTGTTCTTTCTGCTGTTTAAGATTAGCTTACTTTACTGAAAACCATAAATATGTAGTATTTTTCCATTAAAGTAGCTGTGAGCTGTAGTGTCTTTTTTAAATGTTTCTAAAATAGTGGCAATGCTTCCAGTGTGTGCACAGGTAGACCACATGTATTATATACACTGTAAGTAAATACAGTTTACTTGGGCATAGGAATCTTTCTATTTCATATGATAAAAAGTGTGATAGGCATGCTCACAGGAATACAGCTGCAGCATGAAAATGGAAATTGAGAAATGAAATTTGTAAAGTGCTCCAGTTTCTGTGTGAATTACAGCAAAACCAGGGCTGATTTAAAGATTAATTCTAATGTGAGAAGAAGCGGGAAGGCAATGATTGATTTAAAGGAAGGACTGTCTAAGCTCTATTTCAAAATGTATGTACTCTGTCTGTGACTGTCAAGCATCCTTTTGTATTTCTGATACTAAATTTTGCCCTTCAATATTAGATGTACCATGAAAATGTGTACTATTTTTAATAGTTTGCAAAGGAGGGCTGCAAAGAATAATATTTTTTTAGAAGAAGAATTCTATTGATGCCTTGCAGGGCCACCTAGAACAGAGGCTAGACAGGGTTAAGAGAATAAAGTAGGCATTTATTAAAGGCCTTTAATAGGTCCCCTTTGGGCAGTGCAAAAGTCTCCAAGAGGGGCTACACCTGAGATATGGATGGCGCTCGTGAGATTTTCAGATGGATTAAAGTTTGGTCTATTTGCATATCAGAGGTCAATTGTCCAATTGCAGCTTCAGGTAATGAAGTTGCATACCCTCAGTTTGCTCTCCCCCAATTCACTTCTGTTTGTATTTTTTGGGGCCTGAGGCAGTGACAGTGACCTTGGCTCTCAGGCCTGGAAGGATTGTTTTGGCTGAGCAAACAGTGAAGAGAGCTTACTAACACTCTATATGGAGTTTGGAGTTATACACTAATGCAGTACAGGATCTGACGTATATAAAAGCTAAAATCCTAAAGCATCACCAATCCATCACTTTTTCATGATTTTCTGTAAAAAGACAGTATGTAATGATAACCTATACTGAATCATTTATGTTTCTCATAAGTTGAATCAGAGCAGCTCTCAGGAAAATTAATTTCTTGTTCCAACTGTGCACTTCTACATTTACCCTCTTCTGCTGAAGACTGATCAGGGTAGAAACTTTAATATGCCTTCTTGTGTGCCATTTATGCACTTACATTTGAATCCAATCCAGAGCTATAGTCCAGTTACCCATGAAATAGCAGTGGTGAAAACAAAAATCTTTGTACTTTTCTACCTTCTTAACAGCATAATTCATACTCAGACTGCAGGGTCTGTTTGCAAGAAGTAATTGGTATTAACATCATACATTTGTGAAACTTCTAGTTGGTTGCAACTTTGTAACGACTTTCAGTTTATTTTTGCTATGATATTGCAGCTTTCTTCCCAATGTGGGAGAATTAGGATTAGATTTTGGGACAGTATCCCCCACTGACGTAAGAATCTTTACAAATTCCATCCATTTTATGTGATGCAAAACTAAATTGGGGCCAAGAATACCAGGCAATTTTTCTAGGTATGGGCATTCCTCTGTGCAGCAATGGTAGAGAATATAATCTGAGAAGAAGAGGATTTACTGTCTTAATTCCTTTATAAGGAAACACACAATATGAATGGTCTGTCTAGGTGTCCAAAGAATAATTTGTAAAAATTTTGAAGATGGAGCTTAAGAAGCAAACTCTCCCTGATAATGTTCTATGAGTATTTCTCCGAAACATTTCTAAGGATGTTTCCCTCAGGTGTCGTGAAATGGCTTGATGGATACCATATGGCAGAAATTCCTCATTTACTGGCAATGCTCTTTTGCTTACTTTTTACAGGTAGCCTACTTTTACTGAAACACTCAGGCCCTGAATGAACAGATGAAAGGAATGCAGTGGTTCAAGGCTGGAACAGGTTTTCTTCTTGACATATCACTTTAAGATCATCAAATATATTACCTTTTTTAATGATATCAACACTAACAGCTGGGAGGATCTGTGTGGAGTTACACTGACATTGAGGCCCTCAAGATTTGAGCCCCTCAGGACCTGAATCAAACTTTGCAATTTTTTTCAAGTTAATCACTAGCTATAGCTAGACACCTATGACTAAGCAATTCCATTGTGAACATTGTATGCTTGGCTAATCCTTTGTTTTAAGTAAAAGGGAAGTCAATCCCAAGATGAATGGACTGTCTGGATGAAAGCCACCAGAAGTGAAGTCAGCAGAACTGAGGTGACTAAGGTAATTCAGACATTGGGATATCACGTCCAGCAGGACATGGACCATCCATAAGAGACTCAAACGGAGGGAAGTATAATGCTCAAGTGGACTAATTAGCGTTAAAATGTAAAACTAGTTTAAAATTTTGGTGATCAGAGACCCAGACTTCTGTGGGTTACCACCCAGCTCCCTACTTTGCATATAGTAGAATAAAAATTAGAAATACCCCCAAGTGAATTGGCCCTTTGCACTGGGTAACCAGTCTGCATTTGGGATAGCAATATTACTGAAGTGATATAATAACCACATAACTTGCTTTGGAGTGCTAAACAATGTGATTTCTTTTGTGTTTTTGCAATTCTTTCTGAATCTTTCTAAAAATGCTTTGGGTGGATAATATTTTTGACATCATAAAATACTTTGGCCAGGCAGCGTGCCGAGCATTGCTCTAAAACTCGTGACAATGATGAATCCAGCATATTTCTATAATTAGAAGCCGAGCTTTTACTGTGCAAGTTTTTGATGTAAATGACTCATATAATCTGTGAAGTTACTGCAGAACTGGCAAACAAGGAATTTTAAGACATGTCATTGAAAAAATCAAAAGCGACTTGGTGCTTGCCTCATCATATATAAACATAATTTTCCAAAAAAGTTTTTGAACATATTTGCACACAGTACAATTAATGCCATGACAAATATCCATGTGCGTCCACAGTGCTTTAGAGATGTGATGAAAAAGACTGTGGACAAAAGTTGACCAGGTTCACATAAAGTAAAATGGAGGCAGGCATAAGGAAAAAATGTCTTAAAATTTTTTGCAATTATTCGCCTTATAAGGTGCAATTAATTGTTATACTAACTTGATATGAAAATAATGATTCAGATCTGTGAGGTGCCATGTGAGGACTGGGAAATCATGCATTTTTACCCTACTGTCTGTTTATGTACTATGGAGATATGCATCCAAATCTCATTTTAAATCTTTCTGGCTGCCAAATAAGATGGTATGCAAATTATTCCATAAAATGTGCATTTTGTGAAAATGGAGTTGAAAAAACTATTTTATTTCCAAAAAGGAGCCTATGAACTTGCTAAGAACATTTGCAGTAGAAATGCTCAAGTCTCTGTTGGGGGAGGGAGGAGAAATGCCTAACTACAACTAGAAACTTCTAACATGTAGAGAACAGTTATTGTAGATTTTGCCACATTAATAGTGATAGAGAAATGTTTTGACCAGCCTTCCTGTAATCCAGTGGTAAATCTTACAGTATTTCTTCCATAGTATTTCATCTTGAAGTAGAGTATATTTTACATAAGGCAGCTTTTTTCCTCTGACTTTCTTTCCTCCAGGAAACATATAGGCAGCCCAGAGTACCTTTTGTGTTAATAGATTTTATATTTGATGCCAGTGTATTCTAGTGTACTATAATGTATTTCCTTCTTGAGGAAAGTATCTAGGTACTCCATAACCATCAAAACCAAATAAGACATCAAATAAATAGCATATTTAAAATACTTGCAAAGGGATTTAGGTTTAACTTAGTTGAACATACTGTCAGAAGTGCCAAGTGTCTCTAGATGAAGTGCAATTCTCCCTGGCAGATGAGTACCTAATGCAAAATTGAGTCCGGGTACTTTTTCATTGCATGCCTTTACACTGCCCCCTGCTTCCAGGTAAAACCAGTCCCTTTAATCAAATTGCAAAATGAGGAGTATAAGTAGACAAATTATCTCCATGCTGGTAAATCCCTGGTGCATTCTCAAAGGTGTTCATTGTGACACTGAGTTTGATGATATATTTGATCCAAGTGATGTACAAAAAAGTGATGTGGACAAGTTTCTGTTTCTAACATGTTTTTAAAAATAGACATGAAGTATAATGTTTATGTTTACCTGTGTTTTAAGTAGTGGCCTTGGCTTTCCAAGATAGCCTCTGTGTGTGTGCGTACCTATCACAATATGCTTTGTTTTTGTCCAGTCTTCAGGCACACTATAATTAGAGTGGTTCAACTGTAAATCACATAAACCCCCCTTTTTCAGTAACACGTATGTCCAAAACATTTATAAAGATCTGAGACCTCATGGAAATTCAGAGTCTAATGAATTGGAAGTCAGGGGAAAGTATTAGACTGTACATTACAGAATGTTCTTATAAAGGCATTATTGCCATAATATGCCAGGGATTTGCTATCTAATGTTTTGAAGTTATAGTGCTGTGGGATTCTTGGGTTAAATTTTGTGACTGTGCTAGAAAAATGTAATTGTCAGTTGTAAATGCTCTTATATTTTGAAAAGAGAAAATGAACATTTCTGTTGCGTTCAGTTTTCCAGTCTGTATAATTCAGTGATATGAGGTGTCAAATCAAGGCTCTTTATGTTTTATTCTTAACTTGTAGTTAGAAAAAAAAATGTTCTAATATGTGTTCTAATATGTGCAATTTGAAATCTGTTTAAATCAGAGCTTCTTATATTAGGTCTACAAGTGATACACTGTAGCACCAAAAGTTCCAATTTATACTATGGCCTCAAATCATGAATACCAGTGGCATAAGTCTGCTATGATTTTGGATAATTTCACATCTGTGTAGGCTGATATAAACCTCAGTCCTCTGTACTTTCAGTCACACCATGCCCAGCACAGCTGGGTGTCTTTCTTGCTGGGTTTCTCAGCATCAAATTCCTGATGTTCTTGCCTGCTAAGATCTGGAGTGCACTGGTAGCTTTAGGTGAAGGGGAATAATGTCTGTGCTTCCCACAGAAGGATGTCATATTGCCAGGCGTGTTTGGGGCTCTGGGTGTCAGTACTGGTCGTTAGGTAGGTTAGGCTGTAATCCAGCCTCAGTGCAAGTCTCTGTGTGTGTTATTTCACTCACATTGAGAGTGGTGGTGCCAGGGTGTGGTAAACACTCTGGCTGGATGACAGGTGTCCACCAAAACCCCTCTGTTGCTCTGATCCTCAGCTGGACAGGGGAGAGAAAATGCAGCAAAGGCTCATGAGTGCACATAAGGACAGGAAGAGATCACTCACCAATTACCTTCACAGTCATAACAGACTTCTTTGGTAAATTAGTTTAACTTATTACAACTCAAATTGGAGCATATTAATGAGAAATAAAATATTAAAAAACATCTTTCAGCCATCTCTCTCTCTTTTCTGATCTTAACTTCACCCCAGATTCAGTCCCTCCTCCCCTCCAGTGGCACAATGAAGTGGGCTGTGGTTGCTTCCTTTGTTTCTGCAGGTCCTTCCTCCACAGGGAGAGGACTTCTCACGCTCTTCCTCAGTGCATGGTCCCTCCCAGAGGAGATAGAACTCCGTGAATTTGTCCAATATGAGTCCCTCCCAAGGGATGCAATTCTTCATGCACTACTCCAGTATGAGTCCCTCCCACGCGGGGCAGTCCTTCAGGCGCAGTCTGCTGCAGTCTGCTTCCATGCCGCGGGGTGCGATCCTTCAGGAACGCACAGCTCCAGCCTGGGACCCCCACAGGGCCACAAGTCCTGCCAGGAGCCCTCTCCGGCACAGGCTTCCCGTGGGATTCCGTGCTGCTTCAGGCACCCCCACCTCCTCCAGCATGGGGTTCTCCATGGGCTGTGGGGGCACTGCTGCCTCGCCATGGGCTGCACCTTGGGCTTGTCCAAGGGAATTGCTCCAGTGCTCGAGCAGCTCTTCTTCTTTCTCCTTCACTGGCTTTGGTGACTGCTTGGCTCTTCCTGTCATATATTCTCACTCCCCTTTTCTCTGGCTACAATTTGCTTCTGTGCAGTAACTTTCTTCCCTTCTTAAATCTGTTGTCATGTAGGCACTACCACTATTGTTGATGGGCTGAGCCTTGGCCAGTGGCAGGTCTGTCTAGGAGCCAGGTGGCATTGGAACCATTAGCCACTGGGGAGACTTATGGGAGCTTCTTACAGAAGCTACTCCTGCACCTCTCTGCTACCAAAACCCTGCCATGCAAACTGAACACACAGTAACAGCTGTCACCCTGTGCAATTCTGTCCTGCGCCCCGGGAGTAAGCACTGGTTTTGCTATCAACTGCAGTTACCCTTGGATTAGGCCATAAATAGAACACAGATCAGCCTAACACTTTCTTTGGGATGTATTTTGTGTTTGTGCATCCCCATGTATAAAAGTATGTACGTATTTGTGCCCTGAAATTGAACATATCCTTCTCATTAACTTAAAGTATCCTTCTTTTATTAACTTCCAAAACTTGTATTTCTTTTTTTTTTGCTTTCTTTTTACGCATGCTATAAGAGTAGAAGCTGTTAGATTTTCTAAGCTGTTGCTCTCTATCACTTGACTTGGTAGCTCCGAATGTCATCTAAATGTTTGGATTTCTGTCTGGACTTCTGAAAATCAGTTGGAATTGTCATCAACCATGACACCCAATTAAGAACTGCTAAGTTAAGGTGAATGGGAGAGCTGAAGTTGCTCCCACCCCAAAACAATGAGGAATGCTGCCCAGAAATCTGCAGCTTTTGCTGAGAGTAGAATGCAGTCATTGTTAGCAGTTTGTTTGTGCCTCTTTTATGTTTTACTTTCTGGTCATATTTCTTTGATGGTGTGTGCTATGATTTTAATTTGATTTTCTTGTGGCCACTTAAGGTAGTCTTTTAACTATACTGGGAGGTTATAACTGTAATATAATCAGGAGCAAAAATTTAGGTTTAGTCATTGTGGGAATCACTGATCACATGCTACTTTTCCTGTTAGTAATTTCCTAGTCCATAAAACTTTTAAATTATTCTGGATTTTGTTCCATGAGGACTGCCATTCTGCTGCTCCTGTGTCTCTGGATATATCCAAAGAGAACAGATTATCCCCAATAGGTCTGTTCTTTAGCTTAGCGTACCAGATAATGTGCCATATAAATTATTAATTGCCCATATAAATGGATCCAAATTCTTCTGTATTGCACAATGGGAAAAGGCACTCAGTATAAAGTGATCTGTGGAGACTTCACTTGCAAGTAAATTCATCTACTCTGCTGTCTAAAATTGGGAATTTTCTAGTACAGTAAACATCCAAAATCCATTGTGAGAAAGTAGCTGTTCATATGTATGATCTCTCCCACATGAGGAAAGGCAGTGAAAACACACAGTGTAAATTACTACCTGGAGGCACATTTTCCTGTGTGGTGACTACAGGGAGAATCTAGATAAATAGTCTAGATACATCAGTTTTAGAATATGCAATTGAATGAAACAATCTCATTCTCTGTGTAGATGGCTTTTTACCATACTCATTCCCCACAGGCTGAGGCAATGAATCTTGCAGCTGCCACAGCTCTAGAGAGCTAATGGCAAAACACATTTAAAGAAACAGATTCAAGCGATGACATTCCTTGTCTTCTAATAATGATGTTCCAAACACAGCCTCTGGCTCAGCCAGTTAATAAGTTGTAGGTGCCAGAAGACAGGAGAATATCTCATAATTTATCCACTTAAACATTGTGTGTTCTTAGTTAATATCTGCAATTATTTACCCCCCCCAAAAATAAGCAAGATTTTCAAATCCTATCAAGTTATCCAGCCCCAATAACCTCACAGAAGAGGATACTATAGACAAAGTTGTACCATCTTTGCTTATTTCTTAAAAGCACCTGAATATTTATTAGTCATGGATCCTCTGTACGCATTTGTACTTTCTTGCAAACTTATTGTAAAATATCACCATAATTATTCTTAAGTGCTTTACATATGCTTTGGATGAGAATAAGTTAAAACTAAAAAAAGCAGCTGACATTTATATCTAGTAAAAACTATTAATTGTGGCAAGAATGAAGAATAAATTTCAACACAGCACTGTGG
This sequence comes from Melospiza georgiana, assembly GCF_028018845.1. NCBI lineage: Eukaryota > Metazoa > Chordata > Aves > Passeriformes > Passerellidae > Melospiza > Melospiza georgiana. The sequence continues at coordinate 12,777,033 of NC_080465.1, forward strand.
GAATAAAAGGTAGGAAGTGTAAGTATTTTAGGGACAACAAAAGAGAAGTCACAGAGACAGAATGAGTAGGTAATACTTGAGACTTAGATCAGCAAGTGAGCTAAAGCTAAATAAAAAATATTTCCTACAGTGGAGACGGATGTTTGACCATTTCAGAATATTTTCACTGGATCATAACAAACCCTCAGACAGTAGCTTGAATCCTGTCCACGAACAAAGCAAAATATGAGGCTGGAAGAGGACTGGATGCTCAGAGGCAAACAGTAATTGTAGTGGCTCACCTGAGGAAAATTAGTAAAATACTTTGGTTTCTGTAAACAGTTTTAGAGTCCAGTTGATGGGAGGTTTTTTGCTGATTATTTTTCTCTTAATAAACTGCAGGCAGAACTTCATTAATGGACAGCACTGCTTCATCAGGCTGATGAAGAGGGATCCCTGTTTAGTATAGATCAATTTTTTATCAGCCATGCAATAATAATTGAAATGAGAAATATTTCTCTGAGATGAATGGCCTTATAGGTGGGCTGTGACCTGAGTCACAGGCAGTGCCCATTTGCCTTACCAGATCATTACACTTAGTTATGCCCTGTGCTTCAGTTATCTCTCTTATTAGAAGCAGAGTGTGGAAATAAAGATCCTCTGGGGCCATCCATTGTTAGTGGCCACAGGCTGAGCTTATTGACCATGTAAAAATACACTTACATTAGAATAACTGATGTCCTTGTGGAGACACAATGTGTTTTCACTGCCAATTCAGTATTCTTCTGTGGATTTTATGATGCAAGCATGAGTCACTCCACAACGTTTGAACTGTCTCTCAGTGTATTACTGAAACAATATATTTTGGCATATATCTCTCATTATAGTGGGATCATTTTTTTAACAATTCCAGGTTTTTAAACATAGGATTTTATACTAGCTCTTACACAGTATTTGTCCTACTTTACACAAATATTTTTTTTTACACAAACCTTTAATTTTATCTCTGCTTCAGTTTTTATAGTGGGGGAAGAGACAGGTCAAATCTAGTAAATTGAAGAATTATCTTTAACTCTTGATATTATCACATACATACAAATTATAATTCAGCGATTAATTTTGTTTCTAGTGCAAATAGTTATGCAGTCAAAATCCTTTATTGAAACTTTAATTAATTTTTATTTTGACATATTAGAAATGGCCCTGTACCAAAATCCCAGAAAAGATATACATGCAGGAATATATACACACAGGAAAACTGAAAAAGATCGATATTCAAAGTCCAAATATTACCTATTTTATGGCTCAAACCATGACTGTGATCTGAAGCACGTTTCCCTTTGGAATCTTTAAAACAAAAATTATTGAATAGGTCTCATCCTTTACAGCAGTAACAGCAAAATGCTTTGGAAATGAAATAATGCGGTGGAAATTAAAAATGTCAACATTTTGAACCTGTTTTTCTCAGGTAATTTTACATTTGTGTTATGCTAGTTTTTGACATTTTCACTATAATCTGAGCAGCAAGAATTAATCTTGTTGACCCTTTGATGTGTTCTGGAGGATATTTTTAAAGGCATTGGTACTTTCAGACAGAGGATGCAAAAGAAGCACCTGTCCTACCAGAGCTGTCTTATGATGAACAGTGGCTCTGTAAAGATCACTTCCATAAGATGTAAAATGTATTGTGGAAACAAAGACATGATTATGGCTGTTATTTTTCCTAAGGGAAAATTGAGAATATTCATCTGTGGGTTTTATTGAGCATATTAATCTGTGTGTTTTATTGCTGCAGAGAAACATAGAATGGTTGGATTGGAAGATCATCCTGTATCAACCTGCATGCCATGGACATTTTGCACTAGACCAAGTTGCTCCGGACTCTGTCCAGCCTGGCCTGAACACTTCCAGGGATAGGGCAGCCACAGCTTCTCTGGACAATGTGTTCCAGTGTCTCACTACCCTCACAGTAAATAATTGCTTCCTAATATCTAATCTAAACCCATCCCCTTCCAGTTTAAAGCGATTCCTGCTTGACCTATCACACCATGCCCTTGTAAAAAGTCTCTCTTCAGCTGTCCTGTAGCCCCCGCTTAGCATCTTACTGAAAGGTGCTCTAAGGTATCCCTGGAGCCTTTGCCTCTCCAGGCTGAACGACCCTAATTCTTTCAGCCTGCCTTTGAGGGCAGAGGTACTCCGGCCCTTGGATAATTTTTGTGTTCCCAGTTGGACGTGCTCAAACAGATCCATGCCCTTCCTCTACTGGGGCCTGCAAAGCTGGACACAGTAGTCCAGGTCTCGTGAGAGTGGAGTAAAGGGGGACAATTTATCCTTGTGTGTGTGCATATTTGTGTGTAGGCACATGCAGGTGAACAAAAGAGAAGGAAAGCCATGATCAAACAGAGACAATGTGCAAAATAGAAATCTTTTACAACCTAACCTTATAGAATCTGAAAGGTGGTGTTTTATGAAGTTTACTTAGCTTATCTACAGACTGGCAGATGCAGAAAACTACTTTATTTAGAAAATGATTTATTCCTCAGTCTTATTCATAACATCAGTAGGACAAATCTGTTTGATTTGCTTTGGCTAAAAATATTACTGGGGGAAAAAAGGACTTTATAACGTTAAGGCTTATCTGCTTTGGTTTGCACCCTGTTTTATATTGCCTGGATCTTTCTTTGTGGTAACATAACAGAAATACGGTTATGATGATTTTCATCTGAGGGATAGGTGACAGAAAGCTAATGTTCTTGTAGCAAAAATATGCGGAGAAAATAACTCAGATACAGATGCAATATCTGCAGAGGTGTTTCTAAATTAAAACCATCTAAAGGTTTATATAGTGGCTCTGTTATTTTTTGAGAATAGGTAATTACAAAGAACTAGACAGTAAATATACAGAGAAACTGTCTAGGATTTGAAAGTGCAGTGGACAGACCAAAATGCCATCCAGCGTCCCTTTATTAAGAAATATAAAAATGACATAGTTCCTGATAAACTGTTTTTAGAAATAAGAGGTTGTAATCAGCAAAGATTTGGAGGCAATCTCTGGAACATTGCATTGTAAAGGAAGAGAAAAATGGAAGCTAGCAGCATGACAGAAATGAAAAAAAAAAATTAATTTGCCTTAATCTGGGTATTCTTGCAAACAGTAGTTTGCAAGAATAATTCTCATCGCTAAGGTGTGCTCATGTCTAGATTTGTCTCTCTCTGAAGCTCAGAATATAATTTGAAGTCCAGACTAATTTCTGAAGATTGCGTCTTGCTTTTCCCTTGGTTTTAAGTTCCTTTGAAATTCAATGGACTTTCGGGTTTGACTTGTCCCATACTGAATCCTCTTAGTACTCCTTTTGAGAACTGAGAGGCAGCCCTACCTGGTTAGTAGGAGACACATCTTTTACTTAACAGAGTTTCTGGTTAGTATAAGCACTCTAAAGAGTGCCAGGTGGTTGAACCCACATGTACATTCCACCCCATTTCCTCCTCAAGCAAGGGTAGAGTTTAAATGGCTGCAACAAACAGGTTTACTGTTAACTTTGAGAAGGTTTTCACACATTCTGCTTTGTGGAAACCTACCCAGTACTCTAGGAGATCACCACCACCTGTTGAACTGCACTCTTCACAAGGAAAACTGCTGATGCTGTAGGATAACCATTGATAACTTTTCCAACATTCACGCTTTAAAAATGCTGTGAAAGAAGAGCAAACTGAGACTGAAGTTTCCATTCTTCATTGATACCGTTATTGAAATGCCCACATCTACACTGTATTAAGCATAAAGGAAGATAAGGTCCGTGGCTCATTTAGTATGTTGTCTGAACAAACGGGCAAAATGACACGTCCTGGATGACCAAGCATTAAGGTATGATGAATTCAACTCCTGACATGGGTGCATTGCTGACGTGCTTGCTAGAAGGCTTGGTCAGCACGCCTGAACTGCAGAATGCTTCTGCTCGTGAGAGCACGTTTCATTCATTGTGTATTCTGGCCTAGCTCCATCCATGGAGCTCACTCGTTTCAATACAACATGCAGAGCTGGAGCAGAATATGCAATAAGGATTCACACTGCAGATGTTATGGGGCTCCAGTCTGGGGCCTGAAGTGTCTTGCCTGGTGCTTCTAAAAACAATGCAGAAGAATCTGGATTTACTCAGGTAGCAGGCAAATCTGGTAATACTTTATTGATGTCACATATTTTAACTTCTGTGGATTAAAAAAAATGGATATAACTATGTATATTCTGCATAAAAAATGACAAGGCATGTAATTTCATTTAAACTATAATAGAGATGAAACCACACCTGTGGCTAACTTATTCCCACTAATAAATTGCAAAGAAATCTGAGGCATAGCCACTTAGGAGAAGGGCAGAGGACTGAAAAAGAAGGAGAGTGAGAGTCAGGGGTTTTGTTTTACATGAAAGCATTTACTTTTGGAAAACAAATTTAAAAACTCTTTTGTGTATTTGGTGTGGGAAGCAGTGAAGTGCCTCTTACTTTAAATATGTTGTTTTATTAATAGATTGGAAATACCGTTCAGAAGGAAGGCTGGCACTTTTCAGGTGGCTTTGAATATACAGTGGGCAAACAGCTGGACAGTGTTTGAATAGTGCAGTGATTGACAACCTCTTGTAAAACCTCTTAGAGGAGAAGGACACTTTAAGAGAAATTTCCTCTTCTGATGTAGGTAATCTCACACATCATCTGATGGCAACCTGTTCTGACCTAAAACTCTTTGAATGCAATTTAAACTTCAGTGTGCCCTGAAACTTCAATTAACCTAGAAGAAGTATACAGCTGTAGGCTGTTGTGAAAGTTATGGAAATTTCAGATAACCCTTATGAAGCAAATATTTATTTTCCTGCCCTTGCCGATTTCTTTGCATACATAACAGTTGTGCGCACTGGTTACTCACCAGCCTATTTCAGAGTACCCAAGAGCTTCTTTTGAGCTACTGAGCACTTTCTGTTCCTGTTTTCAGCACTGGTAAAGCTTAGTCATTTCAGTTAAGTTTTTACGTTTTCTTCTAAGTGTAATGCCTAAAATGAGCTGACAGTTGATCTTAGAACAGCAGTGGCAGAGGCCATGCCAGTAACAAATACCTGGTTTTGTGCTACTGGTAAGGAAGCTGTACAATGTATTGGTGGAAGAGAAAAGAACAAAATCCATAATGAAAATGGAAGAATATATCAGACAAGTGTCCTAATGTTGTTTTTTCCCCTTCACACTGTTGTAGCACTGCTTATTTTTCCTTTAGTGTGTTGAGCAATGCTCTCTTCTTCATCCATAGTCAGTCTGCACCTGAGAGAATTTATTCTGTGCATGGCCAAGCTGGTTAAAGCCTCAGTCTTATTCTTTTGATGTCAGGGTAAAAGCCCCAATACAATGCAGCCTGTGAGCAATACCTGGGAATGAACTGCCATATTTTAGGACAGTATAAGTACTTTATTTTGTTTTAAAAGTGGATGGTAAAAAAACATGACTTAATCCAGACTTAGTCCGGAATAAATCTTGAATAGTTTAATATAAAATGCCTTTGAAGGAAGGATGAAAATTAAGTTAGGGGAGTAGTGCTTTTTCACTAATTTTCTATTTTTCTGTGTTTTTGTGGTCAATGCACACATATAAATAAAGGCTTGAAATTCTGTATCTCAGGGTATAGAAAGTTTAACACCTCTTCACACATATCTAAATGCCTGCAAAGTCCATGTAGTTAAAGTAAAATAGTTTTTAACTTGCAGTGTTTGTTTTTTTGGTGCAAATGCTGTCTCTATCTCATTCAGTGAGCAGCATTTTGTTGCTGACACTGATGGAATTTTCATCCCTGGTAAAGCACTTCTGTTTTGTAAAATGGCCATGAGATGAGACTGGTGTTAACCTGACCAGGTTATAAGCATCACAGCTGAGAAAGCATGCATAGAACAGGTGCAAAGCCTTTGACAAAGATCCAAGTAGAGATCTAGATCTTAGGGGGAAAAGCGTTTTGCTTATGCAATGAAGTCTGTCTGTTTCACTGGTAGAAGTCTTTCTTCCAGTCTCCTGTCCTGGTTGCATCTTCCAGCCTCAGGAATAAATCCTTTGTACTGGTTGGCTGCTTCTGCTGTTACTCAGTTTTAGTTTTCATTGATATTTTTTAAGCTTAAGCCCCAAGGGGTTTTTTGTTTGTTTGTTTGTTTTTTAAGCTTAAAGCAGCTTGTTGTGTGGTAGATTTCACTAAGCTTGAAAATAGGCAAGACCTATTCTCACTAAATAGTGAAAGGATAATGATAAAACCAGTGTTTTATTAATTTAAAAACACTGGTTAATTAATAATTAATAATTAATGCTATGAAAGTTAGTTTGTTTCTGTTTAGCAAGTTATTAGAAGAATGCCATAAGCAGCATAAAAATATATCTTTCCAGGGTGTTCGTCAGAATATCCACAGAAATCCAAGAGCTTATTGATAATTTTCCCAACAGCATAAAAACCCATTAAATTTAGCAATGGTGGCAAGCCCAGCACCTTTCCCACACAGGGTCCCTGCAGCTGACATGGAGTGGGTACATTCAGCTGCCACCAGAGGAGATGAGGGATGAGGAGCCAGCTCCACGGTGAGGAAAACATTGACCAGCCTAAAGAAGGAGCAACTTCTGAACCAGAGGTCCCCAATTAGTAATCCTCTTTCCACTGCTGCAAAGACAGAGTTCCTCTAAATTACACCATCACTGCAAGAAGGGGAGTCTTCCTGGTGACTTATTTTGGGTTCCCATTCAGTTTTGGCTCTTAGGGGTATGTAGCCAGAGTAACTCCAATGACATCAATTGTGGATTGTATAGCTCAACACACACAATTTTGAAATTTGGCTCTGTCATTTTCATTTGAGGAAGTGTTAATAAGGCCAAGAAATTATTGATGAACTTGGCTAATCTTCAAGTGTCTTTTTGAGGCTAGCACTCTTCTGATTCCTCAAAAATAAATGAAGATATGAACTCTTAAGTGGCAAGCAAGAAGGCATTTGCAAATTTCAATGAAAAATCAGCTGTAAGACAAAAAAAGGCTACAATGAATATTGGATTTGTATTACACTATAATGTATAATGCAGAGATTTGTAATCTCTGTGGAGTTGCTCTGAAGTTAGAGGCCATTCATGGAAGTTTACATTTTATATATATAAATATATATATATATATATATGAACGATTTGTGTTTGCTGTCAACTCAAAATGGCACTTGGAGACAGTAAAAGAAATCAACAAGTGGATATACTTGTAGGAAGTTCACACACCAGAATTTGAAAGAAAAAGAGGACTCAAGTTTCTCTTAACTGCTTGCATTAAACAAAGTATCAGCATTCAAAAATTCCATGAGTTGAATGCTAATTCAAATTGAATTCCAATTGAATCCTAACTTTCAAAACACTGTCTTGTTTGAGCAAGTTGCAGGAAAGTACTTTTAGCAGTTGCCAGGACTGGAGTTTTTTTTAACCATATTTTTAATTGCTTGAGTAGATGAAGAATATTTATGAAACTGCCTTGACTTACACCAGTTGCCAATAATTTGTCAATATTTAACATTTCAAAGGATGATATGATAACTCAGTAGAAAGGTAGCTAAGATATCATTGTGCTGGTGAGTATTGGCCATTTTATTTCCCTAAACTTCTTTCTTTCTCATCCTGGCATTACGAGTCATTACTGTGGTGGTGCTGTCTCCAGTGTATAATTTAAAGCATCTTCACTTGCAAACATTCCAACTTAGTATCTGACAACAGAGCAGTCATATATCTACTAAAACTTCAAGAACATGCCCATTAATTTTAAGGCTATTTTTTTCCCTGAGATTTCTTACATCATAACTCCTGAAATCCTGAAGAATTGCAGTGAAGAAAGCAGGAAGTTTGATTTATGTATTTCACCAATGTAATCATGGAAATTTAAACATCAATTAAGTAACATGAGAATAAACAATTCTTCTAAGGAAGGAATCAGTAAATTACTGACTTATGAATTCTGTGACTTTTGTTAATATATGTTTAATTCAGACTGAGAAATAGGAGATACTCTCTTCATTCTTTGAAAGAGACATGGAAATTAATAGGAATTATTCAACTGATAAATCTGGATGGGTTTGTACTATCGTGTGTAATGAAGATTATACAACAGAGAGGAGCAGCAAAAACTATACCACTAACATTTTTATCATTGCAATAATTTGGGATATATTTACACTCATTCACAAATAAGCCACTCCCTTATTGACAACAAGTCCAATAAACTATGACTTTAAAAGTTGATTCTATAATATAGAGGTTTTACTGAAGTTTATACAGGAAAATACAGAATTATCTTGATGGCCTTACAGGCTAATCTACTGACATCGTCCAATCAGTGTGATTACCAGAAGAAAATGCATCTTTCTTTTGGTTTAAAAGAGATGTCCTGTTATTACCTACAGCCTAAAACATGAATGATTCTTCTATGAATGGTTTGAGTCTCCTTTCAGGAAAATGCTGATCATGCTTTTTTAAGACAAATGGTCCTGAGGCTTATCTTGCTGAGTCTTTTTTTTTAATATTCTGCTAGGGAACTGGTACCAAATGTCTGCATTTAGGACTTGAGACCCTTGTAGGAGAACGAGTTAGACCAAATCTACTTTTTTCTCTGTTATAGGTACTGCTTTTTTTTAAAGCAGCGTAAGTTTAGGACTGACAAAAAGTATTGTCTTGATTTTGCTAGTAATTAACCATCCGTCAGCACCAGCACAGACCAGAGGTATGGAACAGGACGTCAGTGGAGCCAGCCATCCTAGATCCTACTGTTGAGTCACTATCTCTGGTATCTCATCTTGGGATGACACGTTAGTTAATAAATCCATCTGTTCTACGTCCACAGAGCTAGAAAAGCAATAACACATATCTCATTCACAAGTACTGCAACTCCTCCTGGCAGAACAGTCCATTACTCCACATGTCAAGTATATGTCCTGGCTGTGCCATGAAGTGCCCTGTCTCCGCTGATTCCCATCTGTGTGTAGGGAGAGCCTGATCTGTGTTCCATGAGAAACCCCAGAGGAGAGACATTACTGAAAAAGGAATGCTCATCCAAAGTATTGTTGTGCTGTAGCAACTTGTAGTTTAAAATCAAGATGGAGTTCAAGCTGACTAGTTTGACAACTCTCCTGTTTCTAAATGATCCCATGTAACTGCTGTAAAGTTTTCACAGTTTGCTGCTGAACAACCAACAGGCTTTCTTTTTGAGCCAATATTTCAAGTAGGTGGAAAAATATACTCAAGCAGCCTTGTGATTGCAAAGGCCTTTCTTTCTTTTATAAACAAGTCACAAAGAGCCTCCTACTACAGTTACAAAGGGAAATATATAAATGGGAATTTTTAGATGCAGGAAAGGTCTCCTGTTGTTCCTGAATACTTATCTTACAGCTCAGAAGTGGGTAACAACTGGTTCTGTCTCCATCTATGGTACTTCTCTAAAGAAACCCATTTTTGTCCATCCAGTTTGAGCTGGAGGAGGATAAAAGCTTAATTGGACCCTCCTGACAACCCCAGGAATCTGAACTGCGGACTAAGTGGCAGGAATGCATGCCTGAAAGCCGCCTGCTTTCCTGCCCTTGCCCCTCTGCTTCTGTTGCTAGGAATTCTGAGTGCTCCAGCTGAGCCACCACTCAGGTTTCTCAAACCTCCCATTCATCCACAATCAGATCTATTGAGAAACTGACAGTCATCCTTGGCAGGAGAATAATGAAGCCAATCTTCAGCACAATATGTCTGAGATTCACTGAACAACCGGTGCTTTTGGGCGGCGGGTGGTACAGCTGCCGAAGGTGCCCCAGTGTGCTCTCCAGATGTGCTGCCAGGCTCAAAGCTCAGGTACAAAAAGAAAGATGGGGGAAGAGCTAGCTTTTGCAACAAGCAAGTTCATTTATGCAGGGCTTGGAAAAACACTGTTAAGAAGCATCATAATTAGAAAGTGCTTGTGAAATAAAAGAATCGCAGTGCAGTTTTCAGACTATACATCAAATGTTCTCGTCAGAAAAAGACAAGAATATACACTGACTGAGGAAGGCTCTGTGAGATATCTTGGCCATGAAATTTAAGGCTTATCTCATATGGGGATAGGAGCTTCCACCTGGGACTATCGGGCTTTCCTTCTCCTGGGAAGAAATAAAGAAGTTTACAGATGTTTTTGGATTACGTGTCAGAAATCCTCCCACTGTATTATTTCCCATGTTCTGTTCTAGTTGCTGTACTGAAGGTATCATGTTGTCCACGTTACATTAGATTCAGCATTACTCACCCAGCTCTTTTAAAGGTGTATAGCCTGGAAAACAACCCCAAGATTTCAAGATATATAGAGATATATTCCACTAGATGCTGGCTGTGGTTTTTTTGTGATTTAAGAATTCTAAGAGTACAAAAAGGAATAATTTCAGCTTATTCTTTAATCACCCGATTCAAAGAGCAAGCTGTAAACAAAAACCAGCTGTATCAACCAAATCACAAGGGCGTTCACCATTAGAGTTTGTATGTTGATGCTTTGTAAGGAAAAAATTTTGTATGCAGAGAAGGAAAAAAGAAAAGAAACACTAATATTAAAGAAACAGTTAAATTCTGTTTAGTTCATAAAGGTCCAGTGAGCACCTCACTTCACCCAATGAGAAACTCAGTTCACAGCTTTAAAAGTCAGGATTCTGCACAAGAACAAAGAGCCAAAAGGAGAATCAAGTGGGAAGAAAATGTTCTGAGTCTTGGTGGAAAAAGAGAATAAAAGGTAGGTGACTTAAATGCGTAATCATTAGTCAAAAGGGATAGAGAAATCAAAAACATTAGCAGAAGTATATTAAAAGAGCTATACATTTGAAGCAAAGCACAAGACAGACTAAGCCTTGAAAACCTTTAAGTCTAAATGTGAGATTCAACATAAAAATGAGGTGAATACTGAAAAGTGCAGAGGTGACCTAAATCATCTTCATTCTGCTCTTGTGTTACCTATCTATATTGATAATAATCTGCATTGATAATATGTAAGTCAACTCCAGAAAAGGACTGGCCTGAATTAAAAATTTCTGTCTAACCACTAGCACCAGTGACCACTGACCCCTGATTGGAGCACTCAGGCATTATGAAAATACATGTAATAATTATTTACATCAGTATTTTATGGAAGACTAGTAACTAATTACAACTTTGCACTTCAGAATGCAGCAAATACTCTGATTCTGTGAATGCATACATGTGTTTTGCAATGCCATAGGAGCATAAATATTTTGCCATTTGAAGCCTCTGTAACATTACAGTGTTTCTTCAAAGGCACAGTTGCTGGAGAGAGTGACAGAAGCACTTGTGCTCTGTTCCCTGGACTGTTAGTGGCACAGCCAACAGTAGCCAGTGTATATAAGAGTTCCCTGACTTTGCTGTTCTTTTCCTACTGATAGGAGAACTCCCCCAGACAATTCACAACTTCTCACTGCATGTCAGTGGTCCAATTTAACTGACTGTAAACAACCATGGAAGAAAAAAAACAGGTGGTTTCCAGAAACTACAGAAGTAAAACTGTCTCATAAATTAAATGCTCTGTCAGGATGGTTTTAAGGCAACTTTGAAGTTAAAGGTTTGTTCATATCTGAAATCAGAGATTTTACATTTTAAAAACTCAAAACTAATAAGACAGAAATAGTATTTCTTGGCATAGAAATGTTATTTTTCTTCCTATGATCACATTTTTCACATTTCAGTGAGTACATAAAGAAGGCTAACTTTGTGTCTACTGTACTGCAGAATTATTTGCTAACATAGCATGTAAAAAACTGTCAAAAATTAAGCTTTCTTTTCTCCCCCCTCAGAGTAAATCCACTAAGAGGTCTGTATTGCCAGAAATAAAAGATTTAAAGATAGGTTTTCCAAAATTCTTTTGAATTTCTACCACTCCTCTGTTGGTACACACACACACACGCTATTTAATGTTTTGAAGTTCATCTAGGAACAGGTGAGACATGCTGTTAAGTGGCCTGGCCAATTCACGTTTTTATGTGACCATGAATCATACAGCAAAAACTGTAATGTCCACTGACACTATTCTTTATCAACAAATTTTAAGTAAATTATTTTTCCACTTTTATTTTGTTGCTGTTATTGTTATTTGGTGCTCATTGGGAAAAAAAACCCAGTTGTAAAGGGTACTCCGGTGCATTAAATACCCTTCAAATTCTGCCAAGTGTAAAGAAGGGGTGAGATATCCCTGATGTCAGTGTATGTCACTTAAAATACTATTCACCTTTGCGGTAGACTTGACTAAATAGGTCTTGGGGAAGAAACACTTGTTCTACTGAAATATTTAGACTCAGATTCTGGTTTGTTTTCTTTTTTTTTTTTTCTTTTTAAGAAAAGATTTTTTTTTTAGAAAACTCCCATTTCAAATTACTTCACTGCTTTTTAATTTGTGTGAAATACAGACTTAATGAGTAAGGGGAATTTCTTGTAAGAGATATAGGCTTGGGCTATAAAATTAATTCAAGCAAAGTACAAAGAAATAAAATGTATATATCTGAATAACTTGCACCATGGGACCCATTAACACTTCTCTACAGAATTGTTTTAGATAGATGGCTAGGAATTTCTGTTGACCTATGCACTATTTTGTATTATCTTCAGGAGAGCTATGGCTGGTATTCTGTCCTCCAGGGCTTTCAAATGAATCAGAAGAGCATTAAAAAAATAGGGCAATAAAATTCATAAATTATTTCAAAAGGATCAAGGGGATTAATTGAAAGAATAGACAGCACTTTTTTAAGAAGTTGGGAAGAATTTTAGTTTATATATTTCCCAGTCACATCAAGAATAAAGTTGAGCAGTATAATATTAAACATCTCACAATTATCAAGAAACCTTGTTATGGGGTAATAGTTGAGTTTGGTGCAGTCATTACAGCAATATGGTTGCTGTAATTTTCAAATGTTGATGCTTTTCACGAAAATTGTTATGTTGGGATAGTGCCTCTCTTTGTATCCAGGTTTTCTGCTTCATAGAGGACCACAATATAATATAATTTCAGTCATGGCATAGTTACTGGCTGAGAATTCATATCCATTCTACCACTGCTTGCACCTCCCACCACACTCATAGTCACATCCTAAGACACAGGACACGCTGCACAAATGCTCAGCCTCAGAGTGTTGAACATTTTTGCATGATCTCCTGCAATGGATGTCAAAGGGGGAATGGATTTGAACTGAAAGAGGGTAGACTTAGATTAGATAATTGGAAAAAATTATTGACTGGGAACCTGGTGAAGCACAGGAACAAGTTGCCCAGAGAAGCTGTGGATGCCCCATCTCTGGAAATGTTCTAGGCCAGAGTGGACAGGTCTCAGAGCAACTTGGTCTAGCGGAGTTGTCCCTACCAATGACAAGGCAATTGGAATGAAGTAATTTTAAGGTCCCTTCAAACTGCCACCATTCTATGATTCTATGTGATTCTATGATATGCAATGGACAAAGACTGATTGACTTTCAAATTGCTTAATATGGGTTATAGAAAGAACCTCAAACAATGTTCTCCACAGACAGTCAATTTCTGCAGAACAATTCCCTTTATGTAACATTTATGATACAGTCTACTGTCTTCCTTAGTTGTAGACATAGGGATTATGGTTGTAGACATTATATATGTAAATAGCTCTATGTGAAGTTAAGACTTGGTTTAAGTATTTGATGGAATAAAGCCTTTGGTGTCTTGCATTTTTCAAATGCCAATGTTGGCATACCAAAAGTGACTGGTTGGGGCCCTTCTTGTACACCTTCATTATCCTGAAACTGGCACACATTATTTTTGAACAATCCAATAGAATTCTTCATGGTTTATGCCAGTTATAGGACATTTTTTTTTAACTAGCTAATACAGGGAGCATCTGAAACATCAAATTTTGTAGAGATAGTATGACAGCAAATGTCAATTTAGAAATCTGTATCTAATTTTCAGGTTAGAAAAATATATCTACAGTAGATTTATGTTCATCCTTAACTACTTCTGTCTTATAGAAACCATATATATATATATATTACAGTTTTTATACGTATATATAAAATATTTTTTACTATTTTATATTTATTTACCTAATATCAGAAAGGACTGCAATTATAGGATAGAAATATACAAGCCCATTTGTTTGAATTAGCCTTGTCACAGGGAACCTAAACCACTCAGGAATATGCAAAGTGGAAGTGAGCTGGTAATTCCATTATAACTTCAGTCTGTAGGAAACCAGCAGGACCAGCATTAGCACCTGAATTGTCACCACTGACTTGCCACTAAACAAATACAATCTTTGAAGCCTTTACAAAATGGTTTGTGCTTACTGCACACTTGACCCTCCTACGACTAACTTTCTGTTTGTGCTATAGATGGATTTAATCTGGCATTTATGTCATGCATACACACACACACACACACACACACACACATGCACACACACAAAGTAATAGCAATAATCAAACCAGGATGGTAAATTTGGTTCAGTCACATGTTTTTCATGTACTAACTATACCCTTTTTCCTTGCTGTATGACCTGGGAGATACCAAAATCACTTGATTTAATTAAGGACTGAATAAACCAGATGGGTTGTTTTTCTTGCTTATACCTTCCTTTCTTAATGCACAAAAATGCACAAACCCATATCCAGAAGAAACTACGAGTGTGCCAGCCTGGCCGGTGTCCTGCAGGCTGCTTGCCAGTGCTTATTACTGCAAGACATTGCCTGCTCTGTGAAGGGCAAGATTAGACTGCAACAGAAGTATGTAAAATTACTTTTTTCCCTTGCACATAGGGGAAAAAGGGAAGCAGACACCACTGTATTAGTCACAGCCAATGGGAGGAAAGTCCTGCTTATCAAACCTGATTCCCTTTTATGACAAGGTAACCTACCCAGTTGACAAAGGGAAGCCAGTGGTGGTAATCCTTTTGTATTCCATCAGAAATCCAAAATACTGTCTCTCTCAGAGTATCCTTCTGGATGAGATATCCAGTGCTCAGCTGGATAAACACAGCATGCAACGGACGAGCAACTGGCTCATGGGTCAGGCACAAAAGGTCACCGTGAAAGGGGTGGCACCAGACTGGTGACCTGTCACTGGGGGTTCCACAGGGCTCCATGCTCAGCTCTGTGCTCTTTGTCTTCACAAATGCCTTGGACACAGGACTGGAAGGGTTACTAAGTAAGGCCACAGATGATACAAAACTGGGAGGAGCAGCTGACTCCCTCAAAGGCCGGAAGGCCCTGCAGACACACCTTGACAATGAGAGGGCTGGGCAGGCACCAACTGCATGAAATTCAGCAAGGGCAAGTGCTGGGTTCTGACCTGGGATGGGGCAACCCTGGATGTACAGAGAGCCTGGGAAAGGAGAGGCTGGAGAGCAGTGTTCTAGAAGGGACCTGAGGGTCCTGGTTAATGGGATATTGAACATGTGCCAGCAGTGCCCTGGCAGCCAGGAGGGCCCCCATGTCCTGGGGGGCATCGGGCACAGCATCACAGCCAGGCAAGGGAGGGGATTGTCCTGCTCTGCTCTGCACTGGGGCAGCCTCACCTCGAGTGCTGGGGGCAGGTCTGGGTGCCACAACACAAGAAAAGACATTGAGCTGTTAGAGAGTGTCCAAAGCAGGCCATGAGGAAGGTGAAGGGCCTTGGGGTGAAGCCATGTGAGGAGTGGCTGAGGTCACTGAACACACTTGGTGTGTTCAGCCTGGAGAAGGGGACACTGAGGGGAGACCTTACATCTTTGTTGTGAGGGGAAGAGGATAGGCAGGCAGTGATCTCTTCTCAATGGTGACCATTGACAGGACCCAAGGGAATGGCCTGAAGGGGTGTCAGGGAATGTTTAGGTTCAGTATTAGAAAAGTTTCTTCACCCAGAGGTTTTTTGGGCAGTGGAACAGGCTCCCCAGGAAAGCTGGCACTGCACCAGCCTGACAGAGTTCAAGAGGTTTTTGAACAATGTTCTCAGGCAAATGGTTTGATTCTGGGGAAGGGGCTATGCAGGGCCAGGAGTGGGGTTTTGATAATCCATGTGGATCCCTTCCAACTTAGTGTGTTCTGAGATTCTGTAATTCAGTCTGGGCTTATCAAAGTTATTTAGGAGAATAACTTTCCTGCTAAACCCACAGGTAGCACCTCTTTGGAGGCAATGGATGCATTGCTCATCCTGTATCTGAAAGCAGATTGGGAGGCACCTTCATAGCCAGTTGTGATGGGTAGGAAAAGCTGTCTTTGGCATGTTGGAAGCCCTGGGCACTGGAGACCCATGATAGCCTCAGGGGCAGAGTGGGGATAGGTGTCCTCTGCCCCTTGGGGCACTGCTCACCATAACTCCCATCCTGATGGTTCCCCTGTCGTGTCATGAGGTGGCAGCATTTAGTTTCCACTCTCTGACTCTAGATACACGTGACATCAAATTCTTTTCCCCCAGATGACTTTGCCTTGCAGCAGACATCTCCACAGCATGGTTATGAACAGTTCATTCTGTGTACTGCGGATGTGATCCTTAGCACTTGGATCTAAGCTCTCTGATCTGTGAGGCCACCTCAAAGTGAGAGATGGGGATCACATGACGAGCTTATTATTTGATTTCATTGCATTAGTATTTGTCACTGCAGCTATATGAATGATCTGAGATGCTCCAGGAGAGGTTTGACCCATAATCTGGGGTCACTGACTTACTCATTGGTCTATTTAGTCTTTCCAAGGATATCCCTTATTCAATAGGGTCTGGACTAGGAGAATGCAGACCCAGGGTCTGTAAGCCAGGAGCGCTCCCGTTTGCACTAGATGTGGACCTTGCATGACAGAAGGCTCTTGACAGCCTTTGAAGGTTCAAGATATGAAAAATATTTGGTATGTTTAAGATTGAATCTGCTTAATAACTGGAATACCAGAATGTGGGATTGAAACACAAATATCAAAAATGCAAAATTGCCTGTAATCAGTTGTCAATAGTGAGAGAGGACAGTTGGGTTTTATTCATTGAAAGCAAAAGAAAATGTGCTGACCTCAGTGAATTCAATCACGATGGAAAAAACTGTGATTTGACTTTACTTTGAGAACAATAAGTGTACAGTGTTAGGTAAATAACTTCCAACAGAAAAAGGCAACATGAACTTTCTTGCACAAGACCATGGTGATAAACTTCACTGGGAATCTCAGAGACACTTCTTGGCTCAGCCTGAAATAAATGCAGCAGGTATATGCAGATGATCTATGGAACAACTCAAAAAGTGTGAAGTTTGCATTCTTTTATATTAAGGCAGAGAGAAAGTTTGATTTCTGTACAGTCTGATTTCTATACATGCCCTGCTAGAGATGAAATAGAAACCAGGTCAGATCAAAGCTTTTGGGCATTCCAAAAGAAGCAGGAAAATGGCATAACTGCCATAGAGATGATCTTTAAGCCTTTCAATTTAGGAAAAGGTATTATGGTGGAAATAATTCTTTATGACTTTTAGGGAGTCCTAAAAGTCTTTTTCCACCCTGTCCTACTGCTCCTAGGAACACATTTCCCAGTGAAATCACAGCCATATTGCAGGTGCTTCAGGCTGTCTATCTGACATATTGATGAACTAGCTAAGCATGAATGCTTTTTTCTTTTACAGCTGATGCTCAAAAGGTTAGGTTTTAAATTATGGCCCATTTAGATAGAAAAATAAGTGATCACATTAAAGAAATAGTTTAAATGAAGCTTTGAATGTTGGCATTTTACAAGCAGACCAATCACTTTGTAGAGACATTTTCATGTTTCAGCATCATTTCTCTTGACTTTCACTAATCCATAAGACAGCATATAGTAAATTTTGTAGTCTTCACATAGACAAACAGTGCTTCACTGTCATTCATGAGCTTCTGAAACTTATATTTATTCTGAGGCATTGCTACAGTCATGGCTCATTGAACAAATATATATAAGGAATATATAAGGCAACAGTAATAGTGACATTTGTTACAGTTTTTTTTGTTTTGTTGGGTGTTTTTGTACTTATAATTGAAACTGGTTTTATAAAAACCACAATACACTGGCTGTGTATTACAGAAGATGTTAGAAGCCATTTTTCTTTCATCAATCCTTACTAAGCAATAGTAATTACTTAGGAGGATGTCCTAAATGAACAAGAACAAGAAGAGGAAAAAGAAGGTATGTGGTGTAGGTAAGGCAGATAGGTGGGTGAGAACTAACATAGGCACAAAATGTCTTCGAATTTTAGGGAGAAACCTGAAAGTTCTATTTCCAACCCTCATGCCATGGGCAGGGATACTTTCTACTAAATCAGGTTACTCAGAGCCCTATCCAGCCTGACCTTGGACTTTTCCAGGGATGGAACATTGACAGCTCCTCTATGCCAGGCCCTGATCAACCTCACAGTGAAGAATTTCTTCCTAATATCTTCATTCCAGATTGAGTACATACATTCTTATTGCATAGTGGAATACCCTCTATGTAGCTATACATTTTAGACTAAAAGTGTTCTAATAAACAATGCTTCTGGTATAATTGAATTTAAATAAAGCACTATCTACTTAGTAGATTAAAAAAATTTTTTTTAGACCTCAACCTATTTTGTTGTTCTGACCAGCATGTCATTGACAGACACGATATTTTTAATATTTGCAAGTAGATATCGATCTTTTATCTCTATCATATCAATCTTATCTCTCTCAGTCAGTCTAAGTGTAGGAAAATATATCCTTGCCCAGCAGCCAAAAGGATTTTTTCTTTAACTGTAAAACAACATAGAAATACAGATCCTGTCTTTATGCATTTATGTGTTTTTCATTTTGTAAAAAAGGTTAAAAATTAAAAATAGCAACTGCCCTGAGAAATGCGTTAAGAATAAAAGCCTAGAGCTGTAGGCCTGGATCTGGTAAAATAAGATACATGATAATTTGGTTTCCTTTGTCCTGTAAGGATTTATAATTTTTTGTTTCTGTTTAGAAAAACTTTAAAACAGCAACAAAGTCCTTACCTGAAAGGGAACATTTGAAATAACATACAAATAAAGTTACAAAATAATTTTCCCTGTGGTCTTGTCGGAAGAATTGCAATAGCTAATGAATGAAAGGAAGGGTCACATTATGACAAATTTCTCAAAAGACTGAACATAATTTTTCTCCAGACTGGCTGGTGTTGGTAAAATATTATATCATTCCAGACAAGTCCATCATAGCATTAGTCATGGATTCAATAAATCCATTTTTACACAATTTTCTAGACAATTTAGTGGTGTCAAATGATGAAAAATTTAACCTTCATTGATTTTTTGAGTTCTTTCCCAAACACAAAGCAATAGTGTGAAAAGTTTCCTAACTTAGTTAAGTCTTAGAGCAAGCTGTCTTATGGGACAGTACATGGTTTAAGGGTTTTCAACCATTTTGCAATGAGAAATACTGTTTTTCCCTTTACTTGGCTTTGTCGTGGTTTGAGACATTGACAGGAAGTAGGTTTTTTTTTTTTTGGATATGCTGTGGCCACCAATAGGTGTCCAGATATTAATATTGGCACCTGGTGTAGCCACTGAGGTTTGGACACCCCTCTGAGAACACACAGGGGTTAAAAACCCGAGCTGCTGCCCTGGAAAGCTCTCTTGGGACTTGGAGGGAAAGAGGTCGGATCTCCCTCCCCCGTCCAGCTGCTGCTGCTGGGCAGGGGAGGGGCAGCCCTGCGGTAGGCCTGGGCCTGGACAGAGATGGGGGTGAGGAGGCCCTTGAGGATGGAAGGGTGGAGGAGCACCAAGAGACATCGGGCAGCCACTCCCCCCCTCCCAGGGGAGAGAGAGAGGGAGAGCCGGCGTCGGAATTTGATAGCGGCCGGCCCAGGAGGAGAAGGGGAGTGTGGCAAGAAGGTGCCCGGCAGGGCAGCGTGGGAGTTCTGGAGCTCCGGACAGGCAGAGACTGAAATTTTTAACCCTTTTCTGGCATGATAGAAACCTTGCAAATGCTGATCCTCCTGGAGCTGAATGAGATGAGAGATATAAGAGATGAGATAAGAGGGGATGGGCCATGAGGGAAGTGCAGAAGACTCTTGAGTGGGGGAAGAGATGATGGAGTGGCCTTTTGGCTGGACTTTTCTTGTGTGGCCATAGACAGAACCATTTTTTTTCCTGTGACACAGAGACTGCATTTAGGGGGAGGCAGTGCCTCACAACCAGGAGGTTCAGTGTGGGTACCCCTCGGCCCCAGGGGGTGCAAAAATGGGGGGGACAGATGTCCCGAAGGAGAGACTGTGCCTTTTTTAGGAGAGAGACAAGGCAGCCTTGAAAGACAGCCCTAGAAGCAGCTCTGGTCCATGCGCAGGGGTGAGAGCACTGGGCATGGAAGGAAGGTGTCACGATGGCAAAGGATTCTTCCGGGCGGTGCTGAGTGACATGGAAGCACACGAGTTTCAGCATGTTTGCAGGGGAAGCCTATGGTGCGAGAAGGACTCCTCTCTTCTTCATGAACTGAAGATTGAATATTCTAAAGGGTGGTGCCGGACTGAGAGTTGGTGATTTGGGGGAATGTATTGCATTGGGAAATTTGGTGGGGGAGGGGAAATGCTTTTGTAAGGTTTTCATTTTCCTTGTGTTTTTTTTTTTTCTTTTCTTGTAGTTTAGTTAATAAAGTTTTCTTTATTTCTAGGTAGGAGCCTGCTTTGCTTATTCCTGGTCACATCTCACAGCAGACACCAGGGAGAGGGTATTCTCATGAGGGCACTGGCATTGTGCCAGGGTCAAACCATGACAGGTACAAAAACTTGCTATTCTCTAACCTCAGCCAATGCTCTCTTTACAAAAAAAACCCAGGAAGCAGCACTACCAAAAAAAAAAAAATCATGAGACAAACCCCAATATTTTTCTACATTAATACATGCTTTTTTTCCCTGACATAAATTCATGCAATGTTATGTTTCTGGGAAACAAGAATTAGGAGAAAAGTAATAAATATTTTCTGATGTTATTTTCAGGGAAGGTGTCTTTAATGCCTCCTCACTAAATAAGGTATTTTATTGGCTGTATACAAGTGTAAAGAAGAAGTCAGAAAGGGGAGAGAATCATAGGCTTTGTTACACAAAGACTGAGTTAATAAAAACATCTGAATCATGAAAGGCTCAAGTATCTAATTTCATTTAACATCAACCAAAAGTTATTGTTGTATCTTCCCAAATTGAATACATCCAAACCATGAACAGAGAGTTCTAAAGTGACATTGGATAACATGGGCTTGTTTATAATAGTTTTCACATTAAGTCTACCACATAGTGGACATCTAAAAAAAGTGCTTGAACCTCCTGTTAAATAAAGACATGAGTATTTGTTTTAAATATGTCTTCCTATACATTTAACATCTTCATTTAGACTATTTTATAACCTTTGATTTTTTAATCTTATTGCTAAACTGTAGCCAAACACTTAAGATGTCCAGTAAAAATTAGCTGTTCAACCTGTGGCAGGAAAGCAGCAAATCCTTATTAAGTTCTTCACTCAGTTTATGGGACTCCAGGACCAAAAAAGTCTTTTCTCTCTACAGTGTCAGCTGCAGAAGGAAGTTGAATAAAACTGACCTTAACTACAAAGTGTCAATGGAATTTCCATTGATTTGCTCCCAGTGAATCACAGCCAAAACAAAATGCTTATCCTAACATTGCTGACCTACATTTCTCTGAAACAGAGGAAAATCATGTACCTTTCCCACTTATGTAAAGTTCTGGTTGGTATTGTGGGCATGATATAGCTTTGTGCCTTTGTGTCCTCAGGGGGCAATAGAAAAATCAAGAAATCCAGAATGTCCATACGCTTTCATAATCTGAAAAAATAAGGTCAATAGAAGGTGGAAATAAAAAAAGTGACTACCATATCATTCTTGTGCACATCCCCTTTTGATAGTAAAACTTTAAACTTGTTTTCAAATTGACATCATACTTTCTACTATGAAATGGAGTGTCCGGGAAGAGTTATTGAGTGATAGGTGTACCTGCTGCAGCAATATTAAAGAAAGGTTTTACTGCAGAGGTCCTGCTCAGAAGGATGGTCTGACTGGCTGTTGTGACTCCACAGAGTTTCTTGATGAGCTGTGAGATTCACAGCTGGGAGCTAACAACCCAGCTGTTTCCTTCTTTGTATTTCATAATCAAGTTAAGTTTTAAGCCTAAGGATTTTTAAAGCAGTCTTAGAGCTTCCATACAGTTTGAATGTTTGATATGAGATTATTAGATTATTTATAAAAAATGTAAACATGTGTTTTGGGGACCCTCCAGATGACACTAGAATTTTACTGCCTGTATGGGATATTTGTATGGGTGTGTTTTGAGGGGGAGGAATCCTCCCAAATCCCTCAAACTGTATGGAAGCTCTAAGACTGCTTTAAAAATCCTTAGGCTTAAAACTTAACTTGATTATGAAATACAAAGAAGGAAACAGCTGGGTTGTTAGCTCCCAGCTGTGAATCTCACAGCTCATCAAGAAACTCTGTGGAGTCACAACAGCCAGTCAGACCATCCTTCTGAGCAGGACCTCTGCAGTAAAACCTTTCTTTAATATTGCTGCAGCAGGTACACCTATCACTCAATAACTCTTCCCGGACACTCCATTTCATAGTAGAAAGTATGATGTCAATTTGAAAACAAGTTTAAAGTTTTACTATCAAAAGGGGATGTGCACAAGAATGATATGGTAGTCACTTTTTTTATTTCCACCTTCTATTGACCTTATTTTTTTCAGATTATGAAAGCGTATGGACATTCTTGATTTCTTGATGTTTCTATTGCCCCCTGAGGACACAAAGGCACAAAGGTATATCATGCCCAAAATACCAACCAGAACTTCACTGGTTGATGCTCCTCTTTGGAAGAGCTTTATCTTATTTCCTAAAGTGAAGAATTTTCTCCATTTTTGCCAGTAATTTTTATTTTCCTGTCTCCAGAAGCTGGAGCCTGTTGCCTGTTTTTTTTTACCCTGTATTTCTTCCTTGCTCCAGTAACATACTGCCTCAGTCAGCTCCTCCCCTGAAAGAACAGCGGTGTTTGCAGATTCCAAGGCACTGTAGGAACCGTCATTGCAGGAAGAGTATGTAACCTGGATGAAATGCTACAAGCTTCACCATTGTTCTGCAGTAAATTCCCTATGGAGCAGGTGAATCTGATCTCCATTAAACAATGATCATTGGAAGAGGAGATTGCTTCCAAGTTTTCATTCCTAACCCCCTCCACACTCACCCCCACAGTGTGCAAAGTCACTGTATGTTTAATTTGAGTTATAGTTTCAAGAAATACAAAAATTCCAGCTTTGAATAATTTTTGATTTTGGACCATAGACATTTAACAGATGAGAATTTATGGGTTCATTTTTATAAAAACAAATAGTGGCAGGTGTAGGAAGATGAGGACACTTATTGCTAAGCATTAAAAATTTACTGTTTAAATGTAAAAACACCCACTTTGGGTAAGATAGTAGTGCTCTGTATTGTCACTCTGTGAGTGCTATTTGTTGTAAAAATAAGTAACAACTACAGACTTGAAATCTTAAACCACACATAGTAAAGCTTTTATTAGTTCACCGTGCATGAGTCATTACCCAGAGCTGTCAACAGAAATTCTTAGGAATCTTAATACCGGTGTCTCTCTGTTTTTGCTTCAAGTGGTCTATTGAAATTACCTGTGTCCTGATTAAGCAAACACTACCTGATCAAAATAAATGCACTATTGACTATCTCAGCTTGGTTTTGCTGCCCAGTTTTACTGGCATTTCAGTATACCAGTAATCTGTTTTCTTTTCTGCTTAACCTCCTTATCCTTCAATACATTTTCAGACCACAGATTTGGACTTCTAGTCTATCATTATAGAGAGACATTTATTCAACTATTTCCAAATGCATTACATTTTCTGAAAAAGATTGGTATAAATATTCTTTGCTATAATGAAATGTGAAGGAAGGAAACAGATTTAATTATCCAAAATAAATTGCTGGCTCAGGCTTCCACTGTCTTATAGAAATTCAGAGGAAACTCTTTAATTAAAGCCAAGATACATTCTGTCTTATTTTTTCTATGTCTGCTTGTTGATTTGCTTGACAGATTTCTTTATTTTTCTGCATACCTATCAGGAGAGAAAAAAAAGTTTTTTTTTTAAATAAGCAAATCTGATTTTGAATGGTTTGTGGCAAAATTATCGAACGCTTTCCCGTTATCTGTTTTGAATTCTGTCAGGTCAAGAAGACCTCATGTTTTGGATTGATATTTTCTGGTCAGGTCTCTGCTGCAAGCTGGTTTCCTGAGGAGGTATTTGACATGAGAGAATGGCTATCAAAACAGACCCTTCAAAGAGGGGAATTTGGAAATGTTAAGACCTAGTACTCGAATCTTCCTGTGCTGGACACTGGAGCTTCTGTTTGGAAAGGATTTGGTCTTCCTATCTGAAATACATTCTTTTCCTCCTAGATTTTCCCAGTTTTTAGATCCTTGGTGGGGGGAAGGTATTGTTAGCAGAAGCACAGTAAAGACCGTTAGTGATTTTTTTGTGTAATATTCCAGAAATTTCCTCTGTCTTGGGCATACTACAAGCAATGGAGTGATCAGAGTTTACTTTGCAGTTCCAAGTATGAGCTGTTCTTCTCTTTGCTGCTGAAGTGGCATCTTGAACGCAATACACATTTCAATAATGAGTGGGTCAGCCTGCATCTAGAGGAAGACAGCAAAATCAAGGGAGCTGAAAAATTTCAGCTTGTCTGAGTTAGAATGGGGAAGCAATCTATTAGGATAGGACAAAGCAGCATTAAAATTAATAAAAAAGGCCGAGGCTAGATATTGGATGCATCTTGGTAACAACATAGTGAAGCAATGGAATCTGCTGCTTAGCAAAGTTATAGAATCTATACTGCTAATTTTTTTTTCCCAGAACAGCACAGAAAAGTATTATCTTCAGGGTTTGATGTGTGCTTGTTCTTATCTTGAAGTAGATAGTGTATTTAAATGTCCCGTCCAGGCCTACATTTGTCTAAACATGAATGTAATCATAAACATTCAAAGCAAGATGTGCAATATGAAGTTTTCCACTTTGCACCCTGCACCTGATAAAGGTGGTACAAACTGCAGACAAATTCTACAATGTTTATGAACTGAGGCTTGTTGTAATAGTGAAAGTGAATGCAATTTATAAATTACATAAAGTAATATCTCTGAATCGTTCCTTCAAGGCAAACTCTTTCCAGGGACAGAAGAATGGTAGTGGTCACGATGCAGAGCAGCATTAGAACAGTAGAAGGTGATATCTTAACAGGGTAATTGCATAAGCAGGTGAAGAGCTGCACACGCAATGTGTTTTTCAATGTTGAACTTAAGCTGCTTTATGCCTCTTTCATTACCAGTTCTGACATCAGCAGTACTTTAGTTTAAAGCCCCTTTCACCAAATGGCCCTCAAGTTCCATATTAAAGCACCACCTAAGTCAAGATGGTGTGCTGTTAAGGAGATACTCTCAATATTTGCATGCACAGTTGTCTGGATAATAGTTACCAGACCAAGTTAATGAGACTGAAAGAAATATGAGACAAGGCATCAGGAGCTTTAGTTCATAGGGTACTGTTTTAACTTAATTTCTGTTGTAAACTTTGTTAAAGAGTGCTGCAAAGGGACTAGAAAAATCCTCATAATCGGCATCAGAGTCTGCTTACTCTTAGTGTGAACTGGCTGTTCAAGCAACAGTTCAAATTTTGTCGCAAAACTGATTCATATCTATACATGGCATCCCTAGTTTGCATCACCTGACAGAGTGCCAACAGTGCAATGAATACGTGTTCTCCGTGACGAACCATCTCATTCCACAAGGAAATGGTCAGCAATTACAAAATCATGTCTGTGCTTTCAATTTAGGGTCATCTTAAGAACTCCTGTTATTACTGAAGTTAGTAACAAATACATATATTATCATCCCATAAGCATTATCAGCGGATTATTTTAATTATTTATAATATTTAGCAAGTGAATAATTTTGTATCTAAAATATTTCTTTGTGTTCTGTTTTCCACACATGCAATCCAACAGCAGCCTTTTTGTAATAGAAGTTTCTGGTAGGCAATAATCAGTAATAAGTTCTTACTGCTATTACAGTCCAATTTTTCTCATCAGTATTCCCCATAATTTTGACTCAATCTTAAGAAATTATAGGTGAAAAAAACTTTTTAAAATCTTCTGAAATAATTTTAAAAAGCACAAAAGTGAAAAGAGCTTCCACATCAAAACAAAATTGGATGCAGGTAAACATGAGCAACTCTTAAGTTTCTGTCTGCTTCTCCCATTTTGCAACATGTTCCAATTATTGGAATATTCACAGAAGTGTTTATGAGATTGGGTAAGGAACTCCAAAATGGCAGATCTCAGTGAGATAGCATTCCTTAGACATAAATAGATGCTGGCTTTATAAACTTGTTAGCAAAAAGAACTTATTCTGGGCATGAGAAATCCATGAATAATGGTCTCAAGAATCCCCTACTTGGCCAGTACACCATTTAGAAGAGGCAACTGCAAAAGAAGAAGACAGCAGGACTAAACAAGTCAATAGTGTTTAAGCCATATCTCTTTTTCTCATGAGGCAGAAACTCCTCAAGAAAACAGTGTTAATTTTGGGGTGGATTGAATTTCTGCCGTCACTCATTTCTGTATGTGCTTTGCAAACACAAAGATGCAAGGGAAACTTTTATCTTTCAAATGAAGACAAAGGGATTTGGGTTTCCAGTCTCCTGCCGTTCTGTCTAGTCAGTATGCCTTTGAAACCATCCGGTATATTTCCTTATCAGGCTGAGGGATTTGGAGACAGACACTAAATATCACCTTAATCCAAATAAAAAGAAATTAGCACATCGATGTAATGATCAAGTGAAAAAGGAGAAGACTTATTGGCTGTAAGAGCTACAGATTATTTTAAGTATCTTCTGATTTTGGTTGGTGCCCACTGTAGAGGTAAGGCTAAAAGGCAGGCTACATGTCTGTGGAGTAATAAAGGGCCAGAGTTTGATTACACCACAGACCTGTAGTGATGTCCAGAAGGAAACTGGTCAAATGAAATAACTAGAAATCAGAAGATTATGAACTAGACTTCTCTCACTGACTTTATGAATATTTTTATTAAGTGCCTGATGATTGTTTATATAGAAGCCACAGCTTTTTCTCCTATTTAATCACAGAATCTGTGTACAGAAACATATTTTTTCAGCCCTTATTAAAGAGACTCACAAGACACATAAGGTAAAGTTGGTGGTGGGAGTTGAATTTACACTCTGTAACTGGAGACTGTCAAAATGAAAATGAGCCTTACTACTTCTTTTTATTTAATTGCAAAGTGCAAGATCTGAACATTAACCCAGAAGTAGTACTGTTATTTCACTAAACTGTTGTATCTGGAATTATTCTGTAAGAATGATTTTATCTGTCCTTCCTCAGATTAACACCTTGACTCCTTCTGCCGTACTTTTACCCAACTGAAAAAATCTGCTGTATGCTGGAAAACCAAAATGATGGAAGAACTTCACACTCAGGTAACACTTTTGGAGAGGAGGTTTGAATAGTTAAAATATCTAGCTGACAGGAGGAGATCAAGCATGCTGTCCTGGGGCTACATCATTTGCAAGGCCATTGGCAGCATATACCAACATTTTTCTATACTAAGTAATGAAACAGTTAAGATAGCAGGCCATGGTATGACAGTATTCTATGTTAAATTAAGCATATTATCTGAGACATATTGATGCAGTGCTGAAACATTTTCATATTTACAATAACATCTACAAGGAGTCTAGATGTTAAAATTACTTAGAAAGATGAATAAAAGTGGCTTTAATGCATTTAGACATTTCTAAGTTGGCAGAAGCCTCTCCCAGGTATTCCCCAAAACCTTGAATTAGGTACATTTGACAAGGGCTCTTCAATTTCCATTAGTGTCAGGAGTTGCCTGCATGCACATTTATAAGTAAATATCTTCCCCAGTATTGTTCACAACACAGACTGTCACAAGGATTTTTTATTGGCAGAACTGATCAGAATGTTTCAATTAATTTTTTTTGTGCTGAATAGTAACACACTCATTTTCTTTTTCAAAATCACACACTTAATGAAAAATTCATTCCAGCTTTCTGAAGATCATCCTTAGAGTAACAGTCTTGAAAACTTGCTTTTCCATTTTCAAATGTATTTGCAAAGAACTGTTCTTTAAAAGAAACCTTTCAAAGATCTACATAAGCACTATTGAAAAACTGCTTCACAAAAAAGAAAAGAAAAAGGTGAGATTTTGATGAAAATCTCAAATTAGAATAATTTTTCTCTTGAAATCTCAATACATCTTGCACCAGAATAAAGAAAATAAATATAAAAGAACATAGAACATTTGCTGCCCAAATCTATTAATTTGCATGTAGGGGCATAATCTTGGGGCATAATCTTGGGGCATAATCTTGCAAAGCACACTTAAATAATTGTTTTAAGTTTTTAAGTTGAAACATGCCTTAAAGTGTGACTAAAAGAAAAAGTAACAAAACTAAACCAAAATACCAGGCATATCTGCACTAAAACAAAACCCCAAGCCCTGGCTCTTTTAAAATGACACAGAAGACCTCTTTGGAGGCAATGCAACACTAACTGGCCATCTAGATGTTCCAAGCTGATTAAGAGCTCTCTCAGCCCTGACAGACGTTCATTGATATTTGAGGACTCTCTCTCAGTGAAAAAGCATCCTCTGTGTCCTCCCTGCTTTCTACAGCTTGTCAATCTCAAGTGAAGATGAACATGTTAATTGGCTGCCTTGTTAATTTATTAATGAGTAATGACAGAAAGAGTAGTGCTGAATGCTTATAAAATTCATCTTTCACTGAAGAACTAGATGCATTTTAATACTTTTAACTACCTTTCATTACTAATTTAGTCATCATTGTACATTATACTTAAAGATCAACAACACCCAGCAAACTGCTGCTTTATTATGGAGGCGAATGTATTAAGGAGGAAAGAATTACATGTACCAGACAACAGTTGGGGCTCTCATCCTGTATTGTGTTACAAGGAGAGGTGAAACTGCATTAGCATTTGAAAGTAGGATGCAGAATAATTATATTCAATTAACTAAGGACTCCTTGGGCAGCAGCCCAAGAGAGAACTACACATGACAAGGCCAGGCAGTAAGAGAAAGAAGTGAACTGGCTTGAATGCTGTACTCCCCAAGCGCTAATAAATATGCTGTTAAATATGCAGTTACTGGGAATGAATAGCTGGTTTAATACCAGTAGAAGTGGGATTGTTTAGGCTTTGCAACAGTTCTGTGAGCCCCACTGAGACTTGCAGGTGGTATCTGGCTTCCTCTGTGACAATATGGGCATGCTAAGTACCTGTTTCCATACTGCACACTCTACCTTACTCTGAAAGGAAAGAAGTTTGCAGTCATTACTAAACTTCTTACCATTGATCTTATTCCACCACTAGCAGGACAGTAATTTCTTGAGGATTTCACTTGCTGGGTAATGAAGCAAATGGTGCCTGTCTCTGAGTTGGGAAGTAAATGCACATGATAGAGAGAGTGGACACGCAGAAGGTAAGTGGCTGCTTTCAGGGCCCTGCCAGCAAGTGCGTCACTAAAGCAGAGTTAGTATTTCAGAATTGCTTTCTGACCTCTGCACCCAAGAAAAGCAGGGTTTTTCCTGAGATGCCATGACTCTCAGGAAAGCACATGAGGACACAGAGCCTTACTTCAACAGAAAACCCTACCTGGGAATTTCTGTGAGAGAAGTCTGTGGTTGCAGCTAGTCAAATGCCATTTGGGAGCATGTAACTTCTGTAGGATTACATCCTCTAAATGTGATTTCTTCATTGAAATAATAGCATACCTTGAAATTATTTTATTTCCATGAATTAGCAACAACTGGTGCTGCAAAGACACATTTTGATGAAGCATTTTTGGATGGTCTAATTTATCTCCTTCTATATCCATTCTTTTCCATCTTCACAGAACCACAAATTATTCTGAGTTGGAGGAAATGTGCAAGGATCAAGTTCCAACTCTTACATGAACTTCGCAATTTAAAAAGTGATTTGTCTGGGATACACAATCTCCTACCCAGCTGGTCAGCCCGTTCTTTTAATGTTATCCTCCTGAATGATGTAGGTGTCCTTCCTAGTTCATATCCTTTGTCTAAATTGATTTATACCACTGCTCTCCATTGTTTATACCGTGCGCGTAGCCACATGGATGGATGGCAGCTGGCAGAGGAGCTGCAACTCTTACAGCTTTGGCAGAGCCACTTTGCACTTCAATTTCCTCCCTAGTTCTTATGCCTCAAGCAGCTTTTTGGGTTTTGCCCTAGTTTAGATGCCAAGGCTGATGGATAGGATTTCCCACAAGAAGTTAATCCACATGTTCTTCTCAGTGTTTGGTTACTCCAGGAAATCAGTAAGGTTTCTGGGAAGATTTTGGCGTGCTGTCTGCTGTTGCTATCAATCTAGCTGTAACCTAGATGAAGACTACTGGAAATGCAATCTGAAAATAACCTTATTTGAAATTTTTTAGTGTTATTTATAATAAAGTTTTATTCTGGAGTTTTCAGACCATTACTTTCTGTGGCTGCGAATGCTCGGAATATTTTCCTTTAATGAACATATGAGGAAAAAAGAAAAGGAAAAATAGACTTATGTTCTTTAATACTTCCTTACAATACAAACTGCAGGCTTGAGCAGTCTTTCAAGATTGCTTTTTCTACATGCATTAATGATTTATGCAACATAACAATAAGTGGTGACAGAAGAACTAAAGTAATGGTTATGAAAGAACTGAAAGACAGGCAGTTGAGAACAGACTGATTTTTTTTTTATCATACATTTCAGTGGTTTCTTAGTTTCTGTTCTGTTACTAAATTCTGTAAATAAGCTTAAATTGTCCCTTTGTTTCAAAGATGGCTTTGGCAGCATTTCAGCAATGCCCTCTCGAGTCAGACATTGGAGACACCTCTTAAAAAATTCTGACAGGTCCAGCAGGATCAGGGAGGGGAATATCTGTATTCATTTTATCATTTGAAACACACATAAGTGTGGTCAGTGATGGGGGAAAATAATAGCCTCTGAGTTTCCAGAAGGCTAATTCGATAAGCTTTTGACATATTTAGTGAAAAAGGGAATAACCTCAGAAAGATCTCTGGGAAAAGTAAAGGAGAGAAATACAGCAACATCTTAAATAAACCACATTAATCTCCACACCTTCTAGGGTTTATTTCTAGTAATTTGCATGGCAAAAGGAAGTGTTATCTGTAATTAGATTTTAACATGTTGTATAAGATGTTAATGATGCATTTATTATGGGTACCTATAAAGCTTAGAAGGGAAAACAATTTTGAAGAGGATTTTAACAGTGGCTGATTATTTTACCCTTTGCTAATAGTTTCTCCTTGAGTTTCAGTTAAGGGTTTATTGTTTGGTTTCTTGTTTGTTTGTTTGTTTGTTGTCAATGTTGTTTTGGTTTTTTTTCTGCAAAGAGTGACTCAGATGATCCAGAACTCCATAGGAATATTCTATTCAGCTTCAGAAGACTTTTGAGGATGTTTAGTAAGAACAAGGATTATAGTTTCTTTAAGTAACATAGAATCACATGTTTCTATGATATATTGCTTTGTTTTCTCTGTTTGGCAAATTCTGTAGAACATTTGGCTCTGAATTGCTGTTGCCATAGAGAATGAATCTTCCTCTTTAAGAGACAGAGACCTCTGCTTATTCAAATGAGCTGCATTGCTAAGTTGGGCTGTCTGTTGTTTTTGCAGGACATCCAAAGTGACATCTTCCTTGGCTGCAAGTCAGGCATCTTATCTGAAAAGTGCT
Organism: Melospiza georgiana; assembly: GCF_028018845.1. Lineage (NCBI taxonomy): Eukaryota > Metazoa > Chordata > Aves > Passeriformes > Passerellidae > Melospiza > Melospiza georgiana. Next base: position 12,808,858 of record NC_080465.1, read on the forward strand.
TGGCCAGGCAAGCGCATTTTTTTCTGAGGCAACCCTTGCAGAAACTAAGGGGAGTCTGCTACTTCTATGAATTATGGAGGAGGGAAGTCACTCTTTATTCCTATTTGGGAAGCTGTCCTTTTAAAACGGGAAACCTACTGATTTTATTTTCAAACATATTCTTCTACACGTGGAAAGAATCAGCGTCTTGAACTTCTAAATTTCTACAGCTTTCAGGTGATAACAGTAAACTTAAGTAAAAAGGTATCCACCAGAAGAATGGTACCCAGTATTTTCCTGGAAGTGAGCTTCAAATGAATAGGAAAAATATGTTTGTGACCTCTTATGTTTCAGTCCAAATTTAGATCAAGACTTCTTCAGAAGTTTTCTTTTATTAGATCAGGCCATGGAAGTAATATTTACAAAATAAATACAAATTTTGAATAAATACTTTCTAAAGTCAGACTAGTCTTTCCAAAGTTCATTTTTATATTACTGATTAATAAATATCTATAGATTATTACCATGCTACCATTCTCATCCACAAATGCATACTTTGCTCCCAAATGAACTAGTTCTGTAAAATCCAAGAACAAGAGGTTTTGTCTCTAGAAGAGTCATGCTGTTCTTTCTCTTTTTATGGCTCCTTTACATGGAAATTTTGTCAGCAAAGTGAAGCAACCCAGAATCATGTCAGTGTGCACAGTATGTCTGAAGGCTCTTTATAAATTAGTACTCTGTAGTGAATTGATTGTCTTTACACTATTTAAAATCTGAATAAATGGGGGTTTTTTTTGCTTTTCTTCCTTAAAAGTATTCCTAGCATTCTATGGGTCTTCAAAACTTAATGAAGACTTAATTTCTAATATTCTTAAATCCTGTAAGTCTTTTTACTCACTGTAGTTGTATGACTATGCATTCTTTCATATAAGAGTTTAATTTCAATCAGTATTTGTCTTGTCTTTGACAAGTCCAAAGGAAAAAAAAATTTTTTTCTTCCTTTAAACTTTACAAGGGCAAGAGGTAGCTCCTAAATATTATGGAGACTACTCCCAGAATGTGTTTTTTTGTCTCTCTCTTTTTTTTTTTTTTTTTTTTTTTTTACAACAATCATATGAAAAGATAGAATAAAGAACATTGTGTGGTAGTAATGTATGCAATTCATATTGATTAGAGTGCTTTCAGAAGAATCTCATGTACAAACGAAATGTGGATGAGAATTAGAAGAGGTTAGAGTATAAGAGCAGAGTTTCATAATTGCAGCATCTTTCAGTGGTTGGTTCCATAGGCAATATGATCTCCTACCATCTGTTCTAGGAAAAGATCTTTAAAGACCAGCCTAGAATCTCCTACAACAGTATGATGGTCCCAGGCTTTTAAACCTGTGGACAACAGGGTGGTCTCAGAATTTCTGTGAAAATTCCATTTGTGCAGCTCATTTACTGCACATGCAAGCTATGATGTGCTTCTTGAATAGCTTTCTAAAGCAGCTTACAAGCTTGAGTGATATTCACTATCTTCAGTGCAACTTTTGCACCTGACTGCAGGCTTGCCGTATTCTAGATAGGTAATTATCCTGAAAAGTGAGTATCCAGATCTAGAGTGGCAGTCAAAAGTACTTATTTGGTGTGGATTCAGAGGTTTTTACATGTACAATATTCAACTTCAAAGCTAAGCATGGCTGCACCGCAGAAGTTGGTTATCCATCAGTGGTGAGGTAAAATAAGAATAGACTGTAGTTATGTTATTATATAACCTTTAAGGGGAATAGAAATTTGCAGGTGGAAATGAGATCTTCAATAGAAGAAATCCAACCTCATTCTCCTCTGAGAGATGCCAGAGCAACCACTGTAATTTCTATACCGATGAAGCTGTCCAATGGGTAAAGTTAATTCACATTTCTACTGCCAGTTTTATGCTAAGGGAGTTCTACTTGTTTCATTGGTTTAATGCTGGTATAAAACTGAAGCAAAATGGAGAAGAATTGTGTTTTCCTTGAATAACAACCAATTATACTCCTTGTTTTCATAGCAGAAATTTGAATTATTTAATAGAGATAGTGTAAATAAAACAGAGCCAGTATTGTCTTTAAAGACTCTCTAAATTGACACAACAAATATGTCTGGGCGGTATGTATGGCAGTTGGTGAGCAACTGGGGAAAGGGGAAAATGTGCATTGGAGGAGGACTACAGTAAACTTACAGCTAGTTTTTGCCTCTTATACTGCGTGAGAAATATGCGCCTACTTGCTTTCATGGCTCTCTGCCCATTTTAGCAAGCTACCAGTATTTCATCTGTGTCTCATCCCCTTGCAATGAACTATTTTTGTAAAGAGATCTTATCCACTCTGTCATACTCACCAATGTAGAAAATAATTTAGAGTTCAAGTGCTGAGAAATGAAATTGCTGATATCTTCTAATATTCTCTACCTACTTGAGCCTCTAAATAGGTGTTAATCTGACTTTTATCTAAAACATCACTTTTTGCTGTCTCCTTTTTAATTGCTAAGATATGTAAACAACAGTGTTATTGGGTAATTACACATCAGTCTATTTTAGTACGTCTGTTATTTTGTCTTTATGGGCATCAAGTTTTAACCAAAGCCAGCCAGACTTATTAGAGTGAGTTGTTACTGCTCAATACCTCTTGTTTCTGCAACAAACTGTGAGGCCAGTGAATGAACAGGAACACAGACTGCTGAGTAACTGAGTAGTTACTGGTGTGTGAAGGTGGACAGTTCTCTCTGAGAACTGCAAAGCTTTCATCCCCGGGCTTGGATTGCTCGTTGCCACCAACCATTTTTCAGGGACAGCCATCATCTTGCTGAACACTGCAGGCTGATCAAAGAGATCTGGGAAACTGAAAGTGTGTCTTAGCTGCTTGAAATAAAAAGGGAGTACAGACTTTAGGAGCCAGGTGTGGCAAAGGAGACATGAAATGCATGGACTGATGAGATATCAATCTCAAATGGAAATGGTTTTTTGAAAATGCTTTGATTCAAGGGGTCAAAGCAATCTTCAGAATTTTTATTTTCTTCTCCCCTCTTGCACAGTTCAGTTTAAATTTTACATTCTCAAGGTAGTGGAAAACTTTTAAATGAGCTCAGAGGACTGCAAGGGAAAAATATTCTAAGACAGACCTCTAAGAGTACAAACTTCTGGGGCTGTTTTTTTTTAGTTTTTGGGGTTTTTTTCTGGATTTTTTTTTTAATTAGAAGCAAATCTTATGTGCAATTTGCTGTAATTATTTTCCAATTAAAGAAGAAAAAAGTTAACCTCATTCTGAAGATTTTCAGTTGTGAATTCAGAGTTCTACTGCATTATTTACTTAATAAAACACTGACTGCCAGTTGCAGCTGTATGGGGCAGAACAAAAGGGACTTTCTAGCCTGCAGTTTAATCAGTTCATGAGGATGAAGGAAATATGCTGATAATGTAGGAGTTATGGACTTGTTTTAACAGGGAATTTCATGACTTTACAACAGCATACCATCCCAAAGGCATTACAGACTCAACCCTTATCTTTTTGTCCAAAGTTAGGTAGAGCAAGTAGATAAAAAACCAAAGAATTAAAGCACTTGTCATCTGAACCTGTGTATATACATATGCTATTAACAGAGCCTGTAAAAGTAATTTTTCTTCATAAAATATGGAATATGTTTGTAGTTGTTATCAGAGCAGAATGAAGCATCATAAGCCTATTTTTTTCCCCCTATAAAACTGCTTTACTAATTAGAAATGAAACTTTAGGACCGTTGCATCAGGCATTGGAAAACTATTTGGCCTTTTCTACTACAAAATGAAAGCTGTCTATATTTGTCTATATTTTAACAATCTATATTTGCAAAACAGCTACAGACAGATACAGCTCTATCATCTAGAAATCGCTGCAAGGCTCACATATCTGCACTGGGTTTTTTATGCAGTATAGGATTTTACACATGTATTAATTTGGGCAAGTATACAGGACAGCTAGAGAATAGCATGCAAGTTGTGGAAAGCGCACGTACAAGGATAGAAGAGAATGCATTGCATTGAAGTCAACCTTTGCATGTCAGTCTGTCTCTGTGGCTTGTTGTCTGAAATTACTGCTGCAGTCACACGGCAGAATAGGAAATCTAAGAGGTTGATTTGAAAGGCAAAATACCTGGTATTCATAACACCTAAAATCTTCAATTTCCACAGATATTTCTATTATTTAATTGCCTTAGAGAAGTTGCTTGAAAGAAAAAATGAACCTCCTGCTTTTGGCTTCGCAGGTTGAATTTTTGGTATACTTTATATATATGTATATATATGTGTTCAAATTTGGGACCTAATGTATAGTAGAAACTTTTGGTGGTGAGGAAGTAATTTTCCCTAATCCTCTGGGAAGGGTGTTTCTGACTTTAGACCTGGGAATATGTTGCTCCTCTGCCTTCTGTTTCACTGAAATGGATACTTACTGTATATATCACTTATCCTGATAGCCTTCTAGATTGCAGTACTGAAATCATCACTGAACAATTTCACACTGAACTGAAATAATCCTCATAATATTATAACAGTCAAAGATTCAGAACATGACACTGTCAGTTTTGCATGAATGTGATTCCATGGATTCTTCTGGAGATGCTCTTGATCTAGTCTTGCATAAGGGAAGGATGAGATTTTCTCCTACTTTTTTCTTTGTTTATTTAATGAAAGCAAATATCTGAAGTAATTTCTACTAGACAGTATTTTGAGGGAGCACAGTCTTTGAGCTTTTTTAGAGCCTTCTTCTTAAATTATTACATAAAGACCTGTATCATCTGCATCTGACTTTCATAAGCAGATGTATGCAATTACACAAAAAACTGTATTAAAAAGTTGCACTTTTTCATTTTCTTAAATTGAAAATGCTGCTACTGGCTGACTGCTTCACTTCCCATTAAGTTTTGTTCATTTCTGTCTGATTTCAATACTCCAAAATCTGTGTCCTTTTCATATTGGAATAAGTTCTTGCCAATGTTTTCTGCTACTCAACATTATCACACCTATCCCAGCAGTATCCCTCAATGTCTAACTCTCCTCCTGATAGTTCTTATTCACCTCCTTCTTTATTATTCTTATTCTTTTCCAGACCTTTTTATGTGAACACCTACCACAGAGCACTAAATAATCATAGGTTTTTGTAAAAATAAATGTTTAATCAATTGGTTATGCAGATTTTGAATTATGTGATACATTTTCCATTGCAGAGGTGTTGGAACTAGGTGATCTTTAAGGGTTCTTCCAAACCAAACTATTCTGTGATTCTATGATTGTCACTGATTTGCCCATTTTTTCCTATTAGAAGAATGACAGCATTTTAGGAATTTATGTAATTGCACTTTTTATTAAGCATTAATGTAGAAAATTGAAAGGAGTGACCCCTACACATTTTTATTGAGGTTATACTCAGGAAGATTATACTCATGTAAAAATATGTGTTAATAGATAGAGTCTGTGATTTTCTCCGTTGTTATCGTGCATTGGCAGCACCTATGAACTCACCAGACTTACTTCAAACAAATTCCAGGGACTGCAGTCCGTCCCAAAGTAGCTGGGGTGACACAACACAATATGGCATCAGAGAAAAGGCCTCTAAGAACACAGCTGGGGTGGTGTGAATTAAAAATTTGGCTTTCTCATTAGTTACTTGCCTTTATCCTACACAAAACATTGTTAGGTCACCTGAAAGCTGGTCTGATGTGCTGAGTTACTTTGAGCTTTTCTTGTGCTTGAAATGTCACAAGATAAGAGGTTAAAAGACCCTTTTTTAGAAAGGGGAGGGTTGTGCACTCGTCCTCCTCTGAAGGGCAGCATTAGATGCCAAGGGACCCCTGGCCCTAAGATGTAACAAGGTAATCCAGTGACCTGGCACTGACTGGGTGTTCTTGGACTTTTCTTGTTCTCCTTTTCAATAACAGACTTTAAAAAAATTCAGCCAAACAAACAACAACAACAACAACAACACCCACATAAATTCAAATGCTTCTCATTTAAGAGAAATCTTGAAAATATAAAATCAGTGCAAAGTTATGGTCCAATTTCAACCCTCAGCAAGGGTGCCAAGACATATAATCTCTGGTGCCTGCTGCAAACCACAGGAGCCATTGTCCATCCCTGCACAAGAAATCCATTCCCCATTTTACTTTTATCTTGTGGTATCCTTTTAAAATAAGTGAATAATATTATAACCATTAGTTTGCTATCTATCTGAAGATTTTATTCAAATAAATGTATCATTCTTGCAAAACACACTACATTATTAATATAATAGTTCTGAGATGCCACTTGGAAAACAAACCATTATGCGTCCTTTATAGCTCTTATATAGCAAAGCCTCAAAGGGCATATAAACTTAAGCTTTTCTCAAAGTCTTATGAAGGTCACAGAGCTTAAACACTTAGAGACATTGAACTGAGAAAGATTTCCCGCACCACTTACTCGGCTCACTCTCCTATTTTGAGCAATCAGGTCATACAAACTCTTGAAGGAACTTAGCAAGCTCCTTATATATAAGTATTCAGACTCTTTTGAGCAGTGAGGAAATTGCAACTAATGAGTCAGTTATCTCTGGAGTAAAGAAATACACCAATATCAAGTAGTGACTTCTAAATATGATTATGTATTAGGAGCACATGGCCTTGGTCAATGTGCTTGCAGATTAGGTATGGAACTATATGCATATTTTGAATTTGTAAGAGTGTGACTGAACTAAAAAAATCTCTGCTATTTTTGGGGTAGGCACAGAGTGTGTAAATTTTCATTGATCACAGTTATCTTCTTCCTCTCTATAGCTAACATTTCAAAGCACAATATTTTAAATGGAAGCTCAGAAAACCAATGCAGGTTAAAAGAAAGTGGTTCAACACTACTAATATATTAATATTTTAAACAACTCAGTTGATTAAATATTTCCCCTAACATTTCTGATCAATGGCATAAAGGTCTCTTCATTTCAAAATGTTATATATTAATTTTGCATTCCACTTGCAAAAAGAAAGACATAGATAAGAATCCTTTCCAAACTTCAGGTTTATAGAAGCTGTTTTAAATCTGTCATCCTAAGAAGATGAGGAAGCACTTAAGGCTGCAGAATGCTGCATCTTGATACTAGAGACAGAGTCTGAGCTTTTCTATCTCGTGAATTACATGTGAATTACACGTGTAATACAGCAACATGCCCACTCTATTGATTAACTTAACAAGGTAGATGCATACAAGAACAGTAAAATAATAATATTTTTCAGTGTTCTGTCTTTCATATGCAGAACCTCTGATCAATTTCATGTTTATCCTGGCTGAATCTGTTGCCGCTTTTCCCATCAGTTTTTTATTAATATACTGGTTTAATGTTAGCCTGGCATTAGATCCTAAGTAGGCATGAAGGCACCCTTGTGCTGGGGACCACATTGTTTGCTCTGTCACAGGAAAAAGTTGTCCATATTTAAAAGAGAAGATAAAAGAATCTGTAATAAGAAAATAGTCTGTAATAAGAAATATATAATCTTTAATATGTAAAATATGTATAACAAAATAATATGTAATAAGATTATCTGAAGTTCACTAGCAGAAATTATAGATGTGGTGGCAATGAAAAATCAAACCATGGTCTTACACTGTAGCTTAAATATTACACAACTGGAGAGCCCCAAATTGTCTGAAATTTAAGACCATATAAACACACGCAAAAATAACCTCAGCTGCTGCTCAAGCTGCTTTGAAACGTGGCCAGCATTGCTCAGTTTTTTTATCTATGAGGTATGTTCTGCACTAATAAATCACAAGGACATTTCACCACATCCTGTTCTGTATTGCTATTTCTTGATACTGAGAGTCTTGCTCTGCCCTTCTGCTACCAGTGGAACTTGTGCTACTTGCTAATTTATGGTTATTTTGAATAAAATTTCAACTTCTTCTAAAGACAAAATAGCCATAAATTCACTGTTCATAATAAGTGAGCATGGAATATTTATTGTAATGTTTAGAGAAACAACTAAGTCTCTATTCATCTTTTTAAAGAAAATTTCAAGGAGGTTTGAAACAGTAGGAACTTAACACAGCATTTTACTTTCCCTGAAAATCTGAAAATTTGCCTTCTGATTTTTTTTTAATATGGAAAGATTTTGCTATATAGAAAGCTCTGATGTAGTCAGAATGATGATGACACAGTTGATTTTCCAGCAGAAGAACATTTATTTGTGGAAGTTTTTTGGTAGCTTCTGCATATATAAATTCAGGAGGCTATGCTTCTTTCTGACTAGATCGTATCACATTTGTTCTGAAAGGGGCTTGTACATTAGGGTGAGATAAGATAAAAGAGACAAAAGTTATTTCTCTTATATTAATTGAAAGGAGGGTGATGAAACTTTTTTGGTCTTAAATTCCTTTGTCTTTATTCTATGTCTGTTTAATCTGACGAGTTTACAGAGAATTGCATATTTTTTTCATTCTAGCTTTTTCTGTTACTTGTGAATCTCTTGGTTTATGAACTTGGTTTATGTCTGTTAAGGATATGGTAGAGCAGATCCATCCACTCTAAAATATAAAAACAATATTTTAAGGAGAAGGAGTCATGATGTTAGCGCACCATCATAATCATTAACATTTAGAAAATAATAGAGAGTTACTGTGAATTTACCCCCATCACTGAACAGTACATCAAAACAGTAGGTTCTGAATTCATCCTGTTTTCTAAAGCTCCTTTTCTATTGAAAGAATTAAATGACACATAGGCCTGACTGCCACTTATTTTGCAAAACTAAAACCCATTTGAATCTTGGTGCTTCTATATTAAATTTTTGTGCAAACTTGACTATGTTGTAGCACAACACAGAATCCACCTAAAAAAAGATCAGAAATCCCCTAAGGGTGTCATACCCAGAGTTCTCACCTGGAATTAATTTGAAATATTTGGATATTTATTCCATGAATCGCTTAATTTACAGATTCAATTTATTTTACTTCTAAACACCGACACTTCACAGCATAACTTGCTCAGACAGCAAAGCCAAATGTCTAATTCAAAGAACACAAAGAAGAGTATTAATTTTTTTCTGGGGAGAGGGACAAAACAAGCTTAAATCAGAATTCTATATTCTAGTAAAATACATTGAAATATAAATTCAGACTAAATCTCATGGTTTGGTCTGAAAAACAGATCCATGCAAAGGACATACAGTATAAATATTCAAATAATTTTTGATTACAGACATGCCTTCATTTTCAGCAAGCCTGAAATAGAAGTTGATCTTCAAATTGCAGCCATCTACTAAAGGTATATAATAATCCAGCACAGCAGTGTTCAGTTCTAATCCAATTTTCATATGGGAATCGTGACCTGAGCTACACTTTCTTATGGACTGTTTCCAGGGTCCAGGAAGAAAAATCCATGTAAAATGGTCATTGCCATAAAATAAGTTTCTTCATAATGTTTCAAAATTGGACATTCATGCATCACAGAACTTATGATGCTTTTAATTTAAATTTTCATATGTTGAAGTAAAGATTTGATGTTCAGACATACAAGTCTCAGAGACTGTGATCTTCCAAAGACTACTGCCCTGGAAATGGATAGCTCACACATCAGGATGTTTAGAGGGACCTGAACTTCTGCAAAAAGTCATTAACAGGGTATTAACCAGAGAAGGATTAGCAAAATGCATCATGTCCCTCTCTGTATCTGCAGTTCATTTTTAATTTATGCCAACAACATTTCTTTATTTTATGGCAATCCACGGTAAATCACTTTGTCTCAGTTCATACAAATCACCTCAACTGGCTCCTTCTTAAGATTGCTTTAGTGCTTGCTGCCTGGTTCTGCAGGTATCTCCTTTTCAAGGTAATTTTCATTTACCCGAGTGACCTAATCTCTTCCTTTTCTGTTAAATCAAATTAACACATATACTCACATCAGAGCCTTTCAATTCTCCACACTTTGGACAGTCTTGCTCTTTTCAAGAAAAATATGTTTCAGGTGCTGCAAGTCTTTGTGTTTTTGCCCACAGAATGGGATGAGAGGGCAGAGGCCAGAACAGAAAGGTTCTCTAACTGCCTAAATCAGGCAAGATATATCTCTTAGCAGTACTAATTCTCATAGTAATATGTCCAGTTGTAGCAGATAGGCTATTATTGGTGGCTGACAGAAAATGAAGTTTTTCCAGAAGACTGCATTTCAACTACCTGGTGCATTTGCAGACAAAGATGAGACTTCTCAAACTAAGACATTTTTGTTCGGGGACATCATTCTACGTTTTCTGATGCACAATTTCGTGCTTAACTTCTTCATTTTTTTGTTAACACGACTGTTCAGCCTTTTCATTTTTCAGAGACCAAGTAAATTCTTAAGAAATGTTATAGGGGTTAGCAGATGATATTTCAAACTCAAACATAATTGGAAAGTCTGAATCATTTGATAATGGACAATTTGATGAGCCTGGACTGATACACAGTGTTTGCTCTAATAGATGCTGATACACTCTTAACAACAATAATCACATCCCATCAGTGCTACCATAATGCATTGTCTTTTCAAACTGGAGCCACAGAGTGATAGCAAAATCTTGCAGCAAAATCTGGAAGGGGATCTATTGAGTCATCTAAATTACACCATTACAGATTTTAAGTGCTTCAGTGACAGTTTTTAGATTGTCAGCTTTGATTTATGTAATTTATAGTTTGCAATACACAACATACAGATTCCCTGAGCACTTACCAAAATATGAGGTAGAATTTTGAAAGCATTTAAAGTTTATGCTACTATGGGTGGACCAATCCTTGAAGCACTGGGGCTTAGAAAAATCTTAGATGTTAAATCAGAATATCCAGAAATTTTTTACAAAATTTATATTTTGTTATTCCTTATGTTATTCCTTTAGTTATTCCTTATGTACTCCCTCCTGCTTTTAGAAATTTTTCTATTTGGCTTGTACTGAAACTGCAAAAACAAGAGTGGAAAGTCTAGCTGTGATAAAGTATGCAGAGAAGTGATGACAGCTTAGTGAGCAAGTAATTATCGCTCCTGAATATCAATACTGTGAATTTGCATGTTTACTGGATGATCCTGTAGGCATACATATGCATACTCTCTGGGAGATGGTAAATTTACCAGCTCTGGGTGCGTTTTGAGGAAGATTTTAAGGTGCCTGGAAGACAAATGTAGATCTGTAAAACCGAACAAAGTGAAGCCTGCAACCTTACAAAAGTATTACTTCCCTCAAAATGAAAATCTCATCACAAGGATAAAGAGCTGAAGTCTCATTCCCTCAATGTGTTTCCTGCCACCGCAATGAGCACCTCCTAAATCTCATTAACTTTACATCTAGCATTGAATTGAAGGACAGATTTGACAGAAAGCGTTCTCTTTGTTTGCCAATATATATGCATGCTAGACATTTTTCTTCAGTGAAAATGTGTTTTTGGACAGTCTTTCCTTGGCTGTTATGTGCTGGGCCATGTGAAAAATCTGAATGTTTTCAGCTGGGAGCATCATTCTAGTGTGTAGGGTCAGGCCAGGTGAAGAGAGGTACAGGCATGATGCAGCTGAAGATCTAGCCCAGATCCCCTGAGAGAAACAGAGAAGAGACAAGAAGGCAAATATCAGACAGGGTGGAAAGAAGGAGGTTCAGAATGTTTGTAGCAGTTAAGGAAGTCCCTGGAAGATGCTGGACTGGGATAAAGCACGAGTATTACTCTTGGCAAAGCATGGTCCTGGAGAAGCTGTCAGCCCATGGCTTGCTCGGACAGGTGAGCTGGTCAGTGAGTGAAAATCTGGCTGGATGGCCAGGCCCAGAGAGTGGTGGAGAATTGTGCTGCATCCACTGGGTGGATTCTCACTTGTGTGATTCCCTAAGGCTCAGTATTGGGGGACCAGGTTTGTTCAACAACTTCATTGAAAATCTGGTAAAGGGGATTGAGGACAGTCTCAGTGTCCTGCATGAATTGCATTGACATTAATTTGGGTGGAAGTGTCGGTTTGCTGGATGGTAGGAAGGCTCTGCAGAGGGATCTAGACAGGCTGGATTGAGAGGCTGAGGCCACCAGAGTGCCATTCAGCAAGGCCAGCTGCTGGGTTCTGCAAATCTGCCACAGTTCCATCCAGTGCTACAGGCTGGGGAGTGTGACTGGAATGCAGTCCAGCAGTAAAGGACCCGGGCTGCTGGTCAGCAGGGCTGCACATGAGCCAGCATGTGCCAAGGTGGCCAGAAAGGCCAACAGCATCCTGGCTTACGTCAGCAATAGTGTGAAGGGCAGAATCACTCTCTGGTGGTTGTCCCCAAATACTCAGAACTAGTGAGGCTACATTCTGAGTCCTGTGTTCAGTTTTGTGCCACTCACAAGAAAGACATTGAGGTGCTGGACTGTGTCTGGGGAAGGGCAACACAGCTGGGGGAGGTTTTGGAACAGAAGTCCTGTCAGGAGCTGGGATTGTTTAGCCTGGAGAAAAGAAAGCTCCAAGGAAGCTCCTGAAAGGAAGTTGTAGCCAGGTGAGAGTCAGCCTCTTCTCCCAGGCAACCAGTGACAGGACAAGAGGAAATGGCCTCATGCTGCTCCAGGGAAGGTTTAGATTGGACATCAGAAGGAATTTCTTCATGTAAAGGTGGATAAACATTGGAACAGGCTTCACAGGGAGGTAGAGGCACCAACCTTGGAAATGTTCAAGAAAAAATTGGATGTAGCACTTAACATCATGGTTTAGGTGACCTGTTGGCTTCTGGTCAAAGGCTGGACTTGATTATCTCACAGGTCTTTTGCAACCTAAGTAATACTGTAATTCTGTTAAACGGCCTGCCTTGAGTGGACAGAGTGGGCAAGGTAAGATTTTTTAATTACTTTATTAATTTGTTCCACTGGGCAGATCTAGGGCTTCTTCTAGTTAAAGCTCACTCGTTCTAATAAAACAACATTGAAGTTTCAAAGATCATCTCAGTTTAAGGAAAAGGTGCGACCTTTTCTTAAAGCTGTGGCCAGCACTGAGCCATATCAGAAGATATAGCAGTGGAGCTGGAACTAGATTATCTTTGAGGTCCCTTCCAACTCAAACCATTCTGTGATTCAATGGTTCAAACATGATACATTTCCATTTCCAATTCAAAGACTTTTCAAATTCAAAGATAAAACAAAGAAATGGTATTATGTCTTTATGGCTGAGTCAGTATCTGGCCATGGTTTCTTGTTGTAGTTAAAATGATCTGTATATCATACTTTGTTTTTGTTTGTATACTGGAGACATAAGGAGTTTTCAGCAATCCAGAGAAAATTAACCATTTAATGATAGAGGTGTACACCCACCAACGCACACTCACAACCTGGCCACAAAAAGCTTGTCTTAAGGTACTTAAGCTCTAATTTCTGAGAGGAGAGAAGCTGCACTACATAATGGTGAAGCAATAATTGACAAATATTGCCATGCTGCATCACAAAAATCTACTGGAAAAGCATTGGCCACTACTGTGCAAGTGTGCACTAAGGAATGCCTATATCTATGCATCTTAAGTCAAATTGATCACATACATATCAATGTGCTTGTGCATGTGTGTGTGTGCGTGTGTGCCCAGAGTCCTGCCAAGCATCATTCTTTTTTCCCTTCATTTTATTCCTGCTATTCTTTAAGACGAAGGAATGATCAGGAATATATTTCTTCTTAATAGTCATGGATTGAAGTGATCTTTTGAAAAATCAGAGAGCAAGATGTGGGGAAGGACATGCCAGTGCAACCTGAAGGCGATGGCCTCACCAAATGGATGAGTGCTGGTCATCTGAACACTTCCTTGTGAGCTCTGATGTGTAGGAGGGAGAAAATCCAACTTGACCTTTACAACTGAGGCTGAATTTTCAAGATAGGTGGAAAAATATCAAGCACTTGTTGTGAACTGTGCAAAGGCAATGTCAAGTCACTGACAAATCATGCATGGGCATTGGTACAACTGCTTTCTGCAGGCCTTAGTGCAAAGATTATTCTGTTGCTCATTTTTGCTTTCTTCCTCCCAACTTTTTCCCTTTCCTCATCTAACGTTGGTACCTAGATAGTACATAGGAATTAAAATCCCATAGTGTCTGCTTGTCATGGTTCCTTTCCTTCTTTGGCACTCATTTGTCAAGGAGTGATGGTGTCTTATTTATTGCAGTGCAGGAGCAAAGACTGAGGACACTGTCACTGTCTAAATCTTTCTTTGATCCACAAATAGTACTTCCATTAAAGACAGATGTCTTTGCTTTTCCACCAAACTTTACATCATAGCCTAATCTCCTTTCTCATCCTACACTGGAGTCTTCCTGGGAGATGTCATCTCATCATTATTATTTGTTTTTTAGACCCTCCTCAAGAACTTAGTCTTAGTCCCATGACAGTCCAACGCTTGTTTGGTATTAGCCTTTACAACTGTAATGCTAGACTAGAACAATCCCTGTGGGATTTTAAGACAGTTTTTCTGAAGATGGAGTTCCTTTATCTTGCCTGAATTACTTGCTCTATTACTTAGTACATGCTTTTATACTTAATAGTATTAAAAATATTTTAGTTCCTTGCACCAATTTTACCTGGGCATGTACACCATTCCTGAGCAGGACTTCACCTCTCATTTTGAGGAAGCCAGATGTGTTAGCCAGATGATAGAAAAGTTAATAATGAAAAAAGAGTAAGTAAAATATCAAATGAAATTAATTATTAACAAGAAGAGAAAAGTCAGACAGAAAGAGATAACATTATTCTCAGAAAAAAGAGACTGGCAAATTCGTAGTTACCAAAGAAGAGAAAAGAGGGGTTTTTTTGGTTTGAAAAGAATTAACTCGGTAATCTAGCCACTGAAAAACACAGTATTTGCCAGTCATTTGTAGGAAATTATTTAAGCAACAGGAAAAGCAGCTCACCCTCAAGTAAGTAAGCACTGTCATTCTTTCAACACTGCCACATCACCATATAAATGGAAACACGGTAATGAAGACACAATAACTGACACCAACCCTCCCTTCTACAAAATCTGCACAGATATTTATGGAAATTGCAGCAAGTTTTGAGCCATTTATTCAAAACACAAATCATCCTTCAATTTTACTTGGTGATGCTGTCCTAATCTACATCCAGCATATTATACAAATGTTTTGCAATAGCACGTGACCCTTTAGAAGTTTTTAGGTATTTTATATTCAGACTTGGAGATTTCTCTTCACTTTCTTACCAACACTGGTTTAAATTGACTGAAGATGGAGCTGCATTGTTTTAAGGTTCTGTCTCATATCACCAGGTAAGATATTTGTAAGACATTTGTTCCTTTCTTCTGTTGCGGGTGCAGAAACAGTGATGTGCAAAAAAGTTTGTACATTTGCAACTGCTAGGTTAACCAAGCAATGAAACATGGAGAGTGTAGCAACAGCTCATATTTAAGTAACCTGTAATTATGAAAAATTTCTTCTAAACTTTTTAAAGGTGTATAATTTTCCAATTCTTACATAACTCTTCACTTGCTCATGCACACACACACATACACAAAAAGAAAAGAAAAACAAAAAAAAAGAAAAAAAAGGAAAAAAAACTAAAAGAAAGAGGAAGGAACTGACAAAATAGAGCATCTCTCTACACAATGCAGTTGTTAATTTCTGTCTTAGAATAAATTGGCCCAAAACCACATTCCTGTTAATTCTGAGAGCACACTCACTTGATCATCAACTGCTAATCTCATTGGAAAAATATGTGTCCTAATAGAGGCACTTTGGAGGAAAAAATACCCAAACAAGATCATGAGCATATGGAGTTTTTAAACCAAAGTTTAATCTTCTCCTAATCTGACATAAAAATTTGTTTAGGTTGCTGTGTAGATAAAATTCTGTCCTGGCTTTTCCAGCATTGCCTTTTAGCATAAGAAAGTCTCTCACCTGAGAAATATTTTGGCTCTTGGGAAGTCATGGTTTGCAAGAGACAATAAATATCTGCACTTAGATCAAAACCACTAGTAATTAAAACGCAAGCATTTAGCTTCCAAGTCTCCTTTGGGTTTGGAGAACCATAACATTTAATTTCTTTTTATTCTCTGCACTTCCTAGTTGGTAAAATTAGGGTTTTGATTCATAGGGCATTGAGGTCTTGGATAATATTTCTTCTGAGCGTGCAGAACTGCTTATATCAAACTGTTGAGTAGCTTTTTCATGTTTTCTCTTTTCACTGTTTCATTTGGATTTAGATAGATAGACTCTTGAATTAAATTCTAGTTGATTTCCTAAGTATCAGGAATTAAGAGACTTACAATAGTCATATTATTGTTATATATTGTAGTAATACATTACTTATGTAACTACTTCAGCACTATTATTACCTTACTTATGTAATAAATGAAGCAATGCCTTAAACACAGAAACAAGCAAATAAAACTATGCAGTTTTATGAGTTCTACATTGCATTAATATGGTTTTAAATACTTCTCATTTGTGCGCCTAAGACATGAGCTCAGGCAAGCAGGCTTTTCCATTCCAGGAGAGGTATGCAAATAAAATTCATCTCTGGGCTAAGAGGGAGCTTGCTATCTGTGTACAGTGTAAAAATCCATTGTCCATATTAAATAAATTGTGATGGCTCCTCAAGGTGAGTTTCATCTGTACCTAATGATACTTACACAAAATGCACAATGATCTATTACTGACACTGAAAATATAGAGTTGTTTATAATTATTCTCTTAAGAAATTACACAAAATTGCTGATGTGGAATACTGTACTGTGGTCCATTTATTCTGATTTTATAGAGTGGAAGACCACCTAGGTTTAATGACAAAGAGAAGTAAGTTCAGCTATGTAGTGGAAATCTGGAGTTTTAACTTTGAATACTCCACACCACTGGGTTGGTTTGAGATGTTGCCAAATAGCACCAGGAAATATAGGTGATTATTTAAGCAACATTGCTAAATCTAGGAAAATTCTGTTTGAGCTGCAGAAGGAAACAAAGCAGAATTGCCAACAGCATAAACAGAAAAGCAGGAAATTGCCAGTGAAAAGGAGTGTAAAAAATATACTGAAAGAAAACAGCAAACTCGGAACACATTTGTGTAGATGCTTCTAACAGCACTTTGATTTGAGCCACTTTCTGAACTGAACATGGTCTAAAAATTGCATTTATCTGGGGCATACAGGATATGTGTGGTAGCTCACAGAGGGAGACTGTACATCAGAGTGAGAGCCTGAAGCCACAACTAGACGGAGCTCCGTAAACAGTTATATGGAATATTATCATGTTGTAGCTAGGTCTAGCACAACTAAAAGCTTTTCAGAAGAAAGATTTTTTAAAAATTCTTATGGGAAGACCCAGTTTGAGTTTTCAAAAGGGTCTGCATTGAGGGGGCATATGCTCAGCGTACTTTGTAGGCTGGGACCTCCTCAGATTTGGTCAGTAAAACTGGGGCACTCAGATGACTTAGTCCCTGCCAAGTTTTTGTGTAATCCTCTGATTTCGATGGGATTCCTCACAGACTAGCAAAGGACCTGGGTTGATAGACCCAATGCTTTGGCTCTTATACTTCAGATCTGGACTTCTCTCCCTGGATAATTACTTGTAAATAATTGCAGGTTGTTTGTAAAGATGAATTAACAGACTTATTTTTCTACTGATTTGAAAAAGATCCTATGTAATTCTAGCACAAGAACACGCTATGCAATAACTTTTCTTTAAACCATGAATAAAACATTTCAGAACTAAGGCAAGTCAGAATTGATGACATAACCTTATATTTGGTTGTGAATTCAATGCAGCTTTTAATTAATTGGAATTCCCACCTTTTTGTCCAAGTGATTAAAATCTCTCTTTACCCTAAAGGTGAAACACACTGAAGCAGCAAATTGGTTGAAAACATTTATTGTTTTCCTACTAATTAATTACATCCACATTTTTTCCTGTGCTCAGAGTGGTTGAGTCTGAGTGAATCTGATTCCAAGGGAAAAAGCATAGCAGTTGTCCAGCAGATTGGTAGACTTTTAGTTGTGTGAAATGGAGTCTGTCTAGACGGCTGATAACGTAAAAAGCATTTAGGGTAACTCAAACTCTCGAAAAAGCAGATTGCTATTTCTCTGCTTACAAACACTACAATACTATATATAATTCTGGTAATCCTATAAATATCCCACTATAAAATATAAAGTCTGTGAGACTGAAACTGTTTATCAGTGTTTTTGGTAGTGCTACAAACAATGATGCTTCTATCTTACAGTGGCTTCTTAATAGCATGAATTGTATCAAAAGCTCTTCTTGTCTCTGTTGGAAATAAATTTTATTAATTGACATATAATATTTAACATTGTAGCATACAGTATTGATGGTTTATTTTCTTGTACAAGATGTTACTTATTTTATAATCTGCTCCTCTTAAAAAGTCAACTCTTTATCTGTTTTGCTTAGGATTTCGGAAATTTTGTGACTAAAGTGGACTTTATATAATCTGTCGTTCCTGAGGGACAATTAATTTTTGTTATAGTTATTAATTCCATCACAAGTCCATCTCTCTGGTGCCAGTTACATTCACAAAATTAAAATTCCTCTTAGTCCATCTCAACACATCTGCCAAATAATAAAAGTATTAGAGTAGCATTGTGCATCTGTCAGCCTGTTTTGACTTCTGTATAATCACACATTTTTTTAAAAACTAGTTTTATATTATTAAATTGATTAGTTGGCTACTATTTTCTTTAGGATTGCCCGGTACTTGTTCATTTCCATGCTATTTTCCTTTGAGACTAATTAGTTTTTTTGCACAGTGAAGAGTACAAGAAATACAGTCTGTATAGGCAACATGAGAGATTCTGACAGATGGAAAATGCCGCCAAGGTGCAGTTTTGATGTATCTTTGTGAAGACCAATTGAAGTAATACAATTGATGGAAAGAAGTGGGAAAGAAGTGAGAAAGGAGCAGATAAAATTTTCATTGTAACAGAATTCATTGTTATTACAAAAGCAAGCTTACCAAGCAAGAAGAAATAAAACTTTATGTCATTTTATGATAGTAAACTAAGAAAAAATAATATACCTTTAGCATCTTGAAAGCTTTTATCTTTTTTCCATGTTTTGGCTGAAGTTCTTTATGCCATAAGCATTTACATTTTCCTGGAAGGCCCTCAGTGAGCTGCCTGTTAGTCTAAGTTGTTGTTCTGTGTTGCCCACAGATCCTCACTCCTGCTGGTTCTCTGACACCAGCACGGTGATCCCTCTTGGCCCCACACAATATGGCGCTGAGGCACCAAGTCGGTCTTTGACCACTGCTATGTCTTGCTGGCATCTCTATTTAATGTATTTTTGCACCTTTTTTTTTCTTTTTTTTTTTTTTTTTTTGTGCCCTGAGAGTCAACATTACTGTTACACAAATACAAACCTCTTTCTTATATTCTCCAAGCAGTTTAAATGTAAAAAAATAGTCTCTGTTTACACGAATGCCAAAACTTAATTTGGCTGCATGCTCTGAAGATAGGCAGTTCCCTTTCCCCTCACCTTTGCTGGATAGAAAACACATACTGATACCAGTCCTGATTTCTGTCAAGAAATATGCCAAACAATTTGTCCAAAAGCCATAGTTTGCTAAGACACATTGTACAGGCTGGCAAAGCTCTTCTGAAGTTACATTAGATAGATTTGTAACCTTGAGCAAGGTTACCAATTAGGTCAGGAGACATGAAAAAGCCATTATAGGCTTTTAACGTATTTTTTATAGTTTTTATGTTCCTCACTGACTGCAGCAAAGACTAAAGTTTAAATAAAGCCTTAGAGGGAGTTAAATCTTGGGTCATCACAGAACACCACGTTGCACAGAAGGATGTTTGAGAAATAGGTAGGAAAGGGGTTTAAAAGAAGTTTAGGCTTGCAGGTTTGTTTTCATCTCATTTTAGAAGGTTTTTCTAGACCATGGTGGCAGAGGGGATCAGAGGTACAGACCTACAGACAAGGTTTTTCAGGTGACAGTTCCAGTGGGGATGAAAGGATCTAATGGACACAAGTACTGTGGAATTTCTTTCCAACTCCTTTGCACTAAGCTTTAAACTCAATTTTTCCTAAGCAGTAGATTGAGCCTTAGCTTGAATTATTCAGCCCAACAGGAATCTATGAATACTTCCTTTTCCATTGTTTTCCTACATTCCCAGGATCCCAACCTCAGTCCCACTTTGAGGTCTAGTTCAGTTACCCCTAAAAACAAAAGCCCACAAATGTAAGCATAAATTTTGACATCTACCTTGATTTCTTTAACATTTTAAAATAAGTGCACCTCATTTACTTTTCCCATTTTTAACCACAACCATAATGAAATCCAAAATCTGAAGCCTATTTCATCAGCCCTTACCTGCCAAGTCCTGGTAAACACTTTAGCACAAAAATGACACTAGAGTTTGACAGGCTCTATTCTCATCCTTTCTAAGCCTTAATTGCATATATTATGTATCAAAATTAAATATCTTTTCTCCTTTATTTTTAGTTTGAAAATCATGTAGAATGGATAAATATCCATTTAGAAAGGGTTCTTTAATGCAAATGCTTTGGATTTCCAGTATTTCTTTAAATACATATTAAAAAGCACCTAACACTGGAAAAAATTGTTTTAAGCTGTGGTAAAGTGAATTATTTGTTTTAGAAACACTGCTTCAGCTAGATCTTCATGAGCTGTGTTTTGTGAAAACAAATGGAAAACCTGCATTTCACAGGTTTTGAATGCTCAGCATAGATTGTTCCAAGATATCTGAGTCATAAAGGCTTCTTATATTCTGTAAGTGTTGGGCACACTAGGATATTGGAAACAATTTTTAAAACGGCAGAAAACACTTTACAATCCTTTAAAAGAATTTAACCTACCAGATGTAAGACTGGTAAAGCTTGCTTTCTGGTAGAAGAGAGTCTGACATACTGTTTTTCTCACTGAAGCATTCCAGTTGAGAGTAACTTGAAATATTCTTAACATTTAGCCCTTAAGTGTTTGCCTGCAATGATTTTTAAATGTAAAAATCTGTAGTGAAATATCAAACTTTGGTCTTTTATGTTTTTCTATGGCCACTGCTGAAGACAGTGATTGATTTAGCACAATGGGATCCTTTACAGATCCACATTAACGTGAATGAAATAGCTAGAGCTTTAACTGGTAATTATTCTTCTAGTACTCTGCAGGTATTGTTTGTATTGTTTGTGTGTTGTAATAGCTGTAGACAGTCCTAAGAAAAGGGATCTTATCTTGCAAAGGGTTTTAGAGTATTTTCTATAGGGAGAAGTATCTCCTTGAAGAGTGACTTGCCCACCCATTGGCTCATATGTATAAGCTGAATATCATTGTTGGGCTAGAAAGAGGGAAAAAGAATTAAGGAGCACACAAAGAAAGCAGTAAATATAATATTGCAGTATTGCATAGTTAGCTGTTCCTTATGAAATGGGATGCAGCAGCAAGACCATTAATACTTTCTAATTCTTTGCCAATCTTGATGCTGCAGAAGTAGTAGCAGTAGAACTAATGGAATTTGGATATGGGTATTAATTCCCCTTTTGTAATTTCCAGTTTAATTTGTTTTCAGTAGATTACTGTTGCATACAAAAGAGGAAACGAGACTTCTACAAGATATAAAATAAACAAGGATGTTAAAAAAAGAGATTAGGTACTTCATAAGAATGAAGAACCACTCAAACAGAAGTAATTTTATATCTCAAATGAGAAATGTCTCATATTAATATCAATTTATGACAAAGAATTTTCTATGTTCCATATGCCTTTGTTGGCTCCTAAAGTGTCAGAAAACCATCTACAAAACTCTTCCTCCTTTTTATTCACCCTACTGTTCTCCAATAAACATAATGAGTCTTATATCAACATGTGCTCCAAATCTTTTTTCTCAGTCAATTTGCCAAAATCCAAAGGGGATACCATAGAATACATAGCCAGCTTGGACTGAGTAGCTCTGTGATCTTTCTTGTAAGATTTTGACCCAAAAGACAACATACCATCAAGTTCATTTGTTGAATTATGTTTAATTCAACCTTTTTCCTGGGAGTCAGCTTTATTCTGAGAACTTTTGCCTTTTTCAGCTAGCAGCTAGAGGCAGTCAAGGGTTAGAAGTTAGAATAACAAGCCAAGCTTGATCAATCAAGGATTACTTTGGAAGTGTCTAACATTATTTTAATGTAAAAAATTAACAATCATGAGTGGTTTTGTATATTTTCAAATCCACTCCCACTTTTTTCCTTCGATTAGGCTAGCTGTGTAGAAAAGAGATTCTAGCTGTCCTCAGAGACTTGTCTTCTAGTCATGTCTTTTACCCACAAAGTTACTGACTTTTACCCACAAAATTACTTTATTCATGTCTTATTTTATTTATGTCTTTTACCCACAAAGTTACAGGCAGCATTCTGTGTACCTGGTCGCACAGACCCAACCAAATGGAAACCCTAGCCTCACTCGAAATGCAGAGTTCCTAGACGCTATAACATTCTGGCTGAACTGTTTTATCCATTTGTTTTTTTAATACACCTTTCTAATATGCTTTACACAAATAGCAATTATTGGCTTTATGTGACGTGCTATGCTTATGCTCACCAACTTTATTTAATAAGAAGAATCTGCAAGGGTGGTATTTGGGAGGATGGATTGTAGGAGGATAGATATAGTGCTGAAGGCAATCTCACCCCTGCAGAGCTGCAGCTGCACTAATTACCAAAGAGTAGGAACAGCCCTGCCCTTAACAGGGCACAGCTATGTCCAGTAAGGATGGGTGCCATAAAAGAACGGGTTAGCTGGCTGAGAGGAGAGCTGGAGTTGGTTGGCTGTGCTGTGAGGAGTGGGAAGGGTCAGGCAATTGTGCAAGGGACAGGGAGGAGTCAGCCAGCCATGCAGAAGGAAAAGGAGTCAGTGTTGTGAGAAGCTGCCTGTGGGAACTCACAGAGAAGGTATGAAAGCTTTACAGTAAGATGATAAACTCATGGTGACAGTCAGATTGGTGCCAAGCACTGGTGCCAACTATTGGTGGCTCGTATGGGGATGAATCCTGACAGATGTACCTGGAGGGACACAAAAAGATAGCTGGGGAGGAATTGTCATGTAATGGCAGGACAAAGGGGAATGGCTTCAAAGTGAAAGAAAGTAGGTGTAGATTAGATACTGGGAAAAATTATTGTGAGGGTGGTGTGGTGCTGCAACAGGTTGCCCGGAGAAGTTTTGGATGTTCCATCACTGAAAGGCTTTAAGGCCGTATTGGGTGGAGCTCTGGGCAACCTGGTCCAGTGAAAAGTGTTTCTGTCCACAGCAGTGGCATCGGACTAAATGTTCTTTGCAGTCCATTCAACAGAGGCCATTCTATGACATATTTTGGAATCTTTAAAATGCTGTTTGTGTCATTGCATTGATCACTTATATCAGGATTTCATTGCATTGTTATATCAGGGTTTTCAAACAGAAAGGTAATGTCAAAAGAACAGGAGGATTTTGGGAATGTCAGTTTAGGGTTGTGGAAATAGAATACCGGCATTAAAAAGGTGAAAATAATTGTGTCGTATATAGCATAATTTCTTTCACTCTGAGAAAACAAATTACAAATCATCCTTGCTGAATCAATTAAAAAGACTGAATCAATTTAAAAAACACAATTAAACACTGAAATAAGAGTTGTCACTCAGAGAGTTCGATCATATTTCATCTTTAGTTGGAGGTATAAAATATGCTTTTGTTTGTGGAATAGCCCAGGGCCATGGTTCAAAAAGGCAACTCTTTAATTAGATTTAATATGGGTGGACATAATACACTGTAATGGCTTAGATAAGATTCCCATAGGTAGGAGATGTATTGACAGATCATTGAGATGAACAGGAATGAAAGAAGTTTTCTTACTTTAAATAAACCTGAAAAATTATTTAAATAGTTGGCTGCTTAACCATTTATGTTTTGAAAATGTTTGATAAAATATAAAATTTTATATCATGGACCCTAGATCCTGAACCAGTATCCTGAACACAACTTTTGGTTGTGTTATAACTTCTTTTGTTTTTGTTATATCCATTTCCATCCTATGGAAGAGCTGGTTCTTGACAGGCTTTTGCCTAACAACTGATAGAAGATTTTTATCTTCATTTCATAATGATTTAAAGAATTCCATAATGATTCCACTCTTTGTTACAACTGTGTGCAGTTTCATTCACTGTATCCACACTATTACACAGAAATGGATGCAATCAGATTATCAAATACTAAAGTCTTTCTGACTAAGACAGCAAATATTTAGTATAAAATGAAAAAAGAACAAAGTTTGATTTGTTTTTAGAGTTCAGGAGAAACAGAAAAAATAATCTAATTATATTTGAAATCTCAAAGGTGTCAAAACCCATTTTATTTTAAGATCTCTCACATTGTTTTGTAGACTCCTGAGATCTGAAGGTTTAATTGTTTTACTTGACTTTTGCATTTTCATTTTCATTGATCTCTAAAATGCAACTACTTATTTTCACTAGATGATGATACAGAAAGTAGGTAATTGTGCCCAACTGGATAGTAAGAAAAATCAAAATTAAAGCTATCATGCCAGTAAAGGGCTGTTTCAAAAAAAACCCAAAAAACCAACACAAACCAAAACCAACAAAAACCCCAACAAATCCAAAAAGAAACAAAACAATAGACAAGTAAAAAATCACCAAAATAACAATATTGAAGCTTTTCCAGCTTGGGACTTCTTTCAAACTAAGAGCACTTAGATACATCTTAAAGGCCCCTCATCTGAAAAAGAAACCCCAGATCACTTCGATCTAATAGTCAATAAGTGTCAGTAGAAGAAATAGACTTGTTGGACTACACTGAAGCATTGCAAAGCTGAATGCGGTGTTACGGAAAAAAAAATTTTTTTCTTAAGAGCAAGGAGCTGGAATTTAAGTGTGTTTAGTAATGGGAAAATCCTTCAAAGTTTACCTTTCACATATTTTCTGTTACTAAAGAAGTAGTATTTTGGATATTGTTGAATGATGTTTTTTCTCAGTCCTTTATCTACTTAAGAATATCAGTTCATACTAATAACCATTAAATCTGGCCCTTTTCTCCAAGTTGCCTTCAGGAGCAGCTCAAAAGAAACATGCATTTTTATAAATGTTCTTCTCTCTTTCATTTCTAGAAAAGAAAAGAAGAAATAAAGAAACTCTGTAATTACTTTGTACCAACTGTAGCAATGCCAGAAATCTTTGTAATCTAAATTACTTTCTTCTATGGGTGAAAACAGTTAACAGGGACTCCCTGTAGCTAACAGCAGACTAAGCACTGGAGCAGAATATTAAACAGTTGTCCCTCTGTGTGGAATATGAAGGGTTTTTTTAGACCACAAAGCTAGTAGTACTGTACCTGTCACCTACTGTCTCCCATACACAATGTTTGAAACTGGTACCATATGCAGAGATGTCAAAATGGACTTACACTGTAACAAACGGTGATTTATTTCTCTCTAAATGAAGAAAAGAGCAAAGAATTTCTTACAAAACCCCAAGCTGGGGAGCACAAAAAGCAAGCCCTGAATTACCCTCCTTGTGCATGAGCTGCACCTTGCTAGAGCTGCATTTCTTGTGAAGCAAACAGCCACTGCATGATGCTGGTGGCCATGCTCCTTCTGAGCACCCAGTGGCTGAGCAGGGAAAGGTGTTGTCTTCCTCTGGAACTTCATGTTTTCTAGATTGTTCTAAGGAAGCAGATCTTTGCCACTGTCCAGACAACTGATAAAAAACTAATAATGATAATGACAACATGATGGTTAAACTTTCCTCTTTTTCTCTTGGTTACAACTTCTCTACCTTCTTTGGAAGGATAGCTGGGATGGTAAGGGCTCCAAGTCAAGGTCAGTTTTAAAGACATCTTGTTACCAAGCTGTGTTGGAATGTTGGGGTGTACAAGACAGATGATGGACTTTGGACTTGGTTAACATGAGAGATTTGATAACAGGATGCCTTGGCAAAAGCAAATGGAACTTTGAAAATTAGACCTAGATAGCAAGAAGATTTAATTACACAGGTTTACCAGAAAAGGAAAATCCTATTAAACTCTGCAAGCAAAAGATGTTGTTATATGGGTAAGTTTATGTATGTGATTTTAACCTAATCATTGTAGTACACATTACTAGTCTCCCTGAAATGGTATAGAAGTGTTTTTATCTACAATAAAATTGAATTCTGATCATTAAGTCAGTCTCCTTGTCTCTCTCCATCGATGACAATGCTAGGCAGTGAAGCAGTATCAGCCTTCATAAATCTCTGGAACACCTTCAATTATTTGTGGACCAGGTCTCCCATTAGATCACCCCCTGAATAACAGATGCAAAAGTAGCATCCAGTTGGCTCCAGAAAAACAGTGAAAATTAAATTATGTTATATATAGTATTACATATTATGTATAATTTATATGTCTATATATGTGTGTGTGTATGTGGATATGTATCTCCCAAAGGAAGACTGCTTCAGTCAGGCTTCAGAATCTATCCTGTTATGGAAGAGAACTACCAGCTGTGGCTTATAAAATGTCTTTGAGGTGTTTTGTGAGTAGATTTAATCTAATACCAGACAGAGTTTACAAAGTGAAATAATGCAAAGTATATACCACGAATGGAGATTTGACCTGTTTCACAACAGCCACAATCAGTGACTGTAATCCTCCTTTGGGACTCTCTTTGGCTTTGCTTCATGAATGAATCTGATGGATAAACCTACAAGTCTAACCAAGGCTTATTGCTATGAGACATGAGCTATAGGGTACCAGAAAAACACCTGCATTTATCAGAACAGGGCTGATTGTTGATTGTTTCCTTACTGCGGGCTCAGCAAGAAAAATGAAGGTTGATATAAAAAACTACAGTGTTATAATTTTCTGGTAAAGAGAAACAAATGTTATATAACCTAGGAAAAGAGAGGAAAAAGTCAGTAAATAATTTAGTGGTTATTACTGCATTTAGAGGTGATTAATTAATTGCTTTACTAAAAAAGTAGGCAAAATAATAATTGGCAATATATTAATCTAATTTAACAATGCAGATTTTTCTACGTAACTGGCATGATAGATTTAACAAAACTTATCCTGTGATAAGTATCTGTGTGTATGAGCACCTCAGAATTCTCTGCATTTTGTTACAGTACAGAGTGTGACTTCATTAAGATGTTGAAAATTCTTTAAAATTTGGAATATTTTTCTTTTCTTCCCTTGGTGACATTTTTCACTGCCTATTTTTTTTACATTATTTGATTGCTCTTTTCCATATAGCAGTTGAGATGAGTTTTTACCAGACCAAGGAATCTCAAGATTGGAAAGGCACTTAGGAAGTGGGAAATTTTTTCTTTTGTCTTTATAATAAATTATAATGAGTGGATAAGTGGTTTTGTCATTTGAAGTCTGGAGATTATCAGTAGGCTTGCAGAATAGAGGTAGGAATGGCTATGTCAACTGAAAAATATCAGAAGAGAATTCATCAACACTACTAATGAAGAAGTCATAAGCAATCCAGTTGCAGCACTGGTGATGTCATTATCCACGAAACTTCGTTGTTAATTGCCCCCCTGTCTCTGTTTTGTACAACTGAAATGGGATCCATCACAGATCATCTCTTTTGAGTGCTAAAACAACATCACCACAGGCTTTAGCACCAGTGAGCAGTACTTGTCCCTCTCTCCTCTAGTGGTACAGACAGCTTCTTGATTTTCACCTAAGCTTGGTGTTAGCCCCAAGCTTGTACAAGTTAGCCCCAAGATTATTGCTGCATTTTTTTTCAACACTTAGGGATTTATGGGTGAGAAGTGCTGTTCAAGTGCTAAATGTTGACTTATTGCTATTATTACAAACATTGCAAAGATTGCTTGCTGGGTGTGTTCAGTGTGAGGGCCCTAATCACAGATAATGGGAGATGAGCAGGAAATGACATGGATTCCTGTGAAGCAGCGTGTTGTGGTATAGAAAATGGGGTTTTTTCCCCCTCCTAAAAACCGAATGGCTCAGTGTTACTGTTTATCGTCCCAAAATTGCATGTACTTTCAAAGGAAAAATAGTTGTTTTCTTTGGGTTTGTGTGCATTTAGAAAGGGCCTAATGTGAAATTGTGATAACAGAGGAAAGTAGAAGGAAATCCAAGGGTTACATATTCCCTTCTTAGAGAGCCTGAGCTTCCTAAGTGTAAATGAACATAACTAACACTATTTGTACATACACTGTGCAGAGACTAGTATCCCAACTACAGTATGCTACTATGAAAACACAATTAATGACTATGCAATGTTACTCTGTATTGATTTGGGACTAAATTCCAGATGGAAAACAGTGAGAAAGTTTTAAACACGTCTTCGCATTTAACAAAGTTGCAATGATGGGATTGTGTGGAAAAAGATACAATAGAAAAGAAGAAGAAGCTTATAATGGAAGTGGTCATATGCAATGAGAAATAGTTTGCGGCAGACTCTTTTAATAAAAATTAGAATTGCGCTAAATATGTTTATATTACTGTTTTCTCCACTTTCTCTTTGGTTGTTTTTTAATACAGTATGCAGTTTTTGTATATAGTGTGACGTGAAGCTCTTTTGCTTCAGATAATATCTAAACAGTCACTTAAAGGGCAACAAGCGAAGGTAACACATTGTAGAAATTAGGATAATTAGCACTGCTCCTCTATGTTAACACATCCTAAAAATTATAACCAGTAGATATGAAGGTATAATAACTCAATATTTTTTAAGAACATGAACACTTACAGAAAAAAGGTGAGTTAAAGAAGGCCCATTTTGAGTTTGAAAAGGCTAAGTGAAGAAATGAAGATATGCAACTTCTCAGACAAAAGTACTACTAAGGAAAGTCAGAAGGCAGATTAGATATGCCAAAAATACAACCAAATAAAATAGAAAAGCACATGCTGATGTTAAAAAAATAAATGTTTCCTCAGGGCAACGTAGGTAGAGATTCCTTTGTTCCAAATGGAAAAAAACTCTGTACTTTTGTTACTGCACTCATTTCCCTGTAATTTTACATATTGAATTTAATATTAGACCTTGTTCTCTGGCCATAAGAGGTCTAATTGTGAGTTAATGGGCATGCTTGTAAGCATTTGCAGAGGAGTATGCATTGAAATTCACAAATGTGCATTCTCATTAGTTTCAGTATTTTATATTTGTAGGAAACTGGGTCTTACACCCCCACCAAAACCTGCCTGTATATTCCAATATTCTATTACATATTCAATACTGCTTACGAGTGATGCCAGAGAAGAACTAGTTCTCAAAATCTGTAAAGGCAATATTTCTATCTTTAGAGGTGGATGTTAGTAAAATTGGGAACTTTTACATGTAGAGAAGGACTGTGGTTAGCCAGAACAACAAACTTGGGCTTATTTGTCCTCCTGAGAGTTGCTGTCAATGAATGAAAAGCACAGTGTGCCTACTGCAGTCATGGAGAGCAGTGGTGTCACTGGGACCAAGCCAGCTCCCCGTGGCCCTGTCACACAGGCAGTCCATCACTTCCTGCAGTGCAGCAGAGAACCTGCTTGAAATTGCAAGAAGAAGTGAAATATCAGCCCAAAACTTGTTATTTTCTTATGCTTTTTCCTTGAAAGAGTTTATGAATAGGATATGAGCACAGGCTATACTACAGATACATCTGTTAGCTCACTTTTCCCAGACATTAGTAATCCTGGTGTATCCAGAAAGGGAATTCAGAAGTCCCCGACATCTGAGGCACCTCATAAGCATATTTAACAGTCCTTGGTGCATAAGAAGGCAAATTGAAATACTTGTCAACTTTTGGTAATAGATTTGTTTTTGTAGGAGAAAATGAACCTGAAAATCTTCCATCAGTTCTTTTGCTTTTCAGTACTTTTGATTTCAATAATTCAACTATGGATGAAAAGTGACAGGAGCTTCCATACAGGTGTTTGTAGGGACACATTCCAGATACTTTATTCTTAATTTCTCTCCATTTACTGTGTTTCCTCTTGTTTAAAGTTTGGTGGGAGGGTGAAGAGGAAGAAGTTATTGGCTAAGAAGACAAAGATTAACCACATCTTAGGTCAGTACAAATCTTTATTAAACAAAATTTTTATGTAGTTGCTGCAACTAGAGCTTTCATTTCAGTGCTATGGACTTATTCCATATAAGTTAACATAAGGCTGTTATTTCAGCCTTTCCTGCCCTTCAAATTGTACTCTTTCTCCCAAGATTCGCACACATCTTTATACATCCATACTAGAGACTAATGTGTCATTTCAGCCCCATTTTTTCCCTAAGAAATCTTTTTTTTTTTCACAAATGTGACATCCAATTTTCATTTGAAATATGTTGCTCTTTGTTCTGCCAGGATCAGTATTTCTTACATTATGGTTTAGTTTTCTTAAACATGATCCACAGAGCTGTGGCTGAGTTTCTGTTTGGGTTTTTGTCATCAGTTTACCATCACTACAGGCTGCAAAGAGCATGTGCTTTGATTACAGAACTGCTTACTCTCTGCCATGTGATTTCTCTAGGCATGGTTTCTTGACATCATTTAACTTCAGAAATACCTATTACTTGTTGTGCACCCCATTCTCCTGTGTTGTAAAGAGGATGTTTTTTATAACAGATGATTTACTAAGTGCTTCACTGTACCTTTTCCCTTGCATTTTTACAGAATTTTCTGTTAGAGACAATTAATGAGCTGAAACATTCTTTATACTTTTAACTGTGGTGTCCTGGACATGGCATGAGGAATAAAAGAATTAATATTTATGATACTAAAAAACCAATTCTGAGCAGTGCATTCAGAAATTTAATTTGGCCCAGTACATTTACAGGGAACAGTCTGGGGCTAAAGAATTATGATGTGAAAATTTAATTTGGAGACGTTGATAAGGGTGTGTTTAATCCCTGTCTAACTGCAAAGCTTTCTCACATAAAGATTGTTCTGATTTTATTAGGCAGATCATGACAACAGCTGAGGTCAGCAGAGGTAGCAACTGGATGTCTACAGCCAGAGTGTGATCGAATTCCTTCCCCAAGGAGCAGTGGAAAAATAGTCTGCAGGCCAATCATCTTGATTGGTGCAGGCATTCTTCCAAGCACTAGAGAAATTTTGACATACTAGGGGCTAGAGGCAAAGCAGGGAGATGATTAGAAGATAAATAGCCATTGGATGAGATCAGGCAATTTTTTGTATTGGTCTTGAAATCAAATGTTCCTCTGGACATATAAAATTAATTTCATCTGAAATAGCACAGAACCCAGGTAAGTAGCTAAAAAAGTGTCATGCAAACTCTTTTTTTTTACTTTGGTCTTGTAATCCCTCTTTTAAAAGATATTTTATCTATGGATGAAATAGCATAATATAGATTAAATAGGCTAAGTGTAGAGTTTTCTC
This sequence comes from Melospiza georgiana, assembly GCF_028018845.1. Classification (NCBI taxonomy): domain Eukaryota; kingdom Metazoa; phylum Chordata; class Aves; order Passeriformes; family Passerellidae; genus Melospiza; species Melospiza georgiana. The sequence continues at coordinate 12,840,154 of NC_080465.1, forward strand.
CCTTACATATAGGAGTGTCTTATGGCAAAAAAATATCCATGGCTCTAACCCACACTAATTTCTTTTATTAGAAGGCAGGTTTACCAAAACTCTAGGGCTACCCATACCAAATCCCTACAGGCCTGTATTAGAGGTGTGCAGAAGCACTTGTCCCAACAGTGTCAGAGTTTTCCAGAGCTGCCCCTGGAAGAAAGGCAGAGGAGCCACCCATGGGCATGTGTGGGAGAATATTTACAGTGCTGCCATTCCTGTGCTGGATGGGCATGCCCAGCCCTGTCTGGAAACTGGCTTTCTGAGGAAGAGTGTTTGTCATGGTCACTGGATCTGCAAGTGTTTGGTCACTGGTGTAGCTACACAGCCTCTGCACAAAGGCTGGCTTCAACCTGGCCAGCCTGAATACAAGGAATAGAAGGTTCCTCACCCACACTTGACCTATTCCTAAACAACTACATATAACAAGTGGAAGACAGAGAGCTCTGAAAGGAGTGAAGTAATGGAAATAAGAGTAAATATAAGTACCTTGTAAAACAGGAGAAGTAACTATAGCTTTCCAGATCTTTCATTTCTATATTCTTTTGCTAAAGATGACTTATAATGTTTTTCTAAAACAATTTGCACACAAACTTTAAATGGCTGGGCTGCTACAGTCTGGTGCCCTCCATGAGACAAGCAGCTTGATTCTTTATCAGGTTACTTGGTGAAAGTGTTTTTTCTTGGAAATTAACTATCTCCTATCAGGACCAAGAAGCAACTTTGAGGAGTCAAAATTTTTTGAGTCTTGGAGGTTCATGTAGTCCCCAGACAAGTTCCAGACCACCCCTCACAGCGCTATCAGGCTCAGATTTGGCATTATGGGTGAAAAGAAGTTTTGTACAATAGAACTTGTACTATCACAAAGTAGTTAAAAGCAATCAGGTTTGAACACTGATCATTTGGTAAAAGCTGCTTATTCATTCACATTCTTTCCACTTCATCTCTGTAGCTGCTGAATATTTTTATATAGAGATAACATATCTCTGCTGTTTTATTATATCACTTCTTAGTCTTTGACTTGATTTCCATGTGTCATGCAACAATCCAGCAATTATTCAACATAATTTGTATGTTGAGGTGTTGCATTACTTGCTACCACTCAGATATTGGAAATAGAAACAGCTTTGAGTACAGTATAGACATATATAGACTATGTTATTAAGGGCAACCCATATTTTCATTTGGGACTTTAAGAATCTGGAGATTTCAGAAGTAATTTTCTTGATTGCCTAGATTTTTTATAACAGCATTTTTCTCGTACTCAGACTTATACCTCCATCATCATGTTTTTTTCTTTGAAGAAATTAAATATTGTACAATCATAGACACTTCACTTAAACCACTTTCTAAGTGCTCTGATTTTTCTATCATATACACCACGGTAAATATTTTACCATTGTGAGCTGGATTTATGCAGCAACAGTAGCAACTTGTAGTTGATAGTACTCTCTGCTTCCAGTGGAATAGTGGGAGTCCAAAAACTCAGAAAACCTGTGGATTAATTCTCCCTTTTGCGCCTTTGGTGTCATCTGTTCCTTCTCTCTGTTTTGCTTTTTGCTAGCAGACAGGAAATCCTTGCATTGTGAGTGGAAGCGCTTCCTGAAGTGTTTTCCTCATTCCTTTGTCTCCAGCTGAGAGGAAGTGTTGCTGTCAGGTAGATTCTCTACACACCAGCTACTGTGGAACAGGAAATAACCATACAGATGTTTGTTTGATAGGCACATGAAACAGCAGGGAAGATTTTTGAAACAGTACATTAGCATATAAGTGCCAAGCAAGGATATTATTTTGTTTTATAAATAATGTCCTTAATGCTTCTGCCTCATTTCTGTCTTGAGGTAGTCTATACAGAAATCCTGGAAAATGAGTATTTCACATTCTGAGGCTACATGTAATAAAACTGTTAATTGATGGCCATCATTGCTATCAGTTACCTGCTGGCCATCACACAGTGCTAAACATGTGACAGATAAACCAAGGGAATGCTGAAATCTTGCTGTATGGTGTATTGACATAGAAGACTGAGGTGTATTCAGGGTGAAGACCTCTTTAGTGTGTCATGGCTGTTAGATTCAAAGTAATGTTGATTCTGATCAGTTGTCTTAGCTTCCTGGGCTCATTAGATCTCTTTAGGATTAGTATTGAAGGGAAAGATATTTTGACAGGGTTTCTTGACAAATTGTCCCTCTTTATTTTGAAGCACATTCCTCAGTTTTAGAGGTATGCTTCCTATTTTACACTTTTAACTGATTAAAAGCTCCTGCCCAGGAAGTGGTATTTAAAAGACCTGTGCTTAGGGATGTGATTTAGTGGTGGGCTTGGCCTTGTCAGGTGCACAGTTGGACTCAGTGATATTGTGTCCCTTCCAACCTAAATGATTCTGTAATTTTGTGATTCTAGGTTTTCATTTGACCACCTCCATGTCTTTGTAAATTGGTCAAGCACCATAACTAAGGTTAATCCAAAACTCTGCATTTTCTAATTTTCTAATTTTTTCCTTTTCTAATAATCAATTACTTTCCTATTCCTTTTCTAATAATCAATTACTAAGCTAAGTTTCCTGTAATCTGGATAAACTGTCAAGTGTTATACTGAGATGCCTAGGAATTATTCGAGAGCACTTATACTCCCAAGGCATTTTGGTTTTAAGTATTAAGAGAAGCTATGTCACTGGCAACTGTAACCTCCATTGTTTTTTAACCCAACCATGCACTTGGGTTTTGTTGAATTTTCTTTTAAAATTGCTGGTCTGTGCAATCTACTGAACAGCAATGAGAAAACTGATTCAACATGGGACTTGAACATCTTCCTGACAATAAGCATTCGGTAATTCCACTGATTAGAATTAAACGGTTCATATGTTTAAACTTGAGCATATTTAAGTGCTCTTCTGAGTGGTACATGTTTTAAACTGATGTCACTCAACTACCAAGAATATAACAATAGGCCCAGAGATCCTTATAATTAGACTTATTAAAATAAATTGCTTAAGTTTATAATTTCCTAGGCAATGTAATTTCCCAGACTGTGTTTCTAGTCCTCTTCCCTTCAGTACAACAAAATCAGCATTGGATTTCCCCAGATTTCTCATTACAGACTTGTAGCATTTTTGCTTTTTTATATTCACTTTCTGACTTTACAGTGTTAAGGTGCTGTCTAGTTTTCTTTCTATTAAAAAAACCCAAAAGGTATTTAATTAACCTATTTAAATGTGCTTGTTATCTAGACTCAGAAAGGCCTCCTGCTTGTTGTCAAAACCAAGTAATAGTTTAGACTTTACCCTCCAAGCTGTCATGCAGGACATCCTACAGTTGCAGAAGCAAGCAGAGACTTCAGTTAGAATAATTCATATATGCCATATGCCACCTTTACTTGGAACTGCAATTTTCTGGCATGGGATGCTCGGTTTTTGTTCTTTAATGTCAGCTTCCACCTCCCCACATACCCCCAAATCCCAGGATGTCTGAAGACATTTTTACCTGTATGATACTGAAGCAGGAAAATTTGGAAGAAATAGGACATATGGTGGATTCACGGAAAATTGTAATATTTTAAAAGCGTATATACTTATTCCAGGTGTGTCATAGCGATGTGTACTTCTTGAGCTGAATACAATTTTCAGCTCAATACAATTCTCAGTCTTTCATATCTTTTTAATTTAGGATGCTACTCAAACTATAATAATCAATGTCTGTAGAAATGTTACTTATGAATGTGTGTTATTTGTGAGTACCTAAAAAAACAATTGTCTAGTTTCAGACCACAGCTTATTACAGCAACTCTTCTCATTTGCTTTTAGTGATCATGGAATAACCTTACACAACCCTATATCTAGTTATGAAAGCGTGGTACCCTTCTCAGCTACCTGCATAATTCATTTGCTGCCATTTGCTTCCTCCGGAGCTTGTTGGGCATGGCTGGAAACTGCAGAGATGAGCTCCAGAAACATCTGTTTATTTTCACTGTCTCCACTTACTTAAAATGGGTTGGTGCTTCCCCTCATAAAATCCTGCTATCTGGAGGCTTCTGCCGTTGTGAAATGTGTGCAAGTGGAGAGGCAGGTTGAGATTTCCCAGTCCATGAGAGTCACTTTACCATGTGGTCCCCTGGGGCTTGTCTTCTGCGTAGAAGGCTGCAAATGTTACAAGCCTGATGGGTGTTATGATGAAATTTGATGAGTAATTCTCATTAAATGAAATCATGTATCGACCTTGATCATCAAATGTGATTATTGGTGCTAGGTTCATACACTTTTAAAGTACCTTCACTATATAAAGCTGAAATTTTGCCAATTTTTTTCTTAAACCTTCCTCACTGAAAAGGAAATCAGAGGGTAAATAATCTAGAGAGGGAAAAAATTATTTTTTACCTTGCATCAAATCAAACACAAGAAGTTACAATTATGTGCAATTATGAAACCTAAGCTGTACATAGCATGTGTAAAAGTGATTAATTAAAGGCCTGTATGTTGCTGTACCAAGAAAAGCCCACACAAACAATTAGATATCAATTTGCCTTTACACAAAGAGTGCCTGATATACAATCTTCTATTTTCCTCTTTTCTCCCACATAGCCTTAGCTTAAGATTGAAAGCATGCACAGAGTGGACAATTTTGTTTTGTGTTGGATGGTGACTTTCGGGTAATTTGCACACTGTACTGTTGATTAATATATTAAACAAACAACACCAATCAACAGAAGTTTACAATGAAACAGTGGTAGAAATCATGTTTTGGAAATTAAGAAAGCTGCTTCATCTGGAAATTAGTCATAGTCAAAGTCTGGAAGGAAAAAAATTATGGATCAAAAGGGTTTTAAAATTCAGGTGCTTTCGCTGTAACTTAAAACCCCTCCTGTAAACTCACAGCAAGGCAAGTATCATAATGTAAATAATTAATTTGGTTGGAAAGAAAACTGCTACTAAATTATTTTAAATCACCTGGAGAAAATCCATCTTGAAAAGATGGAGTTAAGAAATAATCTTAAAGACTTTAAGAAATAATCTTAAAGTCACTGGAAAATTCTTCTGGCCTCTCCAAATTCCCCTGAGTCTGTTGTGTAGAACACAAAAATATGAAACTCTCCTAGAAGAAAGGTTTCCTTACAGTCTACACAGTCAGCAACAATTTGTGCAGTTTTATTCAAATTACAGTAATTTTCACAGTTCAGTTGATTTTATGCATAGACAAGGATCCTGATTAAAATGCCATGTCTTTCCTGTCTTTACTTGGCAATGGCTTGACTTGTTGCTCCTTGTTTGCTTTTTTCCCTCGCTGTTTTACAAGGTCTACTGCAGTTACATCTTTTAACTCTTTCTCTTGATGTTTGTCTTGCTTATGTTTATCTTCTGTTTGCATTACATTTTTGGGTTTCCCTATAATTTTAAATTCCATTTCATTTTTTTGAAGTTGGGTTTCTTGAGGATATGTATTCCCTTGGACTGCTTCAACTTTGAAAAGCTTCCAGCTTCATCACTGAAATTGTCCTCTTGAAATGCATCATAATCTTCCATTCTTTTTTTCTTTCCTCTTAAACTTTCCTTTCCTCTTCTCATGCTCCCTTTCATCATCAGATACTACATCTGGAGGCTCATACAAGCAGTTGTGAGGTGGTGAAAGCTCAATGGTGCTGTTCAATGCAGGGAGTTTTATAGGACTGATTTTTTCAGAGCTGGAAGCATGAGCAAGACTTTCACTGTGTCTTACCTGACAGTGTTCACTAAGGCTGCTAGTGGGAAGCAGGAAGCACTAGGACATTCTGGTTCCCTGACTTCAAAGTCAAATCTTCTGCTACCTGTCAGCGACACCATTGGGGTCCCTCTTGATGGCACAGCAGCTCCCCCTCAGCCTCACATGTGGGGTTTTATCTCACACCCCTTCCTGCCTCCTCCATCTGGCCACAAGGATGGTGAGGGGCCTTGGGGTGAAGCTGTGTGAGGAGTGGCTGAGGTCCCTTGGTCTGTTCAGCCTGATGGACACTGAGGGGAGGCCTCACTGCAGGTGCAGCTTCCTTGTGAGGGGCAGAGGAGGGGCAGGCACTGATCTCTGCTCTGTGGTGACAGTGACTGGACCCAAGGGAACAGCCTGAAGTTGTGTCAGGGGAGGTTTAGGTTGGATATTAGGAAAAGTTCTTCACCCAGAGGGTGGCTGGAACAGGCTCCCCTGGGAACTGGTCACTGCACCAACCTGACAGAGCTCAAGAGGCATTTGGACAATACTTTCAGGCACACAATGAGGTTCTTGGGGATGGTCCTGTGCAGGACCAGGAGCTGGGCTTGATGATCCAACTCAGTGGGTTCTGTGACAATTTCTGCCAATTTCACCTCTTTATTTTCTCTTTGCTTTCTAGACTCCTACTCAAACTGTGTGTAATACTGCCACTGGATGTGTGGATCATACTTTCTAAATGTTTTGTAATAGCTTGAAGCCACCATCAACTGAAGGGCAATTTACATTAATTTCATGTAGCAGTAGGGAGGAAACCTTCTTTGTGTGCAATCCATAGAGACAGGTTCTCGACAGGTCTGACTTCTTCCATTTAAAGCAGAACACATCCTGCAGAGAAAATTCTGAACACATTAATCATTGCTTCTGACAAAATTTTTTCAACTACATTAAACATTAGAAATTAAAATTTCCCCATCAGTCTTCTAAAGTCACTGCTTTTTTAGCAATAAGGAATTATGGTTTTCTATTTAAAAAAAATCTATAAAACCAAATTCTGTTTACACAGATGGTTTGGTTGAGTTGGATACTCAGTACTCTGAACTCTCAAAAAAGATGCATGTTCACTTCCAACACACAGCCCTCACTGCCTTGCAATTGAAATACTGGCAGACCTCTGCAGAAATTAATCACAGACTTTTTACATTCTGAAAACTGTAGTCTTCTAATTTTCCTCTTTTTTCATGTACAGTCATTATGTTGCAGGATAATAAGGGTAATAAGTCAAACCATCTTTATTTTTGAATTTTTGCATTAACTAACTTTTAGAGGAATATCATCCTGAATGACAAATAAGCAAGACCTATTTTACTTTGAAAAAACCTTATAAATGTTGAAAATAAAGGTAAATACTGATTTCTAGGGAAAAGAAATAGAAAAAAAAAACTTGTAGAAAGTGGCAAAAATTTTCAAAGTACCCAAAAGGATTTAAAACATAAAATAGATCGAGATTTTGCATCACAATTTCTGTCTGAAAGAGAAAGAAAATAGTACCCTGAGGCATTTCACGTGCCTTTTGGAGAGCAGAAAATACATGCTGTGAAATCCTTTTCTCTTGAAAATTTCCTTGAAAAATTGTGTGCTTCCCATATTTCATAATTCATTTTAAATTGATCATGAACCTTCCTGCATAACTGGGAAACACACATTTTTTATTTTCATCTGTGAATGGCTTCTATTTCCATTTGAGTAAAGCCAGTAAAGAACAATTACCTGGTTACCATTGCAAAGAACATCTTCTTTATTCTTCAGCAGTCTGACTCTGAACTTAAGTCTTCTCTGTGAAAATCATCTTTGAAGATATAAGTGAACATTTGATTTTAGTTATACAATTATTTCAATTGCAGCAGAAAGTGGCTGCAATTTACTGAGCCAAAGTGAAGATATGATTTGTGAGGTATACTTTTAAAAAGACACAACAGGAATTATACTATAGTCACAGATGTTAGTAGTAAATATTTAAGTAAGGAAAAAGCAAATTCTGCTTCCTGCCTTGTATTAAATGACCTTGCTCTAACAAGGGTACCAAACTAACTCTGAATAAACTAGTAGAGAAAATTTCCAAAGAATTAAGATCGATACAATTTTTTTTCTTTTATATAGTCCTGCCATAACTTTGCAAAAGCAGCAGGGTAGATGACAAGGCTGTGGCAACATGACTGTGAGCAGAGACTTAAATTTGTACCCTGCAAACATCAAAATGATACATGGGCCTGAGGCATCCCCAGACAACACGCTCACTATAAACATCTCAGCTAGAAGTTAAATACATTATCTAGTATATCTATCTTTGACACTTTCTTGAGATTTTAATAAAATATGTAGAAATAATTTAAATCTGCATTTGTATCACAGCACTTCACAAATAGGAGATCTGGGACAAAACATTCACTGGGAGCTACAGGCCTAATGTAAGCTGCTGCCAAATTATTTCACCAGTCTGAAGCCTTAGGCGAACAGTTACAAATCTTGTGGTGGCTGAAAGGCAACAACAAATTTGTCACAACACAGACATGACCTTTCTAGCAGGACATGATCTCAATGGCATCCATAGGAATAGATATGCTATATGTATTAAACTATAGTTAAAATATTATGACATAACCATTGCTGTCCTTATCTCATGTCCTTATATCATGTTTTTCAGGTCATCTCGGAAGTGTAAAACATGGACAATTATTTGAATCAAAATATATGGCAAAGTCTTGCTAAAACAATCCCTTATTAAAAAAGTGAACTCAAAGTCTGGCAGTTAGACATTAATAACATTTAGGTTATTAAATGACAGATTTTCAGTTCAAGCTCATTTCTCTTTTTAATGCAATCTAATGACTTGATGCTCATTCTTGTTCCTTTCTTGCGTAAGTATTGCATCTGCTAATGCTAATAAATATTGCATTCATTTACAACAATAAATGCATCTTAGTGGATTAATTTACCCTCTGTTGAGGTATTTCCAAGTGGATGATTCCTACCAGTAATGAAATTGCTACATGGCCTGCAGTGTTGGGGAAGGCCTTGACAAAAATGACAGCCTGAAGTAGTGTACCCTTTCATCAGATAAGTATGTGGTTAAATTTAAGAATGCAGCTCAAAGAGCTAACTTAATTATTTCTGGCATCTGCAAAATTCAAAAGGGGTACGACGCTCTTAAGTTCCCTGCTACACAGTCACCACACAAAACTCAACTTTGCTGAGTTTTCTTTGTTCGTCATGTTTTTGTGTAATAAATCGTATGAAATTAATCTGCCTCTAGTTGCTAAAAACAAATCCTAAAAATTTTCAAATGCAGAGAATAGTCATCTCTATGAATAGATGGTATAGTAGATAATATAGATAGATATACTAGATAATAACAAAGATAGATATACTAGATAATAACATATAGCTAGTATCTATGCAGGCATTAAGGCATCAGATTTCTCATAGAATTGTATTTAAGGTAGCAATAGTGTGCTTTGCTATACCTCATTGTGTCGTTAGGGTTGTTTTTGAAGTTTGCAGTCTTCCATCATCCAAATATGGCACATAAAATCCATAAATGTCACCAAAGAACTGCACTCAGACAGGCAGGAATGGTGGTCTGTGCAAGGTATGTGTTCTGTGGTTCATTTCCTTTAATAATATTTTGCTTCTTGGTCTCCATCTACAACATACAGAAGTCCTAACTCTGCACATACAAGTGCAGGAATATCAGTCCATTGCTTTTACTGAATTTCTGGATGCATTCAGTTGCTGAAAAATCAAGGGTTTATAAAGGTACTTCTATCTATTGTATGAAATGCCTATGGGAAAAACCTTTGAGAGTCATGAAAAAAATAACATATATATATGAAATACTAATTATTAAATAATCATATTGGTATTTTTTTCAAAAATAAACAAGGACAGCCTTCAATTTCTAAATGTCTTTCATAACTCAGCAGAAAGGTTTTGACCAAGAATCCTTGTTCTCTTTGTACTTCTGTGAGAAATATTATCTGGCAGACCCAAGAAACAATCATGCCCTGACATTTGAACAGGGTCTCTGGGCTTCAAGCTATGCCTCTGAAATTCTTAGTTATCTTTAACCTATATATCATCTGTGTGACTTATCACTATACACAGTTTAGAGCTACAATTAAATATTGTAGGAATATTGTAGGAAAACTATAAATACTCTTTTGGAAAGGGACCATGGAAGTCTTCAAGTCATTCTGTGTGTAAAAGCAGGGCTTTGAATTTACTGGTTTAGTGCATTGTCTATTTTTGCTGATGAATTGAAATTACCATAAATATTACCATAAAGATTGCCATAAATAAAATATAACAAAACCAAGACTCCAGAGATGAAAATTACCAAAAAAACCCAGAGAATACCTTTTGCATCTGTACCTGGCTCTGCACAGTTTGTTACCCAGTATTCTGGGATTTTTTTTGGTTTTGAATATCTACCATTTTTATTGGGACTGCATTCCACATGCAAAGTGATGAATTGTCATCAGCTATCCTTTGTACGTCTCATACAGCCTTTTTCATTTGAACTATTATTTTTGAATTATGTTTCTCTATACTGTTCTAATTTTATGTCCATTTTCGCAAGCTAAAAATTTCTCAGATAAGCAGATACGGGAAAAGTTTGCCCATGAGAATAGTGAAAAAACCCCTTATTTTTAAAATGCCTTGGGGCACAGATTCTTTTTGCATTTGTGGTTATCAGTGGCAAGTGTGGTGGGATGTTACCCACAGCTGAGTTCCTATGTAATATTGCAGTTCAAATTAAAAATTACCTAATAAAAGTACCAGTGTGTAAGAAAAACTTTCAAAGTGGATGGGTATGTTACATAATGTAGGAATTTTCCACTAAAAGGATTTTTAAGTTTTATTGGGGAGGTTTGACATTAGTGAGCAGAGCTCAACCTACGGTATGCATAGCAGAATTATAGCAGAGGCTGTGTATGTCTTGGTGTTATTATCCTAACTGTTCAGCTGCAGTGCACAGAAGCCTACTCAGTGATACTTGACTGGTGAAACAAAAAGTGGGCATGGAGAATTCCCAAAGTTCTAAATTCTTAATTAAAAATCTGAGATGTTTTTATTTTAAAGCAAACTGTTTACCCAGTTCCATGGTAACTTCTATAATTTGCTAGTAAACATAAATTCACTATTTTCATGTGTTATCTTTTATAAAACCTGGATGGTTATAATTAATAAGTGGTTGTCCTATATATAACTTACTTGAATATCTCTGTATTTTTAGAGTTAAGGGTTATACTTTGACTCAGCAGTGATTCAGCTGAATGATTCCTTTGGAACAATAATGAACATATATATCAGGCATATTTAATGTGCTATTTTTTATGATACACTTATATTTAAAAAAAAAAAAACAAACAACAAACCACAACAATATGCTGGGGATAAATGTGTTGCACTTTATAATTTCTGGATAAAATGAAACTTTATTACCATTTGATCTCTGAGAAAAATTATAGACAATTATTCTTCTGTAGTTCTTTTCACTAGTCACATCCAGAAAAGTACATAATAGCATCTAACAATTCCTATTACAATGCTAGATTTACTGCAAAACTTCTACAGTAGTTTCAGTGTAAACATGGTTGTGATGGCTTTTCCTGGTCCTACAATCAGGAGCCAGACACAATTAGGTGATAAAATGCGATTATCTTTATAAAGGTTCTTTTATGATACACAACATGCGGAAATACACACCGAGAACGTGCCAAAGATGCACACCATAACATAAAGCAGGCACAACTTTATATGTTTAGCAAGTTAGCATAACTGACAAAGATCCCCAATTAGAGACACGAGTGATGAGGTTATTCCCCTTTGGTTCAACTCTTCTCCAAAACTCTCCCTTTAGATACTAACTAAACTTTGTTTATGAAAAAGTGTCTCTAGAAGCTGTTTTAACCTTGGTTCCCAGAGGAAGCAAGATTAATATTGGAGGGTTTAGGAATGTGTTTTGCCTTTCTGCCTAAGAGAGTAGGTGAAATGCTAGCTGTGAATCTATGTGGTTATACAATAATAGGTTACAGAACTACAAATATATATAAAAATATATATAAAAACAAAATGGCAGAAGTCAGTTTGGCATCAGTTGGACAGAATCAAATGGTGAACTATAAGATTAAAAGATATGGATAATCTGTCCCTCCAAGTATCTTCTTAGGAGGTTATTGAATAATAATTAAAATGATACCTGAGCACTTACAAAAAACTACGAAACTCCAGTGGGAATGCACCAGAGGCATCCAGGACCAAGAGGACACAAAGTGAGTTCAAGCACAATTTCCTAATCAAATAAATAGGTTCCATTCCCTGTCAAATCTGTCATTTCCAGTCATAATGTGCTTGAGACTAGAATGGATAAGGAACCAGAATCCCCCTCCACAATACTTGCCTAAGAGAGAGGCTAACTTGTGATAGAATCAGAGCTCAGATCCTGTTAAACCAACAAAATTGTTCTGACAAGTTCTGACACTCTGACAAGTGTCTAATGTTCACTTGTGCCACCTGGACTAACAACCTGGACTATTAGATATACACATAACATGGTTTGCTATGTTTGTAGCTGTCAAACACGAAGCGAACTCCTTTCTTTTAACAGAAATTAAATTATATGTATCTTTGCCAAATCTGGCTTTCTTTTAGTGTGGTACCCTGCTCAATACAAAGCACAGATATGACATCTCCTTTTTAGCTCAGGTCTGGCTTGCTGCAGCTACTACGGCTCTGCCGTCTCGGCAGTGCAGCCTCCATCGGGAGGCTGGGAATCCCACTGGAACCAGCAGTGGGTTTTAGTATCCCCTACAAAGGAAGGCCTAGCTGAAGTGTGTAAGGAGAGAGACATGGATTTGTTTTGTAACACAAAGGATTTATTAGGGTCCCGCAGGTGAGAAAGAGAGAAAGAAATGGGAAAAATATTAAAGTCAGGTGTCTTATAGTTACTACAAGCAGAAAAGTATCCTTTAAGTGAAAAATAGTGATGTGAGGTTTAGGGTAATCAAAATGTAAGTAAAACATTAGTGAACAAGTAAAACACTTAAGAAATTTATGTCCCTCAAAGAAACATCCCACATACGAAATCTCTGTCTTTTTAACCTCCCTGAACTGAGCTTTTTACAGCAAAATGAACAGTAGTTCTATGAAAAACAGTAGGCTATGTCCCCATAACACAAGTGTAACCTTTTGAACAGGATTTATTAATGAAATACCTTGAAACAGTTCTCGTTTGGGAATTGGAGCAAAGCAGTGCAAAATGTCCATCAGACCATGCCTGTGCAATAGAAATCATCCAGCAGCACCATCCAGGGCGGTGTGGCACAGACTGCAGGCTCTTTCTCACTTCTCTCCCGTTCAGCCAAGGAGAGTGCAGCCTGCTCGCGCTGCAGCGTTTCAGTGGCATGGCAGAGTGCAGCACCGTGCCTCTCTGCTACCAGCTAGCACTTGGCAGGATACAGGCGTACATTAAAGCACTTCCTCTCATCAAGTGCACAGCTAAGTTGAAATAGCAGTTTTTAGTAACGTAAGGAAAAAGTCTTCCAAAAAAAAAGACTTTTTCAATATCTGGCTCATCCGTTGTTTTTTCTCTCTTCTCAATGACAAATGAAGGACAGCTGGGCTTTTTCTGCACTAAATAATTTAAATCTCCAGGTGATTTGTAAAGAAAGTTTTATTGTGAAGGTTTTCAGATAATCTTTCTTTAGAACTGAATTTGTTATCATCCATAGTATTGTTTTTTAAATTTCCTGAGCATAAAGTAATATGATCAATCTCAAAATCTCTTTTTTAATTACAATAAATAATGATTCAAGTATTCTAGTATTAGATTAGAAATTAATTTTGAGTAAAAATGATGCAGTTTTTTTCATTTTTTACATATAAAATACAGTCTTGGAATTTATATGTGGTATTTGACCAATGGTTGTTTTTCAGTTAATTCAATTCAGTCCTCATCAGCTTCTACAATGAACCCTTATAAACCTTGAATACCTGTAATGTCCTTAGAAATGTATCACCTGTTGTCTCCACTCTGATAAACAGGGTACAAAGAAATTGCTCCAATTTACCTTATTTTACCTTAATTTGTCTAATTTTTTATCTATCTATCTATCTATCTATCTATCTATCTATCTATCTATCTATCTATCTATCTATCCCTACATAAATATATATATATATATATATATATATATATATATATATATATATATATATATATATATATATATATATATATCCCTCTCACCATGGTCTTAGTGGCAAGTATATTTCTAGGCAGAAGGGATGACAGTCAAGCACCTATGTATTCAAGTAATTGCTTGCAATCAGAAGAGGCAGAAAGGGCCAGGATACAGCTGCTCATGAGTGAAAACAATGCTGAGTAAGCTCTAACTAATCACAGAGACTAGACTTTGCTTTTTTCCTTATCCTACATCGATGAGGGTAAATCAGGGGCAAATGCAAGGATTAGTCTGCGACAGCAATTTTTACCAATGCATGAATATCTAGAGTCCAATCAAAGCACAAACACACTTCTGTTTGAGTGAATGGCTAAAAATTATAATTAATGCCCTTTATTTTACCACTGTAAGTGTAAAGCATGTTTTTACATCTAGAGATATAGAACTGTTCAGCACAGCTGTATCACACTAAAGTCCTCTGGAGGAGGAAATGACCTCATACACTTCTGTTATGTCACATTTAGGCATCTACTATGATACTGTGCAGAAAAAAAGTACCTTCCTTTCTTATGGAAATTATGAAATTTGAGATTCAGAACCTTAATGGGCCTTATGTCTATTTAAAATAATTCTTAACTTCTATTAGTTGCAGTTAAGGAATGTGCTTATTTCTAGAAGCACCTGGTTAACTATGATTGATCTGCACAGGTCTCGTGTTTTCAGTCTGAGTGAGATACTTCTCAAATATCTTCGTTCCTCTTTCTCAGGTGGGTAAAAGAACTTTATTCAGAGTCTGTAGTATCTTTATAAAACTCTCTCTTGATGTATTAAATTATTGTTTGCATCCTAAGCAGCAAAAGTCTGACAGATGGAAACTTGATTTATAGTCATAATTTCTGAGAATAAAGTAGTTAAGAAAAAGATGCCTTTTATTCCCCTGCTATTTCAAAATTTAAAGACCAAAAATACCTGATTTTTTAATCTGTTATGGGAAAGGGAGGTTATGGTTTGTTTCAAAAATAAATGTGTGAATACAATTTTTTGAAAAATACATTCCTTTGACCCAATAGAGAATAAAACACTTTTTGCTCTTTCCTAGTTATTTACCCTACTGGGGTAGATAGGATAATCAAAATACTATGTGCTATAAGGACAGGAGAGGCTTAGTGTTTTCGGCATAAAAATTTCTTTAAATAGGATATTTGATAATTGAGTCTTTTCAAGACTCCCATGCCTGCCCTTGAACTTGCTATAGGAGCACAACTATTCTTTGTATTGAAATACACGTTGGAGGTCTTTGGGGTTTTCATGTGAATGCAGAGAATACTGGATGAAGAGTAAACAATCTCCATAGACAGCCATCTGAATATTTTGGGGGATTGTGATTGCATGTCTGGAGCCTGTGGTGCACGTACTGCTGAGCAGAGCCAGCCTGTGCCCCTCAGCCTGCTGAGATAAGTCACTGTAGGAGGCAGAGCTCAGCCAGCAGGCAGTGGGGCTCGTGCTTTCCTCCAAGTAACAAGTAGCTACGGCTACGTACAGGAATTGTCCTTAAATGCTGTAGAAATGAGATTCTGATGCCAACAAAAATAGTTGTAGATGTGACATAGTCTTGAAGAGGAAATGAAGAAGCTATGCTGTGAACTTCTGTTAAGTATGAAGATAAACTTTAATGGCAAATTGCTAAAAGGCTCCTATCACAAAAAAACCCCACAACCATGCTGAGGTTTTCAGCATGGAAGTGGCACAGTTATTTTCCCACTAGAAATGACCTCAGAAAAAAATGCTGAAAGATTCCTTATGGGATTTAGTCTACTGTGGAAAATGTATGTGGAATAGTTTAGTGCCAGTCTTGCAGGACAAGTCTTGTTGGGTGTTCCAGAGAGTCTTTCTGAAGTTGGTATGGCATTGACTTCTAGAATAACAATCTCTCTCTTAGTCTTTTCTTTAAAAATTTTGGGGACATTAGTCTCAGCTTTACCTGGGGCTTAATTAGTCATAGACTATTCATTCTCTTTCCAGCATACAAAGCTAAAGCTTCAAATTCACTTCCTTCCTTCCTTCCTTCCTCCAGGATGTTGCATTTAAAAAAAAAAAAAATTGGTCCTCCTGCTATTTTGTCATGTTACTTGGAATGCAAAATAAAATGACTGTTGCCTTTTCTCTCATGACTTCCTCTTGTATTAAGGATTTCTTTGAACTCCCTGGTGACATCAAACCAGGAACAGAATACTGGTTATGTAGCAATGGGTTTCCTAAGCCTATTCAATTTTTTCCCAATTTATGCTATGGCTGTTAAGCACACCAAAGACTAAGTCCTTGAAAAAAAAAAAAAGAGATCAAAAGATAGTAACTTCAAGAAAAAGATTTTAGGAGTAATTTAATTATTACCCCAGTAATGCGAATCTTTCTAGTAGTAGTACTTAAGTAGTGCTCTGTGCAACCTAATTTTAAATCCCAAACACAAGATAACAAATTCCTCTTTTACTGCTGTATGAATTGGGATATGCCCACCATCAGTTATTACTCCTATGATGCAATGCTTCCCTGTATAAAGAAAAATAATAAATATGGGAATCTCATCATATTTGAAGGGAAACTTCTACCTTTCAATGATATGCAGAAACATGCTAACTTTTCCATAGGCCACCTTGTGCTAGAACTCAGCTACAGTCTTCTCAGTTTCTCAAAATTAGTAGTAGTACTACTACTAATGTCCTGAAGAGGAGACACAATACTGAGTGATGTAGGCTGTGGTTTGGGCCATCCTTTCAGAGATGCTGGCGCCTTGGAGCAGCACAGGACTCCTCTCTGTCCTGAATCTTGCAATCTCTGCAGCTCTTAGACCTTCCTTGAGTTTTCCGTATCTGCCTTTCCAGTCATTCCCTACTCAAAGCAGCTGGATGCTTTTGTTTCTCCTCATTTCTGACCGGAGCTCTGCCTGGCTGCGGCCACTGGAGGGTCCCAGTTGTTGGCTGTGCTCACGTTGCTCACAACTTGCATGAAGGTACAGAGAAAAGGAAACTGCTCTGTGGGCAGCTTGAGCCTTTCTAGTAAACAAGGGGAGCAGAAGAAGGAGGTGCAAGGTGTTAGCCATGTATGAGTGTTTCACACATAGCACTGCCTGCAAGCTGAGAACTAGGTTAAAAACTGAAATACTGAAAAATATGCTGACAGCAGGTAAATTTATGAGGAGGAGGAGTCTGCATGAATGAGAGGGGATATGGAGGAGGAGAGAGCAGGGTAGAGGTGGCTCTGGCCAAAGCATGTGACTTAACCTGTGGGACAAGGCAGATGAGGGCTTAGATAGTGTTTCCTCCGTTCTGTCTCCGTGTCTGAGCACCGAGTCCTGAACTCTCCCCTGCAGCAGCTGCCAAGGAAATGACAGTGCAAAACAGAAACCTGGGTGCTTCTGAGTTTTGTTACAGTAGCACTCTCTTTAAAAGGGTGGAAGGAAAATGGTAGAGAAATATTTTTTTAGCAGTGAGGTTGGCTCTGAAGCCTGCACCCTACTCAATATCTGCTTTATCAGAGAGATATTTAAGGATCAAAAGTTCTTTCTTATTTTTCTGTTAGATCAACTTTGTCCAAAGTTCTTGTTAAACTTGTCCTTTAAACTTGTCCTTTAGCTTTTCCTTCTTATTTGCTCCAGTTTGCCTCTATTTCCCTATAAGGGAATATCCTAGAAATAAATGCTCTGTTTTACATATAGCCATCATAAATCTGCTTAGATGGAATTTGTGACTTCCTTTTCCTCTGTCTAGAAATGGAAACTGTGCTGCTCCTTTTTTAATAACCCGTGGTCTTGTGCTTGCATGCACTTGCAATTTACTATTGCTGATACAATAAATCTTTTAGCTGCTTAACCGCTCGGGTTGTCCTGACTTTTCAACATCTTTTCCCTGCACCTTATCAAGAAAAGTGTTCTTATTATGAGTAGCAAGGAAAACAATTTCATGCCTGTAGTCTTTTTAATTTATGGAATTTCTTATTCTTCTTCCACTATTTCTTGGGCTCCAGCTTGTTAAGTCTTCCAGAACTATCCAGAAATAGCATTATTATTTTGAAATTAGTATTTCTGCCTTCCCAGTTTTTACAGATGGAGTTTGACTAAAGACGTCAAAAATTTGAGACAAACATCAGAACAATTTCTTCACTGATCTGTCTCTAGAACTTCCAGCAGTCTTTATGTGAGAATGAAGGCCGTATTGTTTTTAAAAAGTAAATAAAATGCCTTTATGTCCCATCCTTCTTTGTACTCCTTGTTTCTTTGTGGTGAAGACTTCTTAGCTCAGTAATTTTGCTCAGAATTTATCTTTCTTAGATATTTATATGGTCTCAGAGTTTAATCTTCTTTTTAAGTAGCCAAAGGTAAGGATCCTGAAGTTCTTAATGGATATTCATGAGCATTTGCTATTGCTTATGGATTTAAACAAAACCTTAAAGAAATCTTATTCTGTGGTAATACCAACAATTTGAATAGTTTTGTTTCATCAGGAATCTGTTTCTCTGCAGTGTCGTCCTACACATCAGCCAAGATATGGAGTCTTTATGAATTCCAGGTAGGAACAAAACAACACAAGGTTTTTATAACAAAGCTATGAGGTGTGATATTGAATAGGGTCAGTATGTGAGCTGCTGTGTCAGTAGACAAGGTAAGAGTTACAGAGTTTTATAATAGGACCTTGTGATGGTTTTTGGGCTGGTGTCATAAAAAAAGGAACAATTGGCTCACTAGGTCATCAAGGTGATGCTTCTAAGCATCTCTAAGAAAGGGCTTAATGAGAAAAACCCTTTCTTAGAGAGGGTTTAAACGCACGAGAAAACAGGGCTGCAAGAACTGTGGAAAAACTCTGCTAGGCTCTATGTGAGAACTTTAAATAGCAAGACAACTTCTTTCTGAGATCTCTGAAATCCACAACAAAGAGTGGTGGCATGGATAGGGTGGAAAGAATTATACGTGCACAGGTGTATGGCCTTAAGTAATCAGTTAAACCAGATGACACAGCCAGGGCATGGAAAAAAAAAATCATCACATATGCCTTATGAAACAGCAAATTTGAAGTGAAGTAAAATTTAAGTTATCCTTTTACTCAGCTAGACGGTGTCAGGGATAGGAAGTGTATGGGGCAGAAGGGAAGCTGAGCAAAGAGGAAAGTGACTTGGAGCTGTAGCTTGAGGAACCGTCATCTCCTGTTGGCTGCGCCCTATGGCTAATACAAGTCTCTCAGGCAAGCGTCCAATGCAAAGGGATGTCCAAAGCCCTTCAGGAACACACAGGAACAGTTTTCAAGATCTTAATTCATGGCTGCAGAGCCAGCTTGCACAAGTGAAGATCTGAAAGTGTTGAAGACCTGTAAGCTTACAAGAGTAGGTGTTGAGAAGCATTAGTATACCTTTCAAATAAGCATCATCGTCTGTGGGACCATCTAGCTCCTTCTGTGCTTCCCTTGCGTCTTTGAAAATGTGAATAGAAAAAGGAATATCTTTTCATTTTCATTTCATGTTCATTGAAATATCAAAATGAAACTGTATCATAGCCATTTCTCCCAAAATAATGCACAATAATTTCAATAACTTACTGAATAAATAAAACCAAAAAATGTTGGCTCACAGAACTGTTCCATAATTGAGTTGTTTACTGTGATATAAAACAGAATAGAAGTCATAGAGGGGCAATCAGTTCTGGGCTGAATACTTTGGAAAAGCTGGCTAGTATCACTTTCTGCTGTGCTTAGCTTGGTTTTCAAGTAATACCAGTCCTGAGACTACTTATTATTCTATGAGACAAGATCAGTGGTACTGGTGAGTTGGTTGGCATGGAAAGAAGAGTAAGCCAGTAATAGATGAAAATGAAACATTGGAAAACAGCAAAAAAATGTTTGAGCATTGTGAGAAAATTTCTAGAAGCACTAAATGAACACTTATAGGTGAAGAGACCTACTTAGAGCTGAATTGTGCTGTGGGATTTGAATGGTGCTCATTTTCAGGCTACAGCACTGGAAAAATAGACATTTCAGGTACCCAAATTAGTATTTGCCTTCATGATACCTGAATTTACAGTATGTTGAATGTCATAACATCCAAAGGCAAATTGTCATCAGAGAGGTTAAAAACTGTCATAAATAATCAGTATGCTGTAGGAAAAATCCAGAATTTCATTGTTCTCTGTGAAAAAAATTAAATGGGAACCATGTAATTATTCTTGTCTCTAAGTGACTGTCAGTTTCCAATTAGAGAGGAAAAAGTTTTCATGCAAAAATATTTTGTTATCTGCCTAACTAGAAAAAATTAACTTTACATAGTCTACTACTACTACTGTAAGTAGTGTGAAATGCTAATTTACTGAGAACTTCTAATAAAAAGAGATAATCTCCCCTGAGACTTCTGGAAGATAGATTAAAAAGAGCAACAGAAGGACACACTCTCAAAGCTTAAAATAGCTGAAATAAAATGAGCACCACTGCTTAACTCTGGGGTACAAGAGATTGAAAATCTAGGATTTTCATACTCCTAAGAGCCAGGAGCAAGTGTTGAGGGTGTTAAGAAGGTTGGCAGGACTATGCCTGCACCAGCCCACATACAGACCCATCACATCCCAATAAAGAGAGTGATGTAGGGCTGCTCAGCGTGATCAGGGATGGCCAAGGGATCTGTGGCCACCACAGATGCACCGGAGGAGGCTCCAGAAAGCCGAGCCAGGAAGCCGAGCCAGCAAGCCAAAGATGGCCAGGGTCTGCCTAAGCTGTCATGCAGCTCCCAAGCTAGGAAGGTAGAGGTGGTCAGCAAGTCATTGCACAGCTCACTCTTCTTTCTCTCTTGGAAAACACCGTTTTCCCAGCAGTTCCATTCAAGGTTGCACCATGGTAGGGATGACCTTGAATGCAGGCATGCAAACACTTGTGGCAGATGGGGACAGCATTTGAGACATTGACTTTAATGACAGTGCCAGGCCATAAAGTTATGGTTAGGTTCTCCTCAGTATAAATAACAATCTTGTGTTAACTAATGTTAAAGCAGAAGGCTCAAGAAAAAAGTACGGGTACAGTTACAAAAGCAAAAACCAGTGGAGAGATATTGAAGATGTTAGACTTGTTTATCTCCAAATAATTTTGCATGTGCTACACATGGAACAGAACTTACTCATGAGTGTAAGGTTCATTGCCTTATAAACATCTCTTCCATTTTTGACTGCTGCTTCCACAATCATAAAACAGGATGGGAACACTACAAACTCAAGTCACTCATGGATGAAAACCTGATTTGGGCATGGCATGGGACCACAATTCTGTAGAACTTGTCAAATAATGTGGTAAAGAAAACAGAATAGGCAAAGCCCCGTCTTTCATTTATTAGCCAGGATAAAATTAGCCCAAAGCCTGCTTATGCAAAATTGACATTTTGGGAGAATGCAATCAACGCACAATGGTTTATACCACAGCAGGACTGTGCACTTCATGGCTGCAACTTCTTCTGGTCCTTCCCTGGCAGTTCAAGAGCTAAAGGCAATGTATTCCTAGCGTTGCAATGTAAATACCTTTGTTATCCATGGATTCAATGCCACCAGAATCTCATCTAGATCGTCTCACTCAAACCTAATGTTTACATCTTGAAAGAGAAAAATGTATTGACTCTTGTGCAAATGGGAAGTGTATTTAGAAAACAGGTGGAATTTTTTTTTCATAAAGTTATAAAATGAACTGCCTCTAGCTCACTAGTGTGAATCTGTTTTTAAAGAACACATTGCTTGTATTATTTTTTTAAATGCTCTCTGAATTATGTAAGACTGCAAAACTCTTTGGAGTCCTTAATCTAAAAGGACGATGCAGGATGATTTCCTGCTGTGATCCGTGAACCTAACATAACCTGTTTGTCTTTACAGTGATGACTGAATCTTAGTGTGAAAAATACCTTGTATTTGAGTTACTCTTAAACACTTTATGTAAGCTGCAAGCAATGTAGCATGCAATACTAAAGACACCTCTCAGAGTGGAGTGGAAGGCTGAACTCATAATCTAAGAAGTCTTCAAACACAGCAGAAGCCCAGGCCCAGAAAATACTTGTTAATTTTCATATGCCTGAAAGTAGTGAGCAGGAAATATCCTGCAATGCTAAGTTCATCTATGCTGGCATTTATACCCCTGTGGTGGTTCTTGCCTTCCCGCCCCTTTCCAGGCTGCAGTGTGATCTGAGAAATCTTGTTAGGCCTTGAAAACAGCACCCAGGCTCAGCTCTTTCCAAGTTTTTTAGAAACATTATCTGTCCCCAGGAATTGCTAACAAGCTCCTGTTTTCCTTATGACAAGCCTTGGAGAATATTCCTCTGGCCTAAATGGCACAATGTTCCTGTTTTCACACTTTCAAAGGAAGTGCAAACCCAAACTGTGGCTGCGATGTAAACATTGTCCTGACTGAAGTCCACTCTCTTGAGACCCTATAAACAGCCGTCCAAGGTGGAGCCCTTTGAGCTCTCCTGGACCACAGAGGGCCTGTGACCAGCAGTGTGGGACTCTCAGAGACAGCAAAGCCTCAGGTTCTCTGTACTTGGAGGATTGCTGAAACATGACATGTCCTGGGTCTACACTCACTCCTCGAGGCCTGATCCTTCTGTTGGGAGATGCAAAAGCATCTAAAGTGAGAATTTCATTGACCTCTGAGGGGAATTTTTCAGAGATTACCTTGCCTGCACTGTCTATTTCTGCCTGTGCACATGCCCCTGTGCGTATGCTACAGCAAATCTGAGAGAAATGCTGCTTTCTTAGATGCTTAAGTACCTTGGATATCAAAGTAATTTAGGCCTCTAAGTAAGGTTAAGTTATAGTTATAAACTTACATAAATGCTGCTAAGTGTTGTTTTTCTTCTAAATTGTTAAACATAAGTTATAAGCCAAACTAGGTGTTGCTGAGTGTCCTTCTGTTAAGTTGTGAAGTTAGACATTGAAGTAATTGTTATAACTTTGGTTAAATGCTATGAAGTGTTATTCCTCTGTTAGATTGTTAAGCTATAAATTAAGTTATAAGCAAATTTGTGTGCCTGTTAAGTGTTTTTCCTATGTCAAATTGCTAGGCCTAAGGTATAAATTAAGTTAAAGTACTTCTAAGTTTGAGTGTTGTTAAGCTTTTGGGCCGTGTTCCTTTTTATCCTTGCCTGCACTGTCTTTTGACACACACATGCACACGCACACCCCTACATAGCTATCAGCTAACTTCTGTTTGATTGGGTATTGTTTGGCTTTTTGTTACTTTCCCTTGTGCCTTAGCTGCCCTGTAAGTAGTAGAGTGAATCTTGCCAACAATCTCCTTGTCGCTTCGTCGCTTAAATATAAAATCTGATGTTGTCCTTTGTCGCTTAAATATAAAATCTGATGTTTGCTCATTCCCTTACCAATGATTTTTTCAAAATGATCTCAAACATTCTACTTTGTAACAACTTCTAATCCTAGCTCTGGACCTGTGCAGTCTAGTATGGGAAAAGACAAATGTTTGGATATCAAGTCACCTCAGTTTTAAACACCTGAACATCTGGGAGGTCTATAAGCAATTCTAAACAATTTTTCAGCACAGACTAGAAGCTGAACTGGGAAAAGATCAGCACTAATCTCTGGAAGGGGCGAATCTGTACCAGAGAGTGCAGACCAGCAAGCTGTTTATATAGAGGTATATGGTAAGGACCTAAGCCTTGGGCTTGTTTCCTGTTAATTTGATGAAACTAAAGGCATGGGGCCTGCCTTTACCTGTCTCCTAGGAGATTTTGTTCTTAAAAGGCAATAGTAGTTTCCCATAGAAATAACAATAGTAAACAATAGCAAAGGAGAAGATTATTGAGTATGCCAAAAAACAAGCAGAAACTATATATATAGGGATGGAAAAAAGTGGGTCTGAGTTGGTTTTTAATTTTGTTTTTCTTTTTCATTTGTTGCTTTTTCTGCTTTGTTTTTGGTCTTTTTTTAAACTTTTTTTTTTTTTTTCCTGCTGGGGAAGAAGATTGATTGTGTCAGATTTCATGGTTAAAGGTTATATCTTCAAGGAAAAAGATATATATCTACTTTATTTGCACATTGAAATCCTTCTCCTACAAGCTTACAGGTGTCTGACTCCTTTTGGCATTTCTTTCCACATGTGCTCTATGCTGGCCAGATATATAGACTCTCAGTGGTTCTGAGTTATTTCATGCATTATTGATGGAATCTGTAGAAAGTTAGGGAAAAAATGCCCCAGTATTGCCCCAGAAGTTTGCTCTCTGAAACCACATTCTACATTGAAGAAAAAAAACAAAACCAAGACCAAGCAAAAATACACAAACAATAACAACATAAAAACTACAATTTAAAAATCCCTGGCTTTTATTTCTCTCCTTTATGCAAAAGCATAAGTTCAGGGAGGGAAAAGTAATTCGTAGATGATTTTTTCCTTCAGACTTTTCGTGCTATATTCAACTACACTTTATTTGCATGTTGAATAAACTTTATCAATAGTTTTAATTCTAGTTGTTATTTTTCTTGCCTTTTCATGAAAGTTTTGGGACTAACTAAAGTGAGGAAAGGCAATGCTTTAATATAGTGACTGATAGTGTTTTATTTAATTCTGCAGCTACTCAATTAACCACAGATTGCAACAAAGATTCCCAGAATGAGTTTGCGAAGACTATGTAACAATTGTGCTCAGCAATATTAAAAATCATACTAATTCTATGGTTGCTGTCTTGGATTTTTTTGATGGATCTGATCTTGAATTTCTGAATTTCTATGAAGGTGAAATATGCAGTCCTGAAAAATCCTCATGACTACTTGGAAACATATTCAAGAAGCCAATTTTTAGCTATAAGGGTTTGAGCCAGAAGCAATGCCAAAGTCACTTGCTCTGTAATCACTGTGATGCTTTAAAATCACCTGCAGAGTAACTCTTGCTTATCAAAGAATAATTAATAACTAGTGGCCAGTCGTGGTCGATATAGCATGCGGAAGAGGTGATGGCAGTGGTGAGGAAAGGCGGTTTTGATTCATTTTTGCAGCAGTGTGGTGGATACCTTTTAGAGCAATTCACAGAAAAGGCAGGTCAGAGTATGCTATGAGAGTAGATGAGATTATTTTGTTAAAGGAAAATGGATATGATGATGTGGGAAGCAATATAAAAATGATCAAACTAAGGACAGCTTTTAATAACACTGGATAAGGTGCAGTAGTGACAGACCACAGAATCCAGTGCTGCTGGCAGCTGAATTCCTGTCTATATAGATCAGATTTTTAAAACAGAATCTTGCCCAAAACATGTGAAAAATTTAAATATATGACAGAACTGGATTGTAACATGTGTGCTATTAAATCCTAACAACTGTTTTCTTCTGGAATGCAAGCATGAGTGTGTATGGACAACTCACTGTTTATACATGAGGAGATGCACTGTTTGAAAATTTAGCATTGCATGGTAAAAGTTTCTATTCCAGATGGAAATTAGAGTAAAATAGAAGGTTTAATTTGAAATATGAGATAGCTCAGAGTAGCTGCGTTTATATGCCAGCAAATTGCAGAAATTTGTGTTTTGTAAAATACAGTGCACATTTTTAATAAGCGAAAAACAAAATGTTTGCTATGCAAAAATATTTTGCTATATAGTTCACACGCTAAAATGATACATGGCAACTTGCTTAAGAAACTCCCACCAACTGGTAATGTAATATTATGTATTTCTAAAGATTTTTTTAGTTTTTTAAAGAAATAATTCCCACCATCTTAATACAGACATTGGGGGAAAGAAGAGGAATGATGGTTTTCTATTCCTCCTATTCAGCAAAAAACCCATTTCTTCATATCACAACAAAAAGGTAAAGAACCCATGTCCCAGATAACATTTGATTTTTCTCTTGTGCTATATGAAAGTGAACAGCAAAGCAGCAAATGCCTGATCAAAATCAACAGCACATGGAAAGTGTTCCAGATTAACCTAACCCTCCTTCCTAGACAAACCTCAGAAGCTGAAGAAATGAAAGTCCCCAAATGGGCACTTAATTCACTGGAATGATTGCAAGCATTTCTCAGCGAGTGTTTTCAGAGATTTCTGACATGTTCTGAAAACAGAACTGAAATTACAATAATTTGATGCCTAGGGGCTGCAGTGCAGCAGAGCTGAACAAATATGTAAGAAGGAGTACCCCTTCCCCGAAGCAGATAAAATTTGTGAATTATACATCCTCCAATATGCCCTGATTTCTGGTTTTCAGCACCCCTGGGATCCCACGCAGACTGCACAGGATGATTGGCATGCGGTTTTACAGGGTGAGTGAGAAGATATATACGCTCTTCATGGATTTCCCCACCTGCCACCCCTGCTCAAACATGAGCAAATTCCGAGGGAATTCATCAGGCTTTTCTGCTTTCTGCCCCTGGCACACTGGCTTAGCCTTGTGAAAGAAAACAGGCAGGGAGGGCAGGAGAGCAGCTGCTCAGGAGGTTTGGGGGTGGGCAAAAAGCAGAAAATCAACTGCAGAAGGGGTAGCCTAGTGCATCCTCCAGACAAGTTTGTGACACTAATACTGGATATACCTCTGGTTCAAAAGTTTTTTCGTTTTTAAGACAGTCTTTGTCAGGGAGCAGCTGCTGAGGAAGGCAGGAAATGTGGGAAAGAGGGAGAAAGAGAAAGAGGGAAACGAGAAAGAGGGAAATGTGTATCTGCACGACGGCTCAAGCAACGACCAATGAGCAACACCCTGAGATTTACTGTATCTCCTGAGCCAAGGGGTGAGGGGTGCTCCAAGAGTCACCACACAGCTCTTTGTCACAACAAAATTGTTTACACCCAAGACTGCACTGTGGCAGAGCCAACCATAGGCACAGGCAACTAAACCCTGAAAAGCAGCATGGAACATTGCAGTGTCCCCTCCTCACAGGGCCCTGGCATCCTACAGCATTTTAAAAATACTTGTCTCAGTTAATTTATGAATTTAAATGGCTCTAGGCTTGTGGAACTATTAATATGATATTTCATGGATTCTCCTTCATAATCATCTTTCCACCAAGTGGATTTCAGATTATGAACCAGGAAAATACTGCAAATAGCAATGTATCAGGCAGGCTATTAAAGTTGATTTCTTTCAAATGTTCAGTTATGAAGTAAGCAGAACAAAACAATGTTATGGAATTACATTCTCAAAAGAAAATTACAACTGTAACTGCAGAAAGTATTAGAAATGGAAAACTCTTAACCTTGTTGACTGCCTTGATCCCAGTATAACATGCCACCAGTGCAGATGTGTGATTCCCTCTCCCCATTCCTGTTGAGTCTGTTCTCCAGTTCCAAGAATTAACGTGGCAGCCGCACAGTCTTCCTCCGAAACTTTCCCTTTCATACCTCCTTCTGGCACTACTTGTTCCAGCAAGCCAAACAACAGAAAGGGATGAAACAGAGCAGCTGCAGTGATGGGGGTGGAGGCTTTATGGGTGTATGTGAAAGAGGCAACACTTTCCCTTGGCCCTAATGGTGTGCTATCCTATTAACTCAGTTTGGTACCATGTGAGTTTGAGACTCCCACATCGGCTGAAAAGTGCAATATTGTGAGAACTGAGTGTGAAATGCTGTGAATTGTTCAGATGAGACATCTTGTAAACGGAGAAAACACCTCTCAAGTTATACTCAAAGGATCTTGACAGTTCTCAGGGGTGAACTTGAGACCATCTTTTAGTTTCCTCTCTCCTCCCCTCCCTTTTCCACCTCATGGAGTACCAAAACGACCAAGAAAGTAGAAAAGTCAGTGTTTAGAAGCATGCTAAACTGACTGCTCTGCGTTTGTAGGGATGAACTCAGATTTGACCTGAACCGGTCAAGAAAAAATATCCCTCTTTTCCTTTACTAATGTGCTACCTATTATTTGGCTGCTATTTTTTTTAGCTTTGGGTTTTGTGGTGAAACAAGTTGGATTCCTCAGACCTGTCTAAGTGACATCTTCCCGTAAATCCACCCAGGGGCAGATGCAGCTCTCATGTTGGTGTGCCAGCCCATCCTGTCCTGTCTTGTGACAAATGTCAGGTGGGAGACTGCCAGCGCGGGTACAGACAGCAGGCCAGCCTCTTCCCTGAGGAGTTCTGCAGGTCTGGTTGGGTGCCCTCCTTCGGGCTGCAGGGACAAAAAGGCTGGGGAGCTTGTGAGAGTTGCAGGGAGAGAGCTAAGCACCCTCAAAATGTTTCTGTGCCATCCACTCCAATGGCGAGCTGCGGTTTTGAGTTACAAGCTGGAAAAGGGTAGAGGAGGGATTAATGCTAGAGTCATGGGGGCCGTGCAGACCCACAGCAGTTTGTTCGTATTCCTTTTAAGTGCTATCCTCTTGAACACACCAAATTGGGGTAAGGCCCAGAACTGCCAATTTGCCCTACCCAAATACAGCTAAACCCACTTTTACAAATATGGCAAAATTTGTGCAGCCCTTTTATGCTCACATAATATTTTTTTTCTGAGTAAAAAAATTTTCGCTTGGGCTGTAGATGGCTTTATATTCTCTGGGTGTTGTTTTTTTTTTTTTTTTTTTTTTTTTTTTTTTTTTTTTTTTTTTTTTAAATAAGTTATGCAGCTCTATATGTGCCAGGAGTTAACACAAGAGAGAAGCCATGTCAGATGAGCTAGCTAATGTTCAGAGTCAAACAGCTGCTCTTGGCTGGGTCTTCCTGAGATCTGGGTGCATTGTGTTTCTGCAGATGTCTTCTTAAGGAGTTCTGACCTCCTTTCCTCATTCCTCCCGTTTAGATTTTAAATACTCTTTTATAAAAGTGAATTACTTGCCAGTACTACAAAGCTAAAATGGTTTATGAGCAAAAATTCCCTATTTTTATTAATCACATATCTGAACACTCCTGAAAAGCAATGTTTGCTGAGATTCTGCGTGAATCTTTTGTGGCAGCAACCAGAAAAAAAATTGCTCAGAATCTGGCAAGACTTCTGCGATGTTTATAATTGCCTGTTTTCTACTCCTTGGGGAAAAGCAGCATTTGGGGAATTTCTTGACTCTGTCCTCTGTAGCCGAGGGAATAGAATACAGGGTGGTTTAACTTGCATTGTAAGCAATCCTAGATTTTTAAAAATAGATCAAGTGTTGTCTCCCTGATAGTTACTGGGTTGGTTGCTTCAGTCCCTTCCCAGTGAGAGGGATGTTATCAGCACTTGAAAGTCAGGTGGGTTAGCAAGAAATCAAGAGATAAATGAGCTGTCTGACCCAGAAGGTTTTAAAAATTTCTCTGACCCTTGTATCAAGAGAATCTGTTCTTGAGCCTGGAAAAAAATCTCTGCAAGGAGCTGGCAGTTGAAAAACACTGAAGCTGAACTCCTCAGGCACAGCTGCTCATTACAGGCTATTTTGTTTCACAGTCTTGCCTCCAATACAGTTCAAGTTTCATGGTGATTTCAACAAGCCCTTACAAACAGCTGCTGCTTTTTTACAGAAGACTCCTGCTTTCTTATGCTGCTGAGCTTTCCCTCAGAGTAACTGACAGAATGGCTAATTATAAAAAACAAAACAAAACTAAAGAAACAAAACAAAACAAAAAAAACCCAACAAAAAACAACAAAAACCCACAACATGGCGCTTCATCATTTCATTTTCAGAACATGAATTTGGGACCAGCCTAAGATAATTGAACTTCCTCTTGTGACACTAGGATTGACAGTATTTATAGCAACCTAATTTAAGTTTTCTCTTCCCCAAATGGATATGCTGTTAATGCTAAGGTTAAAGAAGTACTTGGATCTCCCACCAGGCTCAGTTTTCTAGTCTAGAAGACTGTTGTAAGTGGTTTTCAGGAAGCTGCTGGAAGACAGCCTTGTGCTCTCAATAATAAGTTTGCTCATGTTCAACTGCTCATGGAATTTCAGTCTATTGGCAGAAATTAATGTCTCCTGCAGGACTGTGGATTTGTGAAGCTATAAGTTATTTATAGGTGCTTCTCATGGCTGTGCTCTGAGTAGCAGGGAAAGTTCTTGCACCTTATGATTATGAACATTCCCTCACTATTCATATCCACCCCTGCCTCCCCAAACTTCATTAAAAGAGAGTTAGGCTTCCTCTGTAGGTATAGGTGTTTTCAGATTCCGTGTTTGTATTATCAAGTCTTTCACTGTACACAACAAAAAACCTGCCTATTGATAGGAGAAAAGATAGAGCAATAGTTGGACAACAGGATTTCCTGTCATAGGTTGAAGACAGTTCAGAAAATGGTCACAGTACTATAATCTGCATTATTTTAAAGAGCCTCTTCATCTTCCTTATCTTTTCAACAATACTTTACCTTCCAGCTGTGACCATAGTTTCAGACAAATAAGTCATGCTGACATTTGATGACCTCAATCATAAAACATGAGATTTTCATGGACTCTTCCCAAACCTATGAAAGATATTTTTATACAGACATAAAAAAAAATAATTCTAGATTGTTCAGTATTTTGTGGGCAAAAGACAGAATTTTATTTAAAAATTTAAATCTTTACAGCTCCTCAGTTTTCTGACTGAAAGCAGCAGTCATGCTGTTTTATTCAATTTTCTTGGGTGTGTCCACATTCAAAAAGGGCAGTGAAATGGCTGCTATCAATAGTTTAATGGCAGCCAGCAAAATCCTGATACCCCAAAAAATTTCCACTAACTGTCCTGCCAGATGGTACTTAATTCTACTTCTGTGGCTTTTCAGAAAAAGGATGCTGAGAGCTGTAGCCAAAACATAACTTGAATATTTTGTCTGAGCTTCATGAGAGGTCCAGAGGCAAAGGATCAAGATGGATTGAGGTCTCACTCCTGAGGTCTGTTATTTAGTTGATTTCTTTGTTGTTGATGTGAAGGCTGCAGCTTAAACTAGTACAAAGACATTTCACCCATGTGAAAGCCATCTTAATTAGACAACTCAAGCACCAGAATCTGTGTTGCTCAACTGGAGTATCCAACATCTGTGGAGAACTCCTGCAGCTTCCTGTGAAGATGCTGATCATGCCAGAAACACTGCTATCATGCAAGGCAACAAAATCCAGTTACATACTTTATGTGCCCCTCCCACACGCCCAGCTGCTGTTGGGCACATGCCTGTAATGCACACAGTATTGCTGCAGACTGCTGAACATTGCCTTTCTGACAGCAATAAGTCTAAAACAAAGCCCTTACTTGCATCAGCCTCTGATCAGATCTCTAAGCAGCAAGATAGAATTGCATAGGGCTGAGACTATATTTCTGCTTTGTGGTAAGAAAGAATGGACTCATTATGTGTTTCCTGCTCTAGCTGCCTGCTGTGAAGCTGTGGAAGGCTTAACACTTCACAAGGATCCTCCACTATTTAGTGGTACTGGGGGGAAAAGAGAAAAAAAAATAAATAAAAAAATTCTAGTTCAAGCCAGAAGACAGTTCCCAAAGGAACTCAGTGTCACTGCAGCCAGAAATGAATTTTTATTCCAGTGTCATCATGGCGAAAAATATCATTGCCCAAAATAGTTTAGACTAAGTTAGTTGTTTGTTTAGGAAGTTAGAATAGCATTCAGTAAAAAATATATATTTTAAAATACATGACCTTTGCACTGGTGTAAGAAATATAATATTTCTGACCCATACTTTTTGAGATACAATTTCAGAATTGTAGTGCTAAGATGAATCTCCTTTGGTTTTGCTCTCCTCCTTTTCCCTGCCTCCTCCTTCTCCAAGGTCTCTCATCTGAAAGCACTCAGTTACCTTTTTCTTCATATAGGCATTTTATATTTATATAATTTTGTCATTATCTCATATAGGAAGCACAGAGAAAAAGGAAGACCTCCTTAAAGATTTTGGTCCATATCTCTTCTGACGCAAAGAGTTTAGGAAGTAAAACTACACTGCTTTTCATTTTAAATGGAATTCACTTAAATTTAAAAGAAGTTTTTGGTTGAATTCATACAATTTTGAAAGAAATAAAATTGTAATAATTTTATGAATATGGGATACCATATTCTATACTGGTGCAGGCACTAAAGAGGACAAGCTGAGAGTCCCCAGAGATATGTGATACTGGCTGAAGCTGCCTCTGACACCAATATACCAGGGGACAGGAGGCCACAAGGGAAACAAGCACATTTTTTCCCTGTTTTGTTTTGCTATCTCTGGATTTTCACATTAATTCTTGGTTGTAGTCAGCCTTGCATCTTGCTCTTCAGTTGCCAAAGTAATGCTTCATATGAGAAGTAGGGGGCTGCTCTCTACAAGGGAGACTGCACTTGATATTCATTTTGCAGTAAGATACTTGAATTTTCTTTGCAATAGAATATTTAAAATTCTTGCTTAGGATGTACTTAATATGAACTACATACTTTCCTTTTAGCAGTAACGTATTTTAAAAAAACCCCAATGATTCTGCAACACAAGTGGATTTGATTATACCATTTTGGCTTTCAATCACATTTGAGAGAAATTCCATTTCACTGTCAGAGAATACAATAATTATGGCCAAACTATTTATTTTCATGTCTAATTTCACCTTATCACTACGGTCTGATTTTTTCCTTTTGTTTTCTGTTACTCTTCACTCAGGTGTATACCTCCAAGATTCATAGAAGTTACTGAAGGTAGCTGATCTTTCCTCTTCCTGCAACTAATCTTGATAGCAGAGAGAAGAAAGCTCCCATTTCAAGAGATCATGCAAG
Source organism: Melospiza georgiana (assembly GCF_028018845.1). Classification (NCBI taxonomy): domain Eukaryota; kingdom Metazoa; phylum Chordata; class Aves; order Passeriformes; family Passerellidae; genus Melospiza; species Melospiza georgiana. The sequence goes on from NC_080465.1 coordinate 12,872,725, forward strand.
ACAATGTTTGTCTTCCTCATGAATTGTAGTACTAAGCTACCCTGCCTCTTGCAGTGCTGGATGTCCTGGATATGTTTTGGAGAAAAAAAATTACAACAAACCACCATCCACCCTATCCCTTCCTTTTTTCTTTACTACATCTCTGTGAAATGAGATGCCTACAGTGCCTCAAGTAAAATGTAACATATTTAAGAGAATGGAGACTCAGTATCTGCAAATTCAACAGCAGATGATGCAATTACAGTTCTGTTTTAATTTTTTGGAGGGTGCAGTCAATTATGTTGAAGCTGATCAAATTGGACAATGGTATTTTTGTTTACACAATAGGCAGCAGTTTCACTTGTTCCCAAAACAAATATATTAATTAGTTTAAACAGACAGTATGTTCAGAATTCAGGGAGGTGTGCTGTTGTTTAGGGAGGCAAAGTACTTTACAAATATTACTATATGTGAAGTATTAGGAAATTTGATCAAAGCTCTAAAACTAAGCTGGCTGTTTCTGTACTGGGATATGGATTTAGGAACTATATTTGGAGTCTTTTAAGGTATAAAGACTTACCAGCATAAAGTCTATATTTCTCCTCAAACTTACACCAAGTAATGTGTAACCACATAACTGTGTACAAAGACTAATGCTAAGGCCTGCTAACAGCATTAAAATGTTGAAATTTATTCACTGTGTTTAGGAAAATCAAGGTGTACTATATATTCACCAAGAATTTGGTTTATGTATTGTCATCTCTAAAATTATTTTTTGCATATCATCATCCAGTCATTTTTTCTTTTTTCAATCCATGGCAAATAAAAGCTGGACAGGTGTTCAGATTTAATGAACTGGGCTCTTTAGTAAAAGCTATTGTGGAAAGAATAGTCGTAGAGGAAGTACTAAAGAGGAAACTTGATAACTAATTTGCCAAAGTAATATTTACAAGGCTTTTACTTCCAGTGAAGAAATAATGCTAACTGTTTTTTGGGAGATGAATTTTGGTGTGTTTTAGTTGTTGCATGTATGTATGTAATGTACATCCTGTGGATTGAAGTAATACATGATTAGTGGCTAAGAACTGTGGACTTAATCTGCAAAATAGCAAGTCATGGGCATGACTGCCAATATCTGCAAAAAAGGTTGAAATTAGTAGTAATACCTGTTCATTTTTTTCAGTTATGTGTGTGCAATAAAATATGTGAATAGATAGTTATTAAAGACATTTATTCAATATAAGTGTCTTGGAGGGAACCACTGTGATGTGGGCTTTCTTCCCCTATGAAAGAACAAATTTAGGGTATCTGGTAGAGTGGAGATGAGGGGGGAAGAAATTAAAATTTTTGCCATTGTTGTTGTCAGGCTAAAAACAACTGCACAATTTATATCCCTTCCATTCCCTAGCCTTCATATCTTTTGTGATTCTGTGATCTCTAGGCAGGGTTGGTTGAGGTGTCGTGCCATACCAGTGAGCATACACACACTGAAATATCAATAATATTACATTATATGGAGAAGAAATCAAGCATCTGGGGCAAATGTGGGCTGAGAGGAAAAAGTATGCTTCTTTATGTGTACATAAACAAATGTTGGTTTGCTTCTGTATTTATGTGGCCAGGTAACTCTGGCCTGAAAAACTGTATTATAAGGTAGTCAGCGTCTGATATATTCCAGATACTGTGGACTCCAGCTCCCAAGGAACTGACAGTACTTTCTAAGTAGTTATACAGTTAAGGCATAAAGCATATATTAGAAATTTATAGGCAAAAAATTTCCTTTTTTTGACTCATCCACCTGCACCCGCCAGCTGCCTCTGAAAGGTGAGCATGCACATCTTCACCACAGGCCAGCCAGGAGATTTAATTAGCAAATCCCCGTGTGTGGAAGGAGCCTTGGGGAGACCTCCATCTGAAGATTCTTTGCAGTTGTAGGGGAACCAGATTTTGTTACTCAGGCAACTACCAATAACTGCAACAGCAAACTAGCTAGCTAGCTCTGGTAGAGATTGGTAGCAATCTTTACCAATGAACTTATACACTGTGTACAGTATATAAAGTGCTTAGACCTGGGTTCTGAAAGCAGGGAGGCATGCAGGGTTATAAAATTAATCAGTCCCACCTTTCTTCTTAAAAGTGTTGCCTAATTTCAGAAAAAATCCCCAACAATGTAGTAAAAAATTAAAACGAAATATTTTTTAAAAACTTCTAGGATCTTAGCAGCTGGAGAAAGAGAGGATCTGTTACTACACTGCTCATGGAAGTGCAATTTCGGTGGCAACACCCTTGCAAGAGCTGCATCCTCAGAGAGTTTCTGTCGGGCAACCAATTTTATGGTTCCTCCACTCAAGGAAATCTGTCAGTATTTGTGAATTTTGTGGACAATGTTGAGTGATATGTTTGGAGAAAGGTAGATGGGTTTGAGTTTGGTGTTTATTGTTGTTTTTTTTAATTGGTTTTGTAGAGGGTTTGAGATCTTTCCTCTCTCTCTTTCTCTCTCTCTCTTTTTCTTTTTTTTTTTCTTTCATTTTTTTTTCCTTCCCTTTAAGAAGACAGTAGGATCATCCTGACTCCAGACTGTTCTGGAGTATTGCACCAATTGTCTTGCAACAGAGGACACATTTTATTCTTTTAGACCAGTTTGCAACAACTAAGCTAAAAACAACTCTCTGAAGCTTGGTAAAGCTTGGTAAAGCTTACCAGCTGTGCAGATCCAGCTATGCATGAGCTGAAAGAGTTCTGAGCTTTAGAAGCATCTGTGAGAGCTCCCATTTGATAAAGCTGACATTCAGCACCTTCTTTTTTTGCCTCACAGCTATACTAAAACTTGCAAGTATTTGTAAGGAAGATCCAGACATCACAAAAGGATTTTCCAATATTATTCTTGTCTAAACGGCAACATACTTTTAACCAACATGGACTCCTCTCTTTCCTTTTCCAACTTCATCTCTTGCTACAAGCATTTGTGTGTTTGCCTCATTCTCCATGGAAATTTGCTTCTTGTTTGGTCTCTGGCTGCCTTCTTTCACGTGGAGATAACTGTGCAGGACTGTAAGGACTGAAGTTCTTCAGTGAGACTTACAAACCAAATAGAGAAATTGCAGAAACTCTCAGAAATTTAGGAACAGAAGAAAAAGAGCAAAGACAATATATTCAGGTAAATTCCTTTTAGAAATACATTATTTTCATCTTAAATCTTGCAAACAAGTTGTCTACAGCATTAGCTTTTTATTTAACTTCCTTAATGCTAAATAGAGAACAGCCTTCAAATTTTTATGGTCTTTGGTACCCATCCAGGTACCTTGAAACCAACATAATAAGGAAAGGGAAAAGAAAACTACCTAAAGAGGAGCATAGAAATCCAAAATCTTAATAAAAGTTTTCAGATTTTTTGCACTATAACTTGAAAAAGCTGCAGAGGTTACTTTGGACAAAAGATACCATGGGTCAAAGCCACTATCTCAATATACTGTAAAAATTGTGCTAATAAAACTAATACACTGACATATCAACCTTTCTGAATTAGCATATCCCACTCAACACAACTCCTCCCCATCAAAAAAAAAACAACAACCCCCCTTAAAAAAAACTAGAAAAAAAAAAAACCCAAACAAAAACAACGTCTGAATAAACACCAAGAAAGAAAGGAAGGAACTGTCATGACAAAAGCTTTGGTTATATGAGAGTTGTGCACTTCCTTGTTTATCCTGTGTGACCCTGACTGCCAAGGGTGTGTCAAGGACTTGCAGGCAATGTATCTGAAAGGTTATGTCTTCTTGAAATGTGATATGCACATTTCATATGTGATTCCACATGCTTAGCACATTTCATATGTGATTCCACATGCTTAGCAGAGAGCTGCCAAAAGATTTCTGGTAGAAGTACTGGTAGGGCAGCAAGTGGGTATGAACTTAGGGGACCAGTCTAAATTGAAATCTTGAAATTCCATGATAGATTTATAATATAATCCATCACTTGGTGGATGAGATTCCCCCATGCTTTTAAACTTGTATAGACTGAAGTGCATTTGAGAGAGAGTAGGAATTGTCTCACTGTGTTCAGTGACACCCTAAACACAAGACAGCCCCAGTCTTTTCTAACCAGAGTAAACTTTTCTTGCCTTATTGTCATTACAGATGTTCAATACTAATAATAAAGAAATAAAATAATGAAGAAAACAGAGAAGAGTGTATTGCACCCATGGATTTCAAGAGCCTGTTGCTTTAATATGCTGCCTTCTGTTTAATTCTCTGATGGATGTCACAGAGTTTGAAGCAGAGTGACCAAGGTAACTGCAAAGATGAACATATTTGTGTAAACAAATGTGATTTTGTACACCTCAAACAAAGTCTGGAGAAGTACTCTTCTGTTACTGAAGTGAAGGCAAAGACCTAATAATGAATAAACACCTTACATTAAGTAAAGAAAAAATATGTCAAGGGAAAAAAGCAAATTGCACTTAAATATTAGAAAGCAAACAGAACTTGATGGGGCAACTGGTGAAACTGACAACCTTTAATTCTGGCTCCTTATGGGATTAGTCTCCCAAGTGCCGAATGATTCCATTATTTCTGGAAAAAATATTTTTTGTTCATTCTTTTTGTTATAGAAGACCTTTAAAAGTAATTATCTTTTTCTTTCCTCTTTTAGGAATGCTGTAGGCTATTTTTTAACACCTCTTCCTTTCCCACAAAACCAGACTGGGGACAGGATGAGCCCAGGACTAACTTCACATGAGGTATTTAACAATGGCATTAGTTCTCAAACAGCGTCTGGTACTTGCATAATTGACCTGCTCTCTGTCTGGTTTGCTTTCAAACCCCACAAGAAACAGCTTCATGTTTTCCTGGTAATGTTACACTTTCACAGTGTTGCCGGATTGCAGAAGCTGAGACTGTGACTCACAAAGAAGCTAAGCACCAAGCTGCCCAGGGTTCTTCCCAGACAACAAGACAAGGAAGAGGCAGTAGGAAAGTACACACTGCTTTCCAGAGGGATCTGAGCCCAGTTTTCCTGCTTTCTCAAGGAGAGCATCCTGTCACTGAAAGAATGAAGTTGATGAATGGGAAGCTATTATAGCATGTACCTGGAAAGGAGCAGGAAAAGAAATCTGCTTGCTGGTGCTTGCTCTAAGTGTCTTTATATTTCAATCCTCTGAGGACACGGAGAAAATTAGGTAGCTAAACCTTCCAAAAACGAAAAGTATCTTTTTCCTACAAATGTCATTGCTACCCTGCTTTGGCGCTAATTCAAATGTTCCTCCCCCCTCATCTGCCTGAAAATAAAAGGAAATGTCTATTTACAGGTGTGCATGATACACATACATCCCTGATAGTTTAGAAATCAAATCTCAGGGAAAAGAGTGGTATTTCCTATAAATTACTTTGGATAAATAACTTCATTGATCTCTGAGACTTCCATTCCATATGAGAGTTATCTAGCAGAAATGCCAGGGCTTACAACATAAACAATTCATTTCTATCAAGATTTTCTGACAGTCATCTTGGAAGTTATTTGGAACAATAATACACATGGAGGGAAGCTTCTGGCTCTCTTTAAGTGAATTAAACAGAGTTGTGGGCAAATGCTTCTTCATTCACAAAATCAAATCTCCACACTCTTTGCTGGGCTCATTTGTGCAGCTGCTTTGTACCTAGCTGTGTTGCTCAGCCTTTTGCATTTTTTATGGACTCAGGTGAACTGAGCCAGAGCTGTTCAAAAAACAGTGGGACTTGAGTGGTGTGCGGTGTGCTACTCTGTAGCTCCTGGCAGAGCAAATCATACCGAGCAATCACAGGGGGTAGAACTTCATACCCCGAATTCTGCATTCAAATACCACCAGTGTGTCTCTGGCCATCTCATACACACATAAGAAACATTTTCTCCATTTTTTTGGTTTTTTTTGGTGTAGTCCATTATGAATATTGTATACTACAGCTGCAGGTCTTTGAGCAGAAAGCTGGGGAAGGAGAGGTTCACATGGGTGAAATGTGGACAACAAGGAGATGCCCTCGTGCTGCTACCAGACACCAGACTCTTGCATTTTCTGCAGATATGCTCTATTTCCTCTCCATGACAGATGTGGGCACAGCCTTCAAGGGAAAACCCAGATGTATCCATAGCCCACTAATAGAGAGGCTGAGGATCAAACCCTCTCTGTCTTATTTCTGCCTCTCTGAAATTCATTGCAAAAATTATTTGAAAAGCCTACCTGCTTTTTTTCCCATCTCTCTTCTGTTTTCCTGCAGCTGAAAAGAGTGTCTGCAATTCTGGAATGGCATATATATTCATACTGCTGTATTACAGTAATTGATTCAAATTGAACATAAGTACAGCTGAATTACTAAATGCATTTTAAAGGCTGGATAAAACAGGGTGGAAAGGCAGGAAATATAACCCTGAATATATAAGGTCTGGAAAAGCAATCTATTTCTTATGTTCAATTTTTGTGTTCATTTTTATGCACCTGATAACTGAAAGAAATATGACCTAAATTCCTCCCACTGTGCTTTCGATAACTGAACAGCTTCCTCTGTGTATAGATTGCAACTAAAAAGTCTGAAAGGAAGGAAACTTCTCTGGCTGTTCTTCCATTATTTTCCAAAGTAGCTTAGGAAATCATGACAGGGCCTCTTCTCTGCAGACCTGACAGTGGGTGACGTCCTGAGCTGACAGGAAGGCGTTACAGTACAGCTGACCAGGTGAATTCAAAGGGCAGAGATGTTTTCTGCCAGGTCTTTGGAACTGGCTGGGCAGAAGTGCCAGCTGAGCAGCCTCAAATCAGTGCAAGGATACTGAGCTCTGCAGCAAGAAGTGCTTTCAAGCATGTTGAAACCACCAGAATTGTGATGTGCTTGATCCACCATTACTAGCCATACTGTCTGAAAGCTCTGTTGCAAAGAAAGCCAGTGAAACTAGGTGGTTTGCTAGCACATTTCAGCCTTGTTTTCTGAACTTGCGTGATTAGGAGTCAATCTACAAGTCTTTTGGCCAACACAGGGCTAATCGATGTCTCTTCTTCTGCCATTTTATCCCTCTGTTTTTTTGGTGTTTTTTTTAAAGTAGATTTAATTTTAACTACTGAGAAGCCAAGATTTCAAATCTCATTGCCAAGCCAGAACAGTTTTCTAATGTTTATTCCCCTTGAATCCTGATAACTGAAGCTGTTGGAGTGCTTTTGGTTTCTATCTTGAAAGCAGGCGTCGTGGTTTGAGATGTCAAACCCTGACAGCAGGTCATTGTCACACACAGTCCTGCCGAGTGCCACAGCGTGGTCCTTGCCCACAGTGGAGAAGCAGACCCTGTGCTTTCTTCACAGCGGTAGCACAGCCTGTCACAATGAGTGACGTCTTATCACGTTTCAGATGTGACAAGAAAAGCATTTTTCAGTGTAGTAGACCATTTAAGAAGCAGAAGAATGCCGTGATGCAGTGGTGTGGGAGGAAGAGCAGAGGTCACAGGCTGCTGCCCCACTGGGGCCAAGGCCAGCTCCAGGCTGGGCGCTGCTCTCTGCTCTCTCCAGTGACAGGCACCGGGCCGGAGGCCTCTCAGGGCCCCAGGGCCACCTCCCTTCAGGTCAGTCTGGGCAGCTCTGTACCAGGGATGCTGAGAGGCAGCCACACTCCTCAGCGCCCAGCAGCTGCAGGAGGAATAAGCACAGAGCAAAAGGCTGAGGCTGTGCTACCACAACAGAGGGGGTGGCATGCACCCCTCAGAGGCCTCTTACCCAAAGTGCATTCATTTGTGCTAGGAAAAAAAAATTGTGTTAGGAAAAAAAAATAAAATTGGAGTTCTAATTGTTACTATTATACTACCTAGGGTGCCGTACTATTTGAAACTGCAGGTTAAATTAAAGAGTGGTTGCAAGGGTGGATTTCTTGTTCTCCTACATGCATGTCCTGTTAATGTGATTATCATTCTAACTTCATCAGGAAAACTGATCTGCCACATTTCATTTTGTGCAGATTTGTGGTACTGAGCACAAACATAGTGATGTTTTGTAAGTCCCACACTATTCCTGAGATATATTTTTTGCTTAATTTTTGCTTGAAACCACTTGAAACATCATCTCTTGCAATTTATGTTAACTTAAGGAGGCTAGGAGCCTTTTAAGAGAATAGTCTAGCACAATCTCTTTGAGATTTCCACATTTCTATTAGACTTCGGAGTTCTTTGTTTAAAATATCCTGCTTTATTTCTGTGTATTCATTTCTGTATTTCTGGGATGATCAGTCTTCCCATTACTCACATTTGGAAAAATTCTCCATATAAGGTTATAAGCTGGTATTAAACACATACAGTGTGTCCCTACAATTCACTTTCAGGAAATATAATTACAGAGTCTCTTATATTTCATTGATCCCCATGAATTTCATACCTGGAGTGAGGCTTCACTTAAACCTTTTCTAAGCTCTGAATTGAACATTTTTACTCCATTATTATTGCTGGTGTATATAATGGTTGGTCATTTATCTGGACTGAAAATGCTTTTTTGTTCAGAGACCTACTTTGCTGTAATCCACATAGGAGAATATGCATGTCCTCTTTAGACTCAAGGTACTTTGAAATTCAGGTTAGAAAGGGAACAGTAGGTCAGAATAGGCATAGTCTTAAAGTAGAACCTTTTAATCTAACTAAAAGCTTGTAGCTCGCTTCATGTATAATTGAAAACAGTATAGGTTCTCCTAAATATTTGAAGATACTAATGGATTTAAGTGAATCTGAATGAAAGGGAAGCCAGCACAAAGCTTCTGTTCTCCATCTAATTTTGTTACCTGCCATGCTAGTGTTCAACAGATTCAAGACTGTTGTTTATGTTTTTCTTTTCACTGACACTGTGTTGCATATCCTTCAATGTGCAGAAAAGCCTTGCAATCCTCTGCAGGGGAATCTTCATCACAAAAAGGCCTGAAATTTATTTATCTAATAGATCTTCAGCTATATCACTGTAACAAAGTCTAGTATATGGCAGTAGGGTGATGCTAATTCTGGTGACTGCCTCCATTTCAGGATGTCTGCACAGCCTAGGCCAGACCACAGGGCCACCTGCTCCAACCACGTGCTGTACTGCCCAGCTGCAGGCAATTCTTGGCAGGGAATCAACTGTCTGCATTGGGCTTGATGCTGTGCTAAGCCCTAAGTCTTGAGCAGAGTTGCATAAATTATCACAATCCTCCTCTCCTATTTTTTGTTATCATCTTGCACACCGGGCTGCTCTTGAGAGACGGGACTTATGCGCTCAGTGCTGTGCTAACCCCCTCTATAGTGAGAGAAACCTGTTTCTTCTGGAGTGAATAAAACCCTGTGGTTTCTGGACCAAAGCTGATGTGCAGTGAGGGACTCAGGCAAGTCAGAGCTAACCCTATGCGCACCTGACTGCAAAGCATCTTCTAAGCACCTCTTTTTTTTTTTATTCTCTCAGTCATGGAGAGAGATAAGATCTTACAGATCCCCCTTAAAAGGTTCAGAATAAAAAGGCTAATATACATTATAGCTTAGTTTTCTCTGAGTTTGTGCCAACAGATACAGGACCACATTTGTAAGCCCTAACTGACAGCTGTATGTTAATTTTATACACATATAAGGTTCTGTGGACATTAATTTCCACACACATAAATGGTTGGCTTTGAGTGCGTGTAAGCTCCACCCCAGAACTTTTCAGATATGGCAGTGCTCTTCCCAGGCTAGGGCAGGCTTGGGTGCCTGGGCAGCCAGCAGTGCTGGCTAAAATTTGTGTCCATTTCTACCTGATCATTTAGATACGCTAAAGCAGAGGTGGAATTCTGAAAATAACATATATGTTAGCTCCTTCCCACCTTCCCCTCTATTTCATTGCTTGTAACCCCTTTATAATTATTTTGTCACCCCTTAATAATTATTAATAAAAGGAAAAAAGACTTTAAGGACTTTGGTTTTAAAAAAAGAATGGATATGAACACAAAGTTTGACAGATGGAGAAAACCTTCTGGGAATAAAGCTTAGTAATAATTTTTCATAACTGTTAGGGGAAAAGAGTTTACAAACAATTTTAATTTTTAGTATTGATAAGGGTTACAGATTTTATTCTGAATTTTAGACACATTGAACACCTTTTATTCTTTTATGCTTAGATATGCTCTTAATGTGCGGCATATCAGCTTGAATGCTTACATATGATCTGACATGGAAAGAGTCTTACAATTTGTAAAACAGTATACTTATCACTTATGTTTGCTCTAATGATGACAGTGATTCCAAACTCAGTCTGGGGAGCCATAGTTTTGAAATAGCTCACAAGGTATGAACCTCCAGAAGGCATTTAGAGCTCCTAAGCTGGATGCCAAACTTTTAGATGACAAATCTCTTTCCATAAAAGATACATCCTTATGGAGCATGAGGAGGTAAAGAGCTGAGTTGCACAAGTCTGTCTGGAAAGATATGCAAGCTTAAAATACATAATGATTTACAGAATCAAAAATTGCAGAGCATTTGCAAGCATAAAACATATGAACACATTATTCTGATTCTGCAAAAAATGTAAATGTAAGTAAAAAGTACTATTTAAATCAATGCATTTAATTTTAAGCATGGTGAACAGGCCTATTTGTACTCTTACATTTCAGTCCTTCCGAGCAAGGTATCTCTGCTCGCTGTCTTTAAAAAAGCAGACTAGCAACAAGACTCCCAAGAAACTTATAAATGGAATCAGTGTCTGGAATGTAGTGAAAAGGAGTTTAATAGCAACCAAAAGCAGAATTTTCCTACTGGTGAAACTAAGGCAAGAGGTGCATGAAGCTTTACAATTGTAATATGGTAAATACGCCATATGCTTTGAAAAAGACTCCCTGTCATTTGTAAACAATCTTTACAAGAAAAGTCTACATTTAAATATACAGTTTCCACGATCTGTCATGATGATATGTTTTCCTTTTGGTGATTATATATGTTGACAATGGTAGAGCTAAAGCTTTGGAACTAAACATTCAGTAATGGAATTTGTGATACTACAAAAGTCAGACAAGGGAAGACTAAAAGGAGTCTAGTGTCAAGAGTAAGAAAATCAAACCAAGAGTGCTTTGTGCTCTCCTGAATAAAAGTTTATATCAGTCCTTTCATGTAGTGTATCCCCATGCAGCACCTTAGTGCTGAAATCAGATATTATAAGAAAAAAATCATACGTGCTGAAAATGCAGATAAAATATCTGTAGTGGTCTTGAAGGTAAATTAAGATGTAGAACTGGAGTATAACATGGTGACATCATTTGTTTTTTGCTTTAAAAAGAAAATAAAGGAATCCAGAACAATTTGGCAGGTTGTTACAGAATGCTACTGATGGAAATAATCCTGATGAATCTCACCATTGCATAAAGCTGTGGCAATAATATTAGGTTCAGGCTTCCAAGTCTTAGTGAGTAAAAGAAATTGAGAGGTCAAAGATTGACAGCTGCTCTTTCACAACAGAAATAGCCAGCCCAATACCTGTAGCTGGATCTTAATTAAAATTGACAGATTGACAAAAATTTTCAAAGTGGACCTACAGTTCTTTAAAAACCCAGTTGTGCAAAAAATGGGTGTTATACATATATTAAAAAGATGTAAACAATGAAAGAGCTAGTTCAAGCTGACAGGAGAAAAAGGAATGTATTCAAGCTACAGAAAGTGTATTTCACATTCAATGTCAAGAAGAGTATTCTAAACTAAATGCAAAAAAGGAGAAAAAAGATTTCTAAATCTTGACTATTAAATTCCAATATTATTAATCACTACTGGCCTTATGACCACTCACAATATCATCTAATTAAGGACTGCACTAGAAAAGTATTAGGACTATATAACATCCGTCTTTTCCTTTGAAAATGATCTCCATAAAAACAAAAGCAGAACTGCAAATACTATGCATACTGCTTGTTATTTCCAGTCACAAAATACCACAGTCTGTAAATAAGGCACGCCAAAGGCATGCAACTGTCCTGCTCTAGGGGGAAAAATACTGAACTCATCATCTTTCTCAAGGACATAAAAAGTTAGAGAAATAATTGACCTTTTAATAAGCATGCAATACCTCTGGATGTCACTTATACATTCATCATTTATACATTCGTAACACCAGAAAAGGAAGATCCTTTAATTTGAATAGGCCTAAAGTGTCTGCTGTTTTTCAGATTATGTATTTGGTTTGGGGAATTCTGATTGTTGGAAAGCTCTTCTGTCTTGCCCAGAAGGGCTCTGCTCTGACCTCCTGCATTACTCTTTCCTGCCTGTCCTTGCTGACCAGAAGTCACAGTGTTTCATGGAGCAATGTGCATTTCCTCACTTTCTTCAATGAGCAAGCTGGTTACTTCCAGGCAGACATAGAAACAGTCAGCCATGTCTGCCACTTTAGCTACAGATGTCACCTTGGCTGTAAACTGGGGGAGAGGCAGACTGGACTGGCACATTTTGTAAATAGCAAGTACTAAAAATGTCTCATAAAGTCAAATTTCCTGTTTATAACTAGGAATTGTTAATGCAAGTTGCATGTACTGAGCATTTAAACTTACCTAGTTTTGCTACTCTGGAGCATAAACCAGGAGAAATGTCAGTCAAAACCTTTTCACCAGTGCCTACTGGAGGCTATGCTTTGTGATTTGTTTGTTTTTTGTTTTTTTTTTTTTTTTTTTTTCTTTAATAAAGTAGGAGACCTTATTTTTATGCATGAAAATAAAGTACTCTAGATACCCTTCTGTTGTAACTCCAGTCTACAGCTGGCTTTTGACAGGAGATTTTGGAAATATTGCTAGAAGTGTTTTGCTAAGCTTGACTGCATAGCAGGAACCATGGGGATTGCCCAAACATAATGTATACAGAACACTGTGCTGCCACCACACACCCGTGTGTACTCTAAGTCTGTGTGTCAGTCATTCACTCCAGAAACACAAAGAAAGGAGTAGAGAAAGTAGTAACCTAACACTTTCAAAACCCAAATAGCATTATTAGGAGGCTTCTGGGTGAAAGTGATGCTTTTGATCTGGACAAACGTACCTGGCATTGTTATGAGACTCTGAATAAGAAAACAGGACTTTGCCTGTGCTTTTTGCATGCCAGTAGCTTTACAAATAGTCAGTTTAAAAGATCATTGCTATGGGCATTGCATAAATAATTTTATATACATAAATACATATGTATATATATATTATCTATGTGTGTGTGTGTACCAATGCATGTTAAATAAAAGCCCTAAGAATATTTTTAAAACCCATAGCTTATTCTGAGACTTATTTTCTAGGATAAACTATATTTTTAATTAATCACTTCAGAAATCAAAGCCATTCATGACCTTTTAAAATGACTATACATACACAGCACACTGTTAGATTAATATTGGTTTTTTTCCCCCTCCACTGCAAGCAAAGTTTAGACAGTTAGCTTTCATACTTAGAGATAATTATTAAGCTTCGATTTAGTTTCTTAAATTTCATAATTAGGTCTTTTGATTGTGATCTTTTTTTTTGGTAGTTAGGTCAAAGTAATCAAGTAACTATGTGCAGAAATTAACATTTTTATTATATTAGATTATGTATTGTAGTAGTAAAGCTTGTTTGAAGTGCATGAATAAAAAGTGAAATTACAGGAAGAACAATCTAATATAGCAATACTAGGTGCATTCACTGTGCATCTGAGAGGAGGAGGGGGGAAAAAAAGAGGAGTTTTCACTCATTTTGGCCTAAAATGTGTTCAGGTTTCCAGGATTCTGACATCAGAACCCAGATAACGCTGGCTAGAACCATAGGGCTTTACAATAAAAGCTAAAATATTGACCATATGATGGCAAAAAGTCTTTATTTTGCGGTTAACTTATTCTCTTCTAGCTACTCTCTGATGAAGTTGGTGGTGCTGTGGAGGATGATCTCCTTCTTCTTGACAAAGATCGTGATCGTTCAGCACTGTAGGCAACATGCTTATCGTAATTTTGTATCTGAGCCTCGAGGAATTCCCTCTGTTGCTGGCTGATTGTCTGGCTAATCAGTCCAGGAAGAGCTTGAATGCTACCAATTAAAGTTTCCAGTTTAGTTTCCAGAGTAACAATTCTCTTCTCAAAATCTTCACTTCTTTCATTTAAGTCAGAAATCATGTCATACATGATGTTTTGAGTCTGAAAGTAGAAGGATGTAAGTAAAGGTTTAGAGAGACCTTACAAGTATTGTAACAAGCAGCACAACTGTACAAGGGTTTGTAAAACAGGAGATGAGTATTACAACATCATCTACTTTTGTGAAATAATTTTCCCTGTAGATTAAATTACAGTAGACTAAACTTTCTACTAGATTTCTTGAGTAGAAACATAATGGCTTTTAGTAGCACTTTAGACGTCAAAGTTGAAATCAATTAAAAACCAAGCCCCTTTTGGAAATTCAGATGTTTGGGAGTGCACCAGGCTAAGCTTTTTGAACAGTCAGTGTAAACTACCAGGGGACTGAAGGCTCCACTGATGTATTCCACCCTTAATTGTTCTTGATTCTGGTTTTAAATACCTTCATTCTTCTAATGAGCTCAACAGAGCACAAATGTTGTTCACTGGCTTGCTCCTTCAACTTGGCAGATTTTCTTGAATTGGCAGTAAGAGGAGTTGAGTAGATTTTTTTCGAAAAGTACTTCAAGAAGTAAAAACTCAATTCTATGCTTTTTTTACTTTTGCACTCTCCAATCTATCTGGCCTCCACAAAACACTGCTGAATACAGAAAATATATAGAATGTACTTTAAAATGCACAATGGTCAGTAAAAATGTAATCTGAAATGTGTTGTTTCAAAGAGACTTGCTTAAAACATAATGGCTGAATATCTGCCTCTTATAGATTGAGGGTCCAGATTATTTAAACTAGAGTCAAAACTGGATATAATTCAGTAGAAAAAAATCAGTTGAAATTTATGAACCATACAAAGTAAAGGAAAATTAATTGAATGACTGCCTGAAGTGTAACCAAACCACTTCAGTACCAGGTGTTTTATAACCTATTGCTCTGCCTCCTGTTTCAGGATGCTAGCATAACCCTTGAAAATGAAGTAGTCTACACAAAATAATATATTAAAAGTCCTTATTAGTTGCCAGAAGCATTAGACTGAACTGTATTTTCACCTGAAGTTGTCACGTGGCTCTGTAAAGCAAGAGGGGAATGAACACTGAAGAGTTTAATCTTTGCTTTGATGCACTTGAAATCAAGGAGGATTTTGAGGTAAATGAAGAGGTGTAGAAGAAACCCTTAAGAAGAGCCCATCAATGCTTCTAAAGTAGCCTCAAATTAACTCACAGTAACTGTTAAATATTAAGTTCCAATGGAAGTCCAAAATGCTATCAGCTCAGACCTCTAGCTTTCTAGTTATTACATGCTTATGAAAAATTCTACCAACAATAAACAAGCAGCTTACACCTGAATAGCCTCTTTTACCTCAACTCAAATGGTTTAAAAAAGATTTAAAAAGCCTTATGATATATTGGCAAAATAGGCAGCTATTATTCGTTATAAAAACTTAAATAAATGCAGATCTAAATTTACTTGTCCAAAGTTACTGCTGAATAAGACAACAGGAACAGGAATACAGAACCTCTAACTCTAATCTAGAGGATATTTACTATGGTCTGTCATGGCACAGTCACTATCACCACATGGCAAAGTCTTCTTACTTCACAGCACTACACCACTACGGCCCACTCACAGTTCAGCATTTACCATGACCTCTGCAGTCAGCTCAGGAGCTCTCAGGATCAGCCTCTCAATTGTGAAGTCTTTTTCAAATGTACAAAAAAATAAATAAATATGGCATGTTCAAACTTTCATCAGGATACTTCTCCAAGATGTAGCTGCTACCACAAAACACACACATATTTTCATTTGCTACATATAACACCTTGTTAACAATATTTGCACATATAATGCATAACATTTTCACTAAAAAACTGTTCATTTTGAAAGGATGAATGCTGAAACAACAGTAACTGCCTACTAACCTTTGCCAGGTCCACCAAAGTGTTGGCTTGATCATTCAGTTTCCTTTGTTCCATTTTTACACTTCTTAATCTAAAAAGTGGAATTTTAAGTCAGATTTTTTTTTTTGTATGAGGTCATATTAGGATTTCTAGAGAGCATGCACAAAATTTACAAGAGCAATTAACTGCATGGACAATGCCTTGACTACTTTGTGTAGAGTCAGAATCTTTCATGTGCCTGCTACAATGAGAAGCATGCTTCTTCAACACCGCAAAAAAGGAAACAGCAAGGAAATGTGATGTCCTTGAGAATACCATTTGCCATGGTCAAAGTTGAATTCAATAAAGAAGATAACAATTTATCCAGACTACATGAAAGAAAGCCAAAACATTCCTCAAAGCCTCAGTATCGTGACAAGTAGATATAGGAAGAAACATAGAACAACAGTTTTTTGTCATTATTGTTGTAGCAATCAAGAATCTTCCCATGCCTACATGACTAGATACAGGTATTAGCCCTGTTCTGTCGGAAATGGATTGGGTTAGCAGGTGTCGGAACCTGATGAACATACAGTGATAAGTGAGTTTCTCCTTACTTTAAACAGAACTTCCATCAGACCAGCAGCTAAATAACCAACATGCTTGCCAATACATTTCGTTTTTTTGGATAATTTGTGAATCTAAATATGATTACATTTTAAATTTACTATTTAAACTATAGCATTGAAAAACTATGAAAGAAGCAGCAAGGGTACATTTTTTCTTTGATGCGTACTTATCTGCATTATTGTTGGTTATGCACATTTTTTGCAAGATACATGACCCTTCTTATACATTCGCTGATACAACCCCTTGTGTTCCAGATTGACTACCAGAAAGGTTGTTTGTAGATTTGTGATAAGATACCACTTCAGTCTACCAGTGTGCCAAGTGCCAACCAAAACAAGAATCTGGTTAGCTGTCAAATGGAAGTGAGTTTGGCAACCTTTCGTGACAGGTGGGCTGCTAATGCATTCTCTGTCCATTTCTCAGTGATGGTATTACTTAGAAAGGTAGTCTAAAGAAAACCTTCTTGAAGATATTCAAAAACCAAAAAGTTTCTTTAGTTGACAAGCATTTCCTTTCATATCTAGGCTAACTGGTATGAGAAAGTAAGTTGTGGAGAGTGAAATATAATTTAAAAATATCTTTAAAATATAAACGGAAATAACTCTGTTAAGGTAGAAATGAACTGATCACATAAAACTGGCACTCCAGGAGATTGTTACTGGAATGCCATATGCTCTTCTTCCCCTGGAAGCTTCTTTCAGAGCACAACAAAAATGCAGACGGTAGGAGTCGTGTTTTCAGAGGCTACAAGGTGGAGATTTTGTAAAGCAAAAAAGGAGTCTCCAAGGTACAGAACTGTATTATCAAAATGTCAGAAGAATTATTCAAAGGAAATTATTTTACTGGAGAATGAAATCCCCAGAATTTTGGTGACCATTCTTTCAAATAATGTGCAGAATATGTGTTTTCTGCTTTTCTTAAGATTCATTGACTCATCTGTTTGACAAGCAGTATTTTAATTTTAAAATTCCAGGAAGGTCATTATTATTGTAGTACCAGTTGACACCAACATGATAATTCTTCATAGTAACCAACCCAACACCTACCACAGGCTGTAAGAACATATAGATATGGCAAGTCTTTAGCTGCAGCAGCTGGATTTAAAGAAAACCAACAGACTTTCTTAGTGTAATTCATCAAGATAAAATTTTGATTTTATGAACTTCACTTATCACAGAAAAAGATCATGATTCTGGATCGCATTTCCATGGCAGCAATCAGACCACTGAAATTCACAAATAAAAACTCTATTTTTTGCATGCAGACAGTGGTAAATTCTGCAAGTTTAGAAAGGAACAGCTTATACAACTTACTTCCGAGCTCTATTTTCATTTGTTGAAAAAAAGACAAAACAAAAGAAAACAAAGTGTAAAATATACTAAAACAACCAAATGAGCACAGTGGGCTCGATTCAGCAGGTGGAAAGTCCTAGGGAGTTGCTACTTTGGATCAGTAGCTGCCTGAGGAGTCTAACTAACTAACATCTAACTCGCACTCATGATGGAGGAATCTGCAATATCTTCAAGCCTTCCCATTAACTATCATCTGTAGATTTTCTTATTCATACAATACATAATATGTTTTTTTATGATTTCACCTTCATCTTATCTAATGCGCACGAGAAGCAGAACACTCAGAGCAGCTGAACACATTTCAGAGCTGTGACCATGACTGTAATCATGATCTGGTCTGGTTTCTTCTATTAAATCAGCCCTGAGAGAGCCCACTCTTTTTATTTTTGTCTCCAATTAAATGTTTGAAGGTGAAGGAGGGGACTAAACAAAACTTAAGACTCTAGAAAGATGGAAAATTGTAAGTCTCTTGAGAAAAAGTACAAAGATGCAAAGAGATGGAAAATTAATTTGCATCCATCTAATCAGCTACAGGAAGAAAGCAAACTGCTAGTGCAATCTTTTCATTTATGGTGCATTCTTCAGCATATTGAAAAAATTATCTTTTGCAGTTTTTTTCCTGAATACAAAAGTTTTGGGGCTGTAGTGCAAAGTGGTAAAAGACAGAGAGAAATTATTAAGATAGCTGTGCAATCTAGCTGTCACACCTAGGAAAAAATTACTTCTTCCCTCCACCTGATTAATTAATTTTTAAGGGAGATGCAGAACACACTTTATATCCTGAAAAGTTCTTCTGAGCTTGACTGATAAAAAAAGCTGGAGATCGAGCCTGCTGTGCTTTTTAGATTCTTTTCTGAACATATGTGCTCACACACACACAGACACACAACACACACACAGAATAAATAGTAAAGTTAAAATGTTAAGAAACAACCATTTCAATCAAGGATTCAAGTCCAGCAAGGAGGCACATGACATGCTATCCTCTCCCCAGAACCCCTCTATCTCCCAATCCTTTAAGCTAAGCAGGGTGGCCAAACTACTATATAAAAATATGCTTTTTATATTCACATAAAAATGCCTCAACTTCTGTTGTCTTTTTATTCCTCAAAGTATCTCCACAATGACTCAGTAACATTTCAACCTGCAAGTTTGCTAAATGTAATACAGTAATCCAGGTTTACAGAGTACTTCATAGCTTAAGCTTAGTTACCTACTGCTTTAAAACATTGCTATGAAAGACAGAATGATTGTTAGTCTAAATTTACTAATAGGAAATGATTAAACCTGGCCATCTTTTCCTGTCTTTCCTGTAAGATGCTACTTAGATGTTCTTTTCATCATGGATGCTCCCCTCACATCACCTTGTTGGTTGTCTCAGGCACAGACCTACACTCAAAAGTTATGAAACCATCAGTTTGAAACTAAACTTAATTTGTCTACTTCTTCCCTGTAACTCATTGGAACTATCTTCATAGGCTGTACAAATGGCTGCCTCAGCTGAATGGGGATAACAAATGGAACAAACAGACCCTGACCATTCCTCAAAATGGTCCTGAGGACCAAAATTCCCTGGTTCCTGAGGACAAAACTCTGAGGTTTTTTTCCCCCTCATGTAGTTCCAAGAATAGTAACCATTGTGCAATTCTGCTCATTTGGATGTGCTTTATGACAAATACATACTGCAAATTTTAGATAAATACTTGTAGTTTGGCACAACCATGGCGCAGCTTAAACCTTCTACCAGTTTTAGGCCTCAGGCTTGTTTTCAGACTCTCATGCAGAGGGGAAGAACTCATTTGAATAATGCCAGGGGTGCTCAATGGTCTCAACTATTGGCATACACTCCCATTTTCTAGAATAGATGACCAGGGTCATAGCTGACATACCAACATTTGATCTTATGCACTGAGAATATACAGTGGAGAGAGGCTAAATGCTGGTGGGCCATGAAATTATATTTGATGATATTTTGTTTATTAAACACTACATACATACTCTCTTCTATCACATCATTCTGACTTTACAATATTAAAACATTTACTACAAAGAAATTTTTTTTTTAAATTTTCTTCTGTCTATTGTAGCTCACATTTTTCTACCCGGAAGAAAATGCATAAAAATAAAGGACAGTCTCAGTGGCATAGAACAAAAAAAGTCTTAGATAATTCAAGAATTATGGGAAACTTCTAAAAAACATTCACCGGTTTACATGTACATAAACTGCCAGTGTACCTTCTTATTTAATTGTAAATAGATAATACAGTAAATGGTTGTCTTTGTCTTACTCTGAAAGAAAATCAACCTCCAGAACAATCTTGAAGGGAAGGAAATGGTGGGGGGAGAGGAGGGAGGGGGCAGGATGGGACTAAGAGTGACTGAGAGAGAAGGAAACTAAGAGAGAAAACACCTTGGGAGGAAAAAGAAAGCAAAATAGTACTTACTGATGAATAGCTTGCAAGAATTTGCGTTGATGTTTCCTTACTTTTGCATGGTCTATTTTTTTAACCAGCTTTGTGTTTTTATAAATTAACCATGTTTCCCTGAGTACATTGGCCGCTGCATTTTTCACCTGTTTAATAAAAGAAAAACACCAGGCTGACAAAAGTAGTACTCTGTTATGTTTTTGCTTTTCTGTTATTAACTCTTCCTAAAGCTTTTGAAATGCTGTCTTAACTGTGGGAAGTGGCCACCTCAAGAAGCTGAAGCACTGAGGGAAGAAAGCAACAACTGGATAAAGGGGACTGCTGAGCAGTTTCCTTTTTCTATAGATGTGATGCTCAGATCAAATCTTTTTGCATCCAGGAATAATTTTCCCTCTTCAAAAAGTTAAAACTGTTTGGTGTTTATGGCAATATAAATTACAGTGAGGAAATACTAATGCATTGTCTGTATGTTAATTAAGTGTATTCAATAGGACCATAAGATTTTTCTCTCTCTTATTCTATTGTTAGCACTTCTTAATTCTTTTGGCCACGTAACAGTCTTTTAAACTTTCAGAGCTGTTTGAGCACTCTGTCCCTTTCTTTTATTTTTTTGTTTTTGGGTCGCATTTAGATTTTATACTTGTTTCTTTTTTAACATCTCCAAGAAGATGAAAAAATGTGTTGTCAATTAACGTAGGCAGAGTTCTATTTAAAAAGCGCTTTGACTTATTTTTTAAATTCAGCGTTCCATAAAAATGTTAAAGAGTACCTACAGTTCCCTTTTAAGGCCCTCCAAAATTTTCAAGAATGCTTAAAAACATACAAATAATTTAAATGCAATGTTGATTAATGGCTGAATGACTAGGATACTTGGTAAGAAAAATTGTCCTAATTATTCCTCTTTATTTTCTCTCCTCCAGCTTTACATCATGCCAGTAACTGCAGTGTCAGAGCTAAGTCAATGGCTAAGACATTGCAGGAATGTCATGCAATAGCTTGGCCCAGCAACAGCCTCCTCACCTTGCACCTGTAAGTGTTGGAGAACCTTGTCCTGTCTTCACTGAAGGCACAACTTGGTTAAGAGACGGCCTCACAATCCCTAAGTAGCCCTTGCACTCCTGAAAGGCATGGCTATCATCAGGCTGTGAGGAAAATCCCCAGCATCAGCATGATTTGTGATCTGATGTGCATCTTAGATTTGTTTGCTTGGCTCACTTTTCATGGGCTGTGAGCTTCACAAGCTTAAAGCTTTATTTAACGAAGTATTAGACTAACATTGAGATTTATATGAAGAGTAGATGAACAAAATAAACTTCAAAAGGCATAAATAAAGACTAGACTCAAAATCTGGCCAATCTCTGAGACACATTTTGGGCTCAGCTGTCAGGTAACACTAAAACAGTAACTATATTATGAAAGGACAAATTATTTCTTGTGGTCTAGTATCAGCAACACCTTAACTGTCTGCAATGGGAATGTAAATCAACGAGCACAGAGAGACACCTTGTCAGACACCCCTTATACCGATATAGGGATTCTCTCCTCACTCACCCGTAGTCTCTCCCTGCTCTGACTCCTTAGAGGAGATACAGGCTGTCAGTGGTGAGCAGCACAGCAATGAGAGCCAGCCCAGCCAGAGCAGTGCTCTGAGACACACAGCACGTGGGGACAGCAACACAAGACCCGCAGCAGGGCAGCGCTGCAGTGCTGCATGGAGCTGTGCTGGGGCAGCCATCCTCCTCCTCCTCCTCCTCCTCCTCCTCCTCCTCCTCCTCGCCTGGAGGAGAACGACTGCCTCCATCTCAGGCACCCACCACTAAGGAGAAACTCTGCTGAGTTCTGCTGAGCTGTGATTATAAGCACCTTTGTGTTCACATAGGCTCTTCTCAATAATGAAGACTGACTGAACAAGTTGAGTGCACTGTACAGTTAATATTCTTTTTCTTGTTCCCTCAACACTGACCTGTTTTATTTCGGCAAAGGATTTGTATTGCCTTGTTTGCTGCATTTTCTTTCATTTAAAATATTTCAATACCAATGGCTCCTATTTTGTGAAAAGTAGTTTCCTCTAAAAATAATATATGCAAATATGTTTCAGGGTCCTTCAGAACTGTGTGCCACTAAATAAATCATGCATTATGTACAAAACGCAGTTGAAAAGACTGCCTCACTGTTATTGTTCATATGTTGCAACATATGAAAACGTATGTTATTTTCTCAAGAACATCTCTCATAGCTTGAAATTTTTGATTTTATCTGTCATTTCATCTATTTTAGCTACAAAAAATATATTTTCATATGCTGCGCAAAAGCTTTTGGTTTAATACAAGAGTCTAGTTTCACAGCACTTAACTGCTAATTAACTAATTAACACCAAATACCTTCCAGTTACAAGGGCTCTCTATACAATATTCTATACAAATCCTTAAAATTTGCTGACAACTTGCAGTTGTCCTCAATTTAAAGGAAAACTCAAGGCATCCAATTTCTAATCTTTCAAAACAATACCCATGATAAAGTTCAGCAAGGATACCAAGCAGGAGACTACTTAAAAACAAATTCAGAAATAAATTAATACACAGTATTCCTTTTCAGTTGTGAATATAAAGTGTGACTTACTCTTTTAGTTAGCTGGGTGTCCATCATGAAATTATGCACATGTTTTTCAGCTTTGGTAAGTTCTAACTTCCTTGCCACCACAGCTACCACCAGTGCAGTGCACCCAGCACCCTGAAAACAATAAAACAAACCCCCAAGATGTTACTACTGCATTTTGCAGAGTTTTTAGAGGAAGTTTCTCCTTTCCTGTAGAAGTATGGCAAGCATCAGGTGATTCATCCCAGGTAAATACAGTGAACATACTACAGCTGTTTCATTTCAGATTATTATGACAAGTCAGTATTTACAGGCTGGTAAACTATTAAGGGACCAAAATAATAAGTGAGCAGCATCACTTAAAAGTTCAGTTGTTTGTTTGTTTTTTTTTTTCCTGCAGGGGTTGAACATTTTCCATTTCTAATGTATAAACAAAGGGGGTAATTAAAAACAACTTTTTAAACCCAGTAACAGAGTACCCTGTTCTTAAAAATTTTCCCAAGGTTATAACAACTGTTAAAGAGGAAATAAGATTATATTAGTATTTAGCACACACACACACAAAAGAAAAGTTTCTTAGGATTTTCTGCAGGGCCTAAAAATAATAGTAAAATTATTATTTACTCACTTTAGTATATCTTCCTGTTGTTCTGAGTCCTTCAGTGATCTTTTCCTATATTATTTCTGCTTATCTTATTACCATATAAAATAGAACACATACACCGGACCACATGTTCAAAACTTGGACAGAGAAAATACCAATTTTCTAATTCATGCTGTGTATATGTATGCACATGCATGTATACACATTGACATGCATGTGCACAACAGGCAAATTCCCGAAGATGACTGTCTCTTTGGAATGACAGTGGCTTTATCAGCATCACAAATACAAAAGCTTCTTTATGGGGCAGGTGAAACAGAAAGGAGGCTAAAATGAGCCAGGTAATAAGCAGTGTCAGTTTTACACATCTAGAGGTATCATTACCTTTACACTATTTATAAATTGTGCTGCTTTAATATTTTGTTTTAATAAAAAAAATCTTACAGTTTCTTTTAAAAAAAGTATAAATATCTCATTAAATATACAAAGCTACATTTAACTTGCAGGTTCATTCCAATCTAGCTCTTACTCACTTGTGTCAGTTACTCTTCAATATAAAGTAATCTCTCATTGCTTCTCATTGAAGCTTAGCACATTTTGATTCACAGAGCTTTCTTCTACACATTCTATATTTCTCCCGTAAATTTATTCTCTATCCCTCACATCCATAACTGCCTTACCCTCTCCAGAAAATCCAGAAGAAATCTCAGAATTTAGCTTTCAAAATACAAAATCCATTATTAAAAACATAGAGACTGCAAAATAAATTAACTAATTGGAAACCTTTTTCCATACAGAGTCCTTAAAAAACTGGATCTTGTCTCTCTGTGTACTTACTGAGGCATACAATGAATTCTGTGAAAGCCTTGAATTAATAGTTTTTCCATTTCTCTGGTAGATTGTACCAAAAATTCCATCTAATCCTCCTCTCATTTTCTCCAGTTAGTTCTCATCTTCCATCCTCAACAGCTCTCAGCATTCCTTCAAATGAGTCCCTCATAAGTTTGCTGCATTTCTTGCTTCTTTCCTGTCCTCAATACTAAGCCTTTTTTTTTTCTCCACCTCTCTGTTGTCCAGTCTTGTGATGATGTAATTAATGGGAATTTACTTGAAGTTTTGCTCTCTCCATGAGTCAAAATGGTCTTATAAGTTCCTCTTCTCAAGACCCCATCAACAGTTAAAGAGAAAGAATACAGCCACAGCTTAAGGCTAAGCACTTCAGAAGTCCACTGAGCTGCCACTGGGAAGAGGACAAGGCAGAAAATGCCCTAACACATCCTACCTCCCCAGAGAACAGACAGTGCTCTTTAGGTCTTCTTCCTGTCGAGGTAAATGCTATTATGCAGAAGGCTTCTCTTTAGGCAAATAAATTAACAAATTACCCCATATAATAGCAAGGGAATGAAGATAAAAGCAGACATCTTTTGGTTCACTATGTCAGGAAAACCAGGGCCAGATGTTGATTTAATGACATAATCAGAGTTCTGCCTGCTCAAAGCTAGAATGGAAATGAGCTTATCAATACAGACCCCACTGGCAAAAAACCAGCTTTTTAAGCCAATTCACTGGGGGAGGGAAATGCTAGATGACTCTTTCCCAATCCACCTCAAAAAGGCTAGAGGAATGGTGGCAGGCAAAACAGCTTGCTTTGAAGCAAAATCATTCCTGCCTTTGTGATTAAGGCATTTTCAATGTGGCACAGCAGCTGTAAGGGCCAAATGCTGTCAAAAGTAGGAGTTTTATGTCTCACATATAATATACTGCCTGCGGTGTCACAATACTGTCACTGGTGAGCTGTGACAACCACCTCTATGGTGTATATGCACTGCTATCTTCCTCATCTCCAGAACAGCTTATTGTGATAGCAAGGTACCTTAAATTCAGTTTAAACCTCTTCGTTTTGTGGTATATGATGGGATCTCAGGACATGAACATGAGTTCTTCTAGTGTTTCTTCAGAAGCAGGAAGTATTATACTACCTGCATGTAAACATTTCATAGTACTGTGAAGGAAAAATAATCACTCATAACAGCTTCCAACAATGACTAAAATTCCACTTAACCTATATGATGCTAATTAGTATTTTATGTTACAGCAACCTGCAGTATTACATGGCTCCCCTAAAGAGCTCAGCATCCTTAAAAATACTCATAAAGTGAGAATTATTCAAATTTGCAGAAATTAAATGGAGGAACTATAGTTACTTTAAAAAATTGTAGCATTGTGTGCATGATACTTGATATATTTTTTGACTATGCTGATTCATAGGAAAATCAGTAGGTCAGCTAGTTCGTCCAGTACTATGCAATGCATCAGCTATTTATTTATTAAAATTGCTCAAACTAAGTGAAAGCACTAATAATTATTTCATCTGCAGGAGGGGTTTTTTAGAGAATAAAATTCTACAAAGTCTTATATTTGATTACTGTATTAACTTTCAACATTATTATTTTTATCCAGTTTTGAAGTAAATAATAAAATAAATCTTTGCTTCCAGCTCTTGTTCAGGAGAACTATATGTAAGATGCAGAAAATTAAAAAGGCAGGCCCATATATTTTCAGGTATCAAAGCATTAATCAATTCTATCTGGAATTCACACTCCTTAATCAGCAGCCTGACCACCTTCTGCATTATGGAGTTATTGCAGTGTGTTTTGGCTTGGTAAGCAGCCTGGTCTTAAGGGCACTTAGGACAGAAATTATTACAACACACGCAGTGTAAGCAAATTGATCAAGCCAAGGCTAAGGTCTGACTATTGTTCATATTGGTCATCTGCTCCACTTAGTAGAAACAGGTAGTAACAGAATGAGTCATTCATTAATTTGATGGTGTTCAAGTACTCTATGATCAAGTATTTGCCAGCAACCAGTTTGCCAGTTTTAAAAGCTGATTCTGACACCTGAATTGTTCTGTCTTCCAGAAGGCATGTACAAGCTGAATGAAATTATCTACTAAAGCATGAGAAGCTCTTAAAGATCACAGATTGAAGAATAGGCAAGATTAGGACTCCGCTGATGAGCGGAGCAATGCTTATTTCCTGTTTGCAAGGATCAGAAGATGAAGCACATGAATTTAATCCTGAATACGCAGTATTTCTTGCTTGATATGAAGTGTAGCATATTTGTCTACAGTAAAAGCAAGAAGTCTGAAAATAAACATATCCACAGTCTTCCACCAGAGCAAATCAACAAACTCTGGTCTTCACAGTGGCATCAGATCTCTCATTGTGATTGTAGAATTTGCACTCCTGAGCAGTACAACCTTTAGCATTGGGTTCACAACCGTTTACACACGACAGAACTTGTCTTGATTGTCAATCTATTTAGCTATTGTCCCTTATGAAAGCAATTTGATGTGACTGCAAGCAACTTGAGGACATTCTTTGTATCTTTAATTCTAAATATGCTGCTCCTCTTGAGGACAAAGAATGACACCTGAAGTTCAAATGCTCATGCAGGTACGCAAGTCTGTGAAAGCCATTCTCCTCTCTAGCCCTCTCTGATGCCTAGAATCCAAAGTGAATTCCCCTGACAGAAATGTAAGTGGAAGTGCACATTGGCATTTTACTCATATATGCTTAGGCAGTTTTTAAACACTAGTAGGATAACAATTTTCTCTGTTACATAAATATAATGATGGCTGATACACCTAAAAAATGAATGGGAGGATGGATTAAATTGAGGGGGGAAAAATAATGTCATCAGGCAGTAATGTCAAGCCCATGTTATTTGAAAAGTGAAAAAGAAGAAAGATGAAATTAATTGTATTTTAAATTATACTTTAAAGTTAGCAACTGAACATGACATGAATTTAAATTAAACGTGACTCTTAGAAAAAAGCATGACTATTACTTGGTGTTTTCTTTCATTTTACTTACAGGTGCCATAAATTGCAACTTTCCCTATTTTCTGCACAGTCTCTTGGCACTTAGTTCTGAATTATTGCAAGCCTTCTTTCAACTGCTTTAACAAAGCAAACTACGTCTTACACACATCAGACATTGCTGCAATGGTTATTTTCTTTACCTGTCATTCTTAAAATGTTACTCTGCTCTGTGTTGATGTAGTCCCTTCTCTATGGCATCGTATGCAGAACATTTGCCTTCAGTTGCAGTATTTTATGACTCCTCAGGGATTTCAGTTCTAACAAGATCTTTCAGACAAGATTCTTTGCATCACCTATTTACTTGGTAAAAGCTCCCAAGAAACATATAAATCTAATATATAATATTCTTTTAAAACCTTCCCCTTCTTTGTTTAGGATTTTACTTACTACAAAGCCTAGCAAAACCAGCGAAGGTATGTCAGATTCTGATATGCCAAGACGACTTCTACTACCCTACATAATTCCTCCTTGTTTCCCATTCTATTTGCTCTACGGGAATGGTAAACTCATCAGTAACTTGGACTATGTATTTCTACTGTCTTTATACAGCACTGGCATCAATAGGATCAAGAGTCCTGGAGGGCTACAGGAATATAAATAAGAATTAATAAAGGTGGTAGACCTGTATTACCCAGTTATAGTATGTACATCATACTAGACCTGACTTTCCTTTTCTCTTCCTTATTAAAGTCACACATCAATACATTACTACATGCCAGCTGAGATGCCTTTTGCTGTCCAACCACAACCCTCTGTCCTCTTCACTTTAGCAATCCACACTGAGCTTTCTGCTGATTATCAGCAGAATCGCCATATCAAAGCTGACTAACTAAAAGTTACTAGAGAGGATTTTACATTACAGTAAACCACACCTGACACAGCCATGGCAGATGGAAGGAAAAAGCTGGTGTTTCCCACAGCACACAATGAAAATGTGGCTAAGGAATCTGGATCAAGACCGTGCCTTTACTACCACTCACAAGTGCTAAGACTGAAGGTCCACACTGCTGCAAGACAGGGCTGGCAAAACTGCAGGGTTCAGACTTCAAGGGCAGCCTAGCATGTACATCTAACATTATTGTCAAGGTCCAGTTTCACTGACAGCCAGAGAAGCATTCAGCTCTTCACCCAAGGGTTTATCTAAGGCAAATAAAGCTTAGCACTGGCTGCATTTTCAGTTAGAACTGAAAGCAGCATTTGGTCAGTATAGAAACCCTGTTGTCCTCTAAGTAAATGCCTCGGGCGTTATCACTTGGTTCTTTTTTTGATAAGGTTGTGAAATACCTTCACACCACTACAGTCACTCCTGCAACCACCTGGAGGGTGCTGCTGGTGAGAAGGGAAGCAACACTGTGTACCAGTGCCTCTGTTGCAAGTCACCTGGGATCTCTGGTTTACTGGACTGGAATGAAGAGCAATCTTAAGTGCTGTAGGCGTCACAAAAATGTCCTGCTATACTTGCCTGTAGCTGAAAGAAGGCAGTTGCCACATTTCTTGCTCATTTCTCTTGGGATCCACTGAGGGAGAGAGAAGGTGCGCTTTGCAGACATATGGTTCTGGTGGGAAATTTAGCTCTGCACCAGAAAAGGCACAACATTCCTCCTGCTGCTCTGCGTAAAATGAAAATCCTGTAAGAATTTAAACAGGCATTTTGTTCATTTGGCTCTCTCAAAGGTGGACATATATGACCACCAGGGAAGGGGAAAAAATTTTTTTAAAAAAATGTTGCTTGAAGTAAAAAAAAACTCTCCAAAACAACACAGGCAGAAGCTAGGGAAGTGGTGCTGTATAAATGTGGGTTTGTATTTGTCACTGTTTACTGGGAGAGATGTATAACCTTGCAAGACTGAAATAAAATGACTAATATGACAGCAACTATGTTATCTCACCAAAGAGTGATCTAAAAAACCTTTGCATTATTTACACTTTCATGTATTCAATATTTGCCTGGCTACTATTGTCTTCAGTGGCATTTGTCTGCATCACATCTGGAATTTTACTGCAACATTTAAATTTCTGATCTATATAGGAATAGATGAGCAGGTTTGTTTACTTCTAATTAGTCCATAAGGTTTTTGGCAATGTTGTGAAAATAAGAATTATGAAGACCATTCAAATGTTATGAATAAATGTGAAATTGATTAACTAGTGTCACACATAAGAGTGGGTATTCATAAGTGAGGGTGAAGTAAACTTCTTGAAAAATGAAAGCTGGGTACTAGGAGAGACATCTGAGACAACACAGGACATAACAATTTATAACATGAAGACAGTGTCTCTTCTACAGGGAAACCTATAAAGGACTGTAGCGTTAATTAATGTACTGTAAATGTAGATTGTCAGAAAAATTAGGACAATTTTCAGAATTGTCAGAATCCCTGACAATTGAATATGCCCTGATGACTGGGCTTCTGGTAAACCTTCAGTGGTCATAACAGCTAAAACATCCCTGGACAGTTTAACCCAAAATTCATAAAAAACTTTTTGCTGGGCAAGGGTTGAAGTCTAATTTCCTTAAATGAGCAGGCTTAACAGCCTATAAGGCTGATGGGAAACATCACTTCAGTAATTCAGGATGAAAGCTACCAGTGATGCTCTTGTTCTTCACCTGTGTTGCAAATGCAAAAGTTTCATGAGAATATGTGTAAAAGTATACAAAAACTGTATTAAATCTAAGGTTATTGCAAATGAAATTACATTTTCTCAGATCAAAGAAGTTTTGCTGCAACAGTCAAGCTCTAGTCATACCTATGTAGACAATGAAAGCATGAGACAACTGCTTCTCATTCCAGCCAGGAAATAATTGCCTTTGAATTTACTGAAATGCATCCCTAACTAGACCACAGTGGGAAAAAGTTCCTGTGTCCTCTGACACTTCAAAAACTTCCCTGCTCTACTGGTACAAACTAAAGACCTTCTGAAGATGTCTTTTTCCTTAAATTTTTTGCTTTTGAAAGATGGTGAAACCTTTCAAGACGTGTTGTTTACTCAAATGGAGTAAAACCTCTGCCATTGACTCACTTTTCAGATTAACGTCCCCTCAACCACTACTTCAGGGATCAGGTTTTAAAGCTTCTCAACTTGATTTTGATAATTTATGATTCTTTACTTCAGCTAGAAATTTCACTCCAACAAGCCAAAGACACAAAATAATCCCAAACTACCTTTCTTCCCTACCAAAGTTACCATTTTTGCAATTTGTTGTGCTGGAACAACAATAGTAGAAGAGCGGACAAATTTCTCAGCAGCCCAGCTTTTAACAGCTTTACCCCTAAGAATGCAGGCATCATTAACTGTCTTCTCCATATAAAATTTCTGCTCAATACGTTGTCTACTTAAGTTCTACTATGATAGAAGGAACAAACACAATCTGTTCTAAGTCCTAATGTCACTTATATTTATTACTGAATTGTCAGAATCTACTGAATCACATTCTAGCGTGTATCTGAGACATGGACCCAAGATGCTATCAATTAAATGAAAAGCTTTTCATATTTGCTGTACTCTCAGAGAAGTAAAAACTGAACAGAGATCTAGATGTTTGAGATATCGTCTTATCAACAGAATGATGCACCACAGTGCTTTAACTTGATTTGATCATACCTTTTCAGCTTTTAAAATGTAATTCAAAATACATTTCTATATTTTATAAACCATTGTTTCTCTGACACACTACGCAATTAAACAACATGAACAAAAATTTTCATAAAATCACACATTTTAGACATTATTATGCACAATAATTTATGACCTTTTTGTACATTACCCATAAAGTTCTATAAAATAATTTCCATATTTGCTCGAATCTGATGTTTACCTTATTTTTTCTCTTTTTCAGGACTCATCCCAGAAAACATGCAAACAATGTTAACTATGCAGTTAGAATCTACTTGTTTATAACCTCTTTTTTCTTACAATCTAACAAATAATAAATTTCAAAAATAATACAGTTCAGATTTGCTACTTACAAAAAATAGGACGGTTAGAAACTGCTACTCTAAGTGCCATGTTCCTATGTTAGATAATTCTCTGCATTTGTTGGTAAGACCAGGCTGTCTACAATTATCATTTGCACAAATATCACAATTAAGCCTTAGATGAAGAGTCCTCTGTTCTTAAACTAGAAACACCTCATCCTCATCACTTTTTCCGTGATTCATAGCAAAGAAACCATGATTGTTTAGAAATAAATGCAGACTTCCAAAGGACATAAAACCTTCAGCATGAGAGGATTTAAGATGAGATGTTAATTTTTGATTTCACCATTTGGAACTAATAAAAACTATTGCTCCTAAAGCCAAATTGTACACACTGACTTCATTGCAACTACTGTAATAAGAATATTTCATCTACATGAGTGGTCTTCAAATACTGTAGTTAAAAAATGCCACTTAAAGTTTTTGCAAGGAAAAACTCAAATCTTGTCCACAGCTATTGTATACATTTAAGAAACTTTCTGTATTTATTTGGTTATTTCCTAAGCCTAATTATCCCTTTGAAGTTCATTTCAACAAGAGAAGCAATTAAAGTATAATTTTCACATTAGCAAAGCAGACACTTGAAATAATATCTATTTCATTTAAAGCAAACTTCATTGAATTATACCAAACCAACTGCATCCTGTGACAGGACAATTGCAATTCATCCATTTTATTTGCAGCAACATAGATTTGGCTTACATGTCTGCTTCTAAC
This sequence comes from Melospiza georgiana, assembly GCF_028018845.1. NCBI lineage: Eukaryota > Metazoa > Chordata > Aves > Passeriformes > Passerellidae > Melospiza > Melospiza georgiana. The sequence continues at coordinate 12,904,812 of NC_080465.1, forward strand.
TGTTGGTGGGTGGCTTTGCAGAAAGATTCTGCATCATAAACTTTGCATCATACAATAAAAGCACCACCTCACCACATAATGCTGGGTCTAAAAGGAAAAATGTCCTTCTTAAAACTCATAGCAGGTCCTTGCATTTGCAGTCAGAAGAACTGATTGCCCTTGTTTTATTTTGTGTAACTGCAAAAGCTTACAAAGGTCTGCAAAAGTTATCCATCTCACAGTCCATAATTACGAAGCTTTCCATATCTTCTCACACTCTCCCTTACCAATTTCTACAGAACTTCTTTAAATTTTTGCTAACTTCATTAATCTCCTTATAAAGCAGGGAAAATTTTGCAAGCCAATCCAAGGCCTGAAATGCAAAGAGCCATTTAAAAAGCGGAAGCGCCACCTACACCAGCAGTTCCACTTAGAAACCATACAAGGAAAGTGTTCCACCTGCAGCTGAGATCACCTTGCTGATGAGCATCTGAGAGATCTGCCTGGGCGGGCACTGACCACCAGGCATGGCAGCTCCAGCAGGCACTAAACACATGCACTTTCAGTACACCAACAAGCTGCCTGGCACGGCAAAGACGCCACAGGCCTCCCTCTTTCCTCTCTATCCTGCTCTGAGAACAGTGACAGCAGCTGTATGTGTATCCGTCCAGCACACTCTTCCAGAGCTACCTAAAGTACACAAGGGGCAGAGAATACCTTTGCTCTCAATTTATAGCCCACCTGGCCCACAGTCCACGACTGCTGCCCAGTAAAGTTTCATTGGAAAAACACAGGTTGGTAATTGAGTTGAGGCACTCAGTTCAGTTTCACTCGCTTTTCAGTTTCACCTGCTTGACTGTAAAACATTTCTGCATTGACTCCTCTTTGTAACATGCTGTGTCAGTATTTTTATGAAAGTTTCATACATTTAAGTGCTTTGAAAGATCAAAATGTAAATGTTTTCATTGTTGGCTTTTTTTGTTCACAGGGTTTTTTTTTTTGGAGGGGGGGTTGGGGGTTTTTTTGTTTGTTTGTTTGTTTTTGTTTTATTTTGGTTTTTTTCCCCCCAATTTCTCTAATACATTAAACATATTTTTTTGCTATCTTACTCTCAACAATTCTCAAGGCATTTTTCCTTTTGGTATAATCTGAATATATGTAAATATTTTCCTATTTTCCAGCAGTGTGCATTTGTAGAGTTTAAAAGGTGTCACTTTACATCAGTGACCTAAGACAGCAGTAGTTACAATGTCAATCACCAACACAACTAGGTGCCACCAGCAGGCTGCACAAAGTCCACTTCTCAGGCTGGAGTACAAGGCAGAGCTCAGCCTGAGCACTCCCATTTCCATTGCACAGAAAGCAGCTCCTGAGGCAGAAGTAGGAAGGTAGACATGGCACCAGGGTCTACCTTCCTCCTTGATCCCTAGGGATCAAGACACCAAAGTAGGCTTCCTTGGGCCACCAGTTCCACAAAGCCAACAATAATTCTTCAGTTGTCTGTGTAACTACTCTTGTATTCACATGTATTTCTATTTATTCCCCCTTCCATCCATTTTAATAGGGACCTTACCCAAAAGCAAACACTCAGCAGTATTTGGCATTGATCACACTAATCCAATGCGTTTGCTGCTTCACATGCTAGGGAATTACACTTTACCTCTTAAAAGCAAATATATGTTTTTATTTTACTAGATTCATTCCACAGTAATCTTTGTGTGTCTTTTAATCAGATCATCAATTGCTCCTATTGAAATTAAAATCACTAGGTCTGTTCTTTTAGGATTTTATATTTTCCACAACAAACAATAACTAGTTACTGTACAAGTTTCAGAACAGTAATTGGTTTTAAAGAATGATATTCAAGACCTGTAAGCTTTTCGGTATTACAGGTTTGTCTAGAAGAGAGTTCATTATTATATTTACTGCGCCATACTTCATACTCCCCAGGTCCTTTATAAAAACAAAACAAAAGGCAAGTACCAAAAACCCCAGAATAAATCCAGCATCTGACTTCTTCTCATTGTTCCATGTTTTTTTATCTCAAAGATTACTTTAATGTAGTTAGTGGTTAGTCTTTCTATTGTTTTACCTATCATAACACAGCAGCTACTTGGCTCGTTTTCCCAAATTCATTACCGCGACATTCTGATTGGAGCCTTTGCTCTTCCAAAGCTGCTGCAGAACTTATAAATACTAAAAAAACCCAATCAGAGACATAAAGGTATCATCCATACATTTTACAAGTCTCCCAGTTGTGAAAAAGAGATACCAATGTGTGAAAACAGTATGTATAAATCCATACTTGACTTTTCCACGGAAGCAGTGGAAGTGACTTTGTATGAGGACTCTGTCAATTCTGCAATCCCTGCCCTGCAAGGTGGCAATAAACACTGCTTCTCCATCCCTTTTCCTAGTGAATTTATTACCACATTTCATTCTCTCTGGCATCAATATCCAACGCAGAAAGGAGCAAAGGTAAACGCCCCAGAAGATGGCAAATTTGAGTTCAGCCAAGAGCCTTTAAAAAAGCCCCCGTGAGTCCTTCCTCTGCTTTTAGGCTGTACCTTTCAACTCTACTGCAAACTCTGTATTTAAGGAGATATGCATTTACCATCTTTTGAAAATATATTGGAAATCTTTATCAATCTTTATCAATAAATGTCAATAAACTGAAACCGATCAGGTTTTTGTAAAAGATTATTTTGAAGCATTTGTAAAAAAAAATCCTTAAACCTTACAAAAAAAAAAAAAAAAAAAGCAGCTTTTTTTTCTCTCTGGACATAAAATGTACACTTATTATAAATGAATCTTCTATCAACCTATCTGCTCAAAAGGGACAATGCTTTGACAGTATCTGCTTTCAGCCATAATCCCAATATAGTTGTTTTAACAGAGGCAGATTACTTATACATGCATTACTTATAATCAGTGGCAAAAATTCAGAAGGAAGTATGTATCTTATTGTTGCATACTGTACATACATGACAATCATTCAGCCTTTCTCATTCACAGGGACATTTACACAGAAGTTGGTACAAATAAGGGTGGCAGAGTCCAGAACTTGTTTACATCTAATTTACTGTAGATAACTGTAAATTTTCCCACCATAACAGTACATTGCCTTACTCCCTGCCCAACTTTGATCAAATTGTGCAGCACAAAAAATTAAAAATAGACACGAAATGCACTTAATAAATATATATTGAGCATGCATAACCTAACAATTGCTGCATGGTATCAATGGTAGCAAAAGGTCTCACTGTTCAAATAGCATAACATCATTCCACTTAAAGCAATGGACTGCTATGAATAATGTATTATTAGACTCGTAAGAAAGAGTAGAAAACTATACTCAAACAAAAGAATTTAAAGAATTTAGCCACCATTATGTCTCTTTGTGATTAATTCTAAGTAACTCATAAGAAATTAAGAAATTCATAACTGAAGATCTGTTATTAGTACTGGTCCAATTATACATGCCCAAAGATCATCAAGATGATATGATACCTTAACATCTAATGGAAGACTTTACTGAGATTTCTGAATTATGTCAGGGTGCAATTTGTTTCTCTGTATTTCATTACACAGCTGCTAAATTTTTGCTTAAAGAAAAAGAAAACTCTGTTTTATTACTAGGAATGAAAGACTTTGGGTATGGTCTGATTAAGTACACCCTCTACAAGACAGCTGATGAATATTTCTTTATGACTACCAAAAGTTTTTGGCTTAATTTCAAATTAATTAACAGCAATCACAATCTCATATCCAATTAATAAATTCACTCACCATGATTCCAGTAAGTAAACAGACCCCTTTTCCACAGTATGTATTTGGTACCATATCCCCATATCCAATGGATAGAAAAGTTATTGAAATCAACCACATTGCTCCAAGGAAATTGCTAGTAACATCCTGTTGGTCATGGTATCTGAAAAGAAGAAGAAAACAATTTCTTTATCATGAAAACATTTGCTAAACTATTGTGCTCTCTGAAAAAAAAATGCATTGACTGGTCCATATGACCATTTTTGTTTACAATCTCATTTTAAAAGCAGCTGTAAGGAATTAAATATAACTCAAATACAGGAGCAGTAATGGATCAGAAGATATAAAAATAACACCAGTAGTAGAAATAGTTTATAATTCAGTATTTGGTTATTACTCTAAAGCAGCAGAAACCTCTTTGTTTTTAATATAATCTCTTCACCAGGGTTACAAGTCCTGGTAATGCTCTGCAGTAGCATAAGACCCCAGAACACCACAGGTGCTGCAGTCTGAGGCAAATATGAGAGTCAGAACGGGCTGTGTGCACAACCAGACAGCAGAGTACATCTTCATCTCCTTGGCCTAAACGCAACTCTATGGTCAGAAATCCAATCCTAAAAGAACACATAAATGCTGACTTAGACAACCCATGGTCTTCTCCCTCCTTCTACAAGTTCAAGGTAAATAAAAAAGTATGCCATTGTATTTCTCACCACCAAAAGATGTTTACCTTAAATATAGCAAAAACTCCCTTTAGTGTTTAGTCAGCTATTATGTGAAATTTCACAATGTGCTGTTTCTTGAATTAGTTTCAATATTATAGTAGAATATGTTCATTTTTCCTTTCTAAAAACTGCTAAGTTTAGATAAATAATCTTGTCTTCACATGACATATATACTGTATAGAAGGTGAAGATACATTTTATGTTTAAAAACCTGTTGTCACCACTCACTCTGTGATGGGAAAAAAAAAGCCTAACAGCCTAATTAGGGTGGAATTTTGCTTCCTGGACAGGGCAGCCCTGCCACAGAGACTACCTGCAGCAGCCACTGCAGACTCAAGGTTGCAATCACCCCCGCAGCTGCTGTGAAGCCTCCGGTTAACTAAATGCTGTTAGATTCCCCAAAGGTATTATTTTAGCCAGTCCCTAAATCCATGTCTCACAGGGGGTCACAGAGGGCCATTTATTTAATTAGTTCACAAATCCATAAACAACCTGCATCCCACAACTGAAATAACCACTTCTGTTTCCTTCCTGTCCGGACTGCAGTCTCCGTGACGGACCAAGAATGCAGAGCAAGCACAGAGGCACTCTCAGGAAATTCCCTTTTCTCACACATGTAAGATATTCACCATAAATGTCTGCAAAATACTATCTTCAAAGTCCCACCTATGCTCTGATGATTGCAACAACATAAAAGCTCTTTGACTGCCAGAGACCACAGCAATCACTCCAATCAAGTCTGTTCCACACTGCACCTGGATTTTCCTCTCTCCTGGTGTCAGTGTTGTCTCTCACATACTTTATGCAGATTTTTCTGTTTTGCCTAGAACAAAACTTAGAAAAATGTAGTAAAAGTCCACATTTGGAGGTCCTAAGGACATCAGCAATGAAAACAGCAAAAAGAGTTAAAAAAAAGAATGGCAGATTTAGCTCATGACCACAGAGCTTTGCATGTAGCAAAACACAATCGGACATTGTTTCTTTTTCTAGACTGCACTAAATGTTAGGGATTTTAGTCTCCACTCAAGAATCATAGCAAGTAACAGCTGTGAAATAAATATATGGATACAGAGAGAGAAACACATTTGTCCCATCCAGGAGGCAAGAAGAAAGCCTGTGCACCTATCATGGTAACCCGTACAGAGTATCAAGAGATACGATCCATAGGATCTGGATGAACTTCACAGAAGGGTACTAAAGCTACAATACATTCTAAGGTTAGCAATTCAGGCAAATATTAAGAAATGCCCACATAAATATTTATAACACATTGCTTTAATGCCTCTATTTGGATTTTGAACCTGATCACTTCCATGCTTCATATGACTGAAAACAGAAGAATCAAAGACAACTCACTAAGTTCCAGAAATAAATAACCCATAAGAATATTAAAACTACTTTCTTAAGTCTTGAACAGAAACGGAAGAGAAAATGGGAGTCTTTATCCGCTTATCCTCCTTTACCCATGTCAGAAAACACACAAGCCAACCTACACATAGGTTCTTTAAAAAAGGTGACATAAATTTTAAAAGGCACATCAGAAGTTTTACAAGCTTCTTTGGAGACATGGAGACAATTAAGCTTCCCTAGATTAACTATTCATTAAAGCTATCTACATCAATATTTGTTAGCACAATTCAAGGACCTGTTTAAATGTTTCCATCCTAGTTGTTAGGTCAGGCGTCCTGGATTTCCTACTCAGAGTATTTTCACCTAGTTATGATTTAAAGGCTATAGTTCAGCAATCAAATGTTGCATGCTTAATTTAAAAATCATCAGCAGTACTTATTAATGAATTTACTGTGATTAAGAAACCAAGGCTATGGGAGGACATGAAATAGTTGCAGTTATTGCTGCAACTGCTCCAGCACAGTAAAGCATACAAATTACATAATTTGCCTAATTTAATATTTAAAAAAAACTCAAAACTTTTTCTCTTGCAACTGTACATGGAAAGTTGAAGGGCTGACTTCTCAAGTTAAAAATCTGTAGGTAAAATTGAGACAGTATAAAAGGGTGTCACTCTCATGATAATCCTGTAATTTCTTTGACATATTTTTAAGCAGGTAGTTTAGTCTTGTCCCATCTATTTTGTAACCTCACTTAAGATTTTTTAATCTCTTTGGTTAGCAGTTCTGGTATATGTCTACACGCGTTGGATTTTCGTAAGATTACTGTTGTGTTTGCAGAGATTTCCAAGTACTTTATAAAGTCACCAGGCACCACTATCACCTGGGACTCAAGCCTGAACCAGGAAAGTCAGGACAGTCTTCTGCTACACTGTGTCCACAATCAGGTAAAAAAAAATATTTTGTCTGCATCAAAGCAGAAAAAGCAATATCTTAAGAAAGTTGTATTGCAGAATCTTTATTTGTACAGTCATGGAAATGGCTAAAAACTAACACCACAGGCATTAAAATTAATTTCTTTTGAAAAAGGGGAAAGAAGTCAACCCACTGACCTTAGATGTGTTTTCAAAGTTATCCCAGCATCAAAGAGTGAACTTCTACATTTATGCAGGGAATAGCCAAATGGTCACAGCAGAAGTTAAACTTTGTCATGATTTTCTATAAGAGCATCTCTAATGCGTGACTCCAGAAGTCACCAGAAGACCACATAAAAGCCATTCCTACAACTGTATCTTTCACTTCACCACTGAGATTATCCCCAGTAGAGCCAATTCCAGTGGACATTATAGAGAGCAGAAAAGCCAACCACACCAGCACAGGAGCAGAGCTGTCTTGTTCTCTGTCAGCAATCACAAGCCACTACAAACATCTCCTCATTCCAGCTGGACTGTGAAAGACAGCTGGGTGTAACACATTCCAATATTCAACTGTAGTTTTCCCAAAGTATCCATTAATTCTACATCTGAAACTTCTGAAACCCAATAGGAAAACACTTTACTATGAAAAGCTAGGAAACCTGAAAGTTCAGAATTAAAGAAGTAGTAACAAAGATTTCCTTTCAGTGAAGAGTTTCACACAAAGCAGAATCTTGTCATGACCATTCAAATTCCAAAATGGAAGATTTGTTGTCATTAATTCTTATTTATATACAGGTTTTTATTTTTATATTTTTTGTATTTTTTAAATTAGTCACGGCAAATATATTCATATAAATATTTAAAGCCCATTATTCTTAATCAACAAAAAGCTGCATAAGAAATATTGTGAATCACTTGAAGATAAGAACTAGTATTAACCTGTATTAAAACTGCATCTATATACAGTTTGATTTTCTTGATTACACCCAGACTCACACAGCCGCAGAATAAAGGGTCATTTACAAAAGCTATGTATTCCTGCAGTGTACAAAAATCATTGGCTGAAGTCACACAGGCGTAAGAATTATTTATCACACTTCTTTTCTAATAAGGGATATGTCAGCAGGCAGGCAGTGCTGCAGCTGGAACACACTCTTCACCAGGCAATCATCATCCTGTGAAACACCACCATCCAGTTCTCACCAATCAGCACATATAAGTCTTGACACCACTGTAATTTAAACCAAAAATAGCTGAATGATTGTATTTGTGAAAAAATAGCATGGCTCAATTCTTTCTCAAGCCAAACTGAGTGGGAGTTTTACAACTCATCTCAGAAAAATATAAATATATTCCTCACGCGACAATGCCGCAGTGGCTTTGTTTGTCAAAGAAATATTTCAAATTCTTTATCAAACAGCAGTCTTCTTCTGCTTTCACTGTTAGTGTCATGATTTTCAGTACTGTTTCCCTTCCCTGTTTGTATGTGATGAAGTTTCATTTAATTGGTAGAACATCTGCTTTTTAGCTGCACATAATTATCACAAATTCACATCTGGACATCTAAGACACATTCATCTTAAAAAGAGATTAATAAGAAGTAATCAAGTATAACATTAAGTTTGACCACCAGTGCATTAATTCACACTCAGCAGTTCCAATTCAGTTACTCTTGCCTCCATAAACAGCCTCTGATAACTTTGCTATTTTTGGTTTTGCCTCCTTGAACAAGTCAAGGAAAGAAGTAAAAATTAGTAAAAAGATGACCATTTCTGCTGCTTTTACCATAATCAAGAAGAAAGTCCTGGCAATGGCAATTTAGGCTGAGGGGTTTTTTTTGTCAAACGTTGAAATCTTTTAGACTATTAACAGCTGGAAACTGATTTATCCCAGTAAATCAGAACGTGTCAAGGCTCTGTTGAGGAACTGATCGATCTAACCACCTATTAGAGCTCCCCCACAGCATCAGACCATTCTGTTACTGTCTTTTTACTCTCAGTTAGATGGTTAGTACCAGCAGCATTTTATCTGTGATGGTAGCAGAGATGTCTTTGTACTCCTCCCTTTCTCCTGTTTAAAAGAAAGGAAAGAAGAAATCCATAATGGCACATGGAAGGAACAGTGGGGATAACTCCAAATATCCAAAGTCAATGGAGGAAATTTTTCCTGCCTTGATGGGCTTAGGATCAGAAGGGCAGCTTGGAAGAATGTATGCCACTCCTTATCTTTTTCCTAACACTGCTGTTGATGTCCCCCAAATATTTACGAAGAGCAGCAAAAACATTCCTGTCACAATAACTTTAATGAAAGTTATGTTTAATGTTTAATGAAAGTGCAAAACACCACAACAAATGCCTGCATTTCAAACAGACTGACTCACAACATTAGCAGTTGTGAACCCAGTCAAAAGTAATGGGTAAGAGTCAGTTGACTGGATTGCTTCTACCACATCCAAAAATGTTCATGATTTTTCTGCTAAGAGCATTTTCAGGCTATTTACAAAAAGCTAATAAAACCAATGTGCAGTATTCTATGTAATTAGCATGTTATTTGCTAAGATGAATGAAAAATATAATCTAAAAGAAAACAAAAGGACATGGGGAGAAAAACCAACACAAAATCAGATGGGTGAGCTAGTATGTTGTAAGAAATTTTTCCATTACTTTTAATATAAACTATAATTTAAACATAAGGGTAAAGACATAAAATTACCCCTAGCCTCTATCAGATAGCCACCCATCAATGCTTGAGCAACAGATAATCCACCAGTAAAGAATAAGAAATAAGAATTAAATGCCATTTTTACTAAGGATGCCAAGACTTTATTTGTCTTCCACTGGTGGCAGCCTTGTCTTCAATGGTGCTGTAGAGAGCTAATGCTGTGCTAAATCACTATACCTGTGAATATTTTCCATCTTTCCAAGAGAAGCCATTCAGTTTCATGCAAAAAAGCTGCTGAAGCTCCTTAAAAGTACCTGATCTTTTTTTTAAAAAAATGTGCTTTCAATAAGAGTGTTAAGAATGTTAAGGAGAATCTGTTGAATCAACTCTGTAAGTATTGGGAAATTGGGAAAGGTTTAAATTTGTGACAGACAGCAATCCACTAGAAAGAATAGAGATAAAGATAGGAAAGCTCAGTACCAACGTATCAAAAAGTAATCCTGCAAATAAAGTGGTGACTACTGGTTCAGAAGGTCTTGACTATGTGAAAAAATAATGTGTCTTATCAAAGTTTCTAGAGAGTTTAAGGAGAATTTTTTCTTGCCTCAATTAAGAAATGCACCCACCTCTCCTCAAGCCCCAGTTTTGGTACTTATCCCCCAGTACAGGCATATTCTTACTCCCACTGTGTTCTTTTCAGCAGTTTCAAGCTATTTTGTTCCTGCAGTGGCATAACTGAAGTTGTGATTTGTTGTGACTCAGCAGAATAAAGAATATACCTAAAGCTCTTGGAAAGCTGTACAAAAAGTCCTGAGCTTTGCCTACAGAAGTGTTTTTTAAACATATAATCTGACTGTTCTGAAAAATAATTAGGTTCACTGTGCCTAAACATGGCTCATTTTAATGAAGTTAAATGTGCACAACGGAACAGAATGTAAGGCATATAGGAATACCTCTGTATCTCCCAGAGGTGAAAGCTGGGACTAACAGCAGCAGTTCCACAACTGACTCTTCTCATTTCAAAAAACTTACAATTATTATTCTGTGTACAAAATCCTGCTTAATCTTAAGTATTTGGACTAGGACATTTTATTACATTCACACCTTCTTCCTTCAGAAAGATCTATCTTCATGTTGCAGAGTCAGGAGTCATGTGCACGTCAGGAATTCAGCGTTTCCCAGCTCTGTTTCTTTACATTTGATAATATTCTGTCACCAATAAAAAGAGTTTGCGTGTTCCAAAGGAGGGCCTTTAGATTTTAAAAACTCAACTCTCTAGCCTTTCCCAGTTTCTATAGACACACCCAGACTCTGCAGAATAACTAAGTATGCTTTACATAAGCTTTAAGAGGCAAAATCAGGCTCTAATGGTTGATATTAGTTGCTGGATCAGGAATAGCAATCAGCACCAAAACAGTATGGCATGAAAAAATATCCTTACTCATGGACTTTGGCATATGTATTACAATGTGCTCCACAATTCCATAATCACATGTGACTTTTTGGTCTTCACAAAAAAAACACATTAGTATCTTTTCCAATGGAAAGCACAACTGGTCACAGCATAAAATACCTCACTGGCATAGCATTTTTAACCTCATTTTTCTGGAAATGAAATATCACATTTTAATTTTTCATAGCTCTCTGACAGACTCTTTGGATGAAGTTAAGATTTTTTTTTTTACAGCTGATGATTATTTTGGTGGCCTTCACCTTGTGAGCTCTCAGCCCCCAACCTCCCAGTTTGATTGGCCTGTATGCCCAAAGCTCTGGCTAAAACCCAATGAACTCAAAGTCCACTATAATCACTCGCATGTTTAAAAATAATTCTCTTATATTAGACATTAAAAAATTGCATAACACCGAAATTCTTCATTTTGCCAAAAATAGTGGCATATCCAAAAGAGGCAAAATAGCCTCTTAAATGCATCAGGCTTTCCACAAAGCACAGGAAAAATGAGTAGTTGACACTCTTTTGTCACTTTAGCAGCTTAGTGAAGAGAGCACTGACCATGGGGAGTGAACTCCTTGTCAAGCTCTTCTTAAGCACAAAACTGATTTACATCAGCATCTCCATCTCACTGTTCTACCTGTTAGTATACAGGCTAAGTACCCAAGAATATGTTTTTGAAGCTATTTGAATTTAAAATCAAATTTAAAATGACTCTTTAATCCAGTGGAGAGACATACTGTCTGAAAAGCTTCAGAAAAAAGCTGATAAGAGGAGTGTGTATGTTAAAATCCTTGAGAAGCCACACTTTGAGTAAACATTAATTCTGCTTTGAAAGCAAAATTCAACAAGTAATCCAGAAAGGACAGTGACTGCAAACACACTAACTATTAGAAATAAAATCTGAAATATCCAAGAGCTGCTCCTCCTGTCGTTCTGTATATTATCTTTATCATAAATTGTTCTGTAAAGTAAGCTACTATAAATATGCAGTTAATGTGATATAAAATATATGAAAATAGAAGAAGAAAACTGAAGTGAGGAAAAATTCCTGTTTTTCAGTACTTTTTAATCTTATTTTAAAAGATATCCCTGCATATTTATTTACATCCATATTTTTCACAAAGTCTAATCACTAAAATTTGTCAATACAATGAGAAGGAATTTTATTTCTAAAGTTTACTTCGCTTTGATTTTTTGAGGTCCGCAAAAGCACTGGCTAAAGCTGTGTTATGATAAAAATATGAATAATTCAAAATCAAAGAGTTTATTAATGAGCTCTACTGTGAATCATTATATTCACTGGCAACTAATTCTAACCTTTCTAAAATTTTCCCTTATCTTGCATTTTGCATTTTCCCTGTTGCTATTTTATACCTGAACCTCTCTCAGAAGGAGGAAAGATTTTTTTTAATGGAGATTATCAGAATCAACTGATATCTAAAGATTCTGAATTAGTTTTCTGAAGAAAAAATTTAGAAATAAAGTTTTAGAAATTACAAATAGAATTCATCATAATGGACTTTAAATGAAACATACCTTTTTTTTTGTGACATAAAACAGCAGAACAAGGTAAAAGTTAGCCTTTTATGGATGGAGAAAACAGGAGGAGGTGAAATTATATAGCAAAGATTATTCTGAGTTCTTCAAAAAGATTTTCCGACAAACAGAGCATTCTGAATGCATTTTTCTCTAATGGAACTAATTTACCACCACAAAATTTATTAGTTCTGTAGCTGATGTATTACCATCTATAAAAAGAATTGAAGCACAAGCTCATGTTCATAAAGACTGCTGGTTTGGGGTTTTTTTATCCAAAGTTCATTGGGATATCAACAATTTTACCAACATATGCAAGTTCTTTAATGTAAAGGACACTGGGAACAGATGACTAAAATAAAATAAAATAAAATAACATGCCAATTCCCTTTCCTTTAGAACTGAAAACAGAATACTGGATTAATCAAAATGTATGTTCTGGATAAACTGGAGAATAAAACTGGTTTAAATAGGACAGCAATTTACAAATAAACATTTAAAAAAAATCTAGACAGAATTCATTTTGTTTAGATTAGAGCAGAAGCTTGCAGTCAGTGCAAGTTTCATTGAGTTACTCAGAACTGGGGACCAGTTTACCACTCTGTATCAGGAACACTGCTGCAGCTATATGCTTAACTTAAATCAGTCAAATTGAACTTACTGTTGATTAAATTTTAATTTATTTTATAAAAAGGAATGACTGTATTTACACTTTAGCTTCTGTAAGTCACTGCCTGAAACCAAACAGATTTTACTGAATATTTCTAAAGACAATTCCAAACCCAGTGTCTATATACTTTTGAGAGTCAGCTGAAAGTTGTACCAGATCTCACTAACAGTTCATTAGTGAAGTATTGGGGACTACACCTTTAATGTTCTGAAGCATAATGTATAAAAAAAATAACTGTGGATTGCTGAATGGGAAAAGAAACAAAGAGAGCACTTGTAACAAATATTTCCCACTTACTTTTTACGTATGAAATTTCAGCATGAGATTGTAAATATTTAAGGAAAAAACCCTAGGGTTCTCCTTTTTGAAATTTTGTTCTCTTTGTCAAACCAATCAGAAGGCTAGGAAAATACTTTGGAGTAAATTTTTGTGATTAACGCAGAGATGTTCATTTAGAGGGATTGAGAAAGGTTGTCTACACAGAAGACATTCCTGTGACTCTTTCACCGCGTCTTACAGCAGACTCAGCTCACACGCACCAGCTGCAGGATGGACTTCTGCCACATGGGCCTCAAGGGAAATGCAAGTTGAGAGAATACCATAATTTCAGATAGGCTAGAAATAATGCAATAGGGCTACATGTAGTACTTTACTCTGGCGTGGTAATAAAGGAACATCATCCTCATTTGCTTATACAGACCTCTGCAGTGTCACATTTGAAGACAGATGGGTTGCCCACCTAAATGTAACCAAAAAGAAAAGGCTTAAGAGACCTTCACCATAATACGTTAAGTATGCTAGATGCAATTATGGTTTTCTTTGCTCTGTTTTAGGCCTTGACATGTTGTCACCAAATTCTGTCATACTGTCAGTGTAAGATTATATGTAGTCTGAACCTTGCACTTTCCCCCCCCTTTAGTCATTAAAAAATAGCAAAATTTGATGTTTTGCTTGTCAGACAGAAAAAAACTTGCATTTTCAATTTGTTTTCCATTTGCTTTCAGTACAGAATAACTTTTGTAGTGATCATCTTCATTTTAATGACAAACATTTACCAAAAACAAAGGACCTTCTACTATTTTCTCTGAAGACTATGAAGATGACAGAACCCTTTCTAATGATATTTTTTTTTTACCAAAACCATTTTGCTGCCAGATATCTTGGCCTTCATTCAAGACTTTCTGACTGCATTTTAACTGCTTTCAATGAAGCACTGAAGAAAGAATGAAATTCTGTGCTCCAAAGGAACTTAAGCAGATGACATTTTCAAAAAAAGAAAAAAAAATCCACATATTTTCACTCTGTTTTTAATGGAGGGGAGTACTCTGGTTGGTGTGGTAGCAGAACTTACCTTTTGTGCTATCTACACTTGAAGCATGTGTCCTAGAGTCTATATGTAAAACGTGTTGGAAGAGTCCATTAATAATCCAGAAATTATTTAATGTCTATTGTTTACACCAGTGGCAAATTCTCTGGAAATCATACAGCAGATATGTGAGCTATCTATGTGACTTTCATGCTTCAACCCAGTTCCTTGGTCAAGATTTAAACAGGCAAGCACATAATCAGGTGCTATGCTTAACTAAGAATGTACACAGTGGGAACATTCAACTTTGGGACTGCTTGTTAGGAAAACTCGATTTAATTTTAACTCCTACTAATTATTTGTTTTTCAGAGTGTTTAATGCTTCACAAAGGCTGCCAACATAATTAGCATTAAGTTACAACAACACGCTGGAAGATGAGATGTTAAACAAACTTGAAATCTAATTTACAATGCTCTCTTAGCCCTACAGATGAGATGAGCTCACATATGGGACAAATACCGAGAAAGTGTAATATGCACAAGCGGTCTTTTTCTAGCAAGAATAGTGCTCTTAGGGAGCTATTATGCCTCCTCTCTTCACTTGTTTGACTTGCAAGATTTACAAATACAAGAAAAACTCAATCCAGTTGAAAAAAAGAATCCCAAGCATTTTTAAGAACTCCAAATATGACTGGAGAGCTGCAACTTTTACGGTATTTTAACTGTTTCAGCTGCCCTGCTTCATAAAAAGTATCTGAAATTATAACTTGAAAGCAATGCAAAAAGTAACAAAAAGAGATATTTATTTGGGGCTTTCTTCCCTCTTCATTTTAAATGAGAAATGAAAAATTTCTTGCAGGTCAAAGACACTTTATTCCATTACCAAAAGTCCATGACATTAAAGAAAAAACAAGTCTGAGATCTCAGCATATTTGTTTTGGAAAAGAAAAACTAGACACTGAGCTGTAGATGTTTGTCTCATTTGAGTAGAGTACAGGCCATGTTATAACTAAGCTGCATCTCTGAAGCTACAAAACTTTCACTTTAAAAATGTAAAACAAGGATATGTTGAAGATAGATCAATAGATAGATAGATACATAGACAGACAGACAGACAGACAGATAGATAGATGTATACACAGAAAACTTTTCCTGTAAGAATTCAACTACATTTGAGTGTTACCTTTTAAAGAATTCAAAACCATGATGTGACTAAAAGAAAAATTATCTTTCATGTTTAAAAGAAAAACCCCTTGGTTTTCTCTAGATACATCCTTTGAGTTCCAAAATTTCAGTTGTGACTCCCTTAAAGGGGGAGAAGAAAAAGAATTCCAACTACATGGATTAAAGATCCCTGGAAAATACCTGAAATCTATAGTCTTTCTTTTCCATGATATACAGCTTCTATCAATTCGTCTCCCAGGTTCCAGAGCCCTGACTAGAGAAGTACATGTGGAGCAGTGGTACAGCCACAAGGACTTCAGCTGGGAATGGCTTACCTATTCTGAATATCCTATCCAAAAGCATGAGAAAGAAAAATGTAAGCATGCAGAATTTACAACATTTCCTCTATTTTCATACCTCTCACCTGGTTTCTCAGAATGAGCATATCTAGATTGCATCACTACCTGCACAATAATTTGAAACAATATAAAACATCAGCACTGCAATCACACTTTAGTAGAATCCTTTGCTCACAAAGTTCAAATAAATTTTGTTATTCAGAACAGGGACATCAGACCAAGCAACAGCAGTACACATGATTCTATGCATGACGTAATCACAAAGAGCTTAAATGACTTTGGTCAAGGTCACAACCGAACTGTAGGTCGGATTCTCTAGCTCATGCTATTTCAACAAACAGAACACCTTTTTTTTGTCAGTAAATAATGCAGTTTGTCACCAAAAAATATGCACTGTTTATTGCTTTTGTGACTTTACACATTATTTGTATATTTACCATACTTTTGTTGGTATAATAAAACCTTCACTCCAGTGTTCTATACTACCAAAAATGCTACTACCACTGTTACCTCAATAACAGAAGAGTGCTAGGGTTGATCCTACTAAAACCAAGCTAACATTATTGCAGTCTACATTTTTGTTTTCCTTTGGAAAAAAAAAAAAAAGAAAATAAACCAATAGAATATGTAATTCCCGGTACAGATGGTTGTGTCTCCTGCAGATACTAGCTCAGGACATAGCATCTGCTACTTTGCCTATTATCTGTGATATACGTGATTTTCTACAAATCAAGAGAAATCGTTGTCCACATCAGAAATACAATCACTGAAGGACAACAGTGTCCTGCTGAGGTACACTGACTGCATCAGCAGGTCTTCTGCCTCCCAGCACACAAGGAACAAGGAAGGCAACTGATGTGATCTGCTTGCAAGGAGAAAATACCACTCTAAAAGCAGTATTATTAAGAACTATCATGCACATTTTTTTGTTAAATCCTTGTGGGAAGGCTTGGGAAAGGATGAAAATTAATGCAGAAGGTATTACTGAGAGCTGACAAGTATCAAGGTGTTCAATTAACTAAATGTAACATATAATTTGTCTTTAAATGCCTTGGAAAGAATCTACTGCGAAAGACTGCAATTTAACATCAAAGTTTAAACAGTCAGGGTTACAATTTTAGAAGCTCATTAGTCTGAAGGTGCATCGTGATTTTCTGAAAAGATGAATGATTAAAAACAGAGTTAAAAAGAAAGTACATTTGGGCACGAATACTTGATCTGAAATCTCTGTTCGATTTCAGAGAATGTTGTATCTCTGATTTCAGACTGTGAGAAGCTTTGCCTATTACATCCACTGCATTCTTTTTAGTACAAAATAATAAGAGGTCACCTTTAACTCAAGGAATTAGAACATCAAGTATCCTCTTTCTGAAATGCAGTGAAAAGACACATTGTTTTTATTAGAAGGCTATTATTTACTGTAAATATTTTGCAAGGTCGTTTTCCACATGTACTACTGCCAGCCCAAAAAATGCAGAGTCCAGCTCCTGAACTGACACTAAGGTCCGTGTATATATTTCGGGCAATTCTGGACAAGTCAGGCCAATTAAACTAGAGTGTCTACAAACTGGCAAATTCGGGTTGCTCAATAAAAACAAAGAATGCAGTGACTGGAGAACATGGAACAAAGGTTAATGTCATCCTTCTGCAGCTACCAAAAGCAGGCCTGAGGCTTGGTGGCTGCGCTTGCAAAGAGCACCTGCGGCAGAGCACACTGCACAGCCTCCCACCCCACGGCAGCTGGTGAGGCGTGTGGTGCCACAAGCCCACGGCCAGGCTCCTCCCTCAGGCGCGCTGCATTCGACACAAATTCAAACACTGAATTCAACACAAAGCAACCGACCCGCTGGCACGACTGACTGTAACCAAAATACCTTCCATGCTCTGCTGTACTTTTTGCCAGAGCTGACCAAGACAGCAGCTTCTCTTCTCTAGAACTCGTGTCCTACATCCCCTCTGTATGTACAAGAAAGGTGACGGCCAAAAATAAGGAAAACACACTCAGGCAAATTCGTCCTCTCTCCTCAAGCAGCATTAAGTTGCAATAAAACTAAAATATTGTTTCTCGCCTCTACATAAAATTATTCAATTTAACTTTTATACAGCAGCTAGGAAACAATGTATTTTGACTCTTTGATGCTTTGATTCATTAAAAAAATATCCAGACCTTATTGGACAGCCAAAACACAGGCTGGCTCATAGTTCTTTCTGTAAACTACGACAAGGTACTCCTTCTAGGTGTCTCTTGTGTTTATTAAAAAGATAAGAGATTTTACAAATAATAATTAGGCACTGGTTAAAGTGGTTTTTTTTAAAAAAATGACACTTGATATCACAGAACTGTTAACTCCTAAATTATCAAGTTATTCAATCAGCACCCCTTTCTGAACACAGATTTTTCACAGCAGAAGCTAACTTATGAGATCACCATACAGGTTGAACCATATAGTTTTGGCAGCTGAGTCCCAAACTTTTAAAGTTTTTTAGTCACATTTCTGTTCAACTGTTTGCTCTACTGTGCAATGACCAGAAGCTCACTACATTAAAACCATGTCCCTTGTATCCTTCCTAGTCTGCTGTTGGATGTTTCCTATGAAAGAAAAACCCAACCAAATATAAAAGGATTTAAAGATAACGAAAATAAAATCCAAGTTCAGCTGCTGTGCTCAAGTAGCAAGATACAAGTGTTTCATCATATTATAAAATGGATATGCATGTTTTAGTAATGCCTTGGGTAATAGTCACTCATTTTTGTTTAACTAAAAGGAACTGTATCATCTCTTCCTGAAAGGTATGGTCTATAACTCAAGGTTTCAAGGTCATTCCCAATGTGGAAAGGTAAAGTCCTAAAGAAGAGGAAAAAAAAAAACCCCAAAAAAAGAGGGCTAGCCAAGCTGGTTGGTCTCACTGGAAGCTGGAAGATCCTCCATCCATATCTGGAGAAAACATATCTGGAAAAAGCCCCACAGCAGCATGGCATGGGTATGCAGGAGCACAAAGGGAGCTGTGGAGAACAGACCTTTACTGCCTATCTCACTCCTGCATGGCCAGGAAAACCTCTTTTAGTATCTTACTGGGCTAGTGAGTGTCCTAATGCTTAGTCTAGTAGTACACTAAATTCCATCTTAAGGTTTTGGATATTTTACTTCTAGTAAGTAAAAATTGCTTTGCAGTTTCAAGCTGCATATACCTCGCTTGTAAGGTCTCTTTGCACCTGTTGAAGATTCCCAAATATCCTGCTGCAAAAGAGGAATGACAGCACAACAGGGAAGGAAACTGAAGCACAGGTATGGTATAGTAAGTGAAAGCCCTTGGATTGCAGAACTGCTTGTGGAAAAGCTGAGTTTTAGTATTCCAGCCTTATAGAAAATCCTGATCTTTGAAAAATTAAGTTCATTTATCCAGTCCTACACGTAACTTTCAAGTCCCAGGTTTTTAAAGTTCTTCTGCCTTGTACTCCAAAACTGTCTACAGCTCAAGATATTTTTAATGCAGCCAATATAATAGACAAAACAAATTCTATGGAACTGCACTTATATCTACTCAAGTTTAAAAGTATTAAGATGTTTTTTAACATGACCAATGGCCTACTTTATAATGTCATCAAGCAAAATAAGCACGGGTGAACAATGTATCATTGTACTCCTATGCCTGGGAAACATAATCTTGAAGTATGGCATACCTGAAATATACATCTCATTCACTTCATATTAAGTGAATACTTTTTTACACTTTTGGCTGACCATGTTTGTCATAGAAGACTACAGTAACACTAATATTAATAAAAATCTTCTGTTCTGCAGTTTCACATTTTATAATTCTTGTTTGTGTATTAGAATAGGTTTTATTGTTTAAAGACTGCATACACTGGCTTTTATTGCTATTTTCACATTTTAAGTAGTCTTTTGCAAGTCAAAGTTATTCGTAAATATTTACTTAATTCATGGAATAAATAAAATTTTTAAAAACAACCGCCCTCACAAGCAAAAAACCCCAAAACATTGCAAAACCAATTTGCAGGCCTATATACAATTCCTGATACTGATACTTAGGTTTGCACCCAAGGCTCGTGCCAACAATTTGACATGATTTGCACGATTACCCAGGCAGATGCAATCATTTTAGCCCCACCATCAAAGGACTTGAAGCTAATGCAAGCTCACTGGCTTCCACAGAGTCTGCAACCAGGTTTCAACCCAGGCTGTAGCCCCACGGCACTGACACCCTCTATTTCTGTGTGTTCTTAACCTATTCAGGTACCTGCTGCTCTGGAACATTTGGAGGACTTTTTACCTTCCCTGCACCTTCCCAGTGATTAGGGACTGATCTCTTTTTCTGCCAGTCTTGGCAGCAGCAGATACCCTTAAGCCCTGAGTCACAAGCACCGTACACAAAGTACAGTACAGAGACTTCTCCTCAGTCCCAAGGCAGCCTGAGGCGAGACCGCAGCGCTGAGCACGGGGCCTGCACACGCCTGTGGGAGCACAGCTTCACTGAGACCACACAGGGCACTTGGAGGTCCCACCACCAAACCAGCACGAACATACTCCCCTCTGCAAGTGAGAACACGGAGGCTCTTGCCCTAGGCTTCTCACTTGAGGCAGGGAGTACAACAGGGAAAAGAAGCCAGCTAGCAGGGTGTAATTCCTGCCTGGGCAGTGTTCTCAGCACAGGCTGTCAGCACAGTTAGCATCCATCAAAACTGAACAGTTCAGCTTAAACTGCTCTATCAACACATGAAGGCATCATCTTCATCAGAACACTACCAGCCTTCAAAGTGTTCAGCTTCCCTTTTTCCTCACTAGAAATTACGGCATTTATTAGTACTGCAGCATCATATATGTAAGTGTTATTCTTGGACATCACTGTGCTGAGCAGTGCGCAAACACAGTTCAAAGACAACCCCTGACCCAGAAACTTGCAACCTAAATAATCCAAGACACTTGTCCAATTCGCATTGCAACGATGCCTTTAATACCCAATTAATATACTTCAATGCAGTTAACTGCTCTTGTGGAAAGCCACAGAAATTTTGTCAGTGGATTTCATTTATCACAGAAAAAGGCTTAAAAAGAAATATTGGATATCAATCTGGGTTAGAGAAAAAACAACTGCAAGTAGAGTCATGTTCTATTGTCTCAGTAAGAAATGTTCTAGATTGATCAGCCTGAGCTCTGAACTAGTATAATATCACTGCTTTGTGGAGCACAAGTATAAATGAGGACACACACCAATACTTACTACTTCTAAGTGATGGTGCAAATCACTTACTATCTCAAGATCAGCTGTAGTAAAAATTATAGCTGATTTTAAACTTTTAAAGAAAAAAAAACTACCCAAGCAAGAAAAATCTGCTGTTGAGACAATAAATTAAGAGGGTAAAATCACAGAAAAGGAAAATAAAGAACATACGAAATATTGAAAAAGCACCTCCTCATGTTTCCCACCATTAAACAACTAATTTCCTTGAATTTCACAATTTCACAACACTATCTATATCCTTGTATGGACCTCATAAATTTGAATTTTTAGGGCTGAGTCGTAAATTCCCAATAGAATCCACTCTTCAATATCTAAGGCTAGAGTCAGCATATTGGAAGCTTATTCGCAGTGAAGTGATAACCATGGCCTATACTCCTCACTTTGCTCAAGAAGTGAAAGAGAACCAGTAGAAAACCTCAAATTCACACTTCAGGGTGCACTTTTCAAAGATGTTGAACTGTTGAAGCAACGAATTCTATTTTGAAGTAACAAGACATGCCTTCTGCTTCAGTATGACCCTATTTTATAAGGATTGCTTTTGGGGTACTATGTCAAATAGCTTTCACTCATTTTGAAGGAAAATATTTTGAATAGTTTAAAAGGCTAGCCAAAAGAGGGATGAAAAATTCAATTATCACATCTAAAAATATGAGGATCAGAATATATAACTTTGGATCCAGTAATGAAATAATGGTTAAAAAAAATTCCATAAATTGCTTTCTTATCTGAAAGAATTTGGAGCGCGTACAACCATTCGTATTGACCAGAACAAAGACTGTTCTCTTAATAATGTTTTATAGATTCAAGATTAATTTAAAAAAAATCTTTTCATCCCTTAAAGCAGGTAAGTACTTCCCTGTAAGTATTTTCATTCTTTTCAGATTTTTCTGCTTAGAAAAATAGTTTTCACTTTGCTTACTACTTTTGAACTGTACATGAGCTCTTCCACTTTATTCTATTCTACAACTGATATACATATAAGTCCTTTGTAAATAATAGGGAACTTAACCTAAGAAAACTTTTCTTGCTCTAGTTAATCTGAAAGAAAGATATTTTTTTCTTTAATTAAGCAAGTAGAATTTTTTTTGCTTGTTTTTTAACTTTTTGTCTTTTGCACTCCCTCAAAGTTGGATCTGCTATTTTTGGACTACAGAAACACTGATCTTCTTTGGCTTGATATATTTTTGTGAAGGCATGACTATATCCAGTGACCCTTCATCAGTTATCGCTACTTTCCATATTTATAAGGAAAATTCTAATAACCTAAACCAACTGAACAGTATTCTTACTTATATCCCAAACTTATTTTGCTGAGAATACACAAACATCATTTTCAAAGGGAAGGAAAATATGAATTTAAAAAAACAGCAAACTCTACATGCATCAGAAGCTGCATCTGCTTTCCCCCTTAAATATACATAACTGTTTTGTTTTCAAGCAAAAGAACACATTATTTAGATATTAATCCCTCTGGATACACCTAGAAAAGGAATATTTTATTTAGATCAATTGTTTTTTTTTGGATCTGGGTTATGCACGTCAGACATTTACCAATGTACTTCTATGAATAGATTCCCCTGTTGCCTTCATTGTATGATAAAATAATGGATCTGATGGTCTATTTGTAACTTTTGCAGCAAAAATGCAATTGGTTACATGTGGTTTTAATTATTAAATTATTAAATGCTTTGAGATGTAAATATTATAAAACAGTAACCTAACATTTAAAGTTAAGCTACACTCAGAGTGGAAAACCAGGAATTAAGACTAGTAGGCAGAGAACCATTCATTCACAGCACAGCTGCAAGTCAGGATGATGACACGGCATCATTGCTTATTGTTGTTTTCAATATTTAACTCTTAATGTTTTCCACCACTGAAGAAACCTGGCTGCCAGTTGCACATTCTAGTTTCAGTGAGCTGTGAGCCAAGGGAAGGTAAAGAATCATGATAAACAGCCAGCACTGTCCACACACAAACACTATTTGATCTCTTGACAGTCATGAGACTGAAAAAAATGAAAATATATGTCATTGCTTCTGACCTTCTGAGCCTAATAATAGCCTTAAAATTAAATGTCCAGGCTTGGTTTGTTGTTGATGGGTTTTATTTGCTTGTTGGGGTTTTTCTGAGTTTTTTGGTTGCTTTTTTTAAACTAAGAACAAGAATCTTTACACTGGCACTGCAGAGAATGCAAAAAGCAATTTCCATTAGAAGGTGGCCTTGTTAAAATGCATGCAACATACAACGTCAGATAAGGTCCTCAATACAAGTAAAGAACTGAAATACATACTGAGAGGAAATTAGATAGCTAAGAAACATTTTTTCCTTCATGAATTACAACTGAAGTGTCAGTGTATCCACTAGCTTGTATCAAATGAATCCTTAACATTTGCCTCCCAGTTGTCATGTGTGAGCTGCTTTACTGGAAACTTTGTAATGGTGTCATATTTCCAAGAAATAAGACAGACATTTATTTGTAGAAAACAAGAATGAGCAGAAAGCAGAAAAATATTTCACCATCACACACAGATGGGATTTTGCATATGTGTGTTTTTTTAGTTTGTTTTTGTTAAAAAAGGAGAGAATACAGAGCAGAAACTGACAAAAGGGAGAAATGCTGACTAAAAAAAAACTGCGCAAACTGAACTGACTTCATTGCCAAAAGTCAAAGAGATGAACAAATAGAACAACAAATGGTGCCAAAAGTGTGCTCTCTGCAGAAGAAAATCCAGTTCTGTTCTCAGTTCTCCTCTGCAAATCCACAGAAATGCCAGGCATGTGATATGATCTGCTCTGGACATACAACAATGTAATGTGGGCATTTCTGGTTCATACTGCTTGGTACACAAGAAACAGGCACGTTATATCCTTGTGTGTATTCGGAAGACAATATTTTTTCTTCCTTTCCATAAAAAACCCAGATCATAAAGAGTGGCTACCTTTCACACAACCTAGAAAAGCAGCCCACTTCTCACAGAAGAGACAAAACACCCATTCTACAGAAGAGTAGAATTCTTCTACTCAGATTCTTCTAGTCAGATTCTTCCATGACTGAATGCCAAACATACTGACTTTCTTTTTCTTCATAAACCAAACTTTTCTAACTGAAATAAACAACTGATGCTCATGCACAAATCCATTTTGAGTAACCACATATGTATGGGAAACTGCAAAAACTAATCTGCTTGTAGGGCTCATAATTCAAATGTGAAAGTAATATCCTCATAACTGCTGTAGATCATGTGCCTCAGAGATGTTATAAATACAAACATCTTTTGAGTTAGACGCAATAAAAATTTAGATTTTCATTATGAAGCCTAGACATGAAAAACAGGAATATACTACTACCGGCAATCAGAAGGCAGATGAAATCTATGCAATGCAATCTTCCTCTCAAAACGGACATTAGGTATACAGCAACACTTGATGCTTTCCCCACCTTTGCCTTCCAAATTCCCTCATCTAGATTACTCTGCAGCCCTAGCAACCCATTTATACTCAGCTGGCTGTCCACCACCATTATCTGTAACACTTTCTGCCCTCATACATGACCTTACACTCCAATCATGGAAAATACCTTGCTCACCAACCCAAAGTGTCACTTGCTATAATTAGCATTCTGGGAGCTAACTATACAGTCATTAAGGCACTGAGAAAGACACATGTCCTGTCTTAGTTCAGTGTGTATCAAGTGATCCGTCAGATGACCATTAATGCAGTGAAGTCTTTATTCAGACAGCCAACTTGCCTGGCTCAACCCATGACCTGTCTCCACAGGTTATCTTTTGAGAGAGGTTAATGATGCTCTTTCATGTTACCTTCCTATATAATGTGGGGCTTCCAATCTCCCTTCCTATTCCCAGGATTGTCTGCAATATAAAAACTTAACTTTGAGTAGAACAATCTGAACACCAGGCTGTCATTCAGCAGCAACAGCTTTTGCTGAGCACACACAACTCCACAATAAAGGACACTGCCTACTGTGACTTCCCTCCTCACTGAGAACATGGAACAGAATGAGAATCTTTCCTCTCCATTCCCAAATCTTAATATTTTGATCTATTATGACTTATTACCATCATCTTGTTCCAATTTGGATGGTCAGTTAAATGTTTTAATACACCAAAGAAATACTGCTAATTCAAACTCATGTAATGTTACTATATAAGAGAAATTAGAGCATGGTGCTAGAGTGATGCCAAGAAATAGTTAACACCATCAAAATTTATTAATATAATTCACTCCTTTTCAAACCAAAGCTACCAGATTGCTGCCTAATTCCTAATTTCTGTTAGATGTATTAAAATTTGTTATGTTTTCATATATAGTAGCAAATGGAAAAGACTCAATGATAGAATTTATTTTCAGGATCTGTGTACAAAAATTTATTTTTTGTGTACAAAAAACAGTCTACTTAAAATAAAAAAAAGGTTCCCTCGACTTAAAACTAAGAAAAAAGTCAAGAGTAGCTGGGAAAAAATGTGCCTCATTTGTGTAAACTACACTTTTAACATCTAAGCAATTCAAAGCCATAAGGACCTTGGGACACATCTTCTGAGGACTGTGATTTCTACACAGAATAGAAATTATTCAGCGGTTATATTTGTCCGTTCTCATGATACATGGCTGTTGTATGGGGTTTTGAGGTTTTCTTCTGAGAACTTTTATTTCACCACATACCTCTATAGGGGCTAAGGATTTAAATGGTTTTGATGGGCTGACTAGTAACTGGAATCCAGGGTCAGTATCATTTGCTTGGCAAAATACTTACATATTCCCTCAAGCAAAAACTGGAAGCAAAACACAAAAAAAACTGACTGTGCAACTAGCATGAATGACATAAGTATCTAATTCCAAAAGCTAAAATAAATTCTTTTTAATGTTTCTGAAACATAAAATTAACTTTTTCCTTTTTTTAAATATGAATCTTTGACTGGGATCCAGTGACAGAAGGCAATTATGCTAGAGTTATAATAACCTAGTACTAACTTTTATATTTAACTTGCTTTTAGTTGTGTTGTGTTTCAGTTTTAGAGGAGTCTGTAGCTACTCAGCCTACTGTCCAAACTATTACAGTCAATTCGAGGACAGCAACTGCAAATTAAAATGTGGAAAATCCCTTACTAACTTAGCAGAGAGTTGAAGAAAATTCAGTGTAACTAACCAAATAAATAATCTTCTTCCCAGAATAACAGTGATGCAGAAGTGTGTCACTTTCTAAATATGAATAAGCAAACTAAAAAACTCAAAACTTTATGAGAGTGCTGTCATCATTCCCCCTGATTGAAAAAACAGTGAGGTGGTCTTTGTTTCTTTTATTTTTAGTGTTACTTATATACTATACATTCTTTTCCTGCAGTCTGTATACTAACAAATAAATATGTTTTACAGACATGTGTCAGACAGTAGCAAATATTTTTCAGTAATTTTCACTGAGTTGTACTAGTTTATTTTGAAAGCACATGTATAAAAAAGTTAATAAAAATTATTATTTCATCATCATCACCATCATCATCAAGCAGTTATATGTAATGATAGCAATGGATGCTGAAGTTATTCAGAGCCACTTCAAACCAACAGTTCGGGAAATACCTGAGTAGACATTCAAGAATTCCTGAGCAGCAATTGCATTGAAAGAAAATTAGTGGGAAGAGAAGTGGAGAATATGAGATAAAGAGGAGAGACTTTGCAGAAGTCAGTTACATCTGAAACAAGAACATGCTTATGCAAACACAGCTACTACAGATTGAGTAAAAATCTAGGGTACTCCTTCGTTGCCACTATGGGGAATATTTTGAAACTGTAATAGGTCATTGTGTCTTAATATCGTATTTTCAGAATATTCTTAAACTATTAGTCTAGCTGTAATATGAGGAAACAATATTGATAAGAAGTTTTAGCAATAAAACTACAAAACCATGATTCCTACAGTCATTTTTAAGATCGGGTATTTTTCCTTTTAACAAGTTGAAAAGGAATGAAAGCAGTAACTTAAAAATGCACAACAGTGTTTGATTTTACTGCTGACTTGAATAATTTAGCTGTCACAAGTAACTTCCCCAAACTGATTCTAAAATGGACAGACATGGAAAGGAATGGAAAAAACAAAATGGTCAACAAACAGAAGAAGCAGAAATGCCTTAAATATGTTGATGATTTTTCAGCTTAAGGAGGAGAAATCAATTCCAGGATCTAAGAGCTGTCCAAGGCATTAAATCTTTTAAAGAGAATCATTCTAATTGTCTTAGAGTTAACCTATCTCATATTCCTAAGCAATCCTATCCAATCAGAAGCCCCCTTTTTTTTTTCTTAAATACTTGAGAAATTCAATTTCCAGTTGTCAGCACTGATAGCCATTTATTCTGCACCTACACTGAAGTCTGTGGTAAAGGGAGGTTGGAAAACTAGCTGCAATTTAAAGTCACACTCTCAAATGCACTTCTGATTTTCATTGGAAGAAGGAGTTATATTACTGTAAGTGTTCTGCCTGTTCCCCTTTACTGATCTTGCCAAGAACTCAACTGCATTTTGCACTCTCTTTCTTTTTTCAGCACAACATTCAAATTACACATCCCCCCAAGCATTTTCCCTGGCTATTTTTTCTATATTATCCTCAGTACATTTATCTCACGAAGAAAATAAATGAAAATTGGTATAAATGCAGAATATTAACAACTACTCTTAAAGGCATTTTGTGGTGTCTGTCCAGTGTGTTAAATATGTCAATACACTGAAATGAAATTGTAGTGCTACAAGTAAACAGTGGGGTACAGATCTCTTTGCAGAAGTCCATCAGATTAAGAGGCAAATCACTGCTGACAGTGTCTGTCACAGAATTCAAGGCAACCAACACTCAAATTATCAAGGACTAGGGAGCTGCATTCTAACAATGTTTAAGTCTCCTGAATTCAAAATTTAAGAGACAAAGCAGGAGTAAAAAATAGAAAGACAAATAGAAAGAACTGAAAAAAAATCAACCTTACCTTTCACAAGCTCGGACAGTCCATGCAGCAATTATCCATAATGAGATACTAAAAACCAACAGTACAGTTCCTGGACATATTGTCATTAGAGTCTTCATAACAAAACGGGTATTGAAGTTTATCTTATTTAATGCTCCAATGCTTCTAGATGAGGCATCAGTGAAAAGTTTGCTATGCAAAAGCATAACTCTGGCAATAAGATAAAGTCTTAAGAACATTGGTATAGATAAAATAATATCCACATCAGCTGTTGTTGTGGATGGAGCGTAAGAAAAGGCGAGCCGGGCTGTCCATGTGAATGTGTAATTCCCAGGTATGGGATGTATAGCACACACCAGTATTTCCAAGCAGATAAAGAAAATACGCTCATAAGTCATGGCTATTCTCCAGTCATCTGCTCCATTGTCCACCATGAACAACTGAAATTATAAAATATAAGGTTAACTTTAGTACATTGTTCAAAAAACTGTTATAATTCCATTTTAAATTATCACAGTTTTCTATGCTGCCAAAGACCACTAAAAAAAAATTTTAAAAAATGCCACCTTAGAAAATGACATTATTACATCACTATGAAAGGAAATACAACTCTGGTTAAGACAAAAAGAATTTCTAATACACTATTTTTAAAACTGCACATGAAACTGAATTTTCATTCATTAATTATTAACTCAGAATTCCTCATATATTTTAAATTTTTTTTTTTTAAAGTCTGGACCCCTTGTCCATTCAAAATCAGTTGTTAACTCTAAATTCACAAAATTGAGAAGCATTTAGGTGTTTTTGAATAGATAACTAAATTACAAAGAAAAATATTTTTCAAGATTCCTGTTAAGCTTCAGCCAAGGTGATATTATACCTTCTATAGCAGTACCCAAGCTTTCTTCAAGCCACCAATAATAATCAATATCAATAATAATAAATATGAGATACAAAACTGCGTGAGAAAGTGCACAAAGACTCAAGAAGATACCTCATGGTGAAAATATGAAAAATAATAGCCAGCAAATATCAGAGTGGCCCAAGGATGTCCAGTAGCTAAAAATTAAATGCACATGATGGCTGTTGCACAACCAAGGCTTTCAACTTGGCACTCAGGAACCAAGGTACTAAAACATTTCACACTGTTCAGCAAATTATGTGCCTGATGATTTAAGAAATAAATAGCTAATCAAGCAGTACTTGTCACTAGGTGAGAGTAGAGATTTGCAAGACCTTGCAAATAGACTTCTTTTAGAGAGGAACATAACCCATATGTACCAAGAAGATACAATTTTAGAGAGAAGACCTTCTCATCACTTCAACTATACTTTGAATCCTAACAAGGCTGTTCAGTAAACAGGTAAGAGGGAAAAAATACTTTTGTAGAATTTTTAAAATTAGATTATTCAAAAATAATGGGAGACAGACAAAGTACATTATGTGCTCCCTAGCGTAAGAAAGGTATTTTTTGCATCCTAAACTCTATATACACACACTAAAACCCCATTCATCTGCACTGCTGTTTGCCCCCTTCCTTCTTTCAAAAGTTTAAAAATACAAGCTTGATTTCACTGCATGTGTTTTTAGTGATCAAAAAACCACTCTCTACATCCTCCTCGTAATACCTTCAGTTTATCTTTCATAAAAGTGCTCCATTGAAATTGCTTAGAAAAGTGATAGTCACACTTTCAGTGTGACTATAGTTTCAGTGTAGTTGATCTGATACAAAAAGAACTAAAGAAGTTAACCTCAGTAAGGAACACAATAAACCAAAATAAATTTTTATCTCTATGGATGTGGTTTTTATCCCTTATTTTCTTTCTCTCCATCTTATTACACTGGGTGTTGATGATAAGGTTTTGGCTCTGGGGATGGCTGCAGGGCTGATGTCAGCAAGAAGTGGTCAGGGTTGCTCTTCAATGTACTCACTGCAGAGCACAGCTGAACTCACCAGTAAAGCAGGTGGTGCTTCTGTGAAAGCACAGTTAAGAAAGGGCAAAACATGGCCCAGGCAGTGAGGAGTAAAAGTAAAAACGTGAGAAAGAACACTAGAAATTCTAAGATCGGAAAAGAAGAAGAGGGAGTAGGTGCTCCAGGCACCAGGAACAGAGAGAAACCCATACCATGATAAAAAAATACCATGATAAAGGTATTTCCCTGAAAGGTAATTCCCTGAAGCCCTTGGAGAAGACCACTCCAGGCCAAGCTGGATATTTGTTGAAGAAACGCTCACTTGCAGAGAGCTCACACTGCAGCAGATTCTCCTTAGAAGACCTAATGCTCACGTAAGTCCCACGCTGGAGCAGATTTATCCTGAAGGGCTGCAGACCATGGAGATCCACACATCTGCACAAAAAAAGTGGGACAAAAAATGTGTGGCAGAGAGGAACCGTCGTGGACACACTGTCCTTCCTCATGCCTTCTGTACCACTCACGGAGGAGACGACACAGGAGTTGGGAATTGAGATGTTGAACCTGAGGAAAGGGGGATGGGACAGCATATTTTTTGCCATCCTATTCTGCTTTTAAATATCAATAAAATTAATTAATTTCCCCTCAGTTTTGCCTCTTTTGCCAGTGCCAGTAACTGGCAAGGGATCTCATCTTCATTTCAAATTGCAAACTTTTTCATCTTATTATCTCTTCTTGTGCTGTTGAAGAGAGAGAGCAAAAGCATAGCTGGGTGCAGGTCTCACAGCTGGTCAAGGTGAATTCACCACATTTACAGACAGTTCTTATCTCTTCTGCAATACTATTGAAGACAAAGTCATACACTGTTGAATTAAGCTGAAGAAACATTACATGAATTCAATATGTGCACCATGAGCACATACCATTTCTTTTACCTGTGGTCACTCTGGAAGTTACAGATACTAGATTTGTGAATTGATACTGGAAGGTCAATTTATGTCTGTCTGTACGTCTGTCTTACCAAGAAAATGCAGGTTTGCACTTAGCAAATGCACTATTTGGTATGAAGGGACAAATTTCCAAAGTACTGTACAGCTCCAGTGCATTTGATTCTTGTGATTAGCCTGCAAACACAGTCAGATCTTAGAAGTGTTACATCAGTCAAGAAGAAATCTAGATATTTAGAACACTATCAGATCTCTCGAATGCTGCGTGGGTATACAAAAAAAAAGAATAAATTTACAATTGATTTAAATATTTCAATTGTAAGATACATATCAAATACATGTCAAAGTTTCAAAATCTGCTGAAAAAAGCAATGGTCTTCTCCATTTTTATGTATGCTTTTCATAGATTTCAAAAAGAATTCTATACGCAGAAAGTCAATTAATGAAAAATTATACCTTCAGTACTGATTCAATTTAAAAGGTGAGAAAAGAGAAATGTTGAGCTAAACACGGGCATTAAAATCTGATTTTGCCATTTTGTAGGAGATAATGTTATTTTATGACTGAATTTTTTAAAAACATTGAGACGTCATTATGGAACACATACTTGATAACACTGTCACCTGTCAGCAGAAGAAATCCTAAAATGAAACATAGAGAAAAATTTCTCTGCAGATCTCAGTGGAATGGTTATGCTTATGGACACAGAAGATCCTTATCGACCTCCTGTGACCTTAGCTGTGACAATTTATTCCAAGAAAATTAATATATATATTTTAAAGTGATAATACCTTTAGCTGTCATATAATGAGATTTAGGAGGTAAAAACATGAAAGGCAGAAAACACCGCTAGTCACAAAGACACAGATACAGTAAAACATTTCTATTTCATAACAATATTGACATTTCAAAATTGCATTTATGAGGATAACATTGTTACAGTTCTTTGCCTAGGTTCAAACTATGACAGATATCATACACTGCAGCACACGAACACTCCTCAACCACATGCTGTGAATAACAATTAAAGTCAGACATAATAAAATGACACAGAAACTAGTACAGGATTCCATGTACATTTTATATGCTTGCAATTATGAAATCCATTTAATGCAAGCTTCACTTCTAATTTGGAAGATACAGAGGTATTTGTGAATGTCTCTGTGCTTGGCTATGTATATTTCCACTCCAGAAAGTGAGGAACATAAATAGAAGGAAAAGGACAGCTGAACAGCACAATTCAAAGGGTATGTACGCACACTCTTGGCTGATTTCAGACAATCTGGCTGTAATAATCATGCATTGATTTCAAGATACTACTCCTCATCTGAATGGAGAATGATGCTAGCAATAAAATGAGAATTTAATAAAAGAGTGACCAAGTCTTTCTGTAGATTTGAGTCCTGCACTTCACAGAGAAGGACAAACTCCAGTCAAGGTCACATATGCTATTCTTATTCATAGTTTTCAAATTTTTTGTAATTATTCAGAGTTAAAATCTAATGCAAGTACTTCATCAGTGTCCTGCAAGGTTCTCCAAATATAGAACTCTCATATACTTTTACTATGACTCCACTTCATGTGAACAATTCTGAAGGTATTTTCACCTGGAACTATGTAATGTATTTCTAGCATGTTCTATGTGAATCTAAGATATAGAATCAATGTTCCACTTTAAAAACATAAAAATGACAGATATTTATGTAGATACATATGTGTATATTTACATTACACTTGTGAGTTACACAGTTACATTTATATAACACCAGATTAAAAAAAACAGAAAGGCATTCTAAACAGACAGATTGCACACCATGACAAATTGGATCAGAGACTCCCTAAAGGAGAGAAGCAAAAGGAGAGAAGTTAGCTTTCTAAATGTTGGTGAATGCAAAGAAAAAGGAAACGAGTCATGTTTTAAAAATGCCTTTGCAGGAAAAAGAAGAAACCTGAGAACTACATCACTACCCTGCTATAATACTGTGGGGATACAATAATGCAGGAGCAAAAGGGAAGCAATAATCAGTGATAAGGCAGCATCAGCTGTAGAGCTGGAAGCATTCCATGGAGAAAGGAAATCAGCTTTACTTACAGGAAAATTGTTGCAATTGTTTAATTTAAGAACCCAAATTAAAAATGGTTAAATACTGGAGTCACTTAAATCTTACAAAAGAACTGATAGGACTATGATTAACAGTAGCAAAATATAGCCTATGGGATTGATGACTTACCAGAATTTTTGATCCAGTATTTTTCTATAGTGGGTATTACACAAAGTATCATTCACACAATCAAAAAAATAAAAACATTATGGTAGACAAAGAAGATACTCTTTGTCCCACTGGTCCAAAAAGCCAAGTTACTGTCCCACAGCACTGCACTAAATAAAAATTATTTAAAGCCATTTTCAAGTCATGACGGGAGACTGCCATCTTAAGCCTTTAGCACAGTTGCCTCTAACTAGGAGATGGAAATTACTTTCTTACATCATCAGAAGGCATGTAATCAAATGGTCTGTAAGTCACCCAAATGCCTGTTGACCTTGGAGAACCTTCCAGGAGTTTCTGGAAGCTGCTATACTCCTCATCTTAAGTACAATGCCCTGGATGAGACATCTTAGTGGGTTTAATACATATGTAAAGTCATGAGGCATCAAACTCCTTCTGCACATACAAAGCACAGAAGGCAAATAATACATTTTTTCACAAATGACATGAGGGACTACCTATCTTGTATTTGCCAGAATGTTTTCCATATCCAGAATAAAAACCAAACTTTCTAGTAGGTCACTAGAAACTAATCCACTAGGTCTAGTTATCTACAAAATGAAACATGTTTAGTTCATTCAAATGAGGGAGCCAGACTGCTCTATTACTTGTACACATGCATGAACACACATATTCCCCTCCCAACTATAAACATCCCAGTTTAAACAGAAGATCTTAAAAGTCTGGTACTTAGTATCAGCCCAAAAATTATTATTTGTGTAGTACATTTAAATTTGACATCTCTGTGCAAAATTTTTACAATGATTAATATTTTGCTATAACTAAAGCATGTATGCAAAGCAAACTTCGTGTTAATGATTCCTGATGGCTAAACATGCCCCCCTCTTAAATACTGTATTTAAATGCTATCATCTTGAGAAGAGATGGGGAAAAGAGGCTCAGAGAATTTATAGTCCTTGTGAATTATATTTTCAGAAGTGCAGTACCAAAAATTTCACATTAAAATACATCTGAACAGTACATCTTGGTTACTCTGACAGGTCACTAATAACCACAGTCATTCCAAAAAAATGATGTGTGTGTTAAACAATGCTCTTAACCAGGTTTGTCTGTGTCTTTTTTTAATATCCATCCCTCAGATCATTATTTTAAAAAGGGAGAAATTTTAGAAAGAAAAGAATTTAGAACCAATGAATAACATAGGGTTAAACTCTGCATGAGCACACAAAGTTAAATTCCACCTACCCATATTTCCCTTCTGGTTTAATCCACATGCTAACAGTATTCTTTTTAGCTTTTTCTCTCTAAAGATATTCAGAAGCATTCCTCAATATTCTTAAATGGTACTGTACAGATTTTCAGCTGTACTCTTCATCCCAAACTATGCAATAGCTTAACACCCCCTCCTCCCCCCAACAGCCTACAATGCCAAAAGACCATTATAGCACAAGCAATTGCTGGGACGTACATAATTTCTTTCCATATAGGTCTCTCCATATACATATATGTGCTCTAGGCACTCAAAAAAGGTGAGACACTCCTGATAATGTCCTTACTTTCTATGCAGTATTAAGAATCTAAATCCAAGGACTACAAAAATAATAGAAAAAACATTCCAAGATATCAAGATTCTTTCCCAATGATACAGAGAACCCCCTAAGAAAAGAATAATTATGGATTGAGCTAAGAAGTCATCAAAAGCTCATAAATATATTAAAAAATCAAAGTAATTAGATAATGAGCTTACTATTAATAATAGATTGTAAACAAAATTAAAACAAAAGCAGAGTTTTTTCACTTTCATTATTAAACAGATATTTCACAAGACAATTTCCTAGCATAATTCTGTTTGGAGTCTTTCTTGAACAATCACAGCTGAGCTTCCTCAGATCTGTAATCAACAGAGAGATATTTGGCTACATGAATTTTTATGAACCTTTGAACAAATCAGAGCTCCATAAATAAAAGTCCACCACTCAGGGTGAGTATATTCATTTGAGATATTCAGCAAAATAAGCACTATGTGACTCAATTGAATTGACAGAAACAGAAGGTTCTCCTTGCCGATGTCTATGAAAAGTATTCCTCCACTTTAACAACGTTAATTTAACAGCTATTTCATTATGCCAGCGTTTCAGATCCTACCCCCTGTGCTGCATAAAACAACAAAAATAAGCTCCTAAGTTACCACATGAAGAAGACTTCCATCCAGCATCAGAAATTTCCAAAAACTGTTGTGCCTGGCCTTGAGAATCAATAATGTCCTCCACGCAGATACAGAAGCAGCATGGTTTATCAAAGCTCTGAACATCACTGAAGTGCAAGAACAATAAGAGAGAAAGGAAAAAACTGGGAGAGTGGCGGATACACCTGAAGGCTGTGCTGCCATTCAGTGAGACCTTGACAGGCTGGAGAGTTGGCCAGGGAAACTTCATGAGGCAAGGGCAGGGTGTGTTGCACCTGGGGAGGAAAAACCCCAAGTACCAGCACAGGCTGGGAGCTGACCTACTGGGGAGCAGCTCTGTGGAGAAGCACCTGGGAGTCTTCGTGGATGACAAGCTGGCCATGAGCTCGCACTGCCCTTGAGGCCAGGAGGGCCCGTGGTGGCCTGGGGCGCACTGGGAGGAGTGTGGCCAGCAGGGTAGGGAGGTTATAAATGGTTAAATCCTGGAGTATGCCCCTCTACTCCTAGGGAGACCACACCTGAGTGCTGTGTACACTTCCAGGCTCCTCAGTACAACAGAGACAAGCAGCTACTGGAGAAGGTCCAGAGGAGGCCCAAAGAGCTGAAGGGTCTGGAGCATCTCTAAGGCCTGAGCAAGGTTATTTGGATGTAGCCAGCCCTTAAGAAACCTACCAGTAGCCTAAGCTAGCCAGACCACACCTTGTTCTGAGTTCAGCTTCCTTCAGCTGCCAACCTGCATTGCCCTGTGCTTTTGCTGGCCCACCCCGGCACACCCCCCCTACTAAAAGAGTGCACAAAAATTGTGCCAGTTTTGTTACATCTAAAAAAGAAATTTGCAAAGTAAATTGATTGCTTAGGTCTACTTTCACAAATTTATAAAAAATTATCACACTGAAAAAACAACCATGCTAATGAAATAATCTCTAACAACAATAAAAAAAAAACTCTTCAAAAATTTCTTCTGGTGTGTTAGGTCTGCTTCAACTACTACAGTGAACTTGGTAGTACAAGGATAGAAACATTGATATCAAAGTAAGGGATGATTTTAGCTTTTCACTGGAGCAGCAGTTACCAAACTTTGTACACGAAGAACACAGCACATTTTCGTATAAAGTAACTGTGCTATTTTGCAGAACTAAATTTAAAAATATATATCAAGAAACATAGTGGTTTGTGATATGTTTTTCTCCATTTCAAGTACCTGAGAAATAAAGTAATTCTAATTCTACATTCTTCTTGCAGATGCAAAAGTCACTGGAAGAAATCTACATTTCAATGTATTTATGTTATTAACTTTAAATAATTATTTTACAATTCTTCATTTAGGATTTGTTTTTCTTCATTCAGAACTAAAATAGTTTGTTCTATGGATCGCTGCATGAAGAAATCACCATCTCCCAAAACGACTGCCATCTGCCACTGTGAGAGAAGCCTCACTCTCTTCAGGGATGATCAACTTCATTACTACCAGGAAAACTTGAATCAATTTTTAAAAAGGATGTATTTTCTGAAGAAACCAACAATATTTTTGCAGGGGAGACAGGAGTTAAAGGAAGAAACACTGAATCTGAGGCTAAATAAGATGAGCTAACTCATTCATTCTGCCAAAGGAGCACAACAGTGACTCTAAAATAGGAAATTGTTTTTAGGAAATTATGAGTACCAACACATCATATACACAAAAATCTGTCTTCTCAGTTCCTCCTCTAGTGTTTACTTATCACATAAATACTTCAGGTATGTGAGAAAGTTTGAATGCCGAGGTCGTTTTATACTAAGTACATTTTTATTTACATGACAGTGGGTGAGTACACATCAGCACCACAGGAATCATGAACTCTCTGTGTTTTTACTATCTTGGAAATACAGTTTAACACAGAATTTCATTCAAGCGTATGTTAAAAACAACTACAAATATAGAAATATAAAATCCAAGTATTGTCCTAAAGCGTGACTACTAAAATAAGGGAAAGTATGTTGTGCAGAAGGAAAAGCAGAATGGAGTTAAAAGTACTTGTGTATTTCAAAATCCTAATTAGCATAATTATGCACGAACTCCAAGTTTAGAGGCATTTGGTCTTATTCAAATGTCTCTGTAATACATCCTGGCAAATAAAATTTTGAGAGGGCAGCAATAAAGAAGGTATGTACTTAATATCTTTTCCGCTAGAAAGCCTAAAGTGGGCTTCTGGCTAAACTGTATGGTAGATGAAGTCTTCAAACTGCTTCAAAGATCAACCTAAAATATCTTTAAGTAGGGCAGTTTTCAACATGAGGTTCAATAAACATAGGCTCAAGTTTCTTTACAGGTATTTATCTGCATTTCTTCATAGGTAAAATACCATTTTACTTGGTCACTATTAATTATCAGTACACCTGCTTCCTCAGGGAAAAGAATTGTCTCAGCCTATGTCTTAGTACACAAAGTTCTTTTTGCTGCCCAAAAATTATTTGAATGTTACAGCTTCATCTAATCTGTCTGGTTTACAGCAGCTCTCAGGTAAATGATGCTCTGTTCTCAAAGAAACTTGCTTCTTTAATATCTCTGGAAACCAAATATATCAAACATGCTTGCAGCACTGGTTTCAGCCAGGGTTTCAGCCCTTATCATCCACAATTTAAAAATAAAACTGCTGTTCAAAATGTTTCAGAAAGCTTTATTTTCACAACCCTTATGCTCAATGGGACATACTAGAGCAGCAAAAATTCTGATGTCCAGCAGTTGACATAGGATGTTCCCAGCCATAACATACATACAAAAGCCACTGGTGAAATGCAAGGACTATTAATTTTCAATTTGCTGACACAAGCTGTATACAAAAAAACCCTATCCCCTCTTTTCCTTTCCAGTGCCAAATGGTGGGGGAGAAGAATGGCCTGCCAGCAGACAGCCACACTGTTAAATTTCTCATCTGACTCCATTGCATCCTATTCTGTTGCTGGGAGGCAGACAAATGTCTAGTCATGTACAGCTCCCCATAAAGAGAACCACTTTCTTTTCTGACAACTGAATCTGAAAACCAGACTGGCCATGGCTAGTCTTATATCAATACCTTTTCAAAACATAGTGCCATTAAACTGTCTTAAAACTACACTGAAACTTATCTGGCAATTCATCAGGCCTAGCACTTGTCTATCATACCACATGAAGTTTAAATTATTCTAGACTATCATACTGCAAAAATTACAACAAAATGCAAATTACTGGCTTTTATCATAAAGCTTAATCCTGAATACGGGCAAAAGAATGGAGTGGTCCTGGTGTGAATCCCCTTTATCCATGACACCATTCAGATAAGGATCATATTCCATAGCAGCTGCCATAAGGTACCTTTTCAGTTGTACTTGAATTTGAATGGACAAGAATTTCTGGTCTAGCAGTCCACTTCTTATGTAGTGTCCAGGAAAAAAATCATGGGTAGTAAACTACGAAGAAATTTACAAAAAAAGAACCCACTACAATCTCGCTATAGTAGCTGCATGGTTAAAACTGAATTTTATTGCTACTGAGAGAAATGGCCAAGGCAAAGTCAGTTAAGAGAACTTCAGCATATTCATAAATCAGTGTCTGTTCAAGAGTTTTCAAATCCCCCTGAAAAAATATTTTAATGATAACAAAGGTGTTGAGGATCAAATCATTAACATATAATAAGGCTGCACTCAACTGAAATGCTCTAAAGATCCCACTAATTTAGATACTCCAAAATACAGAATGCACTTCTGAAGTCAATTGCTCATAACTGGTGTAAAAGCAATAACTAGTACTTGTACCAGAAACACAGTGAGAATAATTTTGGCGAAAATGTCATTAAACTTAGATGCTATCAGTGAATGCTCAGGATCATTATTTCTAATATTGTTTTTAATATATCGAGGTAGAAGGTAATTTATTTTGGGCTGTCAAGCCACACCTGGACATTAAGTCTTTCTCCAGGTTCCCAGACTGAATTCAAATTTCTTATGCATGGGTTTTATTTTGTATTTATTTATTTATGTTGTGGATGCAATGGTGCAGACTGAATCAAAGTTACTGTGCCACTTTTGTTTTTAATTAAAGACGTGCCTTATTCTCTGGCTGCAAGAGACCATATTCTTAAAAGCTATTGACAGCTATTAACAACTGTCACAAAACAAGAAATACCATTCACCAACTAGAACAAATCTTTGTTTTGCTAAGTGGCTGAAAATGAAGCATTGCTTCATAATGCATTCCTCTACTGAAAGACACTACCATAAGAGGTCAGTTATAGGGCACATGAAAATGACTGTGTAGATCTGCAGTAATGCTACAGAACTTGCAGAGCTATGAAAGATGGAATAAAACTTTTAATAGTAATAAAATGCTTCATAAATAATAGTATCTCATTAGAACATATTGTGGAACACTGCGTTCATTTTATATTGCAGGTTTTGGGACATCTGCTAAAGTAGGCATATAATTCTTGAAAATTATAGGCATAGATGGATGGCAATTACAATGTCTTATTTACATGACAAATGACTGATCTGAGCATAAGACTACAAGACAGGCAAGCCTAAGCTTCAAGTTTAGCTATGAAGCCATCCCCAGATTTTATCCACAGCACTTGAACTCTTAATCTCTGTGTTCCCTTTCATTAAAACACCTTTTATGTGACCAAAAAAAAAAAGTGAGGAATTGTCCAGATAAATGCCTTTTACAATGAAATACTTTTACCATATAAATACTTGCTAGAAAAGTTTTTCCTTCTTTTCAGACTATCTTACACCTTCTCATCTAACCACAGAACTGATGTATAACTGTTTATGGAAGACACACAGTTGCATGATTTTTTGCAGAATACAGATAAAGGTCACAAAGGTCTTTATACAAAGGTGAAAATAAAATCTGTAGATATGAGCCCACATATATTTACTTCTCAATTATTTTTTATTTCAAATATACTCTTTCACAAGCAGGGGTTTTGAAGATGACCTGTATTTGAGAGATTACACTATACAGCCTCTTAACTCTGTTTTTCACGCTCATGGTTCCTGCAGCCTTCAGTAACTTTGTATTCAATTAGAATTCCATAAACAGTTTTGTTGGTCCGTCATATAACAGAGAACCCACCTCTCCACTGCACATCAAGATAACTCTATAGTACTAGTATAGATAAAATTTCAGAAGCTGCTACTTTGACACAAGGTTTTGTTTTAATATGTTTTTGTAGGGAAAAAAAAAAAAAAAACCAAAACCAGAGCACATTACTCTTAAAAAGATTAAGAGCAGGTCTTTAAAATATAAAGTTATTTGAGGCCTGCCCTTTTGCTTTACTTTATATGGAACACATAAAAGTGTTTTCATCCATCATGAAAAGTTTTAAAATTTCCTTAAAAGAAATTTAATTCCAAAAGATCGGTCTGTCTGCAACAAAATGAAAAAGATAAGAAAGCACCTTAGAATACAGCCATTGCTCTTCAGAACCCAAAGCTCTCACTCCTTCATGGAATATGTAATACTCATGGCCATCTATAAAATGTCAATATAAAACTATGCTTATTAACGATTGTTTTCATATAGATGAAGGGCACAATTGCAGGGACTGTTCAAGCGGGAAGAAGTGAATGAATCAGTTAGTTACAAATGTCTGATTCTCTGCAATACAAAAATATTTACACATGACATTAAATGAACAATTTTGTTTGCAAAAGTCTGGGTTCAGACACACCAGTTTAAAATATAAGATGTTCATATTTGACTGCTGCCTTAACAAAATAATTATTTCTAAGCTGTAAAGCATGCCCTCATGACAGTTTCTTCTGATCATCTGAGAGACACAGGAAGAAATCTCTTAATATAGCTTTCATTAAAACAGTGGGACAAGGTCAATTTACACAACTGAATCAAGAATACATCATAATATTTCTCTAAGAAGAATAATCACACTAAGGGAACTATATCTGTGAATCTCTAAATTAACTGGATCTTTAGAGCATTTCAATTTAAAGCACTCATTATGTGTTAAGGATTTGATCTGAATTTCTCATATCACTTTTACTGAACATAAGTTTTCCCATTCATATTTTTCAATGTAATGTCATTTAAATTACAATAAATGCTATTAAATTTTAAAAAAGGCATGAGAAAAATTCAATTCTATTTGTGTGTGTTATCATGATATGCAAGTTTACTCTTTTCCATAGGGAAAAGCTGTGAAAACTTCCTCACAAAATTCCTGAACACTTTATAAAATTTTTAATTAAATTTTTACAGTGATCAATATTTCCAGCTTACCTGAATGCTAGTTACAAGATCAGTTACAGCCTCTTCTTTTAGTGGTAATTTACATCTTAAAAGGAGCTTCATAGGCTCAGAGCAATATTCTGTCCTCTACTAAGGCAAGGTGACAACTTTCATCATCAATGGTGAAAACATCTGATTGAAAGAGAACCTTTTAATTCTCCAGAGTCCTAAACAGCAGCCCTTCCTGTTTTGATCTTCACTCAAAACAGATGTCAAATACATCTCAAATCAAACTCAAAGCCCAAGATACTACATTTAGTAGATCACACACAAACCAGAACCAAAACCAAAAAGGCATTTATGTATACTCATTAGTTCTGGCACACTTTCACTTAAAGTCAGGCAAAAAAGAGCTGTAGTCAAGTACCTGATGGAATTTCCTAATCTGAAGGTCTCACAGCTGAAAGATCTGACATGTACCACAGTTTCACATTAAGATGGGCATGCAGAATGCCTCTAACACTGCAGACAAAAGCATCTGTTCATTTCAGCTAGGCTACACAATTTATACAAATCCACAATCTGATTCCTGGTTACAAATGTTCTCAGTGCTCTCTCTCCTCCAACAGTGACAATGACATACCTTCTCACACCTAATAATGCATTGTTATGTCTTGAAAAACTTCTAACAGCCTCACTAAAAACTGGTTGGAACAACACCAGATATAAATAAATAACTCTAGGTATGGCTGGACCAACCGCTCAGTGTACTGACCACCACGTACCACCTCCTTCTATGATTTAATGAAGCCTGTTGGAAACAGAGACATAATATATGTTTAACCTTATTGCCCCTTCCAAGGCTGATCACCATTAAAGGATTTTCAAGCCTGCCTTCCATGCCATATGCATTCCACTGCTGCTTCTCCGAGACAACGGGCACCTGCAGTGTTTCCTACATCAACAGGATCTGCACATAAAGCTCTCAAAAATGTACTGAATAGAACTGAAACTTAGCGTTTTCACAAGAATACTGTACAGTGTTAACTTGACAGATATGCTGTTAATTTGTCAAATACAGTGACACTAGATTCCTGTGTGATTCCTTGGATTCCTGTGTGATTTTCTGCTGTTCATTACAGAAGTGAAATGTGTATTAAATTTAATTGGTAAAAGGGAATTTTTGAATCTGCTCATGAAGTTATCGTATCCTTGATCAACTTCGTCACAATGACTTTGTTGTTGCTTGACTCAAAATCTACTGGAATAATTAGAAAAAGAAATCACTAATTCTTAAGAGACCTCAGATCAGTCTAAGTAACACTCTAAGTTTATTTTTTGATTTGCAGCAGTTTTTCATTAGACTTGCTCTCTGTGCTCTTGGTCTAACTCATTAATTTCTTAAGCTGAAGATTTAGTCTGTGTGAGCAATCTCTGATGCTTCAATACACCGAAGCAAAGACAAGTTGAACTCCACACAAAGTCAAAAGATTGCCAGCAAGACAATGAAATACAGATGTACCACTCCAGTGAAGGCGAAACAATGACATGGATAGAAACAAATAAATAACAGTTAACTAAAAATAAATAAGTTTGTCTGTAGAAGAACATTACTTCTTATGACAAGAAACTGTAAGGGATTTAACTGTTCACAAATGCATAATTTTTACCGTAAAACTTTCCACTGATGCCAGTAAAATAATGAAACTCCCATAAACTGTGCTTATTATCATCATGCAT
The DNA here is from genome assembly GCF_028018845.1 of Melospiza georgiana. Classification (NCBI taxonomy): domain Eukaryota; kingdom Metazoa; phylum Chordata; class Aves; order Passeriformes; family Passerellidae; genus Melospiza; species Melospiza georgiana. Next base: position 12,948,145 of record NC_080465.1, read on the forward strand.
TATGGGATGTATTTGCATAATTAATAGGTATTATGTTGTTATTACCATTCTTTTCTGTTACCTGATACTGCTTGTTCCATTTTTTCAAGTTTTCAGGCACAGGGAAAAGAAGATTCTTGATTCTTCAGGAAGACATTTGGGCTCTCAGCTGTGGTAATTTCATAGAAAGGTAATGACAACTGAAAATGGTTCACTTCAAATCTATCAGTGGCACGTTATTATCCCACCACTTCAGAACCATTGGGATTGACATTGCTTTCTCCCTGCAGCTCTGTGACGCTCGGCTATGCAAGCAATAACTTAACCTTAACCTTGGAGTTTGCAAGCCTTTCCACGGGTGTTCTATCAAAGTATGAACTAGCAATACATTTCAAATGTGGTTAGAAACTTCAGATACACACACACATACACACAAGACTTCTATTAGCTTTAACAAATACCAACAACTTTCATGTTTTTGCATGAGTGGCAGCATCTGTATCAGGGAAAAGAAAAAGAAGCCCAGATGCTGTTTGAGACAGCACGGGTTAGCAATACTCAGGTTACTATTATTCAGGACAGGCAGTATGTTTATTTACAGAAAGGGTACACTAAGCAGTCCAGCATTAAAGAAGTGTTCCAGTGGATATATTTTTCCACTGAACACCATCTCTCAACAGATACTCAGCTGTGGTGGAATGCCCAACAAAAGACATTAAAGACCTCCGAATGGCAGTCTCACAGACTTTTGATTTAATCCTTTTGCTCTTCGTAATACAAGAAAGTGTCAGTACTAGTTCAGAGGTGCATAGTTAAAAAGCATTTCTATCTCTAGCCGTACTAGAGATAGGCAGAAAGGTCCATTTTTAAATAAAATTTAAAAAACCACAGATTTACCTTGTAAACTGCCACTCAAAACTTTCTTAAATTCCATTTTATTTATGAATTGAATTCCACTAGAGAAATGTGGAATGGAACAGTAAGTTCTAAAGAATGCAATTTTAATTATGTTACATACTGCCTCTGCTTTAATTATGTAAAATAGTATTAAGTAACAAACTGTTTATGCATGAAGTGGATAATTAATACATCAAAAAATATTATGATAATTGGGTAATGTTGTCTTTTTAGCTCTTCCCTCTTTCACCTCTTCAAACTCTCAACTGGAGTAACAGTCAGAGAAATACCTGTTCCAGGCTGGGGTAATGATGAATTACATTTTTCCTGTTGATCTTTCAAACACAAAGCACTTGTTCTGAAGAACTGAATCAACAACCACACAGGCCTGGAGAGGGAGCAATGCATATTTCATTATCTCCCAAGTGTAATGTTTTTAACAGCATTATAGGCACAACAAAAAATGGAGCAAAAAGTGATCACTAGCCTCAACTCCAACTCTGTTACTCATTAGGACTTTTTCTAGAAGGGGGAAGGATGTGAAGCAATCTTGCTCACAATTTTTATCCTCTCTTTGGGAAATGACAAATTAAGCTACGAATTAACAATTGAACCCAACTGTTTTCAACTGACTTTGATTGTATTTTTAACACTAATTCACATTTTTTTAAAATTCATAACAGCTCACACTTTTACCCCTGGAGTCTGGCTAGTACAGCGCCATACCTGAAAACGCATTTGTGGGAGATGCTTGAACAGTCCCAGCATTTCACAAAGACCGCTCAGCATGCCCGCGGTCAGCCCCGCCTAAGCACAGCAGGTCGCGCCCCTCGGGAGAGGCCGGTGCGCGCTCCGGGGCAGCCGCGCGGGTCCCGGTTCCGACGGCGGGCGGGACGCGCGGAGCTGTCTGCGGTGCTGAACCGGCGGCGGCCGCGGCGCCCCACCGCACACGCACCGCGGCCCGACCGCCGGAGCGGACCGACACTCACTCGCCTTACGCGGCTGCATCACTTCTCGCCTTGGGAAGAACCCTGGCAAACCTTTATAAACTTCCCTCCCAACTCCCTTAAAAAAAGAGGAGCAAGTCTGGGGCTGATAAACTCCGGAGACTGGTTTAACTGGCTGACTTTTCAAAACAAAGTACACAAGCAATGTCACTTCAAGAGAAGACTAAAGCCACCTGCTGTGCTTCTAGGCACCGTCCCATGGACATCCTTGCAGCACGGCTGTTTGATCATCCTACCAATAAATCAAGGTCAAAGACTACTGAAAAGAATGAAAAAGCTGACTTCCAGTTGCCAGTATTCTAGGTCAACAGTAGTTTTTCAGTCAGTATTCATCCTGCACTCAGTAATAATCACTAAACTGTCAGCTCTGTATTTCCCAACATTTTTCTTTGCCTCATGCTTTGTAGAAAAATCCACTCATGCAAAGGTTAGTTTGCTCCCGTATGAAAGACACCACAGCTGCAAGCTGAATACAGCCACCTTCTTCTCTTCAATGGAACAAATTTTCCTCTCTCAATGAATTCCTGCTTATTTACACTATAACAAATATTTAAGTATGTTTCAGACAATAATCAGAAAATAATGTTTCAACGGGAACAGGACTGACAAATAGCTAGTGCAAAAATCCTCCAGGAGACAACCAACCAGCTGTGGGCTCTGTTCTGCAGACCTTATTCATTCTTCTGCACAGAGCAGAGCGTTTGCTTAAATTAATGACACATCTGCCTTCAGAAAACAGTCTGCTTTAAAGGTTATTTAAAAACATTACATTATCAGGGTTACACAGTATCTTCTTTTGCCTAGGGAACATTATGCCCTTAGCCAAGGGATTTTAAAGATACCTTTTCTCCCCAGGTGTCTAGCGCAACATAGATTTTATTACCACAGAATTGACATAGCCTTTGTCCTGCACTTTCATCATCATAATTTTTAAAAGTCAAGTGTGTGCTCAAAAGAGAGCAGATATCTAACAGCTACAGAAGGTACTACATCCTTTCCTTCCAAACTCCTTGAAACAGAGAAGTTCTCTTCATTTTTGATGTGAATGACAGAACCTCTTGAAGCTGCAGCTCCTCCAGGCACTGTCATGACTACTACAGTTTCTGGTGTCTCTCATTCTGAAACATGGGGTATTTCAGTTTTACAGGCAGGTATACTTGTCCTCTGTCCAGCAGCACTGAAAACTACATTAACCGTGATTAAACTATATGATTGCACAACTCCTGCCATGAAGCTGCATACATGACGAAGTTCTTTAAAATGATCAGTTAAAAAATCGACCAAAATGGAACGACAATTTAAAAAAAATATTTCTTTTCTGATCCATAAGGGATCTGATTCCTAAGACAGTGAAAATTTTTAAATCCTTACCTGAAAAAACCCAACAAACTATTGAATCTTGGAGTAACTATTCAGTATAAGCTGAGGTACCTGCACAGACCTACAACTATTTCATTTTCATTCTACTATTTCATTCAACTATTTATCTTCCATAAAATTCTTCATTTAAAGTTTCTGAAAAATGCATAGAATATTTTAAACATTTGGAGAGGGCTTGTTTTATGCTTTGCTGTTCATGCCTGAAGAAATATTATGGAAAGATACACCAAATAAGGCTCCCACACTGCAGGAGTGCTACTTATTTATTTTTATACTGATAAAGAAATCTGTTCATCAATAGTCCTGTAGTTTATAAATTTGCTCTCTCTCCAGAACACTTGTTTATTCAATACAGTATCATTAAACAGCTTTTAATATCTTTGACATTAATGCAGAAAAATCCGGTTCTGAGCCAGGAGAATAAGTTTTGCATGTGCAAAGACTGTACAACATGATTCAATTTGGCAAAAAGTCTTCCATGACATAATACTTTGCAAACACTACCCTTAGTAGACCATGTACCATTTCATGTTGAAGCTACATGCTTTCATTTGCACAGAAGAAGAATTGTACTATACAATGCTTAAGTTTTTACTTTTTATTTAACTGAATGGTACCAATGGAAAAGTCTTCATTGCCCTTGAAACCTGACATTTCAGTCTTCAGCTCAAGGAGTCTGTGAAAAAGCAAACGCACTATATCTATGAGTAAGGTTATTTTTCCCTTCAAAACTTTGAATTCTGTCTGTTGTACCGTTTGATTGAGCTGAAATGCTACATTTTAATTTCTTGGCCGAAAAAAATGCAACTGAAATTAGGACTAAGTCACCTGGACAGAACTTGCGACATTATCTGTGAGGTTTATTCTATAGTTTTGACCATTATGTTCCTCTTACCTTCAGCCCTATCCTTCCTAACACTTTTCTCTGGTCACATTCCTAGACACTACAGCATTAAATAAAACAAGTGAAATATCAATCATCCCCCTCCTTTTAAGCACTCTCCTAGAGTGCACTCCTATTTCAGACAGCTCACTGAGGATTACATACCTTGCACAGTGAAGACCATTAACCTTACTGTCAAGAGAAAACGCACAGTATGAAATTTAGTCACTGAAAAATAAAAGACTATTGCTGCACATCTGCTGCAGGAGACGACAGGCACATCACCTAGAAAGCAGGTTATAACCTTAAGGCTAGGCAGTCCTATAGCACAACTGCAGACAACAGTTCTCTGCCCGTCGTTTGGTGCCCGTCTCCGGGGCTGAGGTCCATTCACCAACTTCGGCAGCCTTGCAGAGACCACGCTTGCTTTCTGAAGCGGCAGGACGTGCCCAGTACTTACCAGCACAGCTCCCCTGGACAAACCGCCTCGCACCCCCACCTAAGCCAGCCACGCTCCCTGACCCACAGAAGGAAAAGTTACCTGGATTTCTCTTGCGTGGTACACGATGATGAGCCCGAGCAGGATAATCGTGGAGAGGCTAATAAGGCATTTCAGAGCGAGGGAATACAGAGACTCCTGCAAGAGAAAGACACCGCCGTTCCTCAGAGAACCCACGCGCGGGGCCGCTCCGCCCCACCGCCACCCCGGCCCGAGGAGGCGGCCGGCGGCACCGGACAGCGGGGACACCACGGCACGGGGACGGGGCGGGGGCCGCGGGCGGCGGGACCGGCTGCCGCCTGAGCTGATACCTTGGTGTAGGCGCCCCAGGAGAGTTCGGTTTCGATGACCATGACGACGATGCCGAACATGCCGAAGATGAGCGCGTAGTCGCTCAGGCGCTTACGCTTCTCGAAGAGAGCCCGGCGGTGTCCCAGCTTGTAGCCGATGTTCTGGTTCTTCTTCTTGCTGGACTTGCCCCCGCCGTTGTTGGAGCTTCCCGTGCCGGGGCCGGGGCCGGGGCCGGCGGAGCTGTACAGCGCCAGGTTGTTGGAGTTGTTGTGTTCGGGCTTGGAGACCACGATCTCCGGGGCGGCGGGGCTGCCGGCGGCGGGGGCAGAGCCGGCGGCAGCGGCGGCGGGGCTGGCGAGCGGCGCCTGGAGAGGCTGCGACTCGGAGTCCAGATCGTGCAGGTTCCTGCGGGACGAGCTCAGGTTGCTGAGCGGCCGCATGACGCCGCCGTTGTACCTGCAGCTGCTCATGGCTATTTCGGTGAAGGGGTTGCTCTCCCGGCGCTGCTGCTGCTGATGATGGTGGTGGTGATGGTGATGGTGATGATGATGGTGAGTGCTGCTGCTGCTGACACTGCTGCTGGGGCTGGCTGCCTGCTGCTGCTGCAGGCTATGGCACTGGTGGTACTGGGAATATTGGTGAGGCTGTCTGGACGTGCCAGCATGGCTGGACGGGGTGAACTCGCTGACGTTCAGCTGGCTGCCGTGCCGGGAGGAGGCGGCGGAAGACAGCGGCGAGGAGTGCGTCCGAAAGGCGCCCGAAAGCGGCGAGGAGGCGCGGAGCAGCAGGGGCAGGTTATCCCCCGCGGCTGCCGCAGCAGCCCCGTAGTAGGCGCAGTTGTTGCACTGGAGGCACGGGCTCTGCTGCTGCTGCTGCTGCTGCTGGAGGCTCTGCTTGTCCTGGCCGTGCTGCTGGCAGTGCGGCGGCGCCGGCGGGCGCTGCTGCTGCTGTTGCTGGTGCTGCTGCTGCTGCTCGGGGCCGAAGCCCGCCGGGAAGTGGCGCGGCGGGTCCATGCCGGGGCCGTTAAAGCCGCAGGAGGACCGGGCGGTGGTGCACCCTGCGCAATGCGTGACGGTCGGCAGGGGAGCGTCCTGCTGCCGCCACGATGGGCCCATCCCGGCTCCCGTAGAATCCAGCCGCCGCGTCCGATTGGTCGGGCGCACCAAAACAACGGGCATCACGTCACCTGGCGGGGGCGGAGCGGCCGCGCCGTCAGCGGGGGGCGCGGGGCCCCCGCCCGCGGGGATCCCGCCTCCCGCCCCCCGCAGGTGAGGGCTGCCCTCGCCCCCCGCCCGCCCCGCCCGCGCCGCGGAAACCCGGGGCTTCCCGGGGGCGGGGAGCGCGCTCGCTCCCGGGATCTCCCTCGCCTGTCGGCGAAGGGGCTCCGCCGCGGCTCTCCCCGGCTCCCCACTCACATCTGCGCCGTCTCCGGAACATGGGCGCCGCGTCGCGCTCCGGAGCTGTCCAGCAGCGCCGCCGCCGCCGCCGCCCTGCAAAACACAGCGTCGGGCTCGCTCCGCACCCGCCGCCCCGGGCCGCGGAGGGCTGGAAGGGGCCGCGGCCGCGGCGCGGGGCGGGGAGCCCTTCCCGGCACATCCCGGGCCTGTCGCGAAGGTCGGGTGGGGGGGACGCGCGGCTTCTGCCGGCTGCTCCTTCTTCCCTCAGCCGGAGGAGGGAGAGGCGCAGCCGGGGCGTGAGGCCAGCGGCAGCCGGGGGAGGCTCGAGGGCTGCAGACGTGCTCCGCCGGGTCGGCAGGAGCTGTACCGTGAAACGGGACCGGTGTCACTGAGTAGGTCCCCTCCGTCTCCGGCTCCCTGCCATGCACTGCCTCAAGTTGGTTGTCCGCTGCCATTTTGCCTTTTCCCCTTTCTTTGCCTCTCAAGCCCCCACTGAGTAATCTGCTCTGCCAGCTCCGTTAGGCAGAGACATGTCTGCATCAGGTAAAGTCTGCTTTCTGCATTTATTTAAGGAAAGATTATTTAAGGAAAGAATTATGAAAATGAGAAGTGGTTTACCTTGTTACAGCTGTGTCATTCCTGTCAGCTGTCGACTAGGCAAGACTATAAGAGAGGGTTTTTTTGGGTTTTTTTTTTGTTTGTTTGGTTTTTTTTGTTTGTTTTTTTTTTTGTTGTTGTTTTTTTTTTTTTTCCCAGACAATATTTGATACCATGGAAGACTTCCTTACATCTTTAATTTCTCGGCAATGTTAAAAACAAAATCCACCAAGCCTTTCTAGGATAAAAGCCCGCATCCTTATAATTTCTGTGTCTCCTGTGACATTCAATTTCCTTTGAAATCCTTACATGAGTTGTAGGTTAGAAAGATGAGTGAGGCAGTGTCATTAGCAACGTTTTAAAATATGCTCTGTTATAAAATTTTAAAGTTAATTCCTAATCAATATGTAGCTTTTAAAGCAAGCACATGTATCACCCACACAATGAAACAACCCTCGCTAATGTGGTAAATATCATGTGTTGCAGTATAGATAAATTATTTATAGACAGACCAAAATTCAGTTATGTTTACATAGCATGTTATTTTGAAAAGCACTCATAAGTGGGAATATATATGATACAAAAAATCATAATGTCTTGTGATAAAAAAAAAAAATTGTCTTACAACCAAGTTTTGAATGGAAATCTACATGCACTTCATTCCACAAATGATAAAATACTTTCATTTTTAAGTTACACGGAAGTATATCTGGATGCTCAAGGTTGCACTAATTTCCCTGAACACCAACAGCCAAGATAAAAGGTACTTTTATTCTTAAGAATGAACAGGCTGTTTAGCGCAGCTTCAGATATTCCATTTTCTTTGGAAAAACATGGTGCTGTACTTCTGTCTTGCTTGTCCCATTTTTGCCTGTTTTTTGAAACACACATGAATCTCAGGAATCTTTGGAAATTAAAATCCCAGGGAACCTGGGCTTCTACTGTTCTGCTTCAGTCTTGCTGAACCATGGTTTCAAAATACATGTTTTGTGAACTAGGTAAAAATTAGATAGGCAAGGTTCCATCTTTCCTTTTCTGTTCATTCTGTGTCCTTAATTTTTCTTAAAGGTACTTTCTTTTAAGCTTTCACTTTACCAGGATATAAATGCTCATGACCTAGTTTACCTTGAAAAGCCTTTTGAGAAATTTGTAAATCTCCATGTTTTATTTAGAAGTCACCAAGGCTCTGTCCTGTAACTTCATCTACTCTGATCATGGAAGCTTATATTAGAATTGTGAAGAAGAAGAAAAAAAATCTTTTTAAGGTCTTGTTTTACTAAAATATCTGATATCTTTATGCTGTGTCGGGAAATGATTGCATTTATTTTTGTAATTCACATATAGAAGTCACAAGTCCCAAATGTTATACCTCTGCTTCTGCTATCCTGTTTATTTGTTGAAATGCAAGGACAGTGCTGTTACAAGCTTTCAGATATTTAGTCTACTGTCTTGGTTGTTTTATTGTGTGAATAAAAAAAAAAGAATATTCCCATGTCTAACACAAGAGGTCATACTCATCACACAGCTTGCTGGAAAACTGATAAGCCATGTTTTCACTTCAGTCTCATTGAGCAGTCTGGGATATTTTATCACAATTTCAAGGTATAAACTAAGACTTGTGGAGAGTTTGCATTTTCAGAGCTAAATAAACCTTCCCTGCTGTGGCATGATTAATGAGGAAGAACAGAAATTAGCTATTTGTTCTATCTTCCTTTGCTAAATAATTTTGAAATTAATTTTAAAGAATGGATGTATTTGTTTTCTGAAAAAAAAAAATCTATTCTTCATGCAAACTTAATTGTTACATTATTTCATATACCACACATTAATTAGTGTGGCAGCTCAGAACTGCTCAATCATGCTAACATGGCAACGGTGAACACCTACGACAGAAACATTATCAGTTTGGAATAAAACTTCGGGGTTTTTCCTGCCTTTTCATTATATACTGGGTGGAACTGCTCTTACTGATTGTCTTAAGGCCTGTATCTGCTGTGCCAAAAAGGTTGATTTTACATGGGTATGCCTACATGCATGTGCATGCACACCTTAATATAAAGAGAGAAGCAGTTACTGCAGATCTCCCTTGATAATTATGATTAATGGAGATATTTGGAAAACAGATTTTTTTTTTCCTAACCTCTCTAATTGCAAGAACAAGATAAATACTGCCAAGCAGTATTGAGCTAAACTGTATTAACAACAGGACTGGAAACACAACAGACACAAGAAAAATTAGATTTTTGGGAGGATAAAAACCACTATGAAATATTTGAAGTGGCGTGGATCAGCTGGTCATTTGAAAAGCTCACATAGCAACATACAACAGAGATACAACAGCTACAGACAACAATAAAAGATATTAGAAAGCTACTTTGGCTGTTACCCTATTGCCCCTACTAATGCCAAGCTCCTGTAAAAATAACTGAGAATTCTGAACTCATAATAAGGTCAAAAATATAGAAATACAGTAAATAAAAGAAAGTGAAACAAAGAAAAAAGAAAAGCCAAGGAAACTCCATTCTCAAAGCATATTCTGCACAACACCTAGAGTTTTTAAGAAGGCAGCAAAGGAAAAAGCCTTTTCCAATGACAAAAAAAAAAAAACAACCAACCAACCTGGCATTGCAGAGCTCAATATTAGACTGAAAGGTGTCATTCAGTGAAGGCAGAGTCACGATAAAAACAGGGATAACACCAGGGTAATACAGGGTAATACAAGATCATTCAAGGGTATCTATACAGCAATAAAAATGCTCTTGAGACCATACCAAATGACTGCAGTATAGCTGCTGAGACGATGGGCATGGAAACTAACTGCATGAACCACGTGTGTAAATTACCTTTTCCATACCATCTGGCAGGGCTTTTACCCACCAGACCCTGACTTTCACCCCAGCAATGACTGGTGTCATGTAATTACATACCCTAACTGGAATACCACCTCTGCTGTACCTATGCTTATTTCCTAGACCTTTTGATAATGTTCCACATTAAAAGGACAAGGAAAATTCTATGACTCCATGCAGATAATACCATTGCGTGTTAGTAGGATGTGTGCTTTGCTGTTTCTACTTTTGATTTTATACAATTTGACTATTTCTGCACTTTCTTCTGCTTCTCCAGCAGCACCACCAATGGAAATGCAAGTCTGCTCCAGTTTAAAACCTTTTGTAATCTGGGATGTATAGGGTGTGGCACATAAGGACGCTGGATTGACAACAGCTCTAAAACAGTAGCCAAAGTTTTCAAGACTGGGGATGGCTTCATTCATAGGGATGTAGCTTAAGAGATATCTAGAATTGCTGCATGCCTTTCATCCAGTTAAGGGGCATTGAGGGATGGGGGTTTATTTTTTTTTTTACTAAAAGCAATTTTAATTTTTATTATACATATTGAAAATATTGAATGTGGTCCAAAAATACCTGGTAAAAGTATTTCTTCACTTAATTCACTTTCCATTTTTTCTGGATATTTTTATAGTACTTGAAGGTCACACACACCTAATGACTTATTTTCTTTCCTTTGCTTTTTTTTTCATTATCAAGGGATACTGCCACCTTTAAAGAATTTCATAGCTAGCTAAATGCATCAACATTAATACTTTTTTAGCCAGATGATGTAGGTGCTCAGCAGGTGACTCTTAAATTATGTTTAATCAGACTGCCTTTTATTATTCTCACAAATTGTTGCAGTTTTGTAACGGAACTCTGATAACTCAGTACAATTACTGAAATGCTAATTTAATGCATTTAAATAGTTTTTTCCTATTTCAGCCTGTGCAAGAGCGCAGAGTGACTTTTAGCATGTATGGAATTATCAAGTGTAAGAATTTACTTTTAACTGTGCAGAATGTTTTTGCAGCATTTTGACGTGTTAAAGCCAGTGAGACAGCACTTACATCTAAATATAAGATTATACCTTGCAGAGGTGGACGTTAGCCATGCTTTTTCTCTCTGTAAAATATGTCATCTGTTATTCGTGTAGCAATTGGTTCTAAATAATTAAATTTGCCCGTGTTTAAAAATAAGGTTGTTGGGGTTTTTTTTCCCCTATAGGTACTTAATCTTTAGTGCTCTGTTTAGCTTTAAGAACAGAATTGCTATAGATTTGTATTTTCTTTGTTCAATTTGGTAAGTTCCTTCAAGGTTACTTAATAACAGGTTCCCTTATTAGGCTGTAAAATGTAAAAGATGGACATTGCTTTTATCAGGTGTGTATGAATGCTTTCAAATCTGTAATGGTAGGTTCTTCCAGCCAGTAACCCTCACAATTCGAAACATATAAAATGTAAGCTTCCTTCTTTGTGTTTATTGGAAGATTTTTAAATTTGTTTCTGCATTCCTGATACCCTGAAAGTCTACAATTTCTACAGCATATTCAAATCTCCTGTTGCAGAAGTCTGTTTGTTTAGTGTTGTCATCATCACACCTAAAGTTTTATGGATGTGCTCATAGTACACACAAATATCAATGTACATTGTGGTCCTGCTTACAGAAATTCTCTCTTTAACAAGTCTGGAAAGTTTATGCACTTGCAGAACAAATGCAAGCAGAGAAAAGATGAATGTAAATGTTCAATTTTTTGTTACCTGCAGTTACACTTCCTTCCTCAATATACTGTTGATTGTATTTATGTACTTGTTTTTCTAATTTATGAAATGGCTGGTTTGAGAAATGACTTTGGGAAGAGCATCTCCTTCCTTCCTAGCTAGCTATCTCTGCAGTACTTCATTTTCTCCCCTCCCCTACCTTTCACATTACCCCCTCCTTCTCACCCTTCCCTGCTGCCGAGGAAACAGGACATTTATGTTACTTGAAAGCACTTCTGAGGTGGTAGAAGACAGGGAAGAATTTATTAAAGTATGGAGTTACTCAAACACCCTCTGCTTCAAGCTGGGCCTGGCTGGGTAAGCTGTACATCTAAACAACTCTTTGAAGTGATATTCCAGAACTTGATGGGAAATTTTATAAAATTTGCATTTCCTGAAGTATAATTCTTCTCACTTCTCTACTTTATCCCTTATTTCAATATTTTTCAGCTAGGGAAGAGTTAATTTTCTTCACAGTGGCTGTGTTTTGGATTTGTGCTGAGCACAGGGTTGATAACACAGAGATGTTTTTGTTGTTGCTCAGCAGGGCTTACACAGAGCCAAGGCCTTTTCTGCTGTTTGTGCTGCCACTGGTGAGAAGTTGGGGGTTCATGAGAGGCTGGGAGGAGACACAGCTGGGACAGGTGACCCAAAGTGACCAAAGGGATTTCCAGACCCTGTGACAGCATGCTCAGGACATAAAGCTGGGGGGAAGAAAGAGGAAGGGGGAATGTTTGAAGTGATTTCATTTCATTCCCTCCCCATGGCAAGCAGTGAAATAATTTCTTATCTTGCTTCACTTGAGTGCATGGCTTTTGTTTTCCCTAATAAACTGTCTTTATCTCAACTCTTGAGTATTCTGGCTTTTACCCTTCCCATTCTCTTCCTAGTCTCTCTGGTGGGGGACTGAGCAAGGAGCTGCCTGGGGCTTGTTGGCTGGCTGGGGTTAAAACACAACAGCTTTTCCATTAAATCCTACCCTATTCAGGAAATAGAATTTCTACAGAATTACAATTAATTCCTTCCAGATGGGTAAAGAATATCTTTGCAACCCAGTATATGAGATTAGTAGCTATTGTATTAGCAAAGTGATATTTCAAATAGATATAACACAGTAGACTGCTTTAAAGAGTTTGGATAACCAGACGATTTCTCAACAGAAGAACTACTTTTAAAAAATTATTGTTCTTAAATTAAAAAATTATTATTCTTCACACATTCAAAATATATTCTACATTAGAGTAGTCTGATGCAAACATGCAAAATATATAGATAGTATGGTTTCTTCACCCTGACTAGTATTTTAGATTATTTATCTTTTCAGAAGATCAAAACAAAGTTCAATGTGGAAAAGATCTTCCTATTTAAATTATGAAATCTCTGCTATTACTGTATGACCTGAATGTTCTTTCTCAGAAAATTTTACCAATATCAAAAATTTATCAGTGTTGAAGCTGGTCTAAATAAAACTAGCCTTTTCTGTCTCAAAGAAGCCTGTCTTCTGGAGTAGAAAGCCTTTTGTAGAAGGATCCATTTTCCCATTTGTGATCATTAGATAAAACATCTTCCTGTACTGTCTCAGGAAACAGCAGTGCAAGTGACAGTGTTGAAACAAAAAGTCATCAAAGTGTTACACGCTACTTGACCATGAAAAGTCTTTTCAAGAACAGAATTCCAGTATTCAGCAAGTCATGTTCTCTGAAGGGTGGAGCGGCAACATCTACATGTGCCTCCAGGTACCTTGTTTCTAGGCCCTTGATCCCCACTCTGGAGTTCGGGGATGTGGATTCCAGCATGTAGCAACCCCAGTGTGCAGAGCTTCAGCTAGTCAGAAGTGTCAACAGAGGACAGGGACACAATCACAAATCCAACACTTAACGAATGGTTCTACTGAGAACTCTCTCTATGGGGTGGGAGCATAATATTTTCCTTTAAATACCATCAGCTATTGTGTTCGCCTCTTAAATCTAAGGCATATGTATCTGGGTATTGTTCGCTTAAACACAGTAGAGAAGAAAAAGTTATTTTCTTTTCTGCCAGCCTGGATGAATTCCATCTTAGAAAGCAGGTCCTACAAATCAAGCTGTATTGTAACTGAGGGAAGAAACAACCAATCTCATCCCTTTACAATTGTCTGCTTATGAAATTTGAGATGATTCATCGGTCACTGATCAAGAAAGTACCCAAGTCACATTCTAAACAAAAATCAGTCACTCTCATCAGAACAGGAACAGGATCCCACCTCCACCCCCACAGAGAGGTGCAGAGAGGCCCTTTAACAGGCACCTTTCCAAAAGCTGGGTGCATATCCTCACCAAACAGCAGCAACATCCAGTGCTGTCCCTTTTGGAGAAGCCAAAGGAACCAGTTGGTCATTTCCAGCCTTTCTCATGATCAGGCTTCTGTGTCTGCTTCAGTGCAGTATCAGCATTTGAATGCTCAGGGAAACACACAACACTTTGAACCCCAGATCCCAAAGCTACTTTCAGAATCGCCCTGAAATTTTGAGGCTTGTATAGTATTTGCTAGAAATTTCCGACAACCTCTGGGAGTTTAATCTGACATTCAAGGATTGCTTATATTTTAAAACATGCCAATCTGTAGTCATCTGTAGTGACCTATAGTCGCTGTTATTCTTGCATGTTAAATGCAGCATGTCATCTCTCCTATGTCTGTTAGGTATGTGGGAAAAGGAGGATTCACTACAAGCTAAATGCCATCAAATTCATTTGTCATCAAGCTAATATACATGTGTCAGTTTGGATGAGTTTTTGCCCTGCTGCCCTTCTCATGCACATGCTACATAACTGACAGGACAGTTTTTCCAAGAGGTGGAGCTGCTATATTTCTGCTAGTTTAAAATAATTTATTTTAAGTCTCTGTATATACTCTTTACTTACTTTGAAGAGCCACTTCAAAAACATTGTTTTGGCAATTTTTTTTTCAACTTCACCAGGATTTTTATGAATTGTGCTTTATGAGCACATTTTGCATAACAGAAAAAGGAAAAAATACTTTCTCTTTGACTCAAATATCCACAAATTTTATTTAGAAAGTGAAATGTGGCATTAATGAAAAAAACCCCATATTATAAAAAGTTTGTCTATGCTTATCCACAAAAATAAATCAATAAAGCCCATTTCTGCTTTCTCAAATAATCAGCTGTAAGCAGTGCTTCTATGTTCCCTTTTCCTGTTCCCTTTTGTGCATGAGGGCCTTTGAGGTCTGGCAGCTAAGACTTGCAGGTGAACACTGTTGTTTCTGCTTCTGCACTCATGAATAGCCATCTATCCAATGCACAAAAATACCAAAAATGTGGCACAAAAATATCTCTGCTCAGACCACTTTGTGCTGCCCTGTGGGGCTGGATCTCCCAAAAAAATGCAGAAGTTTGCAAGGTCCTTGTTGGCTTAGTCTAGCAGTAGGATTATAGAATAAGGAAGAGAATAATGACATCTATGAAAATATGTGTTTATCTATTTTTTCTTTTATTTGCAACGACAAAACCTCTTTCAGTTTCCAGTTTCATTAGAGATTAAAAAGAATTCCTAAATCTATTTTGATGTAAACCTGAATTACCTAAGTACTCTGTAATAAACTAATTACTAGTAATAAACTATTCAGTTTTACTCCTTCTACTCTAGCTCAACTGCTTTGAGTGTAATGCTTTCATTTCTACAGTTAAATGTATATGACAGATAATATTTGCTCATGTCTTTCTACAGAAGTGTCTCTTTGCACAAGTAAACAAGTATTTTGTAGACAAAGTCCAAAGGCTTACTTTTTAAATCTGTCCTAGAAGACAGTGGCAAATGTAATTGCAGATTCTTGGAGAGGATGATATGTCTACAGCAAGCGAAATACAGGAGGCACTATGAGGCATTAATAAAGAGACATACAATTATAGGTGTCATTTTCTAATGGAATGTAGTGATTTACATTTGTAGAACGGTGGCTGCTTTTGGCAGGCACAAACTCTGCCAATATACGTTTATTTCTACATGTGTACTTATGTAGTAACAGGGCTGTGGGCAGGCTGGGAAGGTCAGCACTGAAGCATTGAAAGTGATTGCACAGTCACACACTGGAAGGCAGAGGGTAATTTCAGTTTATTATGATGCAAAGTGTGAACTTGCATGAAAATGCCCCCTAGTATGCTCATAAGCAATTTCCTTGTAAGCTGGTAAAAGCATTTTAAGTAGAAGAGTATTGCTTACTGGTCTCTAGTCTGTAGTATGAAACTGACTCATGGCAGCAGAGCTAGAAATGAAAACAAGACAGCAGTCACTGGGAAGGAATCGTGGAACTATAGAGATGAATTATGTGAGGTGGAAAGAATGGCAATGAGGGATAAAAAAAGCTGCAATTCCTAAATAGATGTGACAGCAGATGTTTAAAAAAAATATCTGACACACAGTGTTTGAAAAGGGTGCTTAAAAGGAGAGGTGATGTTTTGGCCAGAAGTACAATACGTATACAAAAAAATGGTCTGAATTTGAATGTCACCATGTCTGAATTTCTTAAATGCAAGAATGCCTGTAATTAAATACTAGTTTTAAATTCTGGGAACACATTTTATCTCTGTAGAATACAAATACCATTTTAGTGGACTCCTGAGCAGTCCAGAAAACTGGCTTATGGTGTAAAGTACTTACTCTTTTAAGAATAATCATGCTAGTGAAAATTTCTTGTCATTTTTACGAGCTGGATCTAGGTCCTCAGCAGATGATAGAGATGAATGACATGTCCTTCCTCTCAACTACAGAAAGCAGATAAGGCCTGTGAGCACCAGGGCTGCCCCTCTTTGTAATCTGTGAGGAGAAGGCAGTGTCTAGACCCCAAGTTTAGGAGAGTATCCTATGTCTGATGGAAGTTGATCAGACATTTGGTATATGGATGGTGCTCAGGACTTGGCAGTAAATAAGGGGACAATCCATTCCCCTTGCTAGGGCATGTGTTCAGCATGACTTTAAATGCTGTGGGTGACAGAAGCCTGGCGATTGATGAGGCTGGATCGGTGGATGTGGAGCAAGGAAGCAGCTCTGCTTCTGGCAGGAAGAGCATCTCCAGAATGGAGCAGGCTGACAGGGTCTGCAGACCTGTCTGGTTTCAGATGTGCCCTGCAACAGCTCTGGCAGTGATTGCTGTGAGAAAATAGGTTGGATCCCTCTTCCAAGGTCTCTTATTTGAAACACTAGTTATAAATCTAAATTGATGCCCTGTCCACATTCTAATCTTTCTGACATTAGAGATCAGACTCCCCAAGAAAATAATTTGTAAAAGTTCAGGAAAAAATTTAAAAAAAAACAACCCCAATTCCACTATAAATTTTGAATAATTCTGTTTCTAATATTTCATTCACTTGCTGCTAACTTTTCTGATAAGAGAAAGGAGACACAGGTCTCATTTCTTTTGTTCTTACTGCATTTTATTTTTAGCCTTTTTATTTAAAAAAAACCCCTATTTTAATAACATTGTGTTTTACAACAGAAGGCCACTCAAAAAAGTTAAGTGAGAAGTCCATGTAGTTTTTTCTTTCAAACGTGTTTCCTATACCTGGCCTATGTATATTATCCATTTCTTAGTCACACTTAGGACTGAAACACCTCCTTGAGAAGGAATGTCCAGGGCAGCATTTCAGAGCAGAATGCTTACTGATGTGTCTTCAAAGTTATTAAGCTATTCTTGTTATTCTTCACCCTATTATTTTAAAATGCATCTTTATCTGTGAGAGCATACTGAAGCTGTTCACTGTGTTACCCGCAGCAATGTCTAATATTCCTACCTCAGGTCATTTTGTAAAAGAACATTAAAAATTCTTCCTTTATTGCTACATTAAAGCAGTAGTTTCCTAAGGTTCCTAATTTTATGTCATTTGTTGAAACCAAGCTTATCTCCAAAGTCCAAGCAAAGAACACAGGATTAGTAATGATGAGCTCATTCTTAACATCCTCTATCCTGTTAAGGCATGAGCAAAGATTAACCCAGTTTACTTTTCAGGAGGCTTGTGAATATTCCCATTTTTTAAAAGTACTTGTCACAGAGCACTGCAGTCAAGGGGACACATTTGGTTCTATTATACCTGTGAAGGATATGACTCAGGTACTCTGCAAATTATGTTAAACTCTTAGAGGTGGTGTGACAGATCTTTTGGAACTTCTTGACTGATATATTTTGCTAAACTGACAATTATATCAGGTGCTTAGGAATTCTGAAAATGAAGCCAATTACTATTGTGCTACCAGACTTGGTATTCTTTCATATTTCTAGTACAAGACTTTATTTTTCAGTACAAGGCAGAAGAGCAGAAGAAGAGTATTCCAGCCTGAGTTCAGGTGTTCCCCTGAGTGTAAAGACTTTTTTCTAAAAGAATATCAATAAAATACATTAAAAGTAAACTATTGGAATTAGGCTACTTCGGGAAGAAAGCAGTAGCAATTCCAGGTGGTCATGGAATTAAAGATACATATTTTACAGTAATAAAAATAAAACTTCCTTATTTGGCTAGGAGAATATCAGCAGTTTTATAACTTGATTAAAAATCCTTTTACATTGTCTTAGTTTTCTCTGAATCCCTGCATGCCTGGAATACTGTGAGAGTGAAGTGTTTAAGGGGTGATTTTTAGCCACTACATTGCCTTTCTCCTCTTAGTTTTTTTCAGTGAGCCAGTGGAGCACTAATATATGACCAAACTGGGATAAAGATGTAATAATAATCCAGATACTTGAGAAATTATGAAAGATCAATGAAGCACACAAGACCACTGGCAAAAGAAGGAATTGTTAGAAGATAATCCAAATTAGGGTTAGTTTGCAATTTTATCTTTGTATTTTCTCAATTTTAGAATTTAATTTAAAAGGTGCTCATTTAAGGTAGGCAATTTTTACGTATCCTAGAACACCTCTCTCATTTCAGTCTTTGCCTGTTTTGAATAACTGCTCAGTAGCTTGCATACTGTAAGTTTCTGCTTCCAGAAAATTTCCTAGTAGATGGATTTCTTAATAATGGTTTATACTGTCTCTCGCCTGAGTATATCTTGACAAAAATTTCATAAAATTATGAAATCTATCATTCTAGGACATAAGTGATACTTAAAATTGTTAACCAGTGAAACTCCTCTTTTTTTGAATACACACCTTGCCCCAAAGTGCATCACTTGATCTCTGTGACCTGAATTAAATGTTCAAAAGCTGTGCACCACATCAGCGGTGGTTGTTAATGCTGTATTTCTCAGCACTATAACTGTTCTTGGGTATCTAGCTACTAATATAATAGGAACCCTTTGTTTGCTGATTACGACTTGAAACTTTACCTAATATACTTCAAGAGTTAATCACCTAACTGCAAAATAGAAATGCAGCACCTGAGCCTAAGCTAGCCAGCAGGCAACTGCTTTGTGAAGGATGATGGCCCTTCAGAGAAATGAGATACTACCATGCCAGGATAGATCCCACATCCAAACTTTTTCCTGGGGCACAGAATTCATCACTGCTCCTTGCAAAAATGGAGAGAACATGAAGAAAGGACAAACAGGATGCAGGAGTGCCCATGCAATGTTTCACCTGCTCAGCATATGCCCAAGTTGCAGAACAAATAGGGTCAATATCTCCTTCTGTTTGATGAGTTTTAATATGTGTCTCCTAACTCTATGCTTTAGCCACTAACCTAAGTAGTTTTCTGAAATAAAACACTTAATAGAATGAACTTCAAACATTCATTAGTACAGGCATTGGAATCCAGGTTTCCAAGTCCCAAATTACTTCCTCAGCCATTAGTCTGAAAAGCATTGCAGTGGCTATTTAATTATTCTGTTCTACAGTAAGAGTAATTGAAAAAAACCTTACCTTATATTCTGGCAATTATCAATCCTGCTCAGTGGGATTTAAAATTTTATCACACAGAAGGGATCTGCGGCGTTGTCTCTCACACGCTAGGGGACACTTCTATCTCATGAGATTATTAAATAAGTGAGTTTGTGGAAACAGGTAGCAACACCTCTGTTCTGAAGAGAGCAGTAAGGGAAGAAGAGAAATTATATGAAAAGTTGCAAAAATGTCCAATGGAGTTGGCCATGATGGTGAGACAGAGGTAGAAAAAATACTTAAAATCAGTTTTAGGCAGATGCAGACATGAGCTGGGTACTTGGATGATCATTACATGTGAGATTTTAATCCTGGGCATTGCCAAAAATAAATGACATGAGAATTTAGCTACTAGAAGGGAAAACATCTAAAGAGTCAAGTAGTAGATATGATAAAGAACTCAAAGCCTTGAGTCCTGATCTTACATCTTTCACTTAGTACTCCACAAAGAAGAAAAAGATGGATAGTTTGAATAGCTATCCTATATTGTTTTTTGCAGTATAAGGATATAGTAAAAAGAAATAAAGGGGAAAAATATCAATGAGTGTTTATAAATGGATTTGAAGATGAAGTAGCTGAATAGCTAAGTGCAGAACATATAACATCTTGCTAAAGACTCTGTCAACACCACACAGCTGGCAAATGGCTAATACAGTGCAAAAGTTCCTGGGATGATAAGTGACACTGTAGACCAGTAAACCTGATGTTAGAACTGCAAAAATTAGTAAGAACTATATTAAAAGATAATAGTAATACATACTTGGACTGATATGAGTTTGGGAAAGATTCAAATCCCTTTTTCTTCCCCACAGCAGAAGTCCTGCCTAAAAATTCAATGGATTTGCTTGATGAAGTCACCACAATGGTGTTAACAAGGGACAATCATTTAATACATTTGGATTTTCAAAATCTGTAGAGGACTCTGAAGCAAAGTTGTCTTTTCAGTAATGTCTTGGGATGATTGCCAATTTTTACCCAATCATACAATATTTCTTTAATGTTAAAGTAAAATTCCATGTGGCAAGAGCACAAGACTAAAACTTAATAATTTAGTGAACAGAATACTAAGTAATTTCTTCAAAGAATTTAAAACCCATTGATTTCAACTGTTGGGTTTTTTTCCTCTGTATAAACACTTTCAGATTTTATTTGTAAGTGTAGTGCTCCAGGATGCATAGCGCTCCAGAAAATTTTACTGCTGTTCCATCAAGGCCCTACTGTAAATAAATAAAACAAAATGGCAGCTGAATATGAAAAAAATTGCAGTAAAATACAGCATATATTTTCTTTTTCCTGTTTTGAAGCTGTGAGTCATGTGGCAGGAAAACCCCTGCTAAGGTGACTAGTTCACTAGTCAGTGGGCAAACTGACAGATTCCTCCAGCAAACCATCCAGGTAAATAAATACTGAAAAAGCTTTTTTTGCTTGGATTTGGAGGAAGACTTTTCACATGACTGAATTAGCTGGATAATGGAACAAATCTATTTTAAAGTAAATGTATATAGCTTTTTATCAAAAGTGATATTTTCATCAAGGGTGAGACCCATAAAGGTTTCTCCTCCTCGTTATATAGCTTTATTCAAGCTTTATTGTGACTAGAGTTTTATACCTAACTACATGCAATTGCAGACTGATTTAATTAAGAAAAAACCCAAGGCAATGGAGATCAGAGGGACTAGGGTCCTTGAATCACCTTTTTACTGACAGCTGGTCAAAAAGTTTTATGCAGCATTTTTCTTCACCTTTCCAAAAGGAATATAATGCCTAACAGTTTTTTGTCATGAGGAGGAAAAAAAAAATTCAAATTTTAGAATTTAATTACTATTCCATTGCACTCTATCACTCATCTTCATTGAACAGAATTTAGGAAGCAATTTTAGCTGACAATATTGATTTCAATTATATGAAAGGGAAAGATATAGAAGGATTATTGAAAGACAAAGAACAGCATTGAGAAATGCTGATCTTACATAAAGAGAAGCTCCTCTGTGGAGAAGATATTAAGTTAATGGAAGAAGTCAAATCTTCTCTGTATATTAATTTCTCCTTTGAATTTTCTGTCTTCCATCTAACAGGAGTAGCATTAGCAATCTACATTAAAAAAATGTTACTTTTCTCATAGCCTTCAAAATGTAATAAAACTAAAGAAGAACTGTAGAAACTGAACTTCAGCATTTGCAGCTGGACTGTATATAGCCAATCTATAAATATACAGGACATTGTTTTTTACTTGCTTTTTTTTTTTTGTACTTCCTCACATGGTGAAGCCAAAGAGAAAAAAATATCTATTTTAGACTTAGTTACAGCTATTGCAGTGTACAGTATTGTGAAAAAGTTGTCTTTCTACTTCAAAATTGCTTTGCACAGTATTTGTACTTTGCAGATGAGTTACAAAGGACTTGATTTTAACTTAGGGGAAAGTGGTTGAAAAATACTGAGGCACCAAAGTGCTGAATAATTCTTCTAGCTCTCTTCTTCATAAATTGAATTGGGATCTGGACAACACATATTGGGGATGGGGGGAATTATCCCATTTTATCTATATGCATACCTTATATTCATTTGCTTAATTCATCAGTGTGCTTCCTCATAACTGCTTTGCTAAAGAACCCAATTTTTCTATATCTTCTGAAATAATTAATTTATTTCTTTCAGATGTGAGTATAAAAGCTGGCTCTATTAATTCTTGACATATATACTTGACACTTAAAATAGTGTCTTGGTCTTCAGAAGTTGCTGAAAATCCAGTCTCAAGTATCACACCTTGAAAATATTTGAAATCACCAAAAGCAGTGTTTCCAAGGTCATTGCAGGCCTGTGAAAGTCTTGGACTTTTACATGTTCTATGCAACTGCTGCTGATGCAAGGAGAAATACCTGTATAAATCCCTGTATAGAATTCCTATCAGAACTGTGTTTGAGCCTTCTTTTTAGTTTTCTGTTTTCTGAAGTATAAAAGACAAATTCCTCACATGAAAATCAAATATTTGGGATCAAATGCCACTAAGAGTAAGTAAAAGGATATTAATTTCAACAGATAATGAAACAAACCTCTGTCTAGAGTACTATCAGGTGCCACGTTTATCTGCCACATCAGAGTGTACCACTCTGTCACATTTAGCATGTGACGTCAATAAAGCCACTCCAGTGTCACAGTTCTGAGCACCGCAGAAACTTTGCTTTGAGCTAGGGGAATTAATCTTAAGCACTTAGGCTTCCTGCACAGATACTGTTTCCCAAAGAGGAACTATAAGAACTAGCTAATAGGTAAACACAAGTGTAAAAAAGATGCAATATATATGTCCCGTTCCCCAGGTCTCTGAGCAGAGGGAAATAGCTCTGTCGACCTAAGAACCCAAAACCTCTCCTGAACGTGTCAGTATAGAAGACAGCCAGAAACAGAAACAGCATCTTCCCTCCTGCATCATAGTCTTGATGAATTAGAAATTCATCTCCTACCTTTTGGAGACCCTCCCAGAATAATATTTTATGGTCTGCACGTCTCTCCTGCCAAAGCATTAAATAAAGTCTCTGAAAAACAAAAAGGTAAGCAGCATGACTATACAGCCTATTCAGTATTTAGTGGGACAGGGATTCCTGCTGTCTAAGACTCTGATAATTGTCCAGTCCAGAGCATCACCTCCATTACCTCTTCCCAAGCCATGCTTGGAAGACAGTAATGCCTGTGGTTATTACGTTTCATGAAAACTGCAGTCCTCTAGATTTTGTACAATGTGTGCTGCACAAAACCCTACCAGATCACTGCCTCAAAGAGGCTGATGTGTTAATATCTAATTTCTATGTCAAAGGGAGATTATGTGTTAACTGTACAACAAAGGTACCAACAGTGTTTTCTGGTACAGGAAATTCGTTTTAGAGGAAGAAGCTAAAGTAGTCATGGATTAGGTCGTATAGATTATAATTGAATAGACTCCCCCCAGAAGGACTCCCAGATGAAAGTGAATGTTTATGAATATTTATCATACTTTCATTATTGCTTTCAGGTGGACAAGAAGAGGGGATATAAAAAATTCCCTCATCTTGTGTGCCTATGTATCCTGTGTATCAACACAGCAGCAAAGCGCAGCTGCAATCTTGAGCTCCCTTGTGTTACCACTCTTTGGCATGCCCACGTTGTTCTAGTGATTCAGAGTCTGCCTACATTTCCCTTGTGATTGGTCCCTAATAAGAAAGGAAACACAAAATATCCATGGTTCATTTGAGGTCTCTTATCTGTAATTCATTAACAAAAGCTTTAGGGTTTTGTAAAATGTGTTTATTGGACTCAAGTGAGATGGCTAACAGCAAAAATGATTCTGTCTTTGTTTATGTAATGGTCCCTGGGTTGAATTTTAATTTTTGATATGTATTTGAGAATAGTCAGCTTTTTTTTTCTCACTAGAGTTTTGTATCTGTTAATGTGATAGATACAAATTGAATAAGTGAAATTGTTGAGAGCATATTACTTTGACCTAGGGAAAACAAATTTTTTCTCCAGTCAGTTCAGGAATGTCCCATGGTCTTGTTTCTTTTACTTGTGGTATAAGGTGAGTGGCAGAAAAAACCAAACCCAAGGCTGTCTTACCCCATTAATGCTAAAATGCCCAGAGTGTCTTGTCTCCAAGGCTTCTGTCTCAGTCAAGAGCTGTTTTCCAGTCATGATAATTAGGCCACAATTTGTAAAGAAAACAAAATTCACTGGACCCAAAATAAATTGAGAATCTGGGGAGGAAAGGGCGGGGGGAAGGTGTTGGTATTGTTTCTTCTTTTTTTTTAATAGACAATTGCAAAAAATACATTTTAAATTTTCAGCAAATAAATATTACCAGCTTGAATACATATATTAGCAATTATTGAAATTGACTATATATATATATATATATATATACACATTATATTATTAGTTCTAGAAATTACATTTTCATTTTAGTAAAATAATTGAACCTTATTATCATAACCAAATTGATAAACTATGTTTTCTGTTTTCTTTTCTATAAAGCTTTGGTGTCTTCTGATGTTTAGCCACAAATATGCCACTGCTACAGGCAGATATGAATAACTATAAATATGTGAAGGTCAAAGAAAATGTTTACTTAATAAAACTTTATGAACAGAGAAAAGTACTTAAAAAGTTACAGCATCATTCATCTGAATAATTTGTTTGTGTGGTGCTTTGGAAGAAACAAATTGAAGTACCTGTTAATAGAGCTGCATAACAAAGGCCAGAAATGTAGACACTTTCAATGCATGGAAATGGTTGCTACAACAGAGGCTTGCACAACACTGAAGTGATTCAGCTAGAGAAGTTTGGTAGAGTCTGGGACAGACACTGATGAGGTGAATTTATGCACCTTCATTCAGTGATATTTCAGCACTTCTCTGTGACATGTCTCTTAGAGAAGCCCTTGCCTCATCACACAGCCAGAGCACAGGTTGGTGTATGGTTTGTGTGCCCTAACAGTAACCCTCACCTGGTATTTCACATAGAACTTTCTTCTCAGCCACGTTGCCCCTCAATTCATGAAAATAAAGTGTTTATACATAATCTGCAAGGATGTTGTCATTTCCGTTTTTCCTTCAGCTGCATTAGTGCAGCCAGACATTTTTCTGCCTGTGAGCCAGTCCCACCTCACCTTCCTGTAACTTTATTGTTTACAGCCTGTAAACTGCAAAAGCAGTGCAGCTACACTGTCGTTGTCTCGAGACCTGGGCGTCCTGTCCCGAGTGCAGCATTCAGTCTTCCCATAGGAGAAAACAGAGCTTGGCTACTCCAGTATAAGAACAGTCCACTCCCTCTTCTTCCTCTACACTAAGATCACAAGAACAACAAACTGGTTTGAGGTCAGGAAGACACTTTTCAGCCTGAAAAATCCTGGGCTTTTTTTTTTTCATTGCCATGAGTGGATATTTTGCTACGTTAGCAAGGATGCTGTTGTTCAAATCCTGCCTGTCCTGCCTATGTGATTAATCACATTATGAGCTAAACTTTGAGGTGGGCTGAACACTCGAAAGTATGATTCATTACATCTTGTTAAAATCAGTGTGTTTAGTATTCATTGATGTAAATGATAGAATTCAGTACCTTTCATGAATAAAGCTGAATTTGACACGTGATATTTGCTCCTAAAAATAAAATCAAATGTAAACAGATTAAACTAAGTATCATCCAAGCTGTAGAACCCAAGATAGATAAATATTTAAAGATTGCAATTGTGTTCAACCATTTCCCTGAGCCATTACAATTTGATAAAAATGAAACATTTTTGCCCCTCAATTAATTCTTCTAAACTGAAAATCAACTAAAAGAGTTTGGGATTTAATTTGATAACATGCTGGAAAGAATAAATATTTGTATAAACAAATAGAAACAGGGCTCAACAACTGTCATTCCAACACAATCAGACTGTTTCTGCTCAGAAGCAGTGTCAGAACTTCCTTATATAGGAAGCTCTCTTCTGCAAGCAGACGTACTCATACAAAGCTTTCATACCATCCCTGAGTTATTTGGTGCATTTTTTACAATTAAACACTTCATTTTTTTAGCCGTAGCATTCTTTTTTCTCAGATGTCTATTGCTTCTGCATTTATATCACACAGGTCTCGGATTTCATTATTTATTACTCTACAGTCATTAGCCTGCTATTCAGGCATATAAAGCATTACATGCAAGTACATATGAAGGAAGCTAAGAAAGTCTTTGTATTGTCCATTGATAAATAAATTAGATAAGTATTTACCCTAGAATGGAAGTATGAACAAAATCAACAGCCTTATTATATGACTGTATGTAGCCATCCTAGAAGGAGGATTCAAAGAATTGTACATGTACTGCCCTTCAATGATATTTTTAGAATTTTTTCAAGTAGGCACACTTTTTAAAGTATAGCAGGTAATATAGGATAGGATAGGATAGGATAGGATAGGAAAGGAAAGGAAAGGAAAGGAAAGGAAAGGAAAGGAAAGGAAAGGAAAGGAAAGGAAAGGAAAGGAAAGGAAAGGAAAGGAAAGGAAAGGAAAGGAAAGGAAAGGAAAGGAAAGGAAAGGAAAGGAAAGGAAAGGAAAGGAAAGGAAAGGAAAGGAAAGGAAAGGAAAGGAAAGGAAAGGAAAGGAAAGGAAAGGAAAGGAAAGGAAAGGAAAGGAAAGGAAAGGAAAGGAAAGGAAAGGAAAAGAAACCTAAAAAGAAACCTAAACAAAACAAGCAAATTCAGAAAACCAAAGCCCCCCAAAACACAGCTATTAGATGCTAAGTTTGTCTTACTGCATCATACTGGAAACCCTTATCCAGACAGGGAAACCCACTACACATTTGTTACTGTAAGATTCTGGAGGAATCTTGTCACATCTCCCACCTTATGACTACAGAAGTGGATTGGATTTTTCATTTAATATTGATCCAGACTGAATATTTATGTCTACACACACACCTCTTACTCACACACTGCTTTTTAACAAGATAATTCTAGTTGGCACTACGCTTGAGAGAGATTAATACATGAAGCTTGTTCTGGTATCCTTAGGCTTGCATTATTTTTTAGAATGGATCTGATGTAGTCCTGGATTGATTTCAAATTCAGAAAACTGTAAGCTAAAGAGTCTGCTATGATGTATTTAGTCTCAAATGTTTCATCATCTTCTATGAAGCTGCCTATTTTATATAAGTTAAATGACAGAAAAATGTTTGAATTTCACACAGGATTCCTGGAGATGGTTATTTGATTTTTTGAATTTTGCAGTATCTGACGAAAGTTTTAGAAACCAAGTGAAGCCCTGGGATGTTTTGTCCATAGTTACAGATGTAGTTTTATGCAGATAATGCAGTCTTTTCAGAGGTGATAACTCACAGCAGATCCTAGCTTTCACAATGACTTGGCACAGTGAACAAAAGGTGTGTGGCATTCTCTAATACCCTGAGCAAAAGACTGGAAAAAAGTCTGTGTCTGTAGCTCAAGTCTGGAACACAGTCAAAACATTTCAGTGAGCAAGGGTTTCAGTTAGCTGGATATAGGCATTTCATGTTATAATATGATTTGATTAAGGCCATAAGTTAGAATAGATTCAGGCCTGGGTATAACCCTGAACATTTTTGCACGTTTGGGTATACCCCTTTGAATTTTTAACATGTTATGTTATGTTATTCCTTGTGGTAACAGGTCAAACTAGAAGCATAACAGCCTACATCTCTCAATAGTAGCAAGAAAGGCATCTCTGACTTTTGGAGTAAACTGCCTTATATCTTCCCAGCAGTGAAACAAACCTATGTGGCTCCTGATTAAATTACTGTCTGCACAAGACTGGAGAAAAGCCTAATAAATTTATTAAAAAATTAATAATAAGATCATGTTATCCCTTATCTTATTAACAAACATTTTCATTAAGTTAAAAAAGAATTTAATACATTTCTATGTTTGGGAAGAAGGTGTTTGCTTACTCTTTTGTTTGAGAAGGAAAAAAAGGAGAAATATGCAACTTTTTATAAAAAAATCAGTATAAGGTTATCCACAATGAGTTAACTTATTTTCCAGTATTCAAATGCTCACATCTCTAGCCCAAATATTTTCTGTACATGTGTTTGCATGTACAGAAGAAAGAATGAGAACTTACAAATTGTTTTACAAATCAAATCTCCACCTATTTTAGTATAACACACAGCCTTTTTCTTAAGACCAGTCATTGAGGTAGTTAGCAAACTTAACAGACCATTTTGATCATAAAAAAAAAAATTGGAAACAACAGAAAAAACCTAGGTTCTTAAGATAGTCCAGAATAACCACTAAGTCAAAACAAAATGGCTCACTGTGTTATTTGTTAGTTACAACAGGAAATAACATATTCTACAAGTCACATTTACTGAGGCATAAAAATTGTCATTTTGCCCCCAGAAGAAACAGACAAATTATATTTCTTACCGAGAGAAGAAACCAGGGCTGACAAGTACATGATTTAGAAAATACTCAGCTTTCAGAAGTGGTATATCCTGCACTAGTTTCTTCCTGCCTATCTTTTGTGCAATCCAGTCTTTCTGTCTAAGCCTCCTGGGAGTATTAAGATAACAGTCATGTAGTTTCTATGTGCACTTGTTTAAAGTGTTTGTGCAGTGGAAAACATGGAAACAAGGTGTCAAACTTCATTACCTGTACAATGCAAGAGCTGGACTAAAACAAACAATGCATTGTTGTATAAATACTACTTGATCAAAAAATGAATTTTGGTAAAGACAAAAGTCTAGGTTCTAAACTGTGTGCATTAAATAGTATGAAGCTCTTGCACTGCCAGAGTAGTTATGACAAGACTACAAACCATTATTGGAGCTGGAAACAACTCTGACATAAACAAAAAGTAATCTTATGCAGTTAAAATGGAAAACAAAACATTTTTTCCTCTCTATACTCATTAGCCTGAAAGTCACAGAGAAAAGCAGTTACTATCTTTAAAGTATGGTTCACAATTCTCCTCTTTCTCCCATAGCTCCTTCTGAATTGGTGGTGCAGAGTTATATTACAACACTGCTCTGCCAAGACACAAGTGGACACAAGCTTGGGTCTGAGTCATGGATGTGCCAATGGTTCCTGCAACTCCATGGACTCTGCTTTAAACTGCACTGGTTTCAAAAGTTCAAAGTGCTTGAAACTTCTTGGTGGCTTTGCAAGTAGTAAATGACAGCAGAGCAGAGAGGAGTCCAGTGCAAACTGGCAAGTTATTTTTATTGGTGAAGCACAAAATATACAACTACCAAGAAGATATGTAAGCAGAGACTCCCCTAAGATTTTACTGTGGGCTCAACTCTTAATTAAGATGAGATGTATAGCTGAATAACGTCTCCACTTCCCAAAATATATTTTTCCCTAACAACCCAGTATATCTTTGTTCCAGCTCTTTCTTGGAGAACATATAATTGAGTTTTATGTGATAAGTCTCTGGAGGCTACATTCATCAGGCTTATATAAAGCTAGCAGAGTGCCAAAGAACAATCTAGCCAGCAATGTCTTTCTATCACAGAAAATTGGGATGAAATAGACCTCAAGATATCATATACTCAATTCTCTTAGGCAATTCCCTTATGGCGTTCCTGACACCAGTTTCTCTAACCTAAAAGCTACAAGTAGAGGGAAAATGCATTGCCCTCTAAGATAATCTCCTCAAGGGCAAAAAATGTCTTTGAAAGCTCTGTAGATAGGCAAAAGAGAGTAGATGCAATATCTCTTACTTCAGGGAAGGTTTTCTCTGTCTCTGATGACCTTTCCAGAATTTTACTGCAGCAATACTGTTCAGGTGGGAGCTACCATGAACCAAATATAGAATCGATTAAAAAATAATAGTCAGAGTAGTCCTTGTTGCTTCACCATCAAACTGTAAAAATTTATCAAATAGGCTTTTACATTAATCATTTTGAACACTTGAGTAGACTGTGCATTAAATATATTTGTGTGTGTGTGAAGTGGAAAAGATTGCACACACTTTGGCAGAAAGAAGTAATGCAAAATTATCTCGGCAAGTCAAGGAGATAATCTGTGCACAATGCTATGTTTCTGTGAGAATAATGAACTGCACAAGTTCAACTGGAAAAACATCTGTGAAGCAGCTTTGCAGGAAAGGAGATGGGGAATAGAATGACTCATAGATCAAAGAGGCTTTAACCACTCATACTTTTCCAATATAACATCATCTGAGTTATTAGCAGGACTACCAGCAGTGAAATTGACTGACAACCAACACGAGTGAAAGCCTTACTAGTGGGAATACTCTGCTCTAAGCACCACAGTTTAAGAAATGTTATATTAAGGGAAAGCTTTCAGAGAAGAGCAACAAGTGGTAATAAAATTTCAGGGTTCTGGGGTTGTCAGGAATGACTGGATATTTATTTAGTCAAGACACTACATTTCAGTGAAAGAATTAATAAGTATTTCCATATGTCTCCTGGATGTAGAACAAGAGCAATAATCCTCAGCTGCATGTAGATAAGATGTCTATGATGGCATGGACAGTTAAGAGAGAGAATGTATTATGCAAGAAAGAATATAGAACTTTCTAGAAAAAAACCCTTTTGCCAGGAAAATTTCTGGAAGAGTTCCTGTAGTTGGGAATGAACTACATAATCTAAAGAGGTCCCTTCTAGCTGTATTCTTTGTTGCTGGGTCTAGGAGAGCCGAGTATTCCTCTTCTGTACTGAACTAGTTTTAGAAAAGTTCATGACATATTCTTGGCCCAATGTGTACAGTGGCTCACAAGTTTAGGTCATTAATTTTCTTTTGTGGGCCTAATCTACACAATGCATGTCATTCTTACCACCATCAGTACTGCTGTCTCTCACTTGCCTCTCCAGCTCAGCACAGATTTTTTAGAAAAACCAATGTTTCCTGACCTACCTTGTGTTTTTCTCCCTAATATGTTACTGGAGGGAAGACTCCTTTTCCATACTCATTGATGTTTCACTTTTAATTAAGAATTATTAAAAAAAAATCTAGTACTGTTCTGCTTTAGTCTTTTTTATCAGCTATTCTGTGGGGGTGACATAATTGAAAGTTCCATTTAATGGCACATGTGACACAATTTTAAATTCCACTTACAGGCGCACAAGGACAGATAGTTCTCCATAGTCAGTGTTTCAGGACTATGGTGTCTTACCAATGGCATATGATGCAAAGTGAACAACATTGTGTTTGCATGCCTATTGGAGCACAACGTGCAGTGCAGCACAATGCATCATGTGTCAGCTTTTGTCTGCTGATGGCAGTGACCCCTTGAGCCAAATTCATCAGTGTCTCAGAACAATAGATTTCTTTCTCTTTGATGTTTCTAATTTGGAGTAACAAATTGTTTTATTTATTTCAACTATAGTCAGTTCTGGTAATGGACTTGGACTGATACCCACAGTAAACAAAGCTGTGTGTTCACCCTTTCTTCTCTATTCCTACTGAAAAGATTTAAGCTGAAAATACTTCAAATATGGTATAGGTAATCTCTCTAATTAAAATCCACTAAAATTGTCCTCCCTCCCTGCTATCATCACAAAATTATCTTAGTTTATATTTTTCCCACACTCTTATATTGTACATCATAACACTGTTGGAAACAACAACATTTACAGAAATGATCCATAGTTTGGCTGAGGAAATGACACTTCTTACTTCTGGCAAACTTCTTTCAAATTTCTGGGTTGTGATTCTCTCTGACTTTTTTAGCAGTAGTCACTAACAGAAGTTTGTCTAGTTGCTGCTGAATCTAAAGTCTTATATGTTCAAAAAAGTATAAAAAAATTAAAGGAAAAGGAGTTGAGATATCTGAGCTTTCAGCATGGAGAGGCCAGGCAAGTCTGAAATAATAGATATCAGAGGATGGTTACATAAAAACTTAGTGAACCATGATCTTATATGCACCTCAAATTGTCTTAATTACCAAAAATGAATAAAGAGACCACTAATTCAAGACAACTGCTCCTTTCTATCTACAGCTCCCTTAGACACTGCAACTAGCCAAAGAGCAACTTGTCTGCAGCAATCTTGCTACATATCTTCTTCATCCAGGACGGTGGTAAATCTTCTATGTGAAAAGCATACACATCTATGAATGAATAAAAATCTACAAATAGTTTAGTTACCATGTGACATGTCAAAACCTGTTTCAGTTTGTCTTTGTGAGGCTCTAGTTTGTTTTCACTGCAGGTTTTCATGCTCCAGAGGCACATCTGTCTCCAGGAGTCCTCTAAGACTGTTCCCAGATGAAGAACAGTTTGCACAGTTGGTGGGTTAACACAATGCTTATTCTTCTAAAACCACCAGCCCATGGAACCACACAATGCTTATTCTGTAGGATCAGGTTAAACACTAACCAAGAAGAAGAATGGGAGAGTAACCAGACCACTTATGCCATCTTTTTTCTCAACTTTGAAAGAAGTAGTTAATCAGGCTGTCAGGTATGGCTTTGGGGTCACCAAGCACCAGGGACTACCAAAGAGATCCCCAGGAGAGAAGAACATGTGCACAAAGGGGAGTGAAGACAGGGATTTTGAAGAAATTATTATCATATGCATGTTCATTCCAGGAAAACAAATGAAAATATATGTGAAATATAGTATTTAAACAGGAGCATTTTCTGTACTCAGTGTGTACAGAATTTCAGGGCCTTTACCTCCTTGTGAATCTGGCTGAGTAAAGAATGTCTTCTTCTTAATGTTCCATTGATGTTAATGGGTTTTACTTCACCAATTTTTGGTATCAAGACCCCTGCATTCTTCTGGAGTGAGGCAAAACCCACAAGTGAAGCAAGTGAGAAGCACAGGGAAAAGTACATCTCTTTGAGGCCCTCATGGGTTGCATTTCTAAGATATGTAATTTCATTCTTGCCATCCTGCAGAATTTTCCATGTAGAAAGTCTCCTGTCCATAACAACATAAGGGGGAAAGAAACAGTTGTGTGCTATGCACTCTTTCCCTCACATAGAGTGTTCTGTACAAGCATAGAAGAAAACATTTACATTTCTTGCAATCCACCAGACATACTTGACCTGTAAATCCAGTTTGCTTGGATATTGCCTAGGAGAGAATTGTTTTGAAAGTTTCTAGTGCAGATTAACATTCTGGGCAACCATTTATTCAGTAATTCAAAACCAAATCTTGAACACATACCATTGTTCCGGTCCCATTGTTACTGTCTTGCAAGCTGCATAAGCTATGAATACATTGGCATGCAAAAGTGTGCGCTAATTAATAGATGCTTATCGCAATGTGATACACATCATCAAATTTTTTCATTGTCTTTGATCCAACAGTCACTGGCAGTATTACAATGCAGAGTAACTATTCTATCATATTATTATCCTCCTATGCATGTTTAAAATTTGCATAGCTGCAAAGCATTAATTTTGTTCACAGTTGGGGTTTCAATTCTTGCTTCAGACTGCTCAAATGAGATGTCTCATTTGAAAAGTCTGAAGCAAGAATTGAAATCTTTCTGCCAAAAATTTTTTTCATTAATTTTCTACAGCCTTGAGTCACAATTTAGCTGCCTTGGAAATAATTCATCTTTGTAAATAGAGGTAGATACTGCTTCTTTTGGAATATAAGTCCTCACAGTACCTGAAGGAAGCTGACAAGAAATATGGATAGAGACTTTTATAGGAGCGTGTAGTGACAGAAAAAAGGGGAATAGTTTCCAAATTGAGAGTAGTTTAGGTTAGATACTAGGAAGAAATTCTTTATTATGAGGGACTGGAACAGGTAGCCCAGAGAAGGTGCAGATGGCCCATCTTTGGAAGTGCTCAAAACTAGGCTGGTTGAAGCTCTGAGAAAGTGCCTAGTGAAAGGTTTCTCTGTCCACAACAGAATCATTGGAACTAGATATTCTTTGTGATCTCTTCCAACCCAAACCATTCTATAATTCTATCATTCCAGTAAATAGAATATTTTGATTCATTATTTCCCTGCATTAGCCTGCAATGAAAGTAGAAATTAAAATGCCAATATATCTTCATACCTTATATTACAACAAATAGCATTTGCAGCTTTTCTGTATAAGAGTTAAGTGCTTGATCTTTTCCTTTAAATAGAATATTTTGATTAATTAGTTGCCTGCATCAGCCTGCAACAAAAGTAGAAAATAAAATGCCAATATATCTTCATATCTTATGAAATTAATTCCATATAGAAACCAATAGCATTTGCAGATTTTTCTGTATAAGAGCTACATACAGAAATTTTCTGTATTTTCCTGCTGTTGTGGAAAAAGCACCTCCATCCAAAGGCCCTCTTGATAACAAAAAATAGAGGCAATGCCCAAGAAAACCCTGTGATCATTATGCACATCACAGAGAGTTTCTGTTTTTCTCTTGACTTAGATGTATACATTTTTTTAAGAAAACCAAGGCAGACAGAGTTCCCTGGAGGTGGGAAAAGAGAGGGCTTGTTCTTCTACCTCGACCTTCTCAACCTCCTGTGTCATCTCAGGGGTAAGCTGCACCAGCAACAGAAGCATTTGGCTGACAAGACAGAGGGGGCCTGCAAATCTCATAGAGACACTTTTTACTTGTGTTCTGCCCTAATTTGTTGGTTGGTGCTTTCTTTATTTCAAAAGAATGACCCTTCTGGTGTTTTGAATGCAAACGAAGATTTTTGGATTATAAAAATCTTTTGGTCTTCGAACAGGAGTTCACTATAAGGAGAATATTTGAGCAGATCCATGTCAGAGTTTGCACCAGCTTAGCCTTCTATCCAACTGTCTATAAGGCAATATCTCTTCAGTATTGGCAGCAGTCATATGATACTTCCCCATCATCTTGCAATTTAATATAAAACGTGAACCTTGAACAATGTCATGGTCACATGTAATCTGAGCATGGTGAATTGCAGGCACTCAAAAGAGAGCCAGTGCAAATTGAAGACAATAACAGCAATTAGAAAAAAGATCCTTGTAAAAAAATAAATGAGATTAGGAATAAAGTCAAGGGACAGCTATTTGTTTCTAGGAGCTATAGAAAAAGGATTTATTTAGGCCCTCTCTATTTTGTTTTTTCCTTTTGATAGCTTTTAAAAGAGGAAAATTTTCTTTTTCATCAAGCCCAAAGCTGAACCTTATGAGCAAGAATGTACTTATATATCACACATATTTTTGTTTCAAATCTGGCTTGCATCTGCAACTGCATCGATTTAAAAAATGTTAAAAGAATGGAGAAGAAAACATCAGGGGAAATTTTAGTTATTAGGAAGAAATCCTTTTATGTGAAGGTAGTGAAACACTGGAACAGGTTTCTCAGAGATTCCAGAATGTACTCAAGGCCAGGCTGGATGGAGCTTTGAGCAACCTGGTCTAGTGAAAGGTGTCCCTGCCCTTGGCAGGTGGATTGGAGCTAGGTGCTCTTTAAGGTCCTCTCCAACCCAAACCATTCCATGATTTTATATTGAGCCTTCAATAAGCAGAAATAGGAAGAAATCACCCTATCTTACTGAAGTTTTCAAATCAATGTCTGTTCCAAATCAGATCACAAAATGCTCATATTTCCTTCAAAGAGGAAGTTCCCTCTAAAATTTCAGAGGTGAAATACGGGAAATATGTAAATTTTTAAAGATTGCTAGCACAGCACAAATCCAAGCAAAATGAATTCAATTTTTTGTTTGTATGTTTTCTCTTATTGCATTCAGAGAAAAAAATGAAGCTTCAAACCATTTACCAGTTTATGAAAAAGGATATCTGAATAACAACTTGAAAATACCTTTCAGCTTTTTCTCGTGTTTATATCAAGGCAAGATGATAAACAGAGGCAGGTGCTTACTGAGTCAATTGGTACAATGGTAAAAATCCCATTGCCCAAAGAGGGTTCAGTTCCTAATCCAGAAGCACTGGGAATCATGCTCAGCCTCCTTTTCAGAGTGACCTCTAAAACATGGTAATGTCAATATGGTTCTCACTGTCCTGAGGGTAATAATGAACACTGGAAAGATCCTCTGCATCCCTTTGTTTTAAGTTCTGAAAAAGAGCTGTAGCAAACAATCCAAGGAAAATAGCTTTTTAATCCACCACATTTCTGAAATGAACCTCTAAGTGAGACTTGATAAACTTTTTACTGTTTTAATCCTACCACATTAATTGTGAAAACACAACAACTTAGGGGGAGTTTAACACCATACTAGTGAAATATTGCAGACTAATCCTTTTGCTTTTCCTTTTTTCTCACAGACTGCTGCAAAGCAATGCAGGTCCATGCAGGATTATGGGTTCCTTTTGTCTTTGGTAACTCAACCAGAGCTTAACTTGGCACAAATGCTGAAAGACGTTGCACTAACAACAAATGCGATTTACTGGTCCAAACTTTGCAACATACAGACTCCTTTCTTCAATGAACATGAACCAGTGGGTTTGAGATAGCCAGAGGTCTAGACTTGAACACCAATTGAACAAGTAGCAGCAGTCCATGCCAGCCTGAACCTAATAAACCATGCAGGGCTTGTTGCTCTCCTGCTTCTGCAGAGAAAGAGGATGTTTCAAATTTTCTAGGGGCATATGGCTATAAGCTGCACAGCTTGTATCCCATTATTTATTTTAGTCTAAGCCAGTACCAGAAGCCCTGTGCTTCTTTACATCACAAAAAGGGAGAACCAGGGAGCCAAACCCACCTCTCAGATGCTGCTCTCCGTCAGTGTAACAGAGAGTGGGAACAAGGAGATTATTTCTCCTTTACTCATAGTTCTTTTGTGATATGGCAGAACAGTGTAAAAACATCCTGTTCCTTTAGTGCCCCAAGGAGCACCCTGTAGAGTGACAAAGGTTTATGGAGACTAAACTTTATACAAGGAAGCCAAATAATAAATCTTAATTTGAAACCAATGCTAAGATGTATTTATTTATAGTTACTGCTAAGTATCTGACTTAATTGAACTCGGCATGAATAAAAATCCTAACAGGACAGGACAAAAAATGGGGGAAAGGGAGCTGTATTACTTTGTATACATACCACAGTATTAGTGCCTGACTGTACACGGACCCTTCAAATAAGGTGTTTCCCAATGTCCTTTTAGAGCTGTGACCACTTGCTGGAACACTTCTGGGCATATCTTACACCTAAATGTCTAGCTAGAAGTGGAGGAACTTGACTCCTGCCACATTGTCACATCACAACTTAAACCATGGCTAATTTAACATAAGTGGAGGTCACTGAATGACTGGCTTTACTGCATCCTTGGAAACATAGAAATGCTAGTGTTTCATTGCATAAAGGTCATGAAAAAATGCAGATCATGAAAAAATATCTTGTGATCACTAGACAACTAAAAATAATGGCAGTATGTTTATTCAGCAGCTAGCAAAAGTCTGCTGAGTTTTCTTTGATTTTTTTTCCTGTAAGCAGGTAAAAATCCAGGACCATGTAACACCTGGCAACAAATAAGACATTAGTCTAGTCTATGCAAAAAGGCCTGGTAGGTTTCCTATATATTCATTTTGTACAGGTAGGTTTCTGTTATCTTGAGTTTTATTTCCAGGATGGTAGGGCTGTGGTGCAGCCCAAAGCCTGCCACAGTTTGCCGGACAGCATGTCAGAAACCAAAGATGAGCACAAAGATACCTGAAGGTACCCTGTAGAAATAAGCCTTTTCCCAAGACAAATTTCTGGATTTTTGTTTATGTTTTAGAAGTCACCAAGTTTAAGTAGTCAAACAGATGAGGAAAAGAGATTAAATTTACAAGTAAATCTCTTGCAGCGACACAGTAGGAGCTGAAAGACATTCTAAGAGAGCACAGGGAGTTATGACTTGACAGAGAGGGAAAAATCCCATTTAAATAAATCCTCCTATTCCTTTCCTTTCCTTTTTTCTATATTGATACATTAAATTTCAGTATTTTCTGAAGAAGGCTGGATGCATTTGTAAGTCCAGCAGCCTTAAACAGTAGCAGAGCAATTAAATTGGCAAATTGTGACAGCCCTGCAAGGTTGCAGGAACTGTAGTGCTTAGGTTGGTGCCTTACAAGCCAACACATGGAAAATTTACGATGGCAATTATTTCCTACAGAAAGAACAAAGTTTCTCTCTTCTTACTGACCAAGAATTCTCAGTTTCCCTTCCAAAATAAGTTAAATTAAAATCCCTCACATACTGCATCAAACAACAGTGAAAACTCCTGTAGATCCGATCCGGGATTATTTTTAAATCACATATACATTCATCTGAAGAAGTTCTTGCATTTGTCTGTAATGTTGGAAACTGTCCAGAACTCAATGGTATTTGGTAGAGACTGTGCTTGAATCAGGGCTGTGTTTAGTTATTGCGAGTTTCTTTCTCTCACATTACCTACCCTGTTAAGCTATGCTAGACAACTGTGGTGGAAGCAGGGGAGTGTGATCAAAAGGCTTTGATTTCTTCCCAGTCCAAGTGCACTTCTATGTACAAATATTTTTTTCTCCAAAGAGCTCAGAGGGCAAATTGTCCCACATATTTTCAGGAGGGAAAAAAAAAGCCAGGACTCAAACATTTTTTTTCTTTGATTTTCCAATTCATTAAGAAAGAGATTGCAAAGAAGCCATTCCCCTCCACAAACATTTTCTCCTCACTCATAAAATTAGCAAAAATAAATATATGTTAAATATATATATATATTTATACATATTTAACATAGTAGTAAAATATTATATATATATATATATATATATATATATATATATATATATGTATGTATGTATAATTCAGTGTTTCAGACTCCCTGCAAGACAACCAAGAAAAAGTTTACCCTTCACAGATGTCCTAGATTTTAGGAATCATAGAGGAAAAAAATCACTGGAATTTTTTTTTCTCACTTTTTATGGCCTCAAAATTTTTATAATATCTGGAATAGCCTCCACATAAATGACCTTTTTTTTACTCCCCCTGAAAGTCTCAAATCACCATGTGAGGTATGCTGCAATAAAACATGATAGTAAAGCATGGGACTGTGGCCCTTGTCAGATATGGAAGTGTAAGAAAGAAAATATGCATTTGTTTTAACTGCACACTCTTACAATGAATGATGATCAGTTGTAATAGAAGTGTAAGGCTCTTGTGTCTCACTTGACCACATCAGAAACAATAGAATACAGGGTTCTTTGGGCCATAATAGCAGGCTGTCCAGAGATTACACCTGATAGCTACTTGGAAATTGATAAGCAGATGATCCCTCAAGAGCTAATTCATCAGTAAAACCTACCAAACAAGTAAAAAACCCGCAAGAGATTACTGGATGCCCAAATATTTGTTCATACACTGCTAAAGCAGGTGGGGCAAATTGTGAACTGGTCCCTTGACGGTTATCAGTTGCAATATGTAGTATAATCTGGCCTGAAGATTTAGGGCTTGACAAAGCTTAAATAACATGCCTTGGCCTTCAGGGCTGAAATCCCTAACTCTTTAGCATTTCTGCATATTTCTGCTCCCCTGTGTTACAATGCTGACCATGGGATATGTACTAGCTTTCAAATATTTTGACTATTACAATCTTACATTTTGAAAAACCTGGAAAATTAAAAAATGAGTTGAGCTTTTTCCCACATAACTGGTGAAATGCACCTAAAAGAGGGTATGAGACAAATGGTGCAGATGAAGAGCAAAATCACTTAATCTCAGAGGTACCTGTAGTGTCAGGAGGGGAACAGCAGGAAATCATACTTAATTTGTGTTCTAGTTTCTATTGTTTGTAACTTAGTGTAATAGATAAAAGAAAGATGTTTACTAGTAATCAAAACCAATGCTATTTTAAAATAGAAGGCCAATACTATTGTTTTGTCTTTAGTGACAATAGCAACTTGGCAAGACTACTGTTTTCTGATGTTCTTGATGTAAAACTTCAAGGCAAGGTGGGGTTTGGGAGGAGGAATTGTATCTGTCACTAGGCACACAGTTCAGAGAGAGTGGATTACATAAGACAGAGACTGTATGCAGTAGATTTTGGTATCCTTTTGATAATGTGGCAGGTCTCAATAAAAAGAATGACAATTTATTTCCCTGAAGTATGTGACATGGAACTAGAGAGTTGTATTTTGCATTCAAGTCCTAGGCCATTAGTATATTTGGGATGTGCTTCATTGTACCTCTTATAATATCTAATATCTTGCCATAGGAAAAAAAAGATAATATTTCTTTAGCAAAAGGGAGTACTGATTCTTTATGCAGTCCAAAGTCTACTTTCAGGGAAGCTGCCAGAAGAAGCAGAGGCACACTACACCTGTGGGGAGGAATTTTGAAAGATGTGGCTCTCAGCAAACATTTTGATTTAACATACGACCACCTTTTGAAGATAGCAAATTTTCCAAGTGTTTTGAGAAAACACAGCAAAATCACAACTCGCAGCAGTTTTGAGTTATGCTCCTTCAGAAAAGAAAAAAATTGCCATTGCCTTATAGAAAGTTTTCCAATGCAGATGCTTTTCCTGGAGCTTTGACAGCAGAGCTGTGCCTCTGAATTGTAAACATAGCTGCTGC
Source organism: Melospiza georgiana (assembly GCF_028018845.1). Classification (NCBI taxonomy): domain Eukaryota; kingdom Metazoa; phylum Chordata; class Aves; order Passeriformes; family Passerellidae; genus Melospiza; species Melospiza georgiana. The sequence goes on from NC_080465.1 coordinate 12,988,458, forward strand.
TTTGGCCATCAAAAATCTGGTTCAGAAACAGAAATACTTTTGAATAAAATAGTCTTGAATTGTAATATCCTGTGAATTATTGGAAAAGATGCAGATACAATTGAAATCCATTCTTTTACATATGCTCAGGAACCACAGCAACATAATTTTTTTCCCCTCAAATGCTTTTAAACACACTCCAGCCATTGCTTAGTGATTTGTAGGCTCAGAAAAAAAAAAAAAAAAAAAAAAAGCAGATGGTGTGCTTTGACCATTGCTTATTTTACCAGCCAATTTTATTTCACTATTGATTTATATCCTTTCTCCTGCTTGTTGCATCTGCTCATTTCCTGAGGTTATTCTATAGCAATTTTCCAGCACAGGGAAAATATCTGTGTTATGTGTGGCTGGTGCCAAACACTGGGTGGCTGCACCCCTAAGCCAAGCAGAAGTTAGACACTAAGCTATCTTTCGTTGCCATGTTTTCAGTCACTTGAGGTGTAGCTTCAAGTTTGTTAACAACTGTAATTTTTTCCAATTAAGATACCCAGTAGACAGACTTAATTTCATTTAATGGATTTCAGGAGAAGGTGCCTAAGGAGCAGCAGGAATAGACTGAAGGATGGTCCACGTAGCTTTCCCCAGGGAAAGAAAAAGTGAAAGGACATGGGCAAAGCAATGAAAACTGTTAACCATCCTCTCAATTGTAGAAGAAGTAAGAAGTGGTACTGAGGGGCCACATACATCTGCTTCAGCATCTGATTCTCTGTAAGCCAATAGATATCAGAAGCCTTCTAGCCTCATTGTTCTCTAGCCTCTCTATTGTTCTAGTGAAAATGCTGTGGCTTGCTCTGAGATTCAAATGAGCAGAGAAACTCATCCCAGCTACCTATCCTGGTGCAATTCAAGCCTTTGACTAAGACTGTAGCAATTTGAATTGGTTCACTCACAGGAAATAAGGGGAGAGTATTAAATAATAACAACACAGTTCGGTTTCCAAACTGTGGAAACAAGTACATAATTTCTGGTTTAAATAGTTTTTCCTAAGCAAATTTTTCCGGAGAAATCAAATAATGACTTTTTAAAATGTCCCTGTTTTATCATTCAGCTATCTTTTCCTGTTACTTTCAACTACTATTTAAGAATTGGTTCACAGACACAGAACAGCTGCTTCCTTTTGATTAGTCCTAATACAAGTAATTTACTTATAAACAAAACAAACAAACAAACAATTGAACCCGCCCAAATAAAAAGGTTCGAACCGCATCTGGCCTGTACTTTCCCACTGTAGGTCTGTAGGTCCTCATTTTCTGCTGTATGATCTGTGTATCAACAACATCACACTGTCATGATAATTACTGTCATGGGGATCAGCTGTTCCATTTTTACATTCTAAATAAAGAAAATGAACACTTCTAAGTTGCTATTTAAAATGTAAATTATTTTGAAATCGCTGAATGAAACGAGCTGAATCTGCAGATGGAATTGTCCTGTGTCTGCTGAGGTACTTGCTGTGACATTACTACCCCATGAATGGACTATAAAATACTTCAGTACCCTGGCCCTGCAGCCTGGAGATTGTCACATCCACATATCTGACCTGGCAGTGTGTTGCTACTCTGCTCCTTTATGAGGAACAAGTTCAAGGAGAAATCTATCATGTTTCACAGTAGCAGCACAGCAGTCTGGTGGGTGAGAAGTGAGAGAAGCAGCTAAAGCAGCAATAGCTGCCCCGTGAGGGGCAAAGTAAAGAGCCACAGCTGTAAGCCAGAGAAGGTCATCACAGGTCTCCCACTCAGTCAGAGCCAAGGTTAGATGGTGCCACCTGACACAAGCGCACAAGAACACACAGTGCTTCAGAGGATGAAAAATGGAGGGACAGGCCAGATGGTAAATCCAACCAAGAGAAACCACAGCAAAAGCTACCCAAGCTGTCAGCAGCCAACACAAAAACTCTGCTTGTGACCTGTCTCTCTTTCCATGTCTTTTGGGGCATTTTATTTTGACCCTTTAATGTTCAGAGCTAGCATAACAAAACCTCATCTTCAGTTTCTCAAAGGCATGTCTGACAGCAACAAGAAGAGTGACAGAGGGCCTTCTTACTGCTAAGTAACTCTGCTAAGTGAAAGACTATAATAGAAGAAGTTACTAGTGAAGCCTCAGAAAAGGAAGGCTGAATTAACTGTGATCTAAACAGAAGGAATATCAGCTAGAGTACAAGCAGGAATACCAGCAGCTACTTGAAATTTGAGCACATCCTTTGGAAGGATCTCAGAAACCTGTCCAAGCCCAATGAGTGTGCCCGTGCACTCACATACACAAAACTCCTCTCACAATAGTCACTCCAAGGTACTCTAAGGCAGGTGGAGCATCTGCTGTAGGCTGGGGATTGAGGGGAACAGCTTCATAGGAATGAGCTAGAACAGCCCTACCAGAGAGTACATTGTAATTTAGGAGACAAAGCAGCATGGTAGGAGGTGTGGGGTCAAACCATATTGTGGATAAACAAAAGATTATTCACTCTGAGCTGCTTGGTGGGTGAAGGCTACTAGCTTTCTTTATGATTGCTTTTGAAGAGACTGATGTAAGAAGCATCCAAAGGTGTTTAACCAAAGGAGGGATACATGCTGCTGAATGCTGTCTGCAGAAAGGTTTAGCTGCTGAAGAAAAGTAAAGGCTTTGGAGCTTGCAGACTAAGATGAAACTGAGCAGACAACTTTTGAACTTATTTTGGTCCTAGAGACTTCTAAAGAAAGCTAAGAACATAAATTCTTTTTTAAACATAGCCCTCTTTGTGAAGAAAAGACATCACTGTAGCATATAATTAGATTTTGTGAAGGTTTAAGAGTTTACTTCTGGTATGTGGTACAGAATTTAAGCTGCAGAAAACTCCACAAAGAGTAGAATGCACTAGTGTAAAAATAAATGAGATCAAAATCTGCCCCACAACCAGAAATACTTGTGGAGATTTAATATTCTTTGACACATTATGTAACACACTGGAGCAAAAGATTCAGTTGCTTCCAGGACTCTAAACAGTATGAAAATAGAGCTACTTTTTAAAAAGATTAAGAGATACTTTTTGTTAATTTGTAGAGTAAATTTTTATTCATCTGACCACTTGTATGGAAGTGCCTTGTTCAAAGTAGAACTGGGCCACATTATCTTGTTTCAAAATAAATGTCCTTTAATTTTTTTCTGTGAAGGATATAAGGGTGGGATGAGGGGAAGATGAAAAATTAACACCAACCCTTTGAAATGTAAATTGCTTTATAAAAGATTATCAGTGATAACTGTTGATTTGTAGTGTGTAATGGTGCATCATAGAGATGGTTTTTGAAATGCTGATGCACACAAATCTCTAAAATAGGTTTTTATTTCTATAGCCTGTCCAACAGATTTTGTCTTCCCTTCACTTTTCAAGTATTTCAGTGCATGCAAAAATTGGCAATTTATTCAGTATGAAAAATTAATTACTTTGAAAGAATATGTAGGTGATAGAGAGGAATGGTTTCTACAGTAAAGAGTAAAAAAGCCTAACATTGTTCTCTAGACTTTGACTTGGAATCATTCTAAGCAGTAAAACAAGCTTTCTAAAGTTCCTCTAAATTTTTTGAGATTTCAGATTATGCTAGCACTGCAGGGTTTCAGATATAAATTAAAGTGGTCTGAGTGGGAAATGAAGGAAGAAATGTCTTGCAAGAAACTGTTTTCAGATGAATGTCAGTCTTCGCAATAACACCGCTGTTCATATCAAATGTTAGCAGTATGACCTGTTTTTGTTATTAAAATGTCTTAAGATGATAGCAAGAGATGAAATTCTAATAGCAAAAAGTCAGTATTGATTTCCAGGTTATTGAAAATTTAGATGTTTGTCATTTGATTTATATGCATTGTTTAGTCGCACAGTGTTACTTCTGTCTTTGGGATTGTGTGCATTTTTGGTGTTTGCCTAGACAATTTTTATACATTCTTCCAACGACCCCAGTGCAATTCTCCAATTGTGTTACAACAAAATCAGATCTGGGTGAGACTGAGCACTAACATCACAACTTGGTGTAGGCTGGAGGGTTGGTGGGAGCAGTGGAGGTCCCATGGACCACCCAGGACCATTCTGCTGTCCCAGCCATGGTGCTCAGGTATCCTGCTATGCAGGACAAGCCTTCTGTGCAGCCAGCTACTTGACAAAAACCCTGTCTGGGCCTCACAATAATGCTGATGCAGAGCCCAAACTCATTCATGGTGAAGTGAAGATTCAGGTGATGTCTGAGGCAAAGTAAAAATTTTCCAGGATAGAGATCCATTTTAATTTAGGTGAAATATTCATTTTTGAGTTGAGTTCTGGTTAGAAACCATAGTTATTTAGCCAGACTGCAAGGCCTAAGCTCAGTGATGTTAGTTCAGTGAAGGACAGAGATAAAGAGAGGGGACAAAAGACGATAGAGTGTGACAGGGACTGCTGTAAGGACAAGTCAACCTGACCTCTGAATTCTTTCTGATAAAAAGGAACTAGTGGTAAAAGTCACATGAAACCCATAAAAATAAATATGTATGAACCTATTGTGAAACTGTATGCATATATATTTGAGAGAGAGATAAAAACAGACCTGAAGTTCTCAGAGGTACGCATGCCTTTTGAGGAGGGCAATCTCCGCAAGCGTCCAGCACTGCAATAAACAAACATGCCAGCTTTACAACTTCTACAAAGTTGTGAGGTCTCTTCTTTTCTCCGCAAAACAATGTCCTTTCTCTCATCCACTTCAGCCCTTGCAGTCTGCTTTGGAGGAGTTCTATCTCAGAAATATATACAAGCAGGAAGAGAGAAACCTTTCAATTACCTAAGGAGCAAGCATTAACTGAGTTGTCCTCCAACCAAGCTTCTGGGATTGCACCCTTTAGGTGCCTTCAGAGTCGACAGCAAGCTTGCAATACTGAGAGTCAGCATGCCTGGGCTTTTCAGAGGCACTGAAACTGACACTGTTTTCATATTTAACACCTTTGGAAAGAGAGGGAAGAGCCTACATATCCCTGCCTCACAGGGAGATCCTACAGTATGGGAAGGGGACTAGTTAGGGTGATATGAGGACAGAGAAGGAAAAGAAAGTGGACAGAGAGGAAACTACCTTTTCCCATGATAGTAGAGCTGATTTGGTCCACTACAGACATGGGATTCTCAGTGACAGAAATAACTTCAGCAATTTCTATTGATCTGCTAAAACAACCCCTCTAAAACCATATTATTGCAAAAATCTACAGCCTGGAAATTTCTCAATGAAATCTGTTGTGGTCTAGAAGCACAACAGATACAAGGGACATGCTGAACATTTACAGCAGTACCCTCCTAAAAATCCTTATTTTCTTACCCAAACTACTGTATTGTGTATTCCTAGTGCTGAACTCTCTAGTTTGAATCTGCAGGAAGCAGATTAAACAGGTTCATTTCCATCCTAAAGTGAGGAAATTCTGGTTCAGTTCGTGCATTTACCTCAAGGTTCCTTTGATCTAAGGAATATGTAACCAAGTGCTTAACCTGTAAGGGAGTCCTCTTCTGTCTCCTGCTTAGAGGAAGGTACTACTGCTAGTCAGTGGCTACAGAAAACAGGATGGAAGTAATGCAGAAACTCCCCAGTCTTCCACATATCACCCACAGTAGACAAAAAATGAAGAAAAAAGCAACAAAAATTAAAATAGTTTTTTTTAAAAATATTCTGCCAAAATTGAGACTTTTTGAATAGGTACTACACATACCTGATGCTTCAAATAATTTGAAATGACTGGGCAAAGTATTACATATTAAACAAACATTTCTAAGACAAATTCTGACTAAATGTAGATTCTATATTTTTAAAAAAGAGTGATGATTGCATCCACACTAAGCTTCTGAGTCCATGAAAGTTTCAAGATGGAGAATTTAGTGTAAACTCATTTTAAAAAGGAAGTATTTTTCGTATCTGCATGTCAGTATGTCACTTTAATCACCTAAACCTCTCTTTTCATATTCTTAAAACTGTCTTCCCATATATTTGAGTCATTTATGCACTATACCACAAAGATTTTGTTAATTAGAAAGAAAAGCCTAGAATTTCTATTATTCCTATGTAATGAATTATAGAGGTTATTCTGCAACACAAAGAATAAATAAACCCATTTGGGATAAACAAATTTTACCTGATTTTTTTCTTGCTTTCTTCTACTGTGATATGACAGATACTTTCACAGAATTTCTGTTACAGAAATTTGGTTTTATTTTCTGTAAGTTCACCTAGCTTTGTTCCACTCACTCAGGCCCAATATTATTGTTACTGGAGGTTTTGGCGATCTCTTTCCCGTAAGGCAAATCTTGCCTCACTCTTGATACCTAGAAGACATCCATTTAGGAAACACAAAAAATAGGTAGACCTGTGTGCTCAGGTCCGGAGGAGGTCCATTAAAATGATCAGAGGGTGAAACCCTCTTACAAAGCTGAGAGCGTTGGAGTTGTTCACCCTAGACAAGAAAAGGCTCTGGGGAAACCTTCTGTGTCTGCCTTTCAGTATATAAAGATGATTTAAATTACGGTGAAAATAAACCTTATACTGATGCATGTAGAGACAGGACAATGAGTAATGATGTTCAGCTGAAAGGGGGTAGATTGAGATTGGATATATTTTTATTACGAGAATGCTTAGGCACTGACACAGGTTGCACAGAGAGCAATGTGTGGATGTCCAACCCTGGAAGTGTTCAAGACCAAGTTGGACAGGCCATGGAGAAACCTGGTCTAGTGGTAGGTGTTCCTGCCCATGTTTGTTTTGCCCTGCAGAATGTTTGGATGAGATGACCTTTAATGGTCCCTTCCAAGCCAACCTGTTCTGTGATTCTATAACATCCTGATAGACTTGAATCATACAACAGAGTATTTTCCTACAGAGCACTCTGCATGAGGAATCAGGGAGGTAAGAGCCAGGTTTGTGTATCTCCCTTCACACTGTTTTTCTCTGTAGTGCATACCTTCTCTCCCCTGGTGCTTCCAGTCTTCTTGTGTCTCCTCCAATGATCTTTCATTCCAAGGCTGTCTCAGATGTTATTTCTTCTCTGCAATCCTGTTCTTTTACTGATCTTTCATTCCAGCCCTTAGTTCACTGCCTTTTCCTGGTAATCTTGACCACATGCCATACTTCTCCCCTGATCCATTAAGTCTCTGTTCCACAAAGTGCTCAATTCAGATATCCAGCTTGGAGCATGATAAATACTGTGTAATTCAGCCTCTATGAATATATACACTGCTTATATGCTCAAAGTGAGCATGCATTCTGGGTTTGGCAGCCACAGTCAGTCCCATAAAGACTTACACCTATTTTTCATGGAACTACAAACACCTCAGAGGAGTTTCTTCGCTTTTAGTAAACCTAATCTGAAACTCTGAGTTGGTTTTAAAGTTACTTCACCAACCATTCTGCGCATTGCAGACTTATACCTAAGAGCAATGTCTTGAACCAGCGACCTAAGGAGGCTGGATATTATAGCTTGTCATTCTCACAGAAAGGCTTTCAGGTGCCTTCAAACCTGCAGCCCAACATGAAGCCAAGAAATACTCTTTTCTCCTTTTTTGTAAAGACTCTAAATGCAGTAAGTCGACATTAAACCGTCTCACTGCCTTAAGTGATTTTTTTTTCATTTATTTAAAACAGTATGTCAAATAACCAACCTAAAATAGGTATTAGATAGTTAATCTGCAGCAATAGTGGTTGTGGTGTGAAGAAAAGCTCATGGCTTATAAACCCTTCACTTTTCTGTTTCAGTAGTAAATTATGGCATCTTAACTGATGGTTAAACTGCAGCAGTACTAATTGTGGTATCAAAAAGAGTTCAGAACTTATAAGCCTTTTATTCTGCTGCTTCCATAGCAGACAATGGCATCTTAGCCCACTTCTAAGTGACACATCAGAAAATAAATGGCACCTTTATTCAGCATTTTTACAATAAACTGATGAATTCTCAAAAAGAAATGCAACCTTAATAGATGTGTAAGTGATCATTATAGTGAAGCCACCTTGTTAAGAATTTCCACCTAAAGGCATTTTCAACATCAGTTTTTCTCTATTAGCAGATGTTGACTTTTTAATGAGATCACTGCTGCACTCTCTGGTGGTGCTATTTCCGTTTGCCTCTAATTATAAACTCAGTAGGTCACAACACAGCCTGAGGGGAATGCCCTCCCCCCCCCCCCCCCTAAAAAAATACCCAAACAAAAAACCAACCAAAATCAAAATGAATAAGGAAAAATCTGCAGAGAGCTAATTTTATCAATAGTCCCATTAAAAAATCAAATACAATCTCAAGGCTGAGAGAGAAACCAGCAGGCACAGCTTCACAGTTTCCATTTTATGCTGAAAGAAATAATTATATGTCCTAGATTTATTATATTTAAACTTTGTACCCCTTGGTTTTTCACTTGCAGAAATACTACGCCATCACCTCAACTCTGCAGCACAGGAGTTCCAGTCTTAGGAAAATCCCTATCAGTCTTCCACAGTGAGGAGGAATGAGAACAGATGTATTAGCATTGTAGGCCAGATGGAGATTGTGTTTCTGAAAAGAATTTACCAATTGCTTTCACATACATTGGTTCATGCCAAGGAGCAGGCTCAGATCAAAACAGCTATAGTCCTTCTGGATGATGCTGGGGAGTTGATGCTTTCCACAGAATGACCTGGTGCCTTCCAGCAGACGTTCAGGTCAGAGGATCAGACTAGTGCTGCTTTGAGACAACTTCACCACCACCTCCAGAAAATGTCAGCGTGCCAACACCGGTGCCATGGCAACAACCTTGTTGGCTTCTGAGACACTCTGCTTAGGAGCTGAGGTGTAACACGACCACAAACAACTGCAGCTCTGATAGCATAAATACAGCACTCAGAATCTTAAGCAGTTTTTCTATTCCTCTGGGAAGTACTCAGAACTTTTAAAACACAATTCATTAACAGCTTCCTTACAGAAGGAATAGTTCTCCTCACAGTTACACAATTATCAATAACAGTGAAAGACGGAATGATTACGGGAAATTATCAGTGAACAGCTCAAGAGCACAGTTTTATCTAAACCACCAGGCAAGGGGAGAGGGAAGAAGAGCAGAATAAATTGACTGTGAATATATTCAGACTGTAAATATGAAAAAGATACGTAACTCAAAAAGAGAAACTGAAAGCATCCCGGAAGTTGCTCTTATCACAAGTTCTAGCCAGTTCAAATGCGGAGCTTGATCATGTTTTTAATGGGATTACAGAAATAACTGTCTGCAAAATGGACTATATGTTCCAGTAAGGCTTTTTAACTCTTATTTTCTCCTAAGCTTGTCTGAGAGACATGCACTGTGGGTTAGATGGATGCACTGTGAATATCATGAAGGAAAAAGATTTGTTCCCACCTGGATCCTTTGTTACCACTGCCTCAGTAGGTGAGAATCAGCACAGTTCCTTCTCATCAAAGGCTCCTTTGAGGCCTGGGAAGGAAGGACAAGACAGTCTAAGCAAGCCTATAGGTCCCACTGTTTCTTACGTAGCTCTTTTCAACGCCTGTCAATACAACAATAGATGCTTATGTTAAAAGCATCTCTAGTTTTTATGGAAGATTGGCAACCAAAATCATGGTATTTTAGGATATATACAGAAGATGACATGGTTATTCATCTTAATATAATAAGATACTAATTTTTACATAAAAACTCTTCAATTTAATGTGGCAAACACCACTGCTGTGCAAGCAGCCAGAAATGTGCTAATCTGCTGATAGTGAGGGCTTACAATGATAGATGTAGCTGTTTGAAATTCAGAATTCCCCACTCTATTCAAAGGGCTGAGAAATGTTTCACAAAAGGGAAAGGCTACACTATTTTCTTATTTGAAATGTACAGATAAGTGAGATAATCATGCTCCTTCACTCTCATTGCAGAATTAATAATGTCCTACTCTGGAAATGGAAGCATCATTTCCCTGGGGTATGGCCAGGCCCAACACTGTCCTGTCCAAAGTCATGGAACAAACTGATGTCATCAGAAACCTCACTGTTATCCTCGAGTAGACAGCTTTCCACATACTTTACTTCACTGTGGTTGATTCCTTTTTAGTTCATTTAAAACTCTCTCTGATTACTCACCACCAATCCTTTATCACAGGTCTTTCTTTAGCAATGTCAGGCATTCAACTCGGCTAGTGCTCCACAGGAAAAAATTCCAGATCATGTCAGACAGGAGAAGTGGGGCAGGTGGACAATCCTTAAGTAACAAAAAACAGAAGGCAGCAAACTTATCATCACTGGGAAAAGGTTTGACACAGCAGGACAGAAGCTTCTGAACAAAATACATTTGAAATTATCTTGTACATTCTGTAATCTTTGTCCTGTAAACTCTGGTCATGAAAATGATTTGTACTTGGATTCATCCTGAAGTACAAATTTCTTTTATTTTAAATGCCTCAAATACATCTCTCTTCTTTTTTCAAGAAGGGAAATATCCTTTAAAAAAAATTAAAAACTTGTTAGCACTATATGAATGTGATGAGAAGTAAAAAGTCATTTGTAGAGATGCCTTTCAGCCTTCATATTTAGACATGAGGCACTTAAATAGAAACTTTCTTACTGGCAAACATGCAGACTCTTTGCAAACAGAAACAAAATGAGAAATGGCTCATTGAGCCATTTCTCATCAAAATGAGAAGGGAGAAAAGATGTCTCTTCAGATTTAGCAAATCCAGCACAAACTTCTGCTAATGACACCATCCACTTAATTGAAGCTAGGTCACAGACTGAGGCCATATTTATCATTTGCACCTGGAAATAAACTGAGAAGATAAGATGCAAACAAAAAATCAGTGGAAATTTTTATCTTATCTCTCAGTAAAAATCCAGAAAAATACCAAGTGTCTGTGGTTTCAAGATGCCCGCAGATTCTATTACAAGAGACTTGCACTCTTTAGAGTTGCCACAGAGGCAATCCTTTGTCTATCCAGAGAAAAAGCCTCCATACCCACAATAACAAAAAATTGTATATAAAACCACTTTATTTCATTTTTAACACGAGGTGTCTGAAGAACACAGTTTTCTGTAGAGATACACTTCCTAGTTATCCTAAGATTCATCACTATTAAGGAGACTATAAAATATAATTTCAGACTTACTTTTAATTTAACCATTCATAGTTACTGCTTAGATCTCCACTGACATTCTCTCAAAGAAAACTTTTCAAGTTTAAGGACAGAGGGAGAGATTTTTTCCTTCCTCCTTTTCTGCTAAAGAGACTTTTATGAAATCATCTCCGTTATCATGACAAATACTAGGCACGAGGTGCTGGAGTTATGGAAACTGCTGCAGAGGACTTACTGAAACCAATAGCCTGTTGATCTGATGAGTGTCTAAAACTGATATTAAAATACTCCCTATGGAGAGGCAGAGAGAAATCAGAAAATTGCTGCAGATACTTGTTTCTGAAAAGCACTTGTCAGCTGCAATAATGGTTGCTTCATGCAATGTCCATCAGTGACAACACATAATTTTATCTAGGTTTCTTTCAAAGATGGCAGTATAAAATAATACCAATATTTTATAGATTTATCAGAGCTGTGATGCCCCCTATACATGTGGTTCCCCCTATACATGCCAAAACCTAAAGTCAAAAGATCTGCCAAGTACCTCAGTCAAGTTTGTTACTTTCTCCTACATTGTATTTTGCACTATTTAAGATTGTTTCCCTTCCAACTACATCTCACCTACACCTCAACATTAAATGAAATTTTTCAACTTTTGTGCCAAAACTGATGCAAAAATTTAGCCAACACACTAAAAAAAGTAACCCTCTGAGCCTATGGGAAAGCTTGGTCAAGGCTGAGCAAAATAAAGATAGGAAATCATGATTACAATAGAAGCAGAATTTTGTGTCAAAAGGAGATCTGGAAAATAACTAGCTGACTAAGACAGAGGAAAAGAGGGATATATAAGTGGTTTGAAATTCAGCTGCCAGATGTGAAAGGTGGAAAACAAGAAATGAACAGAACATGATGCTCACTCACTGGACAAGAAGCTCAGGGAATAGTTCCTCCAAAGAGAGATTTGTAGTACCTTCAATAGGTTCTAACAAGGGCACCTGGGAGTCCTTGGTGTTTGTGAAAGTTTTGACACAGAGATAAGAAGCATCTGAAGTTTGATGCCTGGAGGCCTGGAGTTCCTCTCGAGAGTGCCTGTTTTTACAGTAATGAAATTACATGGTTGGAGCAGAGATCAGACATCTTCCTGCACTTCTAAAGCCCAAAGACATTTGCCAAGACCTCAAGCAGTTTTCGGTAGGCTGTTTAGCAGGAATGCAACAGACCATGGTGCTGGATCTGAACCCCATTTGGATGCCATTTTATAATGAGAAGCATCTAAGTAGTTATTAAAACTGGGGGGAAAAGGAATTTAAATACTGTTATAATTTGCTCCAGTAAAGGCAAGCTGTAACTGCAAGTATGTGTCTGACAAAATACATTGTGCAGCACATTGGTTTTTAAAATTCTCCAACTCTGACATATTTCTAATTAAAGGAAAGTTTATAAATTTCAACAACTTCAGTCCAATATAAGATTTCCATTTCAGAGAGATGGAAGTACCTGTGTCCCTAAAATAAAATAAAATAAAATAAAAAGTAAAATAATGGTCTTCAGTTTCAATTATAATAGTAATGAAACAAAATAACACTGGTGCAGAGTTGTCTATACTTTCCAAACGTTTTAAAAAATAACAAAATCATAAATGGGTGAGGAAGAGTGAAGCAAAGCAAAAGAAGATAAAAGGCTGTGTCATACACAGGTGTCCAATGTCTGCAGTTAGGGTATTTAAAAAAGGGTAACAATCACCAGAAGGGGGAGGGGGAGAGAAAAAGGAAAATAAATATGTCAAACAGGGTCACAGACACTGAGCTCGGAGATGAAGGGGCAGGAGGATGTGTCCCATGTCAGAGCAGGTGTACGCTCTTCAACCCATGGAGATGAGCCCATGCTGTAGCAGTACATGAAGGAACTGAATTCTGGAGTGAATTCTGTGTGAAGAACCCATGCTGGAGAAGGGAATGATGTCAGAAGGAAGCCGTAGCTCTGTTACAGACATTACAACCCTAATTCCCCATTGCCCTGCGCTGCAGAAAAGCGGTTGAGGAGTGAAGCTGAGCCTGGTGCAGGGGTTGGGGAAAGAGGTTGTTTTAATTTTTGTCTTTGTATCCCACCATCCCACCCTAACTTTAATTGGCAATGAATTAAATTAATTTAGTGGAGGTTGAAAATGTTTGGATCGAGCCAGTATTGGTCCCTGAGCTTTCCCACTCTCAGTTCTCCCCGTGCCGTGGTGAGGCGGTGAGAGAATGGCGCGGCTGTGCTCACCACGGTGAGCGGCTAGCCCACCACGGTGACTCACTGAAGGTCACACAACAATTCGCACAAGCAAAGCCAAGAACAAAAACTGTCTCTCTGGTTTCCCAGCCCAGTTCATGCTCCTGTCAGCCAGGTCTCCAGCCTCCCCCATAGCTGCAGGAGAACAGGTCGGCTCATACAGAGTTCCAGAGGAAACAGTGACAAGGCACACGGAGCAGCCAAGGAGAGCACTGAGGCTGTGACTAATCCCTGATTTCAAAGGAGGAATTGTATTGGCATAGTACCACTGGGGCTTAAGAGACCTCGCAGTCATTTCAGTAAGTACCTTGGCTCTGGCCACACCAATAACATTTCATGCAAATAGCATCTGCAGAGTGTCAAGGCATGTCAGTATCATATTACATTATTTTTATGCTCAGATTTGTTGTCTGCAGTTTGCTATAAACACCCAGTTGTTGTAGAAAGCAAAACTTGCATAAAAGAGTAGGGAAAAATTCTTTTTTTCTATTAAAATTTTCACATATCTTCTAAACCATTGCCATTCTCTGACTTAAGATACAGAAATTTTCAATTTTTATGACAAAAAGCTGAAAAGTATATTCAGTCTGAATCAGAAGAGACGGAAAACTAACCACAAAATATATCGACAAACAAATTTATGAAGTGATATATAGATATATTTAGAGTTACTCTAGTGGAATTTCACCAATATACCTACAGCAAATATTTCTGTGGCAGAAACCCTCATATTTATACTGGATTTTGGAACTATTCCAATTTATATTGAAAATGTTGCATTCATACTAGAAGAAAACACAGGGGTTTTTTTTCCTCCTCTCTAGCCATTAGCCATTCTAGTTGTGTCTGTTCTGATTCAATACATTGTCAACAACCTCCCCAAAAAGCCCTGTCACCATCTGTCTATATGGATACACACAGGGCTTCCAAAGGAGCCTGTAAATATCACAATGGCATGGACAGGTCTTCCAGTCTAAGGTAATCTTTTGGCTTTTTTGATCTGTAAAAGTGACGCACAAGGACAAAACAAGCATGAATCTACCATGGAACTCAGCTGCAAATGGTCAACAACCACATCAATTGTCTAATTTTTTTCACATTTCTGTGCAAGAAGAGACAAACCCACTTACTCTGCTAAGCAAGTTGTCAGTCACTTTATGATTGGCACATAATTTCAGGATTTGTTTGTTTAAGCATTTGTGCCCTACTATTAGGGCACAAATGATTAAACATCTTTTCAAGGTGCACAGGTGGTACCAACTTATCCCATGACAGACAATAATATTAAAAAATTACAATTTTCTATTAAAATTACACATTTATGGCAAAAAGCCAAAGTGTTCAAGTGTTGCAATGAAAGTAACACATAAGAAAAATAGAAATTTTGCACTTTCTTTTCCACAAATAAAAACAACCACTTAATTTTTTAGACAGGTGTTTACATAACAGGCACCTGCAGTGCAAGGTTATTAAAAGCAATGAGATGCTGTGGTCTCCCTCATACTGTGAGGAAACATCAGCAGAAACTTTAGAGATATTAGAGTATTTCTATGGGTGAGTACTGGGATACGCAATCAGGACAAATGATCTCTCTCACAATTTAAATATTTTAAGATGCATTCTCAGCAGATTAATAACAAAAGTAATCTTAAAGCTTTGATCTGGTTAGAATCCTCAGGCTATAGGCTTTGATTTTGTACCTCTATATAAGAGCTATGAATTAGAAGAGTCCATAGAAAAGTGGAAACCATATCAAAAGAAATTTGGCTATGATGAGCTTCTGCTGAGTTTACAAAAGAGAATGCATAGCCAAGACTTAGATAAGAGAATAATGTTGGAGTATATGCTAATGTGCTGAAAAAGATCTAAATTAAATAGTGATGAAGTTTTTACAGTAAAAGCGTAAGGAGAGCCATCAAAATTGAACCTTGCAAGTAATCCAATTATGATAATGTCATCTGATTTTGAATTTAAACAAAACAATATCAACTGCCCAAACACCTCTAGCAAAAAAAAAAAAAACAAAAAAGAAGAAGAAAAATAAAGTTGCTCCTTTCTATTTCATTCATAGAAGTTCCTACAAGGTGAGTTTTCACTTTCCTATTCACAGGTGAAAAGAGGGGAGGGGGGGAAGCTTTCAAAATTTCTGTCTTTTTTCTTTTGAGTAATATATAAATTGCATGGTGGTACATAAAATAAAGCACAAGTTTTTCAATCTATCTCTTTTGTTCTATCAAATTATACTGTGAATTCATATGTGACTCTATCCCCAAATACAGCTATAATATAAAAGCCCTCTGGTCATTATTTGAAAGCCAAGCAATATCTAGGTTTGAGAGATGCTGGTGATCCAATAAAGCTATAGAGCAGTGGTTTTACTTGCATTGAAAAGCACTCCACAAGCCAGCTGGCCCTGCTCACCTCAGTGTGGAGTGGAAACACATATTTGAAAAAGGAAAGTTTTGCATCCTCAGTGAAAGCATGCTCAAATGAAATAAACATCAGCTATCTGAGTATTTAGAAAAGCTTATAGAAAAATCAATTGATCAATATTAAAAAGGGGTAAAGAAAGAGATTCTGGTCTCTCTTGTTTGAAGCTTTTGCCTCAAAAATCATTCCAGCTGTTGAACGCAACAAACTGCCGAACCCTGTTTCCCTAAGCACAAAGTAATTTCACAGCTTACCTGTTGCATGATGCTTTATCAGGTCACAGAGTCCTTTTTCAGTACCTTCTCTTTCAGCTGTTGGGATCAGCAAGGCTGCCCTCAAAGGTTCCTTCTTGCTCCTGCCACGGTGGTGACTGACCACACACTGTGACCTTCTGTACCATTCACGGTCCTCTTCCCTGTGCTTGTGTCCCTGTGAGAGTGGGAGGGAGTGTGAGAGGCACAGGACCTGTGAGCTTATCTCGCATCTCACTCACTCACTCACTCACTCACTCACTCACTCACTCACTCACTCACTCACTCACTCACTCACTCACTCACTCTCCACTTCCAGGTGAGTCACTGTCCTGTCCCTCCAAATTGCGCAGATCTAAAGTCAATAAAGCAGAAGATGAAGAAGAAAATAATCATTTGTGCACAAGGCTGAGAGCATAAGAGGAAATATTAATACAATCTTCCAAGGCATAAAGCAACCACTTTTAGATGCAGTCAGCTCTTGCTGCTAAGAGGAACTGGGAAAAAAGCAGAGAGGAAATTTGGTGCTTACAGGAGGGATATCTGATAGGAAAACAGCTTATTGAAGAGATTGGCTATAGAAACATTTGCATGACAGACAGCCTGGAGTGCCATTTTCCTTTTGATTCCCTTTCTTCTGCACACCTGGATGGAAAAATAATGTACAGCTTGTTGCCTTTATGTTCCCAAGAGATGATGTCTATTTGTCTTTTAGCCCAGCTACAACAAAGAAGCCCTTCAGGAATAAATTTTTTTTGTTCCCTTTTTCTGTGTTTGCAGATTAATTTTGTATTTTAAATGTCAAAAGCATATAAAGTTTTTAAAATTTCAGATATACAAAAGAACAGATAATTTAATTAAAAAACTTTTCCTTTTTCTTTGGAATAAAACTTTAACTTGCCTTTTGGTAATTCTGCATTTCTGTCCTTTCACCGAAGGAAGGTCAGTCAAAAAGGCATTGTGACACTGAATATCAACATTATATTGAAAGAGGCAGGTTTTTTTCCTTTTTATCACCCTTCTTATGTCAAGTGTCCTGAATGATTTTAGTGGAGCTTCTTAATGAATGGAAATTCATTTAGTGTGCAAGGAGTGTGAGCTACGCAGAACCTGGCAGTGAGCAGTTATTTAAAGCTAAGTGTTGGTTTGAGGTCCAGAGGCCAGTCTGCCATTCATCCCAAATTGAGCTAATCAAGCAGAAACACTTCATCAGTTTTAGCAAAAAAGTAATCAAGATTGACAGGTGAAATAAATTATCTTTTTTGTCTCAAAAAAGTCAGTTAGTTCTTGACTATCTCAACAAGTAAACCTTTTGTTAATTATATTCTGGGTTTCACTGAGTTTTGTGATTTCTCTCTTCACTTAAATGTGCTTGGCATGAAGTCAAATCCTGTCAGTATTGAGCAAGGTGGAGCACCATTACCTTTCAAAGGAGATACAGACAACTTCATGATGGAAAAACTGTTAACATAACAGTGCTTAATGACACTGTTTCAGTAAGTCGTGCAGACTTGCTTTTCTGCTCTTAACGATCATAGGTTTCACTTCTCACAGTAATTCACAAATGCATTTCTCCGTGACTCCAAACAATTTTCTGTAATTAGAAAATAGAAAAACATATTTTTTTCATCACTCTGGATACAATTTTTCCAGCATGAGAAAAAAAATTACTAATGTTATAAGATTGGTCCCTTCTAACTTTTCATGTAGCTTTGCTTTTTTCTTAATTGCCTGGTGTTACTGTCATTTGAAGGAGTAGCGGATATTCAGAACACATCTCAGTTTCACGTCTCATCACACATCTTCATTATCAAGTGGGATGGTGGCCTGCCACTGTTATGCTGAACACAATTTGGAGATGATCACAGATGGTCATGGAATCTGCACATGCAAATGAGGAATGAATATTGTGGTCTGTATCTTAAAGTGTACTTTAAAGTATTATGTATTATTTTGCAAAGATATTTTGGAAAAGACATCTGGAGCACAGAGTTCTTCAGGTACAAATATTAACAAATATTAACAAAAAACAGCTTGGTATTTTAGTTCAGGACCCTTAGTTCCGACAGGACTGAAGGCAATATAATATAAAAGTGTTAGTCAGAGCTGTGGTTTAACCTGGCAGGGCAATAAGCACCACACAAATGTTTGCTCACAGGGGGAGAACTGCCAGGGGAAAGAAAGTAGAACTACCCAGCATTATGTCATATGGTGTGGAATATCCCTTTGGCCAGCTGGGGTCAGCTGTCACAGCTGTGTTTCTTTCTCAGATTCTTGGGCACGTCCTGGCTCCCTGCTGGCAGAGCAGGAGGAGCTGCAAAGTCACTGATTTACTGTAAGCACTGCTCAGCAACCACCGAAACATCACTGTGTTAGCAATGTTATTCTCCTACTAAATCCCAAACACTGAGCTATGCCAGCTACTAAGAAGGAAGTTAACTCTACCCCAGCTGAAAGCAGGACACCAACATAAGAATTATGATGTGCAAGCACCTACAGAAGAATCCCATATTATTTTAAAGAGAGTGCAATACATGCAATACTCCCTTGAAATTACGTTGCCAAGTAATATGCCACATTTCTTGTAAATATGTCTCAGTTCACAAAATTTTAGTCAAAAATGCTTAATTTTGAATAATTATTAATACCATTCTGCTTATTCTTTTTATATGGTGAGTGGTGCACAGAAGAACTGAAAAGAAATTGAAAAAAGTGGTAGGCTCAAAGGAATAACTACTGTATTAAATGGAATTTAATGAAGAGACTGAGAAATGGGCAGAGAAAGACAGCTTCAACAACTTGGCTCTCCATGCAAAATCCACACTATCATATATTTTCAGAGAGCAGTTTGTCTAACCAGCCTCTGTACAAAAGGTCAAAAGCACCTAAAATTATAAAGTGTCTCCTGGTATAAAATATAATCGTTTCTTTGCAGAATGTGTTGATCTCTTCCCATCCTTCTCTGTGGAGAACTTAAGAAATCATCACTGTTCCCTCATAAGACACATTTTATGCTTGGGGCAGCATCGTCCAAGTACATTCTCCTTGTTTCTCTCTTCGTGACTCCCTGCACTGTTCTTTCTTTCTTTCTTCAAAAAGGAGCACATCCTCCAGTAGAGTGGCTAGCTCCTCAAAAAACACCACTGTTATTTCCCCTAATTCTTTAAACCCTCACCAGTAAAATATCGAAAAAGAGTGTTTGTCTTTTTAAGGCTGTCATTCATGTTATTTTTTGAATGCTTGACTGCCTTTTAAACATCTTCTGATCAGTGACTGAAATCACTAATGGCAATACCTGTTTACCTAATGTCTGGGAGAGACCACCAAAAGCACCTCGAAATGTGACAATCAGAGAATGACTGATTTCTAAGTCATTATGTTTTAAATAACTGTAAAGAGTGTCTTGCAGAGTACTCTAAGTCTTGGTATGAAGTCAACACAAGCCAAATCTTGCTTCACTTTCTTCCTCAGTAAGCCAACTTCTTTGACAAAGAAGAAAATAATATGAAACTGACTACCAGATCTTAAAAATATTCCTGCTGAATTATTCATTCTGTTAACTTTTTTAATTGGCTGATTGAATTTATTTATCACAATATTTACACTTCAGGTTTTTAAAAATTGCATTATCTTTATTACAGATCTTTCCAAGGATCAGAGTTAGGTTGATCAGCCAATACTTTTCTAGTTCATCTCTCCTAAAAGAAAAATGCCATGTCATTGTTTTCATGAAACTGACTAGGTAACTAATCTTAGGTACCTAATCAATGACATAAAACAATAGATCGTCCACAGGTAGTGGCCTTCTTTTGCCATCATTGAGCAGCAAAAAAAATGCTGGAGGACTGCAATTTTTTGTTGATGGCAGTTATTTTACTGTTAATAAATAATATATTCATATGATTATACAATGGAATTGTTTGTTCATCTGAGTTATCATAGCCATTAAAACTTAGACAGTGTATTCAAGCCTTGAAAAGAGGAAATAAACTCATTCATTTATGTTTAGCTACACAAACATATAGGACAGTAAACAGAAGAGACCAGACTGATGAGCCATAAACTATGTCCTTCAGCCTCCTGCTCAGCAGGTTACAGTGGACAAATTTCATGCCTCCTGCAAAAGTGCTAGGGAAGGACCTTCATCTCTGATGCTGTGCTGCTCTGCTGCTTGCCTGCTTTGGCTTGCACGTGGATCCCATGCCCCCCATGCCCCCCATCCTCCTTTGCACTCTGAGAGGCAGCTGCTGCTCTGTTTGCCTCTGGCTTTGCCAGCTGCAGCATTCACGGCTGTCAGTGTGTTACATATTGGGGGGTTGGTAAAGAAGCAAGTAGCAGCCTTGCTCAAAACCTTGTAATAAATCCAGGAAAGCAGATTATGACAATGCAGAAATAAATTCATTTTAGATGAAGATAACAAGTTCTCAATATATTGCCGTGTTCTAAATTTACGTATGAGGATAAACAGTGAAGGTTTATTGACAAATAAAAACACCTCTGTTTAGTGATAAAAAGAGATGAAGTCAAGGAGAAAGCCTCTCATTCACCTAAAAAAAAAAAAAAAAAAAAAAAAAGGTGCAGTTCTGGAAATATAATCCTCTAAAGTCAGATAAGAAGCAATCTAATGTAACTGTCCAAATCAGTAAACACCTCTGCAAGGAGACACAAAGAGACAAAAGCACAGTTAAGCCACAGGTCAAAGGAGGCCCAACTACCTTCATCTAACTGAGGGCAAAGACTTATTGAGAGACAGACATAGTGAGAATAATTGGAGTAAATTTGGACCATTTAAATAAAGAAAAGAGCAAGAATGTAGGCAATGGGAGTAAATAACTGGGACAAGACAAAGTCATGTATATCACAAACCAGATAAAAATAATTTATTTCTTACAGTTTGATAGAAATCTGGGACCAGGACAAACACATACATCAAACAAATTAAGAAAAAAATAAAAATAAAACCCCACAGACTTGGTGAGACTCAGAAAGGCTTAACAATGTACCTAATGAGAACATACATATGCTAATGAAAAAAAAAAAAACAGATTTGAACTTGTTATTTTTCAAGGAAAATTCTTACTCCAGTAATTACCCATTGAGTAATCTCTGGAAATTTTCCCTAAAACACTGATAGTAGCTACTATGATAGAAAGACTAGACTGCATAAATTATTCATCTAGTCCAGAATGGCAATTGCATTCCACTGTAAGAGTAATCTTATTTTTGTTTTCTTGTTTGTAGTTGCATGCCGCTCTGTTTTTTTTTCTGAACATCACCACTCTCAAATATATTTTTCTATTACTTCCTTTTCGTTTTTAATTGGATTTGGTATCATGCCATGTTCCAATCTTCCAAAAAAACCCAAACCAAAACCACAACAGCTGGTAAACTCTGTTTAAAACAGTTTGGAATTACATGGAAACATATAGGGATGTAGCAAAGCCAAAGGCTGTATTTTTGTCCACTGCATGTCTGCAAAGTTGAAATGTACTAAAGCTGACAATTAAAAAAAAAAAAAAAGAAAACAAAGGACAATAAGGCAACATTAAAGCAGAGACACAAATGAAAAAAACCTATATATGGGCTATATAATGTGGCAGCAGATGAACGAGAATTCTTCTTCCTGGTCACAGAAAACTTAAAACTGTGCTGAATTTATATTTTTTTTTTCTGACATGTCAGTGCTTTTTCTTAGATAAAAATGAATCAAAAACTGAAAACAAAAATTAAAAAAACAGCTTCATCCCTTACCCCAGATGTTCCTTCACATTGATTCATCTGATTGCTCTGTCAACCCACAGTGTCCTGGAGGAGGAATATTTTCGCCACTAGACTTTTGTGGTATAGTTAACCCTTGATATTCCTTTTTGAAGGTGTTTCTGTGTGTCAGTATAATACTTCACTTGCAAGGTGGGTCAGGATGGGAAGTCTTCAGCACCTGTGATACATGCCTTATCTGCATTGGAGACCATGTTGGTCTCTAGCAGGTGTCTGCCCATGGCAAATGGTGTGGGTCGCCTTTTAAATAATCTTTAATGTTCCTTCCAACTCAAACAATTCTATGATTTTCTGAAATTCAAACATACATGGAAAATTACAAATTACTATGTATGTGTTTAACTGCAGAGGTAAAGTGTGAACGTATTATTTCTTTGCCCATGATTAATACCAAAAGGGACTATCATTCATCCATTCTCATTCTAGTCAGTGCTTTGTGAAAAGGAGCTACAGTCCCAATCTCCTTGTCTGCTGCTTCCTGCTGGCCCTTGTCAAAAAAGCATGGGCCAGGACAGGGCGGCTTCCTCAGGTCCAAGGCTGTTGCTGTCTATCTATACGTTCTTGTTCATATGTTCTTATAGGTTCCCAAAATACAGATTCTGGCCAAGCCCACCATCTATCCAGCACTCCATTATTTTTCCACCAAAGAGGTTTTTTTACTCCCCAAAGTGAATGTTACTTGCCGTAGATTTCCACAGATGTAATCCCTTTGCACTGCAGTAAAGAGAGCAGCGAAAGCAGAGAGAAGACATTTGTAGCCAGTCCCTTCCCCAGGAGCTTTATTTGAAGGACATAAAAAGGACAAGAAAGACACAGTGTCAGAAAACTCTCAAGAGGTGGGACAGAGTAGGAGCCTGAAATGTTGTGACTCCTGCACAGACTCCCTGCTCAATCCCACTAACACTGGATGGGTGGAGAGAACAGGCCAGAAAGCTCAGCTGTTTTAAAGCCCAGCCATTTTCCCTGCTGAGGCATTGCTACCTTGAAGAACTGTGCCGAGAAAGAGGCCAACCAGGCAGGAGTTTTCCACATTCATTTAACAAATGCTTTTTGTGTTACTTGCAATTCTGCTGCCAGAGGTTAATCAAGGAAAGCAGGAACAGAACTTGCTATCAGCATCACTCCATCACCTTCCCCTGCCCACCTTCCAGCTGCATGTCACCAGGTATCATATCCTGATGTATTTCTTTTTCCCAACTGAGAATTGATAACTGATACAAGATGAAACCTCTAGTAACTGCACTGTAGATCCTAAATTGCTTTCTTGAAGGAGCAGCATTATGGGTAAATTGTTTTTCAGGAAAAAAATAACTTTAGGAGGTCAGGGATAACTTTTTACTCAAAAGGCAAGTAGCCAGTACCTGTTGTGACTTCAGGCTGAAATCCCTGCAGCCCTTGAGCTGATGAATGTGTTAAAGATAGACAGCAGTGCAAGAAAAGCGTCTCTGAATATCAGTCAAAAATTATGACCTGAAAGAAATCTTTGGTCTTGAAGCCAAGAAAATAAACTTAAAATTAATCTCTTTATTTTCCTTTCAGTAGGAGTATAAAAAAATACAGATGATGGGTTTTCATTGAGGGTCTAAGACATTACATTGATACACCTTTTCAGCTGTAAAAATACTTCCATATGGCTTTAGTTACATGCCATGGGTACAAAATAAAAACACTTGAACACTACAAGAGCAACAACTAAGAAAAGCATTCAGATTGTATCAGCCATTTCACCCAGGAGCAGCCATAATTCCTCCACCACAACTTTACAACTTGCCTTTGCTGATTCCTGAAGTTGTGACTTTGATTTCTCTCAATTACTAGAACTTCTTAGCAGCAATTTCCAAAACGTGGGTGTTTCCTGCCAGTCCAGGCCAGGTTCTAAGCATGTCATGAGTCTAACCTATTGAGTCAACATGCTTATGGGTACCGAATTATGGAATTTTTTTGGTTATAAGGGAGCTTAAAGATCACCTAGTTCAAACCCCCTTACCATTTACTGAGCTGTGGTTTTCTCAGGTTTTCTCTGCTATTCCTAGAATTAAGGACATTCCCATTAGGACTACATTATAAATTTGAGACCAGCAAATATGCCTTTTGATTACTGAAATAGCTACCAGGAAATTAATACCTTTCCCTATAACCCATGTTAGATGTTTTTGTTTGTGTTAGTGGCTCACATCAACCAGAAACATCTCACTCCTGGCTCTTTTACTATTCTTTCACTGAAGGTGCTTGTTAACACTTCCAAATATCTCCAACCCCCCCCACAAAAAAAAAAAAAAAAAAAAAATTTGTAAAGTTGCTTTACTTTAAAAGAAATAATTCTGCCATGATACATCCTGCTTTTGTCATTGTTTTAATTACTCTGCATAATCTTATATTAGCTGATCCAGCCCTGGAAAACAAAGTAAAGAGGAAATTTCTACTGAAAAAAAAAAAAAAAGGTGAAGGAAAGAATTTTTCTGAAGGGATTTACAGCTGTAAAAATAGAAGGCATTTCTACCATCAGTGAAGCATGAAAAATGTTTTTGTCTCCTTTTTCTACAGCAGATATTATTCTTGTGCCCCTGAGCAGTTACTGCTAGAAGAAGGATATTCAAGAATATAACCCCATGCATATACTCCTGCACCATGTAAAGTTATTATGGATCTTGCAAAGAGCCTAAGTCACTTCATGTGACTCTGTTTCTAATCTGAGTGTGATTTCAGCAGAAAGAAAATAAAAGTAGACATAATATTAATAAACAGGTCTTCAGTATCTCAAGATCACCCTAACAAATGATTAGTACAGTCTGAAAACTGTTTCCTTCAGGTGAATACCAACATTCAGTTTAGTTAATAAAGTTCAGTTGCAAGTCAAACGATTCCAGACATAACAAAACATAGAATCATACAATTATTTGGGTTGTAAGGGACTTTAAAGACTTCAGTGCCAATCCCACATGCAATACGTGAGGATGCCAGTTAATGAAATTGCATGTCGGAGCTCAGGATTGAATGCACATTTTTTGTGTTGAGCGGTGAGGGGTTCTACACGCATAAATATCCAGACTTCTCTTTAAGGAGGTCTGCACTACTCATGGTTCCTCCTTACAACCATATCTAACACAGATTGTGACCTTCTAAGCATCTCTAATAGTCTCCCCATTGGTGTCAGTCATTTCAGAATAGATCAGGGTACCTAAGAGTTTTCCTGCTCAGCCTGTGCCTGCTGTTTGCTTGATTCTCACTGGACTGGTTAAGCTGATCAGTGAGACTTTAATCCATTCATGAATGTGCTAGTTATATTTCTATTCCCATTAGGAAGGAGATGTACGTTGGAGAAATTTTCCAAGTACAAAACAATCCTGAACCAGAGAAGTATAGGTCCCTTATCAACTTAAAGCAAGCCTAATAATTAAAAATTTCAAAATGGATAAAGGGCTTAGAACTGAATTTTAAATTAGTTCTGATAACACGAACACTTATTAAGATTTTAAATAGCTTTTATTTATTATTGTGTAACTTTTTGAAGGTCAATCAGCAACCTGCTTTCAGAGCATTTGAAAACTGTAAAAAATTACTTTTTCTCTAAAATAATTATTTAATCTGTCAACCAAACAACTGCTGTCATGAGTATCATGACAGTCCCACTCAATTGCAGCTGACATCAGTTTTACTCAGAGAGCGTTAGTATCTACTTCATAGCTTATTTTATTCAGAGAACATGAGAAAAGACCTTGTGGGTTTGTTCTCCAGTCACTCCAATAACAGCCATCTCATGCCGGTGTGCTGTGCATCACAATCACAGGATAAATCTCATTTTATCTCACAGAGTTCCACTGAAGAAGATAAGAGTTGTATATAGGAAGTATGGTAGGACTACAGCATCAAATAAAGTAGATTCAGCTGAAAGGACACTATGTGGAAAGGGGAAGAGGATCACTTGCTTTTAACAGATAATCTTTCCATATTGCTCTGCTGAAGGTACATGAACTACAGAAAACTTCAACACTTCAGCTATGACACCCTCAGCTGTCACATGTAGTTCTTTGCAACACAGTGTCAGTACCCATCTCAGTACTTTGCCTCACTTTCTCAATTTGTTTCTCAAATATAAATCAGATGCAAATTAGCATTAAAATCTAGAGCCACTGAGAATCAAGGAAAGAACTCCAAGTTTAGTGGACTATGTGCCTGTAAGGCATACCTTATTTTTTTCACACGACTCTTATCCCTCATTTGGAGTCCTGGAGGATACACTAAACACTATATTGTGTTGTGGTAAAGTGAAGCTTTATCCACGTGTAAAACAACCTAAATTTCCTATGCCTTCACACTTGACACTTGTAGGCACCAATTTTTATCAGCAAACTCAAGATTTAGCACCAGTAGAATTCATATGTCCTTATATTTTAAGAATATCTGAATTAGGAGTCAGGACAAATCTACTCCCACTCTTTCCTTCAATGGTGTTTATGCTGTTTTCCTGTCTAAAAGCAGATGTTGTCAACGACAGTTGTATCAAAGACCTTTTTGAGTACAATATTTACAAGCTATTCCCTTTTTTGTTTTGTAAGCACCTTCTCTTGTACATATTAATTACTTCAAGCCTCTGCCAACATATGTTAATATTCTAGCACAGCCTCTTTCATGGGAAATGTCAAAGATTAAATTCAAATGAAGGATGACATTTCCGTTGGCATATATCGTGTCTTTATCCTCTAGAAACTTCAGCTGAGGAAAACCATAATATTTAAAGAAAAAAATGTTCACTTTTTTCATAAAATTCCTGGGTGACTGAATTATCTTTACAACGCAAAAAACCTAAACAATTCTGATATGATGAAAAACATCAGAAGTGAAATTTAACTCTGGCTTTACTTGCCAGGCGCCAACAGAGCACAACCAGAAAAATAATAAAACATATCTCACACTTCTACCCTTTGTTTTCCTGATTATGGGCTTGGGCAGAGCACATCAGAAAGCACTTCTGCTCCTCCTAGACAATGTTGACTGCTTTAGACTAAATTGCGCTTGTTGGCAGTTTTCTACACACATGCCAGGAGGCAGTAAGGGCAGGCTGTTCTGCCTTCAAGGAAGGAGAGCCATTGCTGACATCCCAGGGGTGGCAGAGGCAGCAGACCACAGAGGACAGCCCAAATCCAAATGAGGATAACAGCGTGGGGCTGGGATAGTGACAGGGGTGAGTGAGGGACTTGTGCCTGCCACACCAGCCCTGGCCATGAAGCAGGTTCAGGATAAATACAGGTAGCCAGAGTAAAGTCAGCCTGAGTCAAGGCAGGATGAGGATAGACACAGCATCCCTGCGATGTAACTCGGGCAGAGAGCAAGGGCAGGGCCTGTGCTCAGAGGCAGATCCTGTTGGGAGAACAGGGCAGGAGTCCGTGCAGTGCTTCTCACGGCTGCACAATCACTGTGGGAGATGGATCCTTCGCCAGGGGCTGAACCTCCGGCAGCAGGGAGAGGCTGCTGATACATTCATGTCTGGCATGACAGCCAGGGAGAAGCCCCGTGGAAAACTTTTGGAGGGCAGAAGAAAGTTATGAAAATAAAGATGACTGTTCACAGACTTGAGTTTGCTATATGAAGCAGCTCCATGGAAAACATTTTAGTGATCTTCGAGCTGAAGGTCACTGATAAGCACTAATCTCATGAAGGTTTTCTATTGAATATTTTTTCTTGTGTTCTTGTCCATGGGCATGTTATAGCTGTACAGACTTCTCTAAAATTTATCTGATCTGAAAAAAGTTAAGCAAAAAAAAAAACCAAGCTCCAAAAAACCCAAAAAGCAAATTTCAAATTAAAACTTTAGATAAGTTTGGTCTGAAAAAAACTTAAATAGTCTTAGAAGAAATAATCTTGAGATTCATTCAAATTAATATGCCTTTTCTTTGCCTGTTTTTCTCCCCTGGGAAGTCTTTGTATTGCTAGTGTTTAACAGAAAAAGCAAAAATAAAATACAAAAGCTATTCAAAGTGTTAAAAATTATGAAAAAAACCAGGAGCATGAAGTGACAAAGTAGGACATATCATGAGAAAAGAGGAATAAAACACATAATTTTACTGTAGTGTCTTAGACTTATGGAGTAGCCTAAGAACTAGAACTCTGATGAGCTGGAGGTGGCAGTGAGAGTTAATAATCCTATTGGACTTCTCAGAGAAGAAAAATGATTGGTCAGACATAACACCTGTATGTGAGCCCTACTAAAACTGAAGAATTACATAGCTATAAATTAATACCCTAAATATCATTGACCTTTGATATAATCTATCAACAAGTTTTCTGGATTTAATAAGTCCCTGGATCATTAAGCATAACTTAAACATCACTTGGCTTATTTTTATAACACAGACTATATTTTTCTTTTGTATATTTTCTTATTATTTTTAGCCTTGCTTTAGTACCTGCATAATACACAACAATAGAATTGACATTGAGTTTTCACTGGCTCTCAGCAGGACTCAGAACACATCTCACAGATCATTTTGTAATAAGTTGAATAGAGATCAAAATACAGAAGCTCAAAAGTTCTGCCTTACAAGCCTTAGGCAGTTTGTAAATACAGCTTCAGGAATAATTATCAGTCATTAGTCCAGCATAATAATGAAATGCATTGCATATATGCAACTGAATAGAGGTAGAAGAATCTGAATCAAAAAACAAATTTTAATAAAGAAACGCATAATTGTTACAATGATATTCAAGAAGATTTAAAAATATATACTTAGAATAATAAAAAAGCTCATATGTCTTAGGATCCTGAGGTTTGCATGAAGTGGACAATTAGTGACCAGCATCTATTTTTAAAGCAATTTTCTTATCACTGTTATAAATATTTTATAATAAGAAAGTATAAAATTTATAATATAAAATAATAAGAAATACCTTATTCACTTTTCTTTACTTGGTCTCAATCACATATTCCCTATATTAATTTTAACTGACATATATTTGACATAGCAGAATTTTGTAGATTAACATTTGTATTTGTTTTCTATTGCCATTGATTTTTCCTTGTTCAGTGGATATTAATAAATTCCACCGCTAATTGATTTTGGTGGTTTCCTATTCTTAGAAGATAGTGATTAGTAGAGTGGAACTTCAGTGAGCAGGAACACCATGTTGTAGTCAGAATAGCAGTAAGTTATGGTATCGTCTGATTTGAAAGACCATTTGACATTGATATTCCTTTCAGAGTTATATTAAACTATATTATCTGTGTAATGAATCATATTTGTTCATCCACCTTTCAGGATGTTTATGAGCCAAACATCCAATATTACAAGCACTGAAACATACAAATGCATAGACTTTGCATAATACATTAATAGGATTATATTTTAAAAATCCCTTTTACGCCTGAAATAAGAGAGCAGGATATAAATGGGCCTTAGGCCACAAAGCAGAACAGTAGTGCTGTGGAGCACTGCCCCCTTTGTGCCTGAACTGGGCTCCCCACAGCACAGTTCCCAATTGCAAAGGACAGGCAGAGCCCTCCTCCACGCCCTGGCCCATTTCCTGCCATGCAGGCGAGTGGCAGTGGCTGATCCATGGCACCAGGTACACCATCATCTCTGGCAGCACAGCCCACAGGCCCCAAACACGGCCTGCTGGCTTGGGCTTCTCACAGCTCCTTGGAATCTACCAAAATGTCATGTCCTGGCCCATGTCCTGCCATGCAGGCGAGTGGCAGTGGCTGATCTGTGGCACTGGGTACACCATCCCCTCTGGCAGCACAGCTTCCAGGCCCCAAACAAGGCCTGCTGGCTTAGGCTTCTCACATCTCCTTGACAACTACCAAAATGTCAGGAGGAGTCTCCTGTGAAAGGTCCTGGAGAGTATTTGTGAGTCTGCAGGAGAGGAGCTGCACCCCTGAGTGGTTTTTGTGGGCCCTGGGTGCTGTCAGGCAGCACTGGGACAGACTGTCCTGGGCTTTGCAGCTGGCTGATGCTCTTCAAGACATGAAGCATTAGGCATGCATGCAGCTGAACACCCCACCCTACCCCAAAAGCTCATTTATGTTTCTGATGTACTATTCCCAGTATTTCACCCACAAATAGTATTTAGGATCTTAGATTTATTTTATCCTGTTGCTGGAGAATTATTTCTTCATGTAGACTTTCACTTTGACCAGTGTTCATTTCCTACCTCTTTTCTCTCTTTCCTCCTTTGGTCTTTTGAGCTCCACCTCCACACATTTTCCTCAGGGAGTTTAGCAGCTGCAGCATATCAATAACCTTACAGCAGATGCATGACCGATTCACAGCTATTGCTGAAAATCAAGGACAAAGAACTGAACTGGCTGATAAAAGTAAATGCAATTTTCCATTCCTTCTTTACAAGCAAGCAAACTAAATGGCTCATTATAAAAAAAAAAAAAAAACCAAAACTATTTAAATTAACTGGCAACATCTAAAATATAAATAAATAGGAATATACTGACCTGCTTAGGACAAAAATAGAACAGAAAAGACTTGGTAGTTCATCACTATATGCACAATCTGCAGAGATGAACTTTTGAGCTTACTATTTTCATTCCTGAAATAAAATGTGCCTCAAATCCAAAATAGAAATGATTGACCAAATATTATGTTCTTGACATCAATAATATTTTTTTCTACACAAAGATCTCAGAACACACAATACAAGCTATAGTATCTATATTTAATCTAAATTTAATTTATAATCATTAATGCAGTGGGTATTGATGAACTCTGATCAGATCTTAAACTGTAATTAGTAAGACATCAAACAAACCTTTCAAAAAGGTTGTTTATGCTCTTTGTTTTAATTTGCCTTGTTTAAGAATATCAAAAGCCTTCTGTTCTTTTCCCCTCTTTCTATTTCACTTAAAACTAGTAAATTTTAAATTTTAACCTGTAAAGATAAATAACAAAAGCTGGAGAGGTAAATTTCTGTACCAATTGATATTTCTTTTAAAATGCTGTACTAGCAAACTGTTATGTACTACATTATATTTCATAACAAAACATTCTCAAAATCCTAAAAAATAGTAATTTCAGTTTTAATACCCATCACCCCTACAAGCCTCAGACTACAAGTTTACACTCTTAAAATTTGCAGTCTCAAAACTGTAAGTTCAAGCATTTGTTCATTTACTGATATGACTGGATAGGATCACAAATATTCTGCTGAAAGAACATCCATGTTTGGAAACCTTAAGACAGGCGATTTTGGAACTTCTGACGAGCTGTATTGATGACATTTTGCTGTCTATGAACTCCTGAGAATGCTTTATGAAATATTTTCACTTTAGTGCAGAATAAAGGTGGCTGCTAAAGGAGGAGATAGGTCGTTTTTATAACAAAATTTAAAAAAAAATGTATGCAATCCACTGCATATATCTCCTGGTGTATATAGGACATCTATGAACTTAACTCTAGCAGCACTATGAATTTGTCCTTGACTCTTGTATGTTTTGAATTAAATATGTCAGGATACGTATTCCTGTGTGTCTGTCCAGTAAGTATTTTCTGCTATCAAGTAATTCCTAATGTCTTCACAAAATCGTAAAATTACTAAAGAATTATGAGACTAGCATTTAACTAATTCTGGAAGGCTTTTAGAAAATTAAAAAGATTTAGGATTCAACATGCCCTTCACTATATTTCCATCTCTGTACAAAAAAATGCCCTGACAACACTGTTATTTTGTAGGACTGAGACCCATAATTTCTTGCAAATTGGTAGTAATACTAACAGTTTTGTCCAGTGTTTGCAGTGTGTATTTTACTTGAAATACCTCACAGAGAATCAAGCTAATCAAAACTCAGGTCTCACCCACCAACAAGAAAATATTAATCATCAATTGCTTGGAATTTTAATGCAAGAGTGTAGATTAGTCTGATGGAACTAAAAATTAACTGTGGTGTATTTCTATAAGTTTCATTTTTCTATGAAAACAATATAAAAACTGATACTGGCTTTGATTTTGTAGATAAATCTAAAAGTATCTTTCTCATATTCCAAGTGCTATGTTCATTCAAGAAACAAAAAAACAAAACTCTCTACTAGCCAGAATTCTGGCAAGGCACACACAGATGCACACAATGTTGTAAAAAATAAAATCAGTAAATTGATCAAGCTGAGAATATATAAATAATTTCAAACAGAACATCGTAAAATTAGGAAATCTTTTTCTTCTTCCTCTGCCAGAGAACTGTGGAAGGTCTTGAAGACTGAACCAATTGCTGTTCACAACAGAATTTGTGGAATAAAGAAAGTATTTTCTCCACTTGTAAAATAAGTCTTATTGAAAGTGATATCTCTGTTCTGTTCAGCATACTGCTATGGCAATTATAAATATCTTCTTACAATTTTGTCCTCCCACTTTGCCGTTATTAAAAACATGTTCTAAAATGAAGTGATCTTTAACTTCCACAATTTAATTAAGCATGATTTTTTTGTATGCTCTGTGGTAGCTTATGATGTTACACAAATAGGGAGCACTATTTATAAACCATTCATTTGCTTTGTATTTATAAATGTGCAGGGGGAAAAAAGAGAGCAACAGGATGGTTTTATCACTTAGTTTTTAATGTGCTTTGTAAGGTATTTTCCCCAATTAATCCTTTATCAGAACTGCACTGAATTATATCAGTTTTATTTCAGCCTATCACCAGATCAGTTCTATTTCTTGTTGATTTTTATTTGTTACAGATAAACTGTGCATTTACCTCAGTAAGACATCTATGACAGTTGTTGTGTTTATCTTCTAGATGCCCCAAAGGAAGCGCCAGTGACCACTGATTCTTATGGTACAATTTCTGCCCTGAGATAAGATCCAGAAGTTGCTTTTAGACCTAAAAATTCTTTCTGAAATGCACATATGCTTTGTAAAAAAGCTGTTCAAATTCTCTATATCTGTGCCTGAAGCAAACAAAACACATTTTCTTTAGAATTTGCTTCTGCCTGACTGCCCACACAATGAGCACAAGACTATTTTGTTAAAAGAATCAATGCTTCTAAAGAACTTCACTTTCAAAAGCCTATCACAGGAAAATAGAACGGACTTATTTATATATAAGAATATGTAAACAGATGAGTATTTGTTCTTCCATCAGGAAGAGACTAGGCCAGGTCAGGGGTTGGTCACACAGATGTTTCAGGGGGTAATTAACACTCATGCAACTGAGCTAAGTAATATTAGTGTGTGTGTAAGACAATAATGATTTCCAAAAGCTTGCAGTTTTAATTAATATAGTTAATGTTAATCCTCAGAACAGCATTAATTAGTGGAGAGAAAGTATAAGAAAGCTACTAATTAATTTAGTAGAGACACAACATTTTTTTAATCCTTCTGTGGAGATGGATTAAGTAAGAAGGTAAGTAGTACGGTTTATGGTTAATAGCCTTTTTCCCATCCCAAAGTGCACCAGTTCAGCTATATTTGTGAACACAACAGGACATAAAAAACACATTTAACTCTGCAATGACATGGACTGAATCAATAATACTCTCTTCAGAATTCCTTAGCATGAATAATAAACAGACAGGATCAAAGCAGCAGTTTCTGGAGTTTCTATCTTCCAAGTAGTTTGGTATTTGTGACTTTTACCTAGGTAAAGTTTTTCAGCCATGTATAATCAAAGAAAAATCACAAAGAAATTATAATTTGTTGAGCATGTATAAAGCCACTACACATGATCACTTTTTTTTTAATTTGCTTTGCTGAAAAATAGTGAGTCTTTGGGTTGAACAGCAGGAGACTATGTTGTAGGTCTGTTTTAAGTTGTCCCCTAGGTGATCAGAAATTCATAATGTACTGGGAAACTGTACTGAGTTTAGAAATTTATCAATGCCAGTTAATAAAATCTACAGTTTTGTAGACTGTTTTAAAGGCTATTGGAGGCATTTCTGATTGTACAAGCATTGCTGGAAGAGGGAGAATACAGGTGCTTGGAAGAGCTGTCTGCACTGCTATGAGTATTACAGTCCCCACAAACAAAATTACCTTAGAGTAACTTTTTGGGATTTTTTTTCCCTAGGCATCACTCTGCCCAGTGCCATTATGAAACTTAAGACACCAGCATAGAACAGGACAGTCACAGAGTATTTTCCCAGGAAAAATTAAAGAAGATAAATATGTACAGCTTTATACAGAGAAATCCAATGCTATTTAACGACAACATCATTTTGGACTATTTGAAGAAACCTAATTTCTATGTATTCAGGAGTAACCATTGACAGAAAGAAGGTCGTTTCTTGTTACTGATCCTCTTCAGGTTTTTTCCTTTTTTTCCTCTTTTTTATTCTTTTCACTGATGTATGGGGCCAATTTAAGTGAAAATCATTCATCTTTTTGTGCAGTTGTACTACAAAATACCAGTGAAAGGCATTGAAAAGCAAAGCAAGCATACAATTGTAAGGAAAAGGTCTCTCTTGCACTGACACTGAATGAAAACTACTTGATTGTTGGTTATGCACCCATTAATTGAGTCATTTTATGGTCAGTTTTACACAATAACAGTAAGTGTTTTTCCCACTTATAAGTAAGTAATTATTCAAGAATCTTCTTTGTTTCAGAAACCTCTGGATCTTCCTCTAACTACCCTTGAATTTTGTTAGATCCTGATTCTTTTCTAGTTTAAGCCTAAAAATTTCTGTCTTAAAAACCATCATCTTGGAGACCAAAATCCGCATCAAAATAGGTGCAGCAATGGACAGAAAGGACTGTTGCTTTTGTTGCATTTCTTTTGCCAAACTTAGAGAAGTCCCCTTCAGGACAAAGCTAAGGTTAGAGAGCACCTGCAAAAATATTGTTGCCTGGGAAGCATTGGCAAAGATAGAAAAAAATCTGTACATGATGCACAGAGTTTTAGAGTTTTGCTTCAGAACAAGACAGACATAATCTTTGTTCAAAATATCGCACAGTAATGCTGCAGATTAAATTAGTGATATTTCTATTCATCCTCAGGAAATGCCCATCCCAACCATATACTGGTTCACAACAGTAGTTCACTACATTTTTAATTTTTGAGGAAATGTGTGCAATTACCTTTGTGTTTCCTTACACATGGCCCCAGTGAACGAAAATATGTGAGAGCATATATATTGCTAAGATACCACCTTACTCTTAATCCCCTCTAATGCTTCACTCATAGATCAGAATTCATGTAGAAAACTGCTAATTTGCATCCACTAACTGGCAAATTGTGATAAATATACTTAGGAAGTGCGTTGAGGCTCTGGATCTGACAGCAGCCATTGAAGGCTCCATACGTGTCAAAGTTCCCAGAGGACCCAGAGTACAATTTAAGTGCAATGCTACAATTTCTACAGCAAACTGGCACATCAGCTTTCCGCTTCCAAACTCTTTCTCATTAGTCATAAGTGCAAGATACAACACAGAGATGACTGTACTAATTGGCATAGTGCCCTTAATGAAAACCAGGCTAAAACCTGAACTCTATGAGTAGCAGCATAAATAATATTTATTCAGTGCCGCCATTAATTAACTTCACTTTTAAATTGCAGGAAAATGAGGACAATGTATCAATTGATCAAATTTATATTTAATGCATGGGCAAATGTAACAAAACAAACACAGTTTTATAGAACACACAGACTTACGAACTGAAGTCACATAACCTTTCTTAGCCAAATGACTTCTTACTCAACAGTCTATCAAAATGATAAAAGTGCTCTGTTACTAAGTAAATTATTATTCGCCATATCTAGAAGTAGTGCCAGCTGGTCCCCAAGTACTCATTCATGGCTTTATGGTAGTAAAAATGGTAGGTTCTCACACTGATTTTTAACATCTATTACGTGTATTTAAGAATGCCTATGGTTATAAAATACAATATAATAGACATAATTAGCCCTTTGCACATTTATTCAGTCTTCAGCCATCACTCGTATAAAAGAAAAGTAGAAGTTTATGGTAAACTCTTACCTTGAGTAAAACAGAAAGAATCTGTTATAAGCAAAAGTGCAACACATGAACAAATGTCCTAGGTTGCAATACAAGATGTAACCAGGAGTATGCATTCTCTCACTGCCTTTTGAAAACCAGGTGCAGCAGTGTTCTTTATCTCCCATGACTCATCCCTCATAACCCCAGGAAATATCTTCTGTTAATGGACCACTGAGTCTCTCTGCATGACTGATAAAATAACATCATCCCACTGTGAAATGCTTTGCCCAAGGGAAGGAGCCAAGCATTCCTACCTGGATACAAGCAGAGATTTGGAATACCAGGGGAGCCTTTTTCCACTGGATTCCCTGAGGAAGACCAGGCCCATCTACACCAGCACTGGACCTTCAGAGGAAAACTCCACCCTTCTACAGGATCCCTGCTCCAACAGAACCACACATGTCACTGCAGGAGGGTGCAGCCACCATCTAATGGGACTGCTATCAACACCCTGACCCACAGGGTGTCAGGTCACATTCTCACTCTGCCAGAGTTTTTTCTGTATTACTGCATTTTTATTTTAATTTTCCTAGTAAAGAAGTGTGATTCCTATTCCCATATCTTTGCCTGAGAGCCCCGTAATTTCAAAATTATAGTAATTTGGAGGGAGGAGGTTTACGTTTTCTATTTCAAGGGAGGCTCCTGCCTTAGGAGACACCTGTCTTTTCAAACCAAGACAACTAGGAACAATTTCATCCATAAAATAATTTCCTGTAAAAATATTGTCGTATTTCAAAACTATGAAATTCTACTTTATAACTGCTAGGGATACTTACCACACTTAAAAAAACCAGAAACCTAAATGAAACTGTTGCATCAGAGTGATCACTACTAACCTCACCCAGCTTATTAACATGTAGCCAACACAGAGAATTCAGAAATTTCTGCAAATTTTATTTCAAATGCTAGCAGTTGGAAAACAAAGTTGTAGTTGGTTGAACAGTCAGTCAGGGAAATATTTAGAGCAAGAAGACAGCATTTCTGCCACCAGCCAAAGCCATTTCTGATTAATTAGGTCATTGAAAATTTTGTCAGAACATGATGAGGAGCTCAAGCAGCAGTTTCTATCACAACAACAGAGGTACAGACCTTTTCCCTTCAAGAAAACAGCTTTAAAAGCCACTGTGATTAAGAAAGAGTTACACTGGAAACAAATGTTTACCTCTCATGTTGAACTAAAACATTAGAACCTCTGTCTTGTTTTGGTTACTCCTTGCTGCACAAAGAAATGCCTCACAACATCCATCCTCAGAAGATGAGCACAGGAGGTGCCCTCTTGGCTTCCCCTGACTCTCCTTCAAACCCTCTATCATAAATGTCTAATTCCCACTCCTCTACTCCTATGACCTGCAAGTTTTAAACAACTCATTGTTCACCATTGCCTAATGGGTGATGGAAAATTTGATGTCCCTTTGTGTTATGCATGATGCTTTTCACACCTTAAAATAGGTCCGCAAGTAAATAGACAAAGCTTAAAAGGGAGAAATGCAAATAGAATGCAGCTGTCTTCCAAGTAATCTACAATAAACT
This sequence comes from Melospiza georgiana, assembly GCF_028018845.1. Classification (NCBI taxonomy): domain Eukaryota; kingdom Metazoa; phylum Chordata; class Aves; order Passeriformes; family Passerellidae; genus Melospiza; species Melospiza georgiana. Next base: position 13,025,755 of record NC_080465.1, read on the forward strand.
GTGTTAGGATATTTTCCTGTCGGAACCCAGGAAATTCCTCTGGCTGTCCTGAATGGCCAAGACCCTTGCCAGGGGGCTCAGAGACCCTGGCACAGAGCCCAAGATGCCTGTGGTTTTGATTATGACCCGTGGAGCAAATTACCAACCTTAATGAAGAGCTGCAAGCCACGACAGTTTAAATAAAACGATAGTGAATTTATCACATGATGAAAAAGTAACTTTTTGGGGTTTTAGAATGGGGGTTCAGGGGGAAAGATGGAGGAATCTGGGTGTGTCCAACCTTTCTCCTTCTTCTTCTTGGCCTCCATCTTCTGCTGTGATGTTGGCACTTCTAGATTGGTTTAGAGTAGAAGCTCATTGTCTAACATAGGTGATAGGTATTGGGAAGTGATTGTAAACATTGTATATGTAGTTCTTGGTATAAAGACATAACACCACCCTGGGGGCAGGCAGAGTGCCTCTGACTGTCTTGCTGAGCAGACCTCGGCAGGACACGAGAAAATATTTTATAGATAAGATATAATAAACAACCTTGAGACCGAGAACTGAAGAGTTCTGACTCCTTCTTCGACTGCCAGGCTGGGAAAAGAGACTTTCTAACTTTTCTGGGGGTCACTCTGACCACTGAGAAACCCCGAGATTTTCCAGCCTACAAATCCCCTCTGTGTGGAATATCATTACAAGAGTAGCCTTGTATCTGAGCAAACATTTTTTTTACAGGCCACGTCCAGAAAATTTTGTGGCCTTTACAGAGCAGCTAATAAAACGACTTTGGCAGAGAGGCATTCACTGAGAGAGACTTTTTCTGATTCAGATGTCTGACTTCAGAAAATTCATTCAGTGTCAAAGACATTGTTATGTGATCTACCCTATCAAAAGCAGTGTTGCCAGTCAGCAATTACTTTAAGTTTTATGTCAGCAGGATAAAATACTATCAGTAGATATGACTGAACAATACATAATGAATGGAATGAGCAATATCTGAGCCTCCAAGGCCTCTCTGCTTCAGTAATATGTATACAAATGAAGAATCCTTCCACTATAATTTCAAATCAATTTAAAGAAATGCAGCTTTTAGTAGCAGTTGTGACAAAGTCTCAAATTATGTATGTGTTTCTGCTATCTTATAACATTCTTGTAACCAACTCAATTTCTTTAAGCAGACCCATAGCAAGGTTTTTGAAGTTCTACCAGTTCTAAAAATTTTCAGCAGGTCATGAACAACACAAATACAACAAAATTAGGGCTGGGTCTTCAGCTGGGCACCTGCAGGAAAAACATCAGAAATACGTTCAAGAAAATACTTAATTCAGTATTGTCATCTGCACCACATTAGTCAGCTTTGACTCCATACAAAAACAAAGTGGCAAATTAGTTTCTCTAATCTAAAAATTAAAATTCTTTCTAAAATTCTTTTCATTAATACTTTCAAAATGCAACATTCCAAAAGGTAGACATAATTTCTTTCCTTCTGCTTCCAGGTTGTTTTGTCTTTCAGGTTATTAAAATATGTCAGTTATTTACACTGCTCAACATATCCATTCTGCCAGTCACAACAGCTAATGTAATTTGTGCAAACCTTGCAAACGTACGCTATAATAAACTAGTGAATTCAGAATTCCTTTATTGTCAAATACCTACAAATACACCTTATAAAAACAAATTAACAAACCTTGAATGACTGGTTTTGTTAAGGAAATAAAATTATTTTCAAACATTTTAAGATTTTGCTTTAACTTGTAGAAGAAATCTTGCTGCAGAACTAGGGACTAGGCCTAGGCCAAGTGGAACATGAGTAAGAAGTGGAGAGTCAGAATTTTAATCTTGAGGAGAAAGCTACAGACACAGAGCAGGAAGACCACACAATGTAATGGACATTGAACATGCAAAGGTTTTCATCCATCCACTCCTTCATTGGGCAGTGACAATGTGACTGGAGGGTGGTACACCCAAGGTATCCAACTTGCTAATGTTCTCAGCACCATGGATTTTCCATCAGCTACCAGAAGCAGCCAGGGCTTAGGATCAAGGAATATCATCCATTTCTCCATCTATTTCTCGTCATCACCTTTGTCTGCCAAAATGGTCAAGTATTTTTGTGGCTTGGGTGTGACACCCAAGTTGTGACTGAGTCTGTCTTGAGTCTGACAGGATCAGCTACCTCCAATTCATACAATTAGACCTCAAAAGGTTGGAGGAGAAAAGTCAGTAAGAATTTGGGTTATATTAATCTGTAACTCTTTAAGATCCAGATTCAATCCAATTTCAATTTCTGCCGCGTTTGATCTTGAGTATGATGAGCTCCTAGATAGAATCAGAGTCTGCTATCATATGCCATTCAAAATTTGTAATCTGATAAATCTACAAGCCATACAACACCACTAGCAGCTTTCTAAAAAATTAATCCCAAGAAACTGCTTTAGGCACATTTCCTCACAGCATCACAGAATCACAGAATGTGTCAAGTCAGAAGGGATCACAGTCGTCCAACCTCCCAGCTGAAGCAGGTCATCCTAGAGCACATTGCACAGAATTATATCTGGACAGATCTTGAATACTTCAAAATATTTCAAAATCAAGGGAAAAACTGAGGATGGATACAAAATAATGAGAAACAATTATTAAGCCAAAATATTTTGAGAAAAGTTAAACTCCACATCTCTATTAAAGAAGAAATTCAGCATCACCAGTTGTATAAGTTGGTTTCCATTCATAATGTTTATGTCTGTGCAGCATTGGATACCCACTGTAAGAACCAGAAAACCACTTCTAAGATTAGGATAAGATACTCCAAACCACTGGTATTAAAAGCATCCTACTATGCATAATGGACCCCTAGATAAATTGAACTTTTACAGTGTGCACCCTAACTGCTTCCTCCTAAAATTGTCTTATTTATATAATTAAATATATCCAAGTACAGTTATGGTAATTTGTTCCTGAAAAAAACTTTTCAAGAACATCAGCCAATGTTATACTACCAATTACCATACACTTGGTACTTTGTGAACACACACAGGAAGTATTTAATAAGTTTAAAACTTTTAATTTAAGTTTAATAAGTTTAAAACCTTTAAAACCTTGGATCCTTGCAAGATCTTGTAATCAAGAGAATTATAATGGCATTGAGCTTCACCCCAAATTATTGATTTATTTCTTGACAAAAAGTCAGTGTAGTAGGCAGTACCCAGGCTGTAACAATTGGCTCCAAATCCATGCTTCCCATGTTCAGTGCACAAAAGAGTGTATTGCTGCTGATTAACCAACCCTATACTCATCAGAAGACTGGCATGCCTGTCCATGACAGTGAGAGAACAGGATATTAATGGATAATGACTCAAACAATTGGCCATTTGCAGTAGCCACCCAGGGGTGCAGAGTGGGTACACACACATCACCAGAGGCTACAGATGGGTGTTGAACAAAATAAGACTGATAAGAGGGAAATGCTGCAAGGGGGGATAGTGCTTTTTATGATGCTATCATCCTTATGCCAGTGGTCCACCTGTGAAACTCCCCTGTGGGGAAGCACCCAGATATCCACACACAGGCCTGAAGGTATTCATTCCCACTCCTGATGTACAGCACTACATCATTCAGTGTGAAACTTCCTGCCACATGGGAGGCACCCAGGCATTACCACCAAGGCTGAGCAGCTGACAATTCCCCTTGGAGCGCCTGTCCTGCCAGGTATATTGCAAAAAGCGAAACAAAAGGCAAGCCTTACTCCAGGTATTTTATATTGTATGCTTGTCATAAATTAGAATTGACCTAAATTTCTGGGCTTTTCATCTCTCTTCCCACAGTTGTCAGAATGGATTTAGTTTGTAATTTCATGATGGCAGAAAATGGAAATCTTCTGATGTTCAAGATAAACTCTAGGAAAAAATGCACAATGTTTCAAAAATATTTCCATTTTTATAAGACAGAACTGAAAAACAAACAAACAAACAAAACTCTAAACATACCAAACTTCACAAACCACTAAAAAGATGACAATCATATTAAGAAGACATTAAATTAAACCCATGAGAGTAGACTACTAAATCATCTGACTCTTGTAATGGAAAGGCTTTTTCTCATTTTATGATGGCAGGGAGAGATTGTATTTGCTTTTTGTGAAAGACTAAGATTGCTTGACAAAAGACATTAGCAGTAAGAAAGCTGTATTTTTGCTCTTATTTAACACTTATGTACAAGGGGAAGTAACAAAATAACACATTATGCCAGTTGGTGTTTAAATATGCACTGCGCATAATCCTGCTTGAGGGTGTATCAAATTGCACTTTTAAGAATAATTGAAAATTACACAATACAGATTTGCGAGGAAATAGTATCATTATAACAGAGTAGGCAAGCATTTTAATACAGCTGCTGCCATTACTTCTGGAATGCTACAATCATTACAGAGATCTATGTATGTCATTTCCTCAAGACCAAGAAAACGGCTGAAGTTTAGCAAAGTATTGTTAATAGAAAGTTATTTATTCCAAAAGGGCAAAAAGGTTGTTGGGTATGCATATTCCTACTCCACAGTAAAGGGAGAGTACATAGTGTGTACTCTCCACACTGTACATGGAGAAGTTTACGCAAGAAGGAGGGGAAATCAATTTCAATTTTGATCTTAATTGAGAAAAAGTGTGAATTTTGTTAGTCGGGGATTGCTTGAGGTTTTTCTCATAATTTGCTTTTTTTTACTGAAAGAGAAAATTGTAATTGGATTCAATGCTAGAAATTATTACTAATAATAATATTTTTTAATAATTCAGAAGTTGTAGTTTAAAAGAAATAATTCTAATTAGGCATAACCTTCAGTATAAATGCTTTTCTAAATCATTATGCATTACATCCTCTCTCATCTATTACATCCTTTCTCATCTAATAGTAAATTCATCATTTTTTAGAACACCTTTAAAAGATAAGAAACTAAAGCTCAACATTGTTTGGTAATCCAATTGGGAAAAATACTCATCACTAACTGAAGTTAAAATCCTTTCATATGGTCCAGGTCATTATTATCAATCATTTTAAGCAGCATTAGCTTCTTTATTTGTTAGAAGTATACAGCTCATAAAGTTTTACTTTAAAAGGCTGCATTCACGATATCCTGATGTTTTGTATTGGTAATTTATCTCGTATTTTGTATAATAACATTATGCAAATAATTTTAAAGTTCTTTTTCTGTCGCAAAGGGCCTGTAGCTTTCTATGTTTATGTGCAAAATTGGTTCATAAGTGTATGCACGTATGTATATACATATACACACACTTATCTCTATACATGCATTCTTTCTATATCTTTATAGATTGATATGCACACACTTGTATATATAGGTATATATAAAATATATATACATACATATTTTATATATATATAAAAATATTGCTGACTCAATCTTTATTCATCAAAAGACATCTTAAGTTGAAAGAACTGAAGACAAACGTCTCTGAAGAAGGCATTGCTCTGAAGTCAAAACAAAAGACAGAAAGGTGCTAAGAGTAGTCCAAAATAGGAAAATACTCTCACCTCAAACTAGACCAAAGCGACTTTTGGCACAGACTACACAGCAATTTGCTACATTTTCAAAGAAGGTGCTAAGAGCTGGGACATTGACTGGAAAACATGTCACCAATCAATGTGATATGAAGCATTAGAGAGGAATTTCTCCTAAAATCTGATGATTTCTAGATGGACATTCTGTATGTTACATTCACTGTCAAGAAATAAGCAACATCTGTGTGACTGATTAATTTCTGATAAAACCTGAGGAGATGAGTGGGATCACAGAGGCACCACAGCCTAGACAAAGGGAATCCATTCAGGAGTCTCCAAGGAGCATGCTGGTTCCCCAGGTAGAGTGGGATTCAGTCTGTCTCTTCCTGAATGGTTGGTTTATCTGGACTGAATGAAAACATCTCGCTCAGCCCCTTGTTCTCCTGTCCCTTCTATGTTCAAAACAGAGCTGGAATTGTATGTGACTCAAGTTTTTTTCAGATCAGAAAGCATTTCCAACCCAGAACTAGATGAGTAATCTGGTTTAAAGTTAATTTTTTCTAATTACAAGGCATCTGTACATCTCTGGCTTTATTTCTGAGGAACACTAAAAATTACCTTTTCTGCATTTCCCACCTATCTCTGTTTTGGAAGCAGTGTGCAATCTCTACCATGTATCATTTCAAAACTATGTCTTTATCTCATAGAAAATGAAAGGAAAATAACTTGAAGCAGTATTATGGTTTAGCAAAGTTATTCCCCAATTTAGTGCTCCCACTGAAACACAAATCCATGCACTGTTTGCTCTCCTCTTCCTCCCTTCTCCTGTCCCTGTTGGTGGCTGGAGCGGAGAATTGGAGGAACAAAAGGTAAAGATCATGGATTGAGATAACAACAATTTATTTGAAACATCAAGGTAATAAGAATACCAATGACACTAATAACAAAATCTACCAGAGAAAGGAGAACTATTCACAGGTTATTGCTCACCCTGTGGAGCTGGTAATACACAAAAAGCTGCCGTGCTACCCAACCCAAAAGAGACCCTTTCCTCCATCCTCGGAAAACGGTATGATGTGGATCCTAGCCATGGCCCCTCCTGGCTACTGCAAAAACTAACCCTGTCCTGGCAGGAACCAGGATGAGCAGGCAGCTCTCTCATCCTGAAGAAACCTACCCTTCACGCAAACAGCAGAAGCACTTAAAGTATTAAGTTAATAATGATTTCCCCTTTTTACAAAAACAGCAGTCATCCTGATGACAAATATTAGAAGATTAGCATTGAAGTCTGCTTTATATAGTGTCTTTTCACTTCAGATTGCACATACAGTTTAGACTGCTCTGCTCATTATTCCTGTCAAGGCAAATGAGAAACTACACATGGAGTAAGTAAGTAAATTTGTTCTTTTTTTTCCTTTTTCTTTTTTTTTTTTTTGCATGGTCCCTAGCCAAAAGGAACCTGTTTAATCTGTTTAATTATTATTCTATTTAATCACATATACATCTTGCAAAACAATAGCCAGTGCAAATGTTAGTCTTAGGTTATTCACCTCAGGAGATTCCTCCTGCCCACAAAGGAGCCAAGGATTAGGGAAGAGAGATAAATGTTCTGGTTTCTGTACAACTGTGTCACTATGACTTTCAGGAAACATTAAGTATGTTCTTACACATTTCTCAGGAACAATTCCAGAAAATGAAATCATGCACACAACTCTAGAAGGCACAGCCATGTAGCCACTGACACAGAAGAACAGATGATGGGACTCCGACTACACTCATGGAAAACAAAGAAATATAAGAAAAAAGTAAAAGTAAAGGACAATACTAATAAAGGCAGACCTTGAGGGACTTTCCCTAGGATGTCTTTATGCAGCTGTAAGTCATCCTTCATAATACAAATTAATGTAGTGCTTAAAGGCTCCTTGACTTCACTTTGCCAGCTTCAGTTCCCTGTGGTTTCAGTCCTCTGTTTGCATTGATTTTTTTTTTCCTTCAAGCATGGAAGTCTTTCACAACTGCATGAATAAAGTGAAGTCTTAAGTATGTCCTGGACCAGGACATTGGTCCATGCAATGGAAGTATGAAATCTAAAGATACCATGCCCTCTCTGTTGAATTCCATCAGTTTTACAGTGAATAAAAGTGAATAGGAGAACATACCTGATGGGCCATTGTGTGCAACAAAAATAAGACTAGAAGAGTGGCACAAATTAGAAGCAGTTTGATAGAAATTTATGAGTGTTCCTAGCAAAATAGTGTCCAATCTATTTAAAGTCCAGGACATCCAGGTTTTACCACTTGCTTTACCTCCCATATATGCAATACTCTTTACAATTACTGTGTTGGATCCTGCATGACATTGATGAATTTTTGTTTCTTTAAACAAGAAGGACAGAAGGAGAAAAGGAAAGGCCAAATGAGTGCTATATACTCTATTGATCACTCTGGGAAAGGAAGTGTGCAAACAAAATTTAAAGTAACATGTCCTGAAAGCTTTGAGATTTTCATTCATTAAGAAGTAAATTCTTACTGAGAAACAGGAGTTAAATTTAAAAATCCAACACATAAAACTTGTTTTCCTATTCAAGCTATTTCTACAATTAACTTTAATTTAAAAACTGTAAGAGAAATAAATTTGAGTAGCAAAGCTTTAGAAACAAGATGAAACCTTTACTATTCTAAATTTTTCTAAGTGATGCAGGTGAATCTCAATAACACCGAGACCATTCGTTCCTTTAGTTTTTACCTTTTGCAGGAGTTTTGTAGGTATACCTGTACTATTACTATGACTGTTGTGGCAGTTCTTTTCATTCTGTTCCTTTTCCATGGGCTCTGGCTCTCCAGCATTCCCAGGACAACTACCAATGGTAATTGGTAAATTCACTTATTAGTGCTTAACTGACAATGTCCACATTGACAAATCAACATTTCTCTTTGTCAAGATCTGCCACTTGCTCTACCTGTGTCTAGAGCAGACATAATAAGTGAAGGGGAACAGCAGAGCAGAAGCAGAACTCAAACTGAGGGTTTCCTGAGCAAGTAAGAAGCTTTTCCTGTGAGAAGAGGAAACCTGTGCTCAAGAAGCATGTCCTCTAGATGGGTATATCTATTTTAAAGAAGCTCTTCAGGGCTGTTGTATTCACATTATGATACATTTCTTATTTTGCAAACAGACAAAACTTCTGGTGTGCAAGGAGTGGTTTATATTTCATTGTGTACACAAGACTACGTTGGGACTGCCAAAAATTTATGTAGCCTTGCCACAGAGAAATGTTCTGAGGTCTAGACACATGGAGAGAAACTCTGTTGCATTTTAAATTATAGCATGCCCAAAACACCACAGTTAGTAAAGTGAATATCTCTAGCCAAGATGCAAGTGGGATCACCCTGGAATTTTACCCCCAAGGCAAAAAAAAATCATAAAGTCGTTTAGTCAAAAGTGTATCTCTAAAGAAAGCTAAGGGACAGGTGCATCTAGACCTTTAATTGGGAAATATAGGAAAAGTAAAAAATCAGGGGGAAAAAAGCAGCAAGTTGTTTTCCAAATGTTTTTTTAGTGCCTCAGTCTTGAAAGATAACTTGCATTTCTTCTGTGTGGTTTGGCACTCAGTTGGCAGGCATAGTGTCTTCAGGGGATTTTAAGAATGCCATGGAGGTGGCATCTATGTTTATTTTCTTGTGTGTACTGAGGGAAGCTCACAGATAGGAAGATGAAAGCTTTAAAACTCTGCAATGAAAATATGAAAATGCTGAAAGAGAACGAAACTGAGGGAAGAAAGAGCACTTCAGAACTGACTGGAACATATTTTAAGGAGTGTAACCACAAAGAAGAGCAATAAAAATAATAAAGGAACAAATAAAAGGAAACAGAAAAGAAACTGGTCTGTGGCAATATTTATGATCAAAACAGTTTTGAAATATAACTTTCTCTATTCAATTTGCATATTTCTGACCAGAAAGAAAAAGCCCTGTCACACATTTTCTAATAAGCTCTAGAGTACTCTAGAGTACAAAACATGGGTGTCTACTTGAAGAAAAGTCAAAATCATCCTCAAAGAAGCCAAAGCCAAGAAAAAATGTGAGCATTTACACATTTTTTTTCCTGACTTTAATCTGTGCAGGATCTGTAGTGGCCAGCTCCTTCATAAAGCTAAAGAAACCTCAAAACAAATAAAAGCCATGTTAGTTTAAGATTTATTATAAAAGTCCAATATATGACAATTCATAAGGACAGGCAGCATTGATATAAAACTTACTTGTGACCACAGTTACTGGACATAGCAGTCCAAAACAAGTACTTATGTGTGTGAACAGGTCAGAAAGCACAAGGCAATTTGTTACCTAAAAGCTTCTTGCTGATGTAAAGCTTTAACATGTACCCAAGCTCTTACAAGATATCTGATTGGTATTTTAATCAAAAAGTGGAGGTTGTAACAAAGATATTAAGAACAGATTGTCCTCTTTCATGAAGGGATTACAGTTCATGTGATTTCCAGGAATATAATTATCTTTCTACTATAAGCTCTGTTACCATCATTAATAGGTAAAGATATAAGGAAAGAGGTAGGAGTTGTAGAAGTTAGATATATAGTTCATTAATAAAAATGTATATAGGCAGGAAGATGGAAAAGATGGAAGGAATATTCAGGTCTTCCTCAAATACTGTCAAATGATTGCAAAATAGAAAAACAAAATCTGCTGTGACACTACCATATCTTCCAGAAATTCATCTCACACTTACAAGATTGCAGTTTCACAGGTAACGTGCATATAATTATGGGACTATGAAAAACCCCGTTTAAATGCAGTCAAGAACCAAACCAAATGAAAAAATGTCCACTTACTTTTCTGTTTAGCTCCCTGCTCAACAACCCCACTTCTATTATATCAATTTCAAACTGTTATTTACAGAAAAGCCAAGAGTTTTGAAATGCAAAGAGTTTAAGATACAAAAAACTAGCTAACTGAACAAACAGATAGGTAGATAGATAAACAATGAGTGGAAATACTTCCTGACATCATTTGCCATTTACACCCTAGAATTATCAAAGCAGGTTTCTCTAAGAATGTCAACACCAGGGCATTGCAGTCAGCTTAGCTGTTAGACCTGGTTAATATCAACTACCATAATACATTACTTCATGTACATTATTGGGCAGGCTGGTGCATGTGTTCCCTGCCCCACAATACACTAGCTGGGATATAAATCAGCATTGTGAAAAACAAAAGCTGTGTCTAAGCAGAGGAATAATACTCAGCGTCTGGTCCAAGGGCAGCAGTGCAGTTACAACCTGCCCCAGTGCCTGGGGCTGTTTATAAAACTGCTGAGAGCCACAAAAGTGCTGCTTCAAGACAGGGCAGTTACCTTCCAGTATGTGCTCCCTCACTGCTTAGCAAGCACAAGCCTGTCCAAGGGAGAAAAGGCCTCTTAGCTCTTGTCCCTTCATCAATCCATGCTTGAACATTATAAAAATTCACACATATACAGGTTTTGCTGAGATTTGAGGCAAAATAGTTCAGAACATTAACTTCTTCACTCAGTCAGCGGCAATGTAACCAGAACTTTATTGAATCTAACCCTCACTTATGTTTGCAAGTGCATAAAGAACAGCATCTTAAAATATTCTAGCAAAGACAAAGCTGTAGAATACATACATTAATACCATCCAGAAGACTCTATAATTGGGATAAATCCTAAGTAAGGGCAGCAAACAAGCAGCACTGCACTCAACATGAAACAGCAGTAACACATCAAGCAACTGTTAAATTGGTAAGACACAGAAATATGCAGACACAGATGGAAAAGAAAGACATGGCTACCTTCCCTTCCAGTCTTAACAGTTGAAATTGATTTCCCACAAAGCTCCTTAGAAGCTCATAAGCAGGAGCTTATATCAATAAGTAGACTAGTGATTAATCACGCTATCTAGTGCTTCAACACAGACATGTTGAGTTCCACATACTGCATAACATAATCAGTCAAATAAATGGGATTGTACACAAAACATGCCTTTACAGATATATACAATCAAGTAACAGTAATAAGAAAGAGATTATTGACTTCAAACAGAAGTAAAATCCCCCCACTAAAGATAGCAGAATTAAGAAACAAATTAATGATCTTATAAAAGGAAGACTCTTGAAAGTGTAGCAGTTGAAAAAGAGCACAGCCTGTGTGTAATGCTTTTATGTTGAATGATATTCTCTTTCTATTTACTGCATGGAATTAGTCTCTTATTACTGTGAATGTTCTGTAATGGGCTAGTTAGAACTGGATAATTTATTTCCTAAAGCCTCAGAGACACATAGGATTTTCTACCTTCTACGGGAAAAAGGAGAGGAAGACACAATACTATAAAACAGCTAAGTAGGTGTAATAGATCTCCATCTGACACAGGAAAAATTGAGTAGAAAAATGGGAAAAGCTGCTGTTTGAATTTAGAAACTCCACTCAGTCTAATCATTGTTACAAATGGTTCCATGGTATGTTTGAGTGTTTAAATCTTCTATTTCTAAAATAGATGCAAGTGTCCTTCCCAAACTCTAATAATTAAATTATCAGGCATTAGATTGTTACTTGTATACTAATGACTATCATTTGAAGAAAGATCCTGTGGATGTTCTTGGTTTTTTTTTTTTTCTTTATTGTTCTTAATGGCTTTTGCAGATATATAGTTTACCTCCCAGCAGACTTGGACAAACTATGCAATGAGACAATAAGCCTGAATATTTCCAAATTACAACCAAAAGCAGCAAGAAACACTAGTAAAATTACAACTGAATAAAAATCACTAAGGGACACTATGATCAACAAAATCGATGGGCTTCAGGTTAGAAAGCCAATCATTGACATATTACACAGAGATAATACGAGAATTTATGGAATAACTCTACGTGAAGCACAATGAAGGAAACTCCTGTTGAGAGACAAATACACATAGACAAAAACATACTGATACAATGCTAAGAACTAAACTATACTAATACATTAAATATTCACAGATATTTAAGAATGGAAATCACCAAAATACTTTCATCCTGCAGGTTCCCATGTTTCTGCTTATATGAAAAAGGCGCTTATTTTCTGCCAAGGTAATGCATCAAATCCTATATCCCCTCTATTTCTTAAAGGCCTCAAAAACTCACAGCAGTCAGGCATTCTCCACTCAGTAAGTATTCTCTCCTTGTCTGTGTTGAGAACATTTAGCAATCTGATAGTAATAAAACACTGCTTTCAAAGCCAGTCACAGTGTTTTTCCCTGTCAGGTGCACCCCACTATGGCAAGAAAGCCAAAATACGTATATACAGCAGTGTGCAGTACTTACAGCAATTTCATATTCTCCCATTAAAAATGAAAAAAAAACCAAAACCAACAAAACAAACAAAACCCACAGATGACCTGGGGCATAAAAAGTTTTAAAGTTGAAATACAAATTTTTTTCCCCCTTATATTTTCACGACACAATTTTGCTATGGAAACACTTCTTCAAATATCATCTATATTAACTCTTTTATTCTTCATTCAAACATGGCTAAAGAACTGTAGCCATAATACAGAATTTTTAGATCCTGAACTGGTCTGTAAGAATATCTTCAGAAGTCCTGTCAAATTTACATCAAAATAGGCTTTGGAGAAAAATGCCTCCTTCTTCCTGCAGCAAATATTGGATTCTCAACCACTGATAAACTTCACAGTAAAATAAGGAGGTTACATGCTTTACAGAGTAGCTAATTCATCTATCTGCAAGGACACACAGAACCCAAATTTTCTGCCACTGGGTTTCTGACTGAAAAGCAAGTACACTAAAAACAGTCACAAGAAGATTCAGTCTATAACTGGGGAGGAATCACATGTGTGCTGTCCTGGTTTCAACTGGGAGGGAGTTAATTTACTTTCTAGTAGCTGGCACAGTCCTGTGCTCTGGATTTAGCACAAGAATAATGTTGATAACACCCTGATGTTTTAGTTGTTGCTAAGAAGCGCTTGCCATAAGTCAAGGACTTTTCAGCTCTTGTGCCTTGCCAGCCAGAAAGCTGGAGTGGCACAAGAAGCCGGGAGGGGACAGAGCCCGAGCAGCTGACTCCAGCCGGTCAGAGGGACATTCCACATCGTATGACACAGCGCTCAGTGTATAAACCGGGGAGCAGGCTGGGCAGGGCTGTGCTCCAGGACTGGCTGGGCACCAGCTGTTGAGTGACAAGTGGCTGAGAGGGGCTCAGTTGCCAGTTGGCGTTACGCCGTGGCACTGTGAAAAAGCAGTACTGGTTAAATCTGAACTACAGCGATTTTGAAATAGAAACCAAAAGGAGAAATAAGCATGAGAAAGGGCTACATACAATGTCAATTTTAGCAAATATAAATGGCGTCATTAAGTTCACAGTAGATAATAAAGGCATGAGTATTTACAGAGCAGATAATAAAACATGTCAGTGTTTGCAGAGTACAGAGCTGGAGCTGGGACTCACTGAGTGAGAACATAGAATAAAGAAAAATGTAACAAAAGAGTGCATGAAATGAAAAAGGCAACTTGAAAGTTATTTGAATTCTAGCTCACCTGCTAATATCTGAATGTAAATCTTCCATATTCCTGAAGATCTGAATTAGTGAATGAAAGCAGGAAGACTGCATAGAAAAATTACAGCATAGAAAGAGGACAGGTATTCGGATCAAGAAAAATTAGAGCATAGTGTAGTCTTGGGGTCGCACAGCATAGAAATCCACTGATTCTATGTATTGATTGAATCCACTGATTCAATGCCACCGATTCTGGTATTGAATTTTTTTTTAAGGAAACATTATTTATTTATCATATCAACACAAAAATTTATCTTATCCCTTTCCAGTGGAATTATTCACTCTTTAAAGCACTAAAGAGTCACCACAAAAACGTTGTACTTAGATTATTTTTTATTCATCTCTTTTATGTTGATAATTTCTCTCATCCACAAATCTCAAATTCAGTGTTTTCAATATCTAAGGCATTTCTGAGGAATGAAGAAGAAGGCTGTTTTTTGTGAATGCTGCTCTAGCCCTCATCTCTATGATTAAAATCTCTGCATCACTCACAAAATAATTTAGAAGTGAAAAGCAACTAAATTAAGATCTATTAAAATCAGTTCTAAACTTCTTTTTACAGCTATAATTATTTTTGTCAGTCTTGGACATTTTACATCTGATAACCTTATCTCCAGGAACACCTGACACTCTTTCATATTTACTTTCCTGCCAAGTAAACCAAAACCACTAGTTCTGAAAAAATGATTGGCAGACTGTCCAGAGACAGGTGGTTACTTTGAAAATTTAGAAGATAAGGAAAGAGATTAATTTACGAAGAATGTAGGAAATATAGTGGGCAAAATGATAAATAAAATGAGGCAAAATATGTATTTTAAAAAGTTAATTAAGTCAACAAAGAATGACAAGTATCTAAATATATATTTACTGTTCACTTTGTTCTACTATAGTTAGAAAAAATCTGTATCTTGAAATTATGTTTTTATGATCAATACTGTGTAACTTTGCTAGTATAGAAAATAATATATGAATAAAAATATAATTCTGCATTGCAGTTACCTTATATTCTCATTCACCTAAAGCTAATATAAGGAATAAGAGCCTTAGTAAAATAAATCCATGATTCCAGCTATATTATCCAGAAGAAAACAAACTTCACATAGTTCAATCTGTTCAAACTTTAATCCGAAACTGTTTAATCTGAAGAAAAGAGGCGTGGAAACTTTTCACTCTGTCAAAGCACTGCTTCAACATTTTCTTTTGATCAATAGAAAACTCCAGTGAAAAAAATTAATTTATAAAGTTTCACTAGCAGTGCATACAGATGAATAGAGCATTAGATCACTTTAGTTTCTGCTACAAAATATTTTTCTTGATATTTCATAACTACATTTCTAACCAGATCAGGTACAAATGTTTACCTCTGAAATACAATCTCGTGGACATTTTGTCTGAGACTTAGAAGTCTGTGGCCAATCAGATAATTTTTAAAGGGTAGAATGTTTCTAAGTAAAAAGAACTCGATGACCAGAGCCACTCAATGACCACAACATGCACAGGCCACCCCACTTTCTTGTTCCTTTCTGATTGTTTGTAAATAGTAGATAAGTTTGAAATGTCTTTCATTTCTAATGCTGCAATTAAATTTATTAGGGCTCTTACATGAGAAAACTTATTTAGTCTTCCTACTTTCACTTAGAATACTTTATACAGAGACATACCATATATATATTTATGGTACCACAAACTCATTTTTTCCTTCCCTTAAATGCAACTTTATGTTTTCAGTGGGCATAACAATTATCAGATTCTCTTTGCTGTATGATTTAAGTTTTTGTAATGAGCATTGAATCTACGTAAGTCAAGCTATTTCCACAAACAGCTCCACTGCTGTGCGCAGAAGTGAATTTTTGTACCTAATGGATAATTAAACAGAAAGAAGACCTGTAAAACAAAGCTTGCAAGATGACAAAAAATGGACAAGGACAGTTTTTGGGTGTCCATGAGTTAGCAGAATAGAGAATCAGCCCTTTGGAGTAACTCTTCAAGGACAGCAATGGCAGAAGGGAGCTGCATAGATGCACATTAAGCTGCACACCCAAACCCACTCATGGTACCACTGCAACTGCCCTGACAGCAGAGGTGCCCTGAATGGCATCAGAAAGAAGGAAAATCTGGGTCCCAGCATTGATACTCACTGCTACCAAACCTCCCTTCCCCACAAAAAGCAGAACCCACAACTCTGCTATGTCTTTCTCAATGCTCCATACACGTCACATTTACAGGGCTTTATGTTATCTACCATGAGAGTAACCAATGTCACTTCTATCACCTATGGAACAACTCATAACATGCTTTTGGAACCAAAAAGACTGGATGCTTTTTACCCCTGTACAATTAATGTCAAATGTAGAACCATGCAGAAGAGTATTTGAAATGGATTTTGGAAGGTACTAAATAAACACCTGGCCATTTGTGGGGAAGACAAGAAGCATAGAATCTGCTTCATCTGCAGTTTTGAAAAGATGGATGTTATTGAGCAAAGATGTCAAGAAAAAGACAATGAGAAAAGCTGAGAACATCTTCAGCAATAGGCTTTGCAATATTTAAAAGCTAAATACAATTTCAAGCTTTCCTCATGCTAATGACGAGCACTTGAAAAGGTTCTCTCTTGCCTAAGGTCTAAACACTCTATTCTACTGAACACACTGAAAATGACCTGTTTTCCACAAATCAGATAGGAAAGGAAAGCAATGAGTAATTTTATTTTTGCCACTGTCTCCCAAGTCCTAGCAGATCCAGTAATGCTGTAAGTGATTTAGTAAGTGTGCATTTATCCAGGACAACACTTCTTTTCTCACGCATACTTTTAGGTGCATGTTTATAAGACAACTGCAAGACACTGAACACACAAGACTGTGAGAAGTGTTCCCCTTAGGACTGAGCAAGCATAAGGCAGAACCTCAAGTTTTGGAATCCTGCTTTGAGTAAATGAAAATAGCTGATGGGTTTTATTTATTATTAATTTAAATCCAAGCTGCCACATATTGCTAGTGCCATCATAATGCAGAATATTTGAGCATTACTAATTGTAATTGTTTAGAGACAAAAGAAGCATCTGAATTTATTGGTGTAGTATACACAACACATACAAGACCATTAAAACATTTTTCTCAGGATGATATTCAGATGTGTTCAGGAACTACCTGAGGTTCTCACTACATCATTACATGTGAATTAATAAAAACTCACACAAGCTAGAGCAGACTAGCAAATGCTGGAGAGAGGGGAAGATGTCAGCAAACTTTGCCTCAGCAAGTCTACACTCTGGCTTGTGATACAGGAGTTTAATTCACCCAGAGAAATTTTCAGATGTCTGGTTTCTGTGAACACTTGAAAAGAGATATTATACCTAAGAAAAGAAATTGTACTTGATTTCTCCAGGAAATAAAGTTCAACTTGTGAAGTTCTAAGCTTTACAAGAATTCAAGGTCAGGACTTCAACCAGTTGCTTGGTTTTGCTAAAGAGATTTACATGGGGATGAAGTGGAGAAAGGGATGTAATACAGCCACTTCAAGCTCTTTGGAAACCAAGAAAATTAAAATTTGTTTTCATGCAAGACTTCAAAAAGCATAATCTTGTAATACTATATTTATCAAGTATACTTGGTGTTAACTTCAGACACCTCTTCGGTGAGTGCCATGATATTTTCTAATCATTCTAAGGAAAAAAAACCCTATAAAGTGACTGATTTTTCTTTCTCATGGTTTTAAAAGGATAATGGCTCTGCAAACCTTTCAAGCCATGTCCTGAATTCTCAAAATACCTAATCCATACTCAGAATATAAATATGCTGCTTATAGGTTTCACTCCTTATGCTAATGACTTGAACAGCAATTCATAGCCTACCCCACTTTCAATTCACGGAACTGAGCATTTCTTCCTATTTGTCTCTCCTTATTTAAAACTGAGCATTCCGTCCTGTTTGTTCCTCTTTACTTTAAAAAAGATGAATGATGAGTAAACTAGAGCCTGAAGCCAGACAAGGGCATTCCTACCGTGAATGACAGAATCTTTACCAGTACCATCTAAAATTATTTTATCATTAAAATTTAATACAGTTTGACTCTGTAATGACATTCAGCATTTAAAGTTCTCAAGAAGGCATATGTCAGGCTCATGGAATGAGAAGACTGTTGGTCTTGCCATTCTCATATTTTGAAGTATGCACTCAGCTTATACTACCTAGAGATGCTCCTTAGTGGGAGAAGGGTTCTGGGAGGAGTCTGACTCTGTATTGAGCCCAGAGCATTCTCAGACCCTGCAGGCATAGACTGCAGTGGGCTGTTGAAATCCTCTCCTCAAGCTCAAACTCATCCAGCATACTGTAAGACAGGTTAAGGCCTTTTGTGGGGCTAGTGTGCTAATTTTTCCTCAATTACATTCTGTCTTAGTCCATGAATCAGAAAAAAGCACAACATACTATGCAGAAGTGGACAATTTCAGAAACTATTTAATTTCTGGTAGCGGACAATTTCTGATCCTTTTTCATCTTCCTAGGGCATGTTTGCTGAAGAAAAATGAACTCATGTAGAGATCAGCAAAATCATTTCACTGCTTGACCAAAGGCTATATGTGCTTTAAAAAGTGTTTAGGAGAAGTTAATTTATTACTGTAGAAATTCAAAAATTCATGATACTCATGAACCTAATAAAAAGAGCCTGTGATTAATTACAGTGACAATTTACCACCTCCTTTCACTACCCAGGCTTCTATTCCTTACCTGAAGGTTTACATTTATGCTACTGTTTAAACCAGCTAAATGTGCAACCTTGACACTTGAATAAATTCACCGATTTAGAATTTTTGCCACAGAGGATTGCTTGTACAGCTCTATTACCTGCATGCTTTGGTGTATTCAAATATTGCAGTCAACTGATACACCTGTTTAGAACTGAGGGGTTTTCTTCCTTGGATAATTTATGCAGAAAACAGGAATGAGTCAGACTTATACATTTAAAATTTGGTGGGGAAGATTTACAACTGGAGTCAAAACTAACACCTTGCAAAAAACTCTCTGCGAAGAGAACAGTGGGTGAGTTTCTCTTAAACAGGAGAGCCTTTCCAGAAATCTGGGGTTTTCACACAGAAGCTACTAGGGAAGCTTTTCACACTGAGGTATCAGAAAAATTCAAGTGCCTGAGTCATGTAGACTACATTGCTTATATAGCAGTGCAGGCTTTCCTTCCAGATGTCTGTGCAGGTGCTCTGACATTACTGCCAGAAGAAATATCATGCTGATCTTCCTTATATCTCTGAGTCTGAAGTTTCATATTAGGCAGGAAACACTGCCAAGATACTGAGGAAACATGTATTCATTTGCAAACTCAAAGTACATAGTCAATATTGGAAATGCATTATCTTTACTTCTAACTAACAACTTCATAACAGCTGACTAATTTAAATAACACTAAGACTTCACTGTGATATTCTTCTAGCTTATTTTCCCATCATTAAAATTAAGAGACTCTGCAGGTTCATTCTTCTGTCAGTCTTAAAATTTTATCCAGGTACTACTTTAGAAATTTTTCTATACATTTTAGGCTAATGGGTAGGATGTTAAATGGGTGGAAGAGTTCCTACTGTTCCTGTAACAATGACCCAAAAAAGATCAGAATATTTCCTCTGTGTCACTATGGTCTATTTTGGTTTGAACTCAACATTTCCATAGTTTAGGTCTTTTTTTTTCTCTTCCCAGACTTTGACCTGACATTTCCAAGCAATTTTTAAAAGTGCTATGAGGAATACAGGAAGGCAGCAGAAACAGAAAAGCTATAATTAAAGGCAGTGAAAGTCAATGAGCCTAAAAAACAGCTGTTCAGGCACATAGTAACATAATAATTAAAGAGTAATAATTTTTCAAGCATATCTTATATGCAGATATCAAACTGAAGAGTGAGATAACTGGTCATTTTTGAAAAGAAGAATTTGAAAGACGAGCGCAACTAGTAACCTCTTACATAGAGTTCTCAAAAGGGTATGCAGTAAAATTATATATGGAAAGAGGGTTAAATAATAAAAAATTGGGACAATTATACATATTATGAAGAAACTCAATTAACAAGAAAGGATTAATGATTTATAAAAGACATTTAAGTGTGCTAGTCTTCGAAGGTTTTGAATGCAGACCTTCAGAACTGTATTTGTTTGCATTTTATAATCTTGCAGTGTAGGGTTTTTTCACTGTGATGTCCAAGTAGTGAATCAGATATCTGAATAAAAAGTCTGCACATGTATAAAAATATTTATATCTTTGATGGGGAAAACTTAATCAACATATGTTACATTATCTGTCTTTCCATTTATGCTTTCTAAGTGTTGTGTAGTCACCATTAGTTATGCTAGCAAATAAATACAAATGTTTTGACATAATAAAATTATGTGCACATGAAATAGCTGCCTGGTTATGGTCATCTTACTACTCAGTCATGCCTTTTTTCTAAAGAGTACTACCTCTGCCTGAGTTTAAAAAAAAGTCTGGTGCCAAAATCCACGGAAAATAAGTGGCTTCCGGGTTTCTAAGAAAGAAGAGTCCTGTAGAGACAACTTTAAAAAAGTACAAGATGCTGAAAAGATCTCATATTGTCTTTTAGCATTTACTTGCCTCTTTATCAAATCACTGCATAATGTAAATAGGAAGGAGATTTTCAGCTATTGCCCTTTAACCTTAAAACAGATGAAGAAAAGATAAATATGGCAAAGAGATGCTGCCAGACATCCCAATCTCCTTGCACAGGACAGAATAAATGACAGCTATAGGAAGCTCTCGAAATACCTGAGTAATTATGCAAAAGTGACCTTAGCTCTTAAAATATATTTAGAGTGGACATGGTACAACATTTTAAACTTCATGTTAGCCAAGATATTTTCCTTATTTTGATATCAAAACCGAAAATCTACGGCTTTCCCATATTCTTTACTCCATGCTCTGAAAAATACTGAGAAAAGGCAATCTTGCCAGCAGGTAGCAAAATTGCTATGAAAGATACTCATGGGGTTGTGTGTCTTAGAATATATTTGCAATCCATTTGAACACTGTTATCTGTCCTCTCCCCTTCTGTACAGAGCACATAAAAATTTGTTGTTATAACGCACAGATATCCTAACAAATTACTGGAAAATAAAATATCATCCATTGAGGAGAAGTGATTTTAAAATTCCTGTTGAAATTTCACATGGATGAACTTGTTTTCTCATGTGGACAAAGTAAAAGTTGTAATTTATTGCCAATATTCATCCTAATTTAGAATACTACAGGAAGGTCTAGGTACCCAATTGTTAAGAACATTACAGTTCTTCCTCCCTTCTTCCTGTTTCTGTCCTCGTGGCAAAAATAAAAAAAATCTTTACAATTATTTACATCAATCCTTTACATAAGCAGCATCAGCCTGGGAGACTTTTTTGTGAGTCTAAAGTATTCAGCTTAGGTGTTTTTGGTATATCAACATAAATTAAATAAACATATTTTTGCCGTTGCCAGAGGGAGTTACACATCACTCAGACCTTATTGTGGCCCTTTGTAAAGAAGAAAGTCTCAAAGAGCAAAGAGCAAAACCAACCCAAACTAGAATGGTGCTCATATCATAGTATTTCAAGGAGCAAACCCTTGAAGTCAAAGTAAGATCACTCACAACTATAAACAGAGAATGTAGGTTATATTCATCACACAATTTGCTGTGAAGAGAGAATGTGTGGATATTTAAAAATCCAGTTTAATTTCTAAATAGTTTGGAAGAGGGATAGTTCCCACATTTAACATAGTTATACTTACAAGGAGAGAGGGGAAAGTAAAGTATTATAGTTATCTGGACACCAGGCAAAATTCCTTTTGAGAAAAAAAAGGAATGCCATGTGAAAATCTCAAGTTTGCATCATGAGATGGAGGCTTGAAGAGGTAATCTGCTGCTCCCTAGGATAACGAAGGGTATCTTAGCTTCCAGGGTTAGAGTCTGATTCAGAAGATAGCTGTTTACTTTCTGAAAATAAATAATGCTACTGCTATTAAACAGTACCTCAACGGTCTGACAAATAAGCACTAATGCATCACCTAACTGTGAAAACAGATAACGATGAGCAAGAAAGAAAAGCTATAGGAGAAAAATTCCTAAAATTTTAAGAGGTTCACAAGAAGACCTAGAGAAGACTTTAAACCCACACGGTGCGATTTCTACTGAGACCTGAGTGCCTCAAATCTGTGAGCGAGGGACACAACAAAATGCAGAACTGAACTCCCTGAAGGACAAGTTGTCACCCTGTGTAGCTGATTTTCTCTTCCCTGCAAGCTCTCACATTAACTTTGCTGCCTTAGAGCTGTTAAGCTTTCTGGAATAATTCAAAATAATTATTACAGGAAACTTAAGGGTTTATTGCAACATCTGTTATGTTATTAGGTTCCACCATAGGAAAGTGTGGCCTAGGTCTGTATATTTTCACTTGTATTGTGTGTTGTGCTGCTTTATTAGTAGAACTTCAAGTGTTAAAACAGTTTTTAAGCTGTTTGGATTTACAATACTGAGAAGTTATGTGCTTAAATAACAGAGACTAGTCTGGATCATGGTCGGATTTGCACAAATATTTCCAAAAGTGACATCTCTAACACCTTACATCCCACTGTTGTTATCATTCTGCTAGTTTCTTAAGATCAGATGTTGCACACAGCTGCCTTTTTCAGCCTCTCAGTGGCTGATCTTGGCTGCTTCAATAAGACTCAGTAGAAATTAGCGGGTTTTCATAAAAATATTCAGTGATCATTGGTCCGGCCACTAAGATGACCTTAGTAAAGTCCTCAGTTAAATAACTGAGTAATAAGTAACTGTTTCATTTTCTGTTTCTCAGGAACTGGCTTCATGATTCAACCACTGTGTAACAGTTGAAACCAAGCCATTTAAACAAATAAAATTAAATAACTTATTCTTTGCTAAACTTAACGGGCATAACAATAATGCTGCTTAAGTATTTTCACTTTCAGAACCTCCCACAAATTAAAAATTGTGTTAAAAAGCCAATGGCAGCATCTTAGATTGCAGGTATCAGTATGTTCAGAGTTAAATAACAGACACTTTTGATCTAGAAATTACATTCCATCCAAAATACTGGGAACTTTTTAAAATGGAATAAGAATAAAATTTGAAAAAATCTCCTGCAGCAGCAAGGATTAAGAGTAAGTAACCAAAGCACAGCAAATAAATTATGGCAATGGAGAATGGTGTTAACAATAGAAGTCTAATAATACTGTACATGTTTAGAGGAAGATAAACTGATGACATTGATTTTGTCATATTTTTAGTTGACAGTTCTAGGACTATCTCATTCACTAGAGAGAGACTTAACAGAATGTGATGTTTTTGTTTGTCTTACCCCTTTTTATTTGCTTAGTATGATAGACTTCAAATGTGCAGCTTACAAGTCACCCATAGCAGAGAGTCTCACAACAAAAGAAATGAAGATCTTGTTTACCTGGATTCACATTCAAATGGGATTGAAATAGTGGTTCTAGGCACACTTTACACCAGAAAGACAGCTGCTCGCGAGAGGCAGCTGGGTTCTTCCAACCAAGACTGAAATCTCCATAACTGTGAAGTTGTCACAGAAGATTTAAATATCCAGCTCAGCATAAGATGGAGGCACGTGGGGTGAATAGACAGAAATCTTCAGACAGAAGAGTCTTAAGCCTTCTTTTGTCTGTACAGTAGACCACTCAGTCAACTCAGAGTTGAATAAACACCATCTTGCCTGCCCAAACTTTCCACCTCTGCACCCAAATCATTTGCAACTATGGCCCAGCCAAGGGTGGAGCTCACGACATCTTGCTGTCCTTCACAGCATTTTGGAGGGTGAGATCAAAGGACACAACCTGATCACTTAGTCTGACCTGCTATAATACATATTTCATCATAACACCTTGCATCAGAACTGAAGATTGCAAAGAAAATAATTTACTCTTAAAATGCAGCCAGAAATCAAGGTAAGATGAAGATACCAGCAACAGACACTCAGAGGAAGGGACTGCCTCAGGGATATAACAAAAGCTAAATGTTTAGGAAGAAAAGACATTATTAAACTTGACTGGTATACACATGTGTTAGTGTTTAATCTTCCTGCACTCTCACAGGATACATTTTGCCATATTCAGAATTTTCTGTAAGAAAAACACAACATTTTTTGCAGCTCTAATATGATGTATAGGCATACATGTTGAACTAAATATTCCTCTCTCAAGGAATTATGGCTTTCATGTCTAAGAAAAACAAATTAAACTAATAAATGTGCTAATTTTTATCATAAGATTGCAAGTTTTTTCTGTTGTCTACATTCTCTGTGCTCCAGTCTCTGGAACACTAAATGCTCTCAACTGTGTATTCAGCCCCTAACCCTCACAGGACCAGATAGAATCCTGCAAAAATTGAAACCAGCTAGAATCCGGCAATATTTCTTTTCAAGTAAGCTAATTTTAAAGGAGTAGATGAACTGTTGTACTTGATAACATGATATAGTGGTTGGCAAGAATAAAAAATTCCTCTTATATTCCTATCTGATAAGAAGCCATTCTGCTCAAGTTTAAAAACAATATATTTTCTAGTTAGCTGTGAATCTGTAAACTAACTGCTGGTATATACATTTTCAAGATATTCTCTGGTTTAACTTTGAAATTGATATGAGGATTTTAGGGTTCAAGATTGTCATGCTTATTTCAGATAAAACATGCTGCTTTAATGGCAATATTCATCTGATTAGGAAGCTGTTCTTGTAGGTAGATGCTTGCTTTGAAACCTAGAATATTAGCAGGTCTGCTAGCTGTCATCAACAAATAATGTTTCTGAGAACAAATATCCACCTTCTACAGGATGGTAAAACAACTTCTAAGTAAATTGCACTGATCTGTCTCTAGTACAAATTCTATTCTATCCCTTTCACTAACCTGTATGTCATCTCTTCACACACATGGACAATATTTTAATAGTACATATTTAGTTAAAAAACAGAACTTTTAGCTGTCACAATAATGCCATCAGTACAGCACGACTGAAAATGGCTGAACAGCAAGCTCCTTCTACCACAGTTATTTATGGTGGGAACTTCAGGAAGTCGTGAACCCTGTTTGTGTCAGTAGAAGGGCTAGGACAGGTTTTAGGCAGCCAGAAGTCTCTCCATGTGAGGAGCAACAGTAGGGCAAATCATAAAAAAGAAACCTTCAGTGAAGCCTTCCTCTCAGATTAGGTGGTGAGAAATTCAGCTGTTATTACTTCAACTCACTATTTCTTGGTAGACAGAAGAATTTTAGTATACACCAACAGATGTCTTGAAACTTTAAACGTTTCTTTGAAATCATCCAGCTTGAGCTGATGCAATTCAGACTGAATATGACCACTGGAATCAGCTGGAAATGTCCACTGTATTATTCAGATATATATTCATGGACACAGGTGCATTGTTCTGAGTGGAATAGAATACAATCATTCTAATAATATTTATTATGCAGTAAAACATTGAGATTACAGAAATTACTCTTTTACTCAGAAAGGAATTCCCTTAGAGAGTTTATACAACATAGAAAATTAGAGTACTAAATCATGGTTCTTCTGAAAAATCTGAGCTGAAAAATAATTCCTAGAAAACTGCTTAAAAGTACATGGCATTAAAAAAGAACTGTGACATTGGCAGAGATTTTTACCAAGTTATTCAGGAGGAAATATAATGGCAGATGTGTAAGGTAATGCAGAAAGAGTCATTATAGCAATTTATATTTCCTACCAGTTTTTTGGTATATGTTTTCATGTGTTTTTTGTATGACAACAGAACACCAACTTTCTACAATGATGTTTACAGTAGAACATTTTAAAGGCTTTGAGGTGAACATAGCTCTAAGAGACACTACTTGGTCTGCCAAATCAATGTCCTGCATTCACATCACATACCATTTCTGATTAAAGCCTGATATTCCTGGTTCATTTCATGCCCTTTTAAATGCAGACAAAATATTTCAGATTATCTTGCATTTATTTTCAGGAAAGAACACACATACAAGCAGGACAGTTCAGAGCTGTGCTGCTGCACTCTATCTTACTTATTCCCATACCACCACCACAGCCTGGGGCGAGTGAAATGCATCTTTTCTCTTCTGTCCTGTGTATCCATATTTAAGGCTGCTCGGAGCCAGGAATGAGCAGAATTGCCCCATGCAATACCCACACTGGTGATAAATATTCAGAAAGGAGAATGATCCCAGGAGGACATCAGTGCTCAACCTGCAGTTGAGAAGCGAGACATTCAGGCATAAAAAACCACCCATATCCTAAATTCAGGATTCAATATAGAAATAATAAATCAATGGACCCCAAGATGCTTTTAGTGCTCTTTCAGAAGGTATCAGAGATATCATAGCTACAAAATGTTACAATCTAGCACAAAAAATGCAGCATGTACAGCTCAATGTATCAGCAGTAGTAGGACTATGTTCTCAAGAAATTCCCAGAGTGCCTGGGACTTTTCTTAATCCTGACAACTAAAACAGTTCACCAAAAAGTTATATGAATTTTGGCCATGCCAGCTACTCTCCTGCACATTCTTCAGTCACAGAAAAGGCCCAGAAACCTTGTTCCCAAGGTCATATTTCCATTCTGGGGCGTGAAGAGGCCTCTCTATTTTTCAGAGGGCTTAGTAAGAATTGTTCCCCACCCTCCCATAATCTTCTCCCATCTGCAATTCCTTCATGGCTCTTCCAATCAATATGATTTTCCTAATACCTCCAAATTACTATGTGGTTATTTGCTTTAATTTGGCTGTGGAGGGGGAAAACATCCAGATGTACTTTCTGTGTTTTGTAGTGTTGTTTAAAGCAAACAATACAATTCTGCTTATTCTGTTGAGGCCAGGTTTACCCTACATGTCTTGAGTCAGTCTGGTACAGTAGCAGTTTTTTCTTCACCTTGCCCTTTGGTGTTGTGAAAGTGACCTGCATAGGAAGGAGATGTGGTACTCTGTGTAGGAAAAGGGTCTTCACAGATTTCCCCATTCCTCCTTCAAAGAAAGCTGAGACAAAATCAATTTTTCTAAACACATGAATGCAACAAATGTAAACCACTAGATTTGGGATGAGGTGAGGAGGCAGGGGTGTTATTGTAAAGAACTGAGCAAATCAATTCACTGGTTAAAAGATCATATCTTCTTCTTCCAGATGTCCCATTTCTGCACCCATGGCGCTCTCTTCACTGTGTGAAAGTTCTAACTTACTCATTTTAGCAATAGCCAAGCATTACCTTGAGAGCATTAATTTTCCTCTGTATATTTGTCTATGCTACACAATTAAGGAGCAATTTTGTGTTTACTGTTGAATGCTTCCCTTTTTTCTGTAAATAGCTAATTCCTCATTCACTGTTAATGCTGTCAGCTTTGTTTCTTTTAAACTCTGAGCACAGAAACTGATTTATTTATTCTATTATAGATTGCTACATCCATCAGGTTTTTTTAAGGGCTTCCTTTTTCAGGAATTATTTCACTACACAGATGTGTTCATGCTGCCACTCTGTGGCAGTGATGAGAGAAGTAAATCCAAAATGTCTGCATTTACATTGCCCTTAAAAATCTCTCGGAATGATTCCTAAGCTATATTAAATATCATACATACATTTTCTGTGTGCAGAACAAGAACTTGAGTTTAGCTGCTGAAATTCACACCAGGCATGACCAAATTGTGGCTGCAATTAAAGCCAGGATACTATTCCATATTTCCCAAATAATACAAATATATTGAAGAGTAGAAGTTCCTTCTTATTAATTTTGGGGCTTTTAAGCTAACACTATTGCATGCATATAAAGAACAAGCTAGTCTGCCATGTCCAGTGGAGGTGTTTGAACTAGAGTTTCCTCTTTGCTTTGCTGGTATAAATTTTGTGTGAGGGAGACAACACTCTTTGTATACTGCTACAGAGCAAATTTTTCTTCTGGGTTAGTCGGCTAGCCAAATGATAGTTATTTTTCTGCTTTGCTGAAGCCCTTGTGTATCTGTCAGGGCCAAAACATCTCCAGCTCCAGCAGCTGATTTGCTGCACTAGAATATACAGAAATTTTAGAGGTAACAGAAAGTGTTGATCTCAAGCAGAGAGGCATCTGGCAGGCCTCTGTAATTAAATTCCTGGCACCTCTTGTGTGTTTTTATAGTTTTCCCTCAGTCAGCAGATAAAACTAAAAGTGTCAGATCCCAGAATTCACTGAACATTCTTTTAAATGTCACCATATACTTGCTGGTTACTGCTCAGTTAGGATCCCATAATTTTCCCTCTACAAATGCAGTTCATTAATTGTTCCTGAAATGTCATTGCACACAAGATTTCAGGTCTTCAAGTGATCTGAGGTCTTCCCACTCCCTCCCAGACCAGCTGGGATAGACAGCTGGAATGGCTATACCAGCTGGATATCGACATCTACTCCTGTCTATATCCAAGGCCTCCTGTGTGAATCAGGCTTGATAGGATCACATACACCTCCACAGTTTAAAAAGCATCTTTACTGGTAAAGACATCAATTAAAAAGAACTAAGAAAAGGGTACAGTGAGATGAAACAATTGCATTTTCTAACTGTTTAACCAGAGTCTTTTCCTGTCCTACAAAATAACTAGTCTTCAGCAAAAGCTCTCTGTAACCTTGAACCTCTACAGAGTTATGTTAATTAAATATCAACGTGATTCCTTTCCTCCACAGTCCCTTGGTTCCCTGGTAATAGTTTAAGCAACTACTGTAAATTTCTCTTATATTTTGTTTTCTGTACTCTGTATGCTTGTCTCTATATGTTTGTTCCTGACATTTTTTTTAGCTTGGTGCTGATGAAGAATCTTCCAGCTAGTGAACTACTGAACCATAGCTACTGAGCTATGGTTACACTACTGTCAGTTCTGGTCTCCACAGCTCAAGACAAGCTGCTTCTGGAGAAGGTCCAGCAGAGGCCACAAAGAAGATTTGGTGCCTGGACTAGCTTGGCATTTTTAGTCTAGAAAAGAGAAGACAGAGAGGATCGCATCAATGCATACAAATATCTCAAAGGCAGGTACCAAGAGGGTGGTGCCAGATTCTTTCCAGTGTCCAGCAACAGTATGAGGAGCAAAAGCAATAACCTACAACACAAGTTCCGCCTCAACATGGGGAAGAACTTAACACTGAGGGTGGCTGAGCACTGGAACAGGCTGCCAAGAGAGGTTGTGGAGTCTCCCACTCTGGAGATATTCAAAACCCACCTGGATGCATTCCTGTGTCACCTGCTCCAGGTGACCCTGCCTTGGCAAGGGGGTTGGACTGGATGATTTTCAGAGGTTTGTTCCCACCCTAAACATTCTTTGATTCCATGGTTCTGTTATCATCTTGGAGGACCATGGGCTAAACCTCCTATTTTCCTAAGGAAAATCTACCTCAAAAGCACAACCTTTCTGCCATAGAAGGGTAACCAAGTAAAATCTTGGATTAAAATAGTCAGTATCACAAAGCAGGTAGAACTCCAATAAGGCACTTATATTTCCCTTAGATGGCTTGCAAGGTGTCTTAAAATCTTAACAATATCTTGTTTCTGCATCACTGAGATATTACTTTCTTCTCTAGCATTCTTTCACACATGCCCTTATAAAACACAGTTACACTGAATCCTAAATTGATTTATGTGGGAACTCAGCACAACAAACCTGATGTCCAGAGTTGTCGAGGTAACCCTTGGAGGGGCTCGGAAATCCTGGAATGTTGCCAAAAGTGCTTGGTGGTTGGATTTTGACCCTGCACGGGATGTGCCACCTATATGAGGATGAGAGGATCACTTGGGGATAAGTGGTGAAGGAATTGACTGTTTACAGGGTGAAAACACAGGTTTTGGAATCTTGGTACAGGGGGGTTCTTAGGAGACAAGATGGAGGAATTAGGGCGTGCCCTGTTCTTCTCCTCTTCTTCTTGTCATCCATCTTTGATGGTGATGCTGGCACTTTGGGATTGGTTCACACTAAATCTGCACTTGTTAATAAGTGTAAAAGGTATTGGAAGGTAAAGGTAAATATCTTATACGTAGTTATTAGTATAAAAATAGACGACCACCCAGTGGGAGGTCAGTGTGCCCATGGCTGTCTTGCTGGTCAGACCTCTGTCAGGCTGGCAGACTTTGTAGATAAGAATTAATAAACAATGTTGAAGACTGAAAAATCTGAAGAGTGCACTCATCCTTTGCAGCGTGGGCTGCCTCAAGGCCATCCTAAGCCTAACCAGGCAGAGACAACAGGCCGAGAATGGAGAGATTTAAACTTCTCATTCTTAAGTGAAAAGCAGAAATCTGTTCCAGCATTGTTACTTTCTAGATCTTTCTTTGAAATGTAAACCTGGAATGCAAATATCCAGAATATGACATGGAAATAGAATATCCCAGGCCCATAAATAAGGATCTGCGGTACACGTGAAATTTATTGTTCCGTTTGGTAATTGCATTTTAAAAAATTCCTGGAATGCGTACCTTAACATGATAGACTTGATTTTGTTATCAAATATCCTTTTTATGCATTCGATGTGATTATAAAGCAGCAGCAGAAGAATTAACAAATGCTAAATTACAGGAGATTCTGAGGACTGCACCAGCCCTGACATAAAATTTGAGGATATTTATATAATCAGCTCAAATAGCCTATTGATAATACAGCAATTTGCACAAATATTTCTGACTTCAATACCAAGTAGAAACACCAACAATCTGTCAAAGAAACTCGTGATATACAGCAACAAATGGACCTGAAATAAAGGACATCAGCTACCTTTACATGCACTTCATCTTATGCCCCTCTTCACCCACGCATTCTACCATTTTCTTCTCACATGTGTAGAGACAAACATTTTTTATTGTTGGATAGTAGTAACCATGCCTTGCTTTTTATAAAGATCTGCTTTTATGGTGTAAGATACTTCTCATATTGATGTCTTGATTCACTTTATCTAACTTGCCTTTGTTCAAAGATATTATGCTTCTTCCACTCAAGCAAAAAACTAGAATTACCTAGATTGTTGGTTCTTTTAAAGTTATTTTCTTCAAATCTATCTCATAAAAAGCATTGTCCTTTTATAAATCAGCTACATTTATTTGCTTAGCACTCCATGAAGTGTACTGGAGATATGCGCTTATTCAAAACATATTCAGAACTAAAATTATGCAGAAATTTTACAGAAATGTAATAGAAGATTGTCAGTAATTCTGTTGACACTTCAAAACACCAGGTTTGCACCTTCTCTGCTGTATCCCAGATAGCACAAGGCTAGAATACCAGCAGAATTTCTCACAGAATATCCTCCAAGTGGAAAAGCATTTCTATTCACCACAATGACTGAGAAAAAAATGTTACTGGTATCAGTGGTTGTGAAGTGTGCCCAGGGCAGACTGGGCTCCATAAAATATCAATACCTTGTCGCTCTCTATCTGATCAGAGCCTGTAGTTAGATGGAGGTCGGTCTTTTTCCCCAGACAAGTAATGACAGGAGAGGGAGCATAGTCTCCAGCCGTGCCACAGAAGGTTGTGGTTGAACATTAGGAGGATTTTCTTCAGGGAAATGGTGATTGAACATTGGGATGGGCTGCCCAGGGAGGTGGTGGAGTCAACATCCCTGGAGCTGTTTAAGACAAGGCTGGATGTGACACTTGGTGCCATGGTCTTGTTGACAATGGTGATGGGTCAAAGGTTGGGCACAATGATTTTGGACATCTTCTCCAACATAATTTATCCTGTAATTTATCCAAAGGTTGGGCACAATGATTTTGGACATCTTCTCCAACATAATTTATCCTGCCCAACTGGCTACAATAGTCATTCTGTGCTCCCTCTCCTTAAGTTTTCTGCAAATATATAAACTAATACAAATATATTGCTCAAAATACAGTTTCAACTCTTCTTCTGTACTCTCAATGATGATTCTTCTGTACTCTCAATGATGATTCTTCCTGTTCTTGTAGTACCAGAGATTTGTCTAGAGATTTAAAGCAGACTGTGACTTTTGAAACTATAAGGCATTTGAAGAAGTCTGTGGGTCTGACTTTTGTAGCAGAACTAAGTGTGGGTCATTGTAAGTTAATTTTGCATAAAATAAATTCCAACAGTTTCCAGCAACTAGTATAAAAGTGGCTCATGAGATATGTCACAGTGATAGATCTGAACACTGAATTAATTAACTGGTTTTATTAGCATGATGAAGTTTCAACTCTCCTGGGAGTTTGAAAAACTTCTTGTAGTGCGATAAAACTCAAAGCACCATAGAACAGGTAGAACTTAATCCAAACCGGATTCTTGGCTTGTACGCTTATTTTAGATAAGTAAAGTTATGTCAATTTTATTACACTCAAATCAAGAACACTTGCCTTTCAACATGATGCTTTGTAACTTCAAAAACCTTAATCTATCTTGAAAGCTGTCACTTAAGATACATTAAAAAAAAAACCTCTCAGAACAGCAAAAAACATTTTCATACTGTTTACTGCAGGCTTCATTTCAGCCTTAATATTATGCATATTCAAATGATTACTTCAATGTATCCCAAAAGGGTAATATGTGAATTTCAGGTGACTTTTTCCAACTATAGTGATGTGAAATAAATTATGCAGAAGCCAAAGTAATTGGAATCACTTTCTAGAAACTCACAGTTCAAGGCTGGGATATTTATAATTCTAAAGACATCATGTTATGGCTGCTCAGGACATTTGACATGAGATGGAGGTTAGGAAGGCTTAAGAGCAGAATGTCAAATAGGAACAACATAAAAGCACAGAAGAAAGAGCTACAAGTTGCAAATAATTTTCATCCCTATTTGGTTATGTGGCTATCTAATTTTCCACTCTCAGCTTAGCCAGTAATATCTTTCATGCATTTAATGAAGGTTCACTTAATTACTGAACCTGTTCTCAAAAATAATTTTCAATTTTCATAACTTTAGGTATTCTAAAGACTCTTTGATCACTTAATCAGAAAATATATGTTCAGTTCAGTCTGCTTATGGCCATAGAAACAAACATCTCTAACCAGCTAAGGAAGCACAAGGATAACACAGAGTATGACTTATTAATTTGCTTAGATATCTCTCATGCGCCAAAGTAAGTGGGAAGATGCAATGATTTTAATTATCAGGTCAGGATGCAGGCAGCAGCAGCATTTCTGAAAACTTCCTAAGAGAGGACTGGAGACCAGAAGAATGCTGAAGTGTTTTGTTGAAAATGATCAAGCACAAACATAATGTTTGATAGATCCTGTTTCAAAGTAATTAATGAGGACAGTAGGCAGTTTTCAGTACAATCTCTAATTGTACGCTAAACTTAGCAGAGTACTGTTATGAGGATTAATTGCTTAACGTCTATAAAAGGTTTTAAGCACAGAGTTATGTAAACACTAAGTGGCATTATTGTTTTAATAGAAAAAGGATGAGTTGTATTTTCATTTTTGTTTGCCATGGGCAGCTACAGAACGCCTGCTTTCCATACAAAAATATGAATAGACGTGTGTTATGAGATCAAAACTGTAACATGGCATGGTGAAAAAAACTGGAGCTGTCTTTTTCTGTATATGGCACATAATTTGTGTTTAGGGCTCACTGCCACAAGTCATTGCAGAGATAAAAAATAGATTGAAACAAATGAGTTTACATATTTGTTGCTGTTTCTTTCTGAAGTAATTAATATGACAATGCTCAAAATTACAGTTACTCCAAGCTACAGATTCCTTAAAAAATCAGATTATGAGAAAAGATATCAGCAGGATTTATGTACTTGACAGGACTATGTCTAGTATGTCAAAATAACTCCCAGCAAATGAGACATCAAAAATTGTTTCCTAATATGGAACTAAAGCCTTCTTAAAAACAAGGACTGTTGCAGCTGTCTTAATAAAAATATATCTGGGCTTTTACCAAAGCACTTAATTATGTAAGACCACCACCAATTACTCACAATCAAATCAAACTTCTGTTTTAAGGGAGCAACCATGTAAAACTATGGACATTTTATTTTTAACCTGGTGGGGAAGAAATAACAAAGCATGCTGTCTGAGTACTGGCCTGCATCCCTACTGAATGTCTTTCATGATGCGAACCTCTAAAAATCATAATGCAAAAGCAAGGGAAATTCAGTGCACCGCTACTCGATGGCTCAGCTGAACGGGGCTGCCAGAACACTGGGGGCAAGGTTTGGGGGGCTGCACCAGCCTTACCCTGAGAGCAGCAAGGCGCTAAACCTTGCTGCTTCTAAGTTCAGCCTTTGAAAACTCTGACAGGACTACTTAATGTGACCCAGGATCTTTTCTATTTCACCAGCTGAGTATTAGAGGAGGCATCATCTCTCTCATCATA
This sequence comes from Melospiza georgiana, assembly GCF_028018845.1. NCBI lineage: Eukaryota > Metazoa > Chordata > Aves > Passeriformes > Passerellidae > Melospiza > Melospiza georgiana. The sequence goes on from NC_080465.1 coordinate 13,060,158, forward strand.
GCCAGTAAAACCCTCAAGTGAAACCCTCATGCAACACTGAGCACCAATTTTGTGAAAATAGGTTATATTTTCTTCAGCATTTTGTTGTTTTAAAGATGACTAAATCTGAAAGAGGTCCTTGGAACCTTCATGAGAAAATAACATCTAGCAATTCATACACATGACAGAGATAATTTAGGACAATCATTACTACAACCAGTAAAGAAACATGTAAGTTTGTTCTTTAATCCAAAGTTACTTAAAGTAATTTTTATTATTCTATTATCACATCATTTTAGAATATAACATGCCACTGGCAACAGACTGTTATTGAAATGACTTCTCCCATTACATTTAAAGTGGCACTCTCACTAAAATGAGACTAAATTTTTATCATTGTGCAAAAAATGATGCAAGCTAAAGAATTTTTAACATGAGCAAGTACTACAATTCTGCCTACCACAGGAAGGCACACTTGAAGCCACACTTCCTTTGCTTTTTTTGTGATTTTGCTAATTTTCTAGTCATGTTTGCTTCAGGGTTTCTGTAATTCGTAGGGTCTTTCAAGAAACAACTGGAAAATTGACTGTTCCAATGCCAAGGAGCTAATCTTCTGAGGGGCAGTGCTGCTCTACAGCTGCTACTGTCAGCCTCGCCTTCATCTGTCAACACTTACACATCGCTCTTAAAAGGCTTGATGAAGAATCGCATAAAATTTTCCAATGTCTTGATGAAAAGAAAGCACAAGCAAAGAGATTTGAATAAGGAGGCAAGAAATTAATAAACCTTTAGAAGATATTGTAGGAAATGATGCAAAGAGACAACTACTTTTTCTCACATTATTGACTGAAGGCATTGTGATGAGACAAGGCAGTGGACAGATCCTGACCTGGCTTCAGCTCCAACCACAGGCTCCTTGCTGAAAGACCTCGAGCAAGAAAACTTCTTCAGGTCGTTGTATTCTGTTGTTTGTCTACCCATGGGTTGTTTCCACAGCCATAACCTTTCATAGGTAAGTAACAAAATGTGGGAGTTCTTCCTCTGGGCTCAGTTCTACTACATGGAATATATATCCAAAAGGGAAATTACAAAATATTTTTACAATATTGTTGTTTAAAAGTGTTCTCAGAACACACGAAGCCACCTCTATATGGAGGAAAATGTTTGGAACACTTTGTGTTGACTTTAAGTCAAAATCAGAGGAAAAAATTAGAAGAGATATTAAAATGAAAATAAAAATATACAAACCACCATGATTTAACTTTTTAAAATGTAAATTCCTTCATTCAAAATTGAGAGCAAATTTGGATACAATTAATTTAAAGGAAGAGGAAGACAAAAAACAATTGCTATTCTTCTAGTCCAGTGGATGGATCGTGTGCCCAGCTTAAAGAAAAACTGAGACCAATCTCACATCTGTTTTATTGTAAGTCATACTCTTCAATCTTCCATTATTGATGTGAATGTCCAAGTTGCCAGCATATAATGTTGCTGGCACCACTATCTCTTCCTCCCTGGCTTTGTGAAAGTCTCTTAAGTTACATCATGGCTTAAAGCCCAGCTTCATTAAAAATAAAGAAAAAAAAAACCCTAACTAGAAACTAGAAGATAAATTACTTTTTTTTTTTATATAAGGCTCTCATATTTGAGAAAGTGGAACAACTTAAATGAAAAAAATAAAAATTTAAACTTTCCTTTTTGGAAGGCAGAGATCAACTGAAATAATCAATAAATTTCACATTACTTTTAGCTGGCATTTTCTAAAATTAGCAAAGTTTTACTTTTTTTAGTGAAAGACAATGTAATGGACAGTCCAATATCTTTTGCCATTTCTTGTCTCCTGCCCACCCCTAGGAATTTTGAAAATCCTCTCAGAGGGACACAAGGGAAAAAAGGAAATATTTCTAGAATAGATAGATTTTTGCCAAAATGGCAAGAACTTTAAAGGTTTTGACAATGGAATTAACTCAGAAAATCCAGACTAGAAAGAGAGAATATAGCAAAAGGCATGAAGGTTTTCCACATGTTTCACCTTGGTGCATCCAGTATATACATCAACATATAGAATGGAAGGGGACTGCAAACTTTCACCCCGAATCAGGGAAACCTGAAACATAATTACAGAAATCGTATACAAAGATCATCAGAATTTTTAAAAGCCATGCTTAAATTTACATTTGAAAGAAAAACACTTTGGCTATTATTGAGAAAGAAAGGTTAGTGTGCAAAATAATTTTTCAATCTCATTTTCTTCTGCTTTTTGCAGCCATCTTCCATAGCAAAAAAACCCCATTAAATACAGTCTTTTCCTCTAAGCAGAGCAAGATTATTCACAGAGGATGCCAAAGTACAGCTCATGGTAGGAGGTAGCCTCTGGTCTCAGATGGGCCATATTGGTGGCTTCCCTCATTCACAGCAAAAGGTAGTCCACACATAACAAATAAATAAATGAGACATTATTTGTCTTCTGTCTTTGGTAGTATTGGACTTGTGGCTGTTATTTAACTGAATAGGACCTCATTGATATGGATGGTAAAGGAGAAGAAAATTATAGCATCCCAAGCTGTTGCAGGTCTGACTTGAAGTTACAAGATGGCTTGATTAATTATATTGGATCAGCATTAAAAAAAAAAAAAACTAAAAAAAACCACAGGACACAATCCAAGTTACCTCTGCTCTTAAATTAATCTTTCTGTTTCTGCCAAATGGAAGGAGCCTATTTACCAAAATGAAACTTCAACCTCATTTAGTATAATAAAAAAATAAACTTTCAATTAAATGTAACGAGATTTCAAAATATATCAAAGTATCAGTACACTGACCTATTTTGGGATAACACTGATTTTGAAAGTCATGCTTTCCCAAGCAATTTAATTTCTTATTGAATGACAAGGTTATATCTATTGGCCTTCATAGGCACTATAGTATTTGGGCTTTACTTGTTCTCCTTTACGTTCTCTGTACAGATTGAAAAACAAAGCAGAATAATCTTGTTTCTAACTGCTGGGGAAATTTTGTTGTACAGACTTTCCTTGTCCCTTCCTTATGGGGACAAGGCTCCTGACACCAGCTCACATCGGTTTTGGCACTGAAGAGGTTGCATGAATATCACTGCTTGTGGAAAACATCACCTCTGAAAATTTGGTAGTTTCTAGCATCACCTATGGCAGGCTCACAACAATAACCAAGATCCTCCCTATGCTCTGCGTGTTTGGCACCGTGTAACTGACCTAAATCAAAATACCTCCAGACAAGGGCATTCACTCCTCCCTACCTGAAGTCTTCCCTTTAACAAGAGACAATGTGGAAGCAGAAATGCATTTTCTTACTCATTCATAGCCTAAACACAGGGTCTCAAAATTTATTTATTGATTGGAAGCTCCATTTCAAATCTTGAAGTTTGACAGAAAAAAAATCTTCATGAGATTTTTTACTCAAAAATCCATTACCATGAATCATAACATCACAGTGTCCTACACAGCTGAATATTTTTTCCCAGATGCATGTAGAAAATCAGTACCCTAACATGTCTGGATTTTAGATTTAAAATCAGTAAAGAAATATTAGGAGTAATATCAAGTTCACTGGGTTTTTAATATCCTAAAATAGAGCGTAAAGACCAAGAAGTGAGTTTTTAATTCAGAAAAACAGACAAGACAACACGTGCTGTCAGTTTAATGAAAAAGAAAACAACTAAATTTCATGTCTTCCTTTTTCCTGTTCATGTTGTATATTTATATAGAGTTGGAAGAAATATCATATATATACAGGTACTAAATATTTTATTACTTGGTCAGATGTAACAGATATTTTATCCAGTAAATGAAAGAGTTGTTGATGGATGCTGAAAAGTACTTGCAGATATTGAATATGCTGCATTATATCCTTTATTTTTCACTAAATTAGATATTCAGAATTAACCTAAAAAATATTTTTTTATCATGGCAGTATAATAAACAAGTTTCAGAGTAAAACTTTTCCTAATTCATACCAATATCTCTATAAAAGCGGACTAAACAGAGTATAATATATCTGAGGAGTTCTGTACAACAGCCATTACTAGTAACCATATTGTGAATAATTCAAACAAGCTACTTTTCTTTGTTTGACTAATTTTTGTAACGTACTTTCACAGAAATAATAATATAGCCATTGATATTAAGATCTATTGCAAATATTCTGCTGTTACTTTGAAGTGGAAGCCTCTTTTCCTCAAACAATTGAGGCCAAATAACAAAACTTTTACTAGCCTGTGACTCAATTCTTTGCTGCCTATCAAAGTCAAGGAAAATGTGTCATTGTAGTAGGAATAGTGTTGTATTTGTGACATTGTAAGGATACAAGCAAGCCAAGTTTTTCAGGGTGAGATATCATGTATCCAGACTATCCTGGCAGAACTGGAAAAAACCAAGTTCTCTCTTTGGGTCTTGTCTATTCTTATTTTCCTTGCCTTTTATTCTATATTTTAAAATGTGTACTAATTCTGTAAGCACTGCTATTTTCAAATAAACCCCTGACAAGTCATTTTGAGGAATATATATTTGAGTTTTGTGAAGATATATTGTGGATTAATGACATGAAGAAGAAAAGGAAGGAACTAAAATAAGCATTTATCTATAAGAAGTTCAACCACGTAGTTTGAAAAGGTATGAGAATAATAATTGGATCTGTATGTCTGAATTGCCCAAGAAACATGTTAATTCAGCAGTTAATCAAGTTTCAGATAGTCAGACTGCTCCTGCTCAAATCTCAAGCCCTCCTCTGTTTATTTTATGCACCGCTTGTCCTGGGCAAAAAGACACAAAACACTGCCTGCTCCTGAAGGTGAGGAGAAGATAAGAGCTTTTCTTCTCAATCCAGTTTATGAGGTTCATCAAAGTAACAAATTAGTATTGTAGGACTTGGAAAGCCACATTTCAGTGAGCACCAACATCCCTTTTACCACCATTCCCTCTGAATATTCTGCTCTCTGGGACATAAACAGTCAGACCCAGGACATGAACACACAGCTTTCAGTTCTACAAAAGGGAAAAAAAGCTTTAACTATATGCAAGGGTGCAATATCTCCTCATTGCCTATGTGTAAGAAAGTTAATCATACTGTGGTTGGTCAGGGCTTCACACCCATCATCTTCTCTGCCCTGGCTTTAGGATCATTACTGGGAACAAAATCAGGGAGCTCTGCTTAGAAGCACAGCTTCCTGTCGTTCAGATTAAACTAAAATCTCCATCAGCATCCCTCTCTATTGCATCTTTTGAGTGCCAGGGCTGAGAAGGATTAGCTCTTCTCTGATGTCTTCAAAACTGAAGAGCACCCACCTGACAAATCAAACAAAATAAGGTTTTTTTACCAAAAGAGAAGTTAGTCTGCTGACAGGACAATGCCTTTGTCATTTGGTGGCACTTCTGAAGGCAAAAGCCCCAAAATCTCTCATATACACCTTTTTCTACGTTGTGCATATATATATGTGTGTGTGTGTGTTCTTCTGTATCATGATCTTGCATTTTAGTGAGAAGGAACAGAGGCACCCACATCTCTTCTACCCAGCAGAGAGCAAAGAGATCAGCACAGGACTTTGCCTCAGAGAAAGTTTGTGCTTATTTTTTGCTTCCCCAGTATTACACATTGGGGCAAAAACATTTTGTACACATGCCAGACAAGTACTGGAGGAGCTTATTTTCCTGTTCTACATCACTAAATCTTTCTAAAGCTATTGAGCAAATATAAAAACTTAACACCTTCTGTCTTCCTTCTCCCAAGAGGGTACCACAAGTACCAGCTCCCTCCATCAACAGGATGGTGGGCTTCAATTCTACCTGCTAGTGCTGCAAACCATATTTCTGGGCAGAACCAGCAAATGTGCATGGAATAAGAAATCCTTGCATGGGCTGATACAGAGCAGGATATCAACTAGAATAGTAGTTTTAAACTCCCTTTCTTTCTTCTCACTCATATCATAAAGAAATTGTAAATCTCCAATGATCTAACAACTCTGACACCAAGATCTCTAATGCTATTCCTGCAAGTGTCTAAATACACACACCCACACGAGCCCCCCAGTGAAATATTCTGCTGATATGGACAGCAGAGTGAAAGCATGCTGGGGTTTTTTAAAAAATCTTAGGAAAATTGATGAGGAAATGCCCAGGAAAATCTCATAGTCACACTAGAAATTTTCTGTAGAAATCATTGGTTGACCTTACGAAGTAATATATTAACCATTGTTATATTTTCCTCATTTTCCAGGAAGTATCAACAGTCTTCAGCATAGAGTGAGAAGAAAGGTGAAGCAAATGTCAATCACTAACCAAAGAAATAAGAATAGAAAAAGAAAGTTCTGCTACTTTCTTATTTCTACCTTTCAAGTAGTCCCTTATGCTCACTTTCTCTTCATTCTCTGTTTGGACTGTGCTCCCACACAGCCTCTGTATGTGTATGCAGAGAATGATAAGAATTGCACTGTCAGTGTTAGGGAAAGACTGACAGAACACTGCTGTAGCTATGAATTTATTTGACTTTGTAAAAACTTTCGTCCTTGAAGGACTTAAGAACAAAGATAACAATCTACCAGAATACTAAACTGGATTTTGTGTGCATTCATTTAAAAATATGTGTTAATGTAATATCTACCTAGATGAGAATTTATTTATGAGTCATTTATTTTATATGTTTTAGTATATAATGGTGAAGAAGTACAGCACTTTTCTAGTCATTATCATACTTGGCTATTCTGTCTGTTAAAGAAGAAAATCTATTGATTTCAATCGAAAAATATGAACCTTAGTTATATTTGATATTTATCTTGACCTTCAGTGAGCAAAGTGTAAAATCCTCTGTATACAAAAATCAATCAGGATATGAAAGTAATGAAATTCACATATCAAAATAATTAAAGTCACATATCTTGACCAATTAGCATTATAAATAAAAACCTTTTTTATACATTCTGTTATATAAACTATAATTGTGTATTAGGACTCAGAGTAATCAAAGTGCGGCTTACTATATGATAACTTGAAAATAACATATTAGTCACAGTTTAAAAAAAAAGACAGATAATCACACAAAATTACTTAATTCCTTCAATGACTTCTAGAAAATACGTGGATCTAAAACATGCTCTGGCTAAGGCATTTTTCAATATGGGCAGCTGAAACCAATGAAAGATCATCTACTGACTATTTGTAAACTTTATAACTATCTGCTGTCATGGCTGTTTTTTGGAGCAGAAACACCCATTTATGAGTGTTGATTTGTGCATGCAGATGTGCAGTGATGGGACTAGGTGTTCAAAAATCAAAACCATCACTGTTCTGCACATTAGTGCTGTCTTGATTTTGAAACAGCCTTTAAAATGAGGTGTACAGAAATACCAGGAAAGCCCAATTTGTACATCTTTTGTTTATTAATGCCCTTCATTCTATTTTCACTTACTAAACTGGTAGCAAACTCCCTGTGGTGACACTCTGTCACTACAATACTATTTCATTTTGATGATGTAATAAATTATAATGTAAAAATTCACTCAAATTAAACAACCAAACAATATGTTGATCACGTGTTAACAGCCTCATCAAACATTTTGCCCAGAGGTTCTCCTGATTGTGTACGCTGGAACTGTATTCAAAACCTGGGGGAATATCAACAAGAGCTGCACAAGGAAATATCTCTGCTTGCTGAGCACTGCAATGTGCAGTGAGTGGGTAAGGACTCCCTCAGAAGATATCTCAGCTATGAATAAGAACCAATACTGCATCTTCAGGAGCACAAAGGAAATAATGCAGCCTCTAAATGACCAAAGAGCAGTTTTTTGCAACATTGCACCTTCTTCTTCATGGGTAGTTCTTTGCACATCCCTGTTTTGAAGTGACAATATTTGTCTGTTTACATTAATTTTTATTTTGTTCACAACTGTGCAAGGATCTTTGGTAAGGGCAAAACGAGTTCTCTACTTAGGACTTTTCCATTTATATGCATTAAGATGCTAAATACACATGAAGTAGCTTGTCTTTCTATTAGTGATCCTCATACATGTGAAACTCACTTTAAAATTATGAATATTTTATCATTTCAGAGCTAGTTTGAGCTTAGCATATGTAACTGCTAGAGTATTAAAACTCAGTTCTTCTTTCTGAATACTCCTGTTTGTTTCAAATGCATGAGTTAGCAAGGTATCTGGAGAGCACAGGATACTCCAAACTTTTTGTTTTGATTAATCCCTACACTTGGTCTCTCATTTTGCAACATGCTATTGTTTTGGCTTGATGCTGGCTGGATGCCAGGCACACACCAAAGCCATGTACTCACTCCCCTCTGCTGCTGGACAGAGGAGAGAGCATAACAAAGAGTTCATGGATTGAGATAAGGAAAATCAGTCTTGAAATGGCATCATGGGCAAACCAGGCTCAAACGAAAGACCATAATTGAATTTATTACACTAATAAAATCAGAGCAAGATAGTGAGAAGTAAGATAAGATCCTCAGAAACACCTTCTCCCCACCCTTTCCTCCTTCTCAGGGAGATGGGGAATGGGGATTATGGCCAGCTCATCAAATTTTGTTTCTCCCACTGCTCCAACGGGGGAGCCCTCCTACAGGAGACAGTTTTCTGTCAACTTCTCCAATGTGAGTCCATTCCACAGGCAACAGTCCTCCTCAAACTGCTTCAGTGTGGGTCACTCTCCCACTAAGGGCAGTCCTGCAAAGACAGGCTGCTCCAGTGTGGGCCCCCCACAGGCTCCCAGCCTCCTCTCAGGCATCCATCTTCCCTGGCATGGGGCTTTTCCATGGGCTCTGGGTGGATCTCTGCATCCCCATGGATCCCCACTGGCTGCATCATGGTCTGCACCATAGGCTGCAGAGGAAACAGCTCCTGCGCCTGGAGCGCCTCCTCTCCCTCCTTCTCCACCAATTTTAGTGTCTGCAGGATTGTTCCTCTCACATGTTCTCACCCTGCTCTTCTCTGGCCACAATTACAAGTGCACAATAACTTATTTTTTTCTTCTTAAATAAGTTACAACAGAGGCATAGCTATCGTCTCTAATTGGCCCAGCCTTGGCCAGCGGCATGTCCTTCTTTGGAGCCATCTGGGATTGGCTCTGCCAGACATGGTGGGAGCTTCCAGCAGCTTTTCACAGAAGCCGCCCCTTAAGCTCCCTGCTACCAAAATCCAGGACAAACAAACCCAGTTTAACTATTTGTTTCACAGAATACTTTGTGCTGGAAAGGGACTCACAAGGATCATCACATTCAGCCCTCAAGTAAGTGAGCCACACAGGGCTGCAATGAGGAGCTAAAATCCATCCCTCTCTACCTAGAGGGTACAGAGCACAGCATTTCTCTCTCCAATTTTTTTTTATCTAGCTTATGGTGACAAACCTACATTAATAATAATAATAGTAATAGTAACAGTAATAATAATAATAATAATAATAATAATAATAATAATAATAATAATAATAATAATAATAATAATAGTAGTAGTAGTAATAATAATAATAATAGTAATAATAGTGGTGGGATTATATGAAACTTCTGAGCATAGGTCTCAATTATCAATTCCCAAATCTGTAAAGTCAATACATTAAAGATACCCTGAAACTTAATTGTAGCCTCACTTGACACCAACTCAGCATGCAGCTGAGGGACTTTTAAGTAGCTACTGTTGTGACCATGTTCACAGGGATCTTACGATGAGGGAAGAGACGAGGATCTGACTCCATGTTTCAGAAGGCTTGATTTATTATTTTATGATATATATTATGTTAAAACTACACTAAAAGAATAGAAGAAAGGATTTCATCAGAAGGCTAGCTAAGAATAGAATAGGGAAGAACGATAAGAAAGGCAGCTGCCTCAGACGCTCTGTCCAAGCCAGCTCACTGTAATTGGACCTTAATTAGAAACAACCAACATGGGCCAATCAAAGATCCACCTGTTGCATTCCACAGCAGCAGATAACCATTGTTTACATTTTGTTCCTGAGGCCTCTTAGCTTCTCAGGAGGAAAAATCCTAAGGAAAGGATTTTTCCTAAAAGATGTCTGTGACATACTGTCATAACTCATTCTAATACTTCAGGAATTTCCTGTTTCTTTAACAGATATCTAGTTACTACTTTAAGGCTGTAAGCCATATGAAGCTTTGGGTACACAGTTTGTAAATCAGGAATGGTAGTCAACCTTACCTAAGCCACCAGGGTTTACCCAGAAGCAGATTAGCCAAGCATTGAAACAGAAATAGGAATGGAATGCACAGTACAAAAAAACCCCTAGACAATAAAAATAAATAGTAAAAATTGAAAAGCAAGAGTTAGATCACAGAACATTGTGAGTAATGTTGGGCATGTGTGAGAATACCGATTGGAAAACGCACACACACACATTCACCATTGCCTCACTTCTGCTGACCTCTAGATACCAAGTTGAATTTTGCTGCCCACACAAGGACATTTAACAGATAACATGAGTTTCACCTGGCAAGACAGATGTGCAGGTGTGGAAAATGGCACTTTTTAATGAAGAGGCACATCTGCTTTTTGCATGTTGATTCCCTCTCCTTACCCCAAGCTACCAAAATTATAAACTACACTATAAGTGCTCCCATCTATTGCCAATTCTTTACTAGTGTTGGCAGCCGTGATATAATTCATTATAGATACCAAATGAAAAGACTTTGACTTTGTCAACTGGGTAAATAATTGGTAGAGGACAGAATGAGAGTAAAAGATTAGAAAGGTTTACAGCACTATGACATACTGTAGGAACAATGAGTTATTCACAGCTTTCAGTGCTGGAATGACAGGAAGCATCCAGTTTCACTGCAAAAGACCAAATATGCTCTTTTATAATTAAATTCCCCTTTCACAAACTGTTTTCTGCTTTATACATCCAACAGGCTTCTCGCTTTTGTCACAACAGAAGGTATACTTTGGAAGGAAAATGTGACAAGTCATCTTTTTTTTCACTGAGATGTATAAATAAATAATTTTCTAAAAAATAGTTTCTATTATTTTTCTGTTCAGTGCTGAAAAAAAGGCACCTGAATTAACTACCAAGCACATGGTTTCTCTGTAGTCTGGTTAATGAGCCATCTGCAGCCATTTTTCCTTGTTTCTTTCTTTCTTCCTTTCTTCCCTCACTTTTTTTTTTTCCTTATTACTATGCAAAGCAAGTTTCAGGAGGGATTTTCTTGTTCTCTTGCTCACTAGCTGGAGGGTTATTCCATTGTGATTCTATTTATAGATTTGCTTTCAACTGCAGTGGGGAATTCAGCATTTGCTGTTAAGATTTTTATTCTCAGCTAGCCTCCAGGGGATACACTATTTTAATAAATTCTATGAATGATACTGTGGCTACCTTTAATATTCCTTCTGTCTTCTTATAGCACAAATAAAATCTTATCTTCTGACAATTTCTAAGGTAGAAGACCATCCTTGTTAATTTCATAATAGAAATATAAGGGAGGTAAACAACCTTGCTTCTGTGGAAAGATTTTTACACATTTCTTTTGAAAAAAATAGCTATTACAGTCTTGGAGAAAAGCTATCACTGGAATATGGCAAGCACAAGTTAAAGAATGTGATACTAAATTTATTCTTGAAAAAAGATTACTCTTTTGTTATGGTGTCATCACTTGGCACAACATCACCATATATGAAAACACTTATCTCTATTATAAACTGCAAACTCAATTCTTGGTTGCATTTGATGTTGTTTTTAAGTTGTTTGCATCTCTTCCCTGTTCACATACAACAGAGGGATCCAGCAACACAGAGGGATCTGAACTGCACGTTGAAAGGCCGAGGGTGGCTTCAGCAGAGTAATCAAGTTCAGGCTGCCATAGAAAGGGTGCACAAAACCCAGCAACATCTGAGAAAATTCCAGGTATTGAAAAACCTGGGGAGAATATCTCCACACTTTCCCTATAATAACAGGGGTCTGGGGCAGCAGAATAACCCCTCAAACATTGTGGAAAATGTCCCCAGGTAGAGCTGACTTCAGATTTCCTCAGCTCTTGTGATTTTCTCTTTATTCTTTCTGGTCCCCCACAACCCTTTCTGGTCACCACATGGTGCATCACAGAAAGAGCTGGGAGGAAATGCTTGAAGGACATGACACCCCACTCTTTCTATATGTACCAAACAAAATACAAAATCATACGTTCAAAGGAAAAACAGAGGATCCCCACAAATTTTCTTACATCTTTGGGTGAATTTTTACTGTAGCCTTTAAACTGATTTAAACGATTTTGTGTTTAACTACACTATTATTAGTGAACCATGCATTGGGCAGTGTTCTACCACTATGACTTGTTCTACAACAAGTCTGGATAGATACAACCACAAGCCAGTTTTTTATATATACTTAGACCCACACCAATCCTCAGCCTGGCTTTGGGTCCATGACCCAGCCCAGCTCTGCTGCCCAGAGGTGGCATCTGAGCAGTGCCATCCCAGGGTGGCTATGTGACCATGACAGTTTTTATCTCATCACCAAGAAAAACATCAGTCCCTTGGAGAGAGTCTCTCTTTCCCGCATCCCTGCCTCCAGCCATTTTGATCCCTTCTGCAGACGAGCCTCCTTGTCCTCCATTCCTCCTCCTTCATTTTGTGCCCACAAATCACTACTGCTGAGTAGTTGCAATGTGGATTCCCCTTTCACATCTTTTAGAATACACATTGTTCTCTCTTTTCTCCAGCTGTGGACATCAGACCTATAGCCTGCTCCTGCTGAAGACAGAAGAAGCGTTTGCAGGATTGGAGCATGAGCTCTGAAAGGCACGTGGCCACAGACACTGCACAGAGGAGCCAGACAACTTGACATCAGGGCTCTCCTGTTGAAAATAAACTTGCCATGGAGCAGCAGAGGAAGCACTAGAGGGAAATCTTTCATACCCATAACACCTCCGCCTTTTAGAGAATGCCATGCTTAGCTTTTAATGTTGATACACAGAGCATCCCTGAGGAAAGATACACTGAGGGTACACATTATGTTGAAAATCTACATGCCTGGAAAGGAAAATAATAAAGGAAAATAATAATACTTACAAGGAAAATAATAATAAAGAGGCTTTAGTTTGCATGCAAGAAGAATACATAGTTTTTTTACAGCATGGTGATAAGCATCTAGGGCACTTGCCTACTAGTATCAGGTTTGCTGACGTAGATTATGTGAAAATTACATCATAATTACTTAGCACTTCTTTAGTCTTTCTACTTACTTGATCCATGGAGCAAAAAGCAAGAAATACAAACTGACCAATTTGATCCTCTAAAATGATAAGGGAAAATATTCAAAATTAGGTTTCTGCCCCGGTCACTTCTATCTGTAAGGAATAGAGGTGCATTGTTTTCTATGGTGAACCCATGCCTGAAGCCCTGAATTGCCAGAGAGAATTATATTGCAATTTTGGCCTGATTTGCACTGTGAATTCCTGCTTTTCAGTTGCAGCCTGGACCAATGTAAAAAGATCATCTGTGCTTTCAGTATTTAAAATGAGACCTTCTTCATCAAAATCCAATGCAATTTTTTTAATGAGAGGTTTGTTCTAATTGAGTTGAAAGAAAAAAACAACTTTTTTTAACTGGGTTTTAACTAGAAGATCAAGCAGTAAAAAGTATATGTCTACATGTTCACCAGCTTTCTCCTTGTTACTCCGTAAAGAAGTTTGCATTTTATTTTGGCAAAAAGTCATATCATACTGGAGAATTAAAGAACGCACAATGCAATGATTAGAGTGATAACAAAAATTTGGGAGATCATGTCTTGTCCCTGTTTCAGGTATGTCCCTGGGCTTCTAGCTCCTTTAACAATACTGTCCTCTTACCACAGCTTTGGAAACAAGCTCCCGTGTCATTTACTGCACAGGTTTCCCTCTGCCTGCAGTGCAGACCGTTCTGCTAATCTGGTGTCCTACTCAGGCGATGCCTGCAGCAGAAAACCTGGAGCCCATTGGCAATGCTGTGAGTTTCTATCTCTGTTCAAAGGGTCAGCCTTGGCCCCATGTGAGCAGCACTGAATCCACACTTGCTGTGGGTGTTCATTCCTGACAAAGATGGTTACTTTGTCAGGCCCTACTGAACACATCGGCAAATGAAGGGGAAAGTGAAAGCCTGAGCCCAAAAAGCCCAAGGTTTCTCTATTTCTGAGCAAATACCACTGGCATGGGGTGTCAAAGATTGAAAGTGCTCCACCTTGCCAGAGGGAGAAGAGTGGAAGAAGGAGCACAAGCTGACAAAATTGAAAACAAAATGAAACATTATGTTCCTTTCCTGAAAGAAGGGAGTAGTGCTACAAAGATGGAAAAAGAGTAAAAGTTCAAAGAAAATATCCTGTCTTCTCCCCCAGCAATTTCCACACTTAAAGACAAGTAACTGTAATATGTGGTTAACGACAGAATTCAGGCTAGCGCTGACTCAGGACTAAAGACTATTTACAGCCCCACAGTGCTCCATATAATACTGTGAAAAAATGGGCAGAGGTCTTCAGAGGACAATGGTTCTGAATTTCCTACCCTCTTAATTTCACCATTTCAAATATTCTGGTTCCTTGATCCATTTTAAAAAATGATATGGTACATTTTCTCACTATAGTTATATGATCTAAATGCTTTCTTCTTTGTACACCCACACAAAAGTACTAGAAGAGGAGGCAGTGGTGTTCTGACCACACAGTATTAGAGAAGAAATTGAATAGTTCTTCTGGAAGTTTAGAACATTACAAAATCTGCTCAGATTCAAGGCATTCCATGTCACTAATAGCAGCTAGGAAGTGGAAGCACACCATTTAGGTTGCAAAAATAACTGATTATCACAGCTTGAGACAGTAAATACCAAACTGATATAGGGTCTACAGTATAATGTCTCATAGGTAAGCACTGAAGAAGTTTTCTTCTGCCCTGGCATGGCCACTCTTTGAGATTTTGAAAACTTAGCTGGGCCAGGCCTTGCACAAACTCAGGTTATGTTAAAGTTTGCTCTCTCTGAAAAGAGGGTTAAACTACACAAAAAAACACCTAACTTCTTTTTTTTTTTTTCTATTATTGCACTTTAAATTTATTAAAATTAAATTTATTCATAGAACCAATACAGAAAGCCAAAGCAGCAGACTATTTTTTTTTCATAAGTATCATAAGTATCTTTTCCACTGTGAAAAGTAGAAATAAAACATTATTTCAAGTGAGGTGTACAGAGTTCTCAGCCATTTATGCTAGAAAATTAAGGGTGATTGATATGCACTGCAAAACCCATCAATAATCTTGCACTAATTAATACAGAGCGGTAAATACACTGACATGTAAATTACGTGCTATTATCAGCACATACATAATGAAAGAGGAAAATGCACTAACAGAATTTCTTTTGCACTACACATTATCTTATCATGAAAATTTTAGCAAAACAGAACATCACAAGTCAATTCATCCCTCCTCTCATTCACCCTTTCCACCTTTACACATCAATGCAGTTCCACTGACACTCAAAAAACCTGATTTCTGGTTTACACTTGAGGAAAAATCAAAATTATATTCATAAATAATGAATCAGTGAATCATCATCATTGAATTTCTTCACTGGAAGAAATAAATTTCAAGAACATGACATAATACAAAAGGATGAATTTAAAAATTATGAACATAGATGTGAGTAGAAGGCTATATAATTACATGAAACAAAGATTCAACACAGCAGAGGAAGAAACCCCAGAGTTGAGTCTATGTCAGAAACATCCCAGGAGGTGTAAACAGAGTCAAACCTGAATGGCATCTGGAGCAGTCCTCTTGTTCCACTAGGTGTTGATACAAGTCCATTTGGCAGGATTTGCATTAATAAAGAGGCCCCAGGAAACAATTAGTGTAAAAATGTACAAACTATGACCCCTGAGAAAGATGCAGTGAGTTGGGGCTGTTCAGATGGACAGAAATAGGTTGAGAACATGCTAATAACTGACAATTAATTGTCCTTTTATCAGCATAATTATGGTAGTTAGTTCCCAATAGCTAAAGAAATTGATTAATGTTTCTACAAGTATGGAATGTTCTCAAGCACAAAGAAGCCCACAAGGCACATGGGGCGAGGTTTTGTGGAGACACGTGATAAAAAACAATATGAGACACACTGCCTCAAATGTTACACAAGTGTAAATTACTGCTTGAGCTGCTTATTTTCAGTTGTCCAAAACAGCAAAAATTGGAATTCTAGCAGTAAAAATCTGCAGAAGTGGGCTTATTATACGCCTTACTCTGAAAACTTACTTCAGAGTTAGAGCAAAAACAAGTGGATGACAAGAAGAAAAGGCAGAGATCTTCGGTAAGTTCATTCTTCATCTTAAGGGCTGTACTGTTAACTTTGCGTAGAAAAAGGTAATGTCAAAATTGAACTGAAGGCATTTTTTGTAGCAATTTAAAGCAGATACAATTAAAAAAAATTTCTCAAAAATAAAATTTCTATAAACTCTTTTTCTACTGAAGTTTTATTTTAAAGAGTATAAAGAGTCAAAGTGGAGCAAATGAGCTTCAGATATGATTTACTAAGTGGTTGCTTAAGAGCACAAAGAAAATTAAGTTTTTTTTACAGAAAACACATGTATCCTGATTTATACATAGTAGAGTAGAGCTAGTAGTCTTATAAAGTCAGGCTTTATGGCTTATGAATTCATTAATTTAATTTGCTCTTTCAATCTGCATTTTGTAGAGAAAACTAAAAAAAAAAAAAAACGCAACTTAAATCATTTTCTCTGCATAGGAAAAATAACTCAGAAACTGGTATATTAACCTGGTAACTTGACTGCTGCATACAAACATGTCTGGAGAAGATATAAATAAAGTATCATTCTCTTGAGATGTATTTTCTGCAAATAGTCTTTGTCACTAAGTTGAGTATCTACCAAAACAATTGAAATCAAAAGACTTAAGGGAATCTTGCCAACCTCTGAGTACATTTTCCTTTAAGTTTATCTCATGTCTATTTATTCTTAAATTTCACTTTCACTTACATTTTGGTGCTTTTCAGCAAAAATTATGTGTCAGGTTTTAATTATACAGACTATAACTAGAATTCCACTCTGAACTTTTGCATATTGAGAGGATTGTCTGGATTAAATTCCTGATCCTTGCCAACCCATTCAGTACAAGCACAAATTTTGGTTATTTTAAATGACAGACTGAACTTTGTACAGGGATCTCTAATGGCATTAAAGTTTCTAATTTAAAAAGTATACAATTCACCTTATGTGGGTATTTATAGAAAGTACTTCATGCAGGCTATAGAAAAAGGGGTTTTTTATTTGATATATAACTTCAATTAAATATGATGCATCCACTAAAAACAAAATTAAAATCAAGAATTTCATGCTTTTGAAACTGAATGACTAACACAAAAATCACCAAATGTCTTCACCAAGGCACTGCTGTTAACCTCCATATTTAGCACTATATGCTGCATGAACTTTGTCAGTAATTCAGTGTTAGGTCAACAGTAAAGTTCCCTGATTTACAAGGAGTCAAGATTTAATCCAGACCCCATAAAGACGCCAAAGAACTATTTCATTCCCAAACATCCATCTTGTGTTTAACTTTCAAGTCTTATTTGATTTTCTTCCTGAGAAAAAGGAAAGAGAACAAACAAATAATTGAGAAAAGCTGTTTCTTAGGCAGTTCTTTGTTAAAGGTTTTCAGGGAATTAACTGTAGCAAAAGATCATCCACAGTAAAGGAAAAGATAGAGGGAATAAAAGTGACTCAAAGTTCCTAAAAGTAGTCACCTAACTTTACAGAAGATTAAGTGTGAGAAGTTTTTCAGACATCAAATGTGTCACAGACTTTCGAATTGTTCTCATTTGTCCTGTGTGGTTTCATTCTATTCTCACCCTCTAATGCAAAGAGATAATAAGGTTGATACTGGGAACTGTACAAATTTGCTGAATGCCCATGGAGGACTGCTTTATACAAAAGATTTGAACAAATACTGCATTAAAAGAATTTTTATATTTTACATCAACCTGAACTCCACAAGTACAGGGGGAAAAGAGAAAGGTCAATTTGATTGACACTCATGCTTCCAATTAATTTCCACCTAGCTGTGAAAGCCAGAGCAGATTCAATCACGGCACTGTATTAGTAACCAAGACATGTTTGGTTCTGCATTTACAGCAACAAGCCAAACGTCAGTCTGCACACCTAACTGCCTCCTCTGATGTGCATAAAGGTACTTTTACAGTAAATACAGGCTTATTTTTTCCCAGAATGTCTTTACAGCAGTATTATAGACATTTACATTAAAGATTACCATAAAGGTTTTGAGAGCAATAATAAGTGTTAAAAAAACTTATTATTTTTTTTAAAAAATAATATTTTTAAAATTTTTAAAATTTTTTAAAACTTATTATTTTTTTTAAAAAAAGTCCATCATGGACTCACTACCTGAAAACATCAAAATCCAACCAGAAGCTCAGCATATATGATGTAAAGTAGAAGACAGAGACAAGTATTACCATTGCTAAACAGCTAAAAAAAAATAAATCCCAGTTTTCTGAGACAAATAGAAGATGTCATTAAACAAAATGGCATCTGTTGCAAATATCCTACTGATGAAAAACTTGAATTTCAGAGTATCAGAACTATATGGAAGTGAAAAATTTATATGGTTTTTGTTCAAAGACTGATTCAGCAATGACAAACATTATTAGAGTTTGGATTTCTGCACATTTCAAATATCACAATGCAGTTTCTGTTCCAACTGCAGAAACTATGAAGATAATTAATACATAAGTTTCCTACCCACATTTTATTTCATTTTGCCCATGACCTAATGAATGTCAGACAGGACAGATTCGAAATAACATTTGTTGCTCCAAGCACATGAATGACGCCAATGCCACGAACCATGGACGCTGAAGATATGTGGGAACAGACACAAATTGTTTTGCTCTATCCTTCCTCAGTCTAGTTTTTGAAAAAAGCCAGCGGAATACCTCCTTAGAGATCACCACCATTTGTCTTGAACCATATCTTGAGTGGACTCATTTTTCACACAGCAAAGCTTCTGTGCTTCACAAAGCTGCGTTATGGAGAGAGGTATTTGGAAAATTATACGCAGAGGAAATTGCAAGGTATGAAACCTTAAACTTGGAGGAAATGTAGTCATGAGAAGCAGTGCTAAACTGCACAAATGATACACTAGTTTCTAGCCCACATGACTATCAGACAATCCCATGTACATATTGGGTATTTATGCACACTGGAGTGTCTTAGGCCTAATCCTTCTTCTCCAGGAACTCCATTTTGCCTAGGGATCACTGTCTTGCAGCCATCTGTCACCACCTTAGCAAATCCCTGCCACTTAAACGTATTTGCCATTCCCATGTTTTCTGAACAACTCCAGTTTAAATAGATTTTTTTTCAGGAAAGAATTTCAAATTCTTTATAGCTATCTGTACAATCAATTGTACCCTTAAAGCCTAGCAGGTCTTCACAAGGGTGAACTGCAGGCAGAGGAACACAACAGCACAGAAATCCTTATCTGCATGAAGCAGCAGAGCTGTGCATGCTGTCCCTCTGTGACATGGAAAGAGAGATGTTTGGAACTGGGACAGACTACCCTTGATGCTGCTTTAAAAAAATGAACAGAATTTAACTTTTCCTAGGACTGCTCTGGGATGAGTAAAACAAGCACACAAGGACATAGCATAGCATCTAGCTGAGATAAGAGCATTCTCATTTGAGCAGATGAGTTCAGTGCATGTAGTATTTAGCAGATAACCTTCTGTTGTCCTTTGTTACTATCAACCATGGCTGCTTCTATCAAGTGGGGTTTTTTTCTGTAATTTCAGTCTCAAATTTTTCAATTGAAGGCATCCATACTAACAAATTGATAGAAACAATTTTTTTTTTTTGGCCAGAAGGGAACAGAAAGGCATTTCCATCCTCCAGAGCCTTTCCTCTAATTACTAGATTCCCCTTTTTTATTTCAGACACCCAAGATCAAAATTTCAGTATGTCAGAACAGTGGCTAGACAAACATACAAATTATAACTTCTGTAAATTTCAAAAAACACATGAATTGAAGCAGAATATAAATAATCTGAGATGACTGATAGAACACAGAGGACCTTTTTGTTCCAGTCAGCTAATTCATGGTCAACGAAAACACAGATCCTATCACTGGTAGCTTTTGTCTTCAGCAACACAGGGAACTGTGATTATCTTGTTGGTACTGCAACTCAGTATTATTTGCTCTGCAAGATTATGAACAAAATAAACTTTCAAAGGAAATATCTTCTCTAATCATTTACAAGGACAAATTGAGCAATCAGATGTTTTGCACCTTATACAGTGCTCTAGTTGCTGATGCTTTCTTTGTTGCCACCAGTCTCTTTTAATGCAGTCTTGACATTGTGGTTTCTAAGTCAGAAAAAAATGCAGTCCTGGCAGCAGTTTCAGATTTCCTCTCACAGAGATCTTTTGATAACTAAAAGACTTTTGATGGGACTGCAATCAATTAGCAGAAGACTATGCTGGAAAGTTTTCCACTTTAAAGAAAAAAAAAAAAAAGGTGAGTTCTTATATCCAGACAGTGAAAGACTTGGACTTGCTTGCTGTGCATACCATCCAAACTCATTTTAGCACATACCTGTTATTACTTTCTGACAACACTGGAAGTATAACAGCAAACATGAAGAAGTAATGCTGATATTTCTACCATCCCCAAGAGGAAGGTCATGAAGAAACTGTGATGCTTGCCAACTGCTTTTACTTTCCTTCCCACAAAACAAGGTGACAGAGTTTTTGTTTGAAGTACTCTAGGATGACCTTTCTGGACCCATGCAAAAATCACAGTTTTGGGTATTGGCTATGCTATAGGATACTTTGTATATACACATGCACATACACATAGACACTATCAATGGATCAATACCCAAACCTGGATATGGTGGCACCTTTAAATGCTGGCAATTACAAGGCCAGTAGAGGAAATTAATATTGTTTCCTAAACTCCCATACTTGTCTATTGGTGTCATAAACATTCATTACATCAGCACATATTACAGTTAAGAATCAGATTGTGTTATTTTAGGTACATCTCAAACAAATAAGAGCAGGAACTTAAGACATATTTAGAGCAACTGAGTAACAAATGATTTTAAAAAGACAGCTAACGAGATAACTGCTAATCCTTCAACAAAGCTGGTAAGCAAAAAAAGTGATGAAAGGTTTTAAAAACCCCAAGAAGTCTTAGCCTACTTTTAACCTGGCCAATATTACATGGAAAAACAACCTAACATAATAGAAAAGTAGTATTTAAGGAGAGATTTTACAGATTATTTTCACAACAGATTATTTTTCACAACAGATTATTTTTAGAATTTTGGTAAGCATTCCAACATTTTCAGTGAAAGGAAGACAAACAAAAATGCAACACAACAATTTCTAATGATATAAAAAGGCGTGCTGTTTTTGGCAGGGATATAGAATTAATTTTATTCACAGTACCTAGTATGAGGCTATGGTTGGTATTTGTCCCAAAAACGTTGTTGATAACAATGATATATTTTTGCTACTGCTGAGCAGGGCTGATACAGAGACAAGGCTATTTTTGCTTGCAGAATTGCCCAGCCAGTGAGGAAGCTGGGGTACCCAAAAAGTTGAGAGGAGACACAGCTGGGACTGGTGACTGCAAATGACCAAAGGGCTGTTCCAAACTGTACCATATCATTCTCAGCACATAAAGATGGGGGCAGACAAGGCACGGGGGGATATTCAGAATGATAGTGTTTGTCTTCCCCAGTCACTATTACACGTGATGGGGCCCTGCTCTCCCAGAGATGGCCGAACACCTGCCTCCCTTATGGGAAACAGTGAAATAATTCCTTGTTTTGCTTTGCTTCTGTGCATGGCTTTTGCTTTCCTTATTAAATTGTCCTTATAGCAACCCAAAAGTTGTTTTCTTTCCTTACTTGTACTCTTCCAATTCTCTCCCTGATCCCAAAGGTGAGGAAGTGAGCAAGAAGCTCTGCGGTATTTTGTTGCGAGCTGGGCTTAAATTGTGATAAAGAGGAATAAGAAATGGATGGTAAATGCTACTACGGGAAATTATTGTATTTTGTGTGATATGAATGAGAAAACACTCATTGCCTTAGAAATACTGGGAGAAAATTTAGAAAGATCTATAAATACTACTGACCTGTCTGACTGCGGCAGATTCTACAGCCTTTGCAAAACTGCAAAGAAGGGCTTAAGCTAGTTTGTGAAAGAAGGAATGGTCTCTACTTCATTTCAGTTTACAGCAGTGAAAAAAGTGTGCCCTTGCCCTACAACACATTTGGACAACCACTGGTGTGCACTGCTGGCACATGCAGCACTTTGGAAGCAGTCATTAAAGAACTGCCTTTACAAGGTGGTTAGGAGGGCACAGCACAAACAGAAAGTGACTTGAGAAACTGACTTCCCTTCCCACCCAAAAATGGTAGTACATATTGGCTCTCATAATTAGTATTTCATTGATTGAGGCATTTATTCCCCTAAGCCAAGGGAACAGCATGCTGGCTAACAACAGAGCAGTTTTTTCTCCTCCAAAATGCGTGTTTCAAGTGTCGTTGCTCATTAGACATGAGAAGATCAAGACGCATGTACAAAAGCACAGGAGTACATAGCAGGCTTTCTTTCAGCTTGCATGTGGTACTGTGAGTGTAGTCAAATTTAAGGGTTTGTAAAGTTAACAGCCATCTATTATGATAGGGGAGCAAAAAGGGAAATAGGAAGAGTCCAACATTGTCTATAAATATTAGTTTCCTATTAAAAATGGAAAACTGACAGATTTCTCAGTGAAATTCATTTTGTCAATTGCAAAAAAAAAAGACCAAAAAAAAAAAAAACCCAAAAAAACTCAAAAAAAAAAAAAAACTAGACAAGAAATTACTAGATTTATTATCACATATTTAATAATGACAAAGAAACCAGACGGAAAAAATGTTTCTTCCCCCAAGAAAGCATTTTAAGAACCTCAATCCCACAGGTTTTTTAGTGCACAATATATTTTAGGAATCTAGGTTTGAGCAAGTAAACTTTCTGCAACTCTCTGTAAAACAGAACACTAAATAAATGTTACATTGGAAAGCATTTTCGAACTGTCTTGGGTTTTTGTATATCTGTATACTCATGCTCAAGAATATTTCTAGCCATCAAGATCACTTCCTGACAACTGCAACTTCAAATTAGAAAGTGACTGGCATTAAAATCTTTATAATAGCTTAATTAAGCAAACTTCATAGTTTGCAAGTAACTGACTGTGGTAGCACACCTGAGTGCAATTGACTATTCTTGGAAGAGATTACAATAGATATATTTTCATACAGTAGGAAAAAAGAGAGAGACCAGCAGAAAAAACCACTAGAATTAGGTAAGTCACCTTTTTTAGAGCGGTGCAGAAGAACTCCTTCCAACCCCAAAACACTAGTCTATTAATGTGTTCCACAGTGATGTTTGCTCCAGCTAATAAAACCTTATTTGGAGGAGAAAGAGCCTCTTTCAGAGGCACAAGAACTATGAGACTTGTGTTGGGCTTACTGTGTCATGTCCTTTATCACCCATCACACTGCACACAGGGTATTAGCCTGTGTTCTCTCAACAAGCCTTGTATTTTCAGATCCAAAGCCTTTATCTCAAATCCTTAACTCAAGTCTACAGGGTTTAACTGAATATGCCCAAACAGCATTTGTAAATATAACCCCCTAAAATATCAGCTCAGCAGGTTTAAGTGCAGTGAAAGAAGCACATTTTCCAGGAAAAAACTTCATTCTCAGTAAGAGAGCTTTGCTTATATACACTGCCAAAAAAAATCTTAGGGGGAAAAAAACAATCAAGAAAATGAAAGAAACCCTTTAACTTTTGTTCTTTCCAACTGTATGTCAAATCAATAGTCCTTCTGTGGAATTAATTTACTTTGTGCCCAGGTAGACAAAGTTGAAAATTTAATCAATAGAAAAGAAAACTTGTTTGACACATCCTGAGTGATAATGACCAATGAGTTTGCTCTGCTGCCTCTTTTTCTCCCCCACAGAATCATTATTTTCTGCCCAAGAGCTATAACAATAATACTACTAATAAATAGAAAGCTGTCCTAACCATACCAGAGCCACACCTGCCAGGGAGAGTTCAATTGCGGGGCAACATTCTAAAAAAGAAAAAAGAAAAAGAGAAAATAAAATATGGACAGGCCTCAGAATACATCTTTGCCATGAGCACTCCTCTGATAAAATGTTATTTAATTACATTCCAGTAAAAAAAGAGGCATATTTAGGAGCTAATGGCCCCCTATTATCTACTGAAAGGAACACATTATTTTCCTGCAAGCACTAAAAGAAAAAATGGAAAGCAACTGTTCAGAAAAATACAATCCAAGTTTTCCACCCTCACTCAGCCATTCAACTACTGATCTACTTAATATGAATTTCCCTTCAAATTTAAGTTACTTTTCATTGCAGGAATCTATACTCAACTCTACCATAATGGCTCTAGAAAGGAAAAGACTTCCATAACATGGGAAATCCTCACATTTGGGCTACTGTAAACCAAGAAAGATATCCAAAGTCCCCTGGCACTCACAGAGAAATCCATCATTAGTATTGTCTTTTCCCCATAAAGGTGAGGATTCAAATACAAAATAGTGACACAATTGCTGTCACTGTCACAAGCAAAAATGCACTCTCACAGGTAAGTTTATGGTTCAGTGTGAAGACAGGATGAGAGGTTCCATATCTGTAAGATGAACCTGTAAATGTTTTCATCACTAAAAGGGGGAAAGGTATAATAGAAAATCAATATTTAAATTTTGGATAGGCTATAGACGATAAATAACAGCTGCGGTCATAAATGAGAACACATTTTAATCATACTTCTTTAATAGCATAGGAAATAGCCAGCATAAAAATCTACACGTATACAATATGTATAATTAATAATTACTCTAATCATATTCAATCTATACAATACATACAGGGTACATGAAGACACAAAATCATAAGTATTATATGTATATATGTACCATGTACCCATATGATATGCATGTGCCATGCAAACGAGCACAGCACTCTCAGGTTTTAGGATGGGATGGATCTAAGCTCACCTAACTTCAGGTATCTATGAACTAGTCATCCACAACTCAGCCATTTACTGTTGGTCTCCTGTGTAATCAACAGAGGGAAAGAACAACTGGCAGCAGCTGACTCCTCTGTGTTTAAGTCCACTTCACACAGAGGTATAGTGAGGTAGCAGTACTTCAGAGTTAGACTGGGGGAACATTAATTCACACCCTTAGCCCCCTAACTCTTCTATGATTTGTCACCTAGACTTTGGTTTCCAAGCTAAGTTGTTAACTTAACAGGGCAATTAATTCAAAATCAAATGCTGATCTACAGTAAGTTCATGAGTATGACATTAGCTGTATTCTAGCAAATACATACAGGTGGATCTAGCAAATATATAGAGGTATTTGTTCCACACGGAAAGTTTAAGGAACAGTTAAACACAAAAATATTGACCAGATTCAGTACCTTGGCTGATAAATAACACCATTGGAAATTAATTACTTTTTTGGGTTTATATGCTGCACCATATTTTTGCTGACCTGAGTGAAATTAACATGATTCTTGCCCTTAATTTTAAAAAGTGTTTAGTCATTTAAGCACTCTTTTTATTTGAATAAAATTTTCCAGTTACTGCAGCCATAAAGTCTCAAAGATACTTCACATTTTTCTTCACAACCTTTTACAAGTCATTAAATGTTTCTTAAAGTAATTTTCTGAAATATGGCAAGGCTCTGCAAAACTACTGTTTTGAAGATCATGGTAAGCAGTGTATCTTTATGAAGGATTTCATCTCCCAGAATGCTGATTCTCTAAGACAATCAATAGCTGGTTTCTCCTGCATCTTCTTGTTATTTTGTTCAATGAAGAAACCCCTCAATTTTTAGCATTTTTTACTCCTTTGTTTTTCCTTGGTCACATTTTTAAAACTCTCTTAATAGTCTTCTCTCCAGACAAAATTATTTTAATATTTAGACAGGACAGGCATTTGTCAGGACTCATCCCCATATGAGCCACCAATTACTAGCTTTGGTGCTTGGCACCAATCTGACTCTCACCATGAGTTTATCATCTTACTGTAAAGCTTTCATATTTTCTCTGTGTGTTCCCACAGGCAGCTTCTCACAACACTGACTCCTTTTCCTTCTGCATGGCTGGCTGACTCCTCCCTGTCCCTTGCACAATTGCCTGACCCTTCCCACTCCTCACAGCACAGCCAACCAACTCCAGCTCTCCTCTCAGCCAGCTAACCCGTTCTTTTATGGCACCCATCCTTACTGGACATAGCTGTGCCCTGTTAAGGGCAGGGCTGTTCCTACTCTTTGGTAATTAGTGCAGCTGCAGCTCTGCAGGGGTGAGATTGCCTTCAGCACTATATCTATTCTCCTACAATCCACCCTCCCACAGGTACTTCCTCCAGAGACTCGAAATTTACTCTTAGAGCAGAAAGCCTTGAGCATTTAGACTCTATGCGGGTGTCCTGCTGAGGCACAGTCCCGCAGAACAGATGCAAGGACTCTCAGGAGCACTACCTTCTGCTGACTGGGAATCCTCTGAGGTACTCTGAGCTATTCTTACCTACCCAGTATGGACCAGACACTCCAAAAGGCCTGGGAAGTACGTTCTGGGAAGTGGCAGTATCCTTGTGACCCGTTGGCTGAACAAGGACCTAGCTCCTGTGAAGGACTGCAGTGCAATAAGAAACCTCCTTCCCTCAGGGAGCTTTCAATCTTCATAGCAAAAAACAAAGCTGTCAGGCATCTTTATCTCAATAAACCACACAGATTCACAGTAGCAGAACTACTTAGAGGAGCTCTGCTTTCAGCAAAGCAACCTGCAAATGAAAACATAAGTAAAGATCTCTGTCACAATCCTATGCTTTTCACAGCCGAATGACCATGAAGGAAACTACTTAATGTATAAACTCAACCCATATATAATAGTTGAATGTCCATCTGGAAGAACCACTGAGTGGTTGGTCTGGGATTACTATACAAAAAAATTCAAGCAAAACCAAGATGATGAAAAATAGGCTGCATTTCTCTGATTAACAGACACAGAAGGGGACAGAATATAAAATTTGTTTTGTTATTGTTTAAAAAATGTAGGAACAGTCCACACAAAGGAGCCTACTTAAGTCTACCATTAAAACATTTTGTAGCAGTTTTGTAGTGCTTCTATTTGTACAGAAGAAAATTACTCATTGAGGAGATTTGTTCAACAAGAGGTTTTTTATTCAAGAAGAATTAAGAAAAACCCAATAAAATGAGAGAAGAAACACTTCTCCTTGACATCACTGCATCAGGGATTGAACATCAGGAGAGATGTCCTCAAACAGGCATACTGGCGTAACCCTTCCAAGTTTTCAGTCTGAAATTTTTCAAGAAAAGTTAAGTCAAGTAAAGTCAGTAGCTTTCTCTCACTACCTTACAGAAATTATCCAAAAGTCAGCTCTAAGGAAGTATTCATCCCGTTTTGGTAATACCCAGGAACTGTCAACTCCTCCCCTGAATCACAGCATGAAAACTACTGCATGGTATTTACTCTGAAAAAGCCTGTTTTATTTTAACATTTCATTCTAGCTAAAATTATTGAAAGTAAACAATTTTTAAATTGTGAGCTCGTGTGGATGAGAACTTAGAAACCCAAGATCATTAGAGAAGAACATTCTTAAAATACTACTGTTCCCAAAGTATGTAAGAAAGCTTTCTAACTCTGCAGACTGGTTATAAAGCTCAAGGAGTCTGAGATAGTTCAGATAAGAAAATTAAAAATATAGGAAAATTGATTTAGTCATTTATTTATGTAATCACAAGCAAATCTAGCTCACAGCAAATGGAAAATTGCAGAAGGTTTCTAATGAGTGAAGATTTACTCTATTTATGTAGAGGAACATATGGTTCCAGAAAAACTGGAACAGAAAAATTCTGACTGCTCTAATGATGGGGTTGTTAACACAATTGTTATTTAAGCACTCTGGCATTTCCCTTTCTTCAATTTCCTAAAGCCTTGCCAAGGTTTAACCGTTTTCACTGCAATGCAGAGATCCTCCGAGCCATCATGGAGCTGTCATAACTGCTAGGTCATCCTTTGTCTTCCTGCTATTCCCTGCTTTGTCAACTATACATCTTCCAGATTGCTCAATAAATGAGACAGCAGTTTGACAGACAGCAGCTTTGTTTGCAAAAGAATCCTAATTAAGCCTTGGAGAAGCCTTTCTTCTGCAAAGGAAGAAACATTCTGTTGAAAACTTTGAACCACTTAAACAAGTCCTTAATAACAACATCTCCTAACTTTTATAAAAGTAATACATGCTTTCCAACATCACTTTAAGGTGTCATTATTTATATCTTGCTGAGTATTATTTTGCAAACAAAATGGGAATCACTACCTTAAAAATAAGTTGAAAAATATTTTTATTACGCAGCTGCAGAAAACCAGTTTTAAAATGTATTTGGGGAACACAATCATCAATAATTCCTGTTAACTTCTCTCCCACCCACTACATCTCCAAAAAACCACTAACATTTATTTGGTTGATAGACTTTGTGTATTCCCATTGGTACTTTGATGATTTTCCAAATTTTCCTACTTGGCTTTCTCAGGGTCTAAAGTCTTACAAAAAATTAGATATTTTGAGCAGGCTATTTCCTATATCTTAACTTTTTTCTTCATACTAACTATAAAGAAACCAGCTAAGAACAGTTGCAATGCTGGTATGAGAGTGATGGGGCTGCTGTGGGGTCCCCACTCCCAGGTACAGCAGGAAGAAAGCCAGCAAAGGGTACTGAGCTCAGCACCAGCAGCCTTGGGTGAGATGAAATGCATATCCCATCTTTAGAGATTCTGGCACACAGTTCAGAGTCACAGTTCAGGAAAGCTGGTTTCTTTCTTGTTGAACTATCATGAAATAATTTCTAAGCTGCACCTCTTGGCTGTTATGGAAATGTTACACATCCATGTCCAAATCATATCCCAGCTAGGAATACACCTATATTTCCAAGACCTGTGCTATGCATTTCTGTGTCTCTAGGGCTCCTTTTGAGTATTAGAATGGTTAATCACTTTATTTTTCTTCATATGAACAGAAAGTTGACTTCATGAAGTTCACGTTTTCTTCATATCTGTTCTGTTAATGCTGCCAAATTTTGCTATAGAGTGAGGTGATCAACAGACACCTAAAATCTTGCAAAAAACCCATACTACTGATATGCAGCAAAGTTCTAATTAATTCCATATATATCCATTTGCAAAGAACAGAACACTTTCAAACCTTGTTTTGTTTACAAAACAAGTTTGTAGAAACTTGCATGACAGTCTTCCTGCTTGTCACGATAATGAATTTTTAGATCATACAATATTTTAACTATTACAGTAAAAACTGCAACATTGTACCTAACTCAGAAGATGGGTTTGTGTGTTTTAAAGTAAGCTGATCTGAAATATTTTCCAATATGGGTGAGGGCAATAGAAGCATTTTAAGAGAATACGAGGCATCAAGTTTAGGTCTCCTTTGGTCTCTGAGACCCAATAAAATTACCTTCTCATGTAATCAGCAAGCCTTACGTTTTCAACCAGGCTGTGGGATTTCTTACCAAAGTCTGAACCCGTTCATGTAAAGTTTTCTTGCATTACGGTTTAGAGATTTTCTGTGTAGGGAAGCAAATATTTTAAGACATGAGGAAACATGGAGAGGTATTTTTAACTTGTGCAGTCTCCTCTGTAGATTTAGGAGATGCTGTCTTTGCTGCTGGACTAAGACAGCAGATCTTCCTCACCCTGCATGGTGAGCACTAGTTCCTTGACATGATTCTCTCCTCCTTCCAAGTGCTAAAGCCCAGGGCTAAGCTCTGCATCATAGCCTATTTGGGGGATTCCTCCTGTCTAGTCCTACAGTTCATATAGCCAGAGAAGTTTTCATAAAATCCTACAGGTAAACAGAGATAGTTCATTCTATCTCATAATTCTTCTTGCTGTATTAGAAGATATGTGGTTATACATTGATAAAGTATCAAAGAAAGAGTCACCAAGGAAAAAGTTTTGGCTTCATTTGGGGTGTCAGATGCCCTTAAGAGGAAACTAATCCTACCAAGTGTAACTGCTATGTTGGTCTGAGGCAAAAGACTGAAACTGGTGATCTTAACCATACTACTCCTCAGCATGAATTTAAAACAATTGTTCAGATTGTTCAGTACTACCAGAACAGCCCAAACCCAACAACAAAACATGTTGTTCATTTAATCTCACAACCAGCAAATGGAAGAATTTAACTCGTTATTCACCTCAGGACATCAGCTCCAGCTAAATATCCATCATGGTCAAAATGAAGTAAAATACATATTGGCAATTGTGTTAGAGTACCTGAATGTGGGCCATGTGTCATTAATGTTCTGCTACAGTCTCTGTTCCCATGGAAAGTGTTTACTGAAATAACAGTGATGACTGTAGCAAAAGTTCTTCAATATCATAACACAGAATACATTTAGAGTCTGTCTCTAGCAAAGCAACCAGCATCAAAGGAAGGGGAGGAAAAAGAAGGAAATCATACTTCTGACAGGAGATCTCTCCCAAGCAAAGCCCCCCACACACAAGAAATTACTCAGGGAATTGAGGGGACAGTGTGCACTGATGGCATTGCAAGCTCTACAAAAGACAGGCATGCAGGATCTCTCACCACACCCCTGACTAACTGTGCCCTGCAAAGTGTATCCACGCCAGGGATCCACACAGGTCTCCCAAAGTACCTGTAACACACACGGATCACACCAGACTGTGATATCAAAGGAACAACACCTTTGCTAACACCAGGCCATCCCCTGAGAAAGTGCAGGGCATTCCCGCTTTATGCCAGGGGTATTGAAGGGGCTTTGCCCCTTCAGAGCCTCCAATGATCTCCTGCCCTCATCCCCCTGCCCCAAGAGGTTGCAGTAGCCCCAGGAACACAGAACAGGGGTGGCTAGGAGAAGGGCATGAGTTCTGTACTTAGCTCGCAAGACTGGCTAAAGCCACAGCAGATTTCTAGCTGCAGCTTTCTTTTCACACCTGGCAAGGGAAATGGAAACTCAGTGGAAGGAAAGCTTTGGCACAAGTAGCTGAAAAGCACTAATGTCAACATTCGACACTCCAGCTCTGCAATCCCTTCTGCATGTTTATATTTAATATATTAGGAAAGGGACTTAGTCCTCACCCACAGTTCTCTCTGCACACTCTTACAAAACAATCCTGAATTGCAGAGGTATAAAACCTACTCACAATTAAAGAAATAGTAATTTTCTTAGAACTACATTTTTGCACAAATGCAGAACAATAGTTGAGGAACTTGCTCTGATGTGTCAGAAAGGTCTGATGCATCTCAAAAGAAGAAACTATTTGTCTGTACCAGAGTAAGACATTGGCCAGAGGCCAAGGATATTTCACTCTCATTACAGTGGTATTTGGCACAGAAACACTCATGAAAACAATGTCAATATGTCAGAAGTACAGGATTTTCTGAAGATTAAAAAAGCTGAAGAAAGGGTTTCAAGTGCTTCCAAGGAAGCAACATGCAACAAAGAAATATCAAATGAAAAAAACCCTACATAGGAAAAGGGAAGAGAAAAAATAGAGGACACAGAAAAGGGAAATGGAATATAAGAGTCCAAAAGAAGGAAATTCATTTCACTTAATTTCAGGTGCTTACCATGTATGTGTCCACACTGAGCTTTCTATCTTCCCTCTATAGTCAAGGGAGAGGTGGTCATAATCCCACCAATGCAGCCTAGGTTTTCTTTCATCTGGCCAAAATGGGAGCCCTCTTTGGGGTGAGATGAACTACACAAAAACTTCTCTCACAACACTGGACACCTCTTCACAGCTGAGAATGCACGACCTGTTCAGGGACCAGCACAATATCTTATTGCTCATTCTAATGCAAAAATTAACTGCAAAAATTCTTTCGTTCCATCCCAAGAAGAGAGATGCATGAGACTATAACCAGCAAAATCATCACTGACTAAAAGCAAACTTTTCTTCAATCATTCTCTGAAAAAAAAATTCAGAATATACCTATTTTTGATAATTTCTCAGATGATGAAAACTTAATACTTTTTTTTTTGGCATTTCAGAGTGGAATGAAGTAAAAAGAATGCAAAAATATAATTAATCAAAATCCACATCTCATCTAAATAACCTATCCTAAATCACTTTGCCACTTTTCTTTCATATTTAGGAATATGTCTACATTGTGCAACACATCACTGTGCAAAGATATTTGGATTAGTTATAAACCTGTATGCCTGTGCAGCATAGTACCACGTACTGCCAAGATGCTGGAATCAGGAAAGATGAGCTATTGCTGTTCTCTGCCTAGGGTATATCCTCACCAGAATCTATCAGCCAACTGGGGCATTGTCTTAGAGCAACGCTTTAAGACAATGTTAATTTTCTTCAGGTTCTATATGAAATGGTTTAAATAAACTTGGGTTCATGAACTCATGAAGCATTGGGTGTAGACCCTAACTTCCAACAAAATAAAACAAACTGTTATATCTTATTCTAACCATTTTTACTTCTTAATACTGTAATATTACCATATTTCCATTGCTGACTTGAAGCTGCTCTTGCTGCTGCATTATTATTCTCCAGATTAGAGACACACCTAATTATAAGTCATTATTCTGATAAAGAAGGTCTCCTTTACCAAAGGAATCCCCCATCATCCATTTAATGACAAATGATTACCCTCTGTCAAGTAAGGGCCACAGAGGGCAGTATCTCTGTAAAAAATCTGTTCAGTAGAACAAGGCAGTCAGCACCAAGAATTTTCAACATTAGAAGCTGGGTGAAATTTAACACTTCAAGAATTTTCTCTCCCAAAAATCACATCGTCTAAAACAGTATTATTGTTGGCAATTTCAACAAAATTGTTCATTTTTCACTCCATCTCCAGAGAGACAAACCACAAACATAAAAGTTGCTTTTTGGAATTTTTGGAAGTGAAACCTTTGACTTCAAACAACTGTTTCAAATGTATACTGTTCTG
This sequence comes from Melospiza georgiana, assembly GCF_028018845.1. Lineage (NCBI taxonomy): Eukaryota > Metazoa > Chordata > Aves > Passeriformes > Passerellidae > Melospiza > Melospiza georgiana. Next base: position 13,093,234 of record NC_080465.1, read on the forward strand.
AAATAGCCTATTTTGTTAGCCTAAATAAATACCCTAAATAAAATCAGAACTATGCATGTAGGCATTTTTTACTCAAAATATTTTTTAATTCTCTAAAGCTATCTGATACTGATTTCCATAACAACTTGAACAGGAGATGAAATGTCATCATTTCCCAAATAATGAAAATATTTTTTTCCATTCCATTGAGTCTAGCCCAGCTAACCAAAACCAGTTCTTTCCATTCAAAGATCAGGTCCTTTAAACAATAAGAAGAATGATTCCCCCTGCCTTGTAATTCCAAAGAAACCAGCTCAGGAAAATAACTGTAACAATTTTTAAGAAAGAACAGAGAGCAGGCAAGACCACCAGAACCAGAATGCCAAATGGCTAAATGGTTTAGTGTCTTTTTATCTGTGTTTGCCAAAAGACCAAGGAATGGCTCCTTTCACAAATGCTGGCATAAATGTAAACTTGCCCTGTACTGGGCTTGTACCACTGAATCACACAATAGCTGTGATTAGAATAGAACAAACAAAAATGCTGATCCTCTTCCTGTTCAATCTGTTCCAAAAGGATCCATTAAGATCCTGGTTGTTCCAGATAAATATTAGTAAAACTAAACTTTGCTCTCATGTATAGGATCAGAAAGATTGGTAGAGTACCAGAGTTGAGTCTCCCATGGTCACAGACCAGCATGTTATGGATAAGGCCCAGAGGAAACAGCACATCCTACAACTTCAGTCTTCCTTGTAATATTTTAGACACATTTTTCCAGGAAAAATAAACAAACAAACCAACGAAAAAAGCAAAAAAACCCACACTCACAGAAAAACCACACCCAACAAAAAAAAAAAAAAAAAGAATGAACAATAAAAACAAACTACAACAAACACAAAGACAAAAAAACCCCCAGCCCAATGAACCAACCAAGCAAACAAAAACACTGCCAAAGATAAATTCAAGATGACTGGCTCCTAATATATCTTAAATTTCCATTTCTCAGTCCAACAAGGCAAGAGAAATTTTTAGCTGACGAAAAAATGAGATTCGGAAGATTTGGCAGTTATTTCTTCATCATCTACATTGAATCAGATTGCCTTAGAGACTTCTGTGTACAATGAAATAATTTTTTGAACATCCAATGCAGCTTGTTCTACCCTCCCACTGCTAAACAGCTTGTAAAGAAAAGTTAGCTGACCAAGATCTTAAATTACAATCAGTATAAACTACTGCTGCCCTTAGGAGCTGATCTCTCAATTTTGAACTTAGATGGCTCTGGAAATGGCACGCAGAGGGCAAAACCAACCATGTGCTGGACTCCTGGCGCACATCATGAGGGGAGATAGGGGAAAAGCAAGACCAGGGCTGCTAATTCACCAGCCACTGCAGTTACCTGCTTCTCCCCATGGGCCCTGGGCTGAGTAAATGGGGCTGAACTGACAACTCCATGCAGTCTTGAGATACGAGACACAGGCCATTTCTGCAAGCAGACCAATCCTCAAATCTGAAGGAGCTCCACTGTGAGATGGAAAATGGAACTTATCAGCTTTGAAAAATAAGATATATATATAAACATAAATAAATAAATAAATAAATATATATATATATATATAAATCTAATAAATTAATGGGAAGAAGTTCTATGAATATGTGTTTCAAAATGCCACTGTGAAGAATCATTACATAGTGCCTTTGAACTGCTCTTGCAGCAACACTGAAGGAAAACCAACTTCAAATTGGATATAAAGGTAGCTGATTCATGTGAGAGCAGCTTTAGAAAATTGTAAAAAATATACACAGACCAAATAGTCCACTGCTTCCTTGAAACATATTTTTGTAGCAATTTGATAGTAACCTTCTTTAATTTGTGGTTATGAACCTGTTTTTCAGAAAATGTACAGAAATGCATATCGCAGAATCTTCCTTTCCAACTGAAAATACTGGCTGTGAATACAAATATTTCATTTTCCTTCATTTAACCCCAGAACATCGAAACAAAAAGCGGCAATGGCACCTGATAAACAGTGGGAATAAAGGAAGTTTTTGGGAATTCCAGCTGTCAGTCAGAAAAAGGAGCAACACAATTTACTCATAAAATCCCTTCACACAGAGCCAGGCTCTGACTACTGAGTGGGACTCTGAAAGTAACACTAATGCAGTGAATCTGGGAACTTAAATAGTTAACTGCCTGTACTTGTTAAAAGCACAAGGAGTCAGCCCATCTGCTGAAAATGAAGGGCTTATGTACTGCATTTGCCTTATTTTTCATGCAGGTTACTCCACTAGGCTCTTAAAAAGCAACAGGTTCTCAGGATTCAATAAATCAAAATGAAGAGCAAAAAAATTGTTCGGTGACACAATCAGGAATATGTTGTCAAAGTTTTAAAAGCATTCAGAGGTGGCATATTCTGACAGTGCTAAAACCAAAGGTGAAATTCCTGCCAGGTGAGACAGTAAAATTAGACTTCCTCAAGGCTCCTTAAAAAAAAAGTATTATCCCAGCACTTAAGCTGTTAAATATACCCAAAGAAAGTCTTTACAGAATTCCAATTAGACAAAAAAATGTTTTCCTATATAATCTTTACAAAGGTTTTCTTCATACAATTACCTTTTGCCACAGGGAAATATTTTTCTTCATGCCAAAATGTTTTTGCACATAGGCATTTTTAGAGCTGAATTCTTAAGCCTAGGGCAGGAACGATTCTGTAACCAGACAATTTTATATTAAAAATTTGACTTTGATAGGCAGAGATAGTACCTGGTATGCCATTGAAAGTGGTCTGAAAACATGAACTTTCTTTAGGAAAGCAATTCTCCATACAAATATATTCTTACTTCTTTTCAAAATTCTTTATAAATCTGTCCTTGATTTTTAAGTCTTCAAAAATTGATTATGTTTTAATGCTTTCATTATTGTTGACATTTTTGCAGGGAAAAATCTCTTCATTTAAGATGGATTCTCATTTTTCCGTATATATGGCAAGTAACCACTATTTTGTTTGTAAAGCATGGTCTCAATTTACAACAATTTATCTTTATCATCCAGAAATGCTTGAAAATACAAGACACCATCTGTCTTGATTTCAAACTGACAGACAATTTAAGATGCACACTGTGAACTTCAGCAAAAAACAATACTTCATTACTATCAATTTTATAGAGGATATTGCTACATCTTCTAGATACCTTAATTTTGTTAATAGCTAAAGTTAACAATCTGCTTAGAAGGTTGAGTTTAAAAAAAAACAAAACAACTTTACTGGTATATTTACTTAAATATAGTAACCAGTAGGTAACCACTTGACTTGCTGTAATTGACTGGTCAACCTTACCCTTTGATTACATTAAGATCTGTAGATATGTATATCCACAAATGCCTCCTGGACCTTGTCATCCTAAAGAAAAAATAATATTTCACACCCTTCTTGCAGTTGCCACATACTATTTCTTCTATTGTGGGGAAGCAGGCTTAAAAAGCACAAGCAGATATGTAATGAGGAAGCTGATTTTCAGTCTATTACTACCAATTGATCCATATAAGCAAATAAATTCACTTCTATCTTACCTGAACTTCATTCATGTTGCTAGCACTTGAATGACTATCTGTGACACCTGGGCAATCATTCAGCATCTTATGTTAAGTAAAAAACTTTCACTGAGCTGGGTACCTTCCGCAAGACAAAACATGACATAAAGAGCTGTTCAGAAGATTTTAATTTTCCACAAAATAAAGCGACATCAATAGAAATCTCTTCACAAAGAGGGTGGTGAAGCACTGAAAGAGGCATCCAGGGCAGAGGTGGGGCCACCATCCTTGGAGATGTTCAAGAAATGCCTAGACTTAGTGCCATGGTCTGGTTGACAAGATGGTGATCAGGCAGATGTTGGACTCAAAAATCTCAGAGGTCTTTTCCAAACTAAAGGAAATTACTGTGAAAATTACTACCACAAAACTCGAAGTCCATTAACTCCTGGAAGAACCTCCAGAACTTTCAGGAAGATTAGATGAGGAAATTGGGCAGAAAAGGTATCTCTGCTTCTTGTTTGATCCCCTCAGACCATTACAGCCACACAAAACATTGCTTTCCACATCTTCTCTGCAAACCTCAAGCATAATAGTACCTAATCCCATCCAGACTTGCACCAGGGTCACTTTAACCTTGCAGTCAGTAACCTCAGAGGCAGGCAATAAGCCTAAAATTATCACAAGTGGTACAAAAACTATGTTTTTGCCAAACTGAGAGAAGCATGATGCAATTTCACTTATCATATCATACACTGAAATGCAACCAAGAAAGAAATTATTTTTGAAGACCACAAGGGTTTATGTTACCACTGGTAGACAACCTTTCACATTAATCAGGGATCTGCAACAGTCATTACCAAGTCAGGGAGGATTGAGAATACCAGATTATTTTAAACAAGACACAGCACTGCCTTGTCAAATGTAGGTGGCATAGCAATACACCACCATAATCTCTGATGCCTAAACAGAAAAAACAGAACCCACTATGCTTCATAAGCATCAGGACTTCCATGGATAAAACTGCCTTAAATTCAACAGGGAATAAGTTTTCTCTACTGTGCTCCCTATTTTAACTGTTTTATGATGAATCTTGAAAAGTGATTCTCATTTTAACCCAGGTATATATATGTATATATACACACACACAGAGTCTGGCCAGCAAATGAGGTTGTACTTTATAACCATAAAGAGTCTTAAGAAATCACATTATAAAAGCATTTGAAAAATAAGCATGAGAGTGCAACATAATCCTCCAAAGAGTGAATTATTTGAGAGCTTTATTGTTGTGTGTAGCTGCAAGGTCACATAGCAAGCACAGCATTTAGGAAACGAACAGAAAATGTCCAAGAAACTGAAGTTTTTAAAATGTCACTGCATTTTCACCTGAGATTAATGACACAGAGCCCAAAGAAGCAGCTGCATTCCAGTTCCTGAACAGGAATGTCCTGAACAGGACATTCCCAAAAACAAAAAGCCAAGCTGTCTTATTGTCTTTCCCCAGATGCTGATCAGAACATCTAATTATCAACTCGATGATGCCTGCTTAGAGATTATATTTCAGTGACAAAAGAAGTTCTTCATTTGCTTTCTCTATTTCATTGCTTCAACAGTGATTTACAAATGCAGTAGAACATTCGGTCTTGCTCACAGGAACACCTCTGTGTTAAATTATAGCAGCATTTTCTAAATAATAGTGGAAAATATTAGTTTTCTAAAAGTGGAAATCTGCAAATAGCAGCTGTATTTCTTGTTCATTATAAACCTTTCATGTATATAATGACATTATTTTGATTCTACCCTTCCACAAATTTATATACTACATGTTGGTAAAAAAAAAAACAAATTAGAAATGCAAAGAATCCATATGTTAGCTTTGCCATTTGCTTTATCAACAGTTGCAGATTCCCTTCTGGCTCCTAATTGATTTCATAATTTGCTTAGATGTACAAGAAACTGACTCCACAATGAGCTCCTGTGAGTCTATATTCCCATACAGTTTATCTGTAGCCTAAGAATTAAGTTACAAGTATTTGAGAAATCTTCTGTAGTGCAACAGGAAATTATGTTTAAAATGAATTGGCAGAATAATTGCAAAAAACTTTTTACTTCATCTATGATTCAATATTGTACTATGGTAAAATAACCTGGATCTCATAACCTGAATAGGCAGGATCATACTTCGCTCTCTTCTGTTGAGGCTCACTCAGTAAATTTCAAATGCAACTCAAATGTATTTCTAGACTCCTAAGCCAACTGTAAGACTGTTCTTTTAGCAGCTTTCCCACAATTTCCTTTTCTCTCAGAAAGAGAAGCAAAACTGTTTGGCAGTGGAGGCCAGATCTCTGGCACCCTTAGGTTAGTGAGCAGTCTGCTGCCTTTCTTCAACCTAAGGGACAGCACTGTAACTGAAGGCTTGAGAGATGAAATGTCAGAAACCTCAAAGAAAGCATGGGCTGAGACACTAAGGAAAGGCCATACAATGGGATTTCAGATTTTTAGCATATTGAACTTGTAACACAGTCATTATTCTTTTACATTACCTCCAAAACAACCCCACCTCTGCTGTCATTACAGAAGCTTAGCATTTTCTGCATGAGAAACCATTTCCTCCCATCTGTTCCAAGTTTTTTTCTCATTAATTTCCATTTCTGCATACTTGTCATATTTAAATTGGGCCATCATTGTAGATTAAGATGGAACAGATTCACCAGTTACTGGCCACAAAGAAACTGCCCTTCCCATATTTGTTTCAAAGGGTTTTTGACAGCACTCTTCTATGAATTCTCAGTATGATGGTTTGATCTGTTTGTATTAGGTATAAACATGAATTTCCTCAGCATCAAAAGCCAGGTCCCCATCACATCTAAATTTCAGCAATGTTTTCCTTTAGTAATAGACCAAATTGAGAATGCAGAACTGCATTTCAGATTTGGCCTGTAAATCTCAGGCTACTTGTTTTAGCTGTCTAGTCTGATCCTAAAATATGTGAATCTTACAAAGAATTACTGAAGCAGACCTAGACATTTTTTCACATGTATATTGTATGCGTCTCAGAGCACAGCAAAATTTTACTTATTTAAAGGATTTAATTTACAGCAGACACATTAAGTATATTTAGCTCTTCCTGACCACAGCTGCTTTCTTTTATTTTCAACTTGCCCCCATTTCATTCAGTGTTTTAAATCTCATCTTCTTGCTCATTCAAAATCAAAAGTTTTCACTACCATTGCATCACTGTGTCTCTTGTATTGATCCAGGAGAGAAGGTGTATCAAAACCAAAAAAAAAAGGCTGTAGTAGCTACCATTAAAATATATAACTGTATATATTAATATCTATATACTGTATTGATATAACCTGTTATCTCAAATTCATAAAACTTATATGTTGAGTTATCTAACTACAGATGATTTTAGAGGCAGATCGTTATCATTAGTATAGTGTTAATGCTTGGGAAATTGGATCAAAAATATCCTTTGAGTATGCAATTCCTTTTCAAAAACGGAAAATTTTATATCTACATTCCTTAATATTTTACTGTATACAGTCTAATTCTCAAGATACTTCTCCTACAGTTGCTTTACAAAGTAAATCCTATGAGGAGTGGCTGAGGGAGCTGGGATTGTTTAGACTGAAGAAAAGGAGGTTCAGGGGAGACATTATTATTCTGCCTACTACTCACCACTCACCATGAAGCTAACTTTGTCACAATCTACTCCTGTAATAGTACACAAGGAGACAACCCATCTCTGCACTCAGGGATATTTCCTAATTGATTCAAATTCTTTGGAACAGATTCAAGAACATAAGCCTGGTGAAAGTATCCTCTCTTAAATTTGCTGATTATAGTAAATCAGGAGGAGTTTCTGTCTCCCTCAAAGACAGGTTCTGCAGAGAGACCTACAAAAATTAAAGGGGTTGATAATCACCAGCCGTATGAATTTTAACAGGGGCAATTGCTGGATTCTGCACTTGGGATAAAGCAGCCCTGGATGTGTGGACAGATTGGGAAAGGAGAGGCTGGAAAGCAGCACTGCAGAAAGGAACTTGAGTTTCCTGGTCAATGGCAAGTTGAACATGGTCAGCATTGCCCTGGCAGCCAGGAGGGTCCCCAGGAGTGTCCTGGGGGGCATCGGGCACAGCATCACAGCCAGGCAAGGGAGGGGATTGCCCTGCTCTGCTCTGGGGCAGCCTCACCTCGAGTGCTCCGGGCAGGTCTGGGTGCCACAACACAAAAAAGACACTGAGCTGTTAAAGAGTGTCAAAGGAGACCAGGAGTACGGTGAAGGACCTTGGGTGAAGCCGTGTGAGGAGCGGCTGAGGTCACTTGGTGTGTTCAGCCTGGAGAAGGGGACACTGAGGGGAGGCCTCACTGCAGGTGCAGCTTCCTTGTGAGGGGAAGAGGAGGGGCAGGCACTGATCTCTTCACTGTGGTGACAGGGACAGGACACAGGGGAATGGCCTGAAGTCCTGTCAGGAGATGTTCAGGCTGGGTATTAGAAAAACGTCCTTAACCCACAGGTTGGTTGGGCACTGGAACAGGCTCTCCAGGGAAGGGGTCACAGCACAAACCTGACAGAGTTCAAGATTTTGGACAGTGCTCATGGGCACATGGTGTGACTCTTGGATCTGTCCTGTTCAGAACCATCAGTTGAATTTTGATGATGGTTGTGGATTCTTTTCAATTCTGGATAATCTTTTCTTCTATGATTGATTGATATATCCAGGCCCATAGACACTGCAATATCCAGTCTGAAAGGTACCTTGATACCAAAAATACACAACACAGAAAAAGGAATAAATTTTTTAGACATGGATTAAATTAAAAACCATCCCAGTCATGGTTCCATTGGATGATTGAAGACATGGTTACATATTAAAAACCAAACAACATTGACAGACCTAAAATTTTACTCTATGAAGCTGACCATTCTGGGCAGTTTGCCTTATCCAGCCACTTAAAAAGTCAAAGAGATTGCCACCTGTGGACAGTGCCAAAGATGTCTTAGTCAGGATCCATTATGCGTAAAATCAGTAGAGCAGCATTACAATCACTTTGCAGTTCTGTTTATTCATTTTGGCTTGGAAACAGTTCTTGTTTATAGAAGATCTGTATCATACTACTTTAAAGAGCTACAGAGGTTGGATACACAAGCTGGAAGAGAATGCAATTCTCACACAAGAACAAAATGTGTAAGATCCTGAGCTGTCTTCTCAAGTGCAGAGGGAAAACACCCCCAAGGACGATGCAGCAGAGCACTAGCCTGGCACAAGACAGAGTCAGAGGCTGTTCTGTCTACAAAGAACTCATTTGGTCCAAGGCTCTGCTCATTTTCTCCACATGAACGTGATGGGTTTTACAGTCCCTCAGACTGTAAAACACTGACAGCCAGTGTTCCTATAAGCATAAGGCTGCCATTGTTCAGAACTCACATATATCTAACCATAAACATATTTCGGGATGCTGATATAATACAAAATTACAATATATGAGCAAACAGCTAGATTATCAGAACAGTAACTCAGCTGTATTTGAAACACATAATTAAAAAATTTCTATGAATATTTACAAATTTACCAATTTGATAACCACCATGTAGTTATCATCAGAAAATTAGCTGTGGCAAAACACAGCTCAGTAACTGCTGAAACACAGAAGATTCCTCTTATGGCTTTAAAATTGCAATGCTGTTAAAAGTCTAAAATTCAGGAAGATATAGGAGAGTTCCATTTCAGCTCCACCCAGAAAAACAAAAACAGCATCTTGCTGTTCAACCTTCACTTATTCCCTTTTTATGTCTTTTGAAAAACAAAAGATGCAATTCATGTTACAGTTTTTCAGGAAATACCAGATTTTCCAGTTATTTAATATAATAAAAATCTACTATTAGCTTTCTGCCTTAAAAAACCACAGTTATCCTCATATATATTTCCTTATACCTGTTCAGAAATCAACATGTCTGAGCAGAGTGCTGTGGCCTGAAGGGAAAATAACATTTAGCTTTAGACACAAAAAGGAAAGGAAAGTCACTTTTATAAGGTTACCTGCATCTATCTTTTTTGACGTGAGATGCATACTGGAATTTGATCACTTTTCCTCTCTAAAAACTACCTGGGACACAGACAGCTTCCTCAAAAACTAGAAAAATAGCTTCATGGCTTGCAGCATATAGTGACAATATTAGTCCTAGAAACAAAATCACTTTGCCTAAATTACCTTACGAATGGCTTCAATTGCAGTTACCAAGAACCAGTCGGAAAATGTTAGACCAGGGCAAAGTCTAACAATTACTGAAATTGCTGCAACTACTAAATTTTTCATTATGACTCCCTAAATCTACTGGTAAGCAGCACCCAGCCCAGGAGGAATAAAGCCACTTCAAGAATCTTACTAGGATACCTTAACTTCATGAAGAGACATCGGTCTTCAACAAAAAATGCAATTGAAGACATCTAAAAGCTGTTGTTTATCTTTTGCTAAACAGCTCCCCTGCACTCATCATCAGTACTTCTGACTGAAAATGTAAGGTGCAAAGAAGAAACATCAGAAAAGTAAAAACACATATGCTTTTAAAAACAATGTGGTGTTTAAATGGATCTTATTGGATAAATTTTCAAAGCAGTGAACAAGTTGGAAAAATCCAGTGCTTCTAGAAAATGTTTTTCATCTCCATCCTTAAGGAATCCTGCAGCATTAAATTCTCACAGCAGACATCTTTGCCAACTAGAGCTAACAGCAACGTCACCTCTAGCCACAGCGTTCAAGACTACAGCTTTCCTAATTAATAGTGACTGTTTAAACTAAATCTAGCAGCATTCAGACAGACTTCAGCCACATCTATAAGGTTAGACATACATGTTCTAGTACAACAGTATGTGCTCTTTCCAAGAGAGGAAACAGATGTAACTGGAAGATGTAAATCACAAGTGGGTTTATGCAGCGATCCTGTACAGAGGCCAGCTGTTATCTATCCACAAGTCCCAAGATAAATTTACCTAACAGGCTAATATTTTCAAAATCTCACTGTTGAAACAGCACCATTTCTCTGCAACCCAAATGTTTCTTCTAGAACATATCTTCTTCTACTCTTCTACTCTATCTGAGTGTCAGTGCAGATGTCATTCAGTGGTTAAGGGATAATCCATCAAGATCTTTTGAATAGAAGCTGAATGAAATATTCCAGTCATTTCTCTCAGAAATATTGACTTTGTTCTGCTACTACGTTATGGCTACCTACATATTTTTCCTTTCAAGACTGAAATTATCCTTGTACAAATATTTCTATGACAGAAAAATTCTTGTCAACTTCAGAGTCAGAATAAAAAATATCTCTATTAAATCAGAGCAACAATCATAAGCAACTATTAATAGGAATAATTTCGTGCTGGTACACTACACAAAAATTAGCTATCCACTGGACTTCAAAATGAGTGTCCAACTAATTCATAGATGATCACAACACGTAGAAAGAAAATTACAATAGGGAGACCCAAGAGAGCTGCCATGTTAGTTCTCATTTCCTATTTTTCCAAGAGGGAGTGCTCTAATTTTTCTTGAACTTGATTGATGAAACTATGAAAAAATGCTATAGAAAACTCTAGAAACACTTGACTTCAGAAAAAGAAACAATCATTTTGTTGTTTGGTTTGGTTTTTGGTGTTTTTTTGCTGTGTGGGTTTTTTAATAGTTCTTTTAAGTTTTAGCACGTCATTTTACCCCTGCTTTGCAGAGTGTTATTTCTTTCCTGCTCTGATTGCTATTGTTCTCATTACAGAGTTCTTCAGGAGCCCTGGCCAGCAGTAAAGTGGTATTGCTGCCTTGCAATCTGGTGTTGAAGAGCAAGTACAAGACAGCAAAAAGTGCAATGCTGCTCCAGAGATTTTACTTTGGTCCAAGTAAATTGCTCCAAGTTATAAATGGAATATAATACAGTAAGAATATAATACAGCAATTGTATTATCCCCATTTTGTCTGTGGTGACCATAGGCATGCTCCCTTCCTCCCTTCCTGTTCCTCCCTGTGGTCCATCCCCTGGTTCCACATGGAGAGATGCAGTAATCAGCAGTTTACCTTCCACAGCAATTGGCAGGAGCCAGAGGACAATCATTTGCCAGGTCAAAAAACAAGACTAGCACAACTAAGAATCAGACCCGTATCACCTATGCCACAGTTCTATACTTCTGTGCCAATTGGCAATCCCCAAGTTTCCTCTTCATAAATGAATGGATACAAGATTTCTGAAACACAACTGTTAATTCAGGAATGAGCACTTACATCAATAGAGGGTTTAAAATACAAATGTTGAATGAATATTTTAAAGAAATACGCTGAGAAAAAATGAGATGGTATTCAATCTTGTACTATTCCAATTTCTAAATCGTGCTCTCTTATCTACAGAAAATGCATGAGGAAAAGTATGCCTTTGGAATGCACAAAACCACCCAACTACCTCTCTATGCTTCATTTAGCAAATGAAATTTCCTTTGTCATTTACACTGAAAAAAATCTGCATGAGGGTATCTTACTATGGTAACAGGGAGATAAATGAAGAAAAACTTGCATGTTTGTAGCGTAATATATATTCTTTGGGGTTATCAAATCAACCTCTTAGACCACTACAGAAAGCAGAATGGAACAACCTCTTTTTGTGCTGTGCCAAAACTGCATTGTGGCTCATTGGCTGTCCATGAGTAAACTTTTCTGCATCCCTGGGAATAATACTTGATACTTAAGGTAGGAATACAATTATCACCATTGCTTTGGTTCCTAAATCTTAATACGTTTTGACCTTCAGACAAAGAACTTTTTTCCTCTGGTGTAATATATATTCACTTACAATTTTCTCATGGTTCTAAGTGACAAGTAGCTTCATTTCCTGGACTGTGTTTCTTTTAATAAGAAACTTCTAATTATTCAAATCCTAACTGGTCATTTTGATATTATCTTGAGACATTCCACAAATCCAGGACTGCTTGGAAAGTCTCTATCTTTCTTTACAAAAACTGATTACCCCAAAGTTTGATTCACCCTTCAGAGTCTCAGCTGCACATGGCTAACAGACATCCACTCTCATGGTAAGTGCAAACATACAGTCATGCAGGCATGAATGGCTGCTAAATTGATAACCAACAGCACACTTACCTACCCAGTTCTTTTTTCTTCTACATCTTTTAAGTTAACATTGCAAAGCAGCTTAATAAAGTATCTTAAATATGGAAGGGGCAAAATGCCACATAATGAAGCCAAATAAATATTATTTATTCCCAAATATTTGGTTTTTAAAGCAGTAATATATTTTTTGGGGACTGAGAAATCTAAAGTTTGCTCTGGAATCAAGGACAGAGAGACAATTTGTTAGGAAGTTTAATTGTCCTTTTGCATACCTCGTCTTCCAAAGTCACAAGTACCGATAAACTATATACTCTTAAAATTGCTTCTAAATTTTTTTCTGTCAGAAATTGATGACATTATGACATTTTCTGTCAGAAACTGCTTCTGACAAAACAGAAAGAAGAAACTGCATAGCCATTCCAACTACAAGAGCAGTAGTTCTTCTGACATCAATTAAAAAATTATAGTACTAAAGCATGTGCATCCCAGCAGGGTGCCAACAGAGACAGACAAGGAAGTATTCATGAACATAAATATCTCATGAGCACCAGGTCTATTTAGTGTTCATATCTTTTCATTAAGCAAAGTGGAGAAGCAACACTGAAAGTAGACAAACACAGCATCTCTTAGACTCACCATTTATGCAGGGGCAAAACAACATCTTGTACATAATTAATTTATTTTTAAATTGCTGTGATCAGAGCTCCAAATACAGCAATGAATATTGCACAAGTGAATTTTGACCCTATATTAAGTTCTCACAATGCCAATTAGGAAGTATGAAGTTTCTGCATTAAATCCTTGGTTTCATAATCAGGATTCTTATACCAGGATACTTTGATGACCCAGCATTTTATTATCATATGTGAAAAATAATTAAATGCCTCTTCAGCCCAAGGTATTCAGACTTGCAGTGAGTGCATTAAAATAAATGAAACCTAACAGTCTGTATGAGCTCATCCAAAAGATGAATCCTTAAAACCAGTCAAAACTGGTAGAAGAAGGGCACACAAATTCACTTCTGAATTGCTATTTCGGTTGTCAGCTGGCACAAAGAGATGGAAGTTTCGCAAACAAGAATTTTGCCAGAAAATTTAGCCAAGTACAACTCAGTGAACGTTTTCCAGACTCAGTGTTCTGTGATAAGTTGAAAGGATCACAATGTTCTTTATAGTTATATTAGATAAACTAATTTGCCATACTCCCAGCTGATGTGCCAGGTCTTATGCTAAACTTAAACACCTGTGAAGAGGACGCTCCAATACAGCTCATGTGTTGGCTCAGCATTCAAACTGTTCTTTATTCCAAAGTCAGAGAAATCACACAAAAGTAAACTATACTCAGATTGCACAAAACCTGTCTTTATTTTAAGCGTGATCTTATAAACCAGGCAGATTTTAGCTAATCCCCTCTTAAAAGCCTCTTTTGGCGTTAATTCTATAACATTGTAATGTAACCACAACAAATATTCAACCTTAAATTCCTTCAGAGCAAACCAACCACTTTTTACACAGCCCTTAAATGACAGTCAGAATTATTTATTGCTGTTAAATTTAGTAGAGAACTGCTTGTACTTGAAACATTTTCTCTTCTATATCAATTTTATCTCCTCTAGTTTAACTACTCTTCTTGCATTGTTTTTCATAAAATTATCAGTTTTTCTTCTTGGCTGTTCTTCTGATCGTTCTCTAATCTCTCTATCTCCTTTGTATGAGGTGTCAAAAAGGTGTCAAAAAGCCACACAACTACAGCTGAAACTTCTCAGTCACTGTCTTGTTTTGGAAAGACAGGTGTCTGCTGAGGAAGGCAGGAGCCTCCCCTGAAATGGAAAAAAGTGATCCCCCTCCCTCCAAATTGTTATAAATTTGAAATTAAGGGAAGATCTCAGGTAAAAATATGGGAGCAGGAATAACAGTTCTTTATTAGGGAAGAAAATAAAAAGATAAAATGCACAATGCAGTAAACTAAAACAACACTGACAGAGTCAGAACACAACCTGACACTGTTGGTCAGGGTGTTGGTGGCAGTCCAATCGGAATTGTGGCTGCAGTCCTCCTGGAGTGTCAGGGGTGGTTCTGTTGGAGCAGAGACCCCATAGAAAGGTATAGTCTTCCTCTGAAGATCCAGTGGAAAAGGCAGCTGTTCCTCTGGGAAATCCAGTGGAGAAAGCCACGCTGGTGTCCCAGAATCTCAAGATTATATCTGGGTAGCAATGCTTGGCTCCTCCCTCTGGGCAGAGCATCTCGCAGCGGGATGCTGTAGTTCTTATCAGTCATGCAGTGACATTCAATGGTCTGTTATCAGCAGATGTCTCCCTAGAGGGAGGAGCGTTGTGGAAGAGATAAGGAAAACTGCCCACTTAACAGAAGACAACTGCCATATAGAATACAATTTGTTTGGCAATCCAGGATAGTCACCAAGCCCAAGAATTCTCGTTCAGATTTTAAATACTACATCACTTAGTACTACCCAAATAATCTCTTTGTTTTTTCCCCAGCTGCATGGCATCAGTTTGTCTTTATGTACAGTCTATTGCAAAAGCCTGATCCTTTCCTTCTAATTGATATTACCAATCTGTTTATACTCACACGTACCACTGACCACCAGTTGCAAAAATACCATTGTAAATTATTCACTGATTGATTGTCACTGCTTTTGAAGCCAGTCACACAGGAGTTTATTTTTTCCTTTTCCTTTATTGCTACAATATAATTTCCAAGTTGAAAGGAATAAAAATAGCCAATTTATCTGTAGCAATGAATAAACACAGCTTGGGTATACCTCGATACAACAAGGCAATGCAAGGTCAGAAAGACAAAGTTCATTTTATGTAGTGCCAGCAATAGCCTTCTTGGAGCAGAAAGTGCAAGTTGGAAGTCCCTGCCAATATCGGATGCTTTTATAGGTCTTTAAATAATTATTAAAGGTATTTAGCTGTTTGGAGAATGGTATCTAACTGTAGGTAATTTTAAACTAGAGATTCACCAATTCTTTGTAAGAGTGAAGTCATCTGCCTTTTAGCTAGCACATCTGATATGCACTGATAAATACTGTTCACAAATTCCCTATATTTATATTAATGGCATACCTCAGGGCCTGGGGTTGGGATCAGTGCCATTTAACATCATTGTCAGCCATTTGGACAGCAGAATCAACCCCACCCTCAGCAATATTCCCAACAGCACCAAGCCATGTGATGCTGTCAATACACTGCAGGGACAGGATGGCATCCAGACGGACCTTTACAACCAGAGAGGTAGATTTGTTCAAACCTCATGAAGTTCAACAACTTGAAGTGCAATGTCCTGCACCAGGACTGGGATAATCCCAAATGCAAATACAGGCTGGGCAGGGAATGGAATAGAATTAGGTAGAAGAATTTTTCAGTGTTGGTGGGCAAAAATCTCAACATGATCCAACAGTATGCACAAGCAGCCAAGAAATCCAACCATACCTTGGGCTTAATCAAAAGCAGCATGGCCAGCAGGTAGAGGCAGGGGATTCTGCTCTTCTACTTGGCCCTTGTGAGACCCCACCTGGAGTGCTGCACCCCTTTCTGTGGCCCCTAATACAAGAAGAATGTGGACTTCTTAGAATGAGTCCAGAGGTGGGTCATGAAGATGATCAGAGGCCTAGAACATCCCTCCTATGAAAACAGCCTGATGGATTGGGGTTGTTCAAACTGGAGAAGAGAAGGCTCCAGGAAGACCTTGTAGCACCTTCCAGTACTTGAAGGAGGTTATAGGAGAACTAGAGAGAGAATTTGGCAAGGACATGCAGTAATAGTACAAGAAGAATGGCTTTAAACTGAAAGAGGATGGGTTTAGGTTAGATCTGAGGAAGAAATTCTTAGCTGTGACAATGGTAAACATTGAAACAGGTTGTTCAGAGAAATTGTGGCTACCTTATTTTTGGAAATATTTAAGGCCAAGCTGAATGGGTATTTGAGGTTTAATGTAAAATGTTCTTGTCCACGGCAGGAGGGTTGAAACTAGATATTCTTTAAAGTCCCTTCCAACCAGTCTGATTCTCTGATCCTATCTTGAGAACCCCACATAGAGCAGGACCTCCACACCAGACACAGCATGCTGTGCAGACCCTACCTCTAGAAGAAATTCCCATAATTTGGATCATTCAAGCTATAATAGGATTTTCTTATAGGGAATTTTATTCACCATCATATATTTACTCCTTCTATTGTCAAGCAGGAAGGATGTTCACATGAGAACTTCTTGCTGCACTGTTAGAAACAGAGAGGGACACACAAATGATGTAATCACTAGTACCCAGTAGTAACTGTCTGCAGCCTTCTCCCTTTCAGTGAGCTGGCTGCGTTCATCCTGAAGCCAGAAAAGTTTGCGACTCAGCACAGCCCTGAAACCCCAGCTGTGCATTCAGCACAGCACACTTAGTCAGGGTAACTCTTACATGGCTCACTCCCTCCTCAGTATGCAATGGTCTTCTGGCCAGGCTTTGGCTAGTATATGGGCCAGGTATTATAGGGTGCAATGATGGCAAAAATAATATTTTCATGAGATCCACAGGAAAGAAAATAACATTTTGCCATCATTGCACCCTATAATACCTGGCCTATATACTACCCTATTTGCATTTTTGCCAAAAACTCAAAAGCTTTTACAGGCTTGTAAGGTGTTGCAACACTTTATAAGCCTGTAAAATTGTCTCCATATTTTCTCAGTAACATGTAAGAGAATGCTGACTCCTTTCCTAAACATTCTGCTATACTCTGCAGAAAGAAAAATGACATGGGGTTTTATGGTGCAAATCATGAACATTAATATACCACAAAAAAGGAACAGGAAACACTATTTGACTAATCTGCAATTAGATCTGAAATTAAATAATTGATAATTAATTTTCCTAACAGCAATTAAAACATAGTGCAATTTATTCACAATGGGAATTTGAAGGTGAAGCATCCTGCCTGCCTTTCCCAGAACCCACATCCAGCCCATCATCGCAGAGCCTGAAGCACCATGGCTGAATCTGCACTAGCGCTTTGGATTGGGCAGGGAAGCAATTTCAAAGTAAATCCCCCCATTTCCAAATGCCAGGCCAGACCACAGAGCAGCCTGGGTGCTTCCTCTTGGAGGAAGCAAACTCAGAATTTCCTCTCAATGTGCACACCCCAAGTGCTAAGACCCCTTTTTAGGCGCTTGAAGGTTTCTAACAGTTCATCCCTCCCTAAGCTGTGCCAGTCACTGTACGCAGCATTTTCCCTAGGAAATCACTTAGATAGAGGCCTCCTCTATTCAAGAAAGTGAAGAGACTTCTAGTATGTTCTTGACACAGACCTGTTTGGCTAGATTTCATCTTTGTGTCAAACACTGATTGATTAAAAATGTCCACAAATGAAAAGACACTGTGTGTGGACTAGCTGATAAAGCCCTTGTGTGAAGGCAGTTACATCAGATGTAAACTTCAGCTTTGATGTCATAGAAACATCCTCCAAATTAAAATCCTGCTGATTTTAGGCAGGCTGGTTCTGCCTGCTGTTGACATATTCTTATGCAAGGCACACAATGGGGAAGGTGAAGGTGAAGTAGCTGCCTTATACTTCTGTGCTAGAACAGCTCCCTAACAACCAGAGTTACAAAATCAGCAGAGCAAGGGAACAACACTCTGTTGACCTAATGGAAGGAAAAGACAGTCAACTGACATAGCTGTAAGTTAATTAATATAGAAGTTCTTCAAAGATGAGCAAGTAATTTTTTCTCAATTCAAGCCACATCTTAAAAATTTTACAGTATAAATACCTTTAAAATCTGCCGCAAAAGCTAAGCTTACCTAATGTCTTATCACACCTTTTCTCCCCTGCCCAACATTGAGGACTTTATCCCATGATAGAGGAAAGTGACAGCTGTGGCCAAAGAAAAACAGTTAGGTTCCTGTGCTACATCATCAATATGGTGCCTTGCTTTTCTGTCATTTGATTCCAGGATGAACAAAAGCTGTTAAGAGAGGCCTGCAAGTAAGGTACACTTAGTTTTTCTTTTTTTTTTGAGGATGTTATTTAAAAGTATTCCCACCTCTTTCAGGCTTTCCTTTTTAGTAACACTATGCCAAAAAAAACCCATAAAAAATTAAAGGGCTTGCAAATATTGTGCTTATGAGGTAAATTAAACATTTAATGTGTGATATAATTTAACACTCATTCTTCATTTAACACTTTCATGTTACAGCTTTTAGTAGGAGTTTTCTCATTTTATTATGTCCTGTTCTACAGTAGGAGTCCTAGTAAAATATATGTATTGTAATTGTATAATTGTTAAAAGTAAAGGGGGAAATATTGTACTTGAATATCTGTAAGAAAAAGAAAAGGGGGAAATACAGTATTTGAATATCTGTATATAGGCCTTGCCCTGATAAGCCCTGGTTGTTCTTGATGGGCTGCAGCTGCGATGTCCTTAATTGGGCGGCAGCTGTAGCCAGTGAAGATAACTGTGGTAAAAGGGGGTGGGCTTGGCCAGTCAGGGAGAGCCTGGAAGGAGCCCTGACGACGATGAAGAAGAAGAAGAAGAAGAAGAAGAAGAAGAAGAAGAAGACGAAGAAGAAGAAGGCAAAGAAGAAGAAGAAGAAGAAGAAGAAGAAGACGAAGAAGAAGAAGGCGAAGAAGAAGAAGAAGACGAAGAAGGCGAAGAAGAAGAAGAAGAAGGCGAAGAAGAAGAAGAAGGTGAAGAAGAAGAAGGTGAAGAAGAAGAAGAAGAAGGCGAAAAAGAAGAAGGCGAAGAAGAAGAAGGCAAAGAAGAAGAAGAAGAAGAAGAAGAAGAAGAAGAGGAAGAAGGCGAAGGATAAGAAGGCGAAGAAGAAGAAGAAGAAGGCGAAGAAGAAGAAGAAGAAGAAGGCGAAGAAGAAGAAGAAGAAGCAGAAGAAGAAGAAGAAGGCGAAGAAGAAGAAGAAGAAGAAGAAGAAGAAGAAGAAGAAGAAGAAGAAGAAGAAGAAGGTGAAGAAGAAGAAGAAGGCGAAGAAGAAGAAGAAGCAGAAGAAGAAGAAGAAGGCGAAGAAGAAGAAGAAGGCGAAGAAGAAGAAGAAGAAGAAGAAGAAGAAGAAGAAGAAGAAGAAGAAGAAGAAGAAGAAGTCTGTGCTGTGAAGAACTGCCCCCAAGAAATATCACTGAGAAGGTATGGGACTTTAGAAATATGCTTGCGACAGTATGGGACTCTAGAAATATGAAATACAACAAGATAACAACACTGTTCAGTACACAGAATAATAAAATACTTTACTCAGTGTCTTTTCTTAAATTTTTCATTAAGTTTCTGCTTTTCTCTTTTACAGCTATACAACTGAGTCAAGGTGTCATACCAAAATGCCCTTAAAATCTCTGAGCCAGAATTATTATTTCAACCAGTTTCACAAATAAGCCTGGTTTAATTACAAATTAAGCTATGAACTAAAGCACAAAACCCTTAAATGCTGGGGTTGTTAAAAACCTGCTACATTTTCCATCATCATTTCATCTGCTACAGAATCAAGACATCTTACAATTCTTGGCTTCAAACAAGTCAGAGAACAATTAAATAGAAACCTTCAAATCAAAAACTGGAATTTTAAAATTCCTTTAACTTCAGCGGGAGTTTTGTGAGCATAGTGGTTGCGGTACAGGGACTTCACTGCACATTGGTTTTCAGTATACTCTTCATGTCTGAAGTAAAACAGTCTTTTTTTAGTAAGATCCAGGTCCAGAACCTCTAATACGTTCTATGTCTCATTTATAAAAACAAACATCCAGCTTAGCAACACAGGTGCACAGGTAGAAAACAAAACACAATTGAACACATTTCTGCATGGCCAAATAATTTGCTACCACATAAAAACATGTTTAATATTTACACCCTTAACAGTTTATTTTCCTTAATAATTGAGTATTCCAAATGTTAATAGTTAATAAGACAGAAGCATTTGCATTTGCCACAGAATGTGATGAACTTCTAAACAGCTAAATGCTGAGATGGTTCCCTAAAGCATCATTCTCCTTTCCCAGAAGCTGGTGTACACACGGAGAGTACAAATTCCCAAACTGCAGTAGTAACAAGTGAGTTTCATTTGCAGGAATACAACTTACAAAAGAGAGGCTCATCATGTCATGGTGCAGTAGTGAAAGAAAGTTCGCAAAAATTATCACAGACTCAAATATTTTAACTGTGGTGTAAAAAGTCTTCCATGTAGGATAAAAACACTGAGTCTGACCCTCACCTTGGAAAACACTTAATGCTTCTAAACCAGTGGAGCTATTTCCTATTTACATGACATGATTAGAGATTAAAGATTAGAAGCAATCACAGTGGAATGCAAAAATGTATTTATGATGTATTTTTTCAAGTTGACACACACCTTATCAATCAGACAAGCCTGAATTGTTCAATAACTGATTGATATATGTAGATAACCCTGCTTTGTACTCACAGACCAGCTTGTGCCACAATGTCAGTTTCAGGGATATATATGCAGCCCATAGTTGTCAAATCACCTCCACTTTGCCTTCTGCTCTTCCCAGCTATCCCTGCTGTCTCCAGGCTACAGTTTACAAGTTTTCTAAACTTACAAGCACATTACATATGCTCTTGCATCTTAATTTACAGAAGTCAAATAATCTGTCTTTTCACTTCATCTGGGTTGACTCAACCCTTCTGGGCTCCAAAAACTCTGACAAGCAGGAAGGAGACCATAAAATGGGGGCATGACTGTATTTTAATTTAACACTAAATCTCTCCCTGATTCAGTACATCTGTAAAAGAAACAATCTTCTGCTGCAAAGAGATTCCTGTCTATAATGAAAATTAGATACAAAATTACAAAATTAGATTCTAATTAGAAAATTAGAAGATTAGAAATCTAGATCATTCGAAGCTAAGAATTTTTTTCCTGCTTTGCCATGGAGTTTCACAGCTTATTTCCAGTTATACTAGATATTTATTAGCTAGCTGATCCCTTCCTGTGGACTTCAAATTTTTTAAAGTTGTCTTTCTTTGATGTTTGAATTAAAGAAGAACGAAGCAGTCCAGCCTACAACTGGAGGCACTATTTAATTGCTGTTTATATACACTAAGTGTTACATAATGATAAGCACCCTAAAAAACATATTGGGTGTCTCAGTTCCTGGAGTCTCAACTGCCTCTGTGCCACAGTTTTATCAAATGGGAATGACAATATCCCCTCAGCTTTCAGGAATTTTGATAAGATTTGCTGGTGTTTAAGATTCACCCAAATGCTCTAAGATCTGTATTAGAATTTTTTAAACCAGCATTTGAATATTAAGCAATAATTAACTGTACACTTAATATAGAAATAGCTGAATAGCTGCACATGGGACATGCACTGCCCATTTTGTTCACCTGCTAAAGAGCTGAGGAAAGAAAGGAAAACAGAGCAGAAGGTTAGACTAAGGTTAGATACTCCCTGCTAGCACAGGACCATAGGAAAAGAAAGAAAAAATATATAAAATCTGTAAAGATAACTTTGATCAAGCTACATTTTGAGGACCAGACTTTGCAATATCAAAAAATGTTCTTTTCATGCCATAAGAAAAAGAAATTTAGCACTAAATGTTACAAAAAAAAAATTAATAAGACTATGGAGTCTAGTCATGGGGATCACGTGTCTCAATCAGATTTATTTCATATGCAGTAGAGGCCAACACACTCCTCTACGTTCAGACAGCAATTAGTATTTTTGATAATGATAACTTCTGATAACAAAGTTATCTGTTGAACTACAAAGTTATCTATTGAACAAAGTTATCTATTGAACTACTTCATCTAAGTTCAAGTTTATCATATCCAGCCTTCATGTCAGGTCACACATGCCTCTCCAGTTCACATTTTTATTCGACACATCTAACAACTGCAGGTTGCACTCACCTTGAGGAAAGATAGGGCCAAATGCCAACATCATTGCACGATAGGGAAAGATAAAAAAGTACATTTCATTTTCTCTCAATGTGTTTTTCTCTGGGCCCTTGATCTTTCCTTGTGATAAATACTGATAACACCCCATATTCTATATGTAATTATACCTATGTTGTCCTCATTAATTAATCCTGCCTAAGATTGAACCACCTTTTATCTGCTTGTGCTGGTTTCAATCGGGGTAGAGTTAATTTTCTTCCCAGGCACTAGAATGGAGTTGTATTTTGGATTTGTGCTGAGCAGAGGGTTGATAACACAGAGATGTTTTTGTTGTTGCTCAGCAGGGCTTACACAGAGCCAAGGCCTTTTCTGCTGTTTGTGCTGCCACTGGTGAGAAGTTGGGGGTTCATGAGAGGCTGGGAGGAGACACAGCTGGGACAGGTGACCCAAACTGACCAAAGGGATTTGCAGACCCTGTGACAGCATGCTCAGGACATAAAGCTGGGGGGAAGAAAGAGAAAGGGGGGAATGTTTGGAGTCATGGCATTTGTCTATTGAAATAAGCACTGCACATGATGGGGCCCTGCTCTCCTGGAGATGGCTGAACACCTGCCTGTCTGTGGGGAGCAGTGAAGGAATTCCTTGTTTTGCTTTGCTTTGCTTGTGTACATGGATTTGGTTTCCCCTGTTAAACTGTCCAAATCTCAATCCAAGAGTTTTCCAGCTTTCATCCTTCCAATTCTCTCCCCAGTCCTGCTGGTGAGGGATTGGGATTGAGGGAGAGATTAAATCATAAATGCCTCAGTTCTGCACTGAACTTCTTTAAACGGAGGTAGGTCACACAGAATTTTCTTTTTCTTTTAACAGGCAACATTTACTTTAAAACTGTTGAACGAAAGTGTAGATCACATGAGCTTAAAATCAGAAATAAAGACAAGAAATCTCAAAAAATAGTCCAAATTTTGAGAGTTGAAACAAAAGCTATTCTCAACATCAACGGTCTTGCTTCTGTGGAAAACATTTATTCTCTGTGTCAGCAAAAATAGAAAAAAACAAGAGACCAATTGTCATTAGAAGTTAAGGTGGAATATTTGACATTACCTAAAGATGCTTTACACTTCATTACTTTAGCAAACATGTTACAAACACGCCTTTTGTAGTGCATATTTCAAATACAAATTGTTCCTTATTAACCTCATTTGAGTTTCAAAGACTAACAAAGGTCTTGTAAAAATGTGAATTTACCCAAGCTCCTTGGGGCCTTAAAATACATGATAACAAATCAGAATACAATAAATTCCAGAGAAGTGTTTCCAGTCTGAAGCAAATTAGTTTCCCTCCCTCCTCCTAGGAACTGTAACTTCACCGTCCAGCAGGCTCTTTGTTAGAATGGATGACATACCCCTAAGGAAGGCAGCACACTGACAGAAATGTGAGGAAAAATCCATAGAAACACCTTCACATAAACAAGAGGTGTAAATGACTTACTGTTTAGACATCACTTACTTTCCCATGTTTTGCATCCTGCTATCCTGAACAAATTCAGAGCAAACTTTTCCTGTCAATCCACAGCCCCCAATTTAAGAAAGCTCTGGGACCAGAAGTATTTCAGAAGGAAGAGAATATAATAATCAGCAACATAATCCTGTGTGCAAAAATGGAGATTTAGCACAGATTGGACTGAGTTGAGCCTTGTGGGCACTGGTCTGCATGAGGCCTGGTCCTGTGATGTGTGGTCCCAGCCACAGCACTCAGTGCCCCATGCACTTCACCATAAAACACAGACCACCACTCATCTGCTCCTTACCCAAGCAGTGCAAAGGAAGGCCTTTCCTAACCTTCATGCTCCTCTACGGTTGAAAGATATGCCTCTTTTCTAAACAAATCTTCCTGTCACACAGTTGGTGCATTAGCTGCAAGGTACAGCTTCAAGAGAAAGAGGATTTCCCTCAGGACTGCAGAACTTACATTTTCTCATATGTTGTCCAGCTTCCGAAAGTGTTTTCTTTCATGTTTGTAACCACTGCTATCTTTAATGCACTATGCTTCAGCAGCCATACATAGAAAAGTTAAAAAAAGATACCCACATCTTCCTGAAGCATTTTTTTATCATCAGCTGACAAATGTAATCCTGCTCTTTTCACAATCATCTATGAAATTCATAGATTTAAGAGCATGATATGCAAAAAATACCAAGGACTGACAAATTCTTCGATCTGCTGCTTTCCCTCTCAGCCCATATACACAAATCAGAGTATCTCTGATTTAAAAGGACATTAGGAGCATCTCTGATTAAGAAAACTCCAAGCTTCAAGGAGCCCTTCAAATACTCTTTCAGCTGCTTCTTTTCTCAATACATTTTACCTGAATGTTGAACATCATTCTTAACTCAGTTTTCAGTTTTGGGACTGACTCAGACCCTGAGAAATGTGATCCAGTTTTGAGATGAGTCTCACTTTAAAAAGTAGGCTGGACTACATAACCTTTCAAGATCTTTTCTACCCTAAATTAATCCTATGATTTTACATGCCTATCTTTAGCCTCTTCTCATCTTTCCTTTGTTTGAGATGCCAAATGTTCCATTTAATTCAAGATTGCCAGCTTGGAAGGAAACATTCACCTCTTTCACTCCAAACATAAATTGGAAATATCTGCTGAGTCTAAATGCCCCTAAAAAGCCAACCAATGAAATAAATAAATAAATAAATAAATAAACAACCCAAACATTTGTAATTTTACTATCTGCCTCTAACAATTATCTATATCTAACTTTGTCTTTTTTAAGGAAATAAAGCATATTTTTAATTTTAAAATTTTTAAATATTTTTAAATATTTTTAAATATTTTTAAGGAAATAAAGCAACCCTAGCACTTTTAGGAACTTTTAAGAAGTTTCTGGCTATTTGAGATGTCACCGACGTTGAAATCAAATGTAAAGGAAATTATATATTATAAATATTTATGTAAAGAGTAAGTTGTTCTCAGATGAATAGGATGGTACATGAGAGCTATCCATGCACACTTCATTCTTTATCACAAGTAATGGTATCTTTGATACAGGCAATAACACTCTACTTTTCATTTTTGTTTATTCTTACCAATTCACCATATTTTATCTAATGCTTTTAAATGCCCCATCAATAAGAGCCAACAAACAACTTTTCAGTAAAGTCAACCAAAGTATATTTTCTTAAAAAACAGTATCACTATCATTACTTTAGTCATTATACAATTCTCCTTATATTTCTAATATAAACACATCTGGAAAACCTTTTTTATTACTACACTATGACACCATAGCTATCAGTTATCCTCACTGACTTTGTCAAAAACCACTTTGGTCGTGCAAGGACTGAATTCCTTACCGTAGTGGTAGAGGTTCTTAGGTCACACAAACCACCTTTATATGTCACAGAGATGTGGTTATTGTTGCTGATAGTTTATTTAAAGCCTTGATTGTATTGAATGGTGGTTTTTAGGGAGTATAGAAAAGACATGGGTAGGGTGAGTTTTGGTGTATAAATGATGATAATGGCTATTCAGTCGAAGTGGAAGGCAAGATGATAAGGCTAGGATTTTTCAAATTTTTGTTTATTTTAGTTTTATTTGCTCCCCTAGGGCTTCTGGGCTAACAGCTGTAGCAGTTGGTAGTGTTAAGTGAGATGTTAGGAAGAGAATGGTAATTGGAGGAAATTTCATGAACCAGAGGTTAGGGATAACCCTTGAAGCACTTATGGGAATTGAAACTAGAATGGTACTAGTGCTAGTTTTATTGTGATTGCTATTGTTATGAGGAAGTATGATGTGGCAAGGGTTACTTGGATAATGTCTCATTGTCCAGTAGATCATACATTAGTCATGGTCAAGAAGAGGAATGGTGCCCTGTTAATATGGCTTCCTGGACACCAAGCCAGGTCACCTGCTTTAAAAACCCTACTCCCATTAGTATTCTCTGCCTGCAAAGTAGACACAGGCCTAGCAATACTAACTGCCTCTACACCAACCCATGGTTCTGACAACTTACATAACCTAGACCTCCTATAATGGTAAAAGCCAATTATTATATTCCTCCCCCTATCCAAAATACTTTTGAGCTGAGACCACCTCCAATCACCACCCTCAGCCTACAATCTCTACTCCTAGCATACCATCCCCCCAGACACTGGCATTGACTAAATCCTATCCCCTCTATTAGCACTATCCTGTCAACTACTATCTCACATAATTGTAACAATCCAAAACCACCTGCAGCAACAACCGCCAACACAAAAAACAATATTCATCACAACCTTAATTAGAGTCCAACCATTCATTATCTTAGTCTTTTGGGCCACAAAACTAAATTTACTCTTGGACCAGAAGAACCAGACTGAAGAGTGCTTCCATGACATTGAGCAGCACAAGCAAAGACATAAGAAAACAGGACCTATTCACCCATTCTGCAGTTTTTCTTTGAAAACTCTATCTTCCCACATTGACTACATTCTCTGGATAAACTCTACCCAATCCCTGCATGCCCAGCCTGAAGACTCATGATGGGAGATGCAGAGAGCTAGGGCCAGAGTAAGCATCTTCCCACCATAAACAGAAAAGAGGAGACCAGGTCATAAATTTATAAGATGGCTAGGGTATCAGACCCAGCCAGCATGGATTTAGGAGGGATAGGTCATGTTTGACCAACCTGGTCACCTTTTATGATCAGGTAACCCGCCTAGTGGATGCAGGGAAGGCTGTAGATGTTGTTTACTTGGATTTCAGCAAGCCTTTGACACTGTCTCCCATAGCATACTCCTAGACAAACTGGCAGGCCGTGGCTTGGACAGGAGCACTCTTTGCTGGGTTCAGAACTGGCTGCATGACCGGGCCCAGAGAGTGGTGGTGAATGGTGCTGCATCCAGATGGTGACCAGTCACCAGTGGTGTCCGTCAGGGGTCTGTGCTGAGGCCAGTTCTGTTTAATATTTTTATTGATGACATGGATGAGGGTTTAGAGTCCTTTATTAGCAAATTTGCAGATGACACTAAGCTGGGAACGTGTGTTGATCTGTTAGAGGGACAGAGGGCTTTGCAGAGGGACTTGGAACGGTTGGATGGATGGGCAGAATCAAATGGGATGAGGTTCAATAAGTCCAAGTGCCGAGTCCTGCACTTTGGCCACAATAACCCCCTGCAATGATACAAGCTGGGGACGGTGTGGCTGGACAGTGCTCAGGTGGAAAGGGACCTGGGGGTGCTGGTTGACAGTCAGCTGAACATGAGCCAGCAGTGTGCCCAGGTGGCCAGGAAGGTCAATGACATCCTGGTCAGTATCAGGAACAGTGTGGCCAGCAGGAGCAGGGAGGTCATTCTTCCCCTGTACTCAGCACTGGTGAGGCCTCACCTGGAGTATTGTGTCCAGTTCTGGGCCCCTCAGTTTAGGAGGGATGTTGAGATGCTTGAGCGTGTCCAAAGGAGAGCAACGAGGCTGGTGAGGGGCTTGGAACACAAGCCATATGAAGAACGACTGAGGGAGCTGGGGTTGTTCAGCCTGGAGAAAGGAGACTCAGGGGTGACCTTATCACTCTCTACAACTTCCTGAAGGATGGCTGTGGTGAGCTGGGGGTTGGTCTCTTTCTCCAGGCAACAACAGACAGAACAAGAGGACACAGTCTCAAGCTGCGCCAAGGGAGATACAGGCTAGAATTAAGGAGGAAGTATTTTACAGAAAGAGTGGTCAAATACTGGAATCATCTAACCAGGGAGGTGGTGGAGTCACCATCCCTCGATGTGTTTAAGGGAAGACTGGTGGCATCCCTCGATGTGTTTAAGGGAAGACTGGATGTGGCACTTGGTGCCATGATCTAGTTGAGGTGTTAGAACATGGGTTGGACTCGATGATCTTAAAGGTCTCTTTCAACCTAGAATTTCTGTGATTCTGTGATTCTGTGAAACACAGGAACAGACCCCGAATTAAACACTAGCAGCTTCTGCTGCCATCAGTGGGACAGAAATGGGAACTGTGATCTAGGTATTTACCAGCTGTTCCTTGACATCCAAAGTACCAAACCAGCAGCAATCAACTGTGGTTAATTAACTGTGATTAAGGTACCACAGATTGCTCTTCCTCTTTTCTTCCAGTGTGATCAAGCAGACATCAGGGCCATGCCTGGCCCAGGTAACCAGCAGCTATAGGCAGCTTCCTCTCCCAGTTTTAGCTAAAGCCAGTTCTGTACAATGGCCAAATTTCTCTCCACTTTCTTAATAAAATATAAGCAAATATATTAGAAGTGTGAAAAAACTCCAGATATAGCCTTAAGTTTAAGTTTACATATAAACTTAAAACCTTAGGTTTACATATGAAAACCATATTGGAAGACAAGTTAGGGAAAAACTGCTTCAAGTGACCTTCATTTATCATACTGCTAGGTTTTTTATACTCAGTATATACTCTTTACTATAGTGTATGTGAAACTGTTTAGCACATTTACGCACTGCTGCTTTATAAACAAGGAAGCAAATTAATTTTAATAGGCTAAACAATTAACCTTGAAGAACATTTCATATCTAAGCCTAGATAAATTATTGTCTACTCTTAGTTTTTGATGAAAATATATATAAAATGTCATTTTTCTGACATAAATGTTGACTACAAATCAAAGACTGACTCTTGCTGTTGAACTTTACTGTGTCTGAAAACAGAAATTAAATATATATAAATACAGGAAATTATATACATATGAAGCCTTCTAAGTATAAGAAATTTAGTTTGAATTAAGTTCTAGTCCTTAGAGAGAAAGAGATAAAGTTGTTACAGTGAACACCAGCTGTCTATTCCTAATTTTTAAGGTGCTATTCTATTCATAGCTGAATTCTGACCTCTGCTTTGAAAACTTCCTTTAGAGAAATGTGAACTTCTCATTCTGTGTGGAAGTGAACTGTAAAAAGATATTTTTGTTTTGACCTGAATTTCCTAATTACTGGAAATGGATCAATGTGGTGATATTTTAATAGGATTGCACGCAATTTCAAATTTCTCAATTTTAATAATATAGTTACAAGTAGTCCACATTCTATCTTCATAATTGCAATGTGGAGCAAAAGACAGGATGTTGTACAGATTTTACTCTATATCAGAAGCATAACCCTATATGCACTAAAATGTTTTATTCCTAAATTTACCTTCCAGCCTCTAGAAGTTAAAATTTACAGACCTTTTTATCCTTTTCCGACCCGTTAAAAATTGCTGTCTGCCATTCTGAGATCATGAGTCTTGCAGACACCATGACTGTTTCATGACAACAATTTTTAGTACACATTACATTATTCTAACAATAATAAATTTTGCAAAAATAATTAATACTTTTAATTTAGGTTGTCTTCCATTATACATATATGCCCATTTTTGGTGAGCTATTTAGGACAAGAATTAAAACCAACCTCATTACACATATGTTATAAACTCAGAATGCAAGACCACTTAAAATAAATAATCCAGAAGCAATTTACACACGGGGCCATGGCTACAAAAGTTTGACTTAACAGGAACTCTCTCCTACAATTGCTTACTCTGTCTTTACTCAGTATTTTCTCCTGTTTCGTGAGCCCCTTATTCCATCACAGCAGAAACAAATGCAGACCTCCTGGTGCCGACTTAACATGTTGTCATTTTCTCTTTGGGAAGAAACCCATTATCCAAAAGAAAAATATAAGAAGGATTTTAAAATAAAACACATAGCTGATGCTGTCATCCTCCTCAGTGGATTCTCTGATGAATCTTCAATCTATGCTTGCTTTTAAATTCCATTAACTAAAGTATTTTACAGTTAAACACATCCCCTCATTTTTTATTGGATGTGAAGTTCCATATCAACTATAATGAAGTATGAAGCTTCAGGCCTGAGAAATTCCTTGTGCATCCCTAAACTTTGGACAAATCCAGACCTTGTTTTTGCTTTGAACTGTTAAGTAAACTTGTGGGCCCTACAACAATTTCTAGTTATTTGTAAATAGGCGAACAGAGATAGAGTTAACTCATGTCATCCTAGGCCAGAATGAAAAGATGAATATCCTTTCCTCTTAGGGAATAGTTTGAAAATCAGATTTTTCAGGAAATTTCACATGAAAACATAACGAACTTTTAATTGATTCATAGAGAGAGCCCCTTCTATCCCTATTGACTCCAGGCAGAGTCTGTGAAACAAACCTTTACTGAATTTCCAGAGTTTAGAGCAGAACATTCAGGACTGGAAGGAATACAGAGCTAGCATTTTCCGAGTTCCTCTTCAACTGGGAAAGAGAACTTGTTACACAGGGGGAGCCAGTTGCTAGTACAAAAAAGCCCATCTGCCCCTTTGAATCTGTACCTGCTGTTTCTGACGTCCTCCAAGAATCAACACTAGTTTATGTGTATGGGCTTATAAGGATGTAGATAGGCTGAGAATACTGAGATTGGGTTTTCTTTGAGCAGAGGAAGTTTATAAACCAGGTTATTGTGCTTCACAGATTTTTTCCTTGTATGCAGCTCAAAGAAGAGGAATCTCTTGCAACCCTGCAAAACATTTGCTCTAGCAAGAGCATTTTATCTTTGAATATTTCCTCAGTGCATAAACCAGGACGGTGGCTGTCATAGCTGCAGAACCTCCAATTTCAACCCACATCACCAACAACGTGAATCCCTTTGCAAAGGGAGCCCTCTTGATGTGTCCTCTCCATTCATCAAGACCCTGTAATTTCCTGGGGAAGCACAACCCGACAATTATTTTTATTCTAACACAGCTGAAAGCCTTCAGACCCCTTTGCAGAGGCTACATTGCAGCAGTGCCCTCTCATAAGCTTGCCATATGCCATGGATGAGTGTGTTGAATAAGGATTTTGATTTTTCATTAACATGCCATGCTTGCAGTGCTGAGGAGCCCAAAAAAGGCAGTTTCCCCACTCACTACTGCTCTCACACCACTTTCTTCTGACCTGAAATCCCAGCTTTCTATTCACTGCAGCCTGTTTTAGACAAATAGAACACATACCCCACCAGCCTCTTCCAGATTTTACACTCTGGAGCCAAAACACCACTTTCAGCATAATAAGAAGTAACAAAAAATCATCTGGGACTCCGTCCTGCATGCCGGATCTACCATGAGAAAGTCATTATGTCACTGAGAATTATCACAACCAATTAGCAGTAAATAACAAAATAAAAAAAATCAGCAGGAGAAAGCTGTTATCATCATCATAAAAAAAAATTCAATGCATTGACAAGAATTAATCATTATTTTAAAAATATTAATTCAAAAAGTCATTTAGACACAAAGGAGTGTGTCCTATCTAGTTAGTCCCATGTCATGTGCATAAAACAGATGTTTATAAAGGTCCTGACTGATGTCACCTTTCAAGTACACTAAAATTCAAAAACACTGACTTAGGAGGGATTCTTTCCAGAAAGGGCAAGATATGTGACAATATGCAAAATACTATATTCAACAGCAGACTCTTTCAGCCTCTGCTTTAACAAAAAATCTGTGACTAAGCTTTTCTACTTTCACATTTCAGCACAAGACTTTCACAAATTCAATTATCTCCTTTTCTTGTGGGATCATATTATTTGGAGAAAGAGGATCCTGTGAACTGTTTAATAAGAAGCCTGGTTCTTGGAAGAAATTTTCCTTTTTCTCTTGAAGACCTGAAGTAGAGCTATTTCACAGCAGAATACAGAGCAAATGCATGACAAACAAAGGTCATTTAGCTATCAAAGATCAAAGCCCAGAGTGTGACAGGGATATTTCAAATTCTTTTGCCAGATTGAATCTTGAAAATCCATTTTTCAAATCAGAAAACACGTGTGTAGCTAGAGAATTACTGAATAAACAACCTTCACTTTGAAGAAATGGAAGAAAATGCCATTATATCAAGCGAGAGAATCTAGGTGAGGGGTGTGGGTAAGAGGCTGTGGGAACATTAAATTACAGCTTCTGGCTGGAACAGAACCCATAAAAGGACATGCACATGCTCCAAGAACAACTCCTCAGGCCAGCTGGGAGTAGAAAAAAGAAGAATAAAATACTGGTTCCTAAATGTTTTATTTAATTTTGAGGAAAATACTGACATGTTACTTGAATATTACCTTGCTAATATGTCAGCAATTCATCTTTGCAACAGCTCCGTATTACTATTCTAATTTAAAGGAAAACAAAGTAGACATAGGTGAGAATAAATGATGTGTGAAAATGAGATAAGGCCAGTGACAAAACCAGCATTAAACTTCTTACTAGCTCCAGCTTCAATATCTTAGGCATATCAGACAAAAACCTATTAAAGCATTTGCGTCTTTCATTAGTTCACTTAGGTATGATTTAAATACCATACCTTGAAACCAAACTTCAGAGTTTATACTGTCTATACCATCTTTGAAAAACACTGAACCATAAACAATCATTTCCAAAAAATTAGTCACTGTGAAATTTGAAACAGTAAGAACAGTCTGCCTTTGAAGGGGAGTAAAAAGTCTTTAGTAACACTACAGCCTTTTTTCTTTTTTAATATAAAAATTACGTGTCTCAGAAGTAATTATAAGATTAAATTTTCATACCAAGGTTTTGTCACCACCAAAGTGCTTTAAATTAAATGTGTAACCATGGGTTTCCACAAAGGAGTTTTTGCCCTGTAGTCAAGGGCATCCAAGTTTTATTCAAGCAGCATGTAACAGTAATGCTGCAACTTGTAGGGCTAAAGGTAAATTGAGAATGAACACTTCACCCAGTCAGAATTTCACTCCGTCCAAATTTCTGCATTTTCAAATCCATTTGGGGCGTATAAATGCCACACATTTATCCCCTTCCCAAGACACAGGTAGAAGGAATTACAAATTTGTCCATCATAATTTTCTACATAAACAAGTGAAAACTGTCTTTAAAAATTGCAATTTGGAAAGCTGTCAGACTACGGAATATTTGCAGAGGTAAACAGTAGTGCAACCAACTCATGCAGTGTGGTAACAGCACAGGATCGTGCCCATTGCAAGTTCCATGGCACCTGAGTACAACTTCAGACTTTCTCCATCCTACTTACTCTACACAATCCAGGAAGGGAAGGGTGTAGGAGGGGAGGACATGGCTGTTCAAGGGTGTTGAGTTGTTGGAGTGACACTTCCATGGACAGCAGCAACAAAAATGGCAGGAGAGAGCAGGGAGTTGGTGCTGGAAGGACCCCTCCTGTTCCCAGGGGATGACCAGGAAAAGGAACAAGGGAGAAGAAAGGCAACCACATGCACCTGCAGTGACCTGAACATCCTTGATCTTCCTGGCTACAAAAGGGTTCAAAGAGCCCCTTCTTTGGAGCCACAATGTTGTCATGCACTCTGCCACGCTCCTAACGCACACATAAGGTGTATGTGCCACAGCCATGTTCAGAGCCCAGTGTTAGGAACCTTTGATTGTTCATGCCACATTTGTCAATCTCTATATATGTGGGTTTAGCAATTCTCTCCCTCCAAAGCAAGACTGGCCTCCCCGTGTGCCTTGTTCAAGTAATATGAATCAGAATGTTCTGGTTTTTTGTGGTGTGTTTTTAACTGCAAGTAACCATCACACATGGATGTGTTGAGACTTTAGCCTCAATCTTAACTTCTGTATCAACACACTGGTTTTTTAGTCAGTTGGGTATGCAACACAGAATAGAACAGCAAGTGTTCTTAATCATAAGCAAGCCAGGGTTAATGAGAAGGGATTTTTCTCCATAGATTTGATCTGCCGAAGGTACATTCTATGAGAAGCAATCGTTCCACACCTGCAGCTATTCTGCTCAAACTGTCCAAAAACTACATGACTACAGTTGGTGCAGCAAAGAGCCTAATTTGAGAATCCTCCTGAGAGGCAGGATATGTTTATTCAGGCTCAAGAAACTATGATTTTTGATTACCTCATCTTGCTGGCTCAGCAGTTTGGTGCCTGCACAGGCTGAAGCATATGGGAACTTTCTGCAAGTCATCTTTGTTAGCTAATGGAGCTAGTGAACTGAAGAACAAGTCACCAGTAAATAACAGAGGAGTTTCCTTTCTTGTGTAAAGATTGGTACTTCCTGCAAAATTAGACTGAAGGATCCAAAAATTACTATAATTGCAATTTCTTGCTGCTATAGTAGATTTTACCTCATTCTCAAAAAAAAATCTTTAATAATTCATCAAAACACTAGAAAGGAGTTAGAGAACTCTAAAAAACTGCATGCTCCTGAAGCATGTGCCTCCTACTTCCCTTTGGAAACTCAGACTTATAGTTCAGTCCTTGAGCTATGCAGATATATAAGATAATGTAAATAGAAGAGAGTTTGTTTTCACTATATTCATGAAGACCTTGCTGAGATTTTTGTTACATTTCTGGAAAGTTCTGGAGTTTTTTTGTAAATTGTATTTTTAAGATTTGGGAGAGTTACATCAGGAGATATTCTTTCCATTTTCTACCTTGAATCACATGTTCTGCCCTGGGGCATGTGGCTATTCAGGACATTGAAGATTTTGGGCTACATTTACTTGAGCAACATTGGTTCAGCCTTGTATCACTTTCTTCCAGGCATGGTGCTATCTAAGCATCCACCAGGTCAGTTCTTTGGTAGACATGATGGGAAAAAGAAAACTTTTCATTACTGCATTGAGAGCAGTTTTCAAAAATCACTGAGCTCGAAGACTCACCTGAGCTCAAACCTGTCTCCTTACAATTTATAGTGGAAAACTGAAATAAATACACAGTCTGTAAAGCTTTAAGTAGAGGGCATTGTTTTCTGTTTGACAGAAACTGAATGTAGTTCAAAATTAATGGCTGAATGTCATAGCCTCCTTTTCGGCTCTTGATACACTTGAAATTACTTTCATTTCTAGAGACAACCTCATAAGTGAAAATCAATAATTTTGCCTTATTTTTATTTCCACGTTTTCCCATAAGAATTTTAAAAATTCAGCAGCATTTATGCAAAGTGTTATTCTTCACTTTCACAGAATCACAGGATACACTGAGCAGAAAGGGACACACAGCGATCATCAGAATCCAAGTCTTGGCCCTGCACAGCACCAGTCTCAAGAGTGACACCACACACCCAAGAGCATTCCCAAATATTTCTTGAACTTTGTCAGGCTGGTGGTGTAACCACTTCCTTGAGGAGTCTGGTCCACTGCCTGACCACCCTCTGGGTGGAGAACTTTCTTCTAATATCCAACCTAAACATCCCCCTGACATTACTTCAGGGGGAGGTAATGTCCTGTCAGGGAAGTGTGTCCTGTCACTGTCACAGTGGTGATATCACAGTAGAGAAGAAATCAGCGCCTGCCCCTCCTCTTCCCCTCACAAGGAAGCTGTAACTGCAGTGAGGTCTCCCCTCAGTCTCCTCTTCTCCAGGCTGGACCAACCAAGTGACCTCAGCCATTCATCACACAGCTTCCTCTCCAAACCTTTCACCATCCTTGTTACCCTCCTTTGACACTCTCTAACAGCTCAATGTCTTTTTTGTGTTGTGGCACCCAGACCTGCCCCCAGCACTCGAGGTGAGGCTGCCCCAGTGCAGAGCAGAGCAGGACAATCCCCTCCCTTGCCTGGCTGTGATGCTGTGCCTGATGCCCCCCAGGACATGCTTGGCCTTCCCAGCTGCCAGGGCACTGCTGACACATGTTCAACTTGTCATTGACCAGGACACCCAGGTCCCTTTCCTGCACTCATTTCTGCTTTCCAGCCTGTCATTCGTCTGTCTGTCTGCACATCCAGGGTTGCCCCATCCCAGGTCAGAACCCAGCACTTGCCCTTGCTGAATTTCATGCAGTTGGTGCCTGCCCAGCCCTCTCATTGTCAAGGTGTCTCTGCAGGGCCTTCCGGCCTTTGAGGGAGTCAGCTGCTCCTCCCAGTTTTGTATCATCTGTGGCCTTACTTAGTAACCCTTCCAGTCCTGTGTCCAAGGCATTTGTGAAGACAAAGAGCACAGAGCTGAGCATGGAGCCCTGTGGAACCCCCAGTGACAGGTCACCAGTCTGGTGTCACCCCATTCACTGTGACCCTTCTGCCTGGCCCCTGAACCAGTTGCTCACCCCTGGCATAATGTGTTTATCCAGCCACGTGCTGGACAGTTTGTCCAGAATGCTATCCTAGTCCCTTGCATTCCAGACTCCCAGACTGTGTTTTCTGCAGCACAGACAACAGGAGAGAGCTCTTCTTTACCTTTAGTTAGTTTTTTCCAGCTAGCTGAGCCAGGGAAGTTCCTCTGACTGTGGCTTTTCTTTTTTCTTGGAACTGATCAGCCTTGCTCTGGACTGAAATCCAGAAGAACACCGGGAGTTCCCACCTGTGGCCCACTGGGGCCCAGGATGTTGCATTTTCCAGCACTGGAGGGACTGATAGGGACTGAGCGAGCTGAGCTACACCCCACCAACAGGACTCTCTGAATCTGCCATCTCTTCAGAGCAGCAAGAGGCTCCACTGTTTAATATTATTCATTTTTCCATGTTAGTGAATACTTTACTTGTTAAATAAACAGTTTTTTCCACTTTTCTCAAAGGAGATTTATGTCTCCTGATCTGGTGGGGGAAGGGGCCACTTGAACTTGCTTTCTAGAGGGACTCCCTCAGAGGTTTCCTCCCAGATTGGTCTAAACCAGGACAGATGCTCAGACGGACAGTATTGAAAGCTTTACTGAAATCTAGAACAATTACATGCACTGGCTTCTCTTAATTGCCTAGGTGGATTGCCTGTAAATTGGTTGTAAAAGGGAATCAGGTTTGGCAAGCAGGACTTGCTTGACCCTGCTGTGACCAATGACTATATTCACCAGCTTCCCATTGGCTCAATCTCTCTGGATTCCCAACACCACTCAAAAATCATCATGAAAGACTTTGCGATGACATTAGCTAGCTCTTTAGGAATTCTTGCATGAATCCCATGAGGGCCCATAGATTTGTAAATGAAGCTGAAGCAGCTTTATGAAAAGAGGAAGGAGGATCATGATAACTTCCTCTGAAAATACATCTGGGTCTTCAAGGTGGCATACCAAGTTTCTGTGATTTGGATGCCCTGGATCCAGCCTTGACAATTTCAAACCAAAATTTTCAGGTCTGCAGCAGAATACCTGGAAGCCCATAGCTTTCACAGCTGCTGTCTCCCAACAGAAATGTCAGGAGCCAAATGGGGTCAGGAATTCCACTCTTGCAGCATCCAGATCTCACCTGCATAGAAAGCCAGGAAAGTTTGGTTTGGCTGGCTGTCCCAAACCTACATGCCTCCCTCTTCAGATCCAGAGTAAAACTACAAGATGGATTTTCACTGTGCTGGGAAAAGAAGTAACAACTGTCACAAATTTAGATATATTCTTTCAGAAACTCCTTTTAGCTTTGGGAAAAAATTGCTCAACAGAGCCAATTTCAAAAGAGGCTTTTTGTTGCATGAAATAATTTGCACTTTCTGATCAGAAGAATTGTAAAGGAATAAAAGGTGTCGGAACACATAAAGTGAAACAAATTTGATTGTGAAATGAATTTTCAGCACATGTTCAACTATTCTATTTCCAATATTAGTAACAATAAAGCAAACTTCTAGCACAACACAGAGTAAAGGACAGAACAGAAGCAATTTTAGAAGTAATTGGTTTTCAAATTAAACCTACACAAGCAGGATAAAGGTTCTGTCAAATACAGCCATGCACTAAACTGAAACTCACATTCTGTATATATTTTCATCTTGAAGGCCTGTTAATGGGAAGAAATGGTAAAAGTCAAGACTTGAAGTGCGAGAAGGCAGTTACTTTAAAGCCAGCTATGAATGTTTCACAGCTGAGTTTTAACTAAGCACCATTTTCCTTCCAAGTTTGAGAAGATTTGTACTCTGTCATGTTTTGTAGAGTTAGTTATTTGAGTTTTAGACTGCAGTCTGGAAATTACTACTGGAACCTTCTTAGAGACACATCTCATTTGTCAGACAAAAACGATAGAAATATGTGTCAAAAAAAAGCTGGATCTTGAAAGTCTTATTCACTTTTGTAGTCTTTATTTTCTTTAAACTTAAATCCTTTCCAAACTTCGTCCAGGGAAAGGATTTTTCATAATTAAAAAATCTGGGAATTTGACCAAACACAGGGCAGCTGGAAAATGAAGAGGAAAAGTAGCAATAACAATAAATTACACTAAATGGGTATTTCTAAATAAAGGGAGGAGAAAAGCAGGGAAATAAATCAGGACATTATTACATAATTTCTACATATATGTTTTTCTAACATTTTGCTATTTCCATGCATCCAGAAAAGATACAATTATCACACAATAGAAAGAAATTTTAAAAATTGTTTGCTCCTCTCTCTTTCTTGAAAGTCTTCCTGCAAAGCCATCTCAAGTGAGTTGCCACAAGTCTTCCTGCAACATTTGCATCTGTGAACAGCTGCAGAAACAAGGAATCTGCAGGAACAAGGGTGTAGCAGAATCTTAAAAACACTAGGAGAGTTAATAGGCAAAATAATCAGTGACAGGTAGAGCATACTTTGAAGAGAATGCATGAGAGAGAAACAGGACCAAGGAATACACACACTATGTGGAGGGAAGCATGCCTGCAGCACCGAGGAGAGTGGGAGCTGGTGGTGGGAGATTTCACTTCTGCAGATCCTGAGGTCAGTAACTTATGGTTGGGACATTCTCTGTGTAGAAGCAAGAAAATTTTTTTTTTTAAAGAAGTTATCACAGGACCTTGGAAAAAGTGCTAAATGGGAGAGAGAGGTTTAAGAGGTAAATTTATGCCATTTTGTGTTTATGCAACTGCCACACCTCTTCTGCATGAACTGACTGACGCTACAGAAAGTCAAGGTCTGGGACTGGAACCAGATCACGTTCGCTCAGTGGTGTACTGAGGGAGGGCTGTTTTGCTTGCTCTGATATGCCCATTCTCTCTTCACAGTGGTGTCCGCAGGTTTGCTACCAATCTTTGGAATGCAAACCAGAAGGTTACTCACAGTGCGTAGCTTTGGTGACTGAATGGTTAAGCTGTGAATATGTTTGCTCCCTCAACATTGCAAAGTAACACTCCAATATAACTATATCCCTCAAAAAGATATTACATGGCAGACTTTTAGCACTGCCAAAGACCAAGAAACTGAAAGAATCTCATCATAATATCACAAATAGATTTCCCATCTAGAGGAAGACCTCATCCCTGGTCTGAATATGCCAAAGATAGCATGTATTTCACTGTCTTCAACTGTGTGTAAGTAGATCAGAAAAGTGTAAGTATCT
This sequence comes from Melospiza georgiana, assembly GCF_028018845.1. Classification (NCBI taxonomy): domain Eukaryota; kingdom Metazoa; phylum Chordata; class Aves; order Passeriformes; family Passerellidae; genus Melospiza; species Melospiza georgiana. The sequence goes on from NC_080465.1 coordinate 13,132,936, forward strand.
ACAGGAGTAGTGGATTAGAAAATACAAACAAAACAAAACAGAACCAAAGAAATAACAACTAAACTAAAAACCCCAAGCAAATAAAAAAATCAGCCACTTGGGAGAAGCAAAGAAGCATAGCTGCCAAAAATCATACAAGCTGACCACAGACATTTTACACTCCAGCTTATCTTTATTTCACTGTATTTGCTGATTTCTGTACATACTGTCTGCTGCTTTAATTTCACTATTCTTCACATGATGCTGTCACATCAGGCTGAGGCTGTCAGGCCATGGCTCACAGAACACTTCTCCCAGTGCATTTCTTCTCCAATTGCTTGGGGAAATGACAGTGCTCTTGTTCAGAGACAGCCAGCTGTGGCCTGTTCTGCCCTAGAGCTTTCTTCCAGCCTTCTCAAGGATTTATTCTCACCAGATACAAAAACTTTTATAATGCTCTGGACCTGTAGCACTTGATTTGGGCAGGTCTTACTCAGATTTCATTAGGATGATAAAAAAAGAGCTCAAATCTACGTTTGAAACTTAAAGTCTCCCTCTCTTTTTCTTCTCTCTCTCTCTCTCTCTCTCTCTCTCTCTCTCTCTCTCTCCCTTTTGGTGTCTCCCTCTCTTTCTCTCTGCCAATTTTATTTTTCTCCTTTTCTTTCTTAGGATGCCATTAGCAGAGCTGTAAAGAGTCACTATGTTGTTGCCAGGAAAAGATCTTTGTGCTAACCTCTGTATTCAGAATGTGAACATTAGAGGACTGCCAGCCCTTATGCTGATTCCTGATGCCTGGCACCTTGCATTGAATAACCTCACTGTAAAGCCAATACAAAACTCTCCAGTAACAATATTTTAATCAACTTTGCATTCCACTTGCAGTCCTTTCAGTTACAACTGAGATGGACAGTTACATAATTGAGATGGAATGAGAAACTTATCTGTTTCATGGGAAATTAGTAATGTACCAATTTTTTTTTTTTTAAATCTTCATGTAAACCATTATGAGCCTGTCTGAAATTCTACGTATTAGTAGCAAAACTTGAAATTACTTCAAGAAAATGACTGTAGCGAAGTGCATATTTGTAAATTTTAAATAAGAAAGCGCGATAATTCAAAAATTTTTAGACTTATGTGGTATTTTGACCCTGATATGCTCCTGAAAAAAAAAGATTGTTTGCTTATCAGTCTTTAAAAGTTATATTTGTAATACTTTTGCACAAGATCCTATATCTCCATATGTTAGAGATGCACACTCCAGACAGCATGTATACTGCATCTTTTCTAATCCAAGTACATGGGAATACTACACAGTCAGTAATTTTGCAAACTACTATTACAGCAATTTATTTTTCCTATACTACTGCAAGAAATGTGACATGACTTGTAAGATGCAAAGGCAGAGGAAAGATTACTGTCCTGCACTAAAGATCTAACACAGTAAAGAGAAGCGATCTTGTGAAAATTACTGTATTCTTTTGAGTATTGCAGTCAGCACAGTCCAATACAGCCTTTCTACATCCCTACCATAAGCTCATTAATCATGCTCTCCCTAAAAGAACAGCCCACATAGTGTGTCATCTTTCATCAAATTCAAAATTACCTATTTATCCTTCTGACAATGAACAGGCAAGAACTACAAACGAATTCTAAACTTGCCAAGAGTATATTCCTAAGCTCCCAAGACAATGTTCTTGTCTGGATATAAGACTATTTGAAAAAACCAGAACTCTTAAGTGTCTTTCCCAGAGCATGAAATCTGAGATTATGATGTATTTTATCTCATGACATTAGAACATTGTCACAGTATTACATAGGCATCATAGTGGACAACTTCAAAAGTGACGAGGTTCTTAAGGATAAAGAAAATTCCCATGTAACTGTTCCGAAATAACAAAAGCTGTATATCAGCATACTGATTTTGTTGAAAGAAAGACTCCAAAGCAGCTTTCAAAGGCCCACTCAGCATCTGTCTGCTACTTTAAACACCAAAATTTTGACAAAATCTGCCCCTAGAGTTCATACTACTTTCCATTTCAATCTGAGTAAGCCTACTTAGAGAAAATAGGCAAAAGTCTCCCACAAAGCACTATTTTTAGGTAGGATTCATTACGTAATCACTATTTTCCTCAAACAATATGTCAGTGGTGGCATCCTGGCAGATTGCATGAACTGCCTTTATTCTCAGTTATGACAGTATAAATCAGAAATATCTCCACTGACCTCATTGGAATTCCAGGAGTAAAGGACTGGTGAGCTGACTTCTTGGCATCTGCTTACAATCGCTTTTATTAAACCCTCTGTGCATGTAAAAGTAACCAAGTTGTTCACAAGGACGGGAACAGAACAGGTATAATTAAATATTGCAGAAGTATTCCAGGTCACACACACAAAGTCATTCCTCATTTTTCAAACAATTGTCACAGAGTGAATGGGAGAAATTGCAAAAAACCCCTTGTTTTCTTAAGCTGAAAGATCAAACTATTGAAGGAATAAAAAAGGTAAGGAAACTAGAAGACATATAGATGTAATAAATCATGACAAAGTCAATGTAAAATTACTGGCATACATTTAAAGAATACTGAATACTAAAAGAAAAGTTGAAGAGATGTTGCTGACACCAAATTATTGTTAGTTCAGCAATATGCATGGATCAGCTGCTGTAAACATTTTGCCATCCAAACCCAAAATAGGGGGTATAGAAATAGCAGTCAAGTGGTCTGAGGTGACTCAGGGCAGCCAGAGAGGATTTCCTTTAGCAGATTTACAAAGACATATCTTCATCAATGATAAGCAAACAGCTGCAGTAAATGAAACCTCTGCAAGTTTGCACCAAGGTGAGTAGTGCAGCTGACGCTCCTGAGAGATAGGATGCCATCCACAAGAATGTGGACAAGTTTCAGGAGTGAGCCCATGAGAACTTCCTGAGGTACAACAAGACTGTATGCAAGGGGTGGCACCTGGGTTGGAGCAATCCCCAATATCAGCAAAGGCTTGGGAATAAGGAGATTGACAGCAGCCCTGACGTAAAGGACTTGAGGGTCCTGGTGGATGAGAACCTGGAGGTGTCTTGGCAACACACACTCACAGCTCAGAAAGTCAACCAGGCTGTTCCAGAAGCACTGTGGCCAGCAGATCAAGGGAGACAAATTTATCTCTCTGCTCTGCTCTAGCAAGACTCGGGGTGCTGCACCCAGCACCCCAGAATGCTACACCCAGCTCTGGGGGCCTCAGCACAGAAAAACCTGGACCTGCTGGAGTCCAAAGGAGGGCCATGAAGATGGTCAGAGGGCTGGAGCACCTCACTTGAGGAAAGACTGGAGAAGAGAAAAGTCCAGGAAGACCTTATTGCCACAATTCAGTGCTTACAGGGGGCTTTTGAGAAAGGTGGAAACAGACTTTTTAGTAGGACCTAATGCAACAGGACAAGAATAGATTGAGTCTCCAGATAGGTGAAACACTGGAACAGTTTGCCCAAACACACTGCAGATGTCCCATTCCTGGAAGTGTTCGAGGTCAGGTTGGATAGACCTTTGAGCAACTTGGTCTGATTGAAGACGTCCCTGATCATTGCAGGAAGGTTGAACTAGGTGAGTTTCAAAGGTCTGCTCTAACCCAAACTATTCCATGACTCAGTGTCAAGGGGAAAGTAATGAAGAGGATGATGATGATGATGATGATGATGATGATTACTATTCTCTTATTATTAATGACTGTAAAATTCATTAATAACTATTCAAAATTATTTATAAGATCATGTCACTCAGTAAATGACAGTTAAAAAATAAAGGGCCACTTTCGCCCTGCATCATCTTCTTCTGTCCTACTTCATTTTCAAATAAACCCATATTTTGTTGTCCTCTTATCATGTAAAGGAGGGCCAATTCTTTTGTTGTAACTAGGATTTTTCAGAATAATAATTAGTCTCAGAACTCTGCGACCAAGATTGCCCATGAAATTGTAACACCCATGAAAACAGTTTTCTCTTTTTTTTTCAGAAATTATTTGTAAAGTTTTCAGCAACTCTCCTAATAATTCTGTTGGTGTTAGATGGGAAGAGAGAGATTACACTCATGTTTCTCTGAATTTCTGTTGCTAACAAGAATAAAGTAGAAACAAACCCCAATTTCTAAAATCATAACAAAGTATATTAATAGCTTCAGAAAAGTAATTTTTTAGCAGAAATGCCAGATTTTAATGAACTTTTCAAAGCAGACCAAGCCATCCTTTCAAATGTTGGACAAGTCTACTTTTCAAACAGAATTTTGAATTTCAGAATTGTGATCTTCAGATTTGCCTCAAAATTCCAGTTTCTGTGCTTTTTCTGCAACAGGTAAAATCTTCATGTTGGAAACTACATGGTCCACACATATGTTCGATAGTTGTTGACCTTGAAAAGAGCATATTAACCCTCATAAAGTTCTAGTTCCAATAAAGAGTGTATTTTGAAATCATGAAAAGAAAAAATATCACCTTTGAAACTATACTTTGAAATATAATCTCTTTTAAACATTACTTTAGAAACTACATTTGACCGTGCCATCGAGAATTTAATTAGGATATTTCACAGGTAATGACTTTTTATTTTCCAGTTCAACCATCCATAAAATGGAATCCTCTGTGTGATTACTGAAGCATTTGTAATTAGGCTTTTCTTTACAACTAAGCAGAAGACGCACAGAGTAAGAAATAACACTTTCAAATTTTTGTGTCCTCCAGCTTTAGAGAGAAAGCATTGTCGTGAGGTAAGCATGGAATTGCCCCTTTTTGCAGAAAGTGACTGTTCAGACAATGAAATCTGTGACTAGTGACCAGAGAAACAGTGCTTGTACTAAAGAACGTTTTCCCGTGTTGCTGGATGGGGCATGACTACCTGTTGGACAAAGTGCTGCGAGGAAGTGTGCCTTGCCTTCAATGAGAGAAAAGGATGAGAATCCACAATAGAAAAGCCAACTCCCTGAACACAAGTTTATTCCAAAACCTGTCAGAAATGCACATATATGACAGCCTTTCTCATAGGTGAGAATGAGTGGTTTAAACTGTTACTATTTCTTGGTTACCTGATACCTGCTCAAGGTCTGATTGGGAATATGGTTTAAAACAGTTTTACCTCTCAGAAATCTGCTGTCTTCAGCAAGTTCTGTCTTCAGCAAGTTCTTACTGATTCCCTTCGTTTAAGAGTCATACCACTGATTACTAAAGGTCCCCATAGTGACAAATGTAGCCTTTATCAACAGACACTGAAAAATCAGCAAAGAGGAAGAAGCCAGGAATGAAAGTTTGGCAATGCATCCAATCAGCAACAGTAGATACCTGTCAAAAACAGAAACATCCAAATCTAAGAGTCCACACCCAGAACACAATGTACAGTGGGCTATCTGACCCTGATACCTGCCTCTGACACTGACCCTGACCTGGACTTATCCCACCCCCAGCCCACCTCCTTTTCAGCGGGATCTCTGATCCATCTGTCTGGCTACTATGCCTGATATCCCACTCATCTTCCTGTATGGAGCAGTGGGCTCTCACTGCCCTCTGTCACAAAGAAGGTGGGTGAAACTGAGCGGATAATGAGCCATAAATCATGGAAATTAAAGAAGGACACACATAGACAGTGGCCAGTGAGGAGGCAATCTGATATCTTATTTTGCACCCACAAACATCCTCAAAAGACAGATATGGAAATCTTTTTCTCTTAATGCATGAAAGGAAGTTGTTGGAGGTATTTTTTCTGGTCTTAATAAGACTTCTTATGTTGTGTCTCACAACATCCTTCTGGACAAGTTACTCAACTGTGGGATGAGTAGGGTAAAGGTGTACTGGCTATAGAACTGTCTAAATAATAGCTCAAAGGACGGCAGGGAATGGAGCTACTAGTGGCTGGAGACAGCCTCTGGAGACAGAAGGGCTCCTCAGGGCTCTATTCTAGGGCCTGTGCTGTTCAATATATTTGTCAATGACCTGGATGCTGGAGCTGAATGCGCCATCAGAGAGCTTGATGATGAGTCCAAACTGGGAGGTGCTATTGACTCTCTCATGGGACAAGAGGCCTTCCAGAAGGCTCTAGATAGATTGGTGCATTGAGCAACCATCAAGAGCATGAAATTTAACAAGAACAGACACTGGACACTGCCTCTGGCATTGAGTAACTCCTAGCACAAGCACGAATTGGGAGTGGCTGGAGAGCAGCCCTGCAGAAAGGGACCCAAGGGTGCTGGTTGGTGGCAGGCTCAGTGTGAGGCAGCAGTGTGCCAGGGCAAACCCCAGCAAGAGCTGCATCAAACACAGCACAGCAAAGCAATAGTTTTTTTGTTTCTTTATTGTTGATATACTACTCCATGTTACCTAGGTATTTTTTGTGATTGTTTTGTATTTTGTTTTTTCTTAAGCTTACCCTGTACTTCTAATGTCACACTTACTTATCTGACCCACTTTTCACTTCCCATACATTTTGCTTCCTATCCTGAAGCCAATGAAATTTTGTCTTTAAAACAGGCTTTATCTTTGTTCTGCTATGGGGTGCTTTTCACATGTTCATTTTTGAATTAAAGTAGCCATGATCACTGTGAATTCAGCATTGTGTCTGTGTGTGAGTCTTATTCTGAGCACATAGACCAGACAGCAATGTTCAGAAAATCTAAGAACTCTCCATCTTTTAACTGGACCTCTGTAGGGTCTGTGTTGGAGATAGGCACCAATGTGCTCGGGCACACGTGCTGGAAAAAGTGCATCACAGAGTAGCAGATGCTTAGGAAGCTTCTGTACCACAGAGGATGCAAAATTGGGCTTGGTCCATTCCAGTAGTGGATGGGTACTAACCAGAAATCTTGTGCATTCTTTTATCCTCTATAGGTGACTCAAGACTTCTTTTCCATCTGATACGTGTATGGTCTCAGGAATCACAAATGCTCATTACCTTTTCCTGTTCTGAAGCACAAAGCTTTTACACTGATAGACAGACAGGGTCTTGAAGGAATTCAGCACTTCATAACTATTCTTATTTGGAAAAGTTATTTTCCTTCCAGACAAAAGATGGAAAAATTTTGACCCACATAATACACAATAACCACTGTCATTGTATTACTTAAAGAAAAGGTTAGAGTATTTAGGAAAACTGTCCTATTGGTATTATATTTCTACCCTGGAAAGGAAAGGAAGTAGAGTCTTAGACTGTCTGGGATGAACTTTCCTTAAATTAGCCCTGCATGGCAAGAAAACCCATTAACCCTAGAGTACAAAAATGACTGCATCATTCATCATAGATCAAGGCTTGTAGTTTTCAAGGTTTCCATTCTAAAAATACAACAATTTAATTAGTATTATAAACTGTGCAATGCTTTACTGACATCTATTTAATATAAAAGTGTCCAGATTTTGGTATGATAAATATCCACTCATTGTCTAATATCCAAAGGCATCCATAGCTGCTCATCTGTCTCTGTACAAACTGTGATAGAATTTATAATATAAACCATTATTATAGGGATGATTAAGTACAAGGAGATGAATCCTACTCTCTGTGCAGGGGTGTAAATGCAGTGCAACACCATTAGCTCATATGTCATTGCCCTACAATTTAATAGGAAGGCATCATCATATTTTCAGTTACAGACACGCTAGTAGCAGAGATAAAGAGTGTTGCCTGTAACCTAATGATTTAAAGACACCCTCATCCAAAGTCCTTCTTCTTGCCCAAATGCCATATATATTAAATATAGAGTGTTGCCTGTAACCTAATGATTTAAAGACACCCTCACCCTAAGTCCGTCTTCTTGCCAAACGCCATATACAATAAATATAGAATCATCAAACTCACATGTTTTGGGCTGGAAAGGACCTTTAAGGGTCATATAGTCCCACTTCCCTGCAATGAAAAGAGTCAACTTTCACTAGATCTGATTGTACAAATACCCAGTCCAACCTATTTTGAACACTGTCATGGATGGGGTATCCGCAGCTCCTCTGGGCAACCTGTTTTAATGTCTCACCACCCTGTTGCAATTGTTGGGTGCAGCTGCCAGTCAATTCCTTCTCCACAAAATCCTTACATCTGCAATTTAGAGGTAAGAATGTTGTGGATCTTATCAAAGACCTTACAAAAATTCATGTAGGTGACATCCATAATTCTTATCTGATCCAAAAATGCAGTTTATCAGCATTTGTTTCCTATAGCAGCATGAGAGTATAGCTGGTTGCAATGGTTTGGCCATAATTATGAACACTGCTGTACAGTACCAAGAACTTCCAGGACATCACTGCAGAGCACATCCTATCCCAAAGATAGGTTAATGCAGGCACTTCCAAAATTTTCCTATTTGTCATTATGAAACCATTACTAGAATGAAATAAAAAAATATTCCATAAAAACTTGTTTTAGAAAATCCACATAATTACTAAGTTAAAGCCTTATTTTTGCTAGGCCTGCAATAAAATTTTATTAAATTCTGTGGAAATCATCGTTTAGCAGAGAGGAATCTGTGGACATAATAATTCTAAATATTTATGCTGGTTCTCTAACAGGTTCCAGAAAGTTCTGTTGGCTTTTGGTAACAATTAGAAGGCTTGATAATAAATTTTTGCTTTTTTTCCATTAACAATTAGAATGCTCTGTTTGCTGTTAAGGAAAATCACCTACATACAGAGTGAGTAGGGGAATCTCAGAATGACTGAAAATTTAGGCAAAATACAGTCCGATTGAAGTAAGCAGTTCATTTTCAGTGAGCAATCCATTTTCATAATTATGGTCATATAGTTAAATCAAACAAACAGAAGAGCAGAACTTCTGCACTGAAACTACTGGAATTTTAGAAAATATTAATGAAAAAACATTCCAAAAATAGCTTCAAAAATGCATTTGAAGGTAAAATTATGCAGGCAGTGCTTTCATTTATAAATCTGTGTTCTTCCACCTCTAGAAATGGAGATATCTTGCATTTTTTGCTGTATCTCCCATCTGCAAAAATCAGGCTTCAGATTAGCACCACATAACACTGTAATTTTAAAACATGTGTTCTATAGGTGTACTGTGTGCAGAGTTAAAAGTACTGTTCATAATCTCCAAAAGAACTTCAAAAACCAGAATTCGTTACTCCTGTAAGCAAGAAGTGCAAAGAAATCTGTAACCTTTAGGTTTTGAGAAAAGTAGAGTAGTACAGTACAAATGTACGACACCACTTTTGGATATAATATTTTCCATACAAATGGTAATGTCACACAATCTCTTCACACACAGAATGAATAAAGGAAAGTTATTGTATGCTGAACACATTTCACTTATTTACTTATGACTAAAAATGTAATCACTCTACAGATGAACAGAAAGCATGGAAGATTTTGTTATGCTACCTTGCAAAAGATAGGAAACAGGCAACACATCAGTGTCTCAGAAATGAAGCTTTACCATCTGTATTGTTTTTTGAGGAACATTGTGTTGAGGGCTAAGATGCTACTCTACCTCAGTTGTAATGCACTTTAATTACTCATGGTGCAGATCCCAGACTGCTCCTCTGTATTCAACCACCACCCAGTAGAGAAAATAATGTCACTAAGTGAGGAGATGGTATTGCTTGTTGTAGTTAGCAAGTGTTCGCAAATAGATGTCTGAAAACAACAGGAAGAACTAGCATTGCTGAAAATAATGTCCAGAAAAAGAAAAAAAGAAAGAAAGATGGGGTAAATTATTGCCAGCACAATAACTACTTTGAATAACAAAGGAAAGCTGCTTCTCACGACTGCTGTGGCAATGCGAAGAGAATTCCAACTCACTTGACAACTAACAAAGACTTTGGACTGATGCCTTTACTGTCTTCCCTTGACAAAAGCTGATGTCCTGGTCTGACCTTGTTTTTGAAGCAGGCTAGGCTCAAATAATGCATGGAATAATGCATGCCAATATTTTTGCAGAATCACTGGAGGAGGTATGAGGATAAAAAATAAATGAACTATTATAGAGCATTTCATATCCTAATTAAAAGCAATATAGCACCAGGTCTTATTCCCTAACAGACCTGAGCGTCCCCGAAGCAACAGAAGGACACTTACAGGCTTTACTGGCATTCTGAAAGGGAAACAAAACTTCTCCAGGCCCAGTTGGATTTCATGATTATCAAACCAAATTTCTGGAACAGGACACTGCCTACAGAGTTCACCACTTTGTAAACAGATGTAAATATGAGCTATTCCTTCTGATGTTATTGCTCAGTCGTCTGAACTAGGACTTGTCCTCCGACAGGTGAAAATTGTGTTCTCCAGATCAGGTGTGCCAAGGTATCCAGCTATCAGGTTGGCAGACCTGGCCTGAACATTACCACCAGGGCATTATCATCTGTTCTGTATCTCCTGCTTTACTAATGAGTCTTTCCACTCTTATTAAGACTCTTGACTACTTTGAAATCATTAGATCACTTTATCAAGAGAAGTGTGTTAGGCTAGACAGAGAAGCTTTCACTTCAAAAACATATTTTAGGCGTCTTCTGTGTCAGGGAAGAGAATTAGGAGCACCTTCACACCTTTTAAACATAGAAACATATTGAAGTTTCAAGTACTCATTAATGCAGAAAATGCAATCTCCTTTTATCAGGTTTTTCAATTGAAGAGTTTTATACCAAATGAACTTATTTTATACCCTTTTTCCCAGGCACAGAGACATATTTGAATAAATAGTTCATTAACCTATTTTTAAAAGTCTGCAAAGCTGGAAAGAAGCCAGGAGGATTTTAATGCAGTATTTTAATTTTTATTGGATTCCAATATTTGCCAGTTTTCCATTTTGTTGCTTTATTATAACTCTTGAATTCTTACATGGCTTCAGAGCTTTAAAAAATATCAATAACAAATGCTTTTAAATCATTAATGGTTCTGAATTAGACTCATTTACAAAAGCATAATTTTATAGAGTTAGATTGAAATTGTATGGTGGTAATTTCATACAGAATTGAAATCCTTATTCTCCTAAATTTTCTTCTCAAAAGTCAACAACCTGCTTAGAAGAGGTGGATGAGAATTTAGAAATAAGGATGTTTTTACTTAAAGGCCCATAAAGTGTAAGCAATACAGAAATCTATGCTGTACAATGCTACTAGAACTAAAATGTTGTTTCTACATCTGAGGCTTAGACAACCTCTAGCAAATTCTCAGCCTTTGACAAGACTAGAAACTATGTTATCAGATTAAAAGTGCAAGTTCCAGTCAAACTATGAACTTTGAATAGGAGCTGAATGAAACAGATCACATAATCCAAACTGATATTTACCAAGGGTCAGAAATTCCTATGGCTTTCAGAAAGGAAAAGAAAAGAAAAGTGTATGGACTTTGGAAGCAAGATCAGGCTACATGGGATGATTACAGAAGTGTTGTTTGACACAGTAGGGAGAAAATTCATGTGGCCTAAACTTAATTTCAATCATTCTCACTTTAGTTCATGATAATATTGTGTAGGTTATATGGGAGCTCTTGTAAAACGCTTGAAAGACAATGAAGTCATCAATCAAAGCCAGGATGTGTTCCTGAAGGGCATGCCTTCTTAAGTTACTGTCTAGTGGACAAAGGGAAGGCAGTGGATGTGGGGCATTTTATTTTTAGCAGAGTTTTTAGTACAGTCTGGGACACTTTCCTTCTGGACAAAATGTCGAGCATACAGGTGGACACATACACAATATAATGGTTGAAAAATTGGATGAAGGATTGTGTTCAAAGAGCTCTAGTAAAGGGGGTAACTTTTGGCCATGGCCAGACACTGGTGGTGTTTTCAGGGCTCTCAGCATAGTGCTTTTATGGTTTTTTATGTCAGATACCTGGACACAAAAGTGAAATGCACTTTAAGTAAGTTTGCAGGCAATACTAACCTAGGAGGAGAAACTGGTTGCCTTGAGGGTAGAGATGTCTTACAAAGAGAGATATTTAAAAGATTAGAGTGCTGTAAGATCACCAGTCATATAAAATTTAACAGCATGTCTCACTTTGTACCTGGGAGAATGTAATGGAAAATGCATGTATAGACTGGGCAACCAGACTCTAAGGCGCAGCCCTGTAGAAAGGGATAGAGTAGTTTTGGTCGATGGTTGTTTTGATGGGAGTCAACAATGTGCTCTAGCAGCCAAAAGGCCAAGAGTATCTTGGGGTATGCCAAGTGCAGTAAGCTAACTGGCCAAAAGAGGTGATTGTCCCAATGTACTGGTGCAGCCTCATCTTGAGTACTGTATGCAGTTTTGGATTCCCCAAAATTAAAACAAAATTACAATGTGTCCATAAGAGGGCAACAAACATGTTGAAAGGACTAGAGAGCAGCTGAGGATGTTAGGTTTGTCCAGCTTATTGAAGTGTAGGCTAAGACATTATCTCATTGTTGTCTACACCTTTGACATGAAGGAAAGCAGAGACTGAGATGCTGAATTCTTCTATCTTGTGTGTGCTAAAAAGACTTGAGGGAATGGCTTTAAGCATCAGGGAAAGTTCAGATTGGATATGGATGAGTATCTTCCTCACAAAGAAGGTGGAAAGCACTAGAAATAGTCAAGGCTCCAAGCTTGGTTTTCTTGAAATGGTCAGACATAACTTTTTGATATATAAGCCTGTGATCTGTCCACAGAGCAGGTGACCAAAGCATTTATTTATTCAGCAGTAGCCAATCATTTTATTTAGACTGTGCATTGCTGATGTCCTTTCATAACTAAATGCTTCTTCTGCTGTAGAGTCCAGCCCTACGCTTCACTTGAAGCTTAGCAGTGCTACCTGTTTCAAATCTCCAAGTCATAACGCATCTTTGAAGATCTCTTCATCCTGCAGAATCTAAGTACACAGCACAGTTAATGGGTTTCAATTTTTGCTTGTGTTGTCAAATTGATTGTCCAGGCATAGAAGGTGTGTCCTGGCCATTTGGACAGATGGCAGACAGTGAGAGATTCTTGACATTCCTAGTATGTACTAAGTTCGGCCATATAATGGCTGTTTCTTCTTCTTCTGTTTTCTGATAAATGCCTACTAAATAATTTCTCCTGTACCTTACATTCATCACCTGTACTGTAAGGTTCAATATCCCACAGCTCTCAGCAGTGCTAGGAAATTATTGTTATCTGCAAACTTCTCTAAGGTTCTTGAATGTAAGATGCAATGGAAGCATGACACAGAAGTTAGAGGAGGGAAGTCCTCTGGATAAAAGTTTTACTTTAAAACATTACAGTGATTATTACTTTATCTGCCTTGCAGAAAAACAATTTAATAATTTCCATAGGAGAATGCATTGATGTGTGCGAACACTCAAAAGAGAGGAATTCCCTTTCAACTACATATTTCTGCTTATTAGTTAGTAATCCTTTAATGCTGGTGGTGTTACTACTTTGAAGAACAAGTGCCTACAGGCAGATGTCATAACTTGAAAAGAAGTGTCAAGGGACTCAGCGATTTCTGAAGACAAGTGAACTCAAAGAGGAGAAGAGAAGGATTTGATTTAGGACACACATATCAAATGTGGCTGTTCATAATTCTATTTATGTTAGTAGGACTAATGTGCTTCAGCTTGCCAGCTGTATTTAAAACTAGCAAAACACATTGCTCACTCTCAAAACATGTACATCCTTTCCCTGTGAGCTGCAGGGAAAGGGCTCCAAAAGCAGCACTTGGACAAAGAGCAGCAGACCACAGGAACAGGGAAATGAGGAACATCTGGATAAGATATAATTGCAAAGTTAAGCAGCTTCCAGTCTATTATTCTCATGCAGTGAGCAGAGAAACTGTGGTACTAGTGGTAGAAAGCTGGCATCTTTTCTGTTTGGACAGGTATAATAGTTTAACCCCAGCCAGCAACTAAGAATCACACATCCATTTGATCTCTCCCCTCTCCTCCAGAGGGAAGGGCAGCCAAAGGAAAAAAAAATTAAACTTCATGGCTTCATATAAGAACATTTAATTATTGAAACAAAATAAAATTTAATAATACTCCTAATTACAAAAACAATATTAATGACAAAAATAGCAATAATACTAATACTTCTAATAACAAATAATAATGCTAATAACAAAACAATAATGCTAATGACCAAAATAGCAGAAATTACAATAATACTAATGATAACAATAACAACAATAATAATTTTAATGAAAAGGAGAGAGTAAAACTCAAGAGAAAGAAGTGATGCACAATACAATTGTTCACTACCCTCAATAGTGAACAAGAGTGAACAGTGGTGATGCCTAACCCAGAAAGCACTTGGCCCCTTTCCACATAACTCTCCCTCATTTATATACTGGACATGGTGTTTTATGGTATGGAATATCTTTTTGGCCAGATCAGGTCAGCTGTCCTGTCCATGGTCCCTTCCAGCTTCTTGGGCACCTGCTCACTGGCGGAGAATAGGACACTGGAAAGTAGTAGACTCAGAGTAAACACTGCTCAGCAATAGTCAAAAGCATTGCTGTGCTATCAACATTATTCTCATACTGATTTCAAAGCATGTGTCAGCATGTACCAGTTACTAAGATGAAAACGAAGTCCATCACAGCCAAAACAAGGATAGTATCCACCCCTGATTCCATACAATTTACTTCATACCAGGTCCAACACTTTCTAATAACACATCACCTTTTTGTCTCTTGGTATTTATACACACAGATATAATTTCCTTAGTCTATGGACCATCCCCATAAAAGTCCAATTAGTTAATTTAGACCATGACCTTGGACTCAATCTGTCAAAGCTGCCTAGGTCAGTATACAGAAGATGTTTGGGCTGTATTTCCACCCTGGGGGACGTGATTTCAGCTGTACTAGACACCCCTCTAAGTGAAGGCTGTGATCTTCACTCTGCCATCAAAGGGATTGAGAAAGATGCATCATCGATTTAAATTTTGGTACCACTGGGTTACCTTTACCTTTAGCAGTTCTTATGTTTCAGTTCCAGCATGTCTGGTATGGCCATAGTCAGTGATGGCATGAATCACAGAATCACAGAATCACGGAATCATGGAATCACAGAATCACAGAGCGGGTAGTGATGGAAGGGACCACAGTGGGTCATCTGGTCCAAGGGCCCTGTGCAAGCAGGACATTTTTAGAGCACATGGCACAGGATTGTGTGCAGACAGTTCTTGAATATCTCCAGTGAGGGACACTCCACAACCTCTTTGGGTAACCAGTTCATTACGGGTCACCCACACTGTAAAGAAGCTCTTCCTCACATTCAGGTGGAACTTCCTGTACATCCTTTTCTGCCCATTGCCTCTTGTCCTATTGCTTGGTAACACCAAGAAGAGGCTGTGTCCATCTTCTTGACACCCTTCCTTCAGATACTGACAGACAATGATGTGGCCCCTCTCAGCCATCTCTTCTCAACATTGAACAGGCCCAAGGCCCAGCTTCCTCAGCCTTTCCTCATAAGAAAAATGCTCCAGTCCCTTAAATCATCTTCAGAGTTCTCTGCTGAACACACTCCAGGAGCTCCATGTTTCTCATGTACTGAAGTACTCAGAACTGGACAGAGCACTCCAGATGTGGCCTCACAAAGGCCAAGGTGAGAGGCAGGATCACCTCCCTTGACCTGCTGGCCATGCTCTTCCTAGTTGCACTCCAGGTTATCACTGGCCTTGGCCACCAGGCCACTGCTGCCTCATGGAGCGCTTGTTGTCCACTGGGACCCCCAGCTCCTTCTCCACAGAGCTGCTTCCCAGCAGGTCACCCCCAGGCTGTGCTGGTGCCTGGGGTTGTTCCTCCCCAGCTGCAGGACCCTGCACTTGCCTTGGCTGAATTTCAGACGGTTCCTCTGTGCCCATCTCTCCAGGCTGCTGAGGTCCCTCTGAAGGGCTGCACAGCCCTCTGGGCTATCGGCCACTGCTCCCAGCTCTGTGTTGTAAGTGAAATTGCTGAGGAGGCCTCTGCCCCTTCAACTGGGCCCAGTATTGAACCTTGAGAGATACCACCATTGACAAGCCTCCAACTAGAGCCTGTGCCACTGATTGTGACTCTGGGATCTGCCGTTCAGCCAGTTCTCAATTCACCTCCCTGTCTGTTCATCCACTCTCCCTGAGCCCCTGAACTTGTCTATGAGGACATTGTTAGAGACAGTGTCAAAAGCCTTGGAGTTGCTGCTCTCCTCTCATCCATCCATGTAGTTGTTTCATCGTGGAAGGCAATGAGGCTGGTCAAGGATGATTTGCCTTTAATGAATCCGTGCTGACTACTCCTGATCACCTTCTTGTCCTCCCTGTGGATAGAAGTGGCCTCCAGAATGAGGTGCTCCATCACCTTTCCAGGGACTGAGGTGAGGCTGACTGGCTGATAGTGCCCTGCATCCTCCTTTTTACTTTATTTGAAAACTGGGGGGATATTTGCTTTCTTCAGTCCTTAGGCACTAGTCCTGATCTCTATGACCTTTCAAAGTTAAGGAAGCATAGCTATGATGTCCCTCAGCTGTCTCAGCACTCCTGTGTGCATCCTGCACATAGGACTTGTAGATGGCAAGTTTCCCTTGGTGTTCTCCAACCCAAACCTTCTTGACCAAGGAAAATTCTTCCAGCATTTTTTTACCCTGGTCTTCTAGGTCAGAGATTTGCTGCTGGCTGGTCTTGCTAATTGTGACTGTCTGAGACAGCCAGGACACGGCTTTGACCCAACTGGTCAAGGAAACAAAACAACCTTCACCAGTGTCCAATAACCAAATCACTTTTGGTAAACAATCTCCATAACACATTCCACATGTGCAAAACAAGAGGAGCAGTGAATAGGGGTAAGAATTGTTTCCTCTTCTCCTCTGAGGTTCTCACTGCCTTCCCTAGGAAAAATCCTGGAAGAGAGAATTATGTCTCTCTCTGTTCAAAGAATGTGAATACCACAGCCAGTGAAGACCAAAACAAAGGCATCATTCAGTAACTCTGCCTTCTCTGCATCCTGTTACCATGGTCCCCTAGGCCCACATTATCCTTTGTTTTCCTTCTGTTATTGATGTATTTGAAAAAGCCTTTCTTGTTGTTCTTGACATCCTTGGTCAGATTTAATTCTGCGTGGGCCTTGGCCTTCCTTGTCTCATTTCTACTTAGTCTGACAGCCTCTCAACATTGTTTCTAAGTGGCATGACCCTACTTCTACCTTCTGTGTGTTTTGTGCATATACTTGAGTAATGACACGAGTTCTTTGTTCATCCATGCAGATGTCCCACTCCTTTGCCTAATTTCTTGCTCATCACGATGTATCATTCTTGAGCCTGAGGAAGCCATCCTTGTATAACAAACTGTCTTGGACCTTCTTTCCCCTCAAGGCCACACTAATCTTCTTTTAGTCTCCATTCTCTGTTTTACTTTTACACTTAAAGCCCCATATAGGGGATTTTTACCCCTTAAAAGCCCCATATAGGGCTTTTACGAGGTAAGCAGGTCCTGTTGATCACCCCTTGGCTCTCCAGTGAGCAAACCAGCCTATGGGGAGGAACCATGGAGTCTCCATTGCAGAAATCCTCTGACTGGGGCACCTTTGTGGTAGCAATTGGCACCAGCTGTTTTTCAGCAACCCCACAACAGAAAGGTCCTTCAAGAGACTAGTCAAGGTAGACAGCTCCCTAACTTCCTTCATCTCCAGGGCAGCTATACCAAAGACCAGTTGTTATCCTTTTGGGTCCCTGAAATACCCTCTCCTGAGGTAGTTTACTCCAAAGATGCTTCTCAGGCAATCATAACAAGGCGTTTTTTCCACTCAGTCAGGCTGGCATCAATACAGTAGCTGCTGGGATTCCCCTGCCATTCCAGAAACACAAATGGATTCTCTCCCTGCATAGTGTGATGGTATTAAGGGTACATTGTGCGCTGGTGTCTGCTAGAGATCCCCATGGGGCTGATGGGCCAGGTCATCAGATCCACAGAGTCCAGTAAACCATGTCCCACTCTTCCAACTGACAGGGGTTAGACCCCTCTAGTCCTGGTCATAGGATTCCTCACTTAGTTGTAAAAACAGACTAGAATTCCTTTCCATGTGATATTGAGGAAGATCAATCCTTCCACTTTGCCAAGGGAGCTAGTAACTGAAGACTGGACAGCAAGTTTTCTGGAAGAGCCTTCATTTGTGATTGTTTTCCCTTCCAGGTAACCATGCCTCTAGGGTTGTGGTAGATTTTCCATCCCACTTAATCATGTGTTCTCCATATACACATAGTACCCCATGGTGTGTGATTTCTATAAACTCCCTTTGGATCAAAAGAAGTCTTCCTGTTAATAGCTTAGATACTGGTCCACACATGGTTCGTGTGCACTGGACTTGGTCTGTTTCTGTGGGTAATTGCACGTTTCTTGCAAGCAGATGTGTAATCTCTAGCACAGCTAATTCCCTGAGGCATGGGATACCTCTTCCAACTGTGGTCATCTTGCCAGGGTGTCATATACCATCTTCTTTGTTGGGATACTTCACATTTAACAGGAGTCACCTTCAGAGAGTCTGAGGACTTAAGTCCCTTTTCCAATCGCATTGTCAACGCCCATTTTCCTAGAAGGTGATCCAGCTACTTGACTTCCCTAACCTTTTATTTCAGGCTACTGGCCCCATAATGCCAATATCCAAGCAGCCAGGTAACAGTGTGCTCATACTGGACAATAGCTGAAACCTTTTCATACACAACACAGCTCACTTGGGGTGCGGGATCGAGTGGTTACCTCTTGTTCTGCCTCTTCTTTCTGCCCTTGTGCCCTCCTGCCTTTCCTGTCAATTTCTTTGTATGTACAGGGGCAACTGATACAGGCATGGGTTTGTTCTCTGGTTCAGCTGCATCACACATCCCTGGGGTATCACTAGCTGTAGTACCTGTTGCTGGGGTTTGAGGAGATCGTGCTTGTCACAGGGGTCTGAGTACAAGCAGTGCCTGTTGCTAGAATTTGAGCAGCAGCACTGCTTGTCCCATGGTTTGGAGTAGACACAAGCAGTTGCTTACCCTACACAAGATCTGAGCCACATTCATGGCTCCTAGCAGTAGCACCGTGCTGGTTTGAATTTCAAAATTCTCAAATGCTATAGCATTTGACTTAGAGAAGAAGGAGAAAATGTGTGAAGGTGCCTTCTCCATAGGTTGGTTCTTGGAGAAGAGGTAAGATGTGCAACATTAGGTTTCCAAAAGATGGTTCCTGTAGCACAGACATGACAACAGCAACACTCAGTACAATACCAGATTAATGTCAAGAACGCTGATTCTGTAATATCATAAGTCAGTGTTAGAGTACAACATGTTAACTTTAGTCCAACCCTTGGAGATTACAAACAGGAGGTTATGACAAGAACATATACTGCAAGTAAGCTGTTACATAAAAGAATACTGAGAACAAATGCAAAAACTCTGAGAGTGAAAGAGGTTAATATTGTAACCAGCTATTAAACTAATGCAATTAATGCTTATAATAAATTTGTTCTAATATGTTCTGGTCAGATCTGCCATTATCTCAATGCTTTGTGCCCCTCATTGGGCACAAAAAAAGAATGTGTTTGTTTAACCCTGCCATCAACTAAGTACCTTACATTCATTCACTCACTCACTCACTCACTCACTCACTCACTCACTCACTCACTCACTCCCTGTGCCTCCCCTCTGGTGGTTTAGGGAGAATTGGTAACAGGTAAAATACATGGTTTGAAATAAGAAAAGTTTAGTAATTGAAAAGAAGTAAAATATAGTAATACTACTATTAATACTAATATTAATATTAATATTAATATTAATACTAATAATAATATTAATACAAATAACAATGAAAAGGAAAAAGGGAGAGAGGGATAAAATCCTAGAGAAAAAAGCAATGCACAATACAAATCTTCACCACTCACTGACTGATATCCAGGCTTTCCCTAAGCAGCAATCACTTCCTTACAGCCAACTCCCTCTGGTTTATAATAGTGAACGTGGCACTCTGTGTTTGGTAAGTTCAGGTCAGCTGTCCTGGCTGTTCTCCTTCCCAGTTTCTCGTGCACCTACTCACTGGCAGAGCATGGGCAAACTGAGCAGTCCTTGATTTAGGGTAAGCACTACCTAGTAAGAGCCAAAACACCAGTGTTTTATCAACACCATTCTCATACTGAATCCAAACCACAGCATTGTACCAGCTACTAGGAAAAAAAAGCAAGGCTGTACTGTGGGGGTCTATTGGTAATAGAATTTTTTCTCATTAATCAGAGCAGAAAGTAATTGAGACGAGTTAAAGATGTGTATCACTGTCTCCAGTGCATTTACTAGGCATAAAACAATGGGTGAAATTTTGCATCCATCACTGTGAAGTACCATAATCGAAAAAGAGGAAGCTCTTTATGATATACATATACAATTACAGGTTTTAATTTAGCCATTATCTCTCAGGAAGAAGCTTAGAACATTTGGGACAGTTCCATGTAAACATAATATCAATATATAACATTACTCAAAAAGGCAAATAGAATGTTAAAAAGTGTAAGGGGAAAAATCAAGCAAAGAGCAGGAAATACTACACTGCTACTATATAGATATTTTTTGCAACTTCATCTAATTAATATAATATAATATAATATAATATAATATCTCAAAAAAATAGAAAAATGTATCTTCTTTTCAGAGTAAAATTGCAGAAATTGAAGAGATACAGCAAAAGGTGGTGTAGCTGATCAGTGTTGCAGAACAGCTCCTCAAGTAAGAAAAGATAATAGATGAGGATTCCTTGAGCCTTGAAAGCCAATAGCTGCTGAAAAAAAATGGTACGTGAATGTCAACAAAAAAGATTAACAGGTAATCAACAGGTTTGATGAGGATACAATTTTGGGAGATACCTTCTGAAATTTAAAAGTAGGATAGAAATATTTTCTATTGAAAAGCAAGTCCTTGTTCCCCAGAACATAATTAAAGTGCAGGCTATTAAGGTCATTGACTGTCATGACTGAAAAAGCAGGGAAATTCCAAAGCAAAAAAAAGAAAAAAGCACCATGTTTTTTCCACACATTGAAACATCTGATCATGTGTCAATATGAACTATTTATATGAAAGCTGATCATTGCCCAAACATCAACATAACTCAAATCCTGAAGTACAGCACTGTTTGAAAATAAAGAAAAACAAGTCATATTTTTTTTATCCACCTCATAGCTTAGTTTATGTTCCAAAGGGAAAACTCCTGTTTGTGCAGGACTTCAAGAAAAGGCTCTTTTAACAAGAAAATACTTGCATTACCAGCTAAATTGACAATAATGGCTGTCCCCAAGGCTCAGATTGTTTTCCCTTCAGCTAGTCAGTTATTCTTCTGTAATTTGTCTTGCAACAAGCTGTTCAGACAACACAGGGGATGCACTACACTCATTCAGTTTTCTGTTATTCATTGCAAATGGGTTTGCATTGCCTTCAGCACAAGGACATCATCAATCAATTTGATTTTTGCTCTGAATATCTGGAATAGGTGGCTTTCTTTCTACCATTTAGGTGTCCCTTAATTTTTTTTTACTATTGCAGTTGATGTGAGGGGATAAAGAAAAAAAATTATGATCATGGTCAGATGAGAAGGAGCCTGGCAATCAGACTGACTTGTGCTTTGCATTTGTGGTGAACATTTACTATTTTGTGGTGCTCTCCCAACTTTAGTGTGATTTAGCAGCGGTTGCAAAGTGAGATGCATCTGATTTGTACTTTTTCTGAATTTTATATCAGTAATAGATGCAGTCTCTTTGAAGTCTCTGCTAAGATTAAAGAAGAATGTATTTAAATGAATATTCTTCATTTTTATCTACTCTTAAAAGAAAGATAGTGATGGAGAAAAGATGTCCTTTTTTATTTAGCTCTACTATGGGATGGGAAGATCTTCATCTGATAAAAGAAATAATCATGATGTTGACCTACTTAGAAAAAACATTTGAAACAGAATTTAAACCACCTTAACCTGTTGCCTTCTACTCATTTGTCACACTAAAAGAAAAAGTCATAGAAGCAGGGTAGGAAAATAGCTTGGAACTAGTTCCACGAGCTGCAAATTATCATGCTTGGTGTAACTTCTTTCTGTGCTGAGTCGGAAAGAAGTGGGTAACACTGAAGTACTGCTCCTTGGATGTCTGTATCACATGCAATACAAAACCATGGGCCCCAACAAATACCCCCACCGTTGAGGTGTGGAGTCGCTGACAGTGCCCTTGTACTCCTAACGTGTAATCAGGGTGAGCCTGTGGTCTGTAGAGTATGTTAGAATTTTCAGCCTAGAAACCCTGGTCTCATTTAGGGCAGTTCCCCACACACATATACAGAAAGTTGTTGATATAAATTCATAAAGCACAAATGTAGCTGAGATTCTGAAATTACAGATAAGTTGTCTAGAGATGCTCAGGTCTGCAGTGAGATCCTGTCTTGTGCTGATGTAATTTTGCTGCATATATCCATTGCAGTCTCCCAGTCCACTGCTTTTCTCGTCCTTATTGGTGTTACAGATTTCATCCTTCTTTACATTTATGGTGCTTTTTCTGCCAAAGCAGAAGTTTCTGCTGTTTTACCAGACACTAGGTAAATCCCCAGTAAAACAGATACCCTCGAAGAGAAGTGAAACAGCACTTTTAGCCTCCACTGTGCACATAAAGCAAGAGGAACTGGAGGGTGTCTGTGACCATGTTCTGGGCAGGCTGAAAACTTCAGAGTATCCAAATCTTGGTAATTACCTTGTCCCCAGAGAAACAGCAAATTTTGAGACAATCTAAACCACTGTGTGGATGTTCAAGATCCTAATTTTTTGACTTTTAAACCAACATCATCTTAGCCATAGCTGAGCAAGCACATTACTATAATTCTTCTAAAAATAAAGAGCAGCTAGAGAGTACCAAGAGGCTTCAGCAGCCTGACAATCAGCTAAGAGTAAACACTCATGGATCATTAACTCTTTGGGTTTCCCAATGCCTGTTGTTGCAGTCTGATTTGTTGCCTAAGGGCCTAAGGCCCAACAGCCTTCTAGGAGCCATTGGAAAGTGAGAACATCCACTTCTTGGGAGAAAAGATCAATCTCAGGTCCCACCACTAAGGGTTAACAGATAGGACTGCAAGTACATGAAGACCATTTAGAGGTAATAGTGGAGGCCAGAGAAAGAGGTGGAAACTAGTCTCAGCTGGGTGAAAGTGGACTCAAAATGAACAGTATTATTCTCAGCAGCAGTGTAAAAACCTTAGTGGGAGGACCTACAGTAGAGGCACGCAAAAGCAGAAACTTAAGTGATATGCACTGGCAGGACCAGCCTTTGACAATTTGCCCTTGAGGAAGTTCTGACACAAGCTGCTCAGAGCTGGAGGGTGCTCAGGACAATGGGACCCATGCTAAGAGAAAGACATATCTAATTGACTTTGGATGTCTTCTTGACCACTTTTCTATGCTTGAACAATGCTTCAGAGTAATGCAGTGGAGACAAGATTAGGGGGTGTGGTTGAGGAACATAAGGGATAGAAAACGGCGGAAGTCAATTTTTACAAATGTTTGCTGTCTGTTTCCATTAGACATCCAGTATTCCCAGTGTATAAGCCTCAAATCTTGGAACAAAATACATTTATAGGCAGTTTACAGTTAGAGAGTTTTCCTAAATACAAAGTCTTTTTAGGTGGGCCTCATTTCCTGGTATCTTGATAAGTAATTTGCAGAGCAAAAGACTTCCCTTGAATTTCTGGTCCAATTTCAGCAGTAGCAGCAAAGACCCTCATCTCCATTTCAGATGCACAAAAGTTTATCCAACTTATACTATGATAGCCAGATTCAGGTTATGAATATATTGGCAATGTAGTCTTCCACATTCAAGAAAAATTAGGCTTGCTGGGTCCCAAACACAAGGCAGACTACTAGTATAGGGTAAAATAATATGACCTGTTGCAATGTCTAAGCCACTATTTATCTCAGGAACAGCAGAAGTGGTTCAGTTCTTACTATATCAAGGAAAAACTACTGAGAACTGAAGAATTAGCTGCCCTTATACTCTTCTCTTGAATCTTGTATCCCCTTATATCTCATCTCCTGCTGTCTTTTCTGTGTTTTCCAAAACTCAGTATTTTAAAGCCTTCTACTTTTCTTTATCATTTGGATTCTTAGCTAACATTTTTTTACCCATAGCAGAGTATTGTCACTTGAAATATGAAAATTAAGGTGACATTCTGCTTTGGAGAAATGAGACCAAAAGAGTACTAAATAACACAAAGCCTAATCACATATATTTTATTAAGACAAAGCAGAACACTTTATGTAAAAACAGTTTGCCATAACCTAGTTACTTTTTAACTAGTAATATACTAGGCAGTAATATACTTAATTGGAAATGTAAATTGAAAACATACAGCACATAAAATAACAGATGTCAAAAAGAAGTGTCATCATTGGAGTAGGGTACAGGCATGGAAAATAAAAGACTTCTATTTTGTCCCGACAAATATGGTCTATGAGCACAGTCAGCACAACTGTTCTGTTCTGTTGTGTTTCATTTAACTTCCCCATAAAAGAGGAAATTGCAGGCATAGCTTATTGCATGGTCAAGCTAATCTACTTAATATTGGTAAAGCTGAGAGGGCAGAAGGCAATATCAAACAGTGGGTTATACATTATGTCAACTAATTCAGTGCTGCTCCAATAAATCTATCTTACTAAATGAATTTCTGTGCTTAAGCAATGTTGCTAGCAATTTGAAATTCTCGGGGAAGATGTAATATATTTGTATGGAAACCAAATCTTAGCATTGCTTCATTGCCAAGAAGAAATCAAATATATATCTATTGCAGAAAATGTATGCTAAAAAAATTGGAGAAATGGAAGTAACAGCTGTGTGAAAACAAGGACTTGAAACAACTAAAAGTATCACTTCTTTCAGCGAAGTATTTGGAGCTGCATAACCTTGAATCAAAATCTGTGCATAGCAACAGAAGTGAATTTGGCCGTCAGCTGTATTTACATTCTGTGCTATTAGCTTTTTAAAATATAAATATCTTGCTTTTACCACTCTTCTGGTATAAAAGTTGAGGTTTGATTCTTTTCACCCTTTGACAGAAAGGAAAGCGAGTGCTTGGCAGAAATGCAGTCTTAGGAGAAGAAATTAGGTTTTACAGGAAGAAAAAGAAAAGTGGACAAGAAAGAAAAGAGAGAGGAAAAGAATGAGAAAGAATCCAGTTCTCCTTTTGATGTACTGCCTTTACTGGTACACTGTTTGACCCCACTGGCAGATTGGCTCCACAAAGAGGATGAAGATAGATGTCCTCATTTCTGGAATGGCCCTCTGTCACACTGTGTTTCAGCAGCTTTCAGCCACCACACTGGTCTTTGGTCACCTGAAGGTATGAGTATCACTCCCACTGTGTACATGAAAAGCAACTAAGAAAAGCAATTCATTGCTCTGAATTCGCTTGACTGCTGTTCTCACCCCAGGTGGAAAATTTTCAAGGGCGTGCAGTGAGGAAGACGCTGTACCAGAGCCCCGACTGGCACGAGAGAGCATTGCAGATGCAGAACCGCACACAGCAGCATGAGAAGCTGGAGAAACAAGTCCCTGCTCAGACCTCGGCTGACCCCATTTCCCTGCCCCTCCACCCGAGGCTGCTTTGCAAGCTGAACTGCTCTGCTGCTGCTCTGTGAGCGAGGCGGGTGAAGAAATTCTGTGTGAGCACAGAATGCAGTTGTTCCCTCCTGCCCCACATATTCAAGCTCCTCTGTTAACACACAGGTGCTGTGCAGATTCAGCCACCTCTCCTGTGGCCAGGTGGAAGCAGCCCACACGAAGCGTGGGTTGACAGCGCCAGGACAGTGCATCAATGCCGTGCTTAAGCCTCGGGAAACCTCCCCACTGTGGCAGTTCCAGCAGGACACTGACCTACCAAAATCTGTTTGATGAGAGAAGAGCTCCTCCACTATCACCACCTTTTTCCCTACTTTGACCTTATCTGTCTGTCAGACAATTCCCATCTAGAGGGAAGGATGCTGTGTCCATGAGTAGTGGCCGCTTCTCCCAGACGCATTGACTGCTGTTACTCATGAGGAGAGGCTGGGGAGACCCATCCTGTCAGAAGGGCAGAGGCCACAGCTAGACTGCAGGTCTTCCTGGGATTTCACCATTAGTACTGTGGTTTTCAGAGCTGAAACCTTGCAGCAATAAAGTCAGCAAAGTACTGCCAATACCACCAAAGGAATGCACACACATAGAACTCAGCAAATTCCAGAGTGGATATGCAGAACATGGAATCAGGTTTTCCTATATTTCTTTATTAGTACCCTAGCATCAAATCTTGTATCAAGAAAGTAGTTGGGGCATTAATTTAGTACACAATGGGTATTAAGACGCTCAGAATACCACGTCAGGTGAAACAGGTTAATAGTAATTTTGATTAGTCTTCTACTGTTAGCATAAGTTAAATATTTAACCTTGAATTTTTTCTCTCACTGGGGGGAGAAAAATTCCATATAACTGGAGAGTGAAAGTCCATGTAAATCTTTTAGATTCCATACAGATTTTCCTACTAAAAGGAAAACGATAATTTCTTTTTTTTTCCTCAAGAAGATAGTGTCAAGAACAAACCTATCATTAAAAATACAAGCAGCAGACTGGGGATCTCCCAAGTCAGCATCATGTGTCTTCCAGGCGAGAGGAAAACTCCCTGTAAGGCAGACAGGGAGTTTGAATTATTAAAGCTGAAGGAATAATCGACTCAGACTGATCAGAGCAGGGCTCTCTTGAGAGCTGGTGGGGTTTTTCCATTGGCAGGGAGACTACGTTTTGTACGTGAGCTGCATTTAAAGCAGTTTATTTCCATATTGCTTTCTCAAGCAGAATTTCTATTGCTGCAAGTAGTTTCCAAAGAAACCTCCACCACTTCACCACCCACACACACACGAGAAACCCCTGTTGTTAGAAAAGATCAAAAATCAAATGAGAAATTAAGATTAAACTCTCTAGAAAATAAAAAGTAATTTCCCCATCACTCCACTGATTCCATGGGGAAAATTTTGGGGGAATTTTTTTGGCTGAAAATAGCTACACCTACATAATGCAGCAAAATGAAAATCAATGGGCACAGGGTTTCCCAGGCAACCTCTTATCAATTGTCTGTTTCTTGGTGATACTGTTCACTGCAATATAAAACCTTGAATAGTTTCATCTGCCGCAGACTGAAAGAAGGGGGGTGGCAGAGGGAATCACCCAAACGAGAGGCTCATGAATAAATGAGTACTTGTAAGATTATTTTGATTCCTCTGAATAATTTCCAAGCTATCCGAGTGCAAAGACTGGTTGTCAAGCCATGCATTAATATATTAAGAGAAATTATTATCCTAAACACTAAAGTATTTTCAGTCTCTCACAGAAAATATATCCTGTATTTTAAAAAATATTTCCTGGCACCCCTGTGAAATATTTCTGGCTTCTTTCATAATTCAGATCTGTCACTCACATTTATTATGACTTGCACCTCCTGAGGTTTCACAAGAAGAAATGCCAATCATGCTGCAGGCATACATAAATAATCACTTTGTTGGAGTCAGCCTCAAAGAGCCAGGCATCAGGAAAAGCAATCTAATTTCCTGACTCTCTCTCCTCACCATGTCAATTGCCTTGTTTATAAATTCTCCTCGAGGTGGGGAACAGAGAGTTGCTGCATGCTGTGCTCTCACCTTGCAAATTTGTCTGGTGGTATCACAAAGGGCTGAAGTCCCAGTACAGCTGAAAATTCTTGAAAGCTTATGTTTTGGATAGATATTTATGTGTTACAAAGGTACCCACCTGCACTGAAAAAATTTAAAAGTGTCCAATTACTAAACACAAAAGCTTTTCAGATGATAAGAGTGCCTTTAGCCATAAGCCCACCATCCTCACTGACAAACATCTTGCATAAAAATTCTCCTGCGAGTTCCTGCAGCAGTCAGATCTTCACCTTCTCTTTTTCTCCAGCACATTTTCCTGTTCTGGCTTCTGCCTTTTCCTGCCTTTTTTTGTCTATTTGCTTTCATGAAAAACTGACATTTGGGTCAGTCCTGCCAAGGTGGGTAAAGAGTATGTGCTGGTAACCTATGGAGCCCCTAAGAAATCACAACAGTACTTCTGGAGCCACCTTTCAACTCCCATCCTGCTGCACCAATTGTAGTTCCACAAGTACAACAACAAGGCAAACTCTTCTGTCTTTTTGTCCTTTCATGTTCCCTTGAGAAGATGGTGAAAATGTGTCCCGTATCTTAGTGAATAAACACAGAGGAAAACAAATCCTTAATTTTCTTTTATTTTCTCCTCATATGGCAAAAACACTAAAGTCTGTGGTGGGCACACAGCTTTGTGGATTCCTCCCTCGTGTGATTTAGATTGGAAATATGGGGAAACACTCAGCTGGGAACCTTCAGATCACTAATAGTTAGCAGGGAAGTAAGGGAAGAAATTTACGCCAATCAAATGAGAAGGTCAAAATCCAATACTATACTTTGAATATTAAACAGACTAGCACTGCCTGGATATGTTCAATCACTTCCATATTTTTACTGCAGCTTGATTCTAAATTTTACTTTTAAATCATAAGGGTAAATCATTGGACACAAAGGAAATGTGACCCAGCTTTGGTAACAGCAATAACCAGTAAACAGCAAGTGAAGCAGAACACACACCACTGATAGCTAACATCTCACTGAGTTGGAGTTTTTGAAACTCCCAAAGTAAAACTCAGTAATAATTACTAAATATTACAAAAGGAGATTGATTTTATTTGGTACCCATACCAAACACTATTGCACAATTTACTGCAATTGTTAATTTTGTTGGCTATATGTAATTAGTAGAACACAGAAATAATGTTTTGAAAATTAATTGAAGCAGAAGACAAGCAAAATCTGCTAGTCTTATCTGCAAGAGTCAAGAGGGAGACATTAAGCAATACTATTTCTTGAACTTTGCTAATTCATAAAAATTTTTCTGGATTATTTAATCTACTTTGCAAGGCAGTAAAGTAATCCAGTCCCTGATCAATTATTTTTGCCACAGCAGCACCTCTACACAAGACAGCATCCTGCAAGAGCTGCTTCACTATTGTTTAGTGTGGAACAGACTGGCGAGCCTCATGGAGGTAAAGCACTAGATGGAAAAGATAGGGTGGATGGTCAATACGGTTTGATCATCACAGTATCAGAGGTAGCACCTCTAACTGCAAAAGATCACCTCCAGAGAATCAATTCAGTGTAGAAAGAAGCCTCACTAACATCAGATTGCTAGTGTCAGAAAGCAAAAGCTCTGCAGTCTTACATGGCATAGCTATGGAAGGCAGGGCAACAGCAATTTTTCAATTTGATAGTAATATATACAAACTACTTGAGTGCTTCTCTCCGTTCCAGATCTCCAACCAAACTTATTCTACAGTAAGTAGAGATTTTGGGTATTTTAGGGAAAAAAACCATCATTGCTCCTGATTTATTAATATCTTTCTCCGCAACACCTGTTGCTATGTAGGCAGGACATAGGTCTACTGATGAAAAGCCCTTCACTGTCTCCTGCCTTAACTCTTAGCTACTGGCCAGAGGGTAATAGAGAGCTTACACTCAGAGCTTAAGAAATCAAAATTAGAAGTCTTTTTCCTCAATGAAATGGGGGTGAAAATGTGTGATAAACTCTGTGATCTAACCACACCACTTCCTCTGTGTAAAATATTTTATCATCTTATGTTGTGTTTACAGGAGAAACAGTACCAATATGGTTGTAGCCAAAGTATGCATTCCACACCCATCTGCATTATTCCTGATGACCTGATAATAGTGGGCCATTTGCAGAAGCTGTCCCATGCACATCCCACATATGAGCTGGGTGTAAGGTTTTCTTTGTCTTCACATGATGATCCTTAAGGGGGATCATCTCTGCCAATGAGCCATCAAGGGCTCCCCATAATATCGTATGGCTCACAGGAATACATAATTCCATTGTGAAAATGCCCACCCTGGGGGAGGTACCAAACATTCCCTGCCTGTATACAATCTGTGGCTCGGGACACCACAACCACCACTGGACATCTGGAGGGGGACCAGACTTTCCACAGGACCACGTCTTTTAACAAGGCTGCAATCATCTCTAAACAGCACCACAACCACTGCTTAATTGGACTGAGACCACCACCCCGATTAACAGGGGCCACGTTGTATCCTGTGGTTTTAAGCCAGTTTTCTGTATTCTTTGCATGTATTGTAACCTTTCTATTAAAATTTAACTTCGACTTAAAGTCCCTTGCAAGGTATTTGTGCGGGGTTAACTTCTCCTGCTGGCTTACCTTCAAGCCAGCACAGCTTATTAAAAATAATACCTAAAAATCATTATCTCATTACAGCTGAGTGACCTTAACTCTTCTCCCTGTATTTTTGCTATATGTCCAGATGGCCATAATCCTTAAAACCCCTCTATTAATTACCTTGATTAGCTGTGCAAAACACTGTAAGTTTTTGATGTGCAGAACTCTTTCCTTTTTATCACCAGTTCCAAGTTCTGAAGTATCAAAGCACAAAGGTACCACTATCTGATCACAGTCACACAAAAAGGCGTATCCATCCTGAACCCAAAGAGAGTGCCCCTCTCAAATGCAAAATCTGGCCTCTGTAAACTGTAGTACAAGGTTTCTCTTCCCAGTTAGCAAAGAGTCTATGCTACCCCCTCATTGTATTTGTGGGTTTTGACAAGTTGAAGAACTTGATGCTGATTTCACTCTCCTGCTGCTTCAGCCAGTTCTGCTTCATGCAACCAGGTATTCCAGAACACCCCTGCACACACAGGCTCCTCACGATGGCTTTGCTGGGGTTGAGACTGGCATTACTGGAATGGCTTAATGGCACAGACATCTCTAGGGGTCTTCATGAATGAAAATCTTCCAAACTAGAAAAACTAAGTAAAATAACTGTTATGCTAATTCCACTACTCACCCAGCAGGAGAAAAAAGCACATTATGACTGATTTTTGGCAGTAATTTTACTCAGTATTGCCCAAAAATACTGAAGCAAAAGCAGTTACCTGTGCACAACTCTGGCATTAGAGTGCTGTTGATAGATGTTTCCAGTTCCAGAAGTTAAATGAATGCCCAAAATCTCCTTTCACTCACTTCACTCCTTTCACAGGATCAGTTAAATGTTGAAAGAATGGATGCCATTCTGAATTCATCACCAAAAGAGTTAACAGGCTTCAGCATTTTATTACTTTGCAATATAACCCAAAGAACATTGCTGGTACTGAGATATACCATGATTGTCTATAAGAGAAGCACAGCTATTTTACTGAGAGTACAAGCAGGAGTCTCAAAGTTTAAATTGTGGCTTTTTTCCTAATGTTCACAATAAAAGAAGTGCAGCATAATTAAATATATTAAAATTTGGCTTTTTGTCAGAGGTAAACAGAACTAACCTAAAAGATTACCATGATTACAGATTATGTGCATTTTTTCCAGATGTGGAGTTTGCAAAGTTCCTAAGTGGCAGCATTAAAAATCTATAAAACTCAAATGTTATTACAGAATTGAGACTTTTACAGAGGAATCACAGTTTTCAAATATAAATGTGAATCCTGTTTTCTCAACCAAATCCTAATATTTAATATGGAAAGCATGGTTGAATATCTATTTTTTTCAGAAAATATAACAGAATTTCCTTATGAATGACGACATTTCAAAGGTTATTAGATTTTCAAAGGACTAAATGCCAGCAGCCTGTGGATTGAAAAATGTTTTATTGCAAGAGGAATGTGCTAGAATATGCTACTTCACTTTCTTATTAAATATTTCTGGTTAAAAGAAAAAATTTGCTGGATAACCACAGACTCCTGCTACATGATCCTCTCACCAGCAATGCTAAGGACTCAACCTCTGGACCTGATAAATCCAGGTAAGCTCATGGACAAGCTTCCCCCTATCCTGATGGATACAACTTTTTACTTGACTCTAAAATGAGATCATGAAATTAAAAATATGTGTAATAAACAGAGGCATCTTTACATTAGTCTCCTAATTTAATTGCACAGCATCCTGTTGGTTGTCCAGCAGTTTCTTAAGATTCCAATATCATAGAGTTGGGATGGTTTTGTCTCTCTGACAGCACTTGTGTCTTCAAGATATGATCAAGAATAGGATCTTGGTATTTTCTGCTCTGGAAAGATTTTCCTTTTGCAGCATGATTAGATATAGCATAAAACAGACAAAAGCTTTGAGGTAGAGCAGTAAGATCTGCAGAACTTCTTACAGGGTGCATATTTTCTGCTGTGAAAAAAGCAAGCTATCATAGTGTGGTTTGATTTTTGCCTAAAGCCCCATATCAGGGGGGTTCATCAGTATCCAGAGCAATGCTGAAATAGTCACGACACTTCTAAGGGATGAATATAGAACTTATTAATCAGATGAAAATTTGAAGTCACTAATGTCTCTTTCATTTTTTGTGTGTTGCCAGTAAGTAAGCAAGAAGCTCCTCTAAAAGGCTTGGTCTACAGCAAAGTTAATGAACCCCCACAGGACAGATGCAGCTTACACAGCAAGATTGCTTATGCTGACACAGCTTGATACTACTGCCACAAATGAAATAAACTGTATTGACTTGTTTGTGAGAATGAGTTGCATTTGCACCAGACATTTACTCTGCTGGTATAAAAATGCCCATTATTTCATTTTTTTACCCCACAAGCCTCAGAGACATCACTGGACTTGGAAGAGCTTTTTGCATCTACCTGTCCCAATGCCTTTCCCTATCCCTCCTCTGTTGGAGAGGTCATTTCATAACTGACTGTGTTGTTTATGGGTTGGTGGGTAGCCATAAGTTATTTGGGCATTTGTTTTTCACTATCCCTAAAAATGCTTGGGGGAAGAGGCAAGGGAGGAAAATTAAATTCTTATTTTTATTTAATCAGACCTCAGAAAACTTGTTTTGGAATGTAATTGGCAGGAATAGGATCTGGATGGAAAATTTTGGTTTACCATTTCACACATGAACAATTCTCAAAAACATGTAATAACTCCTAAAACAGGTTGCTGTGGACTAAGGAGACTATTTCCTTCCCCTTGTGCCTAGCCAGTCCAAAATACTGTGCTCATAGATTAAAATTCTTGGTAATCCAAAAGATTCTTATATTATTACATAGCTTCCAGTGTGTTTCTGCTCCCTCTTAATCTACATTAAGGAGATTGCAAAGACAAACAACTTTGCAGAAGTAGGAATGGTAGTCACACTAAAGAAAGTATTTGTATTTGGAGAGTCATGCAGCAGAGAAGCACATATTAAAAGGCAGATATGACTGAATTCACTTATTTTAGCATACAGGTGCTCTGTATTGTTGCAAGTGTCATAACATAAGCTGCAAGCAGCAACTGCCAGAGAGAAAAGACCTAAATATGTCTTTTCTGCTTCCTTTTAATACAGAAGTAAAGACCAAGACTTCTGTTATACATTGGAAAGGCAAATTCTACCCATCTGGTCAAAATTTTAGGAGAAAACAAGAAATTGGTACTTGGGAAAAAATGAAAGAGGTTTTAACATCTGTTTCAAAATTATGAAAAGATGATTCTTCTGAAAGTTCAAGTACCCTTTATACTATTGCCTGTGACGTAAGGAACAATTATCCTCTTATTTAAGGGAGGACCATCCTGGTTGTAAGGAACATTTCTGCACCTCCTTATAGATTAGGAAAACATATAACAAAGCAAATACATTTATGAAAGCAGAAATGTCTCATAACTACATGTCAATCTCCGCACCTTCTTTACTCCCTTATGCATCAACTCCAAGAATATTTTTAAACTTCAGATTTGAAAATGCAGTATCAGATGCCTCCACCCTTCCCAAAATCTTTACAGCAGTAGTGTCAACTGCCTGGTGAAGGAAGATGTAATTATTCATGTACAAAGCCATTACTCAAGTTAACGTCCATAACAAATAATTCATAAATTTGAAATAAGTCAACCAGAAAAGAGGATTTTTTCTCCCTGAACTTACAAATTTTGCAAAACTATAAAGAAAAAACTGCAATAACTAAATAATTGTAATCTGTACATTCTCTGGCCATTTTCATTCTTTATTCATGAATCTGTAGCTCCCACATTTTAAGCTTTTCTTTGGCAGAACATCACCACCTAGTGATCATGTGTGCTTACAGGAACTTCCAGAAAGCTGATTAGAACCCAAAACCAGAAGACTGATGGGAAGAGAAAAAGAAAATTTAAGTGAACAAAAATCCTTTTTTTATTTACGTTGGAAACAGTTCCTAAGGAAGATTGAATAGGACACTCTAAAGTAATATAAGGAGATTTTTAGAGACTGATTAATTGAATAACAGGTAAGTAACAATATTATTTCGGTAAGAAAATGCATCCTTTCAGCTGACACTATCTCAGATCAATTTATTTCATTAATATCAGATAAAATTAGAATTAAATTTACATGTAAAATACTAAGAAAGAGGAAATTCAGACATTTTTAGGAAAACCTCCCAGTAGTGACAGCTATTAAGTGGAAATAGCATCTTGACTACATGTTATACCCTAAAACAAGGCTAGTACACATCAAAGAATTAAAACCCATATTTACCAGCATCTCATATAGTCCAATTGGTAAGTTTCTTCAGAAATCTTTTTTTGGCTCTGAGATACTCAAGAATCAAGATGGAGGTCTCATTTGTAGATAAGCTTCTCCCCAAGCAAATCACTTAGTATTGCAATCACTGTTAAAGTGTTTCTTTCTGTGAGACCATACCACCACTCCAGTTATACTCTCTTCACCTTTGGAGTAATTTTAAAAGGCAGAAATACAAAACAAAGACTAAGTCAGTATATATTTTCTAAATATTAAAAAAAAGAAAAAAAAGGAAACATACCAAATTTTTGCAGATGTGTTCAGAGACTTATAAAATTAAGTGTCATAGCTATGTTGAGCTAAATAAAGTAAAAGATAACAAAAGATAACACACATTTAAAAGCCAGCAACATTGAACTGTTCCCTAGAATGTTTCTCACAAGTGGACATACCTAGAGTTTTCAGCTTGTTCAAACAATGAACACAGCTATAACTAACACAGGGGAGCCACACAAATCTCTGCAAAAAGCAAGACAGTATTTCAGACAATGAAACTGACTACATTGCAGTCAGTTTAACAGGGAAGAATCACCTCAACAAAACAGTTTCTTTTCAGGAAGTTCATTCAGAATATTCATAAATGCTTTAAATGCTTGCTAAAGCTTGTTCTTCCAAATTCTTCTGCTTAGAAGGGCACTGGAAGGATCATATTTATGCCTTTCCTGCCAACAAAGTTCAATTCCAGGCCCCATTCTGGAGTTTAGTCCATTATATTTTCTATGGCTATAAGTGGGAATGTCAAGCAAGAGCCGTAGCAAAGGGAAGGTAACAGAGTCCATGATCTGTCCTAAGCAGGAGGTGACAAAGAACTGCCCCAAAGGGAAGGCAAGCCACACCAAGCCCAGGCGCAGAGGGACAGAGGCCAAAGCCTCACTACTGCTGCACACAAGGGGCACAGGCCTTTGGCAAGGGGCCAGTGCAGGGCTGCCAGAGGGGAGCCCATGCCCCCAGCAGGGCTCAGGCTGTCCACAGCCAGCATCCCTCCCACTTCAGGTGGGCACTCCGGGCTCTGAGTGCCACTCTGCCTGCATGGGGGGATGCCCTGAGCATTGGTGGCCCACTGCCAGCACCAGGTCGGGCTCCAGAGATGCTGGCTGGCCCTGAGCCTGCTCAGCATCCCATGGGAGCAACATGGGTGGAGAATGCCAGCAGAGAAGAGGCCTGCACTGCGTTTGTGTTTCAAACACTGATAACTGCATGGCTGTGGAATCAGCCAAGGACTCCTGCTAAAAACATGTGAGAGCTGTTGGGAGGAACCCAGCACTATTTGTAATAACTGCACATCAGAAAGAACAACTTGTGGCTGGAGA
This sequence comes from Melospiza georgiana, assembly GCF_028018845.1. NCBI lineage: Eukaryota > Metazoa > Chordata > Aves > Passeriformes > Passerellidae > Melospiza > Melospiza georgiana. The sequence continues at coordinate 13,168,742 of NC_080465.1, forward strand.
AGGAGGCCATGCAGAGGTAGGACACCGCTTCTCTGGGACAAATATCCTTGTTCGAGTGCCTGGAGGTAAACATAACACAGTACAGCAAAACAGTAAGAATAAAGCCAAGAAGTGAGCATAGGCTGTAGAGCAGAGTCAATATCATGCAAGAACCACCACAAGCAAAAAACCTGGTTTCCAAGCAGGGAAACCTATCCATAGAAAGGAAGCCCCTAAATCCTGGGCAGTGCTTACAGGACCATGGACATCTATTTTATCATCTGCATCAATGACAGAACCAGGAATGACATCCCATCATCTGGGTTGATGATGGAACCAGGATTGCTGGTCTCTTTTTCTCTCCCTTTTTCTTTCTCTCTCCCTCCTTCTCTTTAATCCACCTCTCCTTTTCTTCCTTCTCTTTTACCATATCCCTTTCTCCCAAACCCTCTGCCATGTGTATATAGGGTAGGCTAGGACTGACACAGCAATTTCCATGCCAAGTGTGTCATCTAGAACCAGGACTAGTGGTCTCTCATGCATATTTTTTTTCTTTCCCTCCCTCTGTTTAATTCATGTTTTATTCTCTGCTTTCCCGTTCACTCTGCACTTTCTCCCAAACCCTCTGCCTTGTGTATAGGACAGGGTATGGACTAACATAAACATAGCAATTTCCATGCCAAGTGTGTAAGTTACTAACAAAACTTGGTGAGATTTTGCAGACCCTGTCACTTTTGTTGTTCCTTCTGATCACGAGCATTTATGAGTATTGGATGCTTCCTTGCCCGTAAGGGGGGATTCACAAGGGCGTGGTTTCACCATGGACACACTAACGTAAGTTCTGTCTCAAGAAGTCTTCTTCCTCCCATTTCTGGGAATGTCCTGGACCAGTCCTGCAGGAGTGGACCACAGAGATGCCAATGGAGGACAATATGATCCCCAGCTGTTGGGGCAACCCAGTGAGCAGGGCACAGCCACAAGCTCTTAGGGCTTGGGGGCTGCACTGCCCTGTACCTCATCCCATGGCATATACACAGTGCACAGGAGCCATATTCTTGTACAAGTCGCCCGTGTGGTCTCCACTGGGATCCAGAGGCCCAGCCAGCAGTCAGCCACCACACAGGACCAGGCACACAGCATGCCTGTGGCAGCTCCCCTGGGCAAGCAAGCAGGACCCAGAACATGGAAGAGAACATCAGGCCCTGAGAAGCATGAGAAGGATCAGAGAGTCATCTCCCAGACAGAGCCTTTTCACGTGCTGAAGACCAGCAGCCAGGTAGCCGTTGTACATCCCAGGAGGTCTGCATCAAATACTGGAGCTATATCACAGAAAATATCCCTCACAAGAAACTGCCAGGATCTAAATATTTGGACTGCCTCCCAGATATTACTCCCCAGTTGGATCTGGCACCCTTTTCTACACCTGATACAATCCTGAGGAACTTTTACCACGTCTTAAGCTTTCACCAGACCTCTTTAAGGTCTGTTTGTTTTGCCTAACACAGTAGGCCACCTCTCACATTACACTTCATTTAGGCCTTGGATCACCACCAAATGGTAGACAGATGATTTTTTTTCTCTAATTTAAGACCTCCAGAAGTAGTGTATCAGCCAGATCTATCCCTTCTGTATTTGGTACTAATTACCTGTAATCCAGCCAAACGAAGTATAAAAGCCTGCTGCAGCAGGATTCAGACTACAGGCAAGACAGAGACACCTATTTTAATGAACACAAGAAGCAGGAACCATTGTGTAACACAGCTTCTCTCCAGTTTGGATCTGGATCTTAGTTCCATGCTGTACTTATCCTCACTTGAAATTAAAGAAGGAGGTCCTTAAGATCTCCCAAATCCAGTGATACTATTTTGTCTTACCTCTGTTACTCAGCACCTTCCCTCCACCAGTAGATGTGAACCAAACCCAAATTTTAATGGTTCCCTTAAACAGCAAATAGATGCATCCCAATTGCCCCACAGGCAACTGGGAATGCTCCAAGAGACTGCAGAAGCACTTCAAGCAAGATCAATACAAAAGCTTTTATCTACAGTTTCATTACAAAATTCTTCATACAGGTTATTTGACAGCATGAAGACAATTTAAAAAACCCCAAAAACTGAAGGACAGACAAAGGCACCAAGTCTAAAAAATCCAGTTTATGCCAAGTACTTTGTTCAATGAGAACACTGAGAAGCTGAACATTTCAGTACAGATTTTCTGCCTCCCTTCCATCAGTTTCAGATCTAGGGAAAAAACAACACATTTCAGCTTCTACTCTTACAAAGAAATAAGTTTACCTCTTAGGGTCCTTTCAATAAGGATTCCTCCAAATGCCATGTAAATGAACAGCTATGACCACTTTGACCATGTGGAGAGAAAAGGTAGCAGTCAGAGAGGACATGACAAGCATGTCCTAGACCTGTTTATGAAATTATTGCATCTTGACTGGCAGAGAGAAGTAGCAACATGCCAAAAATCTGACTGTTTTCTAAGAGCAGGGTTCCTGTAGGTTATATTTACTATTTTTATATAAATTAAAGAGGGTGCTAAACAAGTAATAAATGTCTCCCTAGGAAAAAAAAAGAGAGAGGAGATGGATTTTAAAGAACACTACTTGGTGCAAATGAGTCTTCAGCTCTGGATTCAAGATGAAAACATATTATACATATATTTTTTAAGATGTTTGTTTGTTTTTTAAATGCCTAAAGATCCATTTTCTTTTAAATCTCTGGATACCTTTTTCATCTCCTTATCTTTCACAGCCATTCATATTCTTGGCAGCTTTTTTGTTGACTGCACAAGGCCTTGCAGTAGCCTTTTTCAGGTCTAACTTATATTTCTAATGATGCTGTGCCAGAGTTAATGAATACATGGGATAGTCTGAACTATGAGAACATCCTAAGAAGACATGAGAAACTAAGTAGAAGCTCAGAAGCAGAAAAAGCTCTCAGTTTAACTCAAGAATAAGCAACATTGCTGACAGTGAGCAGGCTGAATTTGCAACAGCCTTACATTACAGTATGTTAATGACTACGGAAAAGCCCAATAAATGAAAACAGCAGTAGTATAGAAAAAAGAAATGAACTTGAAAGACAAGGTATAGAAAGAAAGAAAAATTGAAGACTACATCGAAAGATGAAGCAACTGGTGCCAATGTACTGGCAATTATTTTTTATTTTTTATAAAAGGAGTAGAAATCTTATAACAATGCTCAAGTTAGTGAACTATTAGGAATACCATTTGGCCACAGGCCTCTGAAAGATTGTTTCAGCTTGTCAAAGTGTGAGTACTTTTACGGGCAAAAAAATTGAAACTAGAAATACCACTGGATCAATCCACACTCAAAAAGTCTCATGCTTCTTTCCCTTCTGTATTTAAACTAGAATTCAAAAACTAATGTTCTCTAGCTGTCTAGTTGTTTGTAATTGACTATATCCTTCTCTCTTGTACTATGGATACAGAAATTCATCAAACAATTACAGAATCTCCCAACATATTTGGAGACATCTATTCTCAATTTATTTATTTTAATCAAACTGCAAGAATGATTAATTAACATTAAACTGGCTTCTTTCATACATTTACTGGATTGAGAATGCTTTGAATGTAAACTGTCTGCTGGGCTATTTTAAACCCACAAACAACTTACATGCAGTGCGTTGCTTTAAACTTAGTTTTGAACTTTACCACATTTTCAAGTATCTGCCCACTACTGTAGAAAAAAATAATCAGTCAAAAAAAGACTCGTGGATAACCTTATTGACATTTTTTACAAGGAAACACTGAAACAAACATAATTCCCTCTTTTTTTCCACTGCTAGCTAAGAGCTAGTATGACTAAGAGCTTCAGGAATTCGTTTGTTGTGCCACCTTCTTCCTGATCTTGGTATTGTAGGCATGCTGCTGGTTCTAGTGGTTAGAGCTGATGTTTCAATGTCAGCTAGAAAAAATCAAAAGGAAGAAAACATTTAGTTCTCTGTGTACCTGTTCTTCCAGAAGCTACAAATGACAGTACTGAAATGATATAATTTGAGACCTGCTCTCCATCATAAAACCAGAATGCAATACATGAAATAATAACTACCTCCATCTCATTATCTGACATGCTTAATCAGTTGAGTTTTTTCATTCCAAAGGAATATGGTCCCAAAGCTGCAACAACTGCTCTCCAACTTGTGGTTCGAGCTCCTAGAAGCAATAAGGAAATTAGAAAATTTATTAGCACTGCTGCCATTGTGCATGTAAAAACTATTAATTACAAAATCCTTAGAAGAGGTTGCTGGTGGTCTTTCTGAAATAATTACTTTTGCTATTGTAACTTATATTAGAACTATCCCTACAAAAAGCGGTCAACAGCAGATTAGAAACATTCATAAGCAACACTCGCCTACCAGTTGTTTGGGGTTTTTTGTTTCAGGCAAGATGTCAGTTCTCAAAAAAGAATTCTTAATGAAGATATCATCACTAGAACAGATGCGCCATACAATCTGTGCGTTCCACAGGCCACTTCCTTATTAACTTAAGATCATTATTCTCCACATCTTTTAGGTTTAATTCCATTAAATGCAGTGGAGAATGTGGAAAGGCAGGTCACAGACAATGCAGTGGCTCTTGGTGGAATCACAGACAGTAATATAAATCATTTATTTTTGGTATTGTTCAGATTCTTTAGGTCTTAAGAGCCACTTAGAGGAGATGCACTGTCAACTTCAACATGTGCTATGTTCCTTTCCTTGTTCTTACAATACTTTCCTTATTTTTCAACTGAAGAGTTTTTGGGGAAGCAGTGAGAAGACAATACAAAAAGTTTAGCTCCAGAATCTTTTATCAAGGAGATGTTTTGGGAGGGGACTGAGGAGAATACAAAAACTGCTGCAGAGAATTCTTGTGCAAATTCTTTTCTGGTTTTTTGTAGTTGCATTTAGCTTTAATAGATTGGAGAACAGTACTAAGCTTTATTCTGTCTCAAATATCAAGTGTCTCTTGAGGCTTTACAGAAAATGCAAACCTCTAATTATGAATGGTTATTTGGGTATGACAGACTATTTTATCTCAGAGGACACATCTGAATCAAACAGGAGACAAACCTCCAGAAATTAAAAGAAAACCACCAACAACACTTCTGAAAAAATCCAGCTTTAAGTATTTTTTTAAAAAACAACATTAAGCAAGAAACTGGTTTGATTTTAACAAATTCACTACTGCATCAGTAATTATGCATTAGCTGAAGCTACAATGCGCTCCGAGGAACTGTGATTCAGATTAATACGTACATGAACACAGTTGAGTTCAAGGCTGAACAAGCTAATAAAGAAAACACAGTTTCACCAAGTAAAGACGGCTTTAGAAGAGAATAATAACTACCTGGCCATCTCTGCTTATTTGTACTTTCTTATTGTCATTCCAAGGGTTGAGCAAATGATGTGCAAACTGGAAAGGAATGCTTTCTTTTTGGATCCATTCCACCTTAAATACACCTCCAAGTCCAGCAGATCCCCAGTCCAGACTTTTCTCACACCCTATTGATGAACACATTCTAGCAAAACCCTGGAAGAAAAATTTAAATATGAAAGAACGGACATAATGAGAGCATATCTATTTATGCTGGAATTAAATAAATGAGTGGACTTCATATGAAACTTTCAAATTAGTTTCAGTGATTGATTCAAACACTCACACACATGAAGCTGGATCTCCCAAAAATGTTTACACCTAGAAAGTCAGAAGTATAATTTGTTTTTTCCACCTCAAATATACGTTCTAGAATATGAGCATAAAGGATATCTTTCAATTAATCTTTCACAATTAACATTCAAGAGGCTTTTTAAAGAGGTTGAAAAGCTGCTGTAAAAAGTGCAAGGTATCAAGATGAATGTTCTATGACCATTAGCTATACCTCACTACTTGTACAAAATTCTTTCAAACATCTCTTCCTTCCTTCCGTTCGTCCTTCCATCCTTCTTTCCCTTATGCCCTCCTTGTTAATAAACATTCATATACAATTAAAAATGAGGAGCTGTTCTCCAAAGAAATAAATTAAAGCTGCTTAAAGTTTCTTTTTTAATGAAGCTAAAAGAAATTCCAACAAGACAAGTATTCAGAAATTAAATGAAAGAAACCACAAATCCAAGATTGCCTTCAATTTATTTAAGGATACCCTTTAAATACACACACCAAACAAAACAAAAATAAACCCAGACCATGCACAATGTATCAACTGTTCAGGTGAATTTACTCCAGTTATGACTTAGGAGTCCAAGAGATGCAGTGCACTGCCTAAAGTTACCAGCACACACTGCTGCTGTAAGTCATACAGTCCTAGACAGCTCAAGCCTTAAATGAAAATAAATGAAAATTAATAAAAGGAACAGAGGAAAAATACAGGTGGAAAGTAGAGACACCTGAGGCAAGAAAATATTATTAGAAATGTTAATCTCACGTTCCCATGAAGATAAGTGCATTGTCAAAACTGGAAGGGCAAGGCAACATAATCCACCTACATCCTGAGTTCAGTGTGTCCTCCCCTCCCAGCATTCTTGCCTAAGAGCACCAGTACAACAGCCCATTTTCAGATTCAAACAGCATGCTGAAAATTACTTTCTAATATGGCATTTGCATTTGCCAAATCACTGTACACATACGTACATTTCAGAACAATCCTTCAGTGGTATCATCCATACCTCTATGTTTGGACTGGTTCATTAAATTTTAAGTTTCGCTGACTTCTATTAATAGTTTATAATACATAAAGAGATAAATTGAACTTTCTTTACTTGGAGCAACTGAGTTTAGCAGGCTCTACAAAACAGTTACCTTGCAACTTTGTACTAGCAGGCCAAATCTTTAGCTTTAAACTGGCCACAAATACGTCAGCAAACTGCTGACAAATACCTCACTAAATGTGAACTCAAGACAGCTCTGAAAGAAACATGGCCATGACTTTCCAGCTTCCTAACTTTGAGAAACCACAGTTCCAGCAGAACAGTTTTTATTAAAACTTGCATTAAAGACACATGAGTTTCCTGGCTTTAGAAAGCTGTGACTTGATTGTATCTTCTTTTTCACTTACAACATTTATTTTGGCATGCAGAGAAAAAGTCAGAAATTCCCTGCTTTGTATGGATTTCTTTGTTTGTTCCACTGCTGCTGTTTTAAAGCATTTATGCAGGGTAGAAACATTATTCTGACTCATTATGTTTGGAGACAACCTAGTTTTATCCTTTGAGGGAAAAATCTAGTTCATTAAAAGGGACTACTCTGGAGAAGAATGAAGTACCCTTCCTCAGCAATCAGAGACATTGGCACAGTACTAATTATGGAGTGAGAAGTCATAAGCAAAGTTCTCCATACTGTACATAGCCATTTGCTGCACTTTCCTAAACCATCAACCACTACCAACAGTTGGTATTAGCTAAGGACTCACCTGGAAGTGTCCAGACCCTTGGACAGAAAATATTAAGTAAACCATGCTGCTTTGCCTAAAGGCTCCATTCAGTTTTCGTTCATTGCTTGGCATAGTGGACCATATACCCGTCTGCTGAGAAATCTCAATGTTCTGCAAGTTGCTACTTTTCATTATAAAGTACCGAACTGGCTTATTTTGTCTTGGTGAAGGTGATTTGGGAACCTGAAAGAATTAAATTAAATTAATAAACACAATAAAATAATAATACAATAACAAAAAATACAGTAAAATAATAAATAAAATAAACCAAGCTTTAGCTCTGAAGTTCTACATGCATGCAGACAGACCTTTCAAGGAGTTTTTCCTCTCTTCTCCAAGGTTATACAAGAAATATACTATCTATCAGCTGTTCCTGTCAGAATTGCATTGAAAGTATATTTACATCTATTTTACATTTTTAAGTATTTTTCAAAATTATAATTAATTCATGAGGGGCAGCAAACTATTATGGCAGAACAAGCCTACACAGTCTAGTGATTAATTACAATTTTTTGAAGTCTGAGACAACTTCAGACAACACAAAATTAATCACTCTAGACTGTAGCCTGCAGCACACTTGCATTTCCATTTTCAGGGAACAAATTTTCTCCCTGTAACACTGGCTGAATTTAAAAAATACAGGAAGATTTATGAAAATAACCTCGCTACAAATGTATGCTTTAATAAATAATCATAAAAAAAACTGCTAAGCAGTCCTAATGTTGCAGATAACACAAAACTTAAAGAGAATCAGTACCAATGTATGCTATAACAGAAGCAGAGGAAGACCGAATCCACAGAATTCAGAAATGCATGTATTGTACACACTGTCACTGTTTATTATATCAAGTTTCAAAAAAAAAAAAAAACAACCAAACACCTCAAAATTGATTTTTTTTCCTACTTTGAATAGCTTTTAGAACAAAGATATTTATTCGTGATTTTTGATTCCAAAATAAATATTATGTGGTTGTTAACAATGAAAATCTAAGTTAGGTTCTTAATTTATCAATACAATACCTGATAGTTTCTGAAAGATATCTGCAAGAGATTCTATTAATTTTGAAGAGCAGGGTAATATGTTTATAAGAACTGTACCTTCCCAGACATTGGAGAAGATGGACTAGCACAGGGGCTAGGGAAGCTACTGCTGTCTGCAGATTTCACTGATGATCGATCTGACCGGTCATTTGAAGTTTGTTTGGAGTGTAAAATATTTTTTCGTTTGTACGTCTTTGGCTGATGAAGTATGGGACGTGTAGACCTCATCAGAACTCTAAAATGTAAAGGTAGATACACAACAGACCCTGACTTTTTCAAGAGGCCACAGAATAATTTATACCTACATATCAGCCTACTAGATGACCATATATACTAGTCATTCCAAAACATATTAAACACTAAATAAAAAAGAATGCATTCACTCTGTAATGGTTAAACCTCTTCTGCTACTTCCCAAGGAGTACAGCTCACGGACACTATTTCTGACTGCTTTCCCAAACAGCCAGCATATGTAATAAATAATTCTCAATGAAATCACAACTAACAACTCAGCACAGGGCAGTATCAAAGCTTTCAGCTGTATTTATATTGTTTCTTTCTTCTTAAAGCTAGCAGAAATTCAAGTGATGTTTTTACAGATAAATAAATTACAAGCTACAGTCTCTGGAAGATCTCAACATCTTACTTTTCAGCATTAGAGGAGTCAGAGAATTCAGTTTCTGCTGCACTTCTGGTGTTAGTTGACCTCCATGTAGATGGTACAAGAAAATCTTCAGAAACCACAGGTCTTGGTCTCTGACCAATTCCTGAAGGCTGCTGCAAACCTGCAGACTGTTCTTCAGCAGTTAAAACAGCTACAACTGCTCTTACAATTGCTTCATCAACTTGTGACCACGATTTAGAAGGAGCTCGCATGCGACGCAGAAATAAGCTATGCCACTTCTGTCTGAGTTGCAACAGCAAGCCAGCAGCCTGTAATGAATTGCAGTTTGTTAAAGACTAATAAAAAATACATCAGTTAGGCAAAGGGCATCCTACGTCTTTCCTATCAGGCAGCACATGGCATTCTGGCAAACTAAAAGGCAAGTCTAAGGGCTCGGGGGGAAGCAAACCTTACATTTAAATTATGCTGCTATCTTTTCTCTCCTCAGGTCCGAGATAATTTCTAAACCATTTCATGCTGCACTGCACAAAACTTAAAATTCTATTGTAAACACACAGGATTTTTCATTTTTCACTTTAAAAATTTCTCTTTTCTTTAAAAGCAGTCTTTTCATGTCTAATGCCCTTCCTGCCAGTTCAGTTTGTATTTATGGGCTCTTCAGACATACTTGATGGAAAAGACCTCTGGTTACTCTACCTTCTAACACCATCAGAGCTTCACAATAACCAGAAGACTTGTATCCTCAAAGGCTAAGGCTCTTTTCTTCTTTTTATAAAACCTGACAGCAATTTTCTTTCAGCAGCTCCAGTTTCAGGTGCTCCATTTTAGTCAAGCAACTTAAGTCATCCTCTCAGAAGAGGAAATACACAATATGACATTTTTACTATTCTCCCAACTCCTGCTCAAATTTTGTCTAACCCAGCTCAAGCCAAGGTCTTGTGTACTGGCACAACACCACAAAGGCAATACAGGAGACCACAAACAGCAGAAGAGCCATTACACAGCCACTACTCCCGCACCCTGCTGCTTCCTGCAGCCATTTTCTTTTGTCTGCCAGTTTCTTTAGAATCTCCCAACTTATGGAAATGGATCAAACTGCCAAGCTGGAAATCATAAAACATCAGATACCCAAACTGCTTCCCAAGCAAATCCAACAGCAGCTGACTGCTGAGGCTCTCCTGCTTCCCAGCGTGATATGTAGGACAGCCACACCATGACAGAGGAAGAAGGATGAACACTTGCAGTTGGCTAGGTAACTAATTCTTTCTTCCTTTTTGCTCACAGGTGCAAGATTTAAGAGTTATGGGTTGCATCAATCCATAGGAAATCCTACAACTTGGATGTTGAATATGTGAATTCACGCAAATGACTAGCCTGGGCAAAAGAAGATTGAGTCCATGTTTGTGTGTTTTCCATATTTCTTACTGAACTCATGAAATAAAAGTTAACTAAAAGTTAGTGTGTTTTCCTGTAAATTTGAGAGACTTGAAGGGATCACAATAGCCATTCTTACAGCAAATTTTTGGCTATCCAACTGTTTTAAGAATCCTTTTAGGATGGTATGGCATAAATATTCTTATACACAAAACAAGCATGGAAGTGATAGATTACGTACTTCAGAGTCCAGTTTGAGGTGGAGCCATTCATCTAGCTTCAGTAATGATACATTAGAAGTTGTTCTGTCCTCCATCTCACTGTCACTGCTATCACTGGATACCCTGTCTCCTGAATGAAGTATAAAAAAATGCATTAACATTTCTGTATTATTTACATTTACATAAAAAACTTAAACATCACTATATTGCCAGCAGTAAGATAATTTTCCTTCTAAATTTTCACTTAAAATGTAAACATTTGTAAATACACTTTTTCATTTCCGCATGTACATCCCAGGGAAGGCCTTTGCTTCAGTTAGAAGAACGGGTTCCCAGACCTCCTAAGAGCCCTACTACATAAACACCTATACTGATGTGATCTGACTCTTTCATGCACCTTCACCAATAACAAGCCATTACCAAAGCTTTGCCTGAAGTTGTTTGCAAAACCACATATTGCTCTATGCTTTCTATCTTAGTATAACGATTAAGAAAAAAATATAAATGCACGTGGCTATTTAGGATTCCTTTTTCAAAGTGCAATTCAATCAGCAATAACATTATTTTAAGGGTAACAGTTTTGGAGCAGTCAGGAAAGTCAGCCTGGACTCTTACTTCAAACTAGTATTTCTATAGAACTGACAACAGATAAGATTACTTTTGCTTCTATTCTTACAGCACGCCATTTAAATATGAAAAAAGGAAATTTTAATAAGTTGTCTACTACTTCTAGCTAATAATACGGCTAATTGACATTAAAAGTTATCAGTAGAAAATAATCTTTAAAATGCACGTGTCAACTGAAAGCAATATGATTATTTGCCATGTTAACTGTAACTGTATTATTCAGTTTGAATCATCTGGTTCAAAGTATCAAATAAACTAGGCTGTAGAAAAAATATACATGCTACACTTCTTAGCATTAGTACTGTCTTTAAACATTTTGGTTACATTTTTTATTTTTTTGAAAACTATACTGTAATTTCTGAGATTCCAGAATCGTAAAGATTATGAACTTACAAGGATTCACAAAACTCAAGACATTTGTTACACAGCCTATAAATTATTCCTGAACAGATACAGGAACTATATATAGCTCTGTATTTCAAAAAATAGCCAAATTATGTAGAAAATAGACTTGCAAAATAAGTTTTCCAAACCACATACTAGTATAATACAAACGCAAACATTCCAAATCCAGACTCTGGTATACCTTGACAGGATGAAGATGCCTGTAAAGCAGTACTTGGTAACCTAGCTGGTCCACAGAAGAGAGCCACAGTGATGGGTGTTACAACAGAACAGCACCTGATGTTTGCTATCCTGTGAGTTCTCGTCATTTCATCGTATATCAGCCAGTCTGTAGGGAGTGCCTGAACAGCTGCAGTTTGGCCATTCACTGGGGGAATCTGTGCAGGAGCAAACAAGACTAGGTTATTTTATCATCTATGTGTCATTAAAATAAATTTTAAACTTAGTTCCTATTTTATGTATGTAGAAATAAATACATAAATATTTACATACACAAGAATAAGAAAAGCACAAGTATATTCAACCAGACTTAAAAGTTATCCTATTACCTTGAAGAAAGATATTTTGCTTTAAAAGAGGATCTAAAGAAGTATCAGTTTCAGAGCGGAACTTTTTCTTTGTAACAATGAGCAGAGATTGTTACCTCATCCAAATACTTCTACAACTAGCTTTTTCTTTTAATATTTTGTCTTGTTCCACTTAGCAGGACTAACTGAAATACTGGAAAAATACATCAACTCCAATTTTTCGTTCTACCACCCGCCACAAAAAATATTTTCTAAAACGTTCAAAGTGTCTTTACCTTATTATACTGAGGTTGACTAAGAACAGAGGTTGGATGAAATCGCACTTTCTTCTCCTTTGGTGCAGTTAAGACCAGGCTCTGTCGGTCTACATGCACGAGATTGGGATACATCCCAGCCACTAAGGCAGCTTTAACTACAGCCCAGTTTTCAGAGTTAGCATTAACATCTCTAATATCAGCTCCTCCTCTGGCTCTAACAAAACCTGAAGAAAGAAGGAGGTCCAAACTGTGTTATATTTGCTTGTATTTAAGATCTCCTTTTTTGCTTCTCAAAAGGAATTTGAAAAACAAAAATTAAATAAACTACAAATTAGTTGCATTTTTCACAACTGCCAACATTAACAGCACCAAGAAGAAACCCTTACACTGAACTCCTTCCTGGTAAGGGGTTTCACACTGATGCAAAACAGAACTACTTTTTACAATACTTCCTAACAGAATATTAGAAATTGCGTCATTTAATTGCAACTTGCTTACAACTTAGCATGAGTTCACCCTGCTCAAAACCTAGAGTAGGTGAACGTTAAATATAGTGCAGGTGAACTGTTTGCTAGCATGAACAGCTAAGCAGAGGAAGTAAAAGATATTTTGGATGAAGGATGAGACCTCAAAAGTGGCCCAAGGCTGAAGCTGTAATATACGAGCAGGTGATGGGCTGCCCACACTGAGTTAATGGAAGACCCCAGACCATGAACTGCCATTGGATCAAGAGAAGCATGCAAGGAACAAGCAAGGCACGTGAAGATCAGGCACACTGACAGTAAGCGATAAAAGGATTTCATTATTCAGGACACTCTCCAGGAACATCCATCTTGAGCTGAAATTAACTGACTCTGCCTCAGAACCTAGGGTCTGAACTCATTTTAACAACTGTCTGAGGAAAAAATTTACTAGAACATAAAAATCCAAGGAAACATGTCTCACACTGCAAGACAGCAGGATGTTGAACAATCAGGCTGCTTTCAGTTAGGCCAGCTACTCCCCAGCCACATTTTCTTACCCTACCATCTCCCCCATGCCCAGCATGAATATGTACTGTTCTTTTTCAACTTAGGAAGGAAAATGACAAGTAAATACTACTTTCCTTACAATTTGTAAACACTTAACTCTAAAATAACATTAGAAGTTTTTCTAACCTATTTACCTGAGGCTCTAAGCTGGCCAAGCAATTGTGTTCTCATTCCTACGATGATTTGCATTGTGGCTTGAGACAGGAAGTTCTTTTCACAGAAGGCTCTCTCCCAGCCATCACTGCGTGCCTTCTGCCATGCCTGTAAAGAATAATTTTTTAACATTTGCACACTTGCCTACTAATTTAAATATCTAAAATTCAAAAATGCAGAGTTCTAAAAGCTACATTTATGTCACTAAAATTAACCAAAGTAAATGTATCGAACCTGATTTATTTAACTACTAGATTTTTTTCCCCATTCCCTCACTGAAATATAATAATTAATTTATTTTAAGTTCACTACGTTATTATAGAGATCACTATGTCAAGGTTGCTATTTTAAGTTACCCATGTAACAGGATATAAAGTGGCATCCTGCTGGAACTTACAGAATTTAATCAGGTTTGAAAAAGTCAGACAAAATGTGTCCCTCAGAATGTGAGTCCAATATACAGGAAGGCCATAGTCTACCACTCTATGTCCAGCCTGGCTGGTAGGTCATTTACTCGGACGCATGAGCAGTCCTTGTTCTGAAAGGATACCTGAAAAGCCCTGAGAAGCACCATGTGGTCGCTGAAGGTTCCCGCAGTGAAACGCTTCCTGCACAGCATGGCCGCCCGCTTCTGAGAGGCCAGCGCGGGCAGCACGAAGGGGTCTCGGTAGGCAAGAGCACAGGCAATGGTCAGGACAGGATCCAGGCACTTCAAAACAACGGCGCACAACAGCATTTTACCGAGGTGTGGCTCCACTGGCAATTCAGTGAGATGATATCCAAGTTCAGTGAGATTTTCCCAAGGGTCCATGGCATCTATAGTCTGTTTGAAAAAAGAAAAAAAGGTGGGGATGTAGGGAAAATGGGAAGAAGGGGTGAGGGGGCAAAATTAATTAACAATGAAAGCACAAAAGATATTAATTACATCACCTGGATTTGCTCCCAAACACTAAAGAAGCAAGTCAAACTAGTTTAAATTCAAGATTTTACAGTAGTCCCTTCCCTTAACATGGAAAAATACATACACACACACACAAAATGAAAACAAACAAAAATTCAAAGCATCCTTAAGTAAGTGAACAAGACTTTAAGTACAATTAAAAGTCAGCAAGATATGTTACCAAACCACAAATACTACTTAAACACAACTCCCGTCTGAATTGTACTCCTCTGCTGACCTTGAGCATTTGCAGAGCATTTTTCACAATTAAAGCTGGTGGAGGATCAGGAGCTTTCATAAGAAAGTCAACAACTGAACAATTAATTGGAGCCAGAAGTTTTGTGTGTAAACAAAGCTCCTGCAAATTAAAAAGAAGAAAAATACTATTAAGGTTTGGGAAAGAGAAAATATTTACACACCTTTTTGGAGTTATTAGTATGGTCTGGTGATATACATTTTTTAGAATTTTTAACTTCTAAGTGAACACATACCTGAAGTGGCATTCTTAGAAGTTCTGGAGTCTGAAATTCCAACATATTCTCAAATCGGAGCCTACTGAAGAGACGAAAACAGACTCCAGGCTGACAGCGCCCAGCCCTGGAAAATAAAATGTGGGAAGCTGTGAAAATTAGAATTTCTTTTTTAAAAAAACCCAACCAAACAAAAAACAACCCCCACAAACTTAGAATACGAATGCAGAAGGTCTAAGGGAATGGTAATTTTGTTCTTAAGAGGAAGTCCCTCATATGAATTAAAAGAGTTTTCCAGTACATTAATTATTTTTGACAGTGTGGAAATTTATGTAATTTTATTATAACAAAATACTTATAATTTTATTATAAGAAAAATCTGGACAAAAAAAGAAGCAAGATCTATCTAAATAAAGTCATATAATTTTGCTAACTTGAGATCAATTCAAATCTCAGTCATCTTGCGCCACAGGGAACCTAAGTTGGGAACTTTGTTTCTTCCTCTTCAAATTCCCCAGTTAGAAGTCCAGATGTAAATGGTAAAATGAAGACCCAAAAACATGTGAATGAAGGAACAGAGACAGCAAATGCTCACAATTCATGCTCAAAAACCTGGAGGATAATGACAACATTTTATCTCCAAACAGGCATTTGTTGCTGTCTACACACACAACTTCTCAGCCCTCACTCATTGCGCTGGGAAGAATATGATCTTGAGCATCCTGGTGAATATACAAAGTCATGAATACTCTGGAGCTGGTCAATAAAGAATCACTGCTCGGTGTCACTTCTACAAAAGGGATGCCAGGATATCAATTAAAAACAAGCAGTAGGTAGTCCTTTGCCCACAGACAAGTTACAGTGGCTGCTGGTGCTACATGGCAGAAAGAGGAATTAAGTTCACAGGGCACAACAACCTAGACCTAATATAAGTTCTGGGACATTCTTGAGTGCTGCTTCTCTGTATCTTGGGAAATTAGCCCAAGAAAATACATGACTCTTCATTTACTGCAGAGAAGAAGTATTAACCATTGTTCAACATGACACTGGACTAGCCTAGAAAAATTACCCAGTGTGGCTGCTATAGGTTTGCAATTTACTCTTAATATATGGGATGGTGAATATCTGCAAAATAAGCAGATATTAGCAATTATTACCTGCCTTTTCTCTGGATAGCACTGGCTTTTGAAATCCACACCATCTTCAGCATTGTAACACAACTCAGTGCATCAAAAGACTTCTATACAAGCAGAGCAAGGAACATAAAACCACAATTAACCACGATATGTGAAATAAAAAAGTTATTAATAAGCTTTCAATAGAAGTTCTTTGCAAAACAGAAAAAATAATTTGAACTAACATCAGCAGCTTCTGGCACAAAGGTATGCTCTGAAGTACTTCCTTTCAATTGAATTTATAATACATGTTCTACATTATCTTTGTGCCATAGTTTCCTAAATTGAAGTTTTCTTTCTAGTCTCAGGAGGTAATTTTGAATCAATAAAAGATACAGACTGTATTTTGAATTATCACAAATCAGGAAAGAAAAATGTTGTTGTATTGATTAAAGTCGTCTTTGTCTTACTTGGAAATCACATCCTTATTTTCTTACATTTGATGCAAAGTTCCAGAAAAACTGTATTACCACAGGAACTTTAGAAATTTGGCATTATCTCCTCTATGAAATCCAACTTCATTTTCAAAGACATAGGTCTTAAACTACCTCATCATACTATATATCCTTTCCTTCACACATAATTTGGGACTGGGCATTCAACTCATCATAAGCAATACTTAAAAACTTAATGGCTTTGATTTTGACTTGACACAATAGTAGGACAAAGGGAACTCCCAGTGTTCTCTTAAGTCTCAGAAAGTTGGTGGTCTAAACAGATGGACTTGTTTAAAACAACTAACAGAAACTATAAATTTTTACAAAGTACATTAGCATATCAATCTTCAACAGTTTTTACAAGGTTTATCCAAAGCTAATTATTTACAGTATTTGTCATAAAATAAATGTCAAAACTTCTGTGATCTTTGTTGCTTGACATGCACTAGCTGTCAGCCTACTATAAGAAAACAGTCCTCTAAAATTTACCTATTATGTATTGTAGAATAGCACTAGGAAGTTTACTTGTCACAGAAAGTTTTAACCAATCATACCTCTTTCACCTTGCCTGAGTCAATAACAAATACAACATCATTGACTGTTATGCTGGTTTCTGCTATATTTGTAGAAAGAATCTGCAAATAAAACAACCAAAACTGTAGTTAAAAGCAAAGACAAAAGAGATTCATACAGTATCTGATAAAGTCCTCTAAAACTTACTATTTTGCGCACACCAGGAGGTGGACTTTTAAGTACTTTCTTCTGATCCAAAGTCTGCATATTTGAATGAAGCATGAAAACCTGATATCTAGTGCAAGACAAAGAGTACACTGAAGTATTTTTAAAAGACACAATGAAACCTCAACCATAGGAACCAGAGGCTTTACCTGTGCGCATTGTCAGCAAATCTCCTGTCATCACATAGAATACGGTCTCTCAGGCTAACTATCTCATCATATCCAGGAAGAAATATTAAAATTGCTCCTGAAAAAGAAGGGCGTTGGCAGAGTTAAGCAGCAAATTCACTTAAAATACACATCAGTACTGTGCAGAGTAGCATTTGGAAGGTTTTACCTATTTAGTGTTTCCAAAAGAAGGGCAGGATTTACCAAAGGCTGAAAGTACAGTCATTTATTGGGAGTGTGTGTTTATACTTACCGGTCTCAGAACTGTGACAGATGTTATAAAGTAAATGCATAATAAGGTCAAGATCCACTTTTTCATCATCAAAACTGTGATGATAAGCTGTCAACAGCTCTCTGTCCTCTGCACTAAGGTCACTACCACTTGTTCGGACCAGGGAACTTTCATCCAGATTTCCAAATCCTGCTGAAGCACTAAAATAGAAAAATGCACAGACCAGAGTCAAGGCTGCTTGTTTCAGGTTTGCATTCAGTCAGCAAGTAAACTTAGATCAACACCAACAAGATTATTCCTTTCAAATTTAAATTTTAAAGAGTAGCAGAACAGCATCTTCAAAATACTGTTACTGTTCACTGATATAAGTAAAATCCAACAAAGCATGAAACTTCAATTTTTAGCATAACTTCACTTTTCTTACTCTTTATTGAAACACATCCATAAGCAAAGGGCTGGAATTCAAAGTATAAAGACACTACCTGTTTACCTGTTAAATAAAAAGTATTTAAAAGAAATGTTTCCCCAAATGTTTTCCTCACATGAACAGGTACTATGCAAATGGAAACTACACTAAAAAGTGCTCTAAAAATACTGGTCTCTACCAAACGATAACTGAACTATAACTGTAAGGTAATCAGAAACCAATTCTTAAATGACCTAGTGTAAATGTTACTTCCATAAAATTTCTTTAATATGGCTACTATGTATAGACAACAATGTATAGATAAAAACACAACAGGTTTGTTTCCTAAATAAGCATCTAAATTAAAATGGTACATGGCAGAATCATTATCTCTATTTATCTAAGTCAGTATATTCATATCCTGTCTAGACATATAATCATGATAGCAATGCCCATATCAAAATGATAAAAAATAACAATATGAAAGAAGTCTACACAACTCTAACTATATTTAACCTAGGATTTGCAAACATAATCAATGAAATACACTGAATACAAACACCCTTTTTTTTTAAGAGCATCTTTTTGAAACATTCCTGGTCTCAAATAAATCCTGCTATTTAGGTCAGATTTAAAGGCATAAAAAGCTAAAAACTGTTCTGATTAGAAGACAAAATTCCAATTTCCCTTTAACATTTCCCTTCAACTGTTTCCGCAAAGTAGTTATAGCTTACCTGTAGGATTCCAACAGGTCAACAACCTCGGTCTGTCCAAAGTGCTTAGCCCAGTCCACAGCCATCCTGAAAGAATACACAAAAAATCATTCTTAAACTTCTTGCTTCAAAAGACACACAGCCTAAGACTCTGAATTAAGAATGCAATTTATAATTTCCAGAATAAAATGTGATAAACAGAAGTTAGAAAATGCTTTGAATGTCAAAATTTACTATTGCATATAGTAGTCTATTAAGTTAGCAATTAGTTTAAATGTTGAAGAAAATTCTCATTTGTATATTGACAAATGAATCTGTGTTTTGGTTTGTCTGTTTGTATTTACCAGCCATTAGAAGATCTGCAGTGGATATTTGCTCCCATACTGATCAGCTGCTCTACTTGACTCAAAAAGCCTCTCCCTGAAGCAATCATTAGTGCAGTCGCACTGGTTTCACTGTGCCTATAATCAACTGAGAATTACAAATAAATAAATAAACAAATAAACCAGCAAACCAGATAAAAACATTCTTACTTTTGCACCCAAATGAGGTATGAATGTGGCTTACATGACTTTTAAAATCTAGGCCAGAGAGAATTTGTTTTCTGACTTCATCCCACCATTCAGTTTGCATGAATTTAACACTACTTTAGACACACTGCAACATCTGTTAATACTTCAAAACAAGTACAAACAAAAAAAACTAAACAATTCATTAATTCTGCTAATTCTATTCACTTTTCCAATAGGCAGCATAATTCAAACTTAACAACATTTTAAACTGGAGATAAAGCAGCCACGGAAATTCAAGTCATTTGTTATTGTTTTTTTCGTATGTTATAAGATGACAGACTTACCACTGACATTTTCATTTAAAATGAGATGGAACACCTGAGCAAAGGCATCAATATCTTTATGCAACCAGATATCAGAAAGACAAGAATCCATTTCTTTTATTAACCACAGTTCAAGGCAATTCACATCTTTTTCAGTCTGAAGAGGAAAAACAGTATTGAAAGATAGGTGTCTTCCAAGATGTATCTTTATTCTCCTATATTACACATGAAAAAATTGAACAGTTGCTTTTCCAAGTAGCAATCAGAAATTCAGCATTCAGATACCAGTTAAAGCATTTGTTGTATCAAGCAAGTACTTTAAGCAATGGCAGTTCAGCTATTTAAGCTGAAGAGAAGTTGTGCACAAACCATTTTAAGTGAAAAGCAGACTTAGGCTAGAGTAGTTCTTGATAACTTCAAAAAAATCATCAACAAGATTTGTTAATACCCTTCAAGAAATTCTACAGGACTATTATCTTTGGAAAACAGCTTTTAAACCAGATTTAAACACGTTTTTCAACAAAAGAAAAAACTTACCAGTTGATTAAATACTGTGTCACTGTCATCACCCAAAAGACTACACTCTTCAGCTGCCCTTGAGACAAACCTTGGTGTCTCAGGTTCCAGCTTAGTATTGTTTTCTTGAGCAGCACACCACTCAGTCAGAGTGCTTTGCTGCTTTTCTTCTGCAACACATAAAGGATTTCCATGAAAAGTTTTACAGCCATCCTAATTATCCATTAATTTCAGTTTAAAAAAATTGCAGTATCTAATGCCAAAGTTTAACCTGTTTGATCTCTTATATAATCTAGAACATTGTTACCAGTCCAATATAAATTCCATGATTAAGGGCACCTAAAGTGCACTATGGCAAAAATCTACTATAAGAACAAGGTAAGAAAGACCACTTGGTTGCTTAAACCATTAAGCCAGCCTGCAACTTGCTGTATTCAAACGAGATTCCTAAGTAGCTTCTACACAATTCTCAATTCAGATGTTCCTCCCGAAGTGAAATGCCAAAGAGCAGTGATGTAACTCTTGCATGTAATAACTAATCTTTGCGTACCAGTAAAAGAAACAGTAGAAGCCATCAGTGCCCCAACTGAGCTTTTCTACCTACCATGATCAGAGCTGAGCATCATGATAAATATGCAGTTAGGACTGCATGATACAGCTTTGGGACTGGCCTTTTCAAAAATTTTTTAATACTCATGAAGATAATTACTTTCAGCTGTCAGAAAAATTTCTCAAATATTGTGATCAATATACCCAAATACTTAATCAATTGAAAAGAATCCCCTATATTTGGTTCAAGTGTTACTGGAGGAGTAACAAGGAGAAACTGCTCCTTGAACTAAATACGTTAAATGCATCCATGTCTGAAGAATGCACTTAAAAACGTTAATAGCAGAAAGCACTTTTGTACAAGACACACAAAATCCTGCATTCTCTAATGGCCACATTTAAATTTGTGCCTAAATGTCAGCATATTGTATCTTATGTTTCTATAGTGTTCATGTGGGCAAAGCCCTACGCATTATGTAGTTGTACTTCATAATAATTAGGAAAAAATGCAAAATTTATCCACTAAAAGAAGTAAGAATATAACCACTGAAAGTAAAAATACTTTTTTCAATCACAATTTACATCAACAATGTAAACAGAGTTTTAAAGATACGTGCTGTCATCTAATCGTCTCATTTAAAAATCTGACTTTAGAATTTTAACAGAGAATCACTTTACTTGTTGAATCAATCAATCAATCAATCAAGTAAACTCATTGTCAAGACATAACAATCAACAAGTCCACCAACCTTGCTGCTTCTCTTTTTTGTACTTTACCATCTCTTTGTTTGTATACCCAGTACTTCGCAAAATGTCCTCCAAAAACATCTCTTTAACTTCAAAAGGTCTTCCTTGGACTAAAAGTAGAAATAATTCAAGAAAGATTAGATATTCCCAAGCTTTGCTTGAAGAACATTACTTCTTAAAAACAGTTTTTATAGACAGGAAAGTGAATTAAACATGATTAGGGCCAGATTTAATGAATTCTTATATTCCTTGGAAGGTCTTGTAAGAGTATCTTCACTTGAGATTATCTTCTTTAAGTGACTGGGACATAAAAAAAATTCAAAAGGGAAATGTCAGGTGCATACCATGTTTTTCATTAACCTCTTCAATTGTATTAAATGTAAATAGCAAGAGATATAAGATGGACAGTTATTTACTGCAATTTTATCAAATGAGAAGAAAATAGTCACTTTTGTTTAGGTGTACAAAGAAAAATTCACTGTGTCAGCAGCTTGAATTACTCAATATAAGAGCAATTAAAACAGTTTCAGTGTAAGATCCCACGAGCAGACTGCCATGTCTGTGTTCAGACACTACCTCCTTTCATGAGAAATATACAAGGAGATGGACTTCTCTCAATGTCCTCAATTACTGCAGCCAATTTTGGCTTTCTTTGCTGACCACTTCCCATGGTCTTTCTCTCCTAAGAACTTACTCTTTTATTGATTTTTCTTTTAACATCACTGTTTTCTAGACCTTATTTATGGATATCAAATTATGTTTCTACACAGGAAGAATTCATATCTATTTTAGGTTCCTTAGCAGACACTTACCACAACTAAGTTTAGATCACCTAGGATTTGTCTCTCCTTCAGGAAGAACAAGCTACAGTTCACATATTTTCAGAAGCTGTCATAAAGGAAGTCTTCTAACACTAATCACAAATTCTGTGTTCTACAGAAACCCGCAACTAAAAAATATTGGTTTCTGTGGTCAGGATTGTGTCAACTATACTGCTGAAGAATCAAAGCTTTTTCATTATATTACTGGAAAAGTTGTCTAAACCCTCTTTTCTTCATTCTTAAATTAGCAAAATTGGAAAAAGCATCTTTTCAATTGTGATTATCCTGCAAAGTCCAGTACGTGATAATAGTGTAACTAATGCAGTAAACTGAAGAAAGAGACAGTAGCCATTTCCAAATAGAATTTCCAAAATAAATCTATTAATCTAAAAGGATGAGAAGCTGCAAAAAAAGTAAACTGGAAAGCCACACAAAAATTACAATGAGTTTTTTTTCCTCCAAAAAAAATTTGCGCAATATTAAAATCAAGTGTAACTTCCAGATTCATGCCTCCAACAAGCTGCAAGCCTTATTTTCCTAGGCAATAATTTAAACCTGAAAACCAGAAATGAACACTTTTATGTGTAAATAAGAAAAAATAATGCTTTCTCATTAACGTCCCATAAAAGTAACCAATGACTTGTGTATAAAATTCTTAAGCAAAGAATCATATCATTAAAACATGTATCCCAATTTGCCTAGGACTGCACTTCTGAAATGGATAGACTTATGTGAGTTTTATCCTCTAACTAGTAGCAATATCTGAAGCCAGACCTACAGTCGACTGGAATATACTCATTGATATCACACTCCTGTAAATCCTAGGGTCTGTATCGCTATGCAGACCGGCATTTTAGAACCTTCTCCTCCTTGAACTGAATACAGATGGGACCAGGACATCCCTGCATTTACAGAATATCCATTGAATAAAACAACTCCCTCTGAGGTAGGTGCAAATAGTTAAGAAATAAAAAACATAAGTAAACAAGGAACAACCACTGCTGGTAACTCTAAGTGTATTTATCACCTGCCTTTACTCAGAATGGTTTGGTACAGTTCAGTTAACAGTTATCTAGCAGTCTCAGGGCAGGTATACTGAGATTTAAGAATTTACTTAAATACTTACTGTGTATTACTGGGCAACATCCAAAATACCTAATAAAGAGGTCTGCATCTAGAGCAGCACTAGAAATAATTAGTTTTAAATTAGCTTGGCTTTGCAACACATCTTTCAGTTTTATAAGCAAGAAGTCACTGAACCTATCCCTCTCATGTACTTCATCCTGTATGAAAGAAAAACAAACAAAAAAAAGAACGTCTAAACATCACAGACCCAAGATCATAACTTTTCAGAAACATGGTTTTTTTAAAATTAAAACATGTAATTTGGTGGTGCATTGCAGAGGTATTAAAATGTTTAACTTAAGAATGATTTTTTTAAAAACTTAAAAGTAAAAAAAAACTTCAAAAAGTTGTATAATGGTATCATAGTAGATTGCACTGCAATGAACAACCCATCTCAGACCTTAATTTCAGAAATCAAAAAGAGCATCTGAAACTTCTAATTCTTGCACTTGAATCTTATTTTCAAGATAAAGCCACAAACTGCAAATCCTAAAATCTTATTTCAATAAAATTACCCTTCACAACTGATAAGAATTAAAAAAAAAATGATACCATATAATGATAAAAAAAGATGGCTTTCTTAGATCCAATAAATTATGCACAAAGCTTATCATTAAGGCACATGTCTGATCAATCATCTTTGCCTATCTTCTGTTTAGTTTTATATTCTGAATGTATGAATCAAGAACAAGATTTGCAGGCTGAAGTCAAGAATGCACAAACCATTCTTCTGCTTTTTTCCTCCTTGGTAAACTGACAGCCATCTAAACTTACCATGGCTTTTTCTTTTTCAGCAGTGGAGAACTTGCAGTAAACATTCTGGTTCCACTGACTTACCAAACTCCACAATAGGAAGTTCATCTAATCATACATGAACCTAAATAATTTGCTA
Source organism: Melospiza georgiana (assembly GCF_028018845.1). Classification (NCBI taxonomy): domain Eukaryota; kingdom Metazoa; phylum Chordata; class Aves; order Passeriformes; family Passerellidae; genus Melospiza; species Melospiza georgiana. Next base: position 13,193,186 of record NC_080465.1, read on the forward strand.
GAAATTAGACTACATTTTATGTTGAACACATTGGGCAAACAAAGGGACTGAAAACTTGGTACTGCAAAATCAAGTACATGATAGCAAAAATTCTGACACACTTGTATTGAAACTTCCTAAGGCTTTTCTGCTGACTGAGGAAATTCATAAAAATTTTGACCTCTACCCTCCACAATCACATCACAATTCCGAAATTAACTGTTGACAAAAACCTAATATAAGCTGTTTTTACAAGAAAAAAACAACAAACCCCAGAAAAATATGTACGTTACAATAAAAAAAAAATTCGGTAACTCTTTAAAGTTAATTCAGATTCTAACTTAACAGAAACACCTTAAACATCCATCAAATTAATACAGAAAACTAGGGCCTCGTCTTCCAATTAAGAAACAATACATCCTGCTCCACCTCACACGAAATACAAGATCCTTACCACAATGACATGTGTCACGGTTGACAGGGCGCTGTCTCCTGCCATCAATGTGCGAAGCAGTACGCCGTTAGTGCAAAAGGTTACCAGTGTCTTTGGAGAAACCCTAGTGAACAGTGAACAAAGATGCTCCTGCTTTTTTTCGTCATTTAAATGCTGCTAGCTTTCCACTATTTACTGAAAATTAAAGATTGAAAGGCTCCTCACCAGAAGTGGAATCACAGTTCTGTCACACATACTTTTTGTTTATAAATTATGCCTGTTCCCTGAGAGTTCTTAAGGATTTTTAGTGCTAATGCTCAAAAGCTTCAGACAAGTGATTAATAAACAAGGAGAGATTCATTTTTTCTAAATTAATAAGTAAGTGAAACAGAATCTGGAGAACCTCGCCATGTTGTTTGTATTAATTTACTGGAAAATCCAGTGTGGACTGCCTTGAAAAAAACAGATTACAATTCTTCCAAATACCCTCAGATATAGTCTTTGTCTACATGTGGTAGGTTGACCTTGGCTGAATGCCAGGCAGTCACTCAGGCTGCTCTATCCCTCTCCTTCTCAGCTGGACAGGGGAGAAGGAATTCAACAAAAGGTTCAAGGGTCAAGGTAAAGACACGGAGAGATCACTCACCAGTTACCACCATGGGCAAAACAGACTTGACTTGCACAACCTGGTTTAGTATATTACCAATTAAATCCAAGTAGGATAATGAGAAATAGAATCAAATGTTACAAAACCCCCTGCCACCTTGCCCTTCTTCCCAGGTTTAACTTCCATTTTTCTCTAATTCCTACCCCTCAGTACACAAGGGGACATGCAACGGAGGCCATGGTCAATTCACATCTTGTCTCTGCTGCTCCTTCCTCCTCACAGGGGGGATTTCTCACATTCTTCACAGATTGCTCCAGTGCAGGTCCCTCCCATGTGGTGCAATCCTTCAGGAACAGACTGCTCCAGCATGGGACTGCCATGGGTTCACAAGTCCCATCAGCAAAACTGCTCCAGTGAAAACTCTGTAGGGTCACATGCCCTGCAAGGAGCCTGCTCCAGCACAGGCTTCCCACAGGGTCACAACCTCCTTTGGACAACCACATGCTCTAGTATTAGGGTCCTCCACAGGCTGCAAGAGGACTGCTCCACTGTGGACTTCCACGGGCTGCAGGGGAACATCCTCCCACACTACAGTCTTCATCACAGGCTGGACAGAAATCTCTGCTCTGGCACCTGGAGTACCTCGTGCCACTCCTTTGGCATTGACCTTGGTGTTGGCAAAACTATTCCTCTCAAATATTCGCAATCCTCTCTTTCTACTGCTGTGCAGATTTTCTTCTCCAATACGCTGCTCCAGAGTCATGCCCACTGCTGCCGATGGGCTCAGCCTCAGCTAGAGGTGGGCAACGCTTAGAGCCAACAGCCAGAGGCTTTATCACACATGGGAAGCTTCTTCTCACAAAAAACACCCCCCTCACTACCAAGACATTGCTATACAAACACAATACACTATACTTGACAGAATCTCAAAGATAAGCTGAACCTTTTCAAACGCTTTGATTTTTCAAGAATCTAAAGTTCTTTAAAAGTACCAACTACCTGTGGCAGTTCTAGCTGTGCAAGTAAAAAGAGCAATTACTTCCTCCAACAGTGACACTCTAAGTACTGAAAACTGTAGAGTACTAAACAAAGGAACACACATACATATGCCTCTATTTCAAGTATGTAATTCATTTTTCAATTCAAAAATACTCCTACATGTTGAATTCAGGGAACACATACCAGATGGAAGTGCTTTACTTTTTTAATCTCTTCTCTCTTTTCAGCTTTCTAGAAATCACCCCTGCTGTCTAACACTAAAACATAAAAAACCAGATTTCTGTGTTACTGCAAACACTTCCATCCAACACTTTTTGCCAAGATGGAAATAGTGCCATCTCTCCCTTTTGCTCTTTCTCAAGTGAACTCTTTGGTTCTTCTGCACTGCTTTCAGTAATTCTTCCAGCTTACCTATACTTTGTTTTCTTCATACAGCATAATTCTTCCACACAATAATCATCCCCCTTACTTGCAATTAACCTTTACTTGCTCTTCTAATCTTCTAATGCTCTTCTAGCCTTGTGGCCTTCAGTATGCATAACAAAATTCTTCAACTTGGCTTTGCTGTTGAAGTGCATTCATTTCCATTAGAAATTTATTATCTTCATCCATATAAGCAACATCATCGGCCATACCTTTGGCCATCTTTCTCTCAATTGTATCCCAGCTGATGCCCATTCCAAGAAATCCCACTATTTACACAATTCGAAGATTTTAGAAACCCTACTATGTTTTAGGAGCAAATTCCTCAGGTCATCTAGAATTTCTGCTTTTGTTTTAAACATAAAAGATAAACAGACTAAATTTAACCCAAAGCAGATTGTTAAAGCTCAATATCATTGTTTACTTTCCAATTTTGTTGTTTTCCCTCTTCTCTGCCCTATAAACTCTCCCCACATAGCTTTTGTCACAGCATGCTGTTCTTCCTAGCTATTTTCAAATCTTGCTGAACTTTTGGATTTATCAATGTTAAAAGCAGAGAGGATAAGGATATCCACACACATACTCCCTAGAAGAAATCAAGAGAAAGCACTTGCAGCTCAGTTCTATGAACAACTCACTGCATGAAACTGTGTAATACAGAAGAAAAAACATCCTTTTCAACTCTTAAACATTCATTACCCAAAATAACACATCCTACTTATCCTACACAGTGATATTTTACTGGGCTGCAAACCAAATACACTGTAGTTTAAATAACCAAGACACAAAACACTAATACCAGATCAACTGACTTGAAAAACTGTCATCAGTACCTGCTTTCTAGTCGGATCTGATAACCAACAATTTGTCCAATCTTTTCTCTTCTTTCTGCTGCCACTCTTTCAGCCACAGCAAGTGCTGCCAAACGTCTTGGCTGAGTGCAAAATATACGGCAGGGAGTTCCATTTTTGTGACAGTCATCAAGAATAAACTGGGGGATCTGGAAAGAAGTGGTTTAAATGTATTTTTTAGTTTTTTAGACTCATAACTTTTTTATCACAATGAAACAATTTAACTACACCTCAGTACCATACACACTGCAAAACTATTCACAATAGGATTATGATTGCAAACATACCTGAAGTGGCAAAAAAGGCCGGAAAAGTAAATTTTGTCTATTAAGTTTCATCTCTTTCAAACAAAACACAGCAACAAAAACAAGAAAACCCAACCAACCAAATGCTGAAGTTCTCTCCCCCGCTTCAGGGAAATCTATGTAAAAAACCCTTGTAGACAATCTTTCACTGTAACACAATAATACTCCAGATACCAGAAACAAGCTTTAGAAGGAAAAGGGCATACAAAACTGTAGCTACTTTCCCTTCAATATTCTATGATTATTTTAAAGAATAGCTGATATCCATCAGATAATTGTGCAGAATATTTTATGCTTTAAATATGTGTCTACTGGTTTAGTACTGCAAAAGCAAAAAAGTTAACTGGAACACTAGACTTTGAACCACACAAGAAAAGAAAATCCTTAGAACTAGAATAAAAAAATTCCTTATTACAAAAACATTACAGATTTGGCATCAGTTTGGTATAAATACTCTTATGTTTTTTATTTCACTAAAACGTACTTGAGTGGTTTTTCCTGATCCAGTCTCTCCTACAATCAAAACAACTTTATGGTCCTTTATTATTTTAACAATTTCTTCTTGCTTTTCAAAAACTGGTAGTGATTGCCTGAAAGAATCAAACTCTGATTCCCCTCTTCTCACAGGAACCTGGGGGATACCATCACTAAGTCGTCCACTTGTCTTAAATTCTCTGTTTTCTGTGGAAAAAAGGTCAATAAATTATAAAGGAAGGTCACTAAAACACTGGTTAAAATTGTACTTAAAAATGAACATTTCTGACTTTATTAGCATCCCTGTTGATAAAGTGAGAAACCAACGAGATATTTAAAAGTGGTTTTCACGGTAACATGTCCTGTTATGGTGCTTGAAATAAATATAGTTCAAATGATTTTTTACTTACATAGAAATTTTAAACTGAATTATCACAGTATTAAACTGAATTATCACAGTACATTGCTCAAGTTAAAAAAAGGCATGGAAAGCTTAAAGAGAAATAGAAACTAAATCAGAGAAAAAAAGCCTTGGCCTTTGTATCTGTTTACACATTCCCATCTCAAGGATTTCTGCCTACAGAAATCCACCGTAGAGTTAAACATTTAAGTTATTCCAAACTGACAAGTGTGTTCTCCAACAATAAGACAACTTTACTGTGATTAACATGCCTTCTTTCACATTCTTACTTGTCTTTTAAGACCTCCTTTCAGTCTGTCTTACATAACCTAATAGTCTAGTCCATAAGATTTGTCTTAACTAATTGAAACATGATGTACTGAGAGCCCAGGACCCACACAGTAGTGTGATGTATCAGAAAGCAATGCATAAGTAGGTAAAAAACCTGCAGTCTTCTGAGAAGGCTACTTCAACATCTGTACCTTAAATGCTACTCTACAATTCCTTAATAATTATTTTCCACAAGAATGAGAAGCTCACTGTCAATGAAATTATATAGGCATAATGCAATTATTTAATGCTATTAACAGATTTAAGTGTTAAATTCCAAACAGTGTTTTACCAAGACAGACACAGACTAACAGATTAAGAGAGCCGAAGACCATTCCGGAGACATAAAGAAAGATAAATTTTACACAATTCATTAATTTATGCCCTATATATCCCTAAGAAATTGCTTATTGGTACTTTTATTATAGTTTCTCTCTGTTCACTAAACAATCCTATCAAACAAATTGAAAGAACTGAGAAAGAAAACCAGCAAAGGAAGCACTTAAAGAACGAACACAATTAATCAGAAGTATCTCTTTAAACAAGGCATACTGCTATGTTCTCTGTTCACTACATCCAGCTTTGTACACAGAAACACAACGTAACTTTTACAAACATAACTTTAAGGCAACAACCACGTTAAAAGCATTATTTAAAAAAAACTACCTTTTATCAGAAGTTTGTCTTCCAGAGGACTTTATATACTCAAGAAATTAAGAAGTTTACATAATAGCATGAGTTTACTACATAGCTCTTACAGACTGAATCTATTTTAGATGACAAAATATGAACTCCTTATTTTATCAAGGACATGAATTCCCACAGACACAACAGACAGTCTTATTTTTTCTTAAGGGTATTCTTACACAGAGTGATGCCTCCTTAATCTTATCTCATGGAACTTGCAGGAATCCACATTTCACAACTGTATTTTAAAATAAAAATCTGGCTAAAATTGTCTCAAAGAAATCAAAATTAACCTGATACAGGGGAGACACTGCAACGTGGGTGACATGACTGCATGAGCATCTTATGTCACCGGTTTTAAAAGATCCTACATGAACAATTACAAGACAAGAAAATGATAAGGTTTGCTTAGAAAGAAGAGTGTCAGTTAGGACAGAAGAAGAGACAGAAAATAGAGGGGTTTGTTTTGGGGCTGGGTTGTGGGTTGTTTTTTCAAGTAGTATTGATTAACAAGTCCATGTCCATATTGACAAGACACACTGAACATACCAGATTCAACAGCATATGCATTTCCTTGTTCTGTCTTTGGCAGAAGCTCTGTTCGTTCTTTATTCGTGACAGGAAAATTTCGAATTAAAGTACAAACAGCGTATTTTGTACCAGGAGTTAAGGCACAAGTCATTACTGCACGTTTGAGTTCTGATCCATCCTTTTTTCTCACGGTTAGGTATCGATTTGCTCCTTTTCTGGGAGAAAGAAAAAAAGGCATTTCAGGAATAAACAAACTAGTTACCTCAATGTAATGATCTTTGACAATGATTCCTTCAAGTGACTTTCAGCTTATTTTCAAATACAATGCCATAACAAGAATCCTCCAAATAATGTCCTAGGTAGCATAATGCAACATTCACAATAATCGTCATCAAAAGCAGCTTCTATTCACGTGAGGTAGTGCAGAACAGACACTGCAGACATCGGACGACTATGCCTCAGTTATCACTGCGTTTGTCTCCGAAAATACAGCAGCTCTACCAATCATTTTATCAATCAATACTGAGAGTTATGACATCAAATTGACTTTTAGACTAACTTGAAAGATTTAGAAGTTAAAAATCAACAAATAAGCAGAATAGACAAAAAAGCTCCCTGCTAGTGGCATTCCAAGACTTAACAAAATCCAAAAAACATATCAGATCTCAGGATGTTCATTATCAAAGATTTATTATGTAGAAATGGAGCCAAAACACTTAATCATAACAGTAATCTGCTTCTCAGACTGAACTCTTGACACTAAAATACAAAGAATTGTCATAAATGTATTTGAAACTGAACTAACTTGTGTCTGGGCTACAACTGACACATCAACGCTTTTAAAACAACTTCTTAGGGTAAGAACAGAAGGTTACACTAAGAGCCCAGTGACCTGTCCCTGGCAAGGGTGGAAGGCTGGTGTAGGTGTGCAGGTCCTGGCAAGGGCAGCCTCTGTGAGGAGCGGCACAGCCACCTCCAGCAGCCCCTGGTAAAAACTACTCTGTCCTCTTTACATCCTCATTTCAAGTACTTACACACACTGTCGAGACCCCCCTGAGCCTTGTCTTCTGCAGGCTGAAAAGTCCTAGCACTCTGGCCCTTCCTGCACAGAGGAGATGCTCCATCCCCTTCACCAGTTGTTGGTCCTTCACTGAACTCTCACCAGTCTAGGTCTCTGTCCTCCTGGTGATCCCAGCCCTGGACAGACACAACACTTGGTGTAGCCTAATCAGTGCTGAGTAGAGGCGAACTATAACTTCCCTTTGCCTGCTAGCAACACGTGAACCCTCTACTATGCTGCCCAACAGAAGCACTCTTTTGAACATGCTATTTTAAGTTGCACCTGTCAACGCAGGAGATTCTATGCAAAACCTTTGAAAACACATTAGTGCAGGGAAAAAAAACACAGGAAGGATCTTTATGACAAGTCTTTCTTATGCACATGAAGTCCTCAAAACTGCATTACAACCAGTACGTCATGCGTTTTTTTACTCAGACATCAAGCAAAGCACAGAGACAATTATTTTTATATTTACTTTTTAAAGTCTCTTCTCTAGTACCATTCCCCATGACACTGCAGGACAAGTTAAAAACACAAATCGTTTTAACACTGATAACGAAATTCCATTAATTTGCACCAGAAAAAAAAAATAATACATAAAAATAAGAGTCAAACTTACCCTTTACTCTTCGAAATCAGCCCGAGAGAATGACAGCGCCGGTGAACAAATGCTCGTTCGGTTCTAGTGAAAGAAGATGGAAACTCCATTTCTGGAAAGAGAATTAAAAAATAAAAACCCGAGCACAAAAACTCAACAGGCAAAATCCCTGACGTAAGACCTCGGCGCCGCGAGTTTATCAGTAGCCAAACCCACCAGGCCTCCCGTGCGCAGCGGGAGCGGCGGCAGCGCTGTCCCCCGGCCCCCACGCGGGACTCGGCCGCCCCGGGGCAGCGCGGCCGCCCGAGACGCCCCTGCCGGGAGAGCCCGCGGGCCCGGCTGCGCGCCCGCCCCGCTCCGCGCGGCTCCCCCACGCACCCGTGTCCTCGCCATAGCGGAACCGCTCCAGAGCGAGGTTCACCGCGATCTCCACCTCCTCATCCACACGGATATCCCTCAGACCTTTGCCGCCTCGGCCGCGGCCCGGCGCGGCGGGAGCGCCGGAGCCCGCTGTGCCCGCGCCGTGCTGCCGCGGCGGGACGTTCCTCGGCCGCGACATGGCTCTGGCACACAGCGGGGGCTCCGCCACAGAGCGGGGGCTCCGCCGCACGCCGGTCCGCGGGCGCTGCCCCGGACGCTGCAGCGGGGCCGGGCGGGCGCGGCCCCGTGACGTGTACCCAGCGCCGGGCGGCGGCGGAGGCGGAGCCGCCCTGCAGGCGGAAGGAAGCGCCTGGCGGGGTTTGTGCCGGCCCGGCTCACGGAGCGTGTCCTGGGGTCGGTGTTGCGCAGTAGTGCCGCAGGGGCCGTGACTGAGGGAGCAGCGCGGATACCTGTCAGGTGTCATGCGATTTCATTAAATGACGTTCAGAGTAGGTGACAATACAACATCGCAGTCCTCGGCCGTGTTTGTTTTGAATGTTTTACGGAGTCATCAAGATTTTCCTTCTTTTTTTCTCTCTTTTCCGTCTTTATTTCTCTCCTTTCTTGTTATGTCTTGGCAAAGTATGGCTACCATATTCTAACCCTTGGTCTGTGCCAAAGTCTGTGGTGACGACTGGCAGGTTGTTACTTGTAGAAGTTGAGAGCTTGTTAGCCAACACTTCTGCAGTTATATAGAAGTACTAGAAGGGCTAGTTTGCTGGATTTTAGGTGACTGTATAGCAAGGGAACAAAGAATTTACAGCGAACATCACACCCCCAACCAAATGGGTCATTATATGGTCAGGGAAGTTTTCTCAACAGTTTGGCAATCCAAATGGGGTCCCAGGGCACCACCTTCACAGCCTCCCTTATTCAAACATCCAACTGCTGTGGAGTTCATGGGGAACTACCTGAGTTTGCCTGAGATCTTTGAAGCAGAGAGGATACAAAAGATGAACGCTAAAATTCCCCAAGTATATTCAACATAAACTACAAGGCTCTCCAATTATTTTTAATAAATTTCTCTAATTACTTCAGACTTTTCCTTCCTGCAGCATTATGTACATAGTTGGTGAAATTAGGTTAGTGCGTAGAGCATGGGTCTGATCAGCAAAAGGTACGCTTAAAGGGGTTTTTATGGTCTCTCCCAAGTTGCACAGAGGACTAAGGTCACCTGTAAGGTGTGCAGGGGAGATTGAAATCTCTCCTAAGGCATATGGGAGCTGTGGTCCCCTGAAATCTGGAGTGCCTAGTAAGGCATGCAGGGCCAGGGGTCCCTCGGAAGCCCTGCAGGGGGGTTGAGGTTGAAGGTCAGCTGTTGAACTGGGGTCAGTCAGTCCTAAACAACAGGCAAAAGCTCTTCAGAACAGGTTTGTGATCTCTGCTGCTCTTCACCAACTGGAGTGGGGAGATGAACTCAGATGCCCAAATCCAGAGTGGCACAGATGGGTGTCGCAAGGCACCCAGTATGCTAATGTAGCCCATCCCAGAGAAGCCATCAGGAGCTCCAGGGAGAGTTCTGACAGTGCCCAGTGAGTTCTCAACAGCCTGTGACCATCCAGGGGGAGAGTCCATGTCACACTATACCCATATCCACACTATACCCATATCCACAGCAGGTCGCCAAGGTGAACCACCCATATCCTCGCATTGCTCTGTGAACATTGATGGATGATTTGAGGGATTAACTAAACTTGATATAGCAAGAGAAGATAGGTAGGAGAGTTGTTTAAGCATTTTAAAAGATTTAGTAGGAAACTATTTAAAAACCTGTGCTATATCATGTGAAAGCAGCAGTGCTTCAGTGTATGGTGATTCCTTGAACACATTTCAAGAGTTTATTTTGCAACTAACAAATAGGCAGTTAACTACATCTCTGGAAAGTACTCACACTGAAGGAGTTGTTCACTCTAGATTGCTATGTGCACGCCATCTCTTCAAAGAGGGGGACCCACAAAGATCTGATGTAGAGGTACACTAATCTTCAAACCATGTTTGTGACTATTTGATTGTTGTGGTGTAAATTTGAAATACTATGCCAAAAGGAGGTTCTTCAGAAGTTATGCTGAAGTGCTGCTTTATTTTTTGTATTTGCACAACTAGTAATTGTAATAATGGTGATAATTCTGCATATATGTCAAAACAGTAGTTACAAACCCACATTTTTCTACATGTACATTTATTTTAAGTGTGAGGATGGTAAACATGCAAATAATATTTCAAGACTTCCTCCAGAATATGGAGAACTGTTGCAGTTGTCTGGTAAGATTTGCTATCATAAATAAAGGGCATTCTCAGTGGCCTGGTTTACCGGTGCAGTTACAGGAGCAGGAAATCTTTTTAGTATTCAAAATAATGTTATATCTATTAACTTGGAGAATTCTGTTTCATTTTCTTACAGGAGGATAATATGCAAAGAATACTGCCTGAGGAAGAAGCTGTCTCTGTTGCTTAGTGTTTTGTACTGCCCCTTTGATGAAAAACAAAAGGAAAAGAGGATGTTTAAAAAAAAAGTGAATGAGAAAGTGCTTCTAACTTTAGGAGGTATGTTAGGCCCTTTGAATCTGCAGAGACTTCAGCACTTACTGCACTGCAATTAAGATACAAACTTACTGGAATCAGCTCTTGTTGTACAGTTCATGAAAATAACTTTTCCTAAGAAAATTGTGATAAGAAAGAATGGTTGTAATACTAGATTGTGTTGCCCTAGCAGAAAGGGAACAGACTGCATCTTCATCCATGTCTCAGCTGTGTCAAAAGGAAATTTAAGTATTTAGACTGTATTTTGGGGAAGGGGTAATAAATGATAACAAAGAGAGACCATAATTAGGCTCCCACGTCTGATCACAAAAAGTAAGCTTGTGGTTTTCTCAGAGCTGTGGCATCTGACATCCACAGCATCCTAGGTTAGGGCTGAGACAGAGTAAAGATCCATTCTGAATTAGGTGAAGTGTCTAAGAAAGGTGAAAAGTCTGTGAGGCCAAAGCTGAAGGAAAAACTCGCATGCCGAGATAGCAAGGAGACAGAGAAAGAAAAACAGAAAAGACCACAAGGTCGATTTGCCCCCGACTTAGAAATTCCTTTGATAAAGAAGAACTGGTGCTAAATGTCACACGGAATGAATATGTATGAACTTATTGTGAAACTGTATGCATATGCATTTGGAAGGGGGATAAAAGAAGACCCGAAGTCTTCAGAGGCACGCATGCCTTGTTGGGGGACTTGCTTCCAGCGCGCGTCGTAAATAAACATACCGGGCTTTGCAACTTTTATAAAGTTGTGAGGTTTCTTCTTTTCTCCGCAAAACATTACGGCGAGCCAAGCCAGGGGTTCTCTGTCCCCGCAGGGGCAGGGGGGATAGACGGACCTCCAAGGCGCGCCCTAGGATTTTTTCCTGGTGGGGCTCCACTCGTCTCAACTTGCCACCTGCGAGGACAGACAAGGACCTGCTGGCCTGCAGAGGAAGATACGGTATGTACTGAGGGGCCCAGGGGGAGGGAAGGGAGAGCAAGGGAGTAAACCACCCAGAGATGTCTGGGTTCAGCTGATAGAGCAGCTGTATTAGAGATAGGGTTCATCGTTCTGATAGAGCAGACCGCAAGCGGTTCTGGGGGTGAGCCGAGTCAACCCGTGTATGTGTGTTGGGGGTTCATAGTTCTGATAGAGCAGAACTGCTAGAGGCTCTAGGGGTGAGCCGGGTGAACCCGTGTATGTGTGGGTTGGGGGTTCATAGTTCTGATAGAGCAGAACTGTTGAGCCCGTGTGTGCTTTGTTTGTGTGTGTGTGATGTCCGGACGCTGTGTTGCTGTATGGTTAATGTGTGCATTGTGTGGTCGGTGCACTGTGTTTCTAATCGTGCAAGTGTATAAGTGTATGGTGTATGAAAGAGAATAAATCTACAGTGCGGGGGGGTCAGTACTACCCGTGTTTCAAGCAGCTGAGTGAGGCCTGAGGCGCCGGCTGCAGCAGGCTGCGGGGGCAGGGACAGAAGTGCCCCGCAGAGAAGCGAGTGGAAGAATGTCAGTGATGGTATTTATCGTGTTTAAATGTAGTGATTAGTGTAGATTTGATACATTTTAACCGTGAGTATGAGCTCAGAGAGTTCCTTTGCCTTGGATGTTTGATTTTGATTGTGTCCAAGAAAATTGATGTGAGTAAATGCTGAATTATGGTATGCTGTGTTGTGTTGAGAAAAGCGAGCACTTTGAGAGATATGCCCTTTCCCAGTGGTTTTGTGTGGTGATTTTCTTCTACTGCATTGTGGTAATTTGATTCTCAGATTGTATAGTAGTGTTTGTGGAGATTTTAAGATTTTGTTGCAACAAGAGTGGCATTTTACATAGGAGAACTATAGTACGGTTATTTATGCTTAATTACGATAGAGTTAAAGGAATCCCAAGAATTCCCCCCCTCACAGCAATTCAAGCCTTGGCTCTAGCGAATTTGAGATAAAGGGGGGGTGCGGGTGCGAGTGTTTGTGTCTGAGGGCATATCAGAGTTTCGGCTGTGACTAGCACAGCCTTTTTGCAAAGCAGTAAAACAAGTGTAAGTAGACACAGGGCTTAATTAGATTGTGCAAGAAGAGAACTAGAAAAGACTGATATTTTGTTTGATCAGAATATAGTGTCTATATCACGTTTTTGATCAGCATGCTGTGTGAGGTGACAATGGCTGTCCCCTGGGCACAGGGACAGCTCTGGCTGCCCCGTCTCCCCAGGGAACACAGGAATGGCCTGTGAGCAAAAGCTGGATGTGCAGTTATTATTGCAGTGCGGTGTTTATGAGAAACACTGGTTTTGCTGTTCTAATAAGTGTCAGGGCACATGTAAATTAGAGGTTTCTGGTCAAGCGGATTCAGAACCTAAGGTCTTAGAACTTGTGTGTGGGAACCACATCTGATACCTGCCACCTGGAGCTGTGTGTATAGGAGGAAAGTTGAGAAACTACTGTGAAGGTCTGTAAAAAGGTTTGAGTGGAAGCGAGATAGGGCAAGGAGAAATAAATAATGAGAACTGACCAGAGCAAAGAGGTTCCTAAATTAGCCCCTTTTGGGAGGGGCTCACTGGGAGAAGGCTGCCAGTAAGAGCAGCTCAGAAAATAAAAAGATTTATAATACTTCATTGCTGTTAGTACTGTTTTAAAATAGGAGGATAAATGGGATAGAGTTTTGTATGCCGAAATGTCTTTGTGTTTTAAGAAATCACCCAGATTTCTTGAAAAGGGAAAACAAGGCAAAGAGAAAGCAAATCAAACATGTTTTTCAGCATGCACCATAAGATAGCAACGTATGAAATCAGGCAAGGATTATCATGCTGAAATGCAAAGCAATCACAGTTCACAAAATGAGTACATATGATTTGCTAAAGGCTCCTCCCAAGGTAAGGGAGGAAGGGTAAAGATGACCTCCCCAAAAGGGGAGAATTTTTGTTGACACAAGTGCCATATATTCAGTTTTAAATAAAACTTTAGTACCTGTGGAGAATGTTTATGTTGCAGTGTGGGGAACAACTGAACAACTGGCCAGTCTGAGAAGGCATCCTTGTGCAAACCTTTAAAGTAATATGTGTGCTATGTGTACCTAAAAGCTTTTGTACAATTCGCTCAATTCGCTAAACATTCTCAAATGAGAAAGGTTACTCTGGAGGCAAATGATATAAAGATGTTAGGCTTAACATTAACAGACACTGAAATTAAGAAAGACATTAGTAAGGGGATATTAGAATAAGTAAACAAGTGTTTTCAAGGGTATGGGCCTCTGCTGTACCAGGGAGAGTGAAAGATGCTCCCCCATGAGCATCAAGTTTAAGGAAAGAACACAACTAGTGAGAACTGAGTAGTACCCTCAAAAGGAAAATAAGGGAGGAATCAGCCCAATAACTGATAGTTCTGGATTAAGGGCTGTCAATAAGATAACACAGAATTTATACCCTGTGGTAGCAAATCCATATACCTTACTGACTTGTTTAACACCTGAGCTAACCTGGTTCACTGTTTTAGGCCTAAGAGATGCCTTCTTTTGCCTCCCTATCCACGAAGCCAGCCAGGAAATTTTTGCATTCAAACTCAAGCTCACATAGTCCATGTGCCTGAAGGCTTCAAGATTCCCCACTCTGACTGGAGAACAGCTTGCAAAGACTCAGAGTCCCGGGAAGCTCCACAAGAGGAAAGGAGGCTGTTGCAGTAGGTGGACGATCTTCTAGTAGCCACTCGGATGAGGGAAGCAAGAGAAGCCTGGACGGTAAGCCTTTTGAATTTCCTAGGACTCCAAGGACGCAGAGTCTCAAAGAAAAGGCACAGGTAGTGAAACAGAAGGTAATCTACCTGGGGTAAGAAGTGAGTGCTGAGCAGCAGACTTTAAAGCAAAGACCTAGAGACCACCGAAGCTACCTACTCCCGCTGCCCAGACTTAAGGGACGCTCCTCCGGACGATGCAGAGACCTGGTTCACTGACAGGAAAGCGACATTGCAAAGTTCACGGTGGCTACCTGCAGAGAGGTAATCGAGTCTGGACCCTTACCAACAGGTACCTAAGCGCAGAAGGCTGAGATAATTGCCCTGACCCGTGCCCTGGAAAGGGCAAAAGGGAGGAGAATAACCATCTACACAGACTCGAGGTATGAATTCGGAGTCATACATGCACATGGAGCCATCTGGAAAGAGAGGGGACTGCTGACCTCACAGGGAAAGAAGAGACAATCCAGCTGCTGGAAGCAGTTCAGCTACCTGAAAAGGCATATTAAGGCACACTAGAGAGTGAGCTTAAAATTGGAGGAAAGAAATGAGCTGGGGGATGGAGAGGCAAAGAAAGCAGCAAAGGGTGAGGTACAGATTTTCCTCGAAGGTAAGCCATAATACAATAATACTAATCAAAAGAGACATACAACTGCAAGGGGTGGGCTACCATTGATAGAGAGCTAGTAATCCCTTCCCATTTTCGTGGTTACTAGTGAAGGAAGGGCACTAGAAAACACACTAGGGCCGAACTACTTAGAAGCCTTTTATAGAGTGTGGCTCCTTTTTCGAAATGACCAAGGCTGCGAGTGATACAGAGTGCATTACACAAATCTGATTGAAACAATCATTGTATCGTTGTCAGGAATTTATATGCCACTATCACTCAGGTAAGCCGACAATGAGATCCTTGCCTCCAGACTAACCCCAAAATACGCCCCCGGCCAAAACTCGGTCAGACTGGGAGAGGCCATGAGCCTGTACAGCAGTGGCAAATTAACTTTTCAGAACTCCCAAGGAAAGGGGGGTATCAGTATTTACTGGTATTGATAGATACATTTTCAGGATGGCCAGAAACATTCCCCACCAGAACCGTCAAAGCTCAAGAGGTGACCAGATTATTTTTATAAGGAATAATACCACGCTTCAGAGTTCCAGCCACGATATCCTCAGATAAAGAATCACATTTCATTTCTAAAATAGTGCAACAGATTAGTAGCCATCTGGGCATAGATCAGGAACTTCACACCCCATACCACCCCCAATCAAGCGGCCAGGTGGAGAATGAATCATTTGATTAAGCAGCAAATCATAAGACTGGGGCAAGAAGTTAATCTACCCTAGCCCAAGCTCTTCCACTAGCACTATTGCAAATTCAAGCTAAACCTTGAGCTAAAGGAATGCTGAGTCCTTTTGGAATGCCTTATAGAAGACCATATAGAATACAAAGGGAATGTCCAGAATGTCCACCTACATGGTGGCATTAAGCAAACAGCTCGGAGTAATTGAGAAACGTGGCTGGAACTTGGAGCAGGGAGTTAGATAGCCTGGGGATGATGTATATGTTAAGTCTCTTACAGAGAAGACTTCGGAACCACAGTGGGACAGACCACTGCGAGTGCTTCTCACCACCTTCACTGCAATCAAAATCAAGGAGCAGAATGCCTGGATCCATCACTCTCGGGTGAAGAAGGCCCAGAAACCCCTTAAGGAGTGACGCCAGGAGACAATGAACTGAGATTAAAATGAGTATATTGCGGTCGGGAGTAGCGCATATTTTAGTTTGTAGAATTGTATTGTGTGTAATCATAACTGAAGTTTCAGAACTTGTGAGTACCTCTGTTCAAAGTAATGCTAAATGGCCTTGGTCCCTGGCATTTAATCAGTACTGCCAAAATAAGGAAGTATGAAAAGGCTGGGGACCAAGACCACAAGTTGATAGTAGAAGCACTTAGTATAGTTCAAGATAATGTGTCCTTAGCTTTCAGTTGTATACAAGCACAGTTATGGATACAAGCAACAGCAGCTCTGATCATATGGGAAAGGGGTGAAGGTAATTTTCCAGCTGAAATTCAAGAAATTGTGCTGGATAATGCAATTGATTTTGAAAGGAACTTTCAATCCTGGCAGACTATGGTGAATTTCACCTATGATCCTGGTTCTAATGTGGCAACTGCCTTTGTGCTTACCATACATAATGCCACTGTTTATGTTATCCATCCCATCATTGCCCTAGGATTAAAACATGGAAAAACAATACTCTATCCTTCAGAACATAGAGTGTGAGCACGAAAGATGAATGAAAAGTGGCAGACAGTAAACTTGGAATCCTGCATTACTAGAGAACAGATGGGATTCATTTGTGAAAGCAATACTATTAATGCTCAGGATGTGTGTTTGGACACTGAACAGAGTATTTGTCACTTTGAAATTCATCCAGTCACTGACCAGAAAACTGTGCTCGTATATACTGGAAAAGGGTGTATGCTTGAGAGCTGCTTGTGCTGCTGTACAAATTGATAGCAATGATGTTATTCTGTCTAGTAGAAACCATTCTAATCTCTGTATTTGTAATTTTGTTAAGATTATTGGGTGTGATTTTTGGTATTTGGTACCAGTAACATCCCACCAGCTGATTTAAGCCAATTACACAATGTATCACAGACTACCACCTACCCCTAGTGGGATGAACCTTACATTGGTAAAACAATTAATTAAGCACCAAGACCTATTGGAAGGCTTGAAAGGAATCCAAGGAAGCGGAAAGAAAACCTTAATTACTGTCCAACATGATACAAAGGAGATAACCAGAGTTCTACAAAGAATAAAACAAAATATGGATCATTACTGGTGAAATGTGATCTTTGGGTGGTCACCAACTGCAAATGGAACCCTTAATAAGTTGTGCCACCCCATTGTAGTTTTACTAATATTAGTTGGGATAAGCTTAGGATTATCTATTATATTGTTAATTTGGAACTGTAGAATGCTACAACGAATAGCTGTACTAACATCTTTGTCAAACGTACATGGTGAAGCACTAAAAGACACTTACTGTCATGAAGGTTTTCATTAAGTAAAAGAATTTACTTATTTCCTAGGAAAGGGGGAATGAGACAGAGTAAAGATCCATTCTGAATTAGGTGAAGTGTCTAAGAAAGGTGAAAAGTCTGTGAGGCCAAAGTGAAGGAAAAACTCGCATGCCGAGATAGCAAGGAGACAGAGAAAGAAAAACAGAAAAGACCACAAGGTCGATTTGCCCCCGACTTAGAAATTCCTTTGATAAAGAAGAACTGGTGCTAAATGTCACACGGAATGAATATGTATGAACTTACTGTGAAACTGTATGCATATGCATTTGGAAGGGGGATAAAAGAAGACCCGAAGTCTTCAGAGGCACGCATGCCTTGTTGGGGGACTTGCTTCCAGCGCGCGTCGTAAATAAACATACCGGGCTTTACAACTTCTATAAAGTTGTGAGGTTTCTTCTTTTCTCCGCAAAACAGGGCCATTGACTAAGTCTGATTGAGACAACTGAGAACTTCAATAGCTAGTGGAGAGACAATGCAGAAATTAGGACCTCACAAGAGATCGATTGCAACTGCATACAGTTGCAGCAGGAGCACAAGCTTGTATTAACTCCGTGGCAGCAGCAGGAGGAACCCAAAATTCTAACACCACAACAGACACATAGATATCACATCTTAACACCTTTAATTCAAAAATCTAATAGCAGTACCTAATGATGGAGAAAAACATCACCAGTGTGAACAAGTGATACACATTTCAAGTAAAGCAGAATATCAATTCTGACAAAGAATATTTAGTCATTGGTTAGATGGTTTCATGATAAATCCTATAGAGGGATGCAGGTAATATTTCTCCAAGTACAAAAAATATGGCCAGCAATAGCCACTACAGGAATTTAGCTCCAGGAATTTATGCCACCACAAAAGAGAATCACAAATGGCTGCCTGACCTGACATGAGTTTTCAGGCAGTAGACTGAGTTCACAGTTAGGAGGGTGACCATGGACTGATTTCCATTCTCAGGGAATGCAAAGAGACCCTGCAGACATGCCACCTGTGGCTGGGTGGTAGTTGACCAGCTGTCAGGCTGGGCAGAAGCATTTTTTCCAACAAAAAAGACTTATTCAGGGGGAATAATAGATGCCTTCTTAAAGAAATCAGTGCTCATTTTATAGCAAATACGATACCAAAATTTTCCAGATAGAAACTTTCTACAAGAGTTCTGAGTATTAGAAAGCAGGCGTTCTTTATTGAAGCATGCTGATCACTCGGAGGACCCTTTCTCTATTTAATTGCCCTGAGTGTTGCATAAATAGAGGTTTTATCATACCCACTGATTTACATAATCGTTAGCTATCCCCACTTACTTGATATGTATGTTTTACTTCATTTTACATTCTCACACCCCTTATCAGAAGTCCTTATATGGTTCTTTGGAGGTCTCCTTCCATGGTCTTCAGCATCTGGTGTCCTTTTTAGGTAGCTGCTCCTCGACCCCCACTTTTGAGTAAGCACAATATTCTTTATAACTCCTCCTTTGTCAGCCTTGCAGAGCTTAGCTGGCATCCTGCTTGTCTTGCAGGACTTCTGTTTGATTCTGTTTGATTAAGTTACATCCTATTTTTATTTTTCCAAGGCTATACTGTTCTGTTCTACTGTCCTTATCAAATACAATCAATCAGCTTGCTAACAACACCAAAGTCACATACACATTCATGTATTCTCACACAATCCCCATATGAATCATTTATTTAAAGAGTTGGCCTCAGTGATCATTGTAGGTCCCTTCCAATTTAGAATATTTTCTGTGTGAACTTACATCCCAGTTAAGTAAGGCCTGTTAGATGGTGCTGAATGCTTGACTTAGTATGTTAACAAGTAGAGAAGGATCAGTCTCTTGATCAGTAACTGACTTTTGAGGATGCTCTTTGGCTTCATATCAATAAACATTTTTTGTCCTATGACATTCTTGTTGGCTTCATACTGTTAAGTTTGTTATTTGTTATAATGCTGTATGTCAATGCAGTGGTAAAATGCATTGAAATGGTTTTGTTTCCCTCTCAGTATATTAGCAGGTATGCTCAATGAATACATATGTGTTAAGATATCTAGTCAATGCAGATAGCTCCATGTGCAACTGCAGTGCCAGCTGCAGACTGGGCTCTGACTGGCAGGAACTCAAGGAAAGAGATTGTGAACTAGTGCCTTTTTATTTTGCATTTTAGTAGTTTCCTTAAAAGGGGTGAAGAAAAGTGATCCTAAAAGTTTCCTTAAGAGAAAAGCTGTCCTGGGGGTTGGAAGAGGCCAGAAGCCAGTGAATATTTCTATTCAGACAGCCCTGAGAGTTCTTGGCATCAGTAGTGGGGGAGCCTCTTGCTTTGTGACCTAACATTGTACCAGAGAGAGGACCAGCTATTTTCCAAGACAGAAGCTCGCTTCCTCCATGCCTGTCGGAGCTGGTTTTGCAGCAGACTAACTCTGGAGTGAGGATATCTCTCTCCAGTTCTTAGAAAGTGCCGGGTTTGAGTTACAAGGTTAAAGATAGAGGGGCTAAAATTATTTGCCATGCGTTGACGGGCTGGAACAGAGAGGAACAGAGACAATTCACAGAATGACTAGGTTGGAAGAGACCTTCAAGATCATCAAGTCCAACCCGTGCCCTGACACCTAACTAAACCATGGCACCAAGTGCCATATCCAATTTTTTTTTAAACACGTCCAGGGATGGTGACTCCACCACCTCCCTGGGCAGACCATTTGAGTACTTTATCACTCTTTCTGTGAAAAACTTTTTCCTAATATCCAAACTTATATTTTTCCTATTATCCAAATTTATATTTCCCTTGGCACAGCTTGAGACTGTGTCCTTGGTTCTGTCAGTTCCTGCCTGGTGAAAGAGACCGACCCCCACCTGGCTACAGCCACCTTTCAGAAGTTGTAGAGAGTGATAAGGTCACCCCTGAGTCTCCTTTTCTCCAGGCTTGACAACCCCAGCTCCCTCAGCCATTCCTCACAGGGCTTGTGTTCCAAGCCCCTCACCAGACTTGTTGCTCTCCTCTGGACATGCTCAAGTGACTCAACGTCCTTCCCAAACTGAGGGCCCAGACCTGGACACAGCACTCAGGGTGTGGCCTCACCAGTGCTGAGTGCAGGGGAAGGATGACCTCCCTGAATTTATTAAACTTCATCCTATTGAACTTTGCCCATCCATTCAACCATTCCAAGTCTCTCTGCAGAGCCCTCCTACCTTCCAACAGATCGACACATGATCCCAGCTCAGTGTCGTCCGCAAATTTACTCAACATCCTCATCCATGTCATTGATAAAGATATTGAACAGAACTGGCCACAGAACAGACCCCTGAGGGACATCACTGATGACTGGCTGTCAGCTGGATGCAGCACCATTCACCAAGGTCACAAGGTCAGAGCCAAGACCTTTGAGGATCCCTGGAATCTCTCTAGTCATGGCAGCCCCACTCTGTCCCACCTCACCCAATCCCAGATCTTCCCATGCCCACAAGGCAACTGGCAGTAAGAGGATAAGCTCAAGTAAGGTGCTTGCCATAAATACCTCATGTGTCCATTAAATCTCTGCTCTGCTCACACCACTCCCCTGTAGACAGCAGAGCCCACCCAGGATCTTTCCTGCATTCACACCTGTCCCTTCTATTATCCCACTGCTCCCATTGATCCTCACAGGTGACCTGGAGCAATTCCTGCTGCCTGCTCAAGTGGCAGCTGCTGAGTACTAGGGACACCAAGCTTGTCATCACCCTAGTGGCACAGCTCCCCAACACCAGTGCTGCCAGCCTGTCTACATGTCCTTCTCCCCTTGGCAGGGCTGAGCCATGTATAAATGTCAAGGGCAAGGGTGGCAGAGGGTGGCAGGCAGTCCTAAGGCATAGTCAGAGTACCACAGCCACTGGGCTGTGTCCTGCTGCAGGGGTTGGGGCCAGGCCACAGTAGGACAGCGAGGTACCCTGAGGGTTTTGGCTCACCAGTGAGCCTGACGGCTGCCTCTCGTATGGACTTCTGTGGGCTCTGCAGGTACATCGCGGACTGGCGCAGGTACCCATCTGCTCTGTCTCTGTCCTCTTCCAGCTGAAGAGAGCACAAGGTGACAGAGGGAAGGGTTGGCATTGTCTCTTCCCCTTGAATGGCAGCCTCTGCATCCAGGACTGACATCCCTGCTTGGACACTCCTGATGGCCAGCCAACAGTTGGGTTGGAGGGTGCATAGGGTTAGTTACTCCACAGGGACCCTCAATGCTGTCCTGATGCCAAAGCACAGCTGGGCTTTGGCTCTCTTGGCAGCCTGGCTCAGGGAAGCACAGGAGTCTGGAGAGGAGCCTGCTGGGCCACATGCCAGAGGAGAGTAGTGTGTGGGGAGCAGGCTGTTGGAGATAAGTGCAGCAGTAGGCAGGGGCCACAGCTGCCAGCCCCTCACAGTGGGTATTGAGCCAGAGGGCTTGTTCAGAGAGTCTGGGGCTTTGAGGTCACCCTTACCAGGCACTCGCCAAACCTCCACAGCTCTTCTGATTCCAGAAGCCGCACAAGATTCCATTTCTTCAGGAATATCATTGCTCGAGTTAGGGTTTCCCAGGAGGCCTGCAGAGCAGCAGAGACTGGGAGATGGCACAGCATCTCAGGGCATAGGCCCAGACAAAGGCCAGAAGGAGGCCAGAGTGCTGCAGTCTTAGCGGCATTAGAGCACAAGGCAGCTGAGCCCGCTCACAGGGGATACAAGTAGCTCAGTGTCATCACCTCTGCCACAAACTGGTTCTCATCATACATATGGTAGAAGAGTGGGACCACACTCTGGCACACGCAGTCCTGCAGGGCCCATTCTCCTCCTTCCCCCACCAATTCCATCACTGCTTGAAAGAGGCGAATGGAGAGCAGCTGCACATGGCTGTCATCCTAGTGAAGAGAGCAAGAAACTCAGCACTGCCGGCTCCAAGCTGACCTGGGCATGGAACTGAAAATCCACAAGGAAAGAGTTTCCTGGCAGCATATAGGGGGGAGCAGGGGAGGTGAGGGGGGCAGAGGAAAAGAGGTGGGCACAGAGACTTACATTGTCAAAGAGTGGCCGGAGTGCCTCAGCCAGCTGCAGAGCAAGGGAACTGGCAATTGGCACATCTCTGTTCAGGAGCATCTCGCTGAGCACAGAGAGGGTCATCCACTCCACCTCCCTGTCTTCATCCTTCAGCACCTCTGTGAGGCCTTCAGTCAGGTTTTGCATGCTTTCAGCCTGTGTGGAACACAACACAATGTGAAGCCATGAAAGGCTGCATTGCCACAACCACTCCAGCAGTTTAATTCCATGCTAATGTCCTAGAGCCCAGAAGCCAAAGGCTTTGGCCAGGCAAATAGGGAGTCAGGAGAACTGAAATAAGCAGCCCATCTTCTGAAGACCAAGTGCAAGCTACTGTGTTACTCAGTCCAACACATTGCCCAGCTTCAGTTGGACAGCCTGGTTCTCACCATAGACGGTCTCTTGCAAATTACTATCAGGCATCTCAGCACCAAGAGACGCATCGCTCTGCTCTCCTTGAATAGGTAGATTTGGACAAGTTGTAGGATGCGTCCGTCCCAGTTGTCTAACTTAAGGCAAGGAAGGACCTGAAACACAGCAGTGAGAGTGTCGTGTAACCCCAGCAGCAAGGGACAAAGGGCACAGAGCAGAGCCCACTTCGGCCCCTCCTTCACTGACCGGGCTCCCCTGCAGCTGCATCTCCAAGAGAGCAGGGTGCTGGGACACAGCTCTGCAAGGCAGTGCTCACCATCAGGCTCACCTCAACAAGGAAGGCCATGGCAGCCACCTCCCAGCGTGCCTCCTCTCTGCGAAGCAGCCTGAACAGGTATCGTGCAATCCGGTAACACAAAGACTGTGAGATCCTGAGCATTGCTCTGGCAGAGGGAAAAAGACATTGTTGACTCTGAGCAGGGCAGGCAAACCTCACCTGGGACTGACTCACAGAGGCCTCTTCCTTCACCACTACTTCTTGCAAGGAGGAGGATGGAGCCAAACACCAGCAAGCTCATTTCAGGAAGGAAGAGGCTGAAAAACCACGCTTTCTGCCCATGGGACAGTCCCCAGGCTGTCAGTGGCCCTCAAAGCAACCTCCCTGTTCCCAGCAGGCTGTCCTCAGTGAGGCTGCCTGTAGACAGAGCTCCTGCTCTGTGCCATCACCACAGAGACTCTGGCACTCCCCACGGGAAGAGATGCGGGCACTTTGGGTTGTGGCTTCTCCAGTGCACCCAGCCCTTCAAGAATTGTCCCTCTGCTGTACCATCCCTCAGTGACAAGTGCCTCTCACCCATGATCACAGGATTATGCAGACACTGTGGAGAAATAACAGCTGGAGTGAGGAGAATGAGGCTCTCACCTGGCCAGAAGACCCACTGTATGGTGGTGGGTGTCGGTGTTGAGGAGTGTTTCCCAGCCACACTCACGTTCCACTTCAGACACCACATCCTCATACTCAAGGTGACAGAGCAATGCTTTCATGGTCATCAATGCAAATCTGTGTGCAGAGAAAAGCCTAGGTCATGCCAGGAATACTGCTGGTCCCAGCTCCAAGGGCACTGTGGAGATGGGATGACCAGAATGCAGCACCTGTTGGGGTTATTGGGCAGGCAGTGCTTGTACTGACATCGCTTCCAGAATGCATTGACTTCCACTGGCATATGCTCTGTGCTGGAGAAAACTTGGAAGAGCAGGGCCACAAATAGGTGTGGGAAATACAGAATCAACATCTCTGGGCCCTGGGGCAGGTGAATGATCTCCCACAATGCTCTGGTTGCCTGCAAAAACCAAAACAGTCACAGACCACACTCAGCACCAAGTCATCTGTGTGGCAGGGTCCAGCCACAGGAGGATGAAGGTCAGGTATTGCTCTGTGCCAGGGGGAGCAGCATGTGCCCTGCTGCCTCTGCGCCTGCCATGAACCAGATTTCTAGAACACCATGTGAGGCACCATGGGATACAGTGATGGATGGGTGACAAAGGATGGAGAGATGCCAGAGAGGCAATCCTTGAGGATGTGCTTGGGCCTAGCCCAGAAACTCACAGCCAGAGGAAAGACATCTGAGTTGTCCTTATCAGAGGTGGATGTGCTGTGCAGTGGCCAGTCCTCCAGCACACAGAGGAGCTCTGGCAGCACCTTCTCCACAATTCTGCTTGAGGAGATAATTGCCCTCCACATGGCCACAGCAACTCTGCAAGCCCAGAACTCTGTGTCAGTGGGGTTTTGGCCACAACACAGTGGCCTGGCCAGCTGCAGGGTCATCAGCTGGTCAGCAGCTCTGCCTCTGCCCTCTGCCCCTCTCCAGCAGCACCAGGCCACACTGCTGCTGTGAGTAGCACACAGCCAAGTGATGATGCCTCGAAGGAGCAGCGTCTCGGGCCAACATGCCATGACTGGGAAACAATGGCATGAGAGGGGCCTGAAAATCTTCCTCTTTCTGCCACCACATGTGGGGCAGTGTCTACATGTTTATGAGTTCTCAAGGTGATGAATCCTGATCCCTTCATGCCAGTGGGCCTCATACCTGTCACATGATGGGGCACACCGCAGGAGGGTCACCACCACATCAAGTGGCTGTGCAAGGGTCATCTCCTGCAGGGTCTTATCTAGTCTGTGCTCAGCAGACACATCCGTGATGAAAGCGAGCCATTGGTAAATGTCCCTCACAATGGTCGGTACCTGGAGGAGACATGGCAGGGAACTGGGGTGCCGCTAGAGAGAGCCATTTCCCCAGCTTACCCCCAAGAAGTTTTTTCCTTTGCAATACACCACGCTGGACTTAAAAAGCATTGACAAGGCTGTCTGGGTCTTTGAGTTCATCCTTACCAGGCACTTTTCAACCCTCCATTTCATTTCCAATAGGTCTTCGAACTTCCTTTCTTGCAGGAATGTGTTAACTTGAAGCAGCGTTTCCCAGGAGGCCTATAGAGCAGTAGATACCTGGAGTTTTAACCACTGCTGAGACTACAGAAACTGTATCCCTGCATGTGGGCAAGGCTTAGGGTCTTTCCCTTGGGAGATGGGAGGATGCAGCAGCTGGGAAACCAAATTCATGAGTCTGGTCAGAGTGATGGGTCAGCCCCCACCCCAGGCACCTAGTAGTGCCAGGACAGGAGAAAAGAAGTATGCCAGAACTGCTGCTCTGTAGCTAAGTGGAGGAAAATGCAGTGGCCATTGGCTCCACCAGGCATCAGCACAGCAGGCAGCCAAGTCACAGCCAAATTGGACACCAGCATTTAAGAAGTTCTAACCTCTGCCACAAACTGGTTCTTGTCATGCAAGTGGCAGAATAGTGGGAACAGGCTCTGGCGTACAATTCTCTCTAGGGGCTTTTTTCCCTCTTCCTCTACTAACTTCATCACTGCTTGAAAGAGGCGAATGGAGAGCAGCTGCACACGGCTCATATCCTAGTGAAAAGGAAGACAGCAAGAATCTCAGAACTGACTGCTCCAGGCCCACCTGGGCATGGAACTGAAAATCCACAAGGGAACAGTTCCCAGGCAGCACCCAGCACCTGTGGTGGTGCCTGGAAAAAAAGAGCCTTACATGGTCAACGAGTGGCCGGAGTGCCTCAACCAGCTGCAGAGCAAGGGAACTGGCAATTGGCACATCTCTGTTCAGGAGCATGTCACTGAGCACAGAGAGGGTCATCCCTCTAACCTCTCTGTCTTCATCCTTCAGCACCTCTGTGAGGCTTTCCGTCAGGGCCCACATTGTGTTGGCCTGTGTGGAACACAACGCAATGTTGTGAAGCCATAAAAGACTACATTGCCACAACCACTCCAGCAGTTCAATCCCATGCTGCTGCCTCAGAGCCCAGAAGCCAAAGGCCTGTTCTGATAGAGTCTTGTAGATGAATGGCAAGTCATGAGAGCTGGAAGAAGCTGCCCATCTTCAGAAGCCTATCCAAGTGTAAGTTACTGTGTTACTCAGGCCCACACTGGCTGGCTGGCTGCCTGCTTCTTACCATAGAGGGTCTCTTGCAGAGTACCATGAGGCATCTGAGCACCAGGAGACGCATCACTCTGCACTCCCTCCATAGGTAGATTGGGAAAAGCTGTAGGATGCGTTCACCCCATTGCTTTATGTTAAGGCAAGGCAGGATCTGAAACACAAATCCGTGGCAGGGATACAAAGCTGATAGAACTTTATCGCTGCACAGGGCTAGGTATGGACAGTAGTAAGGGCATATGCATAATGAAAGGTAGTAGAGGCTGAAGAGCACCCCTGTGCTTCCACTGCCCTGCACAGGTTGCTCACTCTGTCCATCACCTCTTGGCAGCCTCCAATATCATGGCCTTGAAAAGGCATGGTGGAAGAGGAGAAGCTGACACTAGAATAGCACAAACCCATAGCTGTCACCCGAGCAGCAAGGGACAAAGGGCACAGAGCAGAGCCCACTTCGGCCCCTCCTTCACTGACCGGGCTCCCCTGCAGCTGCATCTCCAAGAGAGCAGGGTGCTGGGACACAGCTCTGCAAGGCAGTGCTCACCATCAGGCTCACCTCAACAAGGAAGGCCATGGCAGCCACCTCCCAGCGTGCCTCCTCTCTGCGAAGCAGCCTGAACAGGTATCGTGCAATCCGGTAACACAAAGACTGTGAGATCCTGAGCATTGCTCTGGCAGGGGGAAAAAGACATTGTTGACTCTGAGCAGGGCAGGCAAACCTCACCTGGGACTGACTCACAGAGGCCTCTTCTTTCACCACAACTTCTTGCAAGGAGGAGCATGTAGCCAAACACCAGCAGGCTCATTTCAGGAAGGAAGAGGCTGAAAAACCACGCTTTCTGCCCATGGGACAGTCCCCAGGCTGTCAGTGGCCCTCAAAGCAACCTCCCTGTTCCCAGCAGGCTGTCCTCAGTGAGGCTGCCTGCAGACAGAGCTCCTGCTCTGTGCCATCACCACAGAGACTCTGGCACTCCCCACGGGAAGAGATGCGGGCACTTTGGGTTGTGGCTTCTCCAGTGCACCCAGCCCTTCAAGAATTGTCCCTCTGCTGTACCATCCCTCAGTGACAAGTGCCTCTCACCCATGATCACAGGATTATGCAGACACTGTGGAGAAATAACAGCTGGAGTGAGGAGAATGAGGCTCTCACCTGGCCAGAAGACCCACTGTATGGTGGTGGGTGTCGGTGTTGAGGAGTGTGTCCCAGCCACACTCACGTTCCACTTCAGACACCACATCATTATACTGAAGCTCACAGAGCAATGCTTTCATGGTCATCAATGCAAACCTGTGTGCAGAGAAAAGCCTAGGTCATGCCAGGAATACTGCTGGTCCCAGCTCCAAGGGCACTGTGGAGATGGGATGACCAGAATGCAGCACCTGTTGGGGTTATTGGGCAGGAAGTGCTTGTGCTGGCATTGAGTCCAGAATTCATTGACTTTCACTGGCATATGCTCTGTGCTGGAGAAAACTTGGAAGAGCAGGGACACAAAGAGTTGGGGGAAATACAGAATCAAAATCTCTGGGCACTCAGGCAGATGAATGATCTCCCACAATGCTCTGGTTGCCTGCAAAAACCAAAACAGTCACAGACCACACTCAGCACCAAGTCATCTGTGTGGCAGGGTCCAGCCACAGGAGGATGAAGGTCAGGTATTGCTCTGTGCCAGGGGGAGCAGCATGTGCCCTGGCTGCCTCTGCGCCTGCCATGAACCAGATTTCTAGAACACCATGTGAGGCACCATGGGATACAGTGATGGATGGGTGACAAAGGATGGAGAGATGCCAGAGAGGCAATCCTTGAGGATGTGCTTGGGCCTAGCCCAGAAACTCACAGCCAGAGGAAAGACATCTGAGTTGTCCTTATCAGAGGTGGATGTGCTGTGCAGTGGCCAGTCCTCCAGCACACAGAGGAGCTCTGGCAGCACCTTCTCTGCAGTTCTACGTGAGGAGACAATTGTCCTCCACATGGTAACAGCAGCTCTGCAAGCCCAGAACTCTGTGTCAGTGGGGTTTTGGCCACAACACAGTGGCCTGGCCAGCTGCAGGGTCATCAGCTGGTCAGCAGCTCTGCCTCTGCCCTCTGCTCCTCTCCAGCAGCACCAGGCCACACTGCTGCTGTGAGTAGCACACAGCCAAGTGATGATGCCTCGAAGGAGCAGGGTCTCGGGCCAACATGCCATGACTGGGAAACAATGGCATGAGAGGGGCCTGAAAATCTTCCTCTTTCTGCCACCACATGTGGGGCAATGTCTACATGTTTGCAAACTCTCAAGGTGATGAATCCTGATCCCTTCATGCCAGTGGGCCTCATACCTGTCACATGATGGGGCACACCGCAGGAGGGTCACCACCACATCATGTGGCTGTGCAAGGGTCATCTCCTCCATGGTCTCATCCAGGCTGTAGTCAATAGATACATCCGTGATGAATGCGAGCGTTTGATGAATGTCCTTCACTATGGTTGGCACCTGGAGGAGACATGGCAGGGAACTGGCGTGCCACTAGAGAGATCCATTTCCCCAGCTTACCCCCAAGTAGTGCTTCCTTTTCTAGCACACTATGCTGGCCTAAAAGTCTGTTGGACGCTCAGCAGACCCAGCTTGAGAATGTATGTGTTTGCTTGTTGGCCAAGTCCTTGCCATAGACAACTTACTTTCTTCAGTCTGGAGGTGCTACTTCCCATGATCACATCCAGCATGGCAGAGTCCTCTGTTTTATGGGAGTCATCATTTGCTATGTCCTCTGCAGCCATGCTGGTATTGTCTTCAGGATCAGTAAGATTATGGCAGTTTAAAAATATCTTAAGGTGGGAAAAAGAGGGATGTCAAATCTAGTGCTCTACAGCACTGTGTTTGGCTGTGCTACAACATCAAGTCCAGCCCAGGCAGTGAATTCTGCAAGTACCTGTGCATTTCTGTGGAAGTGGCGATGGGTGTGATTCTTCTTTTTTGGCAGTTTCTCAACTGGATTTGGAAAAAAGCAAGCACAGTCATTGCTGAGGGACTGCAGGAGAGACTGGAGAACATAGCTGTGTCCTGCACTCCCCAGCAGGGGCTGCCTCTCAGACAACAGCTTGTGGAGACACCAATCCCTGTCTCTCTGGCTGCAGCCTGGGGCTGAGGGTGCCCAGGGGATAGAGCAGGACTACTGGGGTAATCAGCTCCATTTCCCCTTCTTCCCTGGGGATGTCCACAGTGCATGGGATGGCCCAGTTCAGCCACTTACCTGACTGCAGCAGCTGGACTACCTCCACTTCTTGAGGCTGCTGTGCTGGAGCAGCCCCAGGGCTTTTATCATCATCCTCATCCTCCTCCCCCTCCTCCCCTTCCCTCCCTTTCACCGAGGTCAATCTGAGCATGCTTGGGGTTCCCTCCACTGGGGGTTCTCTCCGTTTGGTCCCGCTGGAGCTTGGACTTGAGGGCTTCAGCCACAGGGATGGGAGATGTCCTGGAAAAGAAGACAGGGATCAGTAAGACATGAGGTGGCTATGCAGGGCCTCCTTGCAGCCCTGCTCTGTTCCTTCCTGTCCTCTTGTGTCCTCCAGGGTTATTTAGGTGGATGCTTTGATACCAGAGATGGGTCACAAAGTGCCCATATGATGGTAGGTCACAAAGGGGCTCATGAGACATGACATCCACTTGGCAGTGCCTACGTCACAGTGGGTAACACAGGGTCCATGGCTTGTGCCATCCAATTGTCAGTTCCCATATCACAGTAGGTGGCTGCCATGAACATATGTTTGTTAATGTCAGAACTATGGGCATGTGTTGCTTTGAGGATGTCTCCACCAATGCTCTTTACCTAGATTTTCTGTCTGATCTTTTCTCAAGCCCCTGTGTCTTCATCCTCTAGGGTTCTTATGTTTGTCCCAGTGGGTCAGACTGCAACCTCCCAAGCCTCTCATCCTACAGTCCAAAGAGAGAGGGAAATAAAACATACCATATCAAAGCCACCTGTTTGTGCACAACAAAAGGACAGTACAAGCACAACCCAGAAGACCTTACCTCAGCAAGGTATCAACACTGGTGACTGCAGCAGTCCGTGGCCTGAGACCTAAAGTCCGACTAGCGAGGGGGCGGCCAACAGCCCACTGCAGCAGGAGGAGTCAGTCCTGGTGGCAGGGCCCCAGGACTGGCTGCTTCAGGCACCCCTCGGCATCAGAGGCCTTGGGCTGTGCCTGCGGGGATGAGGTCTCGGAGAGAGCTGCGAAATAAGACGAAGCAAGGAGAGCCGGACACTTCCTGGGGTCCAAACAGGTTTAATGCCTTGGCAAACAAAGAGGGAGTGGCCAACTGGGAAGGACCAGCGGGAAGTGCCAAAAACAGTGGGAGAACAGGGATTATAAAGGGAGGTGGAAACCAAGGGAGGGATTTACAGCAAACCAATCAGGGAAGGGCGAGGGAGGAGTTTAACATAACAGACTTTGCAAAGAAACCAATGGTTACATAGTATAGGAGGGGCCCCGGGACCATAGCCAATCACGTCTCCAACAGAGGAGAACAATCTGGAACATTAGGAGGAGTAGGGAGTGATTGACTGGGCCCAGGGAGGGGAAACAACTATACATATTAGGGAATAAAGGGAGAGGAGATTATATAACATAGGAAAACCATGACAACCAAATGGTAGGCAGAAACTGGGGCAGGGAAAACTGGGAGGACAGAACCACCTTACAGCAATGGGGTGAAACACATCAAACCAACAAAACACACTACAACATCTCCCCGTTTTTTGTTAAATAAAATTGAAAAGAACGGAAAAGTTGTATTTAAGAGTTCAAAAGGCTAGGTCTCGGGGCTGGTCAGTCTAAGCGGCTTCCTCGTCGAAATAAAATTCATGATGGTACAGTGGCGGTCCAGTGGGCTCCTCTTCATCTGTGGCCTTTTCTGCCTCCAATGGATAGTCTTCCACTTCTACGGGCCCTCCCTACTGTGCAGCCACTTGGTTCACACTTGGCGTAATGATTTTATTAATGAGTCTTTTGACCAGCCCACGGATTAGCGAAAAGCAAATCAAAAGCAAGAACAAAATTAAAACAACCTTTAAAACTGACTCTAGGATTGAACTGCCCCAGCCGCTTAGGCCCCAACGCTTAAAAATGTCCCCAGCCAATCCGATGTTTCCTGCTTGACTTGATGTAACTCGTCCTTTATGCGCAGGATGGAATGTCTGACGTCCTCAGTTTGGGATGACAGGTTCATACAGCAGAGGCCCTCAAACTCCTCACAATGATGGTGATGGAGCAGCAATAGGAAATCTATTGCTGCCCTGTTTTGGAGCGTCGCCTTCCTTGTTATTTCCTCGTCTGTGAGGAGGTCGTATAGAGCAGCTGAAGTTAAATTGGCTTGTTTAGCCACCCAACACTCTAGTGGCCCAATTCACCTAGAGACTTCGTCACTGATACCCACGGCAATAAAATGGTAAAAGCAATGGATTTGGAATGAGACCAATGCGTAATTTCATCATCACAGTCCTTGGTGAGATCTTTAAGACCTCTTTTAGACCTGGCCAATTCGGATGTGATGTTTGTCCTTTTCCAATTGGCAATTTGGGTGATGTTGGGGGTAAACAGCGTCAGCCTGCCTAAGGTGCACAGCCCTCTGATCAGACTAGAGGGGATGCCTGCCCACGCTCAGTCACCACAAATTAAAAAGGCCCCCCTAGGAAGGGCGTATGGGGTCTGTCCGTTGGTGGTGGGGCTGCTGATCTTTAATACTGCCTTGCACCACTGATAGGCCTGATATTCCTTTTTGGTCTGTTGGACTACCTCACTGCCTTTCTCTATGGGGGCAAAAGTATAATCACATTGAAAACAAATTGAGGCATTGGCTGAACCGAGAAGATGTAACTCAGTGGGCTCGGAGGGCAAAGGATCTAGCCTAACCACTCCGTCTCTCCAGGCGTTACCAGAGTCAAAACTAGGGGGGATTGTAAGGCTCCGGGCCAAAATGGGGGAAAGGGCTGACTGAAAGGCGGAGGGGAAGTCACCTTGAGAGAAAGGGATCCCCACAAGACACGACAACATTGGGTCCTCTGCTGAATCTGTGTCGAGGCAGATATGATCTTGCCCCAACGCTTGAGCCAAAGTACACCAGACGTTAGTTTTGGGGTGAGGGACGATCCACGCCTCCAACGGAGACACAAGGAGGCTGAAGATCGTGAGCAGCAGGATGATGCTTGGATTGAGTGCCATTTCCGATGTTATGTAGGCCAGCAAGGGGAGATGAACTAGAAAACAAAATGGACATGGTTATAACATAAAATCTCTTTCAAACCGATGGTTCTGCCTCGAATAACAAATTAAGTTCCGAAGAGGAATCGGACATAGGGGAGGAAGGTCGGGTCTGCAGGACAACATGAAGGAATGAACGGGACAAAGAAGAAGGAGGAGAGGACTCAGCTGGAGGAAGCAGGTCTACCTCGGAGGAGAATGGGGAAGAAAGAGTAGAGGATTTTCTCCTCTGCCGCCAACATGCCTCCTGCACCTGTGGTATAGCCTTAAACGTTTTAGCCTGCTTGGGAAGGAAAGGCCTAACCCATTTTGATGGAACCCACTTTGGTCCTGAGGGAGTGGACACGCAAGCGTATCCCCTCCCCCAGGTGACCAGGTCGAAAGGGCCTTCTGTCTGCCAGGTCTCCGGATCCTTGATTAGAACCGGAGGCCTGGCCTTTGGTTGCAGCTGCTGGTGATTGCCAAAGTGCCTGACAACTGGAGGGTTCAGATTGTTGAAAGAGCAGTTAAGGAAATTAAGTGTGTACAATGCTCTCGACAACCGGACGTGGGGGGTCTCCACCTTCACAGCCGCACGTTGTCTCTCTAAAGCCTTCTTCAGGCTCTGGTGGGCCCTCTCCACCATGGCTTGGCCTGTCGGGGAATAGGGGATGCCGGTCCTATGCTCTATTCCCCATTGCTGCAGGAAACTCTTAAGCTCCTTGGAGGTGTAGGCCAGGCCATTGTCAGTTTTTAAGACCCTAGGGATGCCCAAGACAGCGAACGCCAGAAGCAAATGCTTCTGGACATCCGCGGCCTTTTCACCCGTGTGGGCAGAGGCAAAGATAGCTCCCGAGAAGATATCGATGGAGACGTGAACGTAACACAACCTCCCAAAAGATGGAATGTGTGTCACGTCAGTCTGCCACACTTCACAGCTCACCAAGCCCCGGGGATTCGCCCCTGCCGCGATGGCTGGCATTCGATGGGCTTGGCATCGGGGACATGTGGCCACGATTGCCTTAGCCTGGTCCTGCGTCAGGTGGAATTGCCGGACCAGGCCAGGCGCATTTTGGTGGAAGAGCTGATGGCTAATCTTAGCTTGGCCAAACACATCTGGAAGCGGGCCCACCGTGACAGCAGCCACGGCCAAAGAATCGGCCCAACGGTTGCCCTCAGCAATGAAACCCGGCAAATCAGTGTGTGACCTCACATGCATTACAAAGAACTGATGCTCTCGGTGGGAGACTAACTCAACAAGCCTTGAGAGCAAATTAAACAACTTTTGATTAGAGACCTCCTGAAGAACCGCTGATTCTGCTCTAGACACTACACCAGCTACATATGCAGAATCTGTAACCAAATTGAAGGGACCAGGGAACCTCTCAAATGCCCGGATGACTGCGTCCAACTCAGCTACTTGTGGAGAAGCCTCCACAACGGCAATATCAGCCTCCCACCGCTGAGTCTGGGAATCCTTCCAAGTCATCACTGACTTGTGGGATGCTCCAGACGCATCAGTGAATACTGTCAGAGCATCTAGAGGTTTCCTACTCTGAATCCCTTTTACTGACAATTTGAATTCCGAATTGAAAAGTTTATGGGCCAGCCGATCTACTGCAATGCAGCCAGTGTAGCTATCTAATGCAAACTGTAACATTTCATTGTTCTCCAGCAGTTCATTGAAGGTCTTTATTTTTAGTTGGCCCGAGTGTAATTGAATTGGAAGGTGAATGCATGTGAAATCACACCCTGCCAGCTCCCTGATCCAAGATCTTGCTTTTCGGATCAGTTCGGCTATCAGCTCTTGTGGCCTCGTCATTCTTTTGGACCTATGATGGCTGAGGAACACCCACTCTATGATTAAGAGGGGGTCACCCAGGCCTTGGTCCTTCAAGCTTTTGTCCCATTGATGTATCAGGCCATGAAGATGTGGCAGTTTCCCCAGGATGATAAATTTGAATGGCAGGCCTGGATAGTAATGATGGGCCTGCCTAGCTGAAATGGTTTTCTGTACCTTCTTTAGGGCTACCTGAGCCTCCGGGGTGAGTTCCCTAGGAGAACTCAGCTCCTCTCCACCTTTCAATAAATTGAAAAGGGGGGCTAGGTCTTCAGTTGGTATTCCTAGCCAGGGCCTCACCCAATTTAAAGACCCACACAGCTGATGGACTTCCACAAGGGTCTGGACTTTAGTCCTAATAGCAATTTTTTGCGGCACAATGGTCCGCTTCGTAATTTCAAGGCCCAGGTATTTCCAAGGTGGCATCCTCTGAATTTTTCTGCTTGGAGCTCGAACCCTGCAGCAACCAACGCAGTGGTTGTCATGTCAAGCGCATGGGCAAGCAGATCATCTGTTGGGGCACAAACGAGGATGTCATCCATGTAATGATGTAACAAGATGACATCCCCAAGGGCTGTATGGATGGGGGACAGCAGCGAAGCGACATACCACTGGCAGATTACAGGAGAATTTTTCATGCCTTGTGGAAGAACCTGCCAGTGGTAGCGTTTGGCTAGGGATTCACGGTTGATGGAGGGAACCGTGAATACAAAACGCCGGGCATCATCTGGATGTAAGGGAATTTGGAAAAAACAATCTTTTATATCGATAATAGCCAAATTCCAATTTTGGGGGAGCATTGCTGGGGATGGGCATCCCTGGTTGGAGGGGACCCATATCAATTATCAATTCATTAATTTGGCGGAGGTCGGTCAGGAGCCGCCACTTATCTTTATTAGGCTTTTTGATTACAAACACTGGAGAGTTCCAAGGTGACATGGTCTCCACCAGGTGGCCTTTCAGCAACTGCTCCTGGACGAGCTCTTTGAGTGCCTTCAATTTTTGTTTATTGAGTGGCCACTGTGCTACCTGTACTGGCTCATCAGATCGCCAATCCAGCTTCCAGGTAGGGCGCTCCTCAGTGGCCACCGCCCAAAAAACCTGAGGAGCCTTTGGGAGGTCAATTCGGGCTCCCCATTGGGCTAACAAGTCCCTCCCCCACAGGGGCTCCGTGTAATCTAAAACGAATGGGCGTACTGAAGCCAATTGCCCATCCGGCCCCGTAATTTGCACAATGCTCTTCGATTGTTTCGCCAATTTCAGACCCCCTACACTCTGGATTTGACCAGCTGCGTTTTGCAAATCCTAATGTGATGACCAATCCCTAGAGGGAATGATCGTCACATCTGCTCCCGTGTCCAGTAATCCCCTCACTATTTTGTTATCTTTGCCCAGGGACAGTTGACAGGTCAACCTGGGCTTTTCCCTCCCCACGACCTGTGCCCAGGCAACTGTTGGAGGCGAGGAATCCTTGGATAACTAGGAGTCCTGCACCTCCTCTGGCACCGGGATGGCTTGGGCGATGACTTGGCCCTTGGGGAGGAAAAGTGGGGGCCGGACACAGTACAGCCCTAAAACAAATCTGTCCCGGTCAGTAGTTACCAATCCCAGGACGATATGAAGATCTAAAGGTGTATTTTTAGTGTCCCCAACAATGATCCACCTGCTACGTCCAAGTGTCCTCCAGCTGCCTGGATGTCGGATGTCGGCTGACACCAGGTGGAAGTCACTGTTGTTAAGATGAATAGGTCGGGTCAGCTGCAGCCTAAAGGGAGAAAAGGAAGAAATTGTGGTGAGTACAGGCTGTGGCTGTAACCAACAGGTACAGTAAGTCAAATCCGGGTATTTAAGGTCGTGTCCGGTAGAGGCATCTGGCGGGATTCCTTCTGTCCCTCCCTCCCCGCTAAGTGTTAATTTGCCCGCCTCATTTATGTCTTTGCACAGGGAGAGGCTGCGCTCTTTCTTTAGTTTTTTGTTCGGAACCTCCCTGCTTCGAAGCAGGGCAGTCTTTCCTCCTGTATCTCAGAAACTCCTCCCTCAACAGACACTCTGGCATCCAGTGTCCTGTCTTGCCGCAGAGATGGCATGGGTGTGTAGCTGGATTCCTCCGGCTCGATCTGGCCATCAGAGAACCTGCAGCTGCTGCATTAAAATCAGTGCCTTCTTCACAGGAGAATGCCAGGAAGGCCACAGGGCTCCTTCTCGGTCTTCATTTCAGGTCCTGTGCGTTCGGTAAGGGAAATTTTCTCGCAACAATCTCCATCATTTGTTTGACAATCGGTCGAGGGCTTTGGGGGAGAGATCGGATGGCCCCTCTGCACGCCAAGTTGGCGTTCTCTTAGGCCATCTGCTTTAAAACTGCTTCTCTCTCCCTCTCATCTGGGACCTGCACCTCTACATACCGATAGAGCCTTTCAATGAAATTAAGATAAGGCTCTTGAGGCCCCTGCCAAACTTCTTCATCCTCCTGCTGAGATATAATGGAGGGAAGTTTAAGAAAGGCTCGCTCAGCAGCTTTGCAAGACTCTACAATTTGAGCTGGAAACAGCACCCTTGCCTGAACTGCCCAATTGGCCCATGCCCCAGTGCCCACAAGATGGTCGGTGGACACCACCTCGCCATCCGCGTCATGTGAGGTTGCCTGGCTCCCCCAGAGGACTGGGAGAACTTCAACAACCTCCCTCCTCCACTCGACCGCCCAGGCCCTAAACTCCATAGGGCCTAAAAGGCTGGAAAAGAGCATCCTCAGATCAGCCGTAACCAGATCTCCCAGTGCAGGGACCGAACAGAGGAGCCCTCGGAAATACTCGGATTCCCAGGAATACTCTCTCTGGGCCTTACACAGTTCCTTGATCCGGTCCTGTGCTATTGGCACCCACTGAGCCTGAGAACTCCCCTCCCTGCTTAGGCGGTACGTGACTGGGGCGGCTTCAATTACCGGCGCTCGCCCTGGCTTCCGGTCATCCACCCCCAATCACGTCTCCAACAGAGCCACAGCCAATCACGTCTCCAACAGAGGAGAAAAATCTGGAACATTAGGAGGAGTAGGGAGTGATTGACTGGGCCCAGGGAGGGGAAACAACTATACATATTAGGGAATAAAGGGAGAGGAGATTATATAACATAGGAAAACCATGACAACCAAATGGTAGGCAGAAAGTGGGGCGGGGAAAACTGGGAGGACAGAACCACCTTACAGCAATGGGGTGAAACACATCAAACCAACGAAACACACTACAACAGGTGACAATGCCAAGAGTGTGGATAGTGGGTGTCTTTGCCACACTCTACCGCAGAACCACAGTCATGATGTGTTTCATTCCAAGACACAAAGAAGGATGCTGAGGCAGGGACGCCTTGGGAAGAAACACCCCTTTAAGTTACAGTGACACAAAGAGTTGCTCTCCCAAGTTTCTTGCTGTTGTATGTTAATAACCCAAGTTTTCCTTTGTCATCCCTTAGGAAAGGGATGACAGTTCTAGAATGTTCCTCAGTTCTAGAATGTTCCTCACTCCTGCCTTCCCTATTGGTTCCCATTCCTCCCCTGAATCCCAGTTGGTTGCTACCCTATATTCCCACCTCTGTACTGCCCCTATTCTCTTTACCCTCGGACCTGATGCTCTGCCTCCCTTGTCCCATATATAATCCTGGACCCTTCCTTGTTCTTTGCTCTTTTTCCCTGGTCCCCTTCAGTGTGCTGATAATAAAGGCCACTGGAATACCATACAAAGAGCCCCTCCTGTGCTTCTTCACCGACTCTCAGATAACAACATGTTGTGCAAGCGTCTGGTGCACACTGACATATCCCCTTCTTGTAGAGGATGCTCTTGGGAAGGTGGTGACTTCAGCAGCTCCTGCCACATCACTGCAATGATCTGATCAGTGTCTTGGGATGGGTGGTGCCTCCAAAGTTCATAGTAGCTGCAATGTTACCAAATTGCAACACCTACTATAGATGACTGTGACAGTGGTCACAAGGGTTTTCAGGGTGAAGAGAGAGACAAGAATGTTGATTCCATGTTCAGAAGGCTGATTTATTATTTTATGATATATATTATATTATGACTATACTACAAAGAAATAGAAGGAAAAGTTCTCAGAAGGCTAGCTAAGCTAAGAATAGAAAAGAATGAATAACAAAGATCTGTGTCCCAGCAGAAAGCGAGAACAGCTCTGCCGTGAGTGGTGAGTAAATCCAAACATCCACAGGAGACCAATCACTGATCCACCTGTTGCATTCCACAGCAGCAGATAACCACTGTTTACATTTTGTTGCTGAGGCCACAGCTTCTCAGAAGGGAGAAAAATCCCAAGAAAGGATTTTTCACAAAAGATGTCCGTGACATTTCACCATTTTAATTTTATTAAATTAAAAAGAAAAGTGTTTGTGATTTTCTCTGCTGTGCACATGCAGAGGAAAGAACAAACACTTGACAGGTTATCTGTTGCCAGTCAAAACCTCGCTCAAGTGCTGGTGTGGAATGAACAGGGAATTTCTTCACCTGTAGAACATAAAATACTAACATATCACTAAAACAATTTTACAATATAAGAAAATGCAAGAACAATGCAAAGAAAGTCCAAGTCCAAACAGCTGAGTTTCAGGAAAAAGTCCATGGACTGAAGATGTTCCTCTTTGCCATCTCTGAAATTCTCTTTTGGGTCCTGAAACAGGCTTGCTGCAGAAAAGTCCATCAATAGTTATCAAAAGTCATTGACAGTCATCAAACTATTTCAAACAATTTGAGACAACTTCTGGAATGTCTGGCCACAGCTGCTGCCAGCTATTTCAATTCTTTTATTTAATTTAAATTTTTTTGGTTTCTTTGATCAAAAAGAGCAGCAGAAGCAACAGCAGAGCCAGAGAAAGGCCCTAGGGGGCCTTGGCCAATGTGGACGGATCAGGAACCCCAGAGCTGGCCCACAGAAAGGTGGCCCAGGGCCAGAAGGGGAAAGCATAACCCCCAAACCCATCAGGTGGCCGGGGGATGGCCCTGGCCCAGAGACCCGAGCCCAACAGCCCAGGCCCAACCTGCCAGGTGGGCTCTGCCTTGCCACAGCCTGGCACCACACTGCCAGTACAATGGCCGAATGGGTGACCAGACGTTTCCTTTCCCCAAAATCACCAAGGCATGCCAGCAGCAGGGAAATAGAAGCAGTCCCAAGAACCCTCATCTTAGGTCTAAGAATGTTTCTTCCCCACAGCAAAGATGCCATGATCTCTTCCCGCTGTGCCCTCTGCCTCTGCAATGCAAATGCAACAGGTGTGTCTCCCATCTGCCTCAGGGCACCACTCCCTCTGGGCTGGGGACCAAAGGTAGAACTCTCGGGACCCACCTGCCCCTCACTGCTGGGGTGCACAAGGGGCGGCAGAGAGATTCACACCCCCCAAGGGAAAGCAACTGACCAAACACCCCCCAACTCGCAAAGAACGCTAATCTTGAAAGCCGGCAGTTGAGCTGCACTGGCACTCAGCTGTTGGGCCATGCCTCCTCCATGGAAGGAGAGGCTGACGCCCTCTTCCCCTGACCTAGCTCCCCCCACAGGGGCAGCCCCAGGACAGCCCCAAAAACTCAGGGGGGAAATCACGCTGGGTGCAGGAGCCGCCACGGGCTGCTCTGAGGGTCCCGCGGGTTTGGCAGTGTTTTCAGCATCATCCTGAACAGGGACAGGCTCGGTTTGAGGCGGTGGGGGTGCACGGGAACACGCCGCTGCTGTGTCCCTTGGCTCCAGGAGCGGCAGCAGGCACGGCACGGGGTCGGCAGCGTCTCCTGCCCCTGGCTCTGGGGTCGGCTGCGGAGGCGCCGAGGCCAGAGAGGGGGCGTCCCCTGCTGACCCGGAAGCAGCAGCTGTGCTGTCGCCACCTAGCAACATCGACGCAGCCACAGGGAGCGGTGTTTCTGAGCTCTCAGGCGCAGGGGGGGAAGTCGGCGGAGGCACGGGCGGGACCGCCCGGGGTGGCGGCCACAGGGCGGGTCCAGGAGGCGGCTCCGCCGGCCCGGCAGGTGGGGGCCTCAGAGACCGGCACTGCCCCCATCTCTGAGTGGGACGGGGTCCAGGAGGCTGGCAGTGGCAGGGCATGCAGGGCGGCCAGGGGCGGTGCTCGTGGCGCCGGCTGGGGAGGCACCGCCCACTCTTCATCCCCTGGAGAGAGAGAAGCGGGGCAGAAAGACGGCCCCATCTGAGCATGCTCCCAAGACACAGTAAAAAAAACTTCAGCTCCGGGTGAAACTTCGCCCCCCTGCCAGGATGCAGGGGGGCTGGGAAGCAGCAGATCGTCCCCCTCCAAAGGGTCTTCTCCTGCTGGAGTCAGGGGAAATGGGGCGAGCCTGCTGCAGTTAGCAGTCCAGGGAAAAACAACTGCTCTCCGTTCCAAGACAGGAAAGAGTGCCTTAAATGTTAGGTAAATTTGGTGGTGTCCAAATCCACGGTACAAAAGGACTTGGAAAATGGATTCCAGGCACTCCCATACAGACACGTCCAGGGCATACAGCACATTCGTAAAAAACCCAAAAAGCTTTGCCCATCAGAAAAACCTCATAGAAATGTCTTTCTGACAGAAAAAATTCCAAGAATTCCATCCTCTTAATCCCATTTTTGCCAGAGGGCAATAAGATTCTCCTCTGAAGTGGAGAAAGGAACCTCGGTCCTGGTGGGAATGCTCCACCACCTTTGCAGCCATAACCTGCAAAGGCCAGGATCATCAGGAAGGGAAAAGA
Organism: Melospiza georgiana; assembly: GCF_028018845.1. NCBI lineage: Eukaryota > Metazoa > Chordata > Aves > Passeriformes > Passerellidae > Melospiza > Melospiza georgiana. Next base: position 13,234,295 of record NC_080465.1, read on the forward strand.
CAACAGTACCTTTTGAAAGAGTCCAGAATGCTCTGGCCAACTGCAAGGTGCTGCTAGGCTGTCCGAACATCTTCCTGGAGGCTTTTCAGAAGGTTCTCTTTGTGGTCAACCTTGCTGTGAACTGTGTGCAAATCAGGATCTTCATTTCTTCAGCTCCTGGCTAGAATCCACTTCTGTGGTCACTTGTGAAGCAACCATCAATGCTACACATTCAGGGTTTACGCAGTGCAGCACTTGCTCCTCTGGGGTCTCATCAAGTGATGATTTGCTCTTCAGACGAGGGGTCACCAATTTTGACAGTGGTCACAAGGATTTTCAGGATGAAGAGAGAGACAAGAATGTTGATTCCATGTTCAGAAGGCTGATTTATTATTTTATGATATATATTATATTATGACTATACTACAAAGAAATAGAAGGAAAAGTTCTCAGAAGGCTAGCTTAGCTAAGAATAGAAAAGAATGAATAACAAAGATCTGTGTCCCAGCAGAAAGCGAGAACAGCTCTGCCGTGAGTGGTGAGTAAATCCAAACATCCAATCACTGATCCACCTGTTGCATTCCACAGCAGCAGATAACCACTTTTTACATTTTGTTGCTGAGGCCACAGCTTCTCAGAAGGGAGAAAAATCCCAAGAAAGGATTTTTCACAAAAGATATCTGTGACAGATGACCACACTTCAAGCACCATTAGCGATGAACAATCAAGCAACAATAAGAACAATAAGCATGCAATAATAACCAACATCATAGGAACAATTAACAGTAGCATTGGTCCCCGTCGCAGACACCATCCCTATCCCTTCCGCTCTGAGCTCCTTCCCCAGTGGTCCCTTCACCTCCAGTTCCCACAACACCAGGACTGGAAGACATAAAGACAGCGACCGGAAGGAGGCAATATTGGCCTCCACTGCCACCAACCAGAGGGCAGATTCCAGTCCCCCAAAAAGGGCCCGCACAATCATCAGGCGCTCTCCATCATCTTCGGAGGATGAGAACAGCAGCTGCCGAGTCTGAGCATTGCTGGGCCCGGGCACAGAGTGAAGCCACTCAGGAGAGTGACTCTGAGATCCTGGCCTTCCCTGTAATTTGCAAATGCAGTAGGGGGCTGACTGCCATCGATACCTGGGAGCCAGTCCCCTACAGGGAGTTAAAAGAACTTTGTAAGGTAGCAAATGAGCATGGTAGAGGATCCCACTTTTTCAAAAACCTACTAGAGGCTATCTTCTCCATGCATGTTCCAGTTCCACATGACATTAAAAATATTATGAACTGCCTTCTCTACCCTGCCGAATACATATTATGGGAGAGGCACTGGAATAAACATCTAAAATCATTATCTGACAAATATGCCAAAGATGCCAACAAGCAAAATTTGTCAGTGGAACAGATTGCCAGAGAAGGTGACTTCCAAAAACCCCTAGACCAAGCAAAGTACCTTCCTGAAGATGCTCTAGCTGTCATAGCTACAGCAGCAAAGACCTCTCTGCTCTTCACACCTGACAATAGTGCTCCCACCCAAAGTTTTGCCAGCATAAAACAAGGCGCAACAGAAGCCTTTGTACAGTTTATTGACTGATTGAAGACCACGCTCAAAAAGCAGATTGAGAGCCTGGAGGCTCAGAAAGAAATTTTAGTAAAAATGGCTGTGGTCAACACAAGCCATGTGTTTGCAGGTTGATTTTGAGAGCTCTCCCGCTGGACACATAACCAATCATTGGCTGAGGCGTCCACCAGAAAACATGGTTGCCCAAGCAGTGGCAAAACGAATTGTACAGGGAGTCTCTGGAGCTTTTGTCATCATATCATCCAGAAAAAACTCTGTATGTTTTATTTCTGGGGAGCTTGGACATGTTTTTATACACTCCCCTGAAAAGCCCTCTCTCCAGGACCGTTACCCAGATCATCGGTGGCCCCAAAGACAGCCTAGGTTCCAGCCACATTTGGGAAACTCCCAGCAGAGCGCAGGACAGCCCCATGGTCTGACACCAAATCAAATGACGTATCGCTCTGTCCCACCTGCGAGTTCCACCACTGACCATCAGCGGCAGCGAAATGGACCACAAGTGACACCATCACCATAGGGTATCCCTGAACACATTGCCAAGATCCAACACACGGAGCAATACAGGTGGGAACCAAGCGCCAACTGGTAACCTCTCTATCAATCGACTTCACTGATGAATGCATACACCCCATTCCTACCGGGAAGTTTTGGCCATCCAATGGGTCATTCCAGCATTTTAATTATCAGAGACACTATCATGGACCTGAACAAATTTACGTTATTCCCAAAGTCCAGACTGTCAGCCCAGGAAAAGAGATTTTTGTACAGGTTTGGCCATATTGACCCTCCTTTTTATCTCTCAAAAGAGACACCAATTGCACAGGCTTTCCTCCTGCCAAGAGACAACCCAGAGTGAGCTCCCCCTCAACCTGATCATCATGTGGATGCAGACTGTGGGCACGAGCAAACACATCATTAAGTGCGGGCTGTTTTGTAAGAGGGAGGAGGTCCACCGCCCAGGAATGCTGGACACCAGAGCTGAAGTTACCATCATCACTTGCTCCCAGTGGCCAGCAAACTGGGAATTACAACCAGGCAGGGGTGATCTCAGGGATTGGAGACGTGGCTGTGCTGATGTGAAGCAAGAGAAACATCATAGTTGAAGGTCCTGATGGCAAAATTGCCACCATCCACCCATTTGTGGTGAGGGTGCCTATTACACCCTTACCCTTACAATAGGGCAGGGACCTATTGTCCCAATGGGGAGCCTCTATCTGTCTCACCCAGGGATTTTTAACTGGGGATACTGTACAGTGTGCACCCATCACCCCTCATCTCATGTGGAAACGACACCATCCAGTGTGGGTTGACCAGTGGCCCCTTTCCAGCATAAAACTCTGTGCTAGAGGCCCTTATGGAGGAGCAGCTCGCCAAGGGCTACATCACAGAAACCACCAGCCCTTGGAACTACCCTGTCTTTGTCCTCAAAATACCAGGCGAGGACAGGTGGAGGCTCCTCCACGACCTTCGCAAAACCAACAAAGTCACTGAGGACAAGGGTTCCCTGCAACCTGGCCTGCCCTCATCATTGATCTCATCCCAGGACTGGAAGCTAGCTGTCATCAACATCAAAGACTGCTTCTTCAATATCCTGCTCCATCCTCAAGACACTTCAAGATTCACTTTCTCTCTGCCCTCTCCCAACAGGCAAGCCCCACTCAAGCAGTAACACTGGCTGGTTTTGCCACAAGAAATGAAGAACTCGCCATCAATCTGCCAGTGGTACATGGCTCACATTCTGTCCCCAGTGCGGAACGATCATTCTCCTTTACATGGATGATATACTTACCTGTGCTGAGACACAGATTTATCTAGACTTGACACTAACAAAAACCATCCAGACCATCAAAGCAGCAGGCTTTGAAATCCATGAAGACAAGATGCAGCACACCTGCCTACCTGGGACTCCAGATTCATGAGAGGACAGTCATGCCCAAGCAACTGACCACCCGGGATGGCCGAAGACCTTGTGAGATTTACACCAACTCTGCAGGTCCATCAACTGGGTACCCCTGCTGAGGATTGTGATGGAGGTCCGCGCACCACTCTTCAACCTGATCCGCAGCAGCGAGGACCTAGATTCACCATGCATTCTCACATCAGAGGCCAAGGGATCCATTACAAAGGTTCAAGAAGCCTTGTCTTCACAGCAAGCCCACCACTTTGAACCTAGCCTGCCTTTCTTGCTTGCCATCCTGATAAGGCACTACACTTTCACTCACTAATTTTCAATGGGACAAGATGCTGAGAGACCCACTCCTCATCACTGAGTAGTTCTTCTCACGCAATCAACCTTCCAAGACTGTAACAACACCGCAGGGACTAATGGCTGAATTAATTAAAAAGGCTAGGGCTCGCCTCTGCTCTATTGCAGGGAGTTCACATGCATCTACCTTCCATTGAAAACTGGGAATTTGGAGCATTTGCTCCAAACCAACGAGAGCCTTCAGTTCACCCTTGATAGCTATATGAACAAAATTTCGATTCATTTATCAGGACATAAAATATTGAAATCTGAATTTAATCTGGTCCCCAAATTACTTCAAAGCAGTACACCTCTCAGGGCCCTGACAGTTTGTACTGATGGCTCAGGGAAATCCCACTAGTCAGTGATGACTTGGAGGGATCCCAGGATGCAGGAGTGGGAATCTGACATCCAGGTGATTAAAGGATCACCAAAAATTATAGAATTAGTGGCCATCATTAGAGCCTTTGAGAAGTTTCAAGAACTTTTCAATCTGGTCACCAATTCAGCATATGTCACTGGTGTAGCTATGAGAGTTGAACATTCTTTTCTAAAAGAGGTCTCCAACGCAAATTTGTGTTAATTGCTTTCTAAACTAATATACCTCATTTCCCACAGAAAGCAACCATGAAAGCAACCATATCATGTGATGCATGTGAGGTCACACACCAACGTCCCAGTGCCACTGCAGAAGGTAACGAGAGAGCAGACGCATTAGCCATGCCAGCTGGGACCACCAACATCCCCAATATTTTCACAAAAGAGAAGTTACCACATTCCTTCTTTTATCAGAATGTACCAGCTCTCATGTGGATGTTCAAGTTACCAAGGGATCAAGCTAAAGCAATTGTGGGCACCTGCCCCAATTGCCAATCATATCAAATATTGCCAATAGGATCCAGGGTTAATCCCTGGGGGCTAAGTACATGCCAAATATGGCAGACTGATGTGACTCATATCTTGTCCTTTGGAAGGACAAAATACATTTACATGTCTGTAGACACATTTTCAGGAGCGGTGTTTGCATTAGCCCACATGGGAGAAACTTCCAAGGACACCATCTGGCATTCCTCCTTGTATTTGCTATGCTGAGAGTCCCTGCACTGATAAAAACTAATAATGGACTTGTCTACACCTCCCACAAGTTAAGAGATTTCTTTAATCAGTGGGTGGTAAGGCACACCACAACTCACTCTTCTACAGATCCCATCAGACTCTTAAGAGAGTCCTTGATCAGCAGCAGGGAAGAACAGAGACTATGCCTCCTGTTTAGAGGCTCTGTAAGGCTGTGTAGGTTATTAATTTCCTAAATTGTTCAGCCCCAGAGCCAAATCCCCTGCCACTGCTCATCAAGGACCCAGAAACACAACAAATATCACAGCCTTTCTCTTTGATTTCCTAGGGGAGGGAGTGTGCCTGTCTGTCCACACCATCTGGCCCCAAATGGCTCCCAGCAAAAAGCATAAAACCATACCTTGGCTCTGCGAGTGCTGCTCCTGCAGCAAATAACTCAGATCATTCCGAGACCCTTACAGAGACACCTGAGAATCAGAGAATGACTGCCTGGAAACAGAGACAACATCAAACACCCATGCACCAAAGACTAAGCCATCCCATCACCAGGTCACAGATGGGACAAGTTCCCGAACAACCCCCTGTGTTTTTGGGTTAGTCTGAGTTGCACCCCCCCACCTAGATGTCAATCTTACCCTAAGTCTTGCCCCTTGCTCTAGAATGTTCCCTTCCCCTCCTCCTACTTGACTGTCTATCTCCCCTTGTACCTGCCCCCGGCTCTGGAAATCCCCTTGGAAATCCCCTAATATTGGAAGCCCTATTGGCCTGTTTAAACTGTTCCCCTTCCCCTGTGTTACTCCATTAGTTTGAGTGTTATAAACCCCACCTCTTGTTGCTGCTCCCCAATCCTTTCCCTAATGGCTGGAAATTTGTACCCTCCCCTGAGACCTCCCCTGTGTAAGAATCCCTGCACACGTGTTGTCCCTGGACCCTCCTTAGAATAAACCTCCTTGGAACCTATACAAAAGACCTCTCCCTTATTCTTGCCCCTCCCTTCAATGCTGAATCATCAGCGCTGTAGAGCTTAAGCCCTACAGCTGTATCCTAGATTCTGCTGCTTTCTGAGAACAGCCCACTCTTGGCCTAGTGCTAGGAGCTGGCTGGGGAAAATCTAGCACCACATTAACAGCTGCTACACGAAGCTCCTTCTCTGACTCCCTTCTCCTCAACTCCTCCCACTCCCAGAACCCTCAATATTTATTTACCTGCACATCCTCATTCCTACCCTGAAGACTCTCATTTTCCTGTATTTCCCACTGTGTTGGGGACACAAACAGGACGGGACTGCTGGTTCCTTGATCTTTTATTGCAGTATCAGCTTCATTACCTAGTTGTGACAGTAGGAAGATGGCAAAGGCTCATGTACAGTCAGCAGCAGCCAAAGATTTCTTTCTAAGGACATTTTAAAAACTTTCTAGCCACAGTATATTGCTAAACCTCACAGACAGTTGTTCTAGCCAATTACTAAAAGTAAATGTACACCCACTTCACACAGCCTGCTTGTCTTCTTTCTACACCACTATTAAGCTTAAATCCTTCTACTATCTTGCTGAGCATATTTTCTTATTGCTATCTTAGGGTCTATCTTAGCCAAGCCTAAAACTCAAGGTATTGCTTAATGGCCTTGCTTCCTATACCATTGTAACTTTTTCTACCTTAAGAATTTGCAGCTGCAGCTAGTTCAGAGTTTTCTGTTTCTAAGGCCTGCTTTCCCAGTTTTCTAAAAATTTTCTTACCTTTACAGTTTCCCACACCTCCTACAGCCTTCCCAAACCTCCCATATTCCGCCTCAATGCTGCTTCTGCCAGCAACCAACCGAGCATCCCCACTAGGTAGAATGTTCCGCTGGCAACATCTACCTCAATAACATTCCCCAAATCCCTTTCTTTGTCCACTTTTCCCAGTTATTTTTAAAAGAGGAAATAAAGAGGGAGGAGGGAGGAAAAAGGAAAGCTTTAGAAGGGAATGACTTCCCTAAAACTAATAACCTCCCATTTAAAACTCCCAACAGAAACACTCTTAACATCACCCTACCACCAAGATGGCTGGCAGTACCCATGCCAGCGAGGTCCTTCTGACTGTCCCGGTCCTCTGGATGTCCATGAGAACACCAGTGGTGGATACATGGTTAATAGCACAGCCCAAAGAAAACATCTGAGTTACCCTCGCCAAAACTCTCTGCCAAGACAACATGTGCCTGTCCATGGGCAATGCCAGCAATCCACTGGCCTTGTGCCTGGTAGGGATTCTGCTAAAGCCCAAAGAATACCCCTTCACAAGGAAGGAACTCAACCTGGTAGACACTTGGGATGAGAGGATGAAGATCTTGCCAATGCAGGAGGGGTTGCCAGAGAAACCCCAGGAATTGGAACTTTTAAGGTCCTCCAAGGCCATTTATTGTGTAAAGTTTTATTACAGGCCCTCGAGTAAACCATGGTCTGCATCAGAATATCAAAAATCTATCTTCCTAAAGGATGTCTCACCTACCAACAAAATTTGCAATTCAATTAATTGGTGCAATTACACCAACAACACACTATCCATGTCCTCTTGCCGTCCCAGAGTTCTTCCCCAGTATGTGTTCCTGATCTGTACAGACAGGGTGTGGACAGGAATCCTCTCTTATCTACAGGGGGGTCCTTGCACCCTTGGCCAGCTTACCATCCTAACCCAAACCTCAACCAAAATTCACAATTCATAAAAGAAAAATTAACTGGCTAGCCAAAAAAGGGAACCTGTACAATTTGATGAAAATTATAACAGCAGAATTGTTGATTAACATCATAAGAAGGATAATGATGTCCCTTTTTCTACCACGGGTTGCCACCGTAAAAGGCTCTCAGTGAGCCTTCTCACCTGGAGTGTTAGCTTGGTAAGCAGGCCAACCTAATATATGTGGTGCTAAATGATCTCCTGTCAGATGAGGAGAACACCAGGTATGCCACCCTTCAAAATTGAGCAGTCATTGATTTTCCGCTGCTGGCCCATGGACACGGCTGCAAGGAGTTCAGCGGGCTGTCCTGCTTTAACCTGTCTTCTCACAGCAAAAGCATCCATGCCCACATCCAGAAGATCCAGGACCTGCTAAAAAAACTCAAGAAAAAGACCCAAAATGGTCTGAGGACCTCTTTGGCTCTGGGGACTTAAGAGATGGGTTGCCTCCCTTCTAAAAAATATTCTTTGGATCCTTTTGGTTGGTTTTGGTTTATTTTTTTGGTGGGTTTTGTTGGGTTTTTTTTGGGCATGTTTGATTGTTTTAAGTTTTTGTTTCTAAAGTCTCTGGGGAAAGCCTTTTTGCTAATTAAAGAAGGGGGAGTTGTGGGGGCTGGAGAACCACCCAGGGAAAGGCCTGCCACACTCCCCTGGAGAGCCAAACCCTAAGCCACAACCCTTTTGGTTGTCACAAGTAGAAAGATCACACCAGAATCTTTTACAGTATTATGTTAATCCCTTGTACCCCTTTAGCCTATCCCCTTTTCTCCACCCCTGTGCCCTCTCCCCATTGTTTCCCAAGTTTTGTCCCACTCCTCGCTTTCCCCATGTAAACTCCTGTTTCCCCTGCCTTCTCAGAGCTCTTGTACCTGGTCTCCTTCACAGAGTGCCCTGCTCTTAATAAAGGTTAGTTCTCTGTGGAATGCCATACAAGCTCCTGTCTCTCTTTCCTCCACATGGCCTGAAGCTAACCAGAAGACAAAGAACCAGAATCACTGGTAAAGGTGAGGACGTGCCTGTGCCCCCTGGACATCCTTGTGAGGACACTTTTTTGGGAAGCTTGCAGCGCTCCTACCACCACTCATCCACTGAGGCACCCATCCCAGGATAGGGGGCAAGGGGATTGGGAATAGGACAGAAAGATTCATTCTCTGGAGGTGACTCCTGTCAAGCATGAGAAAAAGGTATTCTCTCAAGGATGCACATGGAATGCCATGGACAAAGGTACCTGGTGCCTGAAAGAATTAGCTGTGCTGGAGGTAAACTAAAAGGATTCAAATAACAAGCAACCCCATCTAGATCCATATGATGTCCACTGTACACAACTGCCATGGTTTAGGAATAGTACTTCCCAATTCAGTGCTCATATTGAGGCCCTAAACTACACTGCTACTCGGTCCCTTCCTGTCCCCCTTCCCATCCCTTTGTGGATGGGTGGGGAAAGAACTGAAGGCACAAAAGATAAATATCATTTGTTGAGATAAGACCAATTTACTGGAAACAGCAATGAGATGAAGAAACAAATGGTAACAGCAACAATATTCATAACAAAAGTGTATTAAAGAGAAATTGATTCACAGGCAAAATGTTCATCACGGACCTGTGGCTACAACACCCCAACTGCTTTCTCCAGTTTGGAACAAGCACCACGCATACTTGACTGAAAGGAACCCCTTCTCTTCGGAAGAGACCCCTTTCCCCCATCCCTAGAAAATGATTTGAGGCGGTACAGAATCACAGAGTCTCAAGCTGATGAGTTGTTGCCAACACTGCGTTGTTGTAGCATCAGTACCTACCTGTTGTTCTTTGATCTTCAGCAGTCTCATAGCAGAAGGGTCTTCTGAGAGGCTAGGCAAGGTAGTCAACTATCTAAGTTCTTCTGTCTCCATAGCAGCTATTCTAAAAAGCCCAATCATGCACTTTTGGGTCTTCAAAATACCCACTTCTGAGCTAATCTATGCCAAGACTGCACAGGGCCTCTGGGCCAATCACAATGGGGTTGTTTTGCTACTCATTCCCAATCAAGCTCACTTCAGCTTTCAGTACAGTTCGCTGTTACGATTCCCCTGTCACCTCCAAAGGAGAGAAAGATTGTGAGAGCAGTCTGCGGCCCTGGGGTGGAGGTCCGCCAGCTAGCAACACCCTTGGTGGCTGGAGAGCACGCACGAGGATGGCTGCCCCCTGATCTCTGCTGAGATTGTCCCAGGCGGCAGTGATTGCAGCGGCATGGGTGATACTGCAGGGGCTCAGCACTAGGAACCCAAAGTGAAGGAAGCAGGGAAAGGACATTTGTTTGAGTCTCCAAGGAAACTTTATTTCCCGAAGGGGCTCAGGAGCAAATGCTGAAAAAGAGGGGGGTCCAGGGAGCTTTTTTAAAGAGAGGAGGGTATGAGGGGTAGATACAACTCTTAATCAATGGGGGGATCTTAGGGGAGAATAACATTACATAACTTAAACCAATATGGAACGCTTCAGGGAAGGAAGAAGCCTATTAAACCAATAAATCATCGAAGCAGGGCTAACTGACAGGGAACATTCTGGAATACAAGGGGAGTGGTAACAGTAATTGACAGGAATGAGGCGCAGGGTGACTGGGATTAGTAGGGGTGTATAAGGGAATGAGGGGAGGAGCAGGAAGACTGACAGAGTGAGGGACAGACAAGTGGTGAGAAAACTTTGAGGTAAACAACTTAGGCCTGAACCATTGGAGGGAACAGAACGGAGTACATGGGAGAAACTACTGTGACTAACTAAGATAGAAACTCTAACTTTTATATTAAAACTGCATCCAAACATCAAACTACCACAAAAGATTCTCTCTCTACTCATTTCGATGGCATCAGGGTTACACAGTGCGCTGCTGTCAACTAAAGCCTCCCATTCTTGTGGTTCTGATGTGCTACGCTACTAGATCCACATAGTCCAATAAATCTGATCATGCCTTTCCTCCACCTGGCAGGAGGCTGGGCCTCTCTAATCCTGCTCACGGTCATTGCTCATGCCCTGAAAGCATGACCTGGGGATCTCTTCAAGAGCATTGGGCATAACATTCCTTTTATTCTGCCTTGGGGCTTGCCCACAGAAAACAAACAGCATTTATCTTCCAAGAGCTTCCTGGGGTAGTCATTCTCCCTCTTAGCTCATGTACTCTTGCTGCTAGGGAAGAGGTGAGTTTCCATCCCACCTCCTCATGTGTTCTCCATGTTCATGCAGGTAAAACCACAGGTTACCTCATGGAGTGTACCTTTTCTTCCTGTCCAGGGGGTGCCTACTTCTCATAGCAGACACTCTGGTCTGTGTTGATGGGGCAAGGAAAATTTCCTTTTCGTCTCATCTACATTTTGGGTGGCCCTCTTTAACTTCCTTTCCTAAATACAGGAAATCCTTGGTCACTCTTTCCATGGATGAAATGTAGGCCCATGAAAGGGTGAAAATGGTTTCTTCTTATGTCCAGAATCTGCCAACCAAAATGCCCACCTTTTCTATTCCCTCCTTCCATGCCACCACTGAAAGCTTCTGGTCCTCAACAGATGGTTGACCAGTGGTTTCAGCGGTTGACTGGTGATTTCCTTGAGAATCAGCTCTGGTGATTTTACAGAGAAAGACTGCTTTGTTCTGGTTGTCTGGAAATGGAACTTTAATGAAGCAACAAACAACAAACCAGATGATGTGCACAGTACAGAGAACGAACCAGAAAAAAGCCTGGGTCCAGGGTTTAGCAGGGATATTTATATATTTATGTCTGGGAAGGGATTAAGGCGGGATCTGAGGGAAGGAACAATTAAGAATATTACAATTTTTGCAGCAAAAAGTAACTAATGGTAACAGAGAGAACTCAGAACTTTCTAATAACAATCTGAATAAATGAACAAGAGGATCATGGGCGGGAGCTCCTGCTAACCCTAACTAAAGAGGGTTTCCTGCAGCCTTAAGCCACCATCTTCTTCTTCTTTTTCTTCTTCTTCTTTTAAACCAACCCCAACATACCATTCCCAATGACCTGGCATACAACTCTAGTGCATTCCATAAGAAACTCTGCCACATGTTTTGTGTACACTGTCTGAATTATTAGGGAACTGCTTGTTATATGAAAGGATTATCTCCAGCACATCTGATAATCTCAGGTACCAGATGCCTTGCTCCAATGTGTTTAACTTGTCTTGGTGTACTGCAAGGCCTTCTTGCAAAAGTGTCTTCCCCTCACTGTTGTGTTGTGTCGGTATAAGTTGGACTGTTCCGTCCCCCCTTTCATGCAATGGTTCTGCCCTGGTTCTCTCCTCCCTCCCTTGTGCTGCCAGTTATCCCAACTCCCCCCAGTTGCCATGGAGACCAATGTATCCTATCTCAAATCCCTCCCCAGTGCCCTGTCCCTCACTCAGCGCTCCCACTCTTCTCTCTAGAAACTTCCAGCTAGAGCGTCAAGTGATTGGTTCAGGGGCTGGGGCCCCACCCTCAAGTTATCCCCATTGGTGCTCTCCCTAAGTCAAGCTTATGTATCTCACTCCCCTCTGAAATTCTGTTCACCCGAGGACGGACTCCTACCCTGTCTCTTTCCTTTCTTACAAGCTGTTGTAACCTCCCTGCATCTGTCTTCGGCTGTTGGTTCCCCTGGCACCCAATAAACCCAAATTAACCACAGCTGGAGTCTGCTCTCTTTTTCTGCTGATTGTAGCTGCAAGCCAAGCCACGTCCTTCGACAAGGCTATTGCTGCTGTCATAGCACAGGGTGGTTGCCTTAGGCGCTGTCCTGGATCACTGAAATCAGGATAGTGCTCCTCTGCTGCTACAGTGCTGGACTGCTAGCCGGGACGTTGAAAGGGACAATCCTTCTCCAGCTGCCCGCTTCACCCTCAGACTTGAGAAGAGTTAGTTACCTCTGGAGCCTCGGAGTTTCTGGTCTTTTCCCAAGCCCCACACTGGATGCAAGAAATATGGTGGTTTAAAGCCCAGCTGGGAAATTAAACCTACTCAAGCTGCTCTCTTTCCCTGACCCCTTCTGATAACACAGGAACCCTAGGAAAGATTATAATCTGGAATAACAATTTACTGAAAATCACAATAACCACAACTATATTAATAACAAAAAGATCATCAGAGAAAGAGGGTGCTTTATCCTAAAAGAGAGCATTCATCACCAAACATCCCCCCAGGCAGTACTCAATGGGGTCTTCAACAAGGGCAATATGTCAAAAAGAGAACTTTCACCATTTAACATTCTCCCCTCCATAGACTGAAAATAATGGAAAACCACAAAGGGGAATCGCGCTGCTGAAATGTCAACTCTGTGACACCTGGCAGTACTTAGGCCCCACTGGGGCTCTCCGGCCTAGTGACATAGTTCCAGTGCAGGGTGAAATAAGTAGGGCGAGAGATTTTTCTGCCCTACTGCCTTTATTGAAGTCAGCTTGGGTGGGGGCCTGACAGGTTGCCGCTGCTCCCAGGAGTGGCACGGAGGAGGAGGTGTGGAGCTTTGTCCACTGGTGTGCCGGCAGAGCTGGGGCTTCCGTCCTTGTGAGAGCACCCGGACATTACAGTTCTCGATTTAACATTTGAAGTCTTCTTTCTGGCTGACATCGCTGGGTTATGGTGAGAGGTTATAAAAGGTCTTAGCAGACACTAGATTCAGGTGCTTACCCTTAGATTGTTTAATTCTGTGGTAGCTCATTGCTTTAAGGGTTTTCTTTGCTGAACTTGGCAAACTGTTTCTACATTAGCATACAAGCTCTGATGTCACTTCCTCCTCACAGTCCCAGGTGCCATTTTCCCAGAAGCAGCAGGGATGATACCTGACGAAGGAGGATTTCTAACAATTAAACTATTAACGACAGGTAATCACAATATTAATTAAAGAATAAAACTATTAACAACAGGTAATTACAACATAAAACTATTAAAAAAAGTAATTAAAGCACTAACTTAGTAGCAATTGGTTTCACTTTTTAACTCTATAACTTTTAAAAATGGACAACTTTTTACTCCTAAAACAGGGCATCTCTCTCCAATAAGGCAGCAGTGGGGGCAGTGAAGTGTCCCAGATCGTCTTCTCCAGAGCCAGGCAAAACCAGCACACTTTGTTCTTTCAGCTTTGGTGTGTTCCTCTTCCTAGGACTAGTGTCTTCCTGCTGAAATCATGCCTCCAGTGATGATGTAGATGGTGTGGAATTAAACACAGAAATTCCACAGAAATTCTCTATATCCAGGTCACCTGTGTTCAAAATTGTGTGTCTCAGGTGCAATGTAAAGCATCTAGATTTTATATAAACCATTCTATCAGTATTTCCATCTTTTTGGTGTCCATTTGGAGTGGAGAAGGAGTTATTATTTTTTCCCTGAAGTGTTACAAGAAAATATTGAATGATCTTTGGTTTCCTATCTCTTTTACATTTTTCTTTTATTTAGGGAGGATCTTGCTGTGATTTTTGTATCTTCAGGATCTCAGCTTGTGAAGGAATGCCATTTAATAAATCAAACCATAATGGCCATCAGGTTCAAAGCCCATGTAAAGACTGAAGTTTCTTTGTCTGTCTGGAAGAAGAACAAGGCCTGGAGTTCATTTGCTAAGGTGAGAATATCTCTGTTGAGTGATTGAAGTTCTCATGGATGCCATTAGCAGTGCTAGTGCTGTGACTTTATGGGGGCACTTGTTAATTTTCTTGACCTGCAAGATCTGGCCTTTTATTGGAAATATCCTCATTTTGCTGTGGATTGAGGTAACTTTCAAGAAAGGAGTCTATTGTTTTTCCTCTGTGTCACACCATGAGTTTTCTGTAGGCTCTTGGCAACAGCTCTGTCAACTTTGAGTTGCTGGGGCCTTGAAGGGATAAAATGAGGGGTATGGCACAAGCAGAATTTTCTGCTTGTTTTTGCAGATCCTGCCAGGATTTCAGAATAATGAACATTTGCCAGTTGGTTTCCACAGTAGTAAATGCACAGGTAAATGAAGATCTTGGAGACCATGAGCTCTTTGCTTCAATTGGTTTGGTTGTGGTTTTCTCTTTTAAAGTTTTGAAACATTAGAAGAATTCCTAGTTTTTAAAGGGCAGGCCTCAAATTCTGTAGTTGGAATCTGCTTTTCAGGCTATATTTCATAGTCCCTGATAGAAGTACAATTGCTTTGTGTGAAACACACACAATGACTGATCTTTACCCTGTGTTCCCTTTATTTCTTCAACCTCCATCTGCTGGCAGATGTGCTTTTCAAGCAGGGGTGATTGGCTAACAAAGCAACAAGAGAGCAAGAGAGAAAACATGAAAATGTGCAGCAGCTGCCATCTGGGCCTTTGTGTATATAGCTCTATTTTTATAAGAACATAGGTTTACTTTTATTCTTATGTACTATTTTTTGTATATGTATTAAGTTTTATATATATATATATATATATATATATACACACACATATTTTGTTTCTAACATAGTTGTAGGCATATGGCTACAGAAAACTCTCGGGTTGACATATACACAGTTTAATAGGGGAAACCAAATCCATGTATACAAGTAAAGCAAAGCAAAACAAGGAATTCATTCACTGCTCCTCACAGATATCAGACATCAGCTCCTCACGGATGTTCAGCCATCTCCAGGAGAGCAGGGCCCCATCATGTGCAGTGCTTATTTCAATAGACAAATGCCATGACTCCAAACATTCCCCCCTTTCTCTTTCTTCCCCTCAGCTTTACGTACTGAGCATGATGTCACATGGTCTGGAAATCCCTTTGGTCAGTTTGGGTCACCTGTCCCAGCTGTGTCTCCTCCCAACGTCTCATGCACTCTCAGCTTCCTCATCAGCATGCAAGAACAAAGAGCAGAAAAGGCCTCGGGTCTGTGTAAGCCCTGTTCAGCAATAACAAAAACATCTCTGTGTTATCAACCCTGTGCTCAGCACAAGTACAAAATACAGCTCCATACCGGCCACTGTGAACAAGGTTAAGTCTACCTTAGCCAAAACCAGCACACAGGAGCAGAGCAGGCCAGGAGGGTTTGAGGGAGATGATGGGGAATGAGGGAACTGGGGATTCTGAGGAATGTTGGGGCTGCAGGGCTCCCAAGAGGATGGCAAGGCTGGGAGTATGGTAGGGCCAAGGGGACAGCAGGGGCCCAGCAGTGGCAGAGTGGGATCTGGGCCATCATCAGCCCTGGTGGGTGGCAAGGACTGGTGCTTTGCTAGGTTCCTGTTCCACTTTCAGAGCTCCAGGGCTTGGTTTATGTGGTAAATAGGTATGATTTGTGCTGACAAAATTGAAACAGTAATCAATATTGATGCAGTAATTAATATTTGGAAATAGTAAAAAAGTTAAAAGTTGTAATGCCACCCCCCCTGCAGATGTTCAAGCACAGGAGGAAAAAGCAAGAGATAACAGTTACTAAAAATTAACAGAAAGAAGGGAAAATCTGGTTGGGTCCCAGGAAAATGCCAGCTATAAGAGATTTACTGCTTTGATGCTTAAATGTAGTAATATGTTAGTTTTGGCTTACATTGTACTGGCTTGGTGCACATGTGTAACCCAAAGGTGAATTAAAGGACATTGAGGAAGAGGAGAGGCCTTCATCAAAAACGACCCTCAAAGACTTGTGCGACCACCAAAACAAGCGGTGGAGCATGCACGGTAAGGGTGATGATGAGGGCGGAGGTAGAAGCATGATGAATTGAAAATGGGAGGAGATGACATTGACACATGGCATATAAGGGGAGAATCTTCACTTGGCAAGCATGTACGTGAGGTGGCAAGGGTCCAGAACCCTGAACTCCGTACCCCGCGGTTATCTTTTGCTTATGCGCTATTATTGGAACCAAATTATCCCTTATTTTTAATCAAATTGTAATGTCAATATATATTTTCTAAACTATTCAATTAAAATTGCTGCTACCTAAAATATTGTTTGGGTGTTTTTTTTATGATGGGATAATTGGGCAAACATAACAGTTTTAGTTGCGTGCACCATAACCTGCTCTCTGGTCTGTTCCCTCTCCTGAATGCCCTTTTCCATGAGAAACAGGTGCTGACAGTGTGTTGCGGGTGTCAGAAATGATGCTCCCTTTAAAAAATATTTTAAAATGTTTATTAAAAGCCTTAACAAAATACAACAAAGGACTGAAGGAAAAATTACAGTGCCAGGAGCATGGGACTAAACTGCCATGTGCTCATCTACAAAATGGATGCTTTGCCTTCTACAGCCCTGGCCCCTCCCCAAGTCAGTCAAATCCTTCTTTGCCGTTCATTTTTGGTGGAGATCACTTTTGTACAAGTTGATTTGAGATCAGGAGTTGCCATGCTGCGCCTCCTAGTAACAAGCCTGCCCGCTCCGCAAATGCCCTGCCTACCAAGGCTTTCCAGTGACAAAAATACCAGGGGGAGGGGAAAGAGGACTATGCGGTAAACTTAGCACAGTAACAGAACTATGTATCAATAAAACTTCTCTTAACATACGCATAATATTAATCTACTAATTGTGAGAGCTAACCATCTATATCACAGGGCTCGCTGTCTGTCTATTCACTGGAGGGTTTGCCCCGAGCTTTTCCCTGGGAGGCTGACTTTTCTGCTGAGCCTCCCGGGCTGTCCGGCAGCCCTTACCTGTTGGACATTTTGCCTCTTGGGAGGGTCCAGCAGCCTGTGGCACTCTGCTGGAAGACATTGAGGGGATGTGGACATTGACGCTCTTGCCAGCACACCCTGAGGAGAGACTGTGAGATACTGGCATCTGCTGGAATGAAAGAGGCTCAGGGTGGCGACAAGGAATCAGGCCCAAAATCCCAGTGAGTATTAGAAAGCACTGGAGTGCATTACCTCTGTAAGGCTGGGGGATCATCTAGCCTTGAGATCTTTGGGAGTGGCAACCAGCCAGAGCACAAGTGCCAGGAGCCTGTGAGGCCAGGAAGAAGAAAACACTGCCAATGGGAAATGTAGCTAAGGTTTCCAAAGGTGCAGCAGCTTCTAGCATCAAACGTGCACTCTTGGATCTTCACAGGAGCAGCCCCGGGAGTGGAAGCTGCCAGACAGCAGACAAGGATGGCGAGCAGGACCATCACTCCCACCGCGTCTCGGCCTCCCATGGCGTTGGTGCAGGGCTTCTCGGGTACCCTCCCGTCTCGGTCTCTTCATTAAGTGGAGTTGTTTAGGGGCTGCTTGCTTGACAGCTGTCAGTCAGTTGTCAGCTTGTCAATCAGCTTGTCAAGTTTTGCAATACTTGCACATGTACTCCTGTGTCTGTGTGTGGGGGGTGCACATGTGAAATTGCCAGTGTTTCCTTTGTGCTCATTTCAAAGTTGTAATGAAACTGTCTTTAATGGGTGCCAGGATTCCAGAAATTTTGAAATTCCAAGTAAATTCAAAATCTCATTTGTTAAAAATAGGTAAGAGGCTTGACAGAAAATGATGTAGGCACTCTAGCACTGGAAATACCTCAAACCTGTGTTTTGCATTGTTCTGACAATTACTCGGTAACCAATCATACTTCTCTTGTTTAATTTAGACTTGCTCTGGTCTTTTCAAAAATTAATGCTATTGAAATAACTTCCAGCTTTCCACCTTCCTCATCCCTTGCTTCCCAGCGTTGAGCTGCATTAGCCAATTGTCGTACTTTAGGGAGAGTTTTAAACTAGCAAGGGAGAGCATTCTATCCTTGTTGGTTGAACACATCACACAGCTGGTACAGCCTGAGCCAAAAGATTCCTGAAAAGTCTGGATGACAACTGTACACAGCAGGTCCTAAGGGAACTAACTCAAAGATGCCTTCTTGCATCTGCTGCTTGTCAACAGAGGGATCTTGTGAGCAAAGTGGAGATAGATGAGTGGCCACAATGATTACAGAACATTTGTTGTCAGGAGGAAAAGTGCAAAAAAGCAAAACCTCAGCTCTGGACATGAAGAGAACAAACTTCAGCCTGCTCAGGGAAATAGTGAGTAAAGTCCCCTGGGAAAATGCTTTTGCCAGCGCCCAGGTCCATCAGTGCTGGTCCCTTTTCAAACATCACCACCTAAGTCATAGGAGCAGGCAATTCCCAAATGCTGGAAGTCAAGCAAATTGCTTCCATTATGAAACAACAAATGTATGTTTACCTGTCTCTAATATACACTGCACATAAGTGTGCAACACATGGCAGGAGAAGAACTTAATAATCCACAAATCATTAACAGGCTTGAGACTGCAGTAATTGGGCTTTAAAACCATTCTTTCACAAACTGTAGACACACACAACCTAATATACTGCAGAAGAGTAAGTAAAAAATTACTTAATCTTTCAACCAAATGTAGCCCACAACTAAGAGCAACAGAACAAGCAGTTGACAGACCAGGAGTTCAGGGCTGTTGGAGGTGCGTAAGGTACCAAAATGAGCAGTGGCACATCAAAACAATATGCCAGCTACTCATAACCAATGAGTAAAGAAAAGCCCCAAACCAAACCAAATTCTCCACCTGTGGAATTAATACACACAGAAAACATTTGGAAAGCCACTAGGAGCTGTAAAGTATTTCAGGTCTCAGTAGTGTGTTTTCTGCTAGCACGTTACTCACTATGTTCCATTTTTAGCAACTACTCCAGCAGTAAAATATCCACAAGTACATCAGAGACCAGTCGAAATGTAACAGAATTTCCACAAAAAAATGTAGCTTTGTTCTTCTGGGAACCATATAAAAATGTCTCCAAAAGCCTGGGCAAATCGAGGCTTACACTTGTGATATCTGAGCATGGTGAATGCATCAAGCTCTGACACACACACACACACACACACACACCCATATTACTGCACCTGAGTGGATCGCAGCTGGTGAGAGAGAGACGGTGAATCTTGTTTCTTGAATAAGAAGGCTGAATTTATTATATATTATATAGAATACATTATAACTATACTAATAGGAATAAAGAGAGAGATTTTGCAGAGCAGCTAGGCTAGGCTACGAATAGATAGAAATAAATCCATAACAAAGTTGTGTTCAAGGACTCAGTCCCCCTAGCTTGCACTGGTGATTGGCCCTTAATTATAAACATAGAAAATGAGCCAATCAAGGTGTCCCTGTTGCATTCCACAGCAGCTGATAATAATTGTTTACCTTGTCTTCTGAGGCCTCTGGCCTCCAGATGATGCAGAAATCCGAAAGAAAGGATTTCTGTGGATAAATGTCTGCGACACACACACACACACACACACACACACACACACACACACACACACACACACACTCTGCTGGATGCGCACACATCCCTCCCACCCACACTTGGAGCCTTCTTCCTGCTGAGCTAAGGAGAAAGACCGACTGGAATATCCCAACCAGTACAGCCTCGGTAGGGATGTGACACCCTCAAAGGTACAAATCAACCACAACACAGAGCTCTTACTCTCCAGAACAAGAAGTCATAGGTGCCCCAATCTGGCACAGCCTCCTTCAGGCACTCTATGCAGGCACAGGAGCTACAAGTCGCCATCTTCATGGCACTTGTGGACAGATGGAGGGACACAGTGCCCAATTCCGTGTGACCATCCCCCTCCCCTGTATGCACACAGGCAGCAGCACAGGCACACGCGTGCACACACATACTCACATGCACATACACACACATGCACACACTTCAAAAAACATGCATTTGTTCCTAGTTAGGTCAAAAGGCAAATACCACAGTGTTTGTGCTTAAGAGCATTTATTTTTCTGAAACATTGCTTTGGAAGGTCTGGAAATAACTCAAAAGACTGCAACATTTGATGCGTGAATGGAAAAGAAGCAAGCAGGATTCCTTCCAGCTGCTTTGGTGAGCAGTTTTGATAAATAACATAGAGAATAAAACTGTGCAGTTCTCATGAAGTTGCTGAATAGGGCTTAAAGACTAGCTGGCAGAAAAAAAGACTAAAATATGTAAAATTTGCACACGAGATGGTAAAGATGGCTGGAACTAGTGGAAAAACAGATAAAGAAAACTACAGTGAGATTTTTGCAAATTATGGAACAAGAAGCAAGAGCACATGCCCAAAGAAAAAGTTCAAGGAGAAGTCACCTTTAATATCAAAGCATTCAGTGAATATGGCCACCAGAGACCCCTTTTAAAAACCTCCAGAAACATAAAAGGACTTCCAGTAGGAGGCAGATACATAGAAAGTAGTTCTAAGAAAGTGATGTTTATATAGTAGCTAAGAAGCACGTTTTAATGAATTTGTATAATTCTAATGAAAAAGTACCTTGTTGCAGAGTTTCACAATACACACAGAAATATGGAGGTGCTCTTCTGGGTGTCCTGTGCAGATCAAGAATATCTACTTTCTAATGCTTCAAATTGTGTTAGAAAGTTTATTCCAGCAGATTTCAGTATCAGTACCTGTTAACAGTCTTTTTGTATAGACCACAATAAAAGACTAGATTTGTTAATGAGAAGATACTGACTGCCTTTCACATGGGGAATATCTGATCCATTGCAGAAATAGAAATGCTTCACTGAGCACTAGAAAGCACACTTCTGAAGGCTGGGGGAAGGCAGCACCACCTCTCAAAGATATAAATTCAAGAACCACCTATTCCAACAACTGGCATGTTGACCCTTCCTGGGGTGTTCCTTGACCCTTCTGGCAGTGTCTCAGAGGCTTTTGTCCTTTGCTGATCATTCTGATGTGATTTCAAATAGGATTTGTCCTTTTCTTTTATTTTGAATAGCTTGTTGGCCAGGCAAGTAGAGGATGTTCTGGCTCTTCAGGCCTCTTCACCAACTCCAGCATGTGTCACTGTTAATGTGAGCAAACCTTTTAAGACTGCGTTCTTTGTTCTTACAACAGGAGACCACCTCCAGCTGCTTCCCCATGCAGAAACCTGGGTCATTTACCGCACAGCTGGCCTCTGTCTCCCAAAGGAGACTCCAGCCCCTCCTGCAGTCCTTCCCCTCACAGCTCTCGGCAGCTGCTGCATCACAGCTGACTCCAGGACACTGCTCAGAGCCCTCCTCCAACACCCTCAGTAGGAGCTAGAAAAGGATGATCCTACAGACCTCTGCCAGTCTTTGCCAATGGCTGAACTGATATGGTTATTGCCAACCATTTCCCAGCAGCCACAGCTTCCCTGGTTACTCTGCCTAAGTTGATGTGGATTTCAGTGACTCACGTTGAAGGAAAGCTCTCAGACTAGTGAGGCATCAGCAACACAGCTCCCCAAAACAGCAGCAGCATCTGTGACAGACCTTACATATCACAGAACATTGCAATCAAGATATCATGACCATGGTTCCTTACATTTCTCATTAAACTTCCTTAATGATTATTCTGCAATGCCCTTGCAAAAGACACCAAAGTTTATTTGTTCTTCTCTCAAGTCTTTTCTGTTCTCTTTCTTCATGAAAGGATAGTTGTCTAAACCAACATATTTGAGAGCACTTGATCTTGCCGAGAGGTCTGCACATACTGGGAACCAACCTTCACCACGATGCATCTGCATGTGGAAATTTCTCTCCCATTTGCAATGCAAGCTGGGAAAAAGAAGGAACCTTGAGAACATAAGAATCTCACTTGAAAACACAGAATATGCACAATTTGTTAAAGGGTGTAGGTGGGCTTTATTATGTATGTGGCATGGGAGAAAATTTCAGAGCACTTATTAGACAGAAACTTCCCACTGTGGAAGCAGCGGCTCCTCCGCACCCCACAAGGCTGTGAACTGCACCTTGGGACCTCTCTCTCTCCTGACAGCAGGGAGCCTGCACAGACTCTGTGCACAAAGGGGCTGCCTTTCACAGCAGTGGCACTAAAGCACATCATGCTGCCGCATATCTGACACCAAGGGAAGTTCATAGTCCCTGTGAGAATGCCCTCTGCCCATTTCCTGCATTGCAAGGGCAGGCATTCCAATTTAGGGAACTAGTTTTACTCAGAAGCATTGGTGGCCAAAGTACATTATAGTTAGCCTGACCTCCTTGAAGAGAACACCAAGTGACAGCATAAATAAGAGAGGAAGAGGTCTTTTTCATACGCCCTACAAGTTAAAAAGTTACATTCTTAGAACAATCCCAAGGTATCAGAGCGGAAAAACTGTTTTCAAAGTGCCCCAAAAGAAGAAAACCAGGTCACTTTTCTTACAATCCCTGGTTGATATTTTAGTTGTGTCCTTAGGAAGATGCATCAAAGAGACACATCTATGTGGCATGGTCAGATAAAACTGCCCTGTGGGCAATTCTCAGGAGGAAGCCTGCAGCTCCCCTGCTGCATGTTCCTCCAGTACCAGGAACTTTGTCACTGCTAATGCTCAGCTGGTAAATATTCTTCGAATACTGAGCATTGGTCTCAATCTGTGCACAGATTCCTGCACTCTAGGAAAGCACACCAAGGCCTTGGTGACTCTGCAGTACAACTGAGTTGCTTCTTACAACTAGTAAGAGCTGCCAGTGCAGTGCAGTCAGAGAATAACCGGTCAGGTACAGAACAGAGTCCAGTTTACTCAGTGTCTGCCATCAGCTGTTGGGACAAAAGGGGGATTGATCAACTCCTCTGTGGGTCTAAATTCGAAGACAACCCTGTTCTGAGTGGGCTCATCTGTAGCAGCGGAGGGGTTTAGATGGTGATTGCTGCTAAATATTTCCCAATAAGCATCTCCTGGGGAAAAGCCCCTTGGGTAAGCATTCAGGCAGGCAGTCAAGTCCACACACACACCACGCTCACCACAGCAAGCTCAGCGAACAGAGACAGAGAGGCTTTTTATGAGGTCAGTTCCAGCGAGGTTTATTTGAGCACACCAAAGGGGAACCAGAGGCAAAAGATAAGCCGTGTCCTCTGCACAAGGTTTAAGTAGGGGCGGGTATGAGAGCGGTACCAAGGGGCAGGGCAAAGGGAATTGGCCCTCAGGGAAGAAGGGGCTGTCAACCAGAGGTACCATAACCATTGAGGAAACAGGGTAAAGAGAAACCAGGGAAAGGTGAGACCTATGGGGAAAGGAAGTGGGATGGATCAGTGTTATGCAGGAGTTCATGAGGAAGAGTTTTCTGTCTGCCCAGGTAGGGTGGAACTCTATTGTCTAAGTCTCCCTCCCTTCATGGGAGGGCTCTGGGGATTTCCCTGAGGGGCAAGGAATCAGAGGATTCCACAGTCAACAGCTTGTAACACAGCTGGGTCTGGCTCTGGCTTCTTCACAGTTCTTGTCAGTGTCCATTTGTGGGCTTTGCCCAGGTTTTTGTCATACCTGCCCTGCCACTGACAGCTGGTGTGACTGCAGAGGCTGCAGCCTTGCTTAGCTGTGAGGTTTCAGCTGCCTTCACCTGGACTCGTGAGAGGATCAGCACCTCCTTTGTGCAGGTGTCTGAGCCACGGCAGCGCCTGAGGAGCGGCGCTGTCCTTGTTCCCCGTCTGGGCTGTGCCCTTTGGGAAGATGGGGCACGTGGCTGGTGTCCAGGGGCTGAGTGCAGTGCTAGTGACTGCTGCAGCCCAGGCTGAAGACATGGACTTGTAGCTCTTCACTACATGGGGAACAGGCAAAGTGGTCTTCAGAACTTAGCCTGCTCATAAATGAAAAGGGTTCTATTTCTTACAGCATTGTTCCTGGATGTAGCACAGCATGAACTGCTGTTCTCTAAAAATGTCAAGGCATTCTTTAGGCAAATTGCTTAGAAGTAGAGAAAATACCCTCCTCTCCTGGAATTCACTTTGCAATATTCTTTCTGCTCTGCAAAAAGCAGATGTTGATAAAAATTCATCCCAGATGCCAGGGTGCATTTAAACCTTGGAAGTACAAAACTTTTTGTTGACTCTCACAAGAGAGTGTTTCTTCCCAAGAAAATGAAGGGTCCTGATTTTTCAGCCCTCCTTCCTATTTGTAGATGACAACCATTTGCCTTGGTGCCTGTTCTTTTCTGGTCTCTGTCTGTACTGATGGTTTTTCCATGGGCTTAGTTTCCCTTCAAGGCAGCTCTTCAAAGGAGTGTGGAAGAATCAGACTCTGTGCAGGCCAAAGCTGTCTGTCCTGCTGAGGCTGCTGCTGTTGTTGTTCTTGTAGACGTTATTGTTAGCCAAGCGACCAGAAATTGCTCAGAGCCTCAGAGAGTGGAGCTGGGTTTCAGATCTCCTGGAAGTCAGGATCTCTGTTTTGAAGTTTGCTTCTTGCATTTTGTTACTTTCAGGGCATGTTGTGAGTGTCGGAGATCCGGAAAAGAAGTACATGGGATGGAAACGTATTGGCAGTGGGTAAGTGCAGCCAGGCTTCCTTGTACAGAGCCATGGGCCAGGAAGTTTGGTGGTGCAATATCCCATGGGAAGTCAGACAAGCTGCAAGCGTCTTCAGACCCTGGCTTTAGATTGCCCCTGTCTCAGTGCTGAGGCAGTACAAAGCATCATCAAAGATTATGGGATGCTGACAATGTCTTGGCTGCCTCAAGGAGCAGGACCTGGAAGCCCTCCTGTCCCTCCAAGAGGTGCCACCAGTTTGCCTGTTTTCCCATGAGATGTGGTTTTGTATGATTCCAAGCAATATGGCCACACTCATGAAGGAAGGAAAACCTGAGAGAGCAGTTTCCCACCTGATAGATGTCAGATAACAGCTCTCAGTAGCATTTCTTAGTAGTATTTTGCTGGAAACCATATTCAGTGGTCAGGAAAATAAGAGAGGCTGTGTGGTGTTGCCTGAATTTGGCAGGTAGGATCAAAAGAGAGTGGTGAGAAGGCCCAGCAGGATTGTGTGTTTCATTGCCTGGACAGGCATGCCACAGGCAATGAAACACAAGAAGGAAAAGGCAAAGAACAGCCCTGCATGCATAATCTAGTGTGTACATTGGAGATTTGCAGCAGCCCTTTTTCTTCCTGTTGGACCCAGCTTTTCTCTGGGACACTCTGCATGGCACAGGGCTGCTGGGCTGCTGGGCCATTTGCTGAAGAGCAGACAAAGCCCCGTGCTTTAGAGGCACTGCAAGCAGTAGAGAGCTCCTGCCTGCGCTGCCTTTTGCTTCTGAGCACTGAACAACTTCTCTGTTCTTGTGTCTGCTCTCTTTCTAGGGGTTTTGGGACTGTTTATAAGGCCTTCAATGCTGCCACAGGAGAAGCGGTAAGTGCCCATGCAGATTTTGCAGCTCTTGAGCGCTTTCCCTTGGGATGTGATCTGTGGCCAGAGCCTTGGGCCGCCTGTCTAGAGGCAGGCTGCAAAATGCATTTTGGACAGACTTTGTCCTTCCTACCCACCTGAATGAATGCAAGGATGGCAGTGGTGTCTTTCTGTGAATGACACCCTAGCTTGGACCTACTGGATAAATATGCATAGATTAGCTGATGGAAGGAACCATCATTTCAGCCCAATTCTTCTTAAGCACAGGTTCAGACACATATAGGATTTCCCATTGTTTTCCATCACATGGTTCAGTTGGAAAATGTAATGCAAGACCTAGAGAAGGAGAGATCTTGTGTGGAGCGCAGTTTTGCCTTTCAGTCCTAGGGAACCTAGTTCACATACACGCATGCACACACACACACAGGCCCAGATCAATGAGAAGAAGTTGATGAAGAGCCTTAAATAATACAACCTTGTGTTGATTCTGTGTCAGTGACATTCCACTAGAGAGATGGTATTTGTACTGAACAGACATGGCGGTGTCTTGGAGAGTCCTGCTGCACTTTGGGGCTAAAAGTTCAGAGTCCTGAATTCATGTTTTTGGCTCTCAGCAAATACATTCCATCTTCCTTAATTGTACAGAATTAGATAAGGTAGTTCCTTATCCCCCTACAGTGCTGGGCTCAGGAACTGCATTTGGAGGGAGGTCTAGGAGGCATCCAAAAGGCCTAAGCCCTGTGCTTTGAACGTGGGGCGTATCCACAGTGTACCACAGAAAGGGTTATTAATTTATAAACCCACTAAATTATTACAAGTCTAAGCCATGTGCAAGATTGTTCTTCATAGTTGCGAAACGCAAACGGAAGAAGTTAGGATGTGCTAGGATTGTAACTTTACTTTGAGTCGCTTTGGAGTTCTTTTTTGGACAGCCTTTTCCCCATCACATATGTGCGTGTTTACTTTGGCACACAATGGAAATGGCAGCCGTCCCCTAAAGGCTGGTTAAAGCCCCTAGAAATGCTAACATATCTCTAGTGTTTAATTTGTCTTCACAGGAGCAAAATTATTTTTGGCTTGCAAGATGTGTGTAAGTGATATTAGTAGTACTAAACAAAGTCTATTTGAGAAGTCTGTGGGTGCAGAGAGTGCTGTTAGGACTTTGTAGTTGATGGTTTAGAGTCCCTTTTGACCGAGGTGACAAGGCATCCAGGCCCATGAGTGCACGGAGAAAGAAGCTCTGGTGATGTCTGTCCCTCACTGCTTTCAATGTCATCGTAGGTGGCCGTAAAGCAACTTAATGTCCAGCGCCAGAGCTGTGAAGAAGTGTTAAAGGAAATCCGGATCATGTGAATATAAGAACCCCAACATTGTCACCTACTTTGAAAGGCAGGTGGTTCTGGCAGAAAATGGATCTTTCAATTAATATCAATCCACTCCTGTACAAGGCATGGGAGGAGATTGCATTTTGTCCCCATCAGTGGTTCCTGGCATAAAGAGCTTGAAGATTGATCTCAGAAACCTGGCTCTCTTACTAAGCCAGCAGCCTCTACGTTCAGTGGCTGCACATTGTTTTGCTGTTTTGGGGCGTGATTTTTTCCAAGTGTTGGAGGAGAAGTGCTGAGAAAGCATCCCAGAGATGATTTCCCTTGCACTGTTCCCACTATTTTTCATTGCCTTGCATGCCAAAAGACAAGGCTAGGAGGCACATAATTTTCCAGGTTTGAAATTGTTTTTCCTGTTTGTGACTGTCCTTTCTGCAAAGTTTTCCAAAGGGTGTTGGGAGTGCTGCACACCCACCTGCCCCGAGTAAAAGCTGTGAAAACTGTGTTGCCTTGCTGCTGGAGTTAATGGTGCAATTTGTGTATGAAGATGATGAAGCAGCTGCTGGGATGTGTCCGCTTGCAGACTTATCTTTGCCCTCACCAAACTGCCTTTTCCCCTGCTTGCCACCTAAGCTTTCCACATCTGTTTTCCACAGATGTGCCATCCTCATACAGGTGGCACAGATGGCAGGTGCTGGATAGCATGGGTGGAGTGTGTCTTCATTTGATTCTGTCTTCATTTCTCAGTGACCTGGAAACAAAACCCAGCTGCAGTCTTTTCTTCCATACGGCAATTTAGCTGTGCACATTCAACTCCACGCTGTTGCTTTCATCTTGGAGCTCCCTTGTCAATGAGGCCGTCCTGCTGGTGTTGGAATATATGTGGTCAGCGTGAGAAGGATGGCTGTAGGACACATAGCAACAGTGTGTTGGGAGGTAAGGGGCCCTACTTGTGCTTGGGATGACTTGGATGGGCTCGTCCTTCAAAAGTGATGCTAAGCGAGAGATTCCATGTTCAGAGCTTTCTTCTCTTATGCTTCAGAGAAGAAGGAGCATCTGCACTAAACTGTCTGCCAGTGTCCCTGCCCATACTGTAGTCTGTTCTTTACTCTTATCTAGGGTTGTTGAACTCCCTGTCTCTTTTTCATTTTTATTTTGTGTTCTGCCCTTTTCCTCTCCAAGCCTTTGCCCAGAACCTTTCTGCATTGCCTTCTTTGCCTGTAAGCACAAAGGTGCTGGTGTGCGAGTTTTCAACCAGCAGCAAAGCCAGAGAGAGACTCACCTGTCACAGGTCTCCACTTCAAAGGATGGCATGGCACCCAGCATGGTGCTTGCTTCTGATAACTGACAAATGAGCTACTTCCAAGTCTGCTGTCGAGGCAGCCGTATAGCCCTTGTACTCCAGTCTCCTATCCGACAGCGATCTCCTTGGTACCCAAGGCAGGAACTTCTCTTTTGGAAAATCCTTGTTTGTCCTCTGGACAGGGAGAGCGCATGCGCTGCAGCAGCGGTCATTCTGACTGCCTTTGCAGGGGACAGTCTCGAGCAACGACGGACGTTTCCCCTCAAAAGCCAATATGCCTCCTTTGGAAAGATCCTGCTCTCCACATCTTGCAGCAGCAAGCTCTTCCTCTTGGCAGCACTCACTGCTCCTTTGAGATCCGTGAATCTTCAGGAGCAGCCTCCTTCTGCATGTGATGCAATCAGATCAGGCTGACTTTTGGCCTCCTGTTTCTTTTTTCTCTCGCAGTGCCTGAAAGGCCTGGCTTTCCTTCATGCCAACCAGGTGATCCACAGAAACATCAAAAGTGACAGCATCCTTCTGGGCCGGGATGGCTCCGTCAAGTTGGGTGGGTATTCCCGGTCAGGCGCAGTGCTCCGGGGAGGCGGTGTGGGGCTGCTTGGGAGGCGCTGCCAGGTGGCGCTGGTGAGAGGGCAGGGAGCACTCTGCAAGCCCAGGGCGCAGCTGGAAGGTGCCGAGTGGTCTAGAGTGCAACAAGGTGTCAACAGTAACTCTGATTTGTGTGTGTTCCTTCCAAAGGGAGGGAGTTACAGTGTAAACGTCAGTGGAATGAGGAAAAGCCACGGTGGAAACGGTGGGTGGGTTGTTAAGTGTATAATTGCCCATGTCCTTGGCTGCAGCCCAGAGGAAAGGGAGCCCAGCTGATTTTCCAGCTTTATTCAGCACTGCATTCTGAGAGTCAGAGAGAGGAGCCCTTTTCCTTGGTCTCCTACTTGAAGCAGTGTTTGTTTTTCTCCTCAGCTGATTTTGGCCTCTGTGCTCTGCTCAGCCCTGAGCAGAGTAAATGGAGGTCGAGGGTCGGCACCACCTGCTGGATGGCACCCGAGGTGGTGAGAGGAGAGCGCTACGGCCCCAAAGTGGACACCTGGTCCCTTGGCAACGTGGGAATTGAAATGGCCAAAGGAGAGGCTCCTTATAGCCGGGAAACCAGTGACAGGGTGAGGTGCAAATACGCTCAGATAGCTGTGTCCTTCTGGTCCCTGCCCATTAGACAAAATCCCATTCCCACAGCCTGAAGTGCTTCTAGCAAGGCCCACTTCTAAAAGCACCCCTGGGGCTCACATCAGCTGTCATGGCTAGACATGGTGCAGCTTGGAATAGCTGGGGCTGCACTGGGACCTTTCTTCCTTTGGGAAAGAAGGCTCATCTCTAACCATCTGCTAAGGCAAGAAATTGCCACTGCAGACTGCAGCTTAAAAGATGGGGTCAAGGTGCTCTAGGTGAGCACTGAAGTCGGTGGAAGAATCACGAAGAGTCTCATGCTTCCTTTTGCTTCAGGCTAACTACTTGATAGGCAGGGAAGGGGTACCAGATCTGCACAAGCTCGGGCTACCCTGTGGCTTGTGTGAATTTCTGGGCTGCCTGCAGATGGATGTGGACAGGCGAGGCTCTGGCAAGGAACTTCTGCAGGTACAAGGCAAAGGGGCTGCAGACCAAACAGCTGCTCCCTGTCTGGGTTTGCTCCTCGGCCAAACTCCAGGCAATCAGATGAGCCCCACATAGTAATCTACACTCTGGGTGCTTTCCAAATGAAACCAAGTAGGATCCAAGACTGCTTGAGGTTAGAAGGGACCAGTAAATGTCATCTACTCCAAAGCCATGGCCCCTGGCATGGACATCAAGTAGATCAGGTTGCTCAGAGTCACGTCCAACCTTGAATGTTGCCAGGCTTGGGGCTCCTCCCAGCTCTGTTGGCAGCCTGGGCCAGTGTTCCAGCATTCTCCTCGTGAACAGTTTCTTCCTTAGAGCCAATGTGAATTGAGTGTCTTTTAGCTTCAAACCATTGCCCCTTGTCCTCTTGCAATTGGCCCTGCTAAAAAGTATGTCCCCATCTTTCTTAGAAGCTCTGACAGCAATGGAAAGATCTCCTTGGGGCTTGTTCAGACAAGCACAGCTCTCACAGCTGTTCCTTAGAGGAGAATTCTCACCTTTTGGCCTTTTCTGTGGCCCTTCCTTTGCTCTCAGCTGGTGTATTCAGTTTTAGCTGATAGCAAAGCAACTGAAGTATTGCAATGCCAGGGATGGGGCTTGAGGAGCACAATGAAAGCAGTCCCTGCCAAGCGGTTTTAGATTGGTCTGTGGGAAGGCGGGGGCTGTGGGGGAGTTCACTGGGAGCATCCAAGGGGACCCAGCTTGTCCCTCCCGTCCCACTCTTAGAGGTTTCTGCCAGCCAAACGGGGACAGCTGTGCAGGATTTGTGCCAGGCCCATGTGCTGCTTGGCCTGGTCAAGCAGAGGAGAATCGCTATGGCTTTGCTGCCAGGTTTTGTGGCAGACAAGGAGCTGGTGACAGGGCCACTTCCTTGGCTGTGCCTGCTGTGAAGGAAGATGCCAGCCAGCACAGGACAGGGGGGCATGCCCAGGCAGACACTGCTCTTCCTGCAAGCCAGAGCTGAGCACATCTGCACTCTGCTTCTTGTGTCTTTGCTCCTGGCTTGCTGCTGAGAACCTGCATGTCCAGCGGTTCTGAGAGCAACATGTGGAATCAATAATTTTCAGAGCTCTTGGGAGTCTCTTGAGGAATGCCTTATGCCCCACAACTCTCTTGGACACTCACATAGCCCGTGTCTGTAGCAAAGAGGATCTTGCATAAGTCTGCTGGCTTTTCTGAAAGGAGCAAAACCTTTGGACAGCAAGCAGCAATCCCACAGTGATATCAGGATCAAAATCCCAGCAAGTGACGACACCTTGAGGATTGGACTAGTGCATTTCTAGGCCATGTTTCCTGCGATAGCAGCATCCTGGACATGAAGACAGATGTGCTGCTGGTGCCCTCAGTCCGATGTCTGTGTATTTCTGGGCTCTCGAGGAATCCAGCTTGACCCTGTTAGGAACTCAGTTTGGAAAAGAATGGCTCCTTTTTCCTCTGTCTCTTTTAATGTGGTTTGTTTTGGGTTTTTTTCCCATTGGGCAGCATCCATTTCTCCAATCAGCAGAGCCTCTCTTAAGCCTCTTCTGACAGGCTGATTGCTGTCAGCCCTGCAGCAAGGTCATGCAGGAAGCAAAGGAGATGACAAGGACAACTTCAGCACTTGGAGAACAGAGCCTCTGAGAGCAGGTAGAAATCCTGAGGAGAGAGGGACCAGGAAACAGGCAGCCATCAGAGCAGGAAAGCAAGGTGGCTTCTCCTTTTCTCCCAGCTGCTGACACTCCCTCTAACTTTTGGGCTAGAACAGCATAGCTGGAGGGCACAAAGTCACTACTGATGTGCACTTTTCAGGTGGGGGATGGTGTGAGGCATGAAGCTTCCACTGATTCTTGTGGGAGCTTAGCTGGAACTTCATGTGGAAGTGTCTTCCTCCCCTCACCAGGAGGTGGAAGGGCAGCGTTTGGAGGCACAGCAGCTGCTGGCACAAGAGGCAAACTTCCTGTCAGAGGTACAGAAGGAGCAGGAGAAAAGGCTGCTTGAGATGAAGCAAGAGTTTGCCACCATGCAAGCTGAACAAGAAGAGGTGCGAAGCAGAGCCAGTCAAAAGGCAAAGGCTGTGAAAAGAGAGCTTGTGTGTGGTTTTGGACTCGTCTGCACTCCTTATGGGCACTGTTTCTTTGGACACTGTCTGTCTGGGTGGCACTGTCTCTTAGCTGGCCCTTGGTAACCAGTGCTGGAGAGACCTTGGTGCCAGGAGGGCAAGGACTGGTCATGTGAGAGGCTACCAGAGCGCAGGTTTGAGGAAGGCAGCAATGGTGTTGCAGGCCCAAGGAGAATGGGAAAGCCAGAGCTGTGTCTCAGAAGGAGGGAGGTCCCACAGGAAGCCCCCTGCAGAGCCTGGCTAGAGCTGTGGGGGCGGGCTGGCTGTCAGGCTGCTGAGGAGGTGCCTGAAGCTGCTGAGTACGTCCTGTGCATCCTTTGTCTGATTGAGGAGTGTACTGTCTCAGTGTGAGCCTCAGCATGAGCTGTAGCACATGTTCCTCCTCGCTTTGGTGTTGGACAGACATTTGGACTCCCTAGAGAAGCCATTGTGGTTCCTGGAAGATGTCAGGAAGCACTTGGGGTGTTCCTTTTGCCATTGAGGCAAAATCTGGGAGTGGGTGGGCTTTGCCTGAGCTTCCCTGTGCAGTAAAGACAAAAGCAGGGATTGTTGTGCCTGCAGCAGTAGGCTGCAGCCTGGCCAATGACTCAGTGAAGGTGTGTGTGCTAGTCTGGCCAAACTGATGAGAACACTTGGCTTCTTAGATACCTTTTACACTCCTGAGTAGTGACAAGTCATTGGAGACAAAATTCTTCAGAGAAATTTCTTGGCTGTGGGGCTGATTAATGCTGGTGTTGTTGCTATGACTGTTTGTACTTCTGTTATTCCTTCTCCAGATCATATGGGCCCCACCATCTAAATCCCCACTCTAAGGGCTTTTCAATGTAAATGAAGGAAACGCGCAGCCAAGCAATTGAGGAAGCCTAAGAGATCACCAGGACCACTTCAGGATTACTTTCTGCAATGGCAGCTTAGAGCTGGACTCAAAATATTAGTCCTACACACCCTCAAGCCTGTCGGAAGATTCACTTCCTTCTCAGCCATGGAATAGGGCTCTACATTCCCTTCTGAACTGGCCATTCTTTCTTAAAGATGGAAAGTCCCTCCTAAGGGCATTCTGGTGTGGTTTGGAATTGGGAACGGTCTCCTTCCTTTATCAGCTCTGACCTACACTGCCTTTAGAATGCTGCCTGTTGGCCAGTTTTTGCCCAGCCGAGAACTTTGGGATGAGGAAGAAAGTGCAGTTGCATTTCCAGCCAAAAGCCAGTTAAGAGCAGGGCAGCCTGTGAGAGACAGTCTGAAGTTCCCCTCATTTGCCTCATGACCATCTCAAGGACAGACATCGGGACCCTGAGTAGCCTGATTGTTGTGTTGTGTCGTTTAATTTCCCCAGTTAGTTTCCTATTTTATGTATTCTCCCCCCAGTTCTGTGGAATGGTTCCTCCCTCCCCTGGTTTTCCCGCCATTGCCTTCCCGATTGGTTAGTTTCCATGGTTAACCCCTCCCCCCTCCGCTGTCAATCCTTCGTGTTATGTAATTCCCCCTCCCAGATTTTACCTTATAAGTAAGTTTTCTCTCCTCCCTGGGCCCAGTCAATCACCCCCCACTCCTCCCAAGCTTCGAGAAACTTCTTCTCTCTGGGGGCCATGGTTGGCTGGTGTCCCGGGGCCCCTCCTCTGTTTTACGTTTATTGGTTGTATCCTCATGTCAGTTATGCTATGTACCTCCCTACCTATTCATGGATTGGTTTGCCGGGTTTCCCTCCCTTCTCCACCCCCTCCCTTTATAACCCTGTTACTCCCCCTGTTCGGGGCCATTTGCCTGGGGTTCTACCATCAGTTGGTTGCCCTCTGCGGTGGGATTCCTCAATAAACCGACGTGTTTCCCGAGCAAGTGGTCGCCTCCTTATTCGTCCACTAAAGCGCAGGCAGTCCGACTCCGAGATCCAGCCCAGCCCGAGGCCAGGACGCCAAGGGGGGCTGGCCTCTGATGCGCAGGGGCGTCGGCCGTCTTCACCCCTTCAGCTAGCCGGACATAGGGCCGCGTACGCCCTAGCGCAGCGTGGCGCCCAACGTGGGGCCTGGAAGTGGACAGCTGGACAGTTGACCACGGACCGGACCCCTCGGAGTTGGAATTATAGTTTTCCTTTGGACGCTACGCTACCTCGGGTAGTAGCAGACCCCGTTCTAGGGGTAGCGCTCCCCGGGGATTGGAGTCCCAGCCCTCAGCACCACAAGAGGAGGACTCCAGGGACGGAGACCACCGCCAAGTTTTGTTTCTCGTCGCCACCGGTTTGGTAAGTCCGGGCCCTGCCTTGGGGACTCTCCGGGCTTCCCCCCCTGCCTTTTTATCTTTCCCTAGGAGTACATGCCCTGCCTTGGGGACCTACTCCCTGCCCTTTTTCCCTGAGGTATTTCCTCATCCCCGTGCCTTTCTTGTTTTCTTTTCCCTGGGGCTGCCGGCTTCCCCAGACTTGGGGCCCGGACCCATCCCCCAATCTCTTTCTTCTCCCTTCGGCTGGCCCAGACTTTGGGGCGGTGGGGGGGAGCAGGGGCGGTGGTTGGCGAATTGTTGTTTTAGTTCGTGTTATATGTTTGGCGGGTGGTTGAGCCATCAGAGGATTTCCCCCCTTTCTAGCAGCAGTAATTCCTTTGCTAGAAAGGTGCCATGGGTGCAGGCTTGGGGAAATCCCAAAAGGAGGTTTATTATGTTATTAAAGGTTTATTGCTTGGGAATGGGCAGAAGCCCCCCAAGCAGGCGTTAAAGTGTTTGGTTAAATGGATCTTTTCTAAGTTCCCCGAAACCTCTCCGGAACTTGTAAAACAGCCACGATATTGGGCAGCTGTTATAGCCAAATTAGACGAGGCCATAAATTCCGGGGAGGCAAAGTTGGCCACCGTGGCTTATTGGGCGCGCAGAGTGCATGCAGCACTCCGCGCATTTGGGGAGCTTAAGAAAGGTCCTGCCGGTTCTAGTTTATCCCCTCGTTCTCCTCGTTCTGTTGCCCTTGCCCCTCGAACCTCACCCACATCCCGTAGGCAGGAGCCCTCGAGGGGGATTCTAAGGGCCGACCAGAGGCAGGGGGTCCATCCTGCCCCTGCTCCCCCTCGACCTGCTCGGCCTCCCCCTTCGAGGAGCCCTGGCCAGGCTCCTTCTCTCTCCTCTTCCTCAGCCCTTGTTCCCAAGTCCCCAGTTCTTAATCCCAAAGTTGTTCGGTTTGCTGAGGACTCCCAAAATGGCTCCCTCGGTGCCCAAGATGGCGGTGGCCATGTGGCCGTTCCTGCCGGGGCTCCTTCTTCTCCTCCTAACCCCTTCCTCCATAATGCAAACCCTTTCCTTTCCCTTGACCCCACCCATTTCTCGGTTGTCCCCCCTTCATACCCGCCTTCAGTCCCACCCATTTCTCCGCCCTCTGCTCCTCCTCCGGCTCCACCCCAGGTTCCTCCCCCGGTCCCGCCCTCTGTTCTTCCTTCGGCTCCTCCCCAGGTTCCTCCCCCAGTTCCGCCCCTCATTGACTCCTCCCCCGCTCCGCCTCTGTACTCTGCTCCGCCTCCGAACTCCATCAAGGAGGCGGAGAAGGTGGGTGTGCCGTGCCCACTCCCTCGCCCCGCCTCTTTGCCAGACCCCGCCTCAACCTCCTCCAGTTCCGGTTCCCACGCTCCCTCTTCCGGTTCCCACGCTTTGTGTTCCGGGGGGGGGGGGGGGTGGGAGACCGGAAGCCGGAGCAGGCGCCTTCATTGGAAGCCGCTCCGGTCACCTACCACCTCAGCGGGGAGGGGACCTCTCAGGCCCACTGGGTGCCACTTGCACAGGCCCAGATCAAGGAACTGTGCAAGGCGCAGAAGGACTACTCCCGGGAGTCCGAGTACTTCCGGGGGATGCTCCGCAATGCCCTTGCGCGGGGAGATCTGGTGCCCGCGGACCTGAGGGCCCTCTTCACCAGCCTTACTAGACCCATGGAGTTCCGGGTCTGGGTGGCGGAATGGAGGAGGGAGATCTTGGAGGCTCTCCCAAGTCTTTGGGGGAGTCCTTCAACATCTCATGATGCGGATGGGCTGGTAATTTCCCAGGAACATCTGCTGGGCGAGGGACAATGGGCAGAGGGGGCAGTTCAAGCTAAGGCTCTGTTTCCGTCGCAGCTTGTGGAGACCGCAAAAGCAGCCGAGCGGGCTTTCTACAAGCTGCATGCGGTAACCTCCCAGTGGGAGGATGATGAGGTTCGGCAAGGGGCACAAGAGCCTTACATGGCCTTTATCGAGCGCCTCTACCGATACGTGGAGGCGCAGGCGACCGGGGACGAAGACAGGGAAAAGATGCTTCGGAGAATGGCCTTCAGTAATGCCAATCCGGAGTGTCGAAGGGCCATCAAGGCCCTCCCTCGAAGTCCCCGGCCCACGGTAGAGGCCATGATAGAGGCCGTGGTTGGCCAGGTCGTTTTAACATCACGACCAAAAAGGTCATCAGTGGCCTTTGCGGAATGCCCCGAGCCGGACTTCTCAGAGCTGGAAGCTGCCCCCGTGGCTGGACCCCCAACACCTGGGTCCGGCAGGAGATCAGCGGCCACCCACCCCTGTCATCTCTGCGGAAAAATCGGGCACTGGATGCCTCAGTGCCCGATGCGTCTGGATTATCTGGAGTACCGCAGGAAGCGGGAAAGGGAGGAGAACAAACTTCAAAAAAACTAGACCAGGAGCGCAGCCCCTCCCTGCGCTATGATAAAAGTGCGGCGGGACGAGTGTCATCTAGCGGGGAGGAGGGAGATACAGGAGAGCCGCCATACTCCATGCCGGACTTGTCTTACTTAGTACCTGATGTGACCTACACTTGTGGTATTCAGCCCACACCTGCGCTTAACACCTTGTCCTCTGCTTCTCCTTACAGGCTGCAGCTCACTAGGGACGTACACCTCCCTAATAGTGATTTAAAGCTGGTGTCTGTCGACCTCCAACATCCGGGTCACTGGAGGAAATTAGGACGTTACAGGTGGACCGTCGTCGGAGATACAAAGCACACGCCGCGAGACATTTACATCGTCCCGGGTTTGGTAACTACCGACCGGGACCGTTTCGCGGTAGGGTTGTACTGTGTCCGACCCCCTCTCTTCCTCCCCAAAGGACAGGTTATCGCCCAGGCCATTCCGGTTCCAGGAAGGGACCATTGGAAGAAGACTCAGGAGCAAACATCGCCTCCGACAGTGGCCTGGGCGCAGGTAGTGGGGAGGGAGAAGCCCCGCCTAACTTGTCAGCTTTCGTTGGGCGGGGATCGGAAGATCGTGAGGGGTCTATTGGACACAGGGGCAGATGTGACGGTCATTCCCTCTCGGGAGTGGCCGTCTCATTGGGACTTGCAAAACGCTGCCGACACGATTCGGGGTGTTGGAGGGCTTCAATTGGCTAAACGATCAAGGGGCGTTGTCCAAATTACGGGGCCAGACGGGCAATTGGCTACTGTACGCCCGTTCGTATTAGACTATACAGAGCCTCTCTGGGGGAAAGACCTACTTGCCCAATGGGGAGCCAGAATTGACCTTCCGAAGGCTCCTCAGGTTTTTCGGGCAGTGGCCACTGAGGAGCGCCAGACCTGGAAGCTGGATTGGCTGACTGATGTACCAGTACAGGTCTTGCAGTGGCCACTTAATAAACAAAAATTGAAGGCGCTCAATGAGCTCGTTCAGGAGCAGCTACTGAAGGGCAACATTGTGGAGACAATGTCTCCCTGGAATTCTCCAGTTTTCGTCATCAAAAAGCCCAATAAGGATAAGTGGCGGCTCCTGACCGACCTTCGCCAAATTAATGATAAAATTGTAGATATGGGGTCTCTCCAACCAGGGATGCCCTCCCCAGCAATGCTCCCCCAAAATTGGGAATTGGCAGTAATAGATATAAAGGATTGCTTTTTCCAAATTCCCCTTCACCCTGACGATGCCCCGCGTTTTGCATTCACGGTTCCATCCATCAACCGTGAGTCCCCAGCCAAGCGCTATCATTGGCGGGTATTACCACAGGGCATGAAGAACAGCCCTGTGATCTGTCAATGGTACGTCGCTTCGCTGCTGTCTCCAATACGTACAACCCTCGGGGATGTTGTCATTATTCATCATTACATGGACGACATCCTCGTGTGTGCGCCCGACCACAGTCTGCTTGCCCATGCGCTTGACCTGACAACCAATGCGTTGGTTGCTGCAGGGTTCGAGCTCCAGCAGGACAAGATTCAGCGGATGCCACCTTGGAAATACCTGGGCCTTGAAATTACCAAGCGGACCATTGTTCCGCAAAAATTGGCTATCAGGACAAAAGTCCAGACCCTAGCAGATGTTCACCAACTGTGTGGGTCCTTAAATTGGGTGAGACCCTGGCTGGGCATCTCGACCGAAGACCTAGCCCCCCTTTTCAATTTGTTGAAAGGGGGAGAGGGGCTTAGTTCCCCTAGGGTTCTCACCTCAGAGGCACGGGTAGCCATTTCGGCCAGGCAGGCCCACCGGTATCACCCGGGCCTGCCCTTTAAGTTCATAATTCTGGGAAAGTTGCCACACCTCCATGGCATCATCCATCAATGGGACGTTGAGAAAAGGGACCAAGGGCTGGGTGACCCCCTCTTGATAATAGAGTGGGTGTTCCTCAGTCACCATCGGTCCAAAAGAATGACAAGGCCACAAGAGTTGGTAGCCGAACTGATCCTTAAGGCAAGATCAAGGATCAGGGAGTTGGCAGGGTGCGACTTTTCATGCATACACATCCCAATTAAATTGGATTCGGGCCAACTTAAATTGAGGACCTTTGAAGAGCTGCTGCAAACGAATGAATATCTACAGTTTGCACTGGATAGCTACACCGGGCGCATCGCAGTAGATCGGCCGGCCCACAAATTGTTTAATTCGGAATTTAAATTATCCTTAAAAAGGGTTCAAAGTCGGGAACCTTTAGATGCCCTGACAGTTTTCACGGACGCGTCTGGAGCACCCCACAAGTCAGTTATGACTTGGAAGGATCCTCAGACTCAGCAGTGGGAGGCTGATGTTGCTATTGTGGAGGGTTCTCCACAGATTGCTGAGTTGGACGCAGTCGTCAGGGCATTTCAGAGATTCCCTGAACCTTTCAATCTGGTCACAGATTCTGCGTATGTCGCGGGTGTAGTGTCTCGGGCTGAACAAGCAGTCCTTCAAGAAGTGTCCAACAAGAGATTGTTTGAATTGCTTAATAGGCTCGTGGAACTGGTCTCCCACCGCGAGCATCCCTTCTATGTTATGCATGTTAGGTCGCATACTGATTTGCCTGGGTT
Organism: Melospiza georgiana; assembly: GCF_028018845.1. Lineage (NCBI taxonomy): Eukaryota > Metazoa > Chordata > Aves > Passeriformes > Passerellidae > Melospiza > Melospiza georgiana. The sequence goes on from NC_080465.1 coordinate 13,273,481, forward strand.
CATAGCGGAGGGCAACCGCCGAGCCGATTCCTTGGCCACGGCTGCTGTGACGCTGGGCCCTCTCCCAGACGTGTTCGGTCAGGCTAAGATCAGCCACCAACTGTTCCATCAGAATGCGCCTGGCCTGGTTCGGCAATTCAATCTTACGCAGGACCAGGCTAAGGCGATAGTGGCCACATGTCCCCAGTGCCAGAAAGATCAAATGCCCACTGTGACCTCGGGGGTTAACCCCCGAGGTTTGGCAAGCTGCGAGGTGTGGCAGATGGACGTAACACATGTCCCGTCCTTTGGTCGACTGTGTTACGTCCATGTCTCAGTGGACACTTTCTCCGGGGCTATCTATGCCTCCGCCCACACAGGAGAGAAGGCAGCGGATGTCCAGAAGCATCTGCTTCAGGCATTCGCTGTCTTGGGCATCCCTAGGGCCCTAAAAACAGACAATGGCCCTGCGTATACTTCCAAGGAGCTGCGGAGCTTCCTGCAGCAATGGGGAATAGTGCATAAGACCGGCATCCCCTATTCCCCGACAGGCCAAGCCATGGTGGAAAGGGCCCACCAGAGCCTTAAGAAGATCCTATCTCGACAACAATCGGCGATGAAGGTGGAAACCCCCCACGTCCGACTGGCAAGAGCTTTATACACGCTTAATTTCTTGAACTGCTCTTTTGACAGCCAGAATCCTCCGGTGGTCCGGCACTTCGGCAGTCACCAGCAGCTGCAGCCGAAAGCCAGGCCCCCGGTTCTTGTAAAAGATCCGGAGACCTGGCGGACGGAGGGCCCTTTTGACCTGGTGACCTGGGGGAGGGGATATGCTTGCGTGTCCACTCCCTCAGGCCCCAAGTGGATACCATCTAAATGGGTCAGGCCTTTCGTCCCGAAGCAGAGGACAAGGCAGGAGGCGATACCACAGGTCCGGCAAGCTTGTTGGCGACGGCGAAGGAAGGCACACAACAATCCTTTGTCTTTCTCTCCTGATCTCCTCCCAGTAACTGAGGAGCCCTCCCCTCCTTCTTCACCTCCACCCCTGGATTTCTTGTGTTATGTTGCTTCCCAATCTCCCCCGGCTCCAGAAAGCACCCCCCGCACATTTTATTTAAATTGGCTGTTTGGTGAGGAACCATTCCTGTGATTTCGTGATACTTTTCCTTGTCTCTTTCGTTTTAGTTGCAACTCTCCAATGGCCCTGGTATCAACATCGCTGGCTCCCAACCCTGGTCCACTGATGATGTTTATGTTGACCTGCGGACTCCTGCTGTCACCTTCGGAGCCGTGGGTCATCCCCCAGCCAAAGGTCAACATCTGGCGTGCCTTGGCACAATCGTTAGGACAGGACAGTATATGCCTAGACACCGGCGCAGCATAGGATCCGATGTCGTCTTGCCTTGTGGGGATCCCTTCCTCTCCAGGCGAGTTCCCTGTTACGTTCCGACATACCTTTTCCCCAATCCTATCCCAGAGTCTTACCATTCTCCCCAATTTTGACTCGTCCAAGGCCTGGAGAGACGGAGTGGTCAGGCTGGATCCTGCACCCTCCGAGCCCACTGAGTTACATCTCCTCGGGTCAGCCAACGCCTCCGTTTGTTTTCAGTTTGATTATGGCATTACCCCCATAGAGAAGGGTAGTGAGGTGGTCCGCCAGTCCAAGAAGGAGTACCAAGCTAAACAGTGGTGCCGGGCCGTTCTCAAGATCCTTGGCCCCACCACTACTGGACGGACCCCTTACTCCCTTCCAAGAGGCGTGTTCTTAATTTGTGGTGACCGAGCGTGGGCAGGCATCCCCTCTGGCCTGGTCGGAGGGCCGTGTACTTTTGGCCGGCTGACGCTGTTTACTCCCAACATTACCCAAATTATTAATTGGAAAAGAACGAACATCACAGCTGAATTGGACAGAGCCAAAAGAGACCTGAAGGGCCTCACCGAAGACTGTGATGATGAAATTACGCATTGGTCTCATTCAAAATCCGTTGCCTTTACCATTCTATTGCCTTGGGTATCGGTAGCGAAGGCTCTAGGTGAATTGGGCCGCCTAGAGTGTTGGGTAGCTAAACAAGCAAATCTTACATCAGCTGCGCTTTACGACCTCCTCACAGACGAGGAAATAACAAGGAAGGCGACGCTCCAAAATAGAGCAGCGATAGATTTTCTATTGCTGCTCCATCACCATCGTTGTGAGGAGTTTGAGGGCCTCTGCTGTCTGAACCTGTCCTCTCGAGCTGAGGACGCCAGACACTCCATCAGAAAACTCCAAGACCTCGTACATCAAGTTAAACAAGAGACATCTGATTGGCTGGGGGACCTCTTCAAGGGTTGGGGCCTGAGCGGGTGGGCCACTTCCATTATTGAAAGTATTATAAAAGTCGTTTTGAGTTTGATTGTCCTTTCAGTTTTCGTTGTGGTGATCCGCGGCCTGGTTCAAAGACTGGTATCAAAAGCCACCTCGCCGAACGTCAGTCACGCCACCGTGCCCGTCGAGGAGCACGTCGAGCTGGGGGACCTCTCCTCGGAGGCCGGAGAAGCTGTAGAAGAGGAGGGGTCAACCGTGTCGCCCGTTTGCCATCCCTGGGCGGACGAGCCCCAGCTCGAAGAAGGCGAGGATTGGCCGGACCAGCCGCGGGTCCCCGAAGTTTGAGTTTATATGGACTTTTATGTTCTTTTATTTTATTTGTTAAGAAACGGGGAGATGTTGTGTTGTGTCGTTTAATTTCCCCAGTTAGTTTCCTATTTTATGTATTCTCCCCCCAGTTCTGTGGAATGGTTCCTCCCTCCCCTGGTTTTCCCGCCATTGCCTTCCCGATTGGTTAGTTTCCATGGTTAACCCCTCCCCCCTCCGCTGTCAATCCTTCGTGTTATGTAATTCCCCCTCCCAGATTTTACCTTATAAGTAAGTTTTCTCTCCTCCCTGGGCCCAGTCAATCACCCCCCACTCCTCCCAAGCTTCGAGAAACTTCTTCTCTCTGGGGGCCGTGGTTGGCTGGTGTCCCGGGGCCCCTCCTCTGTTTTACGTTTATTGGTTGTATCCTCATGTCAGTTATGCTATGTACCTCCCTACCTATTCATGGATTGGTTTGCCGGGTTTCCCTCCCTTCTCCACCCCCCTCCCTTTATAACCCTGTTACTCCCCCTGTTCGGGGCCATTTGCCCGGGGTTCTACCATCAGTTGGTTGCCCTCTGCGGTGGGATTCCTCAATAAACCGACGTGTTTCCCGAGCAAGTGGTCGCCTCCTTATTCGTCCACTAAAGCGCAGGCAGTCCGACTCCGAGATCCAGCCCAGCCCGAGGCCAGGACGCCAAGGGGGGCTGGCCTCTGATGCGCAGGGGCGTCGGCCGTCTTCACCCCTTCAGCTAGCCGGACATAGGGCCGCGTACGCCCTAGCGCACCTGATCAGAATCCTGGCCTGCCGGTGCTGGATAAATGCCAAAAATGCTGAGGCCCCTGAGCAGAGTTCTGGCCTGCCAGCGATTGTTTGCAGCTGTGTCTACAGTGACTGCTTCTGGTAGGGCCTGCCAGGGGGCGAGGCGCCCCATGTGCTTGCACCTGCTTGGCAACAATGGCCCAGGAATTTTCCCACCTCTGGGCCTGGTTGGACTTTTCTGGGGTAACCTTTGGTGGTCCAAAGAAGACCCCTCATCTACTTTTCAACCACCATGACAGACAGACTGAGATGGAAGAAGCCTCCCTCTCAAGGACTGAGACATGAGACCCCAATATGGAGAAGCTCCCCCCTCCCAAGGCCTGAGACTGAAACCCCCAACACGGGGAAGCTGTGTGAGGGAGCTGACCCGACCGGAGCGAGATATTTGCCTGCAAGTGTGGCCATTGGACCAAGAAACATTGGTCCTCGCCTACTGCTGAGAACATGGACTACCTGTTACATCTATTCTTTATTGTATCTTTTTCCCCCTCAGCGGTTTCAATAGACTTTCTTCATGGTCTGTTCCCCCCCCCCCTCCCCCCGCAGCAATGGACTAGAACAGAATCTTGAGTTAACCAGAACCTTTGCAATCTTCCCGATGTGACTAGAGCAGAGAGGAAAGTGCCTGGCAGGACCCTGGCCAGCGAGGCAGAGCAGCCACTGCACCTGCTCTTTGTCCACAGTACAGGAATGGTGGGTGACGTGACGCTTGGGATTGTCTGGGGCTCAGCAATCATGAAAAGTCTGTGTGCTTGAGTGGCTTTGTCCCCCTTTCTGTACCTTCTGTTGTCCCTGTGCTCTGCGGTGTCTGCCCAGGACTGTGTAGCTGCGTGGCACAGCTAAAGTGCAGGAGAGCCTCGTTTGTCTCCCCTTTCAGGTGGCTGCTTGTCATTGAAGGAGAGAAACAGGAAGACTGACTCAGTCCTCAGGTGATCAGAATCCCATTTTATTTTGGGATACAAGCACTTATATACTATTTTAGGGAGACAAGTAATGTGTACTACAATAATTAGGTTGAAATCGTGTACACAAACTTATGTGTGTAACAAGGTCTCTTGCTTGCATTGTTTATTAGGATTTTCTTTTTCTGGTAAACCTTTCTAATTAAATCTTCTTGCTATCTAGATCTAATTTTCAAAGTTCTGTTTGCTTTTGCCAAGGCATTTTATCTATCAATTCTCTTATGCTAATAAGCTCCAAAGTACTCTCTGTCTCCTGCACCCCAATATCTCTCCCTTCTGTGTCAACCAAAAACACTCCTTTAATGGTCCTATTAATTAATCTCTGCACACATTGAAGCAAGCAAGGTATCATGATTAATATAATTATTATCAAAATTACCACATACATACCTATCCTCAAAAGAATCTTTTAGGTAAAATCTCCAGCCACTAAAATATCAGGCTTGATCTTTATAATCTAAAATCATTCCTGATGGCAGCTGCATTACTGGATTTAGAAATTCTGCCAGAAGTGTAATTGTACTAAAATTTTAATTCTTATAGACAGGGTGATAGGGAGAAGCATTTTTAGACTGATTTCTTCCCATGTATTTAAAATGAACACAAAAATCCAATTTCACAGAACCCAGGAATTCTAATCCTTGGGGTTCCACCAATGGTGGTTCAGGAGGTTAAGGGATCCATATTGATGTGATTTGGTCTGCTTTCAAAAAAAAAAAAAATTAGTGTAAAGTTCTGGAGGATCTATATTCCCCCCTATTTTTTTGTTTTTTTAAGAACGTGTGTTTCTCATTATGAACATGAAGGTAACATCAAAGCAAAACAGTATGTAAGATAACAATAAACTTATACTAAGTAAAAATAAATCAGATAATAGATACAAATATAGCACATGACAAATGGAATGGTGATTTAAAACAATACATTATCAATTTCTTTAATATTGTACTATTACTTAGAGTCTGTAGTAAATGGCAAGCTTTATCTTTTTAAAGTGAGGGCTTGGAAAATCATTCTCGGGTAAGATTTCTAAGTTCACCTTAAAAGGAGGTTTAGCTGTTTTAGGTCTAAATTCGGTAAGTCAAATTTATTTGAATATTATTTTCATGCAGAAAATTTTCTCTACTAGTTAAAGCTAGGACTTGGCTAGGGTCTAAGCTTTTAACTGGAAGAGTAGTTTTAATATATTTTAGAAACCTCTTAGTAATGGTAGTTATAAAAATAATATATGTCTTATAAATAGTTATAGAACAATAAGTGAAGGTTTGAAAAGTAACTGGCTTTCTCATTTATCATTAAATAGTTAGTTAATGGTACCATAGACAAATAGCAAATGAATAAAGTAATGTTTGTTATAAAAAGACAGCAAATTCACATCACAAAATCAACAGCATAATCAGGGTTACTAAATATGCCAGTAAAAATGGTCTTACGAAATTGAGGTTATATTTCCCTAGACATACATGACCTTAAAGCAAAAAAGTAAAAGAAGGCAATAAATAACTCATAACTAACTAACTAATTACAGTCATAATATGGAATTGTTTCTCATTCTTCAGTATTACTTATCAAAAATAAAATAGCAAAAAGTGTTCTTATTTCTATATCAAAATAGTGTTATCTTGTAATTTAAATGAGCAAATCTTGACAAAAATTCATTCAGACTTTATGTCATTCACTTGTATAGCAAAGGAATTATATCTTATAACTCAAACAGGTGTACTTCAACAAAACTTAAAATCAGCCTTACTGAAACTTAATTAAGTATCGCTAAAACAACTTAAAGTTAACATTGCTGAGACTAAACAAAAATCAATCTTAACAAGAATTAACTGATTCAAACTCTATTATTACAAAAATGTTACTGAAAATTTGTCATATAACAGTTAAGCATCAAAGTAAACAACATGCAAGTAAACAATTGTACTGAAATCTTTACAATAAAATTACATTGTTAGAACTATGGAGTAAAAAGCAAGCACTTAAAAAGTTGACAGTGGAATTAAATCTCAAAAAATCACTACAGCTGAAGTTCAAGATTTGTCTTGAATGTGAGCTAAAGAATCTTGACTTTATGACTTATCTAATTACTCTCAGTGAACCATGCAGTTTTGCTATGTTGTTAATAGGTAAAAAGACACCACCTCTATACCAACACCTTTGAATTTTTCTAGTAACAATCCTATTAAAAATCACAAATCCCAAGTTAGAAGGTAAATCTCAACACTAGCTAGTGCCAGGCAGGCAGGGCTGCACCCCTGCAGCAGCTTTTAGAGATTGCTTGTAGGATTGATTTAAGTTTGGCTTAGTAAGAGTGATGGCATATAAACATCGAAGGCTGAACTAAAAGAGATTTAGTTATATTGTTATGAGTAGAAAAAGCTGCCCATTTTTTTAAAGGTTGCAGAGTTCACAAGTTAAACCAGTTGCTGCCAAGTTGGAGCTTTAAGTATTTATTGTTAATAATTTCATGTTGCAATCTCCTGTTAACAGGGCCCCACCTTGCGGCGCGGCCCGCTTGTGCCGCGGGTACCGGCCCGGGTCGCCGCGTCCCGCGGGAGCAGCTGCTGCCCGGCTCCCTGAGCCGCGCGTCGCCCTGCTGCTTCCTGGAGGATGGCACCCAGACGGTGGAGGGGAAGGGACACCGAGTCGGCATGCAAATGACATCATTTACAGCATGCAGTGGGATGGACCCCTCATGAAACCAAGCCAAAACCCCCTAAAACAACGAGCCAACACAAAATTGATGAATCAAAGTGATGACTGGGTGTGAGGAACAGAATCTAGTATCTGCCAAGGCCTTTTTACCCCTCACCCTAACCTCAAAAATGTCAGCTACACACAGGACCTCAAATGTTGACCCAAAAAAGCAGCAGATTTCTTCATGTTCTTGTGAGGATGGAACTTGCATCTCTGTCTGCAGACCAGTGGACGAAGCTGCACTTTTCCTCCTTCTCTGAGTCTCTCCTGGGAGTAATGGTGGCATGAGAATGGACCCAGTGGTTCTCCCCACCTGAGCTGATCAGTTGTAATAAATGCATTAAGAAGGAGGAAGATCTCCTGCCTGTGTTTATTTCAATATAGTACTAAATAGCTGTACCAAAAAATTCATAACAAACACATTGTTAAAAAAAAGGGCAAGTAACTGGAAAATTGACTTGTGCTAAGTGTCCTTCAGGGCTTCAGATCTGTATGAACTGTGGCTTTTGATAGCTGGGCTGCTTCTTCCAATACTTGAGAGTGACTGGGGCACTTCAGCTGGGGACCATTGTGGGGGTGTCGAGTGTCCCAAATGACTCCTGTACAAAATTTAAATGCATAAAATTTCTCCACTGTGTTAAAAAAATCTTTCCCCCACAAAACCACAGAGACAGACATCACAAAAAGTTTAACTGTGGCAATCAGGCCCTGTTATTTGCATGAAGTGTTGGTTTTCCAGGCTTTCGCTCCTTCCACCCATGCTGGAGAGTCCCTGAGTTGCTGATGGCTGCTCATTGGGCTGTCAGCTCCTTGAGACAACAGTCCCACCGGCTCCTGGACCTATGAGTCCTGTTAGGAGTGTCTCTGCCTTTCAGAGTCACTTTGCATTGGCATGTTGGATGCTCAGAGGTAATATGTTGTGTCCATAAAATCTGTGGGACCCCTGTAGAACTGAAACTCCCCTCCCTCTTTTCAGCTATCGGGGGTGCAGACAGGGGTGCTGCAGGAAAGGGTATATGTTGAGCTATATTGCTCCCGGCTGGGACTACACAGGGCACATGGGGGGTCCAAGCCATGACCTTTATTTCCCCAAGAGAGTCAGAGTCTATAGCCCCAGGGAGAACAAACAACCCTGTTATCAGGGTGGAAGATCTGCCTATAATCAAAGCGTGCATATTCTGTCCTGGCAGTCCGAAAACTCCTGTGGGAAGCAAATGTACAGATGAATCAAGCAACATTACTGTGTTGGAGGCTGCCAGGTCCATTCCTGCACTGCCTGGGGTGGCTGGTTGTAAGTCAGAGACAGTTTTTCGGCGGGTTGCTCCCAGCTACTGCGTCGCCTGTGGAATTTGTGTCCTCGTGCGTTGCTGTCCTGTGCTGCGAGAGAAGTTTCCCTGCAAAGGCTGGCCATTCTGGTGGAACTTAGAGCGACATATATTAGCAAAGTGAGGGCCCTTCTGACAGCGAGGGCATACACCCGGAGCTTTAGGTTTTTGCGTTCTTTGGCAGTCTCTCCAGATATGCCCATATTCCTCACAGCCAAAACAAGCCACCTGTTTCCCAGGGGTTAATTTCATGGTGGCAAAAGCGTTCGCTATGCCTTGCCCCACAGCTTGATATGTGATTGCTGTGGTGTGTTGTAATGTCCCCAAGCAGTTGCATGCTTGTATCATTTGGAGTAAAGTGGGTTCAGGTTCAGGGGGTAAAGATTTTAAAAGCTGTTTACAGCTGTTGCTGTTCTCGACAGCCAGTCTGAGGAGTATAATCTCCCTGCTTTGCTCGCTGTTGATTTGACTCTCCAATGTTTGTGTAAATTTGTCCACAAACTGCATGTAAGGCTCTTGTGGACCTTGTTTGATATTCATGCAGGGCTGTCACGGAGTTTTGCCATCAGGAACCTTAAGGAATGCCAGGCAAGCTGCCCTAATACCCTGTAGGGCTTCCCTCAGTAAGGTGGCTTGGCCATTAGGGTCAATATGCGCCCCCTCCCCCCCCAAGATGGTCAATATTGAAGGCAGCCAGGGCTTGGTTTACATGCCCTGCATACGGTGCAATTAAATTTTCCAGTCCTTTATTCCAATGCACCATAAATATAACATATTGTGTCAGTGTGAGCAACAGATTTGCCAAAAACTTACCATCATAAGGAGTCATGAGGTGAGTAGTATAGGTTGCTCTTAACAAATTACTAAAGTAGGGGGACCCCAGTCTGTATTCTGCGGCGGAACAGCACAGTTCCTTAATTTCTGAGCAATCTAGGGGCACCCATTGTGGATTTTCCCCCCTCGGGCCGAATTGCACAAGGGCCACAAAGATTTCTGCAGCAGTGTCAAAGTCTTTGTCCTTAAGGACTTTCCTTTTTACCATAACCAATTGTTATGGGTATCCAAAGGGAGTAAGTTCGCATTTTTTTGGGGGCCAGGGCTAAAAGAGTCCAGCTCCCCCTCACTGCTAGAGTGAGTGTCTGCTGCATAAGCGATAAGTGTGCGGCAGCTCTGGGATCGCTGGCAGTGTGGCGGTGGGACTGGGGGTGGCGACTGGCCTCTATCCCTGGCCCTCACTGGGGAGGGTGTGCAGATGGGGCATGGAGAGTGCGACCTGGGCAGGTTTCAATCCAACTGGGGCTGTCTCAGGGGAGCCTCACAGGCTGTGGCCTCACAGGCTTCCCTACTCCCTCCCTCTTTTTTAATTGAGTCCATGACTGCCCTCCAAGCAGGAAGCATTCGGAGCTGTGGCTCATGGCCAGGCAGCGTAGAGAGGTCATAGAGCTTTATGCCGACCTTGTCCCAGAAGCAGAGAGTAAATGCAGAGGAAGGGGTACTGTCGGGCACCATGTGTGACACCCATCAAAAAAGCGACTTAAGGTCCTGCTTTGGGATGAGGGAGCCATGCCTGTCCAGAAGGGCAAGCATGGTTTCATAGACCTCTCTCTCTTTGGACATTTCCTTTCCCATTCCTTTAGTTCCCCTGGCTCACCTGTCAAAGCGCAGCAGACAGGGATTGCAGGCCCAAACGCGGTTCTCTCACCGTCACGATCAGTTCCAGGGGCTCGCCGCCTGCCGGCCAATCAGGCCAATACATTTCCTCACACAGGGCACCAAATGCCGGCGAGAGAGATGGGGAGACTGACTTGGTGATCAGAATCCTTTTTTCTTGTGGGATACAAGCACTTACATACTATTTTTGGGGGAGACTAGTAATGTATACTACAATAATTAGGTTGAAATCACATACACAAACTTATGCATGTGTCCAGGTTTAGAGCAAATTTGGGGGAGAATTCCCCACAGGAGCTCCGGTGAGAAAACAGATCCAAATCGGCCCCTCCCCCCAACTGGTCTGGGAGGGAAAAAAATACCTCCTTGGAGAAAGGTGGAAAAAAACTGTTTATTAAACAATAAAACCAAAACAATACCAAACAATAAAATCCTTTGCCACTCCAAAAGAGATGACAAACTGAGAAAGTCCCTCCCTTGGTTGCAGTTCAGCTCACTCTGTCTCTGGTTATTCCCTCTGGTGCTGGAAATATCATAGGCCAGGCCCAGCCCGGTGGGCCACAGGTGCAGCTGCCAGTGCTCTGCTGGGTGTTCAGTCCAGAGTAAGTTTCAAGAGGTCCAAAGAAAAAGAAAAAAAAAAAAGTCCAGGGAACTTTACCTCAGCTAGCTAACACTAACTAAAAAGCAAAAAAGAGCTCTGTCCTGCTGTCTGTGCATCCACAGACAACACAGTTCAGGATGAGGAATGTGGAGGAGTGGAGTACAGTCTCTGAAAACAAACTGCGCGCCTTCTCTCCCCCCCTTTACTCTCTGGAACACTCTTAAAGGTGCAAAACTTATTATTCAACATAAACAGAATGAGGCTATTGGAGATAAAAGCATCATATAGTCAACCCAGGACAGCATGTAACAACATCTCTTGCTGGTGTTGTTTACTAGGATTTTCTTTTCCTGGTAAACCTGTATAATTAAATCTTCTTGCTATCTAGATCTAATTTTCAAAGTTCTGTTTTCTTTTGCCAAGGCATTTTATCTATAAATTCTCTTATGTTAATAGGGTCCAAAGTACTCTCTGTCTCGTGCACCCCAATATCCCACTCCAGTTTTGGACTGTTCCAAAGGGGTCTCCTTTGCGCTCAACATCTACAGGCCATGGCAGAGCAGCAGGCCACAGGCTGCTGCCAGACCTCTGACACAACACAAGGGTGGCAGCCCAAGAATCAGCACACGGCTCTTCCGGAGGTTCTCAGACTTAAGTTGCCAGAGAAACAGCAAGCAGGACAAGAGGAGCTTTGCATCTCCCTGGCACAAAATGAGGTCAGCCTCCAAACTGAGTCAGAGCTGTTTTATGGCTCTCCTTCTTACTCCTCGTCCAGCTCAGACACTTTGGGTCCCACGCTGGCCCTGCCAGTGATGGTGGGTGTGAGTGCAGAGGCTGCAAAGGCCTGTGCTTACCTCTTAAGGGCCCCTTCTTAATGGCTCGTCATTTTGGCTTATGGCATGGGATGCTGTGCTTGAAAGAAATAAAGGCCTTCTTGGAAAGGCCACCTGATGAAAGGTGGAGAAGATGGCCCTCCCACTTCTTGGTCTCAGCAGCTGGAAGCCGAGGGACCGCCAAGGGCCCAGAGCTGCGGGCAGTGGGGCTGCCTTTGGGACGCTCTGGGCAGCGGCGTCTCTGTGTGCGAGTGAGCACCCTGCACTGCTTTTGTCTTTCAGGGAGCCTTGTGAGTCTGGGCCAGCCAATGAGCAAATACACGGCATTTGAAGAACTCGGATGAGGTTAAGCGTGACGTCAGCTCATTTTGCAAAAGTGTGGGCCAGGTCTTTGGCCGGTGCAATATTCTTTCCTTTCCTTTAGCTCCTTTCCTAAGCCTATAGCAGTAAAGTTAATTCAGTATGTCTTGGCACTCTGTCCTGGCTGTTTGGGACATGCTGGTCCCTCTTACCCAGACAAATGTAATTCAGGTCCAGGCTTCAGGACAAGTTATTTCTGTCCAGCTGTATTTGTCTGGCAGGTGCCTATTGCTGCTGTTCATCAGATGATGGCAGAATTTTCTGGTGGTGTAACTGCTGCTCTCTCCTACTCCCAGCTGGGTTAAGTAAGGGAATCCAGCCCCTGAAAGCTTGGTAATTGTTCTCAAAAATGGGTTTGCATAGGGAAGAGAAGTATCAGGCTGGGTTGGTTTAAACCCAGTTGTTTTTTTTAAAGAATACTTCAATATACTCCATCTTGTCTTACACAGGCACAGCTCTGGCTACTCATTTCCATCCTTGTTCCTATTCCTCTTGGTAAAGACAGTACTCACCCTTCTTGGGGGTCTTTTTTTCTCTTTGGAAAAGGAGGAAAACAGCTAAGGACTCATCTCTGCCTTTTCCTCCCAGTAGCTGCTTTTTCCCTTTTTCCAGGAAAAGGTGTCTGATAATGTGGCTGTCAAGGGACTGAACCTACTCTAATGAGAGCTGTACAACACATTACATTTCAGAAGTCCACCTGTTACTTAGAGAAATGGTCTGGATCCTGGAAGAGTTGATCAGAGCCCTGCACTTCTCCAGACACCGGCTCCGAGACAAACAAAAGAAAACTTAGATCTCTTCCAGCCATAGCTTTGGCAAAATCATATTTGCCCTCAGTACTTGAGGCAACTGTATAGAAAACCAGGCATTGTAAACATCTGCTTCCATTGAAAGCAAAGGTACTCTTTAGCATTAATTAATTGGAATTGATTTAATGATATATAGGTGGAGAGAAATACCATAGGAACTATTCTGTCCCCAGCCAAACCTCCTAAAAACAGAAGAAAATCTTTCAACCAGCCTGAAGTTGTGCCACCATTCCAGTGAGTGGCCCACAGGAAAACAGTGAAATTGTGAAAGCAAGTGCTGACCTGACAGAAAGGATCACTTTCATCTTTGATATTGCTGACTGCTACAGCCACTCTTCAAACAAGGACATTTGAATCCAGCTTTCACGTTGCTTGTTCTCTTCACAGATTTTTGAGAGAATATTTGACAGCCACAAGAAAGTGAAGCAGAGGGCGCTGGACATGCTGGCTGAAATCACAGGAGTCCTGAAAGATGCCCTGAACAAGGTGATCATTAGTTTGTTTGGTGGAGGGAATAACAAAGAACCTGAACTCAAAGGATCCCAGGATTTGTGGGGCAGCTGTGAAAGCACTGGAAGAATCCATTGCTCATTTGGGTAAGGCTGAGCCCTGGCAGGGACTCTCCTCAACTTTGTCTCTGTCTCCCCTGCACAAGAGAGCGCTGAGTGCCTTGATAGCTGCTCTTGTCTGTGGAACACTCCAGCTGACACCCACCAGAGGCTGTGCAGGTGCAGTCCTTATGTACCATCCCCAACAGGCTGAAATGGGATCAGCATTTCCCAACAGTCCCAGGAGCCCTTGGCTCTGTGCTGCTTGTCTGAAGGGCAAGCCCTGGGCTGCAGCTCTGCTACACTTCAGAGGCAAAGGGGGTTTGGAGTTTGCTTGGGCCCTGTCTGACTTCCCAATGAGCAGCTTTGCTGTTGGCATTAAGGGACACTGACCCATCAGAGTTTCTGCAGAGCAGCCACCTCCAAGGCTCTACATTAGAGGCATTAGCTGTCTATTTTCCACTTTTCTTCTTTGTATTCTATGTTCAAAGGGGAACTTGTGATTCACCAAGTTCATTTCTTTATATCAAACAGGTATAAACCCAGCTGTCAATGATGCCTTGTTCCGCATGTTGTTTTGCATGGGGCAAGATGGCCACAGCAATTAACTACATAGGCATGGGCTGCTCTAAACTCCTTTGCCACACAGATTTATGTCAGCTCTGAGAATGCTGCACTGGGGGAATATGCCTGAGAAAAGGAGTGTTGAAGAGGCAGGTCTTCAAGGGGAGTTTCCACTTTTCTCCTCCCCAGCTGCTCTGTGAACTCAGGAACTGCCTGACTCAGTGCCTTTATGTGTCCCAAGCATGAGGCTCTTCCTCTGTGCTCTGGGATGCAAAACCTTTTCACTGCTTCCATGTGACTGAACTCCTGAGGTCCCTGATGTGAAATGTTTTAACACAGCTCCTGCTACAGCAGACAAGTTTGGATTTACAACTGTGAGAGGAGAGCTTTTATTTTGGAATTTAAAATCCTGCCAAGCAGGCTGGGAGGAAAGAAGAAAAGGATTCAAATATCCACAGAAATGTACTTTATTTTATAAAATTGAGTTGGCCCTGCCCTTTCCCTCCCCACTGTCCTTTCTCCTGTGACCAGAGAAAAGTGAGCAGAAATGTGTGTTTCCCTTGTAGTTAAAGTGTCGCCGCTGAAAGGGTTCAGCTACCAATGGAATCACCTGAGTGGCCAAGCTCTGCTGGATGTCACCGAGCGTATCACAGGTTTGGCCTCCCCTTCTGAGCCCAGAGCTCTTCCCAGGGAGCATTTACAGGGAATGCCTGTAAGCAGACAGCAGAGCAGCTCCTCCAAACCAGGAGGTGCTGAGCTTGTCCCTGCTGCCCCATGGCCAAGGCAGGTGGGTTTGGCAGGTTTTCCCTGGCTGCTGCAGGGACAGCGTCTGAGATGGGGGCAGCGTCTGAGATGGGGGCAGTGCTCGGCCTGGGGCTGAGCTCTCACTGGGGCATCTCAGAACCACCTCCAGCAAAGGGAGGGCTAAAAATGCCCCAGCTGGCTCCTCTCTGGGAAGCTCAGGGACATCTGTGATCTTTGAGGGGAAATGGTGGCAAATGCTGTTTCAGGGCATCAGTTTGTTTTGTCCTCAAAGAATTCCTGTTTTTCCCTTGGAAAGTTTTGAGGCTGAACCGTGCAGAGCCTGGGGGTCACAGCTTAGGCCAGAACTCAACAGAGGTATCAGAGGCACGGGTTTAGTGCAAGGCAGCCTCTGGGGCACAGGGACAGAAGCAGAGTGCTGAGGCTCCCTGCCTGTACTGTCAGAGGGGCTTTGGACTGAGCCTTTCAGGGTGTGCAAACAGTGTCTGCCTGTGGCAGCGCTGCCTAAAATGCTACAAATGCAGCTGATAATTGATTCCTCAGAGGAGCTTGCCATGCCAGCAATAGCCAAGGAATGGAAAAAGGATAATCTCAATATATAGTAGAGAAGATGATCGATAGCCATGATTCAACTGGGGCTAAATCCACTGCTAATTATGCCAACATCTTTGAATGCAAGGTTTAATACACTTTGTGTCTTCATTAGGAATCTCAAAAGGGCATGTTCAGAGATTGGGAATGTCCAAGGCCCTTTAAAGAGCATTTGAATAAAGTGGATCTCCAGCAATAGGGAATTTAGTTTAGCAGTTCTTTCGATCTCTTTTTCACATAAAGGAATTAACCATAAATTAGGACTACTTTAGAAAAAGCAGATGTTCTCTCTGAGATTTAGTAGGAACAGACAGCTCTTCCTCACATTCAGTAGTCACTGATGTCTTTAATTGCATTTAAACTCAAATGAATTCTCATTTTAAAATGGGTACCATAACTCTTTCCTGCTTAGCAGAATTGGTTTTGGGTACTTGCAGGAGCTGTTTCAATGTTGATGACTGCTGGTGGATTAACAGCATAGAGAAAATGAAGTCTCTTCCACCACAGAATATTAAATGGCTGCTAGACAACATTTTGTCTGATCAGAAAATAAGAATGGTCTCCAGAGCATTTCAGGTTTTGATCTCTCAGGCAAATCTGCCAGGCAAGAAGCCTGTTGGTAGTAAATTTTTGTCTGTGTTTGATATAGTTAAGTTCAGAAAATGGGCAAAGAGATTTCAGAGACAATATGAGAAAACATGCATGTTTTGGTTACATTTCAGTCCCCTGTGTAGCATTTTTCTTTCTCTATGCCCATATTTCAGTGGACATTATAAGAAAAAATGCGATTAACATTGAGAGGGGAAGTGGCAGTAAAATGTGGAGATGCCCAAACGCCAGGGCAATGGGGTCTGAGTAATTCTCTCAGACACCATGAGGTTTGAAACAGCTCTTTGTTGGAAGCCCCAAAAGAATTCTGCCAAAGACCCCAGCTGGTCACTGATGTTTCTCATCCAGCGGTCAGGCAGCAGCCATCTCTGGTGGGCTGTAGTTTTGAGGTGTGTTCTAATCCTGCCCTTTGCTGTGTGCCACTGAGCACAGGGAAGAGCCAGATTAGGCATTTGGCACTTGACATCAAAAAATGGAATTATTCCTTTTATTAGAAATCTCTCCATTTCCTCTCTATGGTGCATTTCCAAATCTTCAGTGTCCGTTTAGACACCTTCTTAATGTAAATCAAAGGCAATTGGACATTTCATTCATTGTTCACGCAGAAAGAGATTGTGAAATAATTTATTAAAGGTAGGAAGTCTGCCACAGGGATAAGGCTCTGGTTGGAGCAATTAGTGCTGAGGGGTGGGTGGTTCTGTTTCCAGGATGATCAGCTGCTTTGCCCATTTCCGGATCAGGGGGTTCTGGTGTGGAGAGTCAGGGATCTGCGTGCGGAAGAAATCGGGCTGTACGGTCAGTCAGGACATCCGCCCCCTGCAGTCAGACGTTTGCTCCGTGCCTGGCCACACCCAACCGGATGTGAGCAGAAGGAAATGACACTGACTGCCCAAGCCATAAAAACCCCTGTGACCCCTCAATAAACGCCATTTGCTGTCCACCACGTTGGCATCAGGAGCATATGGACCGAGTGACCCTGGGCTTTGGGCCACCGTGCCGGACTGAGAACCAGGTCGCCACACCTTGAAGGCAACACTGGTGCCAAAAACCCGGGACTGATCAGTGCCCGGGGTTCGGGGATCGCCTGGACGAGGGACCGGCAGCTGCACAGTTGGCCTAGTGCAGGGGGGGGACATCCCCGGACCAGCGAGGAGCATGGACGCTATCGCAAAGGTCATAAGTCAGATCCACGTGCAGTGGGGTATCGAGTGTAAGCTTAAGGATTTATGTCTTGCAATACCGAGACTGATTAAGCTTGGGGCTATAGAAAGCCTGGTAGACATTCTCCATCCGGAGATTTGGGATAATTGCACAAAGGCTCTGACCGAGGAAACCATGTCCTCAGGCTCAGGGAAAACCCTCAAATCGTGGGGCACAGTTATCCAGGCTCTGCAAAAAGCTCGGCAAGAGCAAGAAACCTGGAAAGCCGCGGAAATTAGCCACGCCACAGTTGGGGGTAGGGGCAGTGATGCAAACTGCGGAGGACTTTGACCCAGTTGGGCGCACGGAGGCGCGAACGCCGGAACCCCCTCAGTGACCGGACTCACCATCAGAGGGGGGGGAGCCTGCGCGGACATTCTGGCAGGGGCTAGCAGAGGAGGCGCGGGAGGCTGCTATAATAACGGACCCTGAAGCGGTTGATAAAAACGCACCCCCGCCATATGCATTTTAAAATGGCGCCAGAGCGCGTGACCAGGGCTGGAATGAAGACATGGGGGGCAGAAATGCAGAAGGCTCACCGAACAGCGCAAGCGTGGGCGAGCGGGGAGGAGGGGCAGCCCCCGAGAAGGAGCGTAAGACCAATTCACATTAGGTCCTCATAGGGCTAGAACCTTCCCCAGCAGGAGGCGGGGGGAGCCCAGGGGGAGGGAACGGCCCGACCCCCACAAGAAGGGGCGGGGTCAGAGCCCAAGAAAACGTCCGGCCAGTCGACTTCCAGCTCGGACTCCGTCTCGAGCTGGGACAGGCTTGGAAGGTGGTCAGAGGATTCTGACACGGATTCGGGTTTTAACAAAAAGAGAGCAGCGGCATACAAGACCGCTAGCCACAGCGCTCCTGTGTGGGTTAAGGGGATATCAGAGAAAGATCGAACCCCGCTTACAGAGTGGCGGAAAATAAAAATGGCTTGGGCGGAGTGGGCTCTGCCTGCCACACTGGTTTTCCCTGTCCGTGTGGTGGGGGGCAGGCAGAAATCAAAGAACCTACTCCCCAGTAAACCCAAAATATGTACAGGCAATTGTTAAAGCGGTTTCAGACAGGGGGATTAATTCTGCCATGGTTTCCACACTCATTGACAGCGTTTTTGGAGGCGATGATATGCTTCCCTCTGATATCAAACAGACTTGTAGGCTGATATTCGATGGGGCAGGGATGATCGTTTTTAAACAGAAATGGGAGGACAATTGTGTGAAGCAGCTAGCCTTAGTAACCGGGGCAGACCATCCACTGCACAGCTCCAGCATACAGAGGCTAATGGGCACAGACCCCACTATGATCACCCCCCAGGCGCAGGCTGAGGGCCTGCGGGCCCATGAGGTTATGACATCAACCCGTGCTGCCCGAGAAGCCATCCGTGTTGCTTCCAAAGTAATAGCCAGACCATCGTCATGGTCAACTATAAAGCAGAATGAGAGCTTCACTCAGTTTGTGGACCGCCTTCAGGCAGCATTAGATTCCTCTGCATTACCCTCAAAGGCGAAGGGTCCTGTTCTAGCAGACTGCCTATGCCAGCAATGCAACTCAGCCACCAAAGACATCTTTAGATCACTGTCACCAGGGTCCAATGTTGCTGCCATGATCAGACACATTGCAAAGGAAGAACACCTAGCTCCCATTCAAGCAGCAGTTCACACTGCAATAACCAGTGTGATGCCATGCTTTAAGTGTGGCCAGGCAGGCCACGTGGCAGTAAACTGCCCCCAGTCAGGATGCCCACCAGCAGCTGCTCCACCACACCAGGGGAAACTTAGGGGACCATGCTGGGCATGTGGAAGGAAGGGGCATTTAGCTAAGGAATGCAGATCCAGGCCTCAGGGAAACGGGAGAGGGAGGGGGCAGCCAGGCCGTACCCAGCCTCCTCCCACCTGGAACATTAAGCAGCCCAGCTACAGCAACCCCCAATGGGGCACAGGGCTTCCATGCCCACAACCCCCTCAAGGAATGACCAACTTCGTCGCCCAACCAATGGCTCAATCAAAGCCATTTGCACCTCAGGAATACCAAGAGCAGCTCTGTGGGGGCGAGGCCCCTTGGTGGCTTTGGCCATGAAAGCATGGGAACGAGACCCATGGGTGGCCTTTGCCGCAAAGGTGGGCAAGCACCCACTAATCATGTGGGCAGTGTATCGTCTCCACAACAGTTCCAACGACTCGGCCATCTGCCTTCCCTTTTGGGTGGACACAGGATCAGATGTCACTGTCATCCCAGACATACACTGGTCTCTACCATGGAAGCTAGAAGAAGCCCCCATGGTGGGCGGAGTTGGAGGGCTGTCTCGAGCCCACAAAAGCACCCAACCAGTAGCAATAACCCTCTGCACCGAGAGAGGACCAGGAAGAACTATCACCCTCACTACATATGTTATGTCAGATTGTCCACCCTTGTTGAGGAGGGATGCCCTAGCCCTGCTGGACGTTAGGGTGACAAATTTATTCTAAGGGCCACTGTCGCATACCCGCCATTGCCCATCAAGCTGACTTGGAAATCAGTCGATCTGGTGTGGATCGAGCAGTGGCCCTTGTCAATGTCTCGAATGACTGCTCTCCTTGAGCTAGTTAGCCGTGAGTTACACAAGAATCATATAGAACCCTCCACAAGCCCATGGAACACCCCGATCTTTGTAATACCTAAGCGGTCTGGTGAAGGCTTTCGTCTCCTGCACGACCTGCGGGAAATTAACAAGAGAATCCAGCCTATGGGCCCCGTACAATCTTCGCTGCCCATGAACTCGATGATACCGAGAGGACAACCCTGTGCAGTGCTCGACATCAAAGACTGCTTCTTTTCTATTCCCCCGCACAAAGACGACAAGGAGCGTTCGCCTTTTCCATCGCCTTTCCGAACAGCCAACGGCCCAACCTACGCTTTTAGTGGAGAATGTTGCCCCAAAGAATGGTCAACTCTCCCATCATCTGCCAAATCACAGTAGACCGAGTGCTAGCACCAGTCCAGCAGAGCAATCCGACTGTGACCATCATGCAGTACATGGACGACATCCTGATCGCCGCACCATCCACAAGACAAGTAGACCAGCTGGTATCAACCATCTCCGAGACCTTAAAGACAAATGGCTTCGAGGTAGCGACTGTGAAAATAAAAAAGGGACCGTGCGTGACCTTCCTAGGAGTGGGAATCACAAGCTCCTACGTAACTCCTCCCCAGATGAAAATCCGCCGAGACATCAAGACGCTCCACGACATGCAGCAGCTGGTAGAGTCCTTACAGTGGCTCCGCAACATCATCCTGATTCCTCCCGAGGTCATGGACCCTCTAAATGACCTCTTGAAAGGAAAGAACCCATGGGAGCAGAAAACCCTGTCACCGGAAGCGATAAGCTCGCTCGACTTCATCAAACACCAGATGTCAGAGAGCATGCTCACCAGATGGTATTCAAGTGCACCAGTCGATCTGTATGCCCACTTTACAAAAAAGGGGGAGTGGGAGCCTTAGCCCAAGGACCCCCCAACAAAGCCCAACCAATACTATGGGTGGTCTTGGGGAAACCGTCATGTGCCTTTTCCCCGGGAGTCGAGTGCCTCAGCAGCCTCATCATGAAAGGCAGGAAACTCGCCCTAAGACATCTGGGCATCGAACCTTCCAAGATATACTTGCCCTTCCACAAACAGCTCTCCGCGCAGTCAACAACAATATCGGAATATCTAGCCATGGCCCTTGCAGGCTTTGGAGGAGAGATTCGCTACGCGGCAAAACCCCCTTGGACTCGGCTGCTCATGGTCATTGACATCGACCTCCCACCAAAGGTAATCGACCGACCGCGGGCAAGACCAACCATCTTCACGGATGCATCATCGCAGACCTCCACAGCAGTGGCAGTATGGCAGTCAGGAGAACAGTGGCAATGTGTCAAGACAACCGACCCCACGCTTTCAGCCCAACAGCTTGAAGCAGCAGCCATAGTGCTAGCGTGCGGACTGTTCCCAGAAGAACACCTTAACATTGTGACTGATTCCATATTTGTAGCCAAGCTCTGCCTAGCCATGTCCGGACCAGGTGTGTCACTGTCCACAGTGGCAAGGATGCTGGAGAAAGCACTCTATTCAAGGAAAGGCACCATATCAGTCATGCACGTCAACAGCCATGACCCGATCAAAGGATTCTACCAAATTGGCAACGACAAGGCTGATACTGCCGCAAAAGGCGTATGGACACTAAAAGAAGCTCGTCAGTTGCACGAATCCCTTCACATCGGAGCTAAAGTGCTTGCGAAAAAGTGCGGGATTTCTACCACTGACACAAAGCACGTCGTCGCCACGTGCCCCCACTGCCAGAAGTTGCCGCTGTGGTCAAGTGGCGTCAACCCCAGAGGCCTCAAAGCCTCAGAAATATGGCAAACAGACTTTACACAATGCCAGCTGTTGAGACCCTGAGCATGGCTTGCAGTTACTGTAGATACGTACAGCGGCATGATTGTAGCCACACGGCATCTCAAGACCGATTCCAAAGCGACCATCCAACATTGGCTAACAGCCATGGCATGGCTTGGAGTTCCAAAACAAATCAAAACAGACAACAGCTCAAACTTCATCTCAAAGACGGTCCAAGCATTCATCTCGAAATGGAAAATTGCCTTGGTACATGGCATCCCATACAACAGCACCGGACAAGCCATCGTCGAAAGAGCAAACCAGACTCTGAAAACTAAGCTGGAAGTACTAGCAAACACAGAAGGCTTCACCAATACCATCTCCCCGAGTGACCAGGCATGCATAAAGCAACTGCGCTACTAGCGTTAAATCAATTCCGTAGGGTGGATGAAACAAACAGTCCTGCCCAGAGACATTGGGCCACTCGAGCACTAGAGAAAGGCCCACGGGTTGTGATCAAAAATGAACTAGGGGAGTGGGAACAAGGTTGGAGACTAGTGCTCACGGGGCGGGGATATGCGGCCGTTAAAAAAGATGGGGACATTAAATGGTGTCCACTCATATCTATTAAACCAGACCTTCAGAGTGAAACTCATGAGAATTGTGAGATGTTGTTTGCAGGACTGGCTCATTGGACGCCCCCGCAACCCATATGCCCCACTACCGGGAAAGAGAGAAAGACCACCGAGCAACCTGACATTGCCTGAGAAGCTCGCACCATCAAAATCAAACCAGCAACGGTATCTCTGTGTGATCTTGTTTCTAGGGTTAGCAGGCGGAGGACAGGCAGACACAAAACATTACCCTCACCAGCCATTCAGGTGGGTTCTACGCCATCTCTCAGGTGAGGGGGTCATCAAAGAAATTGTTACAGCAGACACCCCATCTTTCGAGTTCAGGCTAAAAGACATTTTTCCCTCACATACAGGGCACCCCAAATTTCAGGAAAAGACATTGTTTCAGACCTACTGGTGCACTGCTTCCAACTCAGGAAAAAGTTACTGTAATTACACAGGGTATGGATATTGTGGATATTGGGGGTGCGAAACTATTGTGACAAGCAATAGATGGAAACCACAACAGCCTGATAAGTTCCTGCAAATTAAGTGTACTCCCCATGGCTGTCTCCAACTAAATTTGATATGAAGGGGTATGTGCTTTCACCACAAGGCTGGAAACAGTTCGCCCAGATGCGGCGAGAGAGATAAACAAACGCTGTCCACACTTTGTCCGTGGCCCAGCCATCATGGGTCAGCTGCAGGATTGTCATTATATAGCCTGTGCAGGTGTCCTGTATGGGAATTGGAAACCACTGAATACTCCCACTTCCCAGCAGCCTCCCATGTGAACTTCAGCCAGAGCTGTGATGGCACCTGCAGGGATATTGATAAACAAAACTCTGAGACACAGGGGATCAGAGCTCTGAAAATATGATGAAGCTCATCTACACGAGCAACTTGTTTGGAGTACTATTGTGGAATAAATGATAGAAGCTTCAGAAGTAAAGAGAACTAAACTAGAGGAAGGGATTCTTAACAGGATTACAAAAACATTACTCATTGAAGAGTCTTTCCTCTCACAGACTACAGCAGGAGCAGTATCAGTAGTACAGAGAACTTTCATTCACAGTGAGTTTTGTGGTCAATTTGTGTTGTCATCTTATTGTAAATCTCCCATACCTTCTTGGTGATGTCTCATGGGCAGCTCCTCACAACACTAACTCCTCCTTCTTCACAGCACAGCCAACAAACTCCAGCTCTCTCCTCACCCAGCTAACTCACTCTTTTGTAGCACTCATCATTATTGGACACAGCTGTGGCCTATTAAGGGCAGGCCTGTTCCTAATCTTTCGTGATTAGTACAGCTGCAACTCCTCAGGTGTGAGACTGCCTTCTGCACTATTCTCTTACATTCTATCCCTCCACAACTTTGTTCTTTGTGGAATCACTTGGCTGCTTGCTGTCATTAAATGCTTTGCCATTTTTAGAGGTTTTAGTTTTACAATCCTGAGAAATCTTCAGCTTTCTGGAACCCAAACCCTTGAAGACAGTCCATCAGTATTAATTAGGGACCTGATAAATGGCTCAGTGGGCAAAATTGTCTTTAACCTCACTCCAGCTGGGCAATCCATAGGATGACTTAATTTTAAATCATTACAGCACCAAACCCTGGTTTAGAGGAGCAGTTACTCTTTTGGATCCACTTTCTCATCTAGCTCTCTTCAGCAATCAGATGACCAATGCCTCAGGCTGTTACCAGAATTAATTTGCTATTGAGTAGTAAAAGTTGTTAATGGATGTTAGAAATTCCTCTTTTGACTCTGTCTGTATTCAGATGGACTCTGATTCTTAAAATAATCACTGGGGAAATCTGTTTTCCTCCTCCCTTCCTCTGAAATGTGACATGTTCTCTTAGGCATCACTGTAGGAAATACTTGACTCAACATGCCAGGGAGCCTAATTTAGTCAGAGATAAAACAGGATTGGCCCCTAATAGTGCCAAGAAAAAAGCAAAGTCACACTGAATATTTGTATATCTTTGTCAGAAGTACAGCTCTTGACCTGTGAGTGAGAACTGCTGTCACTGAGAAAAGTTGGGCAGAAATTCTGAGCTGCTTTTGAATTCTTTTCACTTTTATCCCCTTAGCAGAGGTAACTTTGTTGAAGTTGCACTGTGTAATGCATTCTGCTTTAGATCCTGCCAAGGACTGAGGAACTTATTTCATTCCATAAATCAATAAATGTCTCTTACAGTCAGTTCATGCTGAGTAGTATACATGGCTTGAAACTATCTATATCAACAAGACAATGCACTATCACCCAGGAAAATCTTATTTATTTCTTCCAAATATGACCATTAATTCTTAAATCAAAATAGGTCAGACATTTGATATTCAAGTTTTTAAATGCAAGTGATTAAATAAAATGGTGGAGGTTATTATTTCTTGACCATATCAACTATTAACTAACCTTCTTTTCATGTGTGAAGATTAAAAAAATATTAGAGTTAAGAAAGGGGCAAACAACAGAAGTACCAAAACACCAATCCTCTGGTGTATACTGTATTTCTTTTATTGCTGTACTTTCAGTCTGTTTTGAACAGGAACCAAAACATTTACCAGGTAAACTTTACAAAGAACTTCCTTTTTCTACTCTAACAAAGGCTAAATCAGTGTGATATAGGTATGAGATCTAATAGAACATCAACCATGCAAGAATATGTTCCTGACCATCTGCTTTCAGCTTGTGTTAGTTTTTGGGAACAATTTATGTTGTTCTGTGGTTCCTTCTTTTTCTATTCATTTAAAGCTGTTTAACAAGTAAGATTTGTTGGTTTAGTTTGTCATAGCATCATTTGTCAACCTTGAGTCTTCCAAGAACAAAACTCCTTGTGCTCTTGCTTTGTCTTGTAAAAGCCAGAGCAGCACTTTCCTTCTGGCTTGGTCTCTTTGCACTGTTTTAAGCTTCATTTAACATGAGGGAAAGGATAAGGTCAGAGCAGCTGCATTGTGTAAGTTAAATGAGGTTACCAAGCCTACACAGTTTATTTACAACAAAATGAATCACACTCTGTATTTACCATGAGGATGCTAAAAAAGAAAATCAGCCAGATCCTGAAAACAAACAGTTAAAAATGAGAACAAGTCCATTTGTTTTTTTCTCTGATGAAAACAAAATGTAGCTCTGGAATTGCCTGGACAGGAGGTGCCAAAGCTCTAAATGGCTTAAGATGAGTTTTTAATCCAGACACATTCATCCCCTCATGTTTTGCGCCCTCTATCAGGATAAAGGAATGCTGACTCTCTCCCAGCAATCCTGACAGGCAAAAGAGCAGGAATGCTTAAGCTTTTAATATGCTCTTACATATAGAATTGAAAGGAATTCATTTGGAGGATAATTTACACAATGTTGTGTATCCTGAGTTTCTGTGTTTGCAGTTTTCAGATTTGGATTATTGTTCCCTGTCAATTATCCCAAATCAACTAAAAATCAGTTCAATAATGCATAATTTCTTAATTTTAATATTTTGCTTTTTTTCTTTTCTTATGATCTGGAATGTTGTGAGATTTTTCCCTTCACACAGAACCAGTTTTGACTCCTAAGGATCATTCCAAGACATGGCTTTGTTGTGAATAGAGGGTCCATAAGGATGAATTATAACTACAGATAAAACAGTGTTCCACCTGGCTTTTTAGGGCATAAGTTCCTTCTCATTTTCATGATTAGATGAATTTTCTACAGATTATCTTTTTATTTCAATGAAACTGTGCTATCTTTTAAATCTTCCATCACTTGACTAGTAGGAGTGTTAATTACATTTTAAGGATTTTTCTCCCTGTGAACAGGTTACTGGAGAAAACAGCTGGATCATGTTTGTGCTCATGTAAGAAGCTATGCCCAGAACAACCCTGAATTCAGAAAACTGATTGGAGAACCTCAAATGGGAAAGGTAGGAAGGAGCTTGAGAGTAATATCTTCCTATGGAGGGTCATGGAAAGATTATTGTGGCTGCTACATAAACATTGGAAAAGTAAATGTCTCCCTTTACTTTAGATGTTGACCTGTGTGTCATGTCTTGTTTGGCTGTTCCATGTTTTGGTCAGTCTTCTGAAGACTTTTTTCTGCTTTTTTTTCCAATAGCAATTACCATTCTCTCACCTAAGAGCTGTAAGGGGAGTGAGAAATCCTTTGCTCAGCTGCTTTTATATATTAAGAAGGTGGGAACCTTCTAGGACTCCTTCCTAAGGAGTAGATACTCCAGTAGATACTTGCTATCTAATTTCTATATTCACTGAGACCTATTGTGCACCAGGATTGTTCAGAAGCTGCTGTGCAACTGTAAGAGACTATCTGCTTAATAGAGTTGAGATACAGTCCATTGCAACTTGTTTCCTCTGCTAGAGGTTTCAAAAGGATAGGCCTGAAGAATATAAAATAGTCTGGGGAAGGCTATTCCTGCTGCTTCTTGGCCTTGTGTCAGTTTATTGTCTTAAAAGCAATGCCCCCAGCAGTAACAAATGGTTCAAAGCAGATGCCAACTATCTGGGTTTAATGCTGTTTTTTCAGTTTTTCATGTGGATTAGAAATATAATCAACCTTACCTCAAAATTCTCAACCAGCTGCAATATAATCTTCATTCCACCTCTTTACAATCCCTTGGGCACTCATTTTTGTATTACTTCCATAGATTTGTTGCCAGCAGTAGTGTCTCAAGGATTGATACACAAAGGTACCAAAGTTTTAGTACAGACTGGTGTCACTAAAGCAGCCACCAGTTCTCCTGGATCTGGGAGTCCCAAGAACAACACAGCCTTTTATGCAGCTACGAAACCTCATTGGAGAATAACTGAACTTCCATGAAATGCAGCCTTATTACAGTTTTGGATTCATTTGGTGTTTCAGTTGTTATGAAATTTCCAGTTTCTCAAAACACACCTGCCCCTTTCACATTCACATGGAAAGTGTTGGTACAATATCACAAGGAGGCAAAGGCCACATGTGTGATTTTGTGCACTGGCTGCACAAGAAACACCATCAGCAAGAATTATTCTTTAAAGTACTTCTGTGAGGGTTTTTTGCTAAGATCTACTAATGGCTGCTCTTTCCTTTTAGATCAACTATGCCACTATCTCTGAAGATGACTGTGAAGTCACTATTACATTGAATTTTGCTGCTGTTAACAAGGTCAGTTCATGAAATGGGACCTGTTGAGAGGCAGCTGGTCTAAAGCTGTCAGTAGAGCAGTGTAATGCTGATAGATTTTAAATTCAGGCCTAAACAAGAAATGCTTTTGTTCAGAGGGTGTTAACTTACCTCTTCAGAGAAAATAATCTTTTTGTTTCGCTGTTGGAGCTGGATGAACAGGTATCTTTATCTGATTAAGCCAGACTTCATGGTTATGTTGCTATCATCTCACATTTTATTAGTTTGCTATTAGTATTAACTTACTTCTTTCAACTGATGTTTGATTATTCTAGCACCCCTTAGCTTTTGATCTCAGAACCTGCTTTCCTTAAGCCTGCAAAGTGCGCTCTTAAAAACTGGCAACTATGAAGCTGCAGCAGTCTAGGCCAGATTCTTTATCCTACAGCGCTGGATCTTAGCTTTATCTTCAAACTCGGTCATCTTCTGAGAGACCTCTTTTTTCTGCAAAGAGTAAAAATAATATGATGCTATTGTCTACCACTTAGTGGAGCATCATTCAGCTTCGAGGAGAAAGCAGGATACATCCTGCATAAAGCATGGCTGAGAACAGGAGAGAGCACACCGGCTGATCCAGCCCGAGCCTGGGTACAACAAAGCACTTTACACAAAGCCTTGTGGTAAGGAACGAGCCCGGCTGAACAATTCAAAGCCCAGATGCCGTGTACGTACAAGTGCATTTCTCGTTCGCGTTTTTTCCAGCTCCAGGAACTCCAGCGCCGTCAGGTTAGAAGGTTCTTTCTGAAGAGAAAGAAAACCACAGGCCGCAGAGTATTTTTTGTGCTCCTCCCTGAAAAGAGGCGAAAAGAAAGAGAAAATAAAAGACGAGGCAGCAGCTCCCAAGGAGCCACACGCAGCCGCTCTCGGTCGCCGCCAGCGGCTGCCCCGAGCGGGGGCCGAGGGATCTCCCCGGTACTCACAGCGGGTCATCGTCGGGCTCCCAGCCCTCGAGCTCCACGAAGCACTGCGCCACGTCGGGGCTATTCTCGCTGGGCGTGTGCACGAAGCCCGCCGCAGCCATCTGCGGGCACACGGGAGGCGGTCAGCGCCCGGCCCCGCTCCGCTCCGCTCCCCTCCCCTCCCGCCGCCCCGGCCCCGCGCTCGCCCGCTCGGGCGTGCAGGCGCAGCCCTCGGTGAGGGGCCAGTTGTGGAAGGTGGCGGCGCGGACGGAGTGGAAGCAGAGCCGCCACCCCTCGGGCAGCAGCTCCGGGCCCGCCATGACCCCGCTCAAACGGCTCCGCCCGGCAGCCAGGATAACGGAAACCTTTTCCTTGTGGCAGCGAATCAGAGCTCAGGGAAACACCTGGGCTTTGCTGCCCCCTTAGGAAAGGCTCCGCCTTTATTTCCGGGAAAGCCGTGCTTTGGTAAGGGGTGCTTGGCTGCTCGGGCAGCGCGGTGTTGGCTCCTCAAGCGCAGCTCGGGTGACCGGACTGATCGCAGCCTCTGAGCCAGACTCCCGAGGCACCAGAGAGAAGCAGAGGGCTGGGAACACCGTTCGTCCGCTTGTTTCACTACATACCTTAGAACCTCACCCCTTACAAAGCCACGGCTCCCGCCCCGAGGATCACCTCACTGCCTTTGAGGAACTGGGGTTAAACGAGGGACCTGCATAAAACAAGCTGGCTGCAACTCAGCAGGTGTCACAGGGCTGTTATAACAGCGTTGTCACTTGGCAGTCCCTGAGACACAAAGCCACAGAGCAAGATGGTCCTCAAGATCTTCATGGTCGTCTTTGAGAACACAATGCAGAACCATGATCTTCTTCAGACTACTTTGTATTTCTTAATTCTGTCTGGAAAGGAGGAGCTTGCTAAGGCCTGCCAGTGTGTGCCTTCTCTGGGGGTGCCCGTAGGGAAATGGGTTTCTTGCCTTGGTCAGCTGCCCACACGCATCCTCTCAGGGCCATACTGGAGTTTGCTAGACTCCAATGAAATAAGATGATGGAGAGACACCTTAACAAACAGTATGACTACAGACAAGCTTTTCCAAGGGAAAGGGCTTTAATTCCATTCATAAAGACATATATTTCTTTTCTTTCAAAGTCCAGCTAACTCATAACATTAAGAACATTGAAAATTTTCACAGTCATGAAACAGACAGAAATGTGCATGGATGTTTGGGCGCACAAACCTTGGCTGGGCAGGTTTTCCTTTCCACTGCCACTGGGTTTTGTACTGGTGATGATGGACACTGGCTACATTAAAACATACTTTGTGTCCCTTTCTCTTCTGTTACTAAAATGAAGACTTTGTGTCCCTTTTCTCTTCTCTTACAAAATGACGACTCCACTTAGGCAATTACTGCTATAGTCAGGTGGCGAGCAGGTACGCAGAACATTGAGGACAGAGAAGTCACATTTGGTGTGTACCTCTCTGTGGGCTGGATGTAAAAGGACCATACCAATGGACGTGAGCTGTAGTTAAAATGCCCAGCCTGGCCTTTGGTCTGTGCAGCTTTCTGTTCATCTGCACTGAACATCAGGCAGAGAGAGAATCTGCTACATCATGGAAAAAGGCAAGAGCCACTACCAGAGAAAGTGTTTGGGGTTGTATTTTTTAATTCTTGGCTATTTCTATTTATTCTTTGCTATGTGAGCCTAGGTGCTTCCAGGAACTAGATCTGGGCCACCTCTGCCCTCTCCTCCTCCCTCCAAGCTGCAAGCAGACTGCTTCGACAAATCAGCATTTCAAACATCTCCACTGACTTCTGCTCTAGGTTTCTGCCAGCAGGAGGAGGTGGGTGCTGGAGCCTGTGAGGCTGCTCTGAGGCTAGAGGTGTGCCCAAGGGCTGATCTGCAGCCCAACAACCACAGAGAGGTGGAAGGATTCCAAAGAGCTGATCTGGCAGCTGTGGTGCCCTGCCTTGCCTAGACACAAACCCACCTGACACTGTTCCTGAACAAAAAACACTGCACGCTACAAGAACCACACTGAGCACGGGGCAAGGAGGGCAAGGGAAGGGGCAAAACAAAGGTGTCTCCTCTGAGCCTTGCACTTGGGATAACAGGAATCCACAAACTCTTCAGTATTTCTGAAACATGGTTCCAGGATTATGGTTCTGGTATGGGCAGAACTTTCCTAAGGTTAACATCCAGCTAGAGGCACCAATACCTTATTTCCCTTCACAGACTCAAGACAGTTCCTAACAATGCAATCAAACCACAGAAACACTGAATGGCTTAAGTTTAGGTGTTCATTTTTGCTAATAAACAAAAACGGAGACAAAAGATCTGCAACATTTTTTGGACAGGTTTCAAAACTTGAAATCCATGGGGCCCCTCTGAAGTGAGAAACACTTTTTTGTTTGGTGTTTTTGTTTGCTAATGAGGCTCTCCAAAGTAACGGTGGCAGGAAAATTCCCCAATAAGGAATTTCAATTTTCCAGTGGTTTCAGTGTACCCTAGTTGGCATTTCCAGGTCTCTCCCCTTGGAGCACAGGAATCAATCCTTTTGGATTGCATTTTTCCACACATTGCTGACATCCAAAGTCCTAGGGATAAACACACCAGCGTATTGCAGCTCTCCTGTGGCAGCCAACATCCTCCACCAAAAGCTGGTGGAGGTTTTTTGGATGGATTGGGCTTTTCCCCAGAGCTCCCCCGAGTTCAGCGCCGCAGCCTGAGGAAGAAGGCGTGCTTGCACTTCTTGCTGTCCAAGGGTAATACTTGTCATGAAAATCCAAAATGTACTTCTCTGTCTTAAATCCAAACTTCTGGTAGAGCAGCATAGCAGGGTTGCTTGCAGAGAAGTGAAGGGTGACATCCTTGCCCATGCAGGTCTGCCAAGGGAGGGGGAGAAGAACAAAAAGGAGATATCACTGCAAGGGAATGAGACAGCCTCTGGGGGAATGTGGAGGTGAGCACACTCATCAGCTCAGGGATCCAAGGTACTGAGGAAATGTGAGAAAAGTCAAAAACCCGCCACACTCATCAATTCATAATTAAAAAATCTCAAAATTAGACAAATCTTAAATTAACAAAACAAAACCACTACAATGTCATAATAAAACTTCTGCCAAAATTTCTCTGATTTTCTGAAGTACCCAGTAAAGGCTGTTTGGTTGTTTTGAGCTCCTGAGAATCTCTTGTTGGTATTTCTCCAGTGAGTTCAACTCAGAGTACGCAAACAATTGTAATTCCTTTTAAATGTCTCCTCGAGAGAGTTTTTTAGTGGATGGGGGTCAGTGCTTGGGTGTCCTGCTTGGCACAGCCCAGGCAGGGCTTTCCCAGCCACATTCCACACTCCATTTCCCAGCTGGAGCCGCTGGTGCCTCTGAGTAGTGCTGCCCCAGCCCCAGGGACGCTCTCCTTGTCTGCCCATACCCCACGGTCTCTGGGCAGGGATGGCCTCAGTGGGGGCTGCTGACATTCTCAGCAACTTGGAGGCTGCTGCTGAATTTTCCTGCTCCAGAGGCTTGTTCAGCCTTCAGCTCTTCAGTGAAGGAATTCAGCGTCCAAGGCTCATTGACATTCAGAACACCGTAACAAGCCAAGCCGCTGGGAATAATTTGATTTGATTTCCAAATCTTTAGTGGTTAAGTAGATCTCAGTAGTGTATTCAAAGTGAATGCAAGATATTTAAAAAGACAGTGAGAATAGATTTTTTTAGGTCTTGTTTAATTTTGTTTCCCTGTTCATAAATTGATATGTGCAGTCTCCAACTGACACTGAATCCAAGTACCTCCACATGCAGTTTGAGTACATATGAAAATCAAGACCCTTCATGGCTGACAATCAATCAGACTCTGTCCCTGCTCCCACCCCACCATTTCCCCCATCCAAGCCCTGGCACTCAGAGCAGCCTTGTGCAAATCTGAGCTCCCTCCAGCCCAGGCTGCACCTGCAGCTTTCAGCTCCTTGGCTCCAACTCCCACCTGCTTTCTTTGGAGAAGGAGCTGTCCGAGACACAGAGGGATGTTCATTTCTTGTCAGCTAACAAAGCCAAGGGGAGGCACAGCTCCATCAAATGCAAAAGTCATTCTTCTCCTGGGCACTGCCCTGCACTTGATTCCCCACAGCCTGTCCTGTTTTCCTTCATCCCTGCATTGCCAGGGACTTTCTGGGACAAGGGAGCTCTGCTCTGGGGATGGAGGGAGATGCAGGTGCCATCACTGGGGTGGGAGCCACCACTCATCAGGTTTGTGTCCTTTGGGAGTCAGGAACTGGTGAGACCCAGAGACACACAAAGTTTCTCTTCATGGCCAACAGACTATAGCTGAACAGGATACAATTTAATAACAATCACAGCTATTCCCTGAGCAATGTGCAACATCCCAGAGTGTCTGAGTCGACCATGCACAAGTGATTTCCATACTAAAATTACTTTCAGACAAACATGGTTCTATGATAGATACAAACACAATTAGTTATTCTATCAGGATTCTCATCCTGCAGTGGGGGCAAAACAGCTCGAACAATTCTTGATTTGCAAAGCTGTCAGTGGTGGATGGAGAAGGTACGTCAGGCTGCATTTGGTGCTGAGGAA
The DNA here is from genome assembly GCF_028018845.1 of Melospiza georgiana. NCBI lineage: Eukaryota > Metazoa > Chordata > Aves > Passeriformes > Passerellidae > Melospiza > Melospiza georgiana. Next base: position 13,306,017 of record NC_080465.1, read on the forward strand.
ATGCTGAAACCAGCCTGACTCATTTCAGCTCCTCATGCCCTGGCTGATCTCCCCTCTTTCCCCTTCTACCCATTTGATTTTGTCTCCCACCAGCCCCCTGTGAAGAGCCTGGCTCTGTGTTCTCCATCCCCTCCTGGCTGGCACTGCCAGGCTGGCATGAGGAGCCCCTCAGCCTTCCCTGCTCCGGGCTGGACCAGCCCAGCTCCCTCAGCCTCTGCTCACAGCCCATGTGCTCCAGCCCCACCTTGGAGGCCCTTCCCAGACCCTGCTCCAGCTGCCAGACATCTTTCCTGCCCGGGGGAACCCAAACCAGGCCACAGTGACCAGGTGTCATGATGCATTCTTATGAATGGGTTTCATGATGGTTCCTGATCTCAGAGTGCAAAAAGAACCGACATGGTACAAGGGGGTTTGCAGTGATAATCAAAACAAATGCACCTCTATTGAAATAACCCCAGCAAAAATGTGTTGGGGAGGAACTGGGGAAAAAAAGGAAAAAATAAGGGAAAAGAGGGAGGAAAAAGAATGGGTGTATAGCTACCAAACTTAGAATATCGAAGTCCCTCGATGTCCAGCCAATGGAGTTCACGTCCGGGTAGATCTCAGAGGTGCAGTCCATTTGGACTCTAGTTACACTCTTTTTTGATGGGGGAAGGGGAATAGAACTTTAAACCGAATCAAAGGTAGTCTATTGTATCTTTGGGGGAAAGAATGGTATTTAGAGAAAGGTACACAGTCCATGTTCTCAGCAGAGGGCAAGAGCCATTGTCTTTGTGGTCCAATACTCAGACCTGCAACATCCATCTTGCTTTGGTTAGCTTGCCTCTCCCACACACCTCCCCTGGGTTGGGGGTTTCAGTCCCAGTCCTTGGAAAGTGTGAGAAGGGGCCTTCTCACATAGGCATTTCATGTCTCGGTTTTTCTCTGGTGAAGAGGCTTCTTACATCTCAGTTTGTCTGTCACAGTGATTGCAAACGAGCAAGAGGAGTCTTTTTTGGAGGACCACCCAAAACTCAGGAGAAGTCTGGCCAGGCTGAGAGGTGGGGGAAAAATCCCAGAGCTATTGTTGCAAAAAGGGCAGAATGTCTTTCTCTTCTTTTCATTGAGCTCAGTGTAGCATACAGTAAACACACCTGTGAAACAATAGCTTAGCATTGCTCTCAGGTCTCGGGGCTCTTAGCATGTGACTTTCTCCCACAGGGACAGAGATTTAAGACAGGGGAGTCTTTTCTTCAGTGGTCCCCAGTGGTGATCGTGAGGCAGATGAGGTAAATTTTGGACAGTCTCACACCCAATTGCACCAGTTGTGTCCTTAGTCCCTTCAGGATGGTTCCAGTACCTTCCAGTTGATCCCAGTTGCTCCCAATGTGCCACATTTTCTTCTCAACACGGGCCCAGTAGCTTCCAGTACCCCCTAGACAGGATCCATTCTCACCTGCTGTAATCCCAGTGGCTCCCAGGATGATCCCAGTCCACACCAGTATGGTTACAACCACCCCCAGTATGGCCCCAGTCACTCCCAGATCCTCCCAGTATGATTCCAGTCATGCCCAGAGTGACTCCCTGTCACTCCCAGTGTGGGCCCAGTTGCTCCCAGTAACCTCCAGCATCGTTCCAGTCAAAGCCAGCACCTTTCCAGTAACTCCCAGTCTGGTTCCAGTAGGATCCCAGTCACTCTCAGATACTCCTAATGCTTTTCAAGTCACTGCCAGTATGATGGCTGTCAGTTCCAGTATGACCCCAGCATGGGCACAGCTGCTCCCATCATCATCTAGGGGGGTTCCAGTTGCTCTCATTTACCCCCACTGTGGTTTCAATCACTCCCAGCATATTCCAGTTACTCCCAGCATGTTCCCAGTTAGTCCCAGTTGTCCTCAGTTGCTTCCAGCCTGATCCCAGTTGCTCACAGCCACTCCCAGTCACCCTCAGTGCAGTCCCAGTTGCTCCAAGTATGACCTAGTATGATCCCAGTTGCCCCCAGCATGGTTCCAGTTGCTCCCTGTTCCTCCCAGTGTGATCCCAGTTGAACCCTGTTGTCCCTTCTGTAGTCCCAGTCACTCCCCATGTGATCCCAGTCCCTGCCAGCATGATGCCCAGTTGCCTCTAGTGTAGACCCAGTCACTCCTACTCATTCCCAGTTGCCTCTACCATGGTCCCAGTTCTCCCCAGCACAGTCCCTCTTGTTCCCAGTCATTCCCAGTATGATTACAGACACTCCCAGTACATCCCAGTTTCCCTCAGCATGTCCATGGTTCTTCCCAGACACTCACAGTGATCCCAGGAATGTGCTAGTTATCCCAGTATGTTCTCAGTCATGCCCAGTATATCCCAGTTGCCCCCATCATTCATCCAGTCATTGCCAGTTCCATCAGTTTGCTTGCAGCATGATCCCAGTTTCTCTCAGTTGCTCCCAGTAGCCCAAAGTGTGATCCCAGCTGCTCCCTTTCAACACCAATAGGAGCCTAGGAAGCTCCAGTATGATCTTTGTTACATGCCAGCACTGCCAGTATGGTCCCAGTTGCCTCCAGCTAGAGCAACCCAGTCAGTCCCAGTATGATGCCATTTGCTCCCAGTTGCTCCCAGTCCCCCCCAGTATGGGGGATGATGTGCAGGGTGTGTTCCCAGTCACTCTCAGACAATCCCAGTGTTAGTCCAGTCCCTCCCAGTATGATCCAGAGATGATCCCAGTGTGCTCCCAGTCACCGCCAGTATGAACCAGTTGTGCCCCACATGGTTCCAGGTGTTCCCTTTCACCCTCACTTTTGTTCCGGTCACTCCCAGTCTCTCCCAGTGTACTCCAGTTCCTCCCAGAACATTCCCAGTTCCTTCCAACAGGATCCCATTTGCCCACAACCACTCCCAGTTAGCCTCAGTGTAGTGGCACTCACTGCCAGTATGATTCCAGTCACCTCCAGCATGACCCCAGTTCATCCCAGTACAAGCCCAGTGGCTTCCAATCATGCCCATCATGCATCCAGTCACTCCCAGTTCCTCCCAGTTGCTCCTTGCATGATCCCAGTTGCTCAGAGCTGCTCCTGGTCACCCTCAGAATGATCCCAGTCACTCCCAGTATATCCCATCTGTCCCCAGTATGGTCTCAATTGCCCCCTGCAGGCTCCTACTCCATCCCAGTGTGATCCCAGTATGATCCCAGTCTCCCTCAGTGTAATCGCAGTCTGCTCCAGCATGGGCCCAGCTGCTCCCAGTATGATCCCTGTAGCATCCCAGTACAATCCCAGTCACTGCAGGTGTTGATCTTTGACGTCCCTGAAGGTCCCTTTTGGTCCTGAAACAGACTTGCAGAATCCTGAAAAAAAGAACTGCTAAAGAAAAATCACTAATAACTATTAAAAAAATCCATTGATAATTATCAAGCAATATTGAGAAAAATTCTGGAATGCCTTGGCCACTGTCCTTAATTGAATCACTTGGGCTGAGTCTGACTCATGGCTTTCCAGTACTTTGAGCTGGTAGCTCTGTCCACCTTTTTTTTTTTTTTTTTTTTTTTTTTTCCCCAGAACGATCAGCAGCAGCAGCAGAGGGTTTTTTAGACCTGCACCACTGGGTGGGACAGAGTCCCTGGCCCCAGTCCAAGTGGGCGGACCAAGGACCCCAGACGTGGCCCACAGAACAGAGCCCCAGGCATGAGTAGGGGGATCAAAGCCCCCAAACCCGACAGTGGACAGGCCAAACAGCCCAGACCTGGCCTGCAGGGAGGGGTCTTTGTTCTCACAGCCCACCCCCACCATGCTGCCAGTGCCTCGGCAGCAGGAGTGACCGAACGATTTTTCCCTCTCCCACCAGAACCACTAGTGCACGCCGGCGGCTGGGAAGAAGAAGCTTTCCCAGGGATCTCCATCCCGGATCTGCAGGTCTTCTTTCCCCAAAAAAAGTGAGCGATGCTCGCTGTCCACCCCCCCCACCCCAACCCCGCGATTCAAATTCCAGCGTTCTTGTTTTCTACTCCTCAACATCACCCCCATCCCCTCCGGGCTTGTGGCCAGAGGCAGCGCCTCTGGGAGCCACATCCCCCACAGTGCTGGGGCACGTGAGGGAAGTCAGGCACCCCAAATCCCAGTGAGAAGCCCCTGACCAAACGTGGATCAGCCTGTGAAAAATGTTGTGTCCCAGAAAAACACTGAGTTTGAAAGTTTTCAGCTGGGAGGCTCTGGCTGTCAGCAAATGAGCCATGCCTCCCCTGAGGGACAGGCCAGAATCCCCTTCTTCTCTCCCAGCTCCCACCACAGGGGTGTTATAAATGAGAAGCTTGACTAGGCCAATATTCAAGCAGCAAAGTCATTAATTAATATGGTAAAGTATGAGCAATACAGTGCTGGGTACAGTGGGGGAAGTTTTCCCTCCAACTGCACATCGATAGTTGAGGCTTACAGGTATTTATAGGGGTACTCATCAGCTTTCTCAGCAGTTTCTCTTCCCAATTTTTATGTTACAAATCCATACCTATTGTGATTTAGTTTTTCTCAGGATGTATCCCAGAAAGGAGTATCCCCAGATGGTGGTGGTTCGGTTTCTGAAAGAAGGAAGAAATCTCCCAGATGGTGTGGTCTAGATTCCAGATGTGGGTCCACCTTTTAATCACAGAGACTATAATCCTCATAACAGTGATGTCCAGCTTCCCTTGGTTGAAACTATTAATCCTTGAGTTGATGTTCATCTTCCTTTCTCAAGCTACTTTTCACTGTTTTGTTAAAGTGTGAGAAAAGCATGTTTCCTTTTTATATATTCTAAAACTATAGTTTCAAAGATCCTTACTACAAACAATATTCTAAAATTATACTTCAAAAGGTTAGTATTGCAAAACTCTTTAAGGCTTAGCTATAAGTAGAAAGTTCCTGTCAAAGAGCAACATCCTTAAAGCTTTAATTCAAATGCTCCTAAATCAACTTAACACTTATAAAGGTTAATTAAGAACATAAGATAGGTTCAAAGGCCTTCTTCCGTGCTTTACTTTCCTCAGTAATTATTAGAATTCATCTTTATAACTGTCCCATGGTCGGTTTCCATACATATCACAATCACAAATACTACATTGCCTGTATGCACCTGACACGAAACACAGCTTTGTATTTCACATGGGGGCACAGGGATGGCTCCTGTGAGAAGCTGCTGGAAGCTTCCACCGTGTCTGGCACAGCCAGTTCCTGGTGGCTTCAAAGATGGACCTGCTGCTGGCAAAGGCTGGGCCAGTTACAAATGGTGGCAATGCCTCTGTGATAACAGATTGAAAAAGAAATCAAAATAGAGATTGTGGCGCAGTTTTAACTGCAGTCAGCGGAGAGCAGAGGGAGAACATGTGAGAAGAACAATTCTGCAGACATCAAGGTCAGTGCAGAAGGAGGGGCAGGAGGTGCTCCAGGCCCTGGAGACCCAGGCACCCTGTAGGAGAGCCATGGAGAGAGGGACCCTGCTCCCAGGCTGGAGCAGCCTGTCCCTGGAGGAATGCACCCCCTGGAAGAGTGACCCATGCTGCAGCAGTTTGGGAAGGACTGTTGTCCCTGGCATGGACTCACACTGCAGCAGTTTGCAGAGGGCTGCTGCCCCTGAAATGGACTCACATGGGAGAAGCTCCTGCAGAACTGTCTCCCTTGGGAAGGACCCACAGTGCAGCAGGGGAACCACTCCTCTCCCTGAGCAGGGGCAGAGGCCATGGGTGATGAACTGACCATAACCCGCATTCCCTGTCTCCCTGCACTGCTGGGGTGGGAGGTAGAGCTGGAAGGTCGGAGCTGAGGATCATATTTTATTTCCCATTTTCCTGCTCTGACTTTGTTAGTAATAAATGAATTTCACATCTATGAGCTAAGCCTGATTTTCCAGGACAGTATTTGATGAGTGATCTCGCCCAGTCCTTATCTCAACTCATGAACCCTTTATTAAATTCTCTTTGTCCAGCTGCAGAGGGGAGGGAGTGAGCAGCCCACATGGATGCCTGGCATTTGGCCTGGGTCAACCCATGACACCTTGGTACCACAGGGTCACAATGGACCCTTGCTTCTATGGTGTCTCATTGGTTCCATCAGGCCTTGCAGGGCCACTTAATTCAACAAGGCCCCAAAGTTTCACAGTGGTCTCCAGGATTCCATGAGGCCCTGCAATGTCAAAATGGACCTTTGGATCCATGGGGGCCCACAGTGTCACAATGGGCTATTTTGGTCCTACAGCTTCACAGTAGCCCCTCGGTTCCATGTGTCCTGCACTGTTCCATGTATCCTTAGTTCCATGGGGTCCTGTAGGGTCACAATGGTCTCCTTGGTTTCATGGTGCCACAGTTGCCATAATTTCCATGGTATCACAATTGCCCTTGGATTCCAAGAGGCCCCAGAGCGTGACAATGGCCCCTTGCTTCCATGACGCCCTGTAGTGTCACAATGGTGTCCATGATTCCATCAGGCCCTGCAGTGTCACCATGGGCGGTTGGTTCAATGACACTCCACAGTGTCACCACAGCCCCTTGGTTCCACAGGCCCCCACTGTGTCACTGTGATCCCTTTGGTTCCAAGGCTCAGAAGTGCCAGAAGGACCCTTTGGTTCCATCAGGCCTTGAAATTTCAAAATGGTCTCCATGGTTTCATGAGTACTCCCTGTGTCACAAGAGACTCTTGGTTCCCTGAAGTTTTTCAGTGTCACAATGGGCCCTTGGTTCCATGAGGTTTGGTAGAGTCCCAATTGACTCCTTGGTTCCATGAAGCCCTGCTGTGTCACAATGCCCATGGTTCCATGAGTGTCCATGGTGTCACCACAGTCTCCTTGCATCTAACCTGATCACTTTTTATGACCAGGTAACCCGGCTAGTGGACGCAGGGAAGGCTGTAGATGTTGTTTTTCTGGATTTCAGCAAGGCCTTCGACACTGTTTCCCATAGCATACTCCTAGACAAACTTGCCGGCCATGGTCTGGATAGGAATACCCTTTGCTGGGTTCAGAATTGGCTGCATGGCCGGGCCCAGAGAGTGGTGGTGAATGGTGTCACATCCAGCTGGCGACCAGTCACCAGTGGTGTCCCTCAGGGGTCTGTGCTGGGGCCAGTTCTGTTCAATATTTTTATTGACAACATGGATGAGGGCTTAGAGTCTTTTATTAGTAAATTTGCTGATGACAGTAAATTGGGAAAGAGTGTAGATCTGCTAGAGGGGTGTAGGACTCTCCAGAGAGATTTGGAACGGTTAGACGCATGGGCAGAATCAAACGGGATGAACTTCAATAAGTCCAAGTGCCGAGTATCGCACTTCAGCCACAATAACCCCCTGCACCGATATAAGCTGGGGACAGAATGGCTGGATAGTGCTCAGGTGGAAAGGGACCTGGGGGTGCTGGTTGACAGTCGATTGAATATGAGCCAGCAGTGTGCCCAGGTAGCCAAGAGGGCCAATGCCATCCTGGCCAGTATCAGAAATGGAGTGGCCAGCAGGAGCAGGGAGGTCATTCTTCCCCTGTACTCGGCACTGGTGAGGCCTCACTTGGAGTATTGCCTCCAGTTCTGGGCCCCTCACTTTAGGAGGGACATCGAGTTACTTGAGCGTGTCCAGAGGAGGGCAACGAGACTAGTAAGGGGCTTGGAACACAAGCCATACGAAGAGCGACTGAGGAAGCTGGGGTTGTTTAGCCTAGAGAAAAGGAGACTAAGGGGCAACCTCATCACTCTCTACAACTTCCTAAAGGGTAGCTGTAGTGAGCTGGGGGTCGGCCTCTTTCTCCGGGCGACAACAGATAGAACAAGAGGACACAGTCTCAAGCTGCGTCAAGCGAGATGTAAGTTAGAATTAAGAAGGAAATATTTCACAGAAAGAGTGGTCAGATACTGGAATCATTTACCCAGTGAGGTGGTGGAGTCATCATCCCTTGAAGAATTCAAAAAAAGACTGGATGTGGCACTTGCTGCCATGATCTAGTTGAACAGTTAGAACATCGGCTGGACTTGATGATCTTATAGGTCTCTTCCAGTCTTGAACTTCTGTGATTCTGTGATTCTGTATCACCATGGTCTCCTTGGTACCATCCAGGCCTTGTAACAAGAGATAGGGAGCCATTTTGTGCCTTAGATGAAAGGCTGCAGAACTCATGCTGGTGAGGCAGTGATAAGAAACAAAAGCCACCTGAATCTGAATGCCAAATATCATCTCAAGTACCTTCAATCCCAGCCTCGACAGAGGTAGAAAATACAAACAGAGATTCCCCAGTAAATCAAAAACAGGGACCATATTTGAAATGCAGGCAAAATGCATTCAAGTGCATTCAAATGCACTCGCTATGATGGGGAGGTGATAATCCCCTATTCCAAGAGTGAATTTAAGAAGGGCTGACTATTGAAGGAACTGCAGAGAACCACAATATAAGAAAAGAAGGTGGCACAGGAAATTCTGGGATAGGGAGAAAGCAAGAGCAGGTGAACCAGTGCAGTCACCACCAAGAAGATCATGTTCACATGCTGTGGGCAGCAACCCCATCAGGCTGTGCCATGATACCCTGGTACAAGGGGAGTCACGATGGTTCATTTCACTGATCTCAGGGTGCAAAGACACACAGCAGGGGACTTTCAGTGTTGACCAAAACAAATGCACCTTTTATTGAGTGCCCACAGCAGATGCAACAGAAGGATTAAAAAGGACATAAGGATAGGGAGACAGAGAAAGGGAGTGGGGGAATAGCTGCCAACAGACAGATTAAATCCTCATGGTCCCGCCAATAGATCTGTCTGGTCATGTCGGGGAGAGTCTCAAAGCTTTGGTTAACTCAGGGCTCTTTTATAATCTACTGCCGGGAGGGGAGCAGGACGGCACATGGAGGGCACAGTGGAGAATAAATCCATTGGGAACAGGTACAGACAGTCCGGTTCTGAACTGCACAAACGGTGCCAGCAGTGAGCGGGGGCTCGTTGTTTCAGGACTGGTTCCTATGGGAAATGTCCCGCTTCCCATGGCAGACGTCCCGCTTCCCATGGCAGACATCCCGCTCCAGTCAGGCCAGCACCCCTGGGTTAGAATTTGAAGGGTCTCAGTCTCAGTCCTTGGGGAGGGCCTTCAATCTCTGTCCTTGATGGCAGCTATGAGGCAGATGAGGGATCTTTGGACCGTCTCTTACAGACTGACATCCCAAAACATAAAAATAATTATGCATTTCCCCTTAAAAATACAATTTCCTGAATGAATAAAATTATAATTATTTTTCTTATTTATAATAGTATTATTCTATATTTGAATTACCAAATTTTAATATTTATATTATAAAGTCCATACCTTTTTAGCAATGTGAGATGCAAAGCTGTGTTTCGTGTGAGGTACAAACAGGCGACTTGTGCATTTGTGAATGCGAAATGTGTGGAGGCCGACAGTGGGAGAGCTGCAAATTCTAATAATAACTGAGGAAAACAAAGCATGGAAAAAGGCGTTTGAACCTATCTTTTGTTTGTAATTAACCTTAGTTGATTTATGAGCATTGGAATTAAGGTGTTAAAGATGTTGATTTTTACTTGCATTTAATCCATAAAAAGCTCTGCAATAATAACCTTTTGAAGTATAATTTTAGAATATTACTTGTATCATTGAAACTATAGCTTTGGAATATATATAAAGGAAATATGCTTATCTCACACCTTATTGAAGCAGAGAAAAACAGCTTGAGAAAGGAAGATGAACATCACCTCAAGAGTTTATGATTTCGACCAAAGGGCAGCTGGACATCACTGTTATGAGATTTATAATCTCTGCGATTAAAAAGTGGACCCACATCTGGAGAGCTGGACTCCACCAGATGGGATTCGCCTTTCTTCTTTCAGAAACTGGACCATCATCATCTGGGATACTCCTTTGAGATACATCCTGAGAAATTAAAATCACAATAGTGTATAGAATTTTGATGTAATAAGTTGGAATAAAAATTGCTGATGAGTAAAAGATTGGAAATAGAAACTGCTGAAAAAACTGATGAGTACCCCTATAAATACCTGTAAGCCTCAATTATCGGTGTGCAGTTGGAGGGAAAAATTTCCCCACTGTACCCACCACTGTATTGCTCATACTTTACCATATTAAATAATAAATTGATTGCTGCTTGAATATTGGCCTAGTCAAGCTTCTTATTCATAACAGTTTTTTAATAAAAACAAAATAAATAGGGCAGGAGATCTTTCTCATTTTTTATGTCTTTATTAAAAGTCAGCTCAGGTGGGGTGATCTGATGGGTCTCACACCGCTGCTGCCCTCAGAAGTGGCACAGAGGAGGAGAAAGAGTGCAGCTTTGTCCACTGGTCTGCAGGCAGAGCTAGGGGTTCCTTCCTCACCAGAGCACTAGGTCATTCCCTGCATTTTGGTTTGACATTCGAGGTCCTCTTTCCAGCCAACATGTTTTTAGGTTAGGATGAGGGGTAAAAAGGGTCTTAGTGGACACTGGATTCTGTTCTTCAAGTCCAAACATCACTTTGATCCCTCAATTCCATGTTGGTTTTTTGTTTTTAGGGGTTTTTGGCTAGGTTTGATATGGGGCTTCCTCATTAGTATGCCAACCCCAATGTCATTTGCATGCCAACATGGTTGTCCTCTCTTCTTCACCGTCCCGGGTGCCATCCTCCAGGAAGCAGCAGGGTGCCACTCGACAAAAAGGGGAATTCCCAAACATCAACAACAGGTACTTAATGAGAAACTATTAACAACAGGTGATTACAACAACAAACAGTTAGAACTTCACCCTGGCAGCAACTGGCCCAACCTGGGAACTCTGCAACCTTTTAATAAAATGGGCAACTTTTTGACTCATAACAGTATGACATCACAGAGAGGGTTTTGTGACATCACTGAGGGAGTTGTGACATCATACAGCTCCTGTGACATCATAGAGTGGGGTGTGTGGCCATAGAGGAGATCCTGCCATCATAGAGGGTGGCTCTGTGGCATGAGAGAATGGGTTGTGACAGCACTGGCTGCCTGTGTAACATCGTAGAGCAGGTTGTGACATCATAGAACAGATTCTGATATCACATTGTGGCTTTCTGACATCACAGAGTCTTTTGTGGCATCACAGTGCAACTGCCTGACATTCCAGGCTGACATCCCAGAGTTGGCTCTGTGACATCACAAGGGTGCTGTGTGACATGCCAGAGTGGGCTGTGACATCACAGGTGGCTGTGTGATATCGCAAAAAAGCTGTGTGACATCACAGGAGCTGTTTGACATCACAGGTGGCTGTGTGATATCACGGGGGCTGTGTGATATCACAGGAGCTGTGTGACATCACAATGGCTGTGTGAGGTCACTTGGGAGGTCACTCTGCCCCGGCCCCCCTCACAGTTCCCCCCAGAGCAGTCCAACCCTACTCGTGCACAGCGGGGTCCCCTGTCCCCCCGGGTCCCCCCGCCTCCGGCCCTGCAGCCTCCCCCAGAGGATGTTCCACGAGATCGACCCCAGAGCCTGACATGGGGATGGGGGTCTGGGGCCCTGAGGGTGGCACAGGGGGACAGGGAACCCCCGGCAGCATCCCCATGTCCCGCAGGGCCAGAGCCTGGGCCAGGGCTCCTTCACCCTGTTACGAATGAGGGCTTGAGAGCGCTGAAAAAATCCCCAGCAAGGGATCAGCAAAAACCACATTTAATACTAAGGGTCAGCACCACAAAATTCCTTGGCAAGAGTCACGTGTAGCCAAATTTAACCGAACTTATAACCTATGACTTTGCAATTTAATAGAGGAATAACACTTTAAAATTTAAAATTAGCTTATAACTTATATTAAATTTAGCCAAAGAAAAACTCTTAGCAGAATTTCACTTCATTTAGACTTCATGATTGAACCTCACTTACAGGCCTGACTGACTGAGCTATCCAAGGCACTCCAACCCCTCAGAGAGCAGCATTTCTGCCACCTTTCCCCAGCACAGGCACTCCTGTGTGCACACAGACACAAAGAGTCAGTGCAAGCACCTGTGAGAAATTCCCCTGAGGGCAGGAAATGCTCCCTGTGGATCCTTTGGCATCTCCCCAGTGGGTGAAGGGTTGAGCCTGGAGTAGTGGGGGGATCGGCCCAGGCTCTGTGGTTGTTGGGGATCCCGGAGTGCAGCAAACGGGAGAGTTCCCAGCTGGGAGAGGCCCCACTCAGAGGGAGTCGCTGGCCCAGGAGAGCTCCAAGAGCTCCTTTTGGAGTGCTGTTTGCAGGGCCCCGTGAGAGGGGCTTCAGTCCCAGCAATGGTTCATCCTGGCTGCACTTGGCACCAACAGCTTTCTTTGGCAGTTTGAGAACAGGGATGTTGTGCCACAGAGGGAACAAAAACAGTTCCCAGGGCTGCTCCTACAGAAGCCAGGAGCTGGTTGGGCAGCAGCAGTGCCTGGAGCAGACAGTGTTTGTGATGAGCTGCAGAGGAGCCGAGCCCAGGGGCTGTTGGCCAAGGCTGAACCCCAAGGAGCATTTCTCGGCTGGCAGGGCGGCCTGAGAAGGGGAGGGGGGAATGCAGCAGCAGAGGGCCAAGGAACCAAGGGACCATGGTGACACTGTGGTATTACAGCAACCTGAGTGAGTCGCTGCTGGTGAGAGAAGGACGAGAATCTTGTTTCTTGATCAGAAGGCTAGATTTATTGATATATGATATATAATACATTATAACTATACTAAATAGAATAAAGAGAGAAGTTGCAGAGCTGCTAGCTAAGAATAGAAAAAAAGAATCTATAACAAAGTTGTGTCCAGGGACTCGGTCCCCAGCTTGTTTCTTAGATTGGCCTTTAATCATAAACATGTGCTTGTTTATAACATGAGACCAATCAGGTGCATCCTATTGCATTCCACAGCAGCTGATAACAATTGTTTACATTCTCTTCTGAGGCCTCTGCCTTCCAGAAGACGCAGAAATCTGAAAGAAAGGATTTCTGTGAAAAAATGTCTGCGACGCTGTGGGACCCTGTAAGACCAAGGGAACATTGTGACACTGTTGGGCCCTGTGATACCAAGGGATCATTGTGACACTGTGGGGCCCTGGGAGACCAAGGAGCCATTGTGACACTGTAGGGCCTTGTGAGACCAAGGGACCATTGTGACTCTGTGGGGCCTCATGGAATCATAGAGAGCACTGTGACATTGCAGGGCTTCATGGAACCAAGGGGGCCATATTGACGCTGTGTAGCTCCATGGAATGTAGGGACCATTGTGGCAATGAGAGGCCCCATGAAACCAAGGGTCCATTTGAGACACCGTGGGGCCTTCTGGAATTGTGGAGACCATTATGACACTTTGGGATGTCATGGAATCAAGGGGCCATTGTGGCACTGCAAGACCCCATGGAGCCAAAGGTCACTTGTGACATCACAAGGTCTCATGGAACCATGGAGACACCATTAAGACATTTCACAGCCTCATGGAACCAAGGGGCCATTGTGATACTTAGGGGACCCATGGAATCACGGAGACCATTGTGACACTGTGAGGCCCCAGGGAAGAGGCAAAGCACTGTGACACTGTGAGGCCTCATGGAACCAGTGAGACCATTGTGACCCTGGGGGTCCCTACAGAACCAAGAGGACCATTGTGATACTGTGGGACCTCATGAAATGAAGTGACCTTTGTGACACTGCAGGGCTGCATGGAACCAAAGCTCCAGAGTGACATTGCAGGGCTTGATGTCATCAGTGGTCCATTGTGACACTGCAGGGCTGCATGGAACCTAGGGGCTGTTGTGACATTGTGGAACCCCATTTAACCAAGGGTTCATCGTGACACTGCAGGGCTGCATGGAACCAAAGCTCCAGGGTGACAAAGAGGACCTTCCTGTCATCAGTGGTCCATTGTGACACTGTGGAGCCAATGGAGACCATTGGGACACCACAAATCCCCAGGGTTCAAAGGTCCATTGTGACATTGCAGGGCTCATGGAACAGAGGAGTCACGTGACATTGTGAGGCCTGGGGAACCACAGAGACCATTGTGACACTGCAAGGCCTCATGGAATCACTGGGACCATTGTGAAACTTGGGGCCTTCTGGAACCTTGGGGCCATTGTGACACTGCAAGGCCTCATGGAATCGTTGGGACCACTGCAACACTGTGGGCCCTTCTGGAACCTAGAGGCCATTGTGACATTGTGGGACCCCATAGAACCAAGGGAACACAGAACAGGTCTAGCTGGGTTGGCCTCCTGTTGACTGCCTGACTGGTCCAGCTGAACTTTGCATGTTGAGGTGTCTTCTCATCTGCTATTGAAACACTGGTGCTCTGTGCTTTCCTTCCTAGGGAAAGAACTGTCCTTCTCCTCCAGGTGCCCATGGCCAGAATTGGGATTTTACCTCCAACATTCCCTGTTGTGACAGACTGGAGGAGATTGTTGGCTAGAAACATTTCATGTGAGGGGGAGGAAGGGGAAGATCCAGCCTTGTCCTGCCCTGGAACCCCAGCCCTGCCCTGCCCTGGAACCCCAATCCCCCCAGAGCCTCTATCTCAGCCCAGCAGTGTCTGCCAGTCCCTGGCACAGCGTACGCAATGCTCCACAGCCACCTCTGCAGCCTCCAGCCCAGCTCCTGAAGGACCAAATGACACCAAGTCCCACCTGGGGGACCAGGGAGACCAAGGGGTATTTAAGGCTGACCACAACGCAAGCACACACCTTGGCCCTACCTCCTCTTGGAATTTCCATCTGAACAGTGCTGCAATCCAGGATTTGGTAGGTCTGTGTGTGCTTCTCTGTATCTTTTTTGTCATTCTCTCTACTGTGTCTTCTTCTTCTGTTTCTGTGCTCCTGCAAATTTTGATTAACTATGAATTGAACAGGCTTAGAGTTTGTGAAATTGAATGGACCAAGTCAATGCTTTGAAAAGTGTTTTTTTTTTTTTTGATTGAATGTCTGTCATAGTTTGACAAGAGAAGAATTTTTAAAAGTAATACAAAACATCTTGTGTAACTGACAATCTGTTAAACCACTAAGGTACTGAACACACCTCTGTTAAACACATATGTTAAAGATGAAACAACCCAGGCACCTCCTCTTTCTTTTCCAGCCAACAAAGAAGCAGCAGGCACTGGCCCTTGCCCCCATCTCAACCAAACCAAACCAAACCAAACCAAACCAAACCAAACCAACCCAAACCAAACCAAGCAACTCTGCTGTGGCCTGAGCCCCTTCCCCCCTCCCCAGGCCACCTCCTCCATCAGCCCCATTCTAACCAAACCAAACCCCAACAACTACCAACAGGAAAATAAAAGAGGCTACAAAACCCCAACCAGAACAAAACTAGCCACAGCAATTAAAATCCCACCAAGTGCCCTCTCCCCAACACAACTCAAACCAAAAGCAACTACAACCTACAACCCACACAAAATAAGCCTACAACTAAAATTAAACACAAAAAAAACCCAAACACCAACCATAAACCCAATGCTAACACAACCTAACCACAACTTCCACCACAAGTTACTGGCTGGTCAGGTGTTAATCCTTTCAGTAATTCAAATACAAACATGTAAAAAAACAACGTAAAACCATCAAAGTCAGTAAAGAAGAAGTTAAATCCCAAATTAAAAAGAAAAAAATCCCTTAACCCTAAAATTAAAATCCTCTTATAAACTTAAAAAAAACTTTTTTTCTTTATAACACATAAGACTATAAAAAAATAAAATATTCAAAATAATATCAAACAAAAACCTGCATACTAAAATAAACAAATGTTAAAATAACTCCAATTTCATCAAAATTTTAAACAGAAACAAAAAAAGTAATCCAGTATTCCTAAGAGAAGATCTCTAATCTAAGACATAAAAAAAATTCTATAAGTAAATTATTAAAACTCGTACCTTTAAACCACTCATCTTTAAAACAATACATAAGCCAACATGGCCCATCAAAAAGCTGTAAAAAACTTGCAGCAATAAAATAATCTTCAAATAACAAAGTCCCTCAGACAACTGTTATCCATGATAAAATTAAGAACCACCAAAAAAAATTATTTTCCTCTTGTAAAAAATCTCCATAACCTTAACAACAAAAGCTGCTCTCCATAAATAAACTTTAAAATTACTATTCTAGAAATAGTAAACTAACTAGAAATTTTAAGTTTACTTTCTTTGCATTATCAGTAAAAAAAAAAAAAAAAAAGTTGTTAAGGGAAAAAAAAGTTTCTAAAGAATTTCTTTTCATTCTTACTTCCATTTTCTTTTATTTATTTCTAATAAAATTTTCTTTATACCCTTTTAAAATTTTAAGCCTACTTTACCTTTCTGATAATCATATCTCACAACAAAATAAATACATAAAAAATTAACCGACACTAAAACCCGCCAC
The DNA here is from genome assembly GCF_028018845.1 of Melospiza georgiana. NCBI lineage: Eukaryota > Metazoa > Chordata > Aves > Passeriformes > Passerellidae > Melospiza > Melospiza georgiana. The sequence goes on from NC_080465.1 coordinate 13,322,281, forward strand.
ACTCATCAATTCATTAATTAAAAAATCTCAAAATTAGACAAATCTTAAATTAACAAAACAAAACCACTACAATGTCATAATAAAACTTCTGCCAAAATTTCTCTGATTTTCTGAAGTACCCAGTAAAGGCTGTTTGGTTGTTTTGAGCTCCTGAGAATCTCTTGTTGGTATTTCTCCAGTGAGTTCAACTCAGAGTACGCAAACAATTGTAATTCCTTTTAAATGTCTCCTCGAGAGAGTTTTTTAGTGGATGGGGGTCAGTGCTTGGGTGTCCTGCTTGGCACAGCCCAGGCAGGGCTTTCCCAGCCACATTCCACACTCCATTTCCCAGCTGGAGCCGCTGGTGCCTCTGAGTAGTGCTGCCCCAGCCCCAGGGACGCTCTCCTTGTCTGCCCATACCCCACGGTCTCTGGGCAGGGATGGCCTCAGTGGGGGCTGCTGACATCCTCAGCAACTTGGAGGCTGCTGCTGAATTTTCCTGCTCCAGAGGCTTGTTCAGCCTTCAGCTCTTCAGCACAGGAATTCAGCGTCCAAGGCTCATTGACATTCAGAACACCGTAACAAGCCAAGCCGCTGGGAATAATTTGATTTAATTTCCAAATCTTTAGTGGTTAAGTAGATCTCAGTAGTGTATTCAAAGTGAATGCAAGATATTTAAAAAGACAGTGAGAATAGATTTTTTTAGGTCTTGTTTAATTTTGTTTCCCTGTTCATAAATTGATATGTGCAGTCTCCAACTGACACTGAATCCAAGTACCTCCACATGCAGTTTGAATACATATGAAAATCAAGACCCTTCATGGCTGACAATCAATCAGACTCTGTCCCTGCTCCCACCATTTCCCCCATCCAAGCCCTGGCACTCAGAGCAGCCTTGTGCAAATCTGAGCTCCCTCCAGCCCAGGCTGCACCTGCAGCTTTCAGCTCCTTGGCTCCAACTCCCACCTGCTTTCCTTGGAGAAGGAGCTGTCCGAGACACAGAGGGATGTTCATTTCTTGTCAGCCAAAAAAGCTAAGGGAAGGCACAGCTCCATCAAAGGCAAAAGTCATTCCTCTGCTGGATATTAAATCCACTTTCCACAGCAGACAGTCTCAGAGCAATGGAAAACACCTTCTGTGCCCAGCACAGATCCCAAGGTCCCCCCAAACCCTCCCTGCCCTGATTCTGCCCAGGGCAGGGAAAAGAGAGAAAGGGGATGAAGAGCTCTCCTGTGTAGAGCCAAAGGTCCTAGTGCCCCTGCAGTGGGAACCACAACTCATCAGGTTTTTGTCCTTTGGGCTCAGGGGCTGGTGACACTCAGAGGCACAGAAAGGTTTCTTGCCAACAAACACAAGTTGAACATTTGAACAGTTTAATAACTATCACAGCTCTTCCCTCAGCTCTCTGGGATGCCCCAGCAGCATCTGATGTCCCCCATCCCCAAGGGATTTCTGTACAAGAATAGTTTTAGAAAAACACATAAGATAATTCTGTGATAGATATAAACACAATTAAAATTATGATTAATTATATATTTATTTGAACTTCAGAATGATTAGGCAACTTCCTGCACCTCAAAGCATGAAAGCAGTCAGGTGAGAGGCCCTTGAATGACCAGAGAGCGTCTGGAGGAAGATATCTGGGAGCGTTAGGAAGTACATAGATCCACCTTCTTTAAATGAAGAGATGTCCTTTGACATTGCTATTTAAACACGAGAGCTGCAAACACTTGAAAGAATAGGGAAAGAAAATAATAAATAGAATATTGATGACATCAGTAGAAGGCAAGATCAGGATTTCTTCTCCTGCCATCAGTACACCTCCAGGAAATTCCTGTTCCTTGTGGGAAGACTTTGCAATTTCTTAAAAGTAATCAAGTGACCCAGATAATAAAGATTTGATGTATATTATGAAACTAACAGCTATTAAAACCTCTTCCCCTTTCCAGGCAGACATCAACTGTATGCCCATGAACAGTGCCACTTGTGCCCTGATGTGCCCAGCTGGGATTGGATCTCTCCAAGAGCACCTGAGGGAGAGCAGAGCACCTTGCAAGCTGCAGGTCACTGCCAGCCCCACAGGGCTCCTGTCCCATCAACATCTGCTCTACTCCAGTCTGAAACGGGGCCCAGCATGGTGCCGGGTTCATCAGAGAGCTCAGGTGTATGCTGGAATTCAATGCCCACCCCATCCCACAGCAGCCCTGCATTTCCCTCCTGCAGCCCTGGTCTCCAGCACAGCCATGGAGGCTCTTTGGGCTCTGGACTGTTGCTGCAGCCCCCAAGGGCAGCTGAGCTCTGCCTTTGGCACAGTCAGGCCTGGCCAGCGCAGGCCATGCTCAGCAATTGCTTGTGTGTGCCTGGCCTTGCTATCAGCCCCGGCAGTGGCTGCGTGGCCCCTTTGTGGCCCTGTGCTGGCCCAGCCATAGTGGCTCAGCCCCTGTGCAGGCCCAGCCCAGGCCAGGAGCGTTGCGGCTGGGAACGGCCCCTGTGCCGTGGTGCCCACAGCAGCCTTGGGGCTCTGTGCCCCATGGCCTCCCTGCTGGGCAGCCTCTGCCAGCTCCTGCAGAGCCCCTGGCACCTGTGGGGCTGCACAGACAGCCCTGCCCCGGGCTCAGCTGGCCTATAGGCCAGCAGAGAGGCAGCCAGGGCTGGCCATGATTGGGAACAGGCCCTGAGCCTGGCAGGAGGATGGAGCTGGGCCACAGCCAAACTCAGCCCAGGCCAAAGCTGGGCTCAGCAGCCAGGGCTGCCAAGGGCTGGGCACAGAGGCTGGCGCTGACATATGTCCTGGGCCCCCTCCCCGCTCTGTCCATGCCACCAAGGGCACAGAGGAGCCTCCTGTCTGGGCTACTTGCCTGTTTGCAATGCCTTGCACAGGCACTGGCCCTGCCCCACAAGGCCTGGCCTGAGTCCTGCCCCTGCACGCTCAGCCAGGCTGAGATGGACATTGATGGTTTCTGGGCCAGGCTCTCTAAACCCAGCCCAGCTCCCTGAAAGCTCTGCCTGCTGCCCTGAGGTCTGGGCAGCACCAAGGGCCTCTCCCCAGCCCAGCCCAGCCAGCTCTGGCCCCACAGCTCTGCTCAGGCCAGGCTGCTCTGGCCACTGGCCCGATGGCCTCAGCCCCTGGCAAGGGCACAGAAGCAGCTGCAGCTGCCACAGAACTCAGCCCCAGCCATGGGGGAAGGTGCTTGGCCAAGGCCAAAGGAGGCTTCCTGGATGCCCCGCTCCCCTCTGCCTGAGGTTCTGAGAGCTCTGCAGCCCCTGCTGCCATCCCATCAGCACAAGAGCCGCGGCCTTGGGGCCCTCAAGAGCTGCTCCTGCTCCAGGCCCAGGGCCCATGCCAAAGCTGGGGCAGCCACAAAGCTGTGCCCATTTCTGTTCTTTGCTGCTCTGATGGGGATGGATCCTCAACCACTTGTGTTGGGATTGGCGGGAGAAATGCGGCACGCAATATGAGTGATCAGCAAATCTCAAACTTTATTGATAGGTACACATCTTTATATCGGTGTTAATGAGGCTCATACATATTGCAAAGGCAAGCTCGCTATTGGTTAGTTACTTATCAGCCAACTACGCCTACTTCTGCATTCTTGTGGATATTTGATTGAAACCATTCTTCATATTTCTGCCAAAGATGTTCTCCCCTTTCCTGTTGTTGCACCAAGGGCACAGTGTCCTTGCCTGTTATTTGACACTGTCTACTGACTCCTATACTTGTCCCCTTCAAGCTTAAGCAGCGGCATTATGTCAACGTGACCTTTCTCAGCTTAGCAACTGTCCACAAAACTCTCCACACTTCCCCCGTTTTTCTGTTGAACAAGCATAGTCTGATTAAATGCAGCAGATACCATCCTTTGCACCATGTTCTGTAAGCACATGCAAAAACACGGCAAAATTAACACTACTAACAGAGCTATAATGCCCACTATAATGCTAACTTTAACAACAGAACGTAACGATGATCCCAGGCCTAACGATGAGAGCCATCTATCAATACTGAAACCTGATTCTACCTGTAAGTTTTCAGTTAACCTTCGCAATTCAGCAAGCTGGGCATGGATGGACTGCGAATGGTCAGAAAGGTTCATGCAACACATGCCCTCAAATTCTTCACAGCCATGGCCTTGTGCAAGTAAAAGAAAGTCAATCGCAGCTCTATTTTGAAGTGTTGCATGGCGAATAGAATCAACCAAAAGGCTAGAAAGTGCCAAAGAGGTGTCATTGGTTTGCTTTGCAAGCCAGCATCCCAACTTATTTAGGGCACCATGGGCACCTGCATCTGCCACCCCTGGAGTCAGAAAGGATGCTGCAGTCATGGCCCCTGGGGACCAAAATTTTACATCATCCTTACAGTCAGCAGTAAATGCATGGATCATTCTCTTATGTCGACGATGGCGGCAGCTCATGTTTAATATCATGGATGTATTGGGTGTAAGCAGAGACAGCCGTCCAATTGTACATGGCCCCCTGTGCAGCATTGATGGGACACCAGGCCAAGCACGGTCCCCACATATTAAAAAGTAACCTGCTGGCAGTTGAATAGGGTAATTTGATTAGATTGACACTCTCCTTGTGGTATAATTGCACCAAGCTGTTGCATTACGATACAGAGCCATGCTGGAAGTTACAATATTGGAATGGTTTTTTGCTGAAAGCTGGCTTCTATGGTTAAAATATATGCATGCATCTGCCATCACTGAACCTAACAGCTCCAATGCTTGGGGTTCCTGTGGTGCTATGGGGAGAAACCCATTGGTCCCAATTATCTACACTTGTCCTGGGATTGTCAGTTTTGCAGGTGGGTACACCTGAGGGACATGGCCAGGGATCTGCTGGTAGCCCTACCAAGCAAGTTGTAAATGGATTACCGGGAGAAGATAACGACAGGCAAATAGCCTCCTGGTTAGTTAAGTTTGCCAGGGTGACCCAAATGTTAGTCTTAGGCTGAGGTGGGGCCCATGCATGATGAGCTTTCACTTCTCCGGCAGCATCTGCACTGTCTGCTAAGAGCGTGAGGATTAGTAAGGTAACAGCATAAATGTGCCACATCATCCTGGTCTCCCCAGGCGCTGCTTTGAACCACCCAGACATTAGGGAGATAAACATGTTTCCCACAAGTTGTTAAGAATGTCTCTCCTTGATCCTTGATCTGCCCAGATTTAACCTCTTTAGGTCTCTCAGACAATTGTCCCACGCTTGGTTGGGATCTTGATCTGCAGAAATTGGACCTATTACACTTGTTTGTGAAAGGGGAATACCCCTACCACACTTAGCCTGTAAAATATGCAACTTGGACTGTCCCAAAGCACAGTCTAAGCACACATTTAACTAAATGCTGGGTTTCCCACCTAAACCATGCAATAATTTTCTGTTCTGGTGACTCATACAATTGTAACCCTTGGTAGCCAGGTAATCCTGTAAAGGCTTGAAGTTCTGCTTGCCAGGAGCCCAACTGCCAATAAAATTCACAGCTCCTGCACCACAAGTCAGGTAATTGAGTCTGATGTACTCACTTAGTTTGCTGACAACCCCCACAAAAAAACAATACCCATGCAGCACACTGTCTATTATGACAATCAATACAAGCTAGGCTCCTAAGCCCTCTAAATTCAAATGTAGAAAGCGCTTGAAGCAGGCTTAGTATATAATCTAAGGATTTACACCGATCAATCACTCGGTCAGTAGCCAAACTACGCTGTCCTTTCAGCTTAAGAAGTATTGGTCGAAGGATGATCAACAGCTTCGTCTCCACTCGCTGACAGTCTTCTGTGCTCAGTTGATGGAGTTCTGGTGGTTCCATCTAACACAGCTGCCCGGGTCCATTTAGCAGGTACCCATAAGGATCCTGTAGGGGTAGAAACACAAAGATATCTGTGGCCCCAATATAACACCTTAGCAGGACCTTGCCATTGTCCTGTTTTGGGATCTCTGTATTTTACCCATACGTCTTGCTTTACACTTTCTTTCTCCTGTACGTAATGGTAAATTACACCAGGAACCGTGCTTTCCCCAAAAACACACAAGTGATTTAAAACAAATAAACACCTTAACAATCTTTCTTGCACTTCTCTAATATCTTTGTATTTACCTAGATATCTTTTCAAGGTACCATTAGCTCTCTCTATGATCGCTTGCCCTTTCAGGGAGTTAGGAATGCCTGTCATGTGTTCTATCCCCCACATTTGCATAAACTGCTTTATTCTTTTGCTGCAATAGGCAGGCCCGTTATCTGTGTTAATACACTCTGGCACTCTCATTACTGCAAAGCAGCTGCTGAGATGCCTCTCCACTTGCCCAGCTTTCTCACCAGTCTGTGCTGTGGCCCATATAAAATGATTATAGGTGTCTATAGTAACATGCACATACTTCATCCTTCCAAACTCAGCAACATGTGTGACATCCATTTTCCAGGTCTCATTTGTACTCAACCCTCTTGTGTTAACTCCCAGACCTAACCCGCAGCCCCCATTATGATGACTACATATGGGACAGGCTTTGACTATTGCCCACGCCTCTTCCATAGATATCTGAAATTCTCCATGGAGGCCCTTTGCATTTTGGTGAAACTTGGAATGTGACTCTCTGGCCATAGTCTGCCTGGGAATTGGAGTCATTTGTGTGATTGAGACTAGCTTATCTGCTCGTGCATTACCCTCTCCTAGACCAATATCCCATTTGTGACTTCTGATATGGATAACAGAAAAAGGATGTTTTCTCAGCTTAATCACCCTTTGTAACTGAATAAATAGCTTATGTAACCTCCTGTTTTGAACCTCTTTTATAGAGGCATCCTCTATTCGCTCACACACTCCTGCAACATACAAAGAATCTGTCACTATGTTGAGGGGCCCTGAAAAATGCATCATGGCCCATACAACAGCCAATAGCTCCATCGTTTGTAAAGTATCTGACTCGGAAGCCTGGAGAATTTGATGGTGCCATTGTCCCTTTTCCTGCCAGGTCACTGCAGCAGTTCTTGATTTTCTTCCTGCATCCATGTAGGCTGTTATAGCATCCAACAGGGGCTTCTGTGATCTTTTTGGGCATTGAATTCAACCCCACTGCCCTACCCAGTTCAACGGTATATTGGGAATATCATCAGTGGCAATCACGCTTCCAGCTCCCAGCAGCACCTCTTGTAATTCCATACTGTTTATCAGGTGTGGGATCTCAGCACCTCAAGATTGATGTGCAGAATGACCGAGACCACCCTTGGGGGGCTCGGGAGTCCTGGAACGTTGCCAGAAGTGTCTGGTGGCTGGACTTTGATCCTACACGGGAGACGACACCTGTATGAGGATGGGAGGATTTCATTGGGGTAAATGGTGAAGGGATAAGTTAATTAGAGTGTAAAACACAGGGTTTAGGATTTCTGTACAGGGGGGTTTAGAGAAGTAAGATGGAGGAATTGGGGCGTGTCCTGTCCTTCTTCTTCTTCTTCTTCTTCGCCTCCATCTTCTGTGGTGATGTTGGCACTTTGGGATTGGTTATTACTAGAAGTGCACTGATCAATAAGGGTGACAGGTATTGGAGGAAAAAGGTAAATATTGTATACGTAACTTTGAGTATAAAGATAGGTGACCGCCCCGGGGGCTCTCAGTGTGCCCATGGCTGACATGCTGTGCAGACCTCTGTCGGGCCGAGAGAAAATCTTTTAGATAAACAACTAATAAATACTGAAGATCGAGAAAAAACCTAAAGCCTCTTCTTGTCCTTTGAAGCACGGGCTGTCCAAGGCCATCCCCGAGCCTTTCCAGGCCATAAATCAGCCGGGAGAAATCCGGCAATCAGGTACCAGGTCAATGTATCTTTCTTCATTGGTATCCGTATCTAATCAGGCTCCTTTCCCGTAATCTGTAATGCCCGTTCACGACCCTTCATAAGCAAGTCAGCCAAAATTTCGATTTTTTGAAGAAGGATTTTATGCTGTTGAAGTGGAGGAGATATCCATTCTAAGGCCCATGTGGAGAAATGTCTGCGACATCTCACCTTTCTAAATTGTATAAAATAAAAGAAAAATGCTGATGTGGAATGAACAGGAAATTCCTTCACCTATAAAATACAGAATACTAACAATTCACTAAAACAATCCTACAATATAAGAAAATTGCAAGAAACAATGCAAAGAGAATTCAAGTCCATGCAACTGAGTTTCAGGAATAGTCCATCAGCTGAAGTTGTTTCTTTTGGACATCTGAGAGTCCTTTTTGTCCTGAAACAGCATAACACAATTTTAAACATTTAAAACAATTTGAACAATTTTTAGAATGTCCTTTTCTGGCCCTTCAGTGCTTCAGCGCTTCAGAGCTGCTGCCCGCTATTTTCAATCTTTTTTATTTAATTTTTAAATTTTTTTTTTTTTTTTTTTTTTGATTGAAAGCAAAAGAGCAGCAGCCGAGCAGAGCAGTGCCAGAGAAGGAAAAGGCCCTGGGGGCCCTGGCCCATGCTGGACCAGGAACCCCAAAACTGGCTCACAAAGGGGGACCAGGACTGGTAGGAGAAACCAGAGTCCCCAAAAACATAAGGAGGCCAAGTGATGGCCCTGGCCCAGGAACCTCCTGAGCCCAACGTCCCAGGCCAAACCCATAAGGAAGGCTGTGCATATCCACAGGCCTGAACCCTGCTGCCAGCACAATGGCAGCACGGGTAGTGAGACACTTCCTTTCCCCTAAACTATTGAGGCATGCCAGCAGTGAGGACGTAGAAGCTGCCCCGAGAATCTTCATCTCGGGTCTGGGAATGTTTGTTTCCCACAGCAACATGGCACCACCCCCACCGGGCTGGGGACCAAAGGCAGAACTTTCGGGAGCCCCCTCCCCCTCACCGCTAGGGCACAAGAGGGGCGGCAGAGATGGCAGCCTCCATGGGACAGCAACCGAAACACCACCCCCCAAACCGCAGAGAACGCCGAGCTTGAAAGCCGGCAGCTGGACTGCCACAAGAGTCAGCTGGCGGGCAGCCCCCGCTCCACGGAAGGAGAGACCAGCCTCCGGGACCGCTTCCTGGGAGGGACCCGGGGCTGGCGGGCCGGCCATGGGGGGCGCCGGGCCGGGGTGGGGGCCCGCGGGTTCAACGCCGTTTTCTGCCGCTGACTCTGGGACTGCGTTGGCTTGAGGCGGCGGGGACGCGCGGGAACACGCCTCCGCCAGGTCCCTTGGCTCTGAAAGCGGCGGCAGGCACGGCACGGGGCCGGCGCCATCCCCCGCTGCTGACTCCGGGGTCTGCTGCGGAGGCGCAGTCACAGTCTCTGTCGCAGCGCAAACAGGCAGCAGCGGGGCTGGGAGAAGCGACGGGGCATCGCTGTTGCTTAGCAACAGGTCAATCGCCAAAAGTGCTGTCTCTTGTGCCTTCTCCGACACAGGCTCTGGCGGGGGCGGGGAGGCCGGTGAAACCGCGGGCGGGACCTCCTGGAGAGGCGTAGACGGGATCTCCTGGAGTGACGGCTCTGGCAGGGGCGTGGAGGAAACCTCAGAGACTGGTGCCGCCCCCATGTCTGAAGGCGGAGTCTGAGAGGCCGGCGCTGGCTTGAGCGGCCACTCCCATCCCCCCGGAAAGAGAGAAGAGGGGGAAGGAGAACACTCCATCTGAGCATGCTCCGGAGCAAGAGTAAAAAAAACTTCTTCGCACCGCGAAGTTTCAGCCCCACCTGCCGTGAAGCAGGCGGGGGGAAAAAGCCCAAAGTCATCCCCCACCGGGTCTTCTGCCAAGGGCGGTGGAAACGGAGCTTGTCCATAACAGTTAGAGATCCATTGAAAACAAGCTGCTCTGAGTTTCAGGACTGGGAAAATCTTTATAAATGCTGGGTAGATAAAAGGCAACACGCGTCCCTGACTGTAGACGCGCTGGATAATCGAGTCCATGCACTCCCAGACGAAAACATCTAAAGCGTACAAGACATCAGTAAAGAACCCAAAAAGCTTTGCCTATCTAAAGAACTCATAGAGATCTGTTTTTTCCAAAAAAAATCTGTCTTCTCTGCACCAATGTTCCCAGAGGGCAATAACTTTCTCCTCTGAAGGGGAGAATTGAATCTCTTCTGGCAAGGCATGTGTCTGCCATACGAACAGCCACAAGCTACGAAATGCTGGTTCATCAGGGATAGAAAAGTGAACAATACCTTTTGAAAGAGTCCAGCTTGCTCTGGCCAGCTCCACAGGTCTGCTGCTCTTTTCCATCATCTTTCCTGATGGTTTTCCAGAAGAAGGTTCTGTTGTGGTCAGCCTTGGCTGTGAACTCTGTCCAAATCTTCAGTTCTTCAGCTCCTGGCTTGAATCCACTTTTGTGGTCACTTCAAAGCAACCATCAAATGCTACACATACAGGATTTCTACCCAGTGCAGCAATTTGCTCCTCTGGTCTTATTAGATTAATTTTTGCTCTTACACGAGGGGTCACCAGATATTACCGCACCTGAGTGGGCGCAGCTGGTGAGAGAGAGACGGTGAATCTTGTTTCTTGAATCAGAAGGCTTGATTTATTAAGATATTATATATAATACATTATTATACTAAATAGAATATAGAGAGAGGTTTGCAGAGCAGCTAGGCTAGCTAAGAATAGAAAGAAAGAATCTATAACAAAGTTGTGGCCAAGGACTCAGTCCCCTAGCTTGCACTGGTGATTGGCCCTTAATTATAAACATAGGAAATGAGCCAATCAAGGTGTCCCTGTTGCATTCCCCAGCAGCTGATAATAATTGTTTACCTTGTCTTCGGAGGCCTCTGGCCTCCAGAAGACGCAGAAATCTGAAAGAAAGGATTTCTGTGGAGAAATGTCTGCGACACTGTATGGGGAGATTAAGATCTCGTCTCCGGACACTGCCCTGTGTCACACAGTCCAATATCTGTTGAAGTGTCTTAACCTGCTCAAATATTATATGGACAGGTTGTGCTGGGTCAGTCCCTTTTAGTAAAGGTCGAAGTTCATCTAACAACTCATTTGGGATGCGTACAATAGCGTGCAGCCATTGCAGATCACTAAGTCACTTTTGAGCATCATACAATGTATGTATTTTAATATTCAATTGCAATTTCTGGGGGGTAACAACCTGATCTGTAAGTGTCCATCCCAAATAGTTCCAGGGTGCAGATAATGGAATTTTTTCAGGAGCTACAACCAAGCCATGTAGTTCCAGGGCCTTATGTATTTCTTGAATTTGTTGACCTGAAAAAGGTTGCAGCTGCGCAAATAAAATATCATCCATGTAATGATAAATTGTTGCTTTGGCCCAGGCTTGTCTCAAGGTTGCAAAGCAATATCAACATACAGCTGACACAAGGGGGCGCTGTTGCGCATTCCCTGTGGGAGAGTAAGCCATTCAGCTCTCTTGTCTGGTTCTTCCCTATTTGAAGCCGGTAAGGTAAAGGCAAACCTCCGAGCGTCTCGAGGGTGAAGAGCAATGGTAAAAAAGCAGTCCTTAAGATCCACAATTAACAGTGGCCAGTCCTTTGGCAACATGGCTGGGTTAGGCAAACCTGGTTGTAAGGCTCCCATAGGCTCCATTTGTTCATTTACAGCCTGTAAATCCTGCAGCAAACGATACTTTCCTGACTTCTTCTTAATAACAAAAATAGGGGTATTCCATGGGCTTACTGACAACTGTAAATGACCCTGCTCATATTGTTCTTGTACTAATACATGTGCTTGTACCAGACTTTCCCTTTTTAATGGCCTTTTTTTTCCCTTTTTGCTTAACACACACTGGTGTGTCCGTGTTCCAAATGAGTGGGATTGGGAAAGTCCACGCAATGGCCATTAGCCCAAAGGGTACTCATTTGTCAGCACTACCCCCATTTGATCCAAAATGTCCCAACCAATGAGGCACTGCACAGTAGGGGGCAAAGGCACAACAGAGAAAACACTCTGTCAAATTTTTCTGTCAATAGTGACTGATAACATGGGTGATTTCCTTGTAAGCGTTAAACCTCCAACCCCTGTAACTGCTACTGTAGTTGGCTGTAACGGCCAGTTGTGGGGCCAGCAATCCGGGCTGATAATGCTGGAGTCTGCGCCAGTATCTAATAAACCTTCCAAGGTTTGCCTGTCACCCTGATCCTCTATCAATACAGCATGTTTTGGCCAATCGTTTAAGTTCATTGTTAACAGACTAAGTCCTCCAGTGGAGCCAAAGCCCTGTTCCCCCCTGGACTGTGATTGATGAGGGGGTAATGTTTTAGTCATTTGTTCCAATGGAACTAATTGAGTTATCCTCTGTACTTTCTCGATTTGTATTGGTGGAAAAGGAGTATGTACCATAACACAAATTTCCCCAGTAAAATCAGCGTCTATTACCCCAGTTAAAACAAATAATCCCATCATGGTAGCTGAAGATCGCCCCAAAAGCAAAGCTCCCATAGGTTGTCCATCAATGATGATTGGTCCCTTTATTCCAGTCGGGACCTTTTCCGGTTGGGTGGTCATCAATGTTACTGCTACTGAGGCTGCCATGTCCAGCCCGAGGCTCCCGGCGATGGCTGGTTGAAGGGGGGCTGGGCTGAGGTGTTGACAGCTGCTACTTGTGTCTGGGCGTGGCGGCTGTTGGGCGAGCTGGGCCTCTCATTTCCCGAGCGGTGTTGGCAAGCTCCGGTGTTGTGGGTATCCGAGCAACAGCTGTGACACCAGATGATAGCTTCTTGGCAGGCTCGCCGGGTATGTCCCATGCCTCCGCACTGGTAACATTTAAATCGGCCAGTAGTTGGAGATCGTGGACTATTTGTTGCTGCTGCCTGTAGGGGCACAAGAGTGGCAAGGACTTGGCTCTGCGATGCTGCTGCCTGCTCCTTCAATCCTGCCCCTAACTCTTTAATAGCTTCTACTAACATCACCTGACTCCCTACGGGCACACTTGCCATGCGTTCTAAAGATTCTTCTATAGTCCAATTAGCTCCTAGGGTATTTAACACATTTTTTGTAGCCTGGTTGCTATTTTGAATGGCACACTGTTTGAGAAGGGCCCCTTTCATGAAACCTGTCACGCCAGCTTGCTCGATAGCAGCAGCCACCTTATCTATAAAAGATCCAATCTATTCATCCCTTCCTTGCTTTATACCCATGTATGAGGGAACCCCGCCTGGTTCTTTTATCCTGTCTATAGCCAGCCTCACCAGTCGCATAGCCTCTCGACCTTTATCAGGACCGATTAATGTTTGTGCTTCTGTTTGAGCAAAAGCCCCTATACCAAATAATTCATCTAAGGTTACCCCATGTAAAGGGTCACCTAGTTGCCGTACCACTGCTACGCACTCCTGGCAGAGTGCTTGCCAATATGCATTAAACAGAAGCTGCTGATGTTGAGTAAAAATAAGCTTCGCAAGCCCTCTACAATCGGCTGGCAATAACAACTGGGTCCCCCAAATATAGTCAAGCATTTGCTTTGTGGGCTCACCGGCCACCCTAAACTGACTAACTGTGGACCATAACTCCGACAACAGTTTCCAATCTAGAGCAGTAATTGCTGCCTGTAAGCCACCCCCATCCAGAGGAGTATACACCACCGGGCAAGCCACTTCCATAGCTGCTGCCATAGCCTCACTATCCCCCAAATCCATGATCTCTTTTGCTACCGCTGCCCATGCCTTCCTCCGCTCTTGTGCAATGGCCCCTGCTAGGTAACTCTCTGCCCCAGGGACCGGCTCAGTGTTAGGAGGAAGAGAGGGAGGGTCTGGCCAGGGCACAGGCGGTGCGGATGGTGCTGCTATGGTGGGTGAGTTGCTGCTTGAAGCAGGAGCCGATGTTGGTGGCAAGATAACTGTGGATGTGGCAGGAGGTAATGGGCAATCTGACCAATCCCCATAACTTTTATTCTTACCATGAGCCGCAGTAGCTTGCTGTGCAGCCTTCTTTTCTACCTGATATTGTACTAACTCATTATGCACCACTCGCTATAACTTCCCTAACTTCTTTGCAGTTTTATCATCATCTAAAAGAGCCTCCCACAGCTTATCTCCAAACTTATGCCACTCAATTCATGGACTGTATGAGGATTTTGAAAAAATCCCTGTGCATACCCGTAAGCTAATAACCCATGAAGCTCTTTCTGCAAATCTTTGCCCTTAACCTGTCGCTTTTTAAAAAAGCAAGTAAATAAATTATATGCTGCTTGCCTTTCCATTTTAAAAACGTCAGTGCTGTTGCAGCCCCACAAGGTCACAGCAGCACATGTCGGCCAGGCCTTCCTTTGAAGTCAGCCAGGGTGCAGCACCTCCCCTGTTTTCAGTGGTGCCTTTTCACCGTCATTGCTGCGACAGGACCCGAACTCCTTCACCAATCCCATGTGGTCGCCATTACCGATATCACATCATGGGGGTCACCATGTTGTTAGGACTGGAGGGAGAAATGCAGCACGCAATATGAGTGAACAGCAAATGTCAAACTTTATTGATAGGCAAACATCTTTATGTTGGTGTTAATTAGGCTCATACATATTGCAAAGGTGAGTTCACTATTGGTTAGTTACTTATCAGCCAACTACGCCTACTTCTGTATTCTCGTGGATATTTTATTGAAACTTTTCTTTTTATTTCTGCCAAAGATGCTCTCCTCTATCCTACTGTTGCACCAAGGGCACAATGTCCTTGCCTGTTATTGGACACTGACTACTGGCTTCTATTCTTGTCCCCTTCAAGCTTAACCAGCAGCATTATGTCAAGGTGACCTTTCTCAGCTAACCAAATGTCCACAAAACTCTCAACAGAACAGTGCCACCTGCTGGGCATGGCAGAGATTGTTCAGACCCTGGAAAGGGCTGCTCCAAGGCAGCCATTTGCAACCACTGTCCAGGGGGTTGATTTGATGAGCCTTTCATGGCATTTGTGGCAAGGCTGACTGCATCTGTGGAGAGGCAGGGGCCCGATCCTGTGGCAAGGAGGGCTGTGATTGCAAACCTTGTGAGGTGTAATTGCAATGATGCTTGTAGGAGGGTCATAGTGGCTCTGCCTGGTTTTCCTACTGTCTCCCAGATGGTGGAGGCCTGCACGGACATCATCCCCTCAGGTCAGAAGTTGGCTGCCGTGGCTGCAGCTGTGCAGCCAGTCTGGGTGGCACCACAGGGCAGGCGGCCACAGCAGGGGACTGCACAGGCTGGGAAGAAGCAGGGGAAGAAAGCACAGAAGGTCAGATTTCCCATGTTCTTGTGCGGTCGGTGTGGTAGGCTGAATCACATGTCCAATGTCTGCAAGGCGACTGTTCATGTTAATGGCCAGGCTTTACCAGGCTTGGGAAACGTGAAGCGGAGCGCGCAGCAGGGACGCGCCCAGACACAAGCTTCTCTCCATACCCAGGAGTCGATGGATGTCTCCTTTGCCGGCTTGCAGCCAGCACCCCGGATCAGCTGGTGTGGATGTCTGCACTGCAGTAACAGTTGTCTTAGAATCTTGTAAAATACACAAGCTTCCCCTGGATGCCTTTGATCCCTTGGGTGGGGGCATGAGTGCTCTCCTGATGGGGAGGTCTAGTGCCACCCTTCAGGGCATCATTGTGCCCCTGAGGCTCATTGATGCAGATTTCACAGGGCAGATTTGTGAAATGGTCTCCACACCCACCCCCTCCCGTCACGATACCTAAAGGGACGCGACTTGCTCAACTTGTGCCTTTTAAGTCCTCTGTTGGCAGGACAGCTGACCAGTTGTGTGGAGCTGGTGGCTTTGGATCCACTGGGCTGCCTCAAGTTCACTGGACTGCTGTCTTGACCAAGGACTGTCCCGAGATGCTGTGTACCCTGTTCCTGGTGCAACGCCATCGGAGATCCACCTCCGCGGGCTTCTTGACAGTGGTGCTGACATCATGGTTCTCTCCCTTGCTGCCTGGCCCTCGGAGTGGCCCCTGGATCCAGTGGAGACATCTGTTGTGGGCCTGGGAGGGATGGCACAGAGCTGGTCACAAACCCAGAGGGACAGACGGCCTGGGTTAGGCCTCCTGTTACTTCTACTCCTCCCAACCTCTGGGGGAGGGATGTTCTGTCCATCTGGGGGGTGCGCATTGGGACGGATTTTTCATGGGGGCCACTGCCATGAAGGGCGCAGAGTGTCCTACGCCACCTATACGGTGGCTGGTGGACAAAGCCATTTGGGAAAAACAGTGGCCCCTCCCTCAAGAGAAATTGGTCCCCCTTCAGAATCTGGTGCAGAGCAGTTGGACCAGGGTCATCTGGAGCCTTCTACCATTCCCTGGAACACTCTGTTCTTCTGCATCAAAAAGAAATCTGGGAAATGGAGGTTGTTGCAAAACCTCCAAAAGGTTAATGCCATGATGGAAAGCATGGGAAAATTGCAGGAGGGCATGCCATCACCTACCATGCTTCCCGCAGACTGGCCGGTCCTCATTGTGGATCTGAAGGATTGTTTCTTTACGATTCCTTTGCATACTGATGACAGACCGAAGTTTGCCTTCTCAGTGCCAGCGATTCATGAGGCTGAGCCTGCACAGAGATATCAATAGAGGACATTGCCCCAGGGCATGCAGAATTCTCCTGCCTTGTCTGGAGTTCACAATCAGTTTCCTGATGCACATCGGTATCATTATATGGACGACATTTTAGTGGCCACATCCACCCAGGATGAGCTACTGAGGATTCAGCCTCGGTTACTGGATGCTTTGCATTCTCATGGACTGAAGGTGGCTCCAGAAAAGGTTCAACAACAACCGCCTTGGAAGTACTTGGGTGTCAAAATTCTGGAACAGACGATCCGTCACCAGGAGGTGCAATTTGTGCATTCTGTGAAGACACTGAATGATACTCAGAAATTTGTAGGTGTCATCACTTGGTTACCTCCGTACTTGGGACTAACCGACGCACAGCTGTCTCCTCTGTATGATTTGTTGGAAGGAGACTCTGATCTAAAGTCACCTCGCACACTGACCCCTGGGGTGTGTAAGGCATTGGAGGTGGTTCAGCAAGCTGTTTCGGCTTGTAAGGTTTATCACATTGATCCCTCCGTTGATGTCACTGTGTTCATCACCACTCCAGATTTGCATCCCAGAGGCATCATTGGCCAATGGAGTGACAAATGGCCTGATTCCTTGCACGTTCTGGAATGGGTTTTCCTGCCCCATCAGCCACAGAAGACGGCAACTGCATTGTTTGAGCTTATCACTCACTTGATAATTGAATGCTGGCAACAGCATTTGCAATTGATGGGTGCGGATTCTGCCAAGATCATACATCAACAGGAGGATTTTGACTGGAGCTTTCC
Organism: Melospiza georgiana; assembly: GCF_028018845.1. Classification (NCBI taxonomy): domain Eukaryota; kingdom Metazoa; phylum Chordata; class Aves; order Passeriformes; family Passerellidae; genus Melospiza; species Melospiza georgiana. The sequence goes on from NC_080465.1 coordinate 13,339,451, forward strand.
AAACAGTGTGTCCCTGCAGAGTGCTCTGGAAAATTTTTCAGGGCAGATCACTTATGATCTGCCCAGCCATAGGGTGTTGCATATGGCGAAATCCACACAAATTTCTTTGCAGCCCAAAAATAGTCAGGAACCCGTGCAAGGGCCCACCGTCTTCACTGACGGTTCAGGGAGAACAGGAAAGGCCATTGTTACCTGGAGGGATGGATCTGAGTGGCAGGTTCTGGAAGGCATGAGGATGGGTCAGCCCAATTGTTTGAACTGAGAGCTGCTGTCATGGCATTTGAGAAATTTTCCCAGGAACCTTTCAACTTGGTCACGGATTCCACCTATGTGGCTGATATCACACAGCGGTTGCATCATTCGATATTGAAGGAGGTCAGTAATCCTGCCCTGTTTCATTTACTGAAGACCTTGTGGTGTGCCATTTAGGCCTGGGTTCATCCATTTTATGTTCTGCATGTGAGGAGTCACACCGATTTGCCAGGCTTTATAGTGGAAGGTAACGTGAGGGCTGACAAGTTGGCTAACCCAGCGTGGGTAACGCCTCAGCCTGATACACTCGTGGAGGCCAAGGCATCGCATGGGTTTTTCCACCAAAACACACATACCCTGCAGAAGCAGTTTGAGCTGACGCCAACTGAGGCTCATGAGTCATATGATGAGGCTTGTTGAGTCATGTGATGACTGCCATGCACTTGTTCCGCCTTTGCCGGCTGGGGTAAACCCCAGAGGCCTTAGGGCCTTGGAGCTTTGGCAGACAGATGTCACCCAAATTGCCGAGTTTGGCCGGCTCATGTATGTGCATGTCACCATGGACACGTTGTCCTCTGCGATGTGGGCTTCGGCTCACACTCGGGAGAAGGCCCATGATGTCCTTGCCCACTGGAGGCAGGCCTTTGCCATCCTTGGCATGCCTTCTGCTGTGAAAACCGACAATGGTCCTGCTTACGCATCACAAAAGGGGCAGCAGTTCCTGCAGTTGTGGGGTGTCTCGCACAAGTTTGGTATCCCTCATTCTCTGACTGGTCAAGCTATTGTAGAACGTGCTCATGGTACTCTGAAGCGGGTTCTTCAAAAACAAAAATGGGGAATGCAGGGTGAAACCCCACACAGTCGGTTGGCAAAAGCTTTGTGCACAATCAATCATCTCACTGTGCCGCAGAACTCAAATAACCCTGTCATTTTGAATCACCATCTTTTGTTGCAGGCTGCGGACGAGGCACATCAGCCTCAAGTGAAGGTTCGGGTGCGGAATTTAGTCACCAAACAGTGGGAAGGTCCCTATGACCTTATCACTTTGGTATGCTTGTGTATCCACAGATACTGGGGTACGCTGGGTACCTTCGAAATGTGTTCGCCTAGACCTGCGACCGCCGAGACAGAATCCAGCTGATGAGCAAGATGGAAACCGTGACCAACCTGAAAGGCATCAAGCGGGCGAATCATTGAGTGATGATTCGGATGCAGATGATGAGAGCGATCACTCTGATGATTCCTGTGCAAGTGGACACTGAACATTGTTCATGTTTTCCTTTTCACATTGTTCATTTTCTTTTTTCTTTTTCTTTTCTTAAATGGAAAGGGGTGAGATGTCACCCTGTTTTTTTAAGATTTTCTAAGCCTTCTGATGTTGACATTCTTGCAGTGAACTTTCTCACACACTTTCTGCAAATAACTCATTGCTTTGAATTCCTTTATGGAGGAGGAGACAGTTGATGGACTGTTGGTTTGACCAGTGTCATTGGAGAGGTGTTACTGTCACCTTCCAATCCGCTGCCACTTTTGTAAAACTATAAATATTGGAATCAGAGAATAAACTTCCCTTTTTTCCTTCACCTTGAGAACAGTGATGAGCTTGTGTTCTTTCGTGTCCTGTAGCGACCTAGCAATCCTTTGCATCAATCCCACAAACATATTCTTATTCAGGGCTGGCAGATCCCGATCTTTGCAGTGCTGTTTTAGCTGTTTAAACAATTCAGCTAATTATTTTGACTCTTTTCTCCTGTTCTTTTCTCTATTCTCCTTTGTTTTCTTTTCTTCTTTGATTTTCTCTTTCCATTTTTCTCTTAGTGCCCGGCCTCGTATTCTTATACTTGGATCATCTCCATTATCATTTTTTTCAAAACAAAAGAACCTTTCATATTGAGGGCCAATCTGATTACCATGGAGATAAGGAGCTCGTCCATTATATCCCAAATTTCTCTCTACCTAATACATCTTTCCTTCCTTAATACAAACATCTATAACACTGCTGTGATTGTAGCAGGCAGAACTAATATATGGGTGCGTTACAAACACAGATTCCACCTTTTCTTTAATCCACACAGGTTGATTGCAATAGTCACAAATGTTGAATTTGCTGGGACTTGGTTTTTACCTTGTTTGCTTTTTCATTGCCGAAACTCTGTCCAGTGTGGCTCTCTGGCTTTGGCCAACTGCCAAGGGTACTGGAATGATCACAGTGAAAATAATCTTCAGGAAATCTACCTTTCTACCTTTCTCAAGGCCCCTTGGGTTGCAACCAAGGGCCGAGATTCCAGTCTTCTCAATAGCAAAGGTAATATCCTGGGATCTAGTCATTGGTGCTTTTTATTTCCTTGGTACCCATACCCAGAGTTTTCTTGTTTTCTTTTAAATGCCATGTCCCAGTTTTAGCTGGTTAAGAAGAAATAATTAAAACAAAAAGAACAGGGAAAAGATTAGGCCGGAATACCATAAACCTGTATTTTCCAAAATTTCAGGGATGTGCACACCACAATAAGATTTTTCTAATTATTTTCAGCTTCAAGGGCGGTGAGTGCATTAAGTCACCGCCTCCAATACGCAAACTTGCCAGGTTAATATGCCCCTGGAATTCACCTATGATGTGGTATATAGACTTCTTCTTCACAACAACTATCAATTATGAGACACTGGTCTATAATATGAATTGCTCGTTCTCTTATTTGTGCTATAGCCAATATAGCAAAAACCAATTGGTCTAAGTTCTCTATTAATCTAATTGCTGCTGGAAGGGTCCCGTCTCCCAGTCTCAAAGGTATCAAAAAAAAATCACTACCAATGCATTTTATAAGTAGCTGACTAAATGTATAACTATAGCAAAAGAAGGAAATAAATTGTCTCTCCTTCTCTTCCCTCTTACTCTTCACCATGAGTTAAAGCAAAGTGTGCAAACAATACTGTCATGGTTTGGGCCTGGCACAGAGCCAGTGCCCCCATGAGAATACCTCCTCCCTGGTGTCTGCTGTGAGATGTGACCAGGAATAAGCAAAGCAAGCTCCAGCTTAAACATAAAGAAAATTTTATTGCCTAAACTACAAGAACAGAAGAAAAAACCTATAAGAGAAAAAAAAAAATTGAAAACCTTACAAAAAAGCACTTTCCTCCTCCCCACCACCAAGATTTCCCAATCCAATACATTCCCCCAAAATCACCAACTGCCCAGTCTGGCACCACCCTTTTGGATATTCAAACTTCAGTCCATGAAGAGGAGAGGAGTCTTTCTTACACCATAGGCTTCCCCTAGAAACACGCTGAAACTCATGTGCTTCCCTGTCACTCAGCACCGCCCAGAAAGTCCTTTTGCCGCCTGTGACATCTTCCTTCCATGCCCAGTGCTCTCACCACTGCGCATGGACCAGAGCTGCTTTTAGGGTTGTCTTTTAAGGATGCCTTGTCTCACTCCAAAAAGGCACAGTCTCTGCTTCGGGACATCTGTCACCCCCATTTTTATCCAACCCCCTGGGGCCGAGGGGTCCCCACAATGAACCCTCCTGGTTCTGAGGCACTGCCTCCCCCTAAGTGCAGTCTCTGTGTCACAGGAATAAAACTGGTTCAGTCTATGGCTACACAAGAAAAGTCCAGCCAAAAGGCCACTCCGTCATCTCTCCCCACTCAGCCAAGCTTCTTCACATCCTTCGGGCCAGGTCCTTGTCTCATCTCATCTCTTATCTCCCTTCTTATTCAGCTCCGAGGAGGATCAGCATTTTTGCAGGGCCCCAATCATGAAAGAAAGGGGTTAAAAATTTCAGTCTCTGTCTGTCTCAGAACTCCGGCACTCCCACACTTGCTGCTGCTCTGGCTGGCCGGGCACCTCCTCCCTCACTGCATTCCCCCCCCTTTCTCCTCCTGGGCTGGCTGCTATCACGTTCGTCGTCACCAGCTCTCCCTCTCTCTCTCCTGGGGGGGGAATGGCTGCCCGATGTCTCTTGGGGCTCCTCCACCCTTCCATCCTCCAGGGCCTCCTCACCTCCCATCTCTGTCCAGGCCCAGGCCTACCGCAGGGCTGCCCCTCCCCTGCCCAGCAGCAGTGGCTGGACAAGGGAGGGCGATCCGTCCCCTTTGCCTCGAAGTCCCAAGAGAGTCTCCCAGGGCTGAAGCTCTGCTTTTAACCCCTGTGTGTTCTCGGAGGTGTGTCCAAAACCCAACTGGCCACACCAGGTGCCAATATCAAAATCCGAGCACCCATTGGTTTGACCACAGCATCCCAGAATTCCCACTTCTTCCTGGTCAAACCACCACAAATACATATCCATGGATGACACCCTAAACTATGTTTACCACACTCACAACATTATACTTGTCTCTGAGCTCTTTTAACAATAGGTGTTATCAATCTCAGTTCTTGGAATTGCAGTTCTGAAATCAATTCTAATAATGTTGCAGGTGGGTGATCTTGGAGGAGATCTTTGATCTTTTTAGGCCGTTCCCACCAATTCAGAAAGTCTTTTTATTCTTTTTCCACCAGCGTTCTTCTGCCTCTGAGCTCAAGGGAATTGTGGTCGGCAGCCCCTTCAGGATGCCTAGTTCTTTCTTAATAAATCAGGGTTAATAAAAATCAACTTAAATCTCACCATATTTTCACATTCTTGGAATTACATGTTCCAACAATATTTTAGCCACTGTTTGAGCTGTAGCCCGAGCTGCTGGAAATGCTTCAACTAACTGAGTTAACTGATCTATTTTAACTAAGAAATATTTTCACCAACCCAATTTAAGCAAGTCTAGAAAATCAACCTGTATCTTTTCAAATAGCCTGTAGGCTGTTTTTTGTCCTCCAGAGGGAGGGCTCTTTAACACTTTTATTTACCTTTTGACAGGTAAGACACCCCTGGGTAATTTGTTTTCCAATTTTAAATATCCTTATACACCCATAAAATTTTAAAAAGTGATCACAAAAGGCTCTTGTTCTTCAGTGTGTCTGTCTATGCAAGTTATCTAAGATCTAATGTGCCACTAGTTTTGGCATCATAATCCTGCCATCAGGAAAAACTCACTTTCCCTCCTTAAATGTTGCTCCTAATTTCCTTATAGCTGCCAGTTCTGCTAGCAGAAGGGAAAGTGTCTCCTGCTGAATGTCTATTTTTTGTAAGGTCATGATTTCAGTATCTCTTTTTCTTAAGGTCGCTCTTTTTGCTTCTTCATCAGCCAAATTATGTCTGACTCTAATATCCCTCCCTCTCTGGTGTTCCTTTACATGAACTACTACTATTTTCTTCGAGCCTTTTAAAGCTTCAAGTATCTGAATTATCAATTCCCCGTGTACTAACCCTTTCCCTTGAGTGTTTATAAGTCCCCTTTCCTTCCAAAATTTTTTTTAAGTATGTACTACACTAAAAGCATATTTGGAGTCTGTATAAATAGTCCCTTCTTGCCCTTTTAGTATTAATAATGCACAGAGTAATGCATAAAATTCACAGGCTTGTGCTGACCAGGAGGGACTAAGGGGACCAGACTCCTTTACCCTAAACTTTTTCCCACTTCACCTGAATGCCAACCCGTGTCATTAATTTGTAGATTATCTTCTTCAGTTAAAGAATAAATTTTAAGTTTTGCTTCACAAGGTTTTATCGGTAAATTTAAGGCTATTATTAGATCTCTGGCTAACAAATTATTCTCAGCCTCTGGTATCAACAATAAATCATTTACTCCAAATTTGTCCTCTGTTTCAATTTGCACTCCTTTTATTACAGGAACAGGAAAAGCCTCTCCCATAATTCCGATTACTGAAACTCACTCACGCCTTATCTTACATCCCTGGGGTAATTTTGTCACTGTCGACCGAGAAACTCCTGTATGGACTAAAAATATAACTTATCAAGGGTTCTTCTGGTGGTGTTTTGGTCCCCTCCATTAAACAGAGCCCCTGAGTTCCCTAAAAAGTTTCCTCATCTTGCTCTTTCTTCCTGCAACTTTTTTTTTTGTAGGCGCCCCTTTTTATGATAGTAAAAAGAGGTAGGTCCTGCACCCTTCAAGGTAGGGTAAGAATTTTGTAAGTGCCTTTTCTTGTGGCAGGAAAAAACACACAGGTCCTGTGTTCCTAAAAATAGATCCTGACATCTGCTGTTTGTTTTTCCCTGCAGATTTTTTTTTTTCTGTATTTAAAGCTGCCTGCATTTCTCTAACTGCCACTACCAAAATTCTGGCATCTGCTTTCTGCTTTTCCTCATCTCTGTTCACATACACCCTTTGTGCTCCTCTCAGTAACTCCTGAAGTCCCCTGTCCTGCCAGTCTTCTAATTTTTCCAGCTTCTTCCTGATGTCTCCCCTCAGGACTCCAAAAGGCAGCATACTCACTCCCCTCCAGATAAACAGGGTCTTTTGAATTCACATATATATTTAGACCCTGGCAAATCTAATCCTCAAATTATCCGTACTTGGGCTAATATAAATTATCTTTCCGGATCATTTCTTTTGTCCATTTAAACATCTAATACTTTACTATTTTCTGTTTACTTTTTCTCCTTTGGGATTCCCATTCATCCCAAAATCATATTATCATCCCCAGCGGGCTGTTCTGAGGAATGCTCCCCCCCCGAGAACCCCCCTCACGGTTCCCAGATACCTCAAACCACTGCGAATTTTTCACACAATCCGCAGCCCCTGGGGCAAGAAACTTACTTTTTCCCTGACCCATTCCTGGCAGCAACAAACTAAGAAATCCCTGGTACCAGGAGAGTCTTAGTTTCCCACACTCACCTCGTGGCTCAACTTCTTCACTTACTACTCTGTCACACTGCTTTTTCAATCTATCTGTTCCACTCCTATCTCTCCCTCTGCAATCTACTTGTTCCACTCCTATCTCTCCCTCTTTCTCAATCTATTAGTCCCATCCTCTCACCATCTAATCACATACTAAATTGCCTGCTATCAACCCCTCCAAGAAAATTGAACCTATTCATTCACTCTCTTTCTCAGTCTCCCTACTGAGTCAATCCCTCCTGCCAAAGGACCTTCCCACAGGTGCCTGGACAAGGGATCCCCCCCTTCCCCCTGGGTCAAACCTTCCCGGGGTCCCCACTCATTCACTTTTCTTTCACTTCTTTCCTTTTCTGGCCAGCCTCCTCTCGGACAGCGCGAAAACGCGGTACTGGGAGGTCCCACTCACTTTGGGGGTCCAGGACTGCTCAGTCCCAGTCTCAGATACTTCACATGCACTCACACATGCATACAGCCGCCCCCCGACCCAAAACCTCGTGATACTCACATCCTCCTTTTCTCACAAGGCTCTTCGTGCACAAAGCAGTTTTCTGTGGGTACCCTCTCTCCTATAAGCCGGCACTCTGATGGGAGCCTCTCTTGCGTGCTCTTAAAAACTAATTTGCTTATGCGTTATTGTAAAAAAGACTCTCTTTTCTCAAGGGAGAGTGGTCTAGCCTTGGGACCACTTAAAAATCTGGTGGGGAGCTCCTTTCCAGAAACTATCCACCTCCCCGGAGTTGAGAGAGCCCCTGGTATCAGCACCAAAATTGTTATGTTTGCCCAATTATCCCATCATAAAAAAACCGAACAATATTTAATGTAGCAGCAATTTTAATTGAATAGTTTAGAAAATATATAAATAAGGGATAATTTGGTTCAAATACTAGCACATAAGCAAAAGATAACCGCGGGGTACAGAGGGCAGAGTTCTGGGACCCTTGTGTTATGCAGAGAAAAGAAGAAACCACACAACTTTATAAAAGTTGTAAAGCCCGGTATGCCTTTATTACGACGCGCACCGGATGCAAGCCTCCCCAAAAGGCATGCGTACCCCGGAAGACCTCAGGTCTCCTTTTATCCCCCTTCCAAATGCATATGCATGCAGTTTCACAATAGGTTCATACATATTCATTCAGCGTGACATTTATCACCAGTTCTTCTTTATCAAAGGAATTGACCTTGTGGTCATTTCTGTTTTTCTTTCTCTGTCATCTTGCTGTCTCCAGCATCCAACTTTTCCTTCAGCTTTGGCCTCACAGACTTTTCACCTCTCCTAGACACTTCACCTAATTCAGAATGGATCTCTACTCTGTCTCATTCCCCCCTTTCCTAGGAAATAAGTAAATTCTTTTACTTAATGAAAACCCTCACGACAATAAGTGTCTTTTAATGCTTCACCATGTACGTTTGACAAAGAGGTTAGTACAGCTATTTGTTGTAGCATTCTCCAGCTCCAAATTAACAATATAATAGATAATCCTAAGCTTATCCCAACTAATATTAGTAAAACTACAATGAGGTGGCACAACTTATTAAGGGTTCCATTTGCAGTCGGTGACCACCCAAAGATCACATCCCACCAGTGATGATCCATATTTTGTTTTGTAGAACTCTGGTTATCTCCTTTGTATCATGTTGGACAGTAATTAAAGTTTTCTTTCCACTTTCTTGGATTTCCTTCAAGATCTCCAATAGGTCTTGGTGCTTAATTAATTGTTTTACTAATGTAAGGTTCATCCCAATAGGAGTAGGTGGTAGTCTGTGATACATTGTGTAGTTAGCTTTAATCAGCTGGTGGGATGTCACTGGGGCCAAGTACGAAAAATCACACCCGATAATCTTAACAAAATTACAAATACAGAAATTAGAATGGTTTCTACTAGACAGAATAACATCATTGCTATCAATTTTTACAGCAGCACAGGCAGCTCTCAGACATATACACCCCCCTTTTCCAATATATATGAGCACAGTTTTCTGGTCAGTGACTGGATGAATTTCAAAGTGACAAATACTCTTTTCAGTGTCCAAACACACATCCTGAGCATTAATAGTATTGCTTTCACAAATGAATCCCATCTGTTCTCTAGTAATGCAGGATTCCAAGTTTACTGTTTGCTACTTTTCATTCATCTTTCGTGCCCACACTCTATGTTCTGAAGGATAGAGTATTGTTTTTCCATGTTTTAATCCTAGGGCAATGATGGTGTAGAAGTCCATCCAAAAATCCTTCATTTTTTGCCTCACAATTGTCATGAGAAAAGACTACCGAAGAGTTAAAAGTGCTGAGCCGGTTGGGAAAGAAAGTCTCCTGCTTATCTAGTGTGTTCACAAGTGATGCTTGCAGAACACGCCATGCTGTACTCGAAGGGGGCATGCTGCCCTTTTCTGGACAATTGAACTGGACTTTCTTCCAAACTCCTGAGCTGGCTGGACTGAGCTCTGGGGTGGCTCCCCCCCGCTCCATGAGAAGACCCCTCTTGCCTGTCTTCAACCACCGTGACAGACCAACAGAGATGCGAATCCCCTCATCAAGGAACCAAGAACCCCTCTGGCACCCTATTGACACCCCCATGGCACCCCCATGGCACCCCCCTGGCAACCTCCTTCCAGAGACTGGGACTGTACTCCCTCCCAACTCAGGGAGGGGGAAAACTTAACATACATGTGAGCATTCGGTCATGAAAACAATGGACTTCTCCCCTCCATGGAAACCTAATTTCAGTTACCTTCCCCCAACCAAGAACAGTATATATATTGGGGTTCGGCCCGACTGTCCTTTGAGATCTCCCCAAGACGTGTACCAGCGAGTTTCGGCGGCGGGACCCCGAAGACATCACGTCTTGGTAGCTATACCCCATTCCCTGACCTTCTTTCCTCCCTTTTTTTTTCCTTGTCTTACCCTTCTCTTCCCCGGATCCCTTAACCAAATGCATATTTAGCTGTGGTTATAATCAATAAATTGCACCTTGTTGATTTGTTACTGCAAAACCCCTGTGCCTCTTGTTGGTTATTTTTGGACCCAAAAATCATTCGTCACCCGTTTATTTCGGGCGGACCTTCACAGATGGGATGGATAACATAAACAGTGGCATTACGTATGGTAAGCACAAAGGCAGTGGCCACATTAGAAACAGGATCATAGGTGAAATTCACCATAGTCCACCAGGACTGAAACTTCCATTCAAAATCAATTGCATTATCCCACACAATTTTCCGAATTTCAGCTGGAAAATCACCTTCACCCCCTTCCCGTATGATCAGAGCTGCTGTTGCCTGCATCCAAAACTGTGCTTGTATACAACTGAAAGCTAAAGAAACGTTATCTTGAACTGTACTAAGTGCTTCTACTATTAACTTGTGGTCTTGGTCCCTGGCCGTTTCCCACTTTGGCAGTACTTTTGAAATCTGTCACTGGCTAGTTCCTAATGCCAATAGACATGACTGTAAAGGCTGTTTCAATTTCGTTAGGCTACCTGCTGCAGTGACCAGTTTATTCATCAGTATCTCTGAATCAATTCCATTTAAAACTCCTAATCCTGTCCCTAATGTGCCAGTTAGATGTTTTTTATGGGGAACAGGAGCTACTTTCTGTCCATGACCATCCCTCCCTGCCAGAGGGATGTGCTGGGCTCACACTGCAAATTCAGACATACTTCACAAGTGTATCTGACAGAGGTTTAGGTCATACTTGAAGCAGATGTTTGCTCTGAAATGCAGAGACCTCAAGGAATCTAACCTCTCCTTCCTCCCCCAAAGCACCTGATTTCCCAGATGTGTGGCAAACAGGAATGTCTCTCCTGGTCTACAAAACTTCACCCACCTTGCCCCTAGCTAAGATCAAGCTGTGGACTGTGTTCAGGGCAGAAGATAACAGTATTTGTCAAACAGATAAGAATAAAACTGGCTGGAACAAATGGGATTTGGGTAGAAAGATTTCAGGTCCAAGCCTCAAGTAAATAATGAAGGGGAAATCTGAGAGAAGAGCCTAAATTCATTGCAGTGCCTCAGAAGAAACTGGGATCAGGTTTCTGCTACTTGTAACACAGCACAAAAGTGATGCTCAAAATCCTACAGCCTGCTGCTGAGCTCTGAGGGAGTCTCTCTACCTCTTTTAAGCAGAATCCAACTGCCTCAGACTGGGACAATCACTGATCCAAATTTCAGTAGGAAAAGGGATAGCTACAAATAAAGAAAATCACCTTCCTTGCTTGGGTTAATTCACCACCTGCAGTTCAGCACCCTTTACCAGCCATTGCCTGGGTGTTCAGCCAACCAGCTTAGAAAATGACTTAAGGAAACTGATTTCTTGGTGTTCCTGGTTTTAGGCACCAGGAGAGCTGGCTCCTTCCTTTCTTGTTCTGCTCCTGAGATATGCCTGTTTTTGTAACCACGTTGTCCAGCCCTCAAAGGAAGTTTTTAGGAAGGAGGGACAGGCTGGTTGGATTTTTGAGATGTTCATTTGCATTATCAACTCCACACATTTGAGAGACCATTCTGGATTGAATAATAGCTGTTGTTCACTCACATTTTTTACTACGTAGGGGCCAATTTCATACACTTTGCGTTCAAGTTTGGGTAGAGTCTGAACTAGTATGGGGTGTATAAGGCCCTGCTGTGGTAAAAGGTGCAGTGTCTGCTTTGAATTCAAATGAAAGTCTGATAGCAACTCGAGCTCAAAGGCAGGTCACTTCTACAGGCTGTATCAAGGTGAAATTACACCAACAGTCTGATTCACTTAGGTTGTCACAGACTTCCTGGTGTTCATATACACCGGGGGAGGTTCAGACACTAATTATATCTGGTCTCTCATAAGCCGTCCTATTGATGACCCGGCACTTTACTTTGATTTCCTCTCCTCTGATTCCTTGAAGTGTCCACAATTCCTGTTCCTGCTATTCTTGCTCTTCACATACCTGATTCTCATGGATTACTACAGGAGATATGTTTAAATCTTTTATCTCAGAAGGTTTTCCCAGGGATCCAGTATAGTGATTAAACGCCTGGGGACCAAGGCCATTCAGCATTGCTTTGGATAGAGGTACTCTCTAGTTCTAAAACTTCAGTTATAATTACATACAAAACAATTCTGTAAACTAAAGTATGAACTACACCCGACCGCAATATACTCATTTTGCCCGAGTAAGTTTTAGTCTCAGTTCATTGTCTCCTGGTGTCACTCCTGAAGGGGCTTCTGGGCCTTCTTCACCCGAGAGTGATGGATCCAGGCATTCTGCTCCTTGATTTTGATTGCAGTGAAGGTGGTGAGAAGTACTGGCAGTGGTGTCTCCCACTGTGGTTCCAAAGTCTTCTCTGTAAGAGACTTAACATATACATCATCCCCAGGCTATCTAACTCCCTGCCCTGAGTTCCAGCCACATGTTTCTCAATTTCTCTGAGCTGTTTGCTTAAAGCCACCATGTAGGTGGACATTCTGGACATTCCCTTTGTATTCTATATGGTCTTCTATAAGGCATTCCAAAAGGATTCAGCATTCATTTAGCTCAAGGTTTAGCTTGAATTTGCAATATTGCTAGTGGAAGAGCTAGGGCTAGGGTAGATTAACTTCTTGCCCCAGTGTTACAATCTGCTGCTTGACCAAATTATTCATTTTCTCTGCCTGGCTACTTGATTGGGGCAGTATGAAATGTGAAGTTCTTAATCTATGCCCAGGTGGCCACTAATCTGTTGCACTGCTTTGGAAATGAAATGTGATTCTTTATCTGAGGACATCATGGCTGGAACTCTAAAGCGTGGTATTATTTCTTGTAAAACTAATCTGGTCACCTCTTGAGCTCTGACAGTTCTGGTGGGGAATGTTTCTGGCCACCCTGAAAATGTATCTATTAATACCAGTAAATACTGATACCCCCCCTTTCCTTGGGAGTTCTGAAAAGTTGATTTGCCACTGCTGTACAGGCTCATGGCCTCTCCCAGTCTGACCGAGTTTCGGCCGGGGTATTTTGGGGTTAGTCTGGAGGCAAGGATCACATTGTTGGCTTACCTGAGTGATAGTGGCATATAAATTCCTGACAACGATTCAACAATTCTTTCAATCAGATGTGTGTTCTAGAAAGCCTGTGGAAATTACTACTTCAAAGTCAACACTTCATTTCAATGCACTTTGTATCACTGGCAGCCTTGGTCATTTTGAGAAAGGAGCCACACTCTGTAAAAAGCTTCTAAGTAGTTCGGCCCTAGTGTGTTTTCTAGTGCTCTTCCTTTAGAAGTAACCACGAAAATGGGAAGGGATTACTAGCTCTCTATCAATGGTAGCCCACCCCTTGCAGTTGTATGTCTCTTTTGATTGGTGTTATTGTATTATGGCTTACCTTCGAGGAAAATCTGTACCTCACCCTTTGCTGCTTTCTTTGCCTCTCCATCCACCAGCTCATTTCTTTCCTCCAATTTTAAGCTCACTCTCTGGTGTGCCTTAATATGCTTTTTCAGGTAGCTGGACAATCCAGCAGCTGGATTGTCTCTTCTTTCTCTGTGAGGTCAGCAGTCCTCTCTCCTTCCAGATGGCTCCATGTGCATGCACAACTCTGAATGCCTTTTGCTGTTTCTAAGGTGTGGGTCAATGCATTTATCTCAGCCTTCTGTGCAGAGGTACCTGTTGGTAAGGGTCCAGACTCTATTACCTCTCTGCAGGGAGTCACTGTATACTTTGCAATGTAGCTTTCCACTGGCAACGTAGCTGCTCCTGTCGGAGAAGCAGGTCTCTGCATCGTCCAGAGGAGTGTCCTTTAAGTCTGGGCAGCTGGAGTAGGTAGCTTCAATGGTCTCTAGGCAGCCATGGTGTACTGCTTCTCCTTGATTCCACTGAGAAAAGAAGCTGGGTTGACAATATTAGTCATCACTATCTCTATATCATCTTGCTCTACCATGATGGCCTGGTATTTCAGAAACCTCTGTGGTGAAAGCCAGTGGCCACCCTTTACTTTCAGTACTGCAGACACTAGCACAGTCATTTTTGTCCTAGGGTAGACTTGGGTGCCTCTTGAATATTCAGCACAACTGCTGCTACACCTCTGAGGCAACCTGGCCATCCTTTGGCTGTTGTATCTAGTTGCTTAGGGAAGTAAGCAACTGCCTTTCAGTATGGACCCAAGTCCTGAGCCGATATTCCCAGGGCAATTCCTTGCGTGGAAAAATAGAAAGAATGGTTTACTTACATCTGGAAGTCTCAAGGCTGGAGCTGACATGAGGGCACTCTCTAGCTGGTGAAAGGCCCGTGTGGCGTCTTTTGTCCACTGGAGATCTCTGTTTCCATCGGCAATAAGAGCATAGAGGGGTCTGACGAGCAGCCCACAATTGTAAACCCACAGCTGGCACTACCCTGCCATGCCTAAGAAGGTTCGGAGTTCCTTCGTTGTCTGGGGTTTCGGGGTTTGGCATATGGCTTCCCTGCCCTAAAGTCTGCTTAGCATTCACTTCTTACCCCAGGTAGATTACCTTCTGTTTCACTACCTGTGCCTTTTCTTTGAGACTCTGTGTCCTTGGAGTCCTAGGAAATTCAAAAGGCTTACCGTTCAGGCTTCCCTCATCCGAGTGGCTACTAGAAGATCATCCACGTACTGCAACAGCCTCCTTTCCTCTTGTGGAGCTTCCCAGGACTCTGGGTCTTTGCAAGCTGTTCTCCAATCGGAATGGGGAATTTTGAAGCCTTCAGGCACATGGACTATGTGAGCTGTGTTTGAATGCAAAAATTTTCTGGCTGGCTTCGTGGATAGGGAGGCAAAAGAAGGCATCTCTCAGGCCTAAAACAGTGAACCACGTTAGCTCAGGTGTTGAACAAGTTAGTAAAGGATATGGATCTGCTACCACAGGGTATAACTTCTGTGCATCTCATTGGCATCTAAGGGCATCTCATTGACTGCCCTTAATCCAGTGCTATCAATTATTGGGCTGATTCCTTCTTTATCTTCCTTTTGAGGGTGCTACTCAACTCTCACTAGTTGTGTTCTTTCCTTAAGCTTGATTACTGTGGGGGGGCATTTTTCACTCTCCCTGGTACAGCAGAGGCCCATACCCTTGAAAACACTTATTTACTTATTCTAATATCTCCTTACTAATGTCTTTCTTAATTTCAGTGTCTGTTAATGTTAAGCCTAACATCTTTATATCATTTGCCTCCAGAGTAACCTTTCTCATTTGAGAATGTTTAGCAAATTGAGCGAATTGTAAAAAAGCCTCTAAGTACATATAGTACGCATGTTACTTTAAAGGTTTGCAAAACCATGCCTTCTCAGACTGGCCAGTTGTTCAGTTGTTCCCCACACTACAACATAAACATTCTCCACAGGTACTAAAGCTTTATTTAAAACTGAATATATGGCCCTTGTGTTGACTAAAATTCTTCCCTTTTGGGGAGGTCATCTTTATCCTTCCTCCCTTACCTTGGGAGGAGCCTTTAACAAATCATATGTACTCATTTTGCGAACTGTGATTGCTTTGCGTTTCAGCATGATAATCTTTGCTTGACTTCATACGTTGCTATATTATGCTGCATGCTGATCAACACGTTTGATTTGCTTTCTCTTTGCCTTGTTTTCCTTTTCAAGGGCCAAGATCAGAGGGCGGTCTGATCTCACAGTCTCTTTGCCATTCTGGGTGATTTCTTAAAACAAAAAGACGAATCAGCATACAAAACCCCATCCCCTTTACCTTCCTATTTTAAAACAGTATTAACTGCAATGAAGTATTATAAATCTTTTTATTTTCTGCGCTGCTCTACTGGCAGCCTTCTCCCAATGAGCCCCTCCTAAAAGGGGCTAATTAAGGAATCTCATGTGATTTCCCACACATGAGCTTTAAGATCATAGGTTCTGAATCAGCTTGATCAGAAAACTTTAATTTACACTTGGGGCATGTGCCTGGACGCTCATTAGAACAGCAATACCAGTGTTTCTCACAAACACCGCACTGCAATAATACTAACGCAGCCTGCCAGCCTCTTGATGCACTAAAAGCTCCCCAAAATTGCCCACAAAGGCAGGCTATTCCATTTATTACAGAGAACTCTAAATCCCCTACAGCAGGCTGTTCCCAGTCCAGACTTATTATAGTACCAGCTGAAGTCTCATAAACTCATTCATCTCTTCTATCTAAACTCTGTTTTACAAAATATCAGTCTTTTCTAGTTCTCTTCTTGCAGAATCTAATTAAGCACTGTGTCTACTTACAGTCATTTCAGTGCCTTGCAAAAAGGCTGCGCTTGTCACAGCAAAAACTCTGATATGCCCACAGACACAGACACACGCACCCCCTCCCTTTATCTCAAATTCACTAGAGCCAAGCCTTGAATTGCTATGGGGGGGCGAATTCTTGTAATTCCTTTAATTTGCTTTACCATAGTTAAACATAAATCACCATACCATAGTTCTTCTGTGTAAAATGCAACTCTTGTTGCAAAGAAAATCCTAAAATATCCACAAACACTACTATACAATCCAAGAATCAAATTACCACAATGCAGTGGAAGAAAATCACCACACAAAATCACTGGGAAAGGGCATATCTCTCAAAGTGCCCACTTTTCTCAACACAACACAGCATACCATAATTCAGCATTTACTCACATCAGTTTTCCCTGGACACAATCAAAATAACAGCACACAGTCCAGACATTCAGGACAAAAGAACTCTCTGAGCTCGTACTCATGGTTAAAATGTACCAGATCTACACAAATCACTACATTTAAACACAATAAATGACATCACTGACGGTTCTCCACTCGTTCCGCTTCTCTGTGGGACACTTCTCTCCCTGCCCCCACAGCCTGCTGCAGCCAGCAACTCAGGCCTCACTGGGCTGCTTCAAACATGGGTAGTACTCACCCCCCCCAGCACCATGGGTGAACTCACTTGTTTGCTTTCTCTTTCATAGACCACACACTCGCACGATTACAGACACATTCACATTAATCACGCAATGCATTAACCATACAATGATACAGTGTCTGACACACACATACACATAGAGGTTCACTCGACCCACCCCCAGGGTCGCTAGCGGTCTGCCCTATCAGAACGATGAACCCCGTCTCTAATACAGCTGCTCCATCAGCTACACCCAGACATCTCTGAGTGATTTACTCCCTAGCTCTCTTTTCCCCTGGGGGCCCCTCAGTACGTACCGTATTCTCCTCTGCGGGCCAGCAGGTGCTTGTCTGTCCTCGCAGGAGGCAAGTCGAGACGAACGGAGCCCCACCAGGAAAAAAATCTTAGGGCACACCTTGGAGGTCCGTGTATCCCCCCTGCCCCTGCAGGGACAGAGAACTCCCGGCTTGGCTCACCGTAATGTTTTGTGAAGAAAAGAACTCCACAACTTTGTAGAAGTTGTAAAGCTGGCATGTTTGTTTATTGCAGTGCTGGACACATGCGGAGATTTTTCTCCCTAAAAGGCATGCGTACCTCTGAGAACTTCAGGTCTGTTTTTATCTCTCACTCAAATACATATCCATACAGTTTCACAATAGGTTCATACATATTCATTTTTATGGGTTTCGTGTGACATTTACCACTAGTTCCTTTTTATCAGAAAAAATCCCAAGGTCAGGTTGACTTGTCCTTACAGCAGTCCCTGTAACTCTCTATCATCTTCTGTGTCCCCTCCCTTTATCTCTGTCCTTCACTGAACTAACATCACTGAGCTTAGGCCTTGCAGTCTGGCTAAATAACTATGGTTTCTAACCACAGACTCAACTCAAAAATGTACATTTCACCTAAATTAAAATGGATTTCTATCCTGGAAATTTTTCACTTTGCCTCATGAGGACTCTGCTCTAGCAGGATGTTGATGACAGCTTCTTCTCTGCCTGGCATGCCTTCACAAAGATAAAGCTATGCTTATGGCCATATGGGCCATTCATTTGCCAAAAATATCCAGTTAAAACATCATTGACAGGTGTAAATATGTGTTCCTTCAGTGGTACCTACACAGAATTGTTTCCTCCCCCTCCTGAAGCATGTGTGTATACTGGGTGAGCACGATATACCAGTGACTGCGCTGAGGTGGTTCCAGCACTGGCACATAGGAAGTATCTATCTATCACTGAGCTGAAGAAAGTGAGGAATGCCAAAGGCCTTATGGCTGGGCTGATCAAAAACATACGGCCCAACCACCTTTGTTAGAGAGCAAGCAAATTAGGAGTGGAGGAGTAACAGAAGCTTTTGAACCTTCATTTCTTTCAGTCTAGTCTCCAGGAAATGTCTCTAGGAAAAGTGCATTTGTTTAAACTTCATGACAATGGAACAGTTGAACCAGTGGGAGACAGGCATGGTTGAAGAAATCTTACAGCCTTTGGCCTGGAGGAACAGTCTTATTGACTGTAAGGTCTCCTTGTGACTTTGAAACCAATGAATTTGCATATGCTAGCAATACTTGACAGAATCCTGCTATGTGGCCAATAGCAGTGCCTGTACTAGGTCTCCTCTTGAAATAACCTGATATTAAGCTGACAGCTGAAATCTACTGTAGTCTCTGGGAAAGTGTGAAGTGCCAGACTACAAGCATTCAGTTAATCTACATGCACACTGATCTCTGCATTGGTGAAGAAACAAGATCATGAAAGCCAGGACTGTCTACTGACTAGAAGCTAGAAGTACACAAATCTGCAAATAGCAGTTCCAATTTTAGTAGAGGTCATAATTAATCATGAACGTACAGCTTAGCTAGAGATGAAATCAGGAGGAATAATCCATTTGCACATTTGCACAGGGGGTGCTGAAGTGGTGACTGCAATCAGGTCCTTAAATACAGGGTGTAGCTGAAATAAAAGTGATGGCCATGATGTTGGAGTTGAGTTATATGGAGTATTCTGTACAGAGGTAAATTGAGGAGACAAAGACTTTTTTTTCTGGGAGATTTTCTGTTAGTTGAATGTCTGACACCCAAATGCCCTCTACCTTAGCCAGAATTGCCAGGCGTGATGCAGACTCTGCTAAATGAAGGTATATGACAGTCTTACAGAGGTGAACAGATCAACATCAAAGGTCTTTCCAGTACAAAAATCTATTTAACCAGTGTGTCTAACCTCAGCAAATGAACAGCTCTGACCACACACTTTCAAACACTTGAAATAACTGCTGTAGCTGTGGGCTTACTGCTCTAAAAGGTCTTCAACTTTCAGAAAAAAATATGACAGGGAGCTGTAGGACAAAATAACAACTAGAAGAAAGAGGAATGTATAAAAGGACCTTTTTCTTCTACTGCTAAGCAGTAAAGTGTCAAAATTAGTAGAAATTTGTCCTAAGGAGAGAAACTGTCCAGAGCAGGTGAGGTAGTCACCTCTGACTGGATGTGAGACTTTCTGTGGCTCATACTGTAACAGTTCTTAGACTATACATCTGATGTAAGGAACAAGGGTTACTCACACTGTAGAAACTTTATTAACAGTGTGATGCAGTTTGAGATTTGATCAGCTAAGTGTGAGCAGTATTGAGGTCACAGGGTCTTGTCTGATTTTGACAAGTTTGGGCAGTAGCCTGAAGAATCAAGAGGGGAGAGATATTCTCTATTCACATACTGGCAATTCTCCATCAAAATGCTGTATCCAGTTCTTACAGCAAGTTGCAGTAGGATGTCAGAAAATGGGCTACAGATCAGAGAAGAGCTTAAAGAAGAGAGATTTAAAAGACACGTCAGTAAAAGACTTGGGGAAGTAAATCTACTTATGCAGAAGAGAGGATAAGTAAGTCAGCAAGAGGTTAATGAATGATTGCAGCAACTTAACAACTCCTCTTAGGAGTTCTGAAAGCTATAAAAGAGAAGTCAAAACAAGATATGTTTTATATTGATTCAGTGATAGATAATGCAGGGAATTGGCCTGGGAAAGAGAAGTTACTGCAAAATTATAAGCAGAATTTAGGCACCAATACAGAAAATTCTAGCCTAATCCATTTCATTTTTTTTTTGCTACACATATTCTTACTGTCAGAAGCCAATAATGGAGATGAAAGAGGACACAAGTTCGGCTACAATTTAAAAGCCTCTGAAGAGCTAGGGGCAATGCAAGGCAGAGCAGGTGTAGGAGACATTTAGACTTAATAAGAGGCATAGGCAGTGGCATTCCAGTTCCAGGGCTGCACCCAAACAGATGCTGATTCTGTTCACAGCCTGACTCCCCACAGCACAGCTTGCAGAACAAGCAGTGAAACTGAAGCATTGTGTGGTTTATACGGGTTTTATTGTAAAGTTGGTTATTTTTAGAAGTTACAATTATGGTTTGGCCCTCGGTTCCCCTCATGTCCTCCCCTCATAATGGTTTATTCCTCCTGCCAGTTACCTGTCCATCATTGTAACCACCTCGCCTTTATTTTGAGAATTTTCGATGTCAATCATCCCTTACTTAAGATATGATTTTTCTCCTGAGTCTTTTCCCTCCCGTGTGCCACTCTTATTGGTTCAGTTGTGTCCCTCGCTCCTCCCCTGGGCTTCGTTCATTGGTTCCCTTGTGTCTCCTCCATCACGCCCATCCCCTTTATCAGTGCTTCCCGAGCTGTCATTCTCTGACACCGTCGCTGGCCCCGCCTGGGTCAATAAAGTGCCTTGGCACCCATACGTGTGTCTGCTCCTTCCTTCCTTCCTTCCTTCCTTCCTTCCTTCCTTCCTTCCTTCCTTCCTTCCTTCCTTCCTTCCTTCCTTCCTTCCTTCCTTCCTTCCTTCCTTCCTTCCTTCCTTCCTTCCTTCCTTCCTTCCTTCCTTCCTTCCTTCCTTCCTTCCTTCCTTCCTTCCTTCCTTCCTTCCTTCCTTCCTTCCTTCCTTCCTTCCTTCCTTCCTTCCTTCCTTCCTTCCTTCCTTCCTTCCTTCCTTCCTTCCTTCCTTCCTTCCTTCCTTCCTTCCTTCCTTCCTTCCTTCCTTCCTTCCTTCCTTCCTTCCTTCCTTCCTTCCTTCCTTCCTTCCTTCCTTCCTTCCTTCCTTCCTTCCTTCCTTCCTTCCTTCCGACACTTCCTTCCTTCCGACACTTCCTTCCTTCCGACACTTCCTTCCTTCCGACACTTCCTTCCTTCCTTCCTTCCTTCCTTCCGACACTTCCTTCCGACACTTCCTTCCTTCCTTCCGACACTTCCTTCCTTCCGACACTTCCTTCCTTCCTTCCGACACTTCCTTCCTTCCGACACTTCCTTCCTTCCGACACTTCCTTCCTTCCGACACTTCCTTCCTTCCTTCCGACACTTCCTTCCTTCCTTCCTTCCTTCCGACACTTCCTTCCGACACTTCCTTCCGACACTTCCTTCCTTCCTTCCGACACTTCCTTCCGACACTTCCTTCCGACACTTCCTTCCTTCCTTCCGACACTTCCTTCCGACACTTCCTTCCTTCCTTCCGACACTTCCTTCCGACACTTCCTTCCGACACTTCCTTCCTTCCTTCCTTCCTTCCTTCCTTCCTTCCTTCCTTCCTTCCTTCCTTCCTTCCTTCCTTCCTTCCTTCCTTCCTTCCTTCCTTCCTTCCTTCCTTCCTTCCTTCCTTCCTTCCTTCCTTCCTTCCTTCCTTCCTTCCTTCCTTCCTTCCTTCCTTCCTTCCTTCCTTCCTTCCTTCCTTCCTTCCTTCCTTCCCCTCAGTGCTTTGCAGTCCTGCTCTCACCTGCGTCACCACGTCGCAGACGGAGCCACTGCTCGGGGGTTCTCACAGAGAACCTGGGAGAGCCGGGATTCGTGGTCACTCTGGGAGCAGCTAGCCGGCACCCGTCAGCTCCTGTGGCCGCGGGATGAGACTGCATGAAACAAGGAAGGCCAAGTGGTTTGTCCTTCTCCTCCAGTCTTTTATTAACTCAGTTGATGGACATAAGCAAAATAACAGTCTTGGCATTTGTCTTTGCGCGGTGCAAATTATGGTTGCTGACATTAGAAGAACGTTAATTCATTCAAGTCTCCTTTCTGCATACATGTGTTAAGGGTGTCTGATAACCAGTGTGGGACACAAGAGCTTAGTATAAGGTGAAATTAAAAGCATGCTTCAGAAAGAGATAAGCGTGTGACTTCCAGTTTTTGTGATTCCAGTAACAGCATCAAAGTTCAACCATGTACTAGTTAGGATCAACAAGGAGTTGTGGTGAGGCAAGGAGCTATAGCAAACATCCTCATGGGAGAGTTTGAAGGTCAGGGCTGGTGGATGAGCAGCTCAGCAGCTCACTTTGGCAAGGCCAAAGAATGAAAATGTATGAGCTTCTCACTGAATGATCTCTTTTCAAATGGAAAGGAGATGCAGAAGAGGTAGTACTTAAGTAGACTATGCAGTAAATTAAAAGGGCATTACTGCACCATGAGCAAAGGTCTGTACCCAGCCTCTTTTTTCAAAAATATGTCTACAGAAATGGCCCCCCATTTTTTGTATTGATTTCTGCATCAACTGTACTGGTTCCGCAGAATTTACTTAAATCTTGTTTTGGCAGTTCTGGTAGGGAAAACTTGCCCCTTTCCTTCTGGCAAACACATTTCTCAAGAAAATGTATTGCAACAAATTTCCTTTATGAAATGGCCTTAAGTTTTTCTACCAGACAGTCCAGAAAAACATATATTTTAATTTAATTTTCATCTACATTTGCTTTTTATTTTAGCTCTAAAATTTTTTGAAATCCATTTTCTTTATTTTTAGCTTTGATTTTTTTCAAAACTAAGGTAATGTCTGCTTCTCTATCATTTTGCACTTTGAAGAAACAAAATAAGAGAACATAGGAACAGCAATTTCTTCCAAAAGTCCCTTCTTATTCTTCTTTGGGAATAAGTAAATAGAAACAAGAACTTGAAAGAAAGTGAAACAAAAGGAGGCAAAAAGAGGAAACTTTTTCAGCTGTAAAAAAATTATTTAAAGTGCTCATTTTGAAGCACAAAAAACCTCCCATTTTTTACTTTTAAAGCTGAAATATATTTTAAAAAGGCATAATATATATTTTCATTCTTGCCTGATATAAAATTCTAATTGAAAAAAGTCTGGGACATTGTTGGAAAGTATTCTGGTAAAAGGTGTATGCCAGTCCTGCTCTCTGTCAGTGGCAACAGCAGCATTAATAACTCTGAAGGCCAATAACACTTCTGTAAATCTATTATCTCCTTGTCTTTCCATCCTGACATATATATGACCCTAGTTCCTTCGGTTGTTTTTCACAGATGTCCTTAACGGCCATTTACCTTTCTGGCCCAATAGGGGACCACCACCTCTTTGTTTTGTGGCACTGCTGGTCCCATTGTGTCAACAGTGCTTGTTTTTGAACTCTGCCACTTGCTCTGACAGATACATTGAGTAAGAATGATATTTTGGCATTCACTGAGAGCAACATTTGTGATGTGCGCAGATTTTTCTTAATCTTTCTTCATTCTTTTCTTCTGTCTCCCCTGGTCCCACTGTTGGAGAGGAAAAACTTGTTTTGACTACCTGTGAGGCACAGAAATCTCTGCTTAGTCTCATGTGCAGGAGCAAGTACCAGGATGTTTGCTCTTATTTGTCTCTCTGTAGCTGCCTGAGCTCATCTGCACAGTATAACCTGTTTTTGACAAAAACAGACTTTAAAAAACTTCTGTTGATAGTTTTGAAAAAATGTAGAATTGGTATATTATTTGAAAAACAATTCCCTTTTTTTTCCTGTGTTAACTGTTTCAATGAGAATAAATCTCTCTGATTAAAAGCCATTTGGGTGAAAACCTTTACTTTCTTGAAAGCATTTCACCAGTACTCAGCACTTTCCCATGCTTGCTGACATCAAACAAGAAGAAAGCTTTGTTTTGCACCTCCTGATAGGGTGCTGCAGGAGATTTATCCCATGGTTGCCTCCCTTAAGTCAATAGGACTGCTGATGTCGCTCTAAGCAATCCAGCAATCCACAACACACAGTGATGTTGGGAAAGAAATGGTACTGTGCCATTAGTGTCTCATGTCAGCACCTACAGGAGCAAAACCCCCGTGTGGACCTTGGGCACCACCAGCCCAAAGGCAAAGGATGGTCCCTGGTGGTTCCTGCACCAGCTGAGACTCAGCTACTCCAAATGAAAAGCTCACCCTGTAAGTTGACAGAAACAACTTTTGAGGGTGCCAAAGTTTTATATGTTGTCTTGAAACCTCATGACTGAGCAAAGTTTCCCGCATGGAAGGGGCTTTTGTTGGTAACCATGGGCGTTTTCCAGCATTTATTTTTATTTATTTCTATCCTCACCATGAAATGTCTTGCTTGAGGCTTTGTGCATCCCACTGCATCCATATCCATTGCAGGACAGAAAATAAATGATTTCCACTTTTCTAAGAGAGGATGGGAAATTTTTTGAAGAAGATCCAATTCTGATCTCATTTCCACCCTTCTCCTTCATATAAGACACCAAAATATGTCAAGTAATAAGCAATCTGTGTATGTGCGGAGCTGAAGGACAGAATCCGCTCCCCTCCCACAGCTTCTTAAAGACATTGCAAATAAAACCAGGTCCGTTCAGTTTCTGGTACTAAGCTACCCATTACTCTTTGACTTGAATAAAACTGAAATGGTTCAAAATCACCTTATTTCTCCTGCAACAGCATGGCACAGATGCCTTCAGATCCCTGCTGAGGGCAGAAGTTACATTCTCCCCATCATTTGAATAAATGGCAGCAGCCACTGCTCCTCAGAACTAGATACAGTTAATTGCTCAGATTAGACTTTTCCAGACTATATGATTGCACACAGTTCTTTCTCATGAGATGTAGGTAAGAGCCGGGTCTAGATATTACTAAGCAAAGAACTTAATAAAGAGTACTAAGAGTACTAAGCAAAGAGTAAGATACAATATCTCTGTTTGAGGTCTACAATAATACAGAGTTACTGTTGATTTTTTCCACATTTGCATGGTGCTTTACTAGGTCAGTTTTCCTCTTTTCTTTAGGTCCCTTTGCTTGAAAACTGCTTCAGGACCTTAGTGATTGACTGAACCTTCAGTTTCATCTCTCTTCACTGTAGGGTGCCATCCAAGTCACTTCAATGAGTCTATTCACACAACAATGTGCACAGTTGATTAAGCAGTGCCCCAAAACAGTGCCTGGAAATGAAGTCAGTTGTCAAATGTCCACTGTTTCACTGGGAGATATTCTTTAAGATTTGAATAAAACTTTTTTTTGTAAGGAAGATTTTGCACCATAAAATCATTTAAAAAGAAGATGAGATAGGGAAAATACAGCCTGCATTGTTTGTTACAA
Organism: Melospiza georgiana; assembly: GCF_028018845.1. Taxonomy (NCBI): domain Eukaryota; kingdom Metazoa; phylum Chordata; class Aves; order Passeriformes; family Passerellidae; genus Melospiza; species Melospiza georgiana. The sequence goes on from NC_080465.1 coordinate 13,364,592, forward strand.
ACAAAATTGCCTCTGAATGTAAAGTACTTCTTAAGGTTTATCCTCACTGATTTCTAGGCAGACAGTGAATTTCAGAGACTGTAGTAAGTTGCACAGTCAAAGTTCATCTTTATTAAATAAAACTCTGAAGCACGTGTTTACTTTTAAATCCAAGCCTGTGCATACATGCTTTGCTGATCACAGTCATAGATTTTATGTTCCATTTGGGTTTTGAGATCACGTCCTATTCTGGGATTATGCAAAGCGGCAGCATTAGGAGCCCAGGAACTGCAGCACAGCTGATATGCATTTTAAGGCAAGGACATGCACATCACAACTCATGTGCATGCCATAAGCATGTAAGTTGCTTAATATGTATGTAGCTGAGAAAGGTCTTCAGCTGAAGGTCATGCAGACACAAATGCTTTGCAGATGGAAAAGTGGAAGGAGGAACTATGTGTCCGTATGATTTGTGCCATGCTACAGGATATAGGAGGGTGACTCTCCTGAGCTATATCTATTGTGGAGGTAGACAACTGTTAAGGAAAACTTCACCTGAGAATTTAAAACTGGGAAGACTACAGAATTTCACCAAGATGTATTGTATGTCAGTGGTTACTTACACATGGAATGTACTTTGTATTACTGAAATTACAGTCAGAACTTACTTTGTACACACATGAGGCTGGAAGGTCTTTGAGCGTACTTCTGCCGTGTTCAGTGCAGAGGAGCTGCCTAACAGAGCCAGAAGAGTCTGGAAAATTCTGTGGAAAGTAGCAAAGGACCAGTTTTTGTGATCCTGAACCCATCACAAGCACGTTATGTCTCTGTCATGGTTTGACACTGGCACAATGCCAGTGCCCCCATGAGAATACCCTCTCCCTGGTGTCTACTGTGAGATGTGACCAGGATTAAGCAAAGCAGGCTCCTACTTAAAAATAAAGAAAACTTTATTAATTAAACTACAAGAAAAGAAAAAAAAAAACAAGGAGAATGAAAACCTTACAAAAGCATTTTCCTCCTCCTCCCCCACCAAATTTCCCAATGCAATACATTCCCCCCAAAATCACCAACTCTCAGTCCAGCACCACACTTTAGAATACTCAATCTTCAGTTCATGGAGAGGAGAGGAGTCTTTCTTGCACCATAGGCTTCCCCTGGAAACACAGTTGAAACCTCGTGTGCTTCCATGTCACTCAGCACCACCCGGAAGAATCCTTTGCCATTGTGACACCTTCCTTCCATGCCCAGTGTTCTCACTACTGCGCATGGACCAGAGCTGCTTCTAGGGTTGTCTTTCAAGGCTGCCTTGTCTCACTCCAAAAAAAGGCACAGTCTCTCCTTCGGGACATCTGTCACCCCCAAATTTTTTGCACCCCCTGGGGCCGAGGGGTACCCACAATGAACCCTCCTGGTTCTGAGGCACTGCCTCCCCCTAAATGCAGTCTCTGTGTCACAGGAAAAAAAAATGGTTCCGTCTCTGGCCACACAAGAAAAGTCCAGCCAAAATGCCACTCCGTCATCTCTCCCCCCACTCAAGAGTCTTCTCCACTTCCCTAGTGGCCCATCCCCTCTTATCTCATCTCTTATATCTCTTCTCATTCAGCTCCAGGAGGATCAGCATTCGCAAGGTTTCTATCATGCAAGAAAAGAGTTAAAAAATTCAGTCTTTGCCTGTCCGGAGCTCCAGAACTCCCACGCTGCCCTGCCGGGCACCTTCTTGCCACACTCCCCTTCTCCTCCTGGGCCGGCCGCTATCAAATTCAGACGCCGGCTCTCCCTCTCTCTCTCCCCTGGGAGGGGGGGAGTGGCTGCCCGATGTCTCTTGGTGCTCCTCCACCCTTCCATCCTCAAGGGCCTCCTCACCCCCATCTCTGTCCAGGCCCAAGCCTACCGCAGGGCTGCCCCTCCCCTGTCCAGCAGCAGCAGCTGAACGGGGGAGGGAGATCCGACCTCTTTCCTCCAAGTCCCAAGAGAGCTTCCCAGAGGAGCAGCTCTGGTTTTTAACCCCTGTGTGTTCTCAGAGGGGTGTCCAAACCTCAGTGGCTACACCAGGTGCCAATATTAAAATCTGAACACCTATTGGTGGCCACAGCATATCCCAAAAAAATAAAAACCTACTTTCTATCAATGTCTCAAACCATGACAGTCTCTAAGTTGTGTTAATACCTATCATTGATGTATTCAGTATTGTTAAAATCAATTTCAATCTAAAATGTTTTGGTTCTATGGTAACTTCTAGAAACTATCTTCTTAAAGGTCTGATAATGTCAGTGGAAAAAATGTCAATTTATAGACACAAGGTCTGTGTCTATAAACCCTTGGCTCCATCTCAGAATGCAGCCTCCCAAAATAGATGGAAAATGCCAGATTTTTCACTCCAAGATTTTGCCATTACTTTTTCCCTCTGCCCATGTCCATACCTTGTCTGTCATTAGGTGGACATAGATTTAAATCCAGAACAGAAGGGTGCCCATATAATGAGGGCTTTTAAGATCGTGTTAGACATGAGCACTCAAGTCAGGAATCTTCCCGTTTGTTTGGCTGACTCTGCCTGGCAGCACGGAAATAGACCTCTACCCTCTATGATCCTTTTGTGAACCCTTCCAAAGCATAAATTCTATGCTTCTGTGTTGCCCCTCTCCATCAGAATTCATATCTTTTTCTCCTGAGCACAACAGGATGTACAATGAGCCACAGGCTCCTTCAGGAAGGTCTGCATGTTTAGCCTCCAGACTATTACCAAAGAAATCACCTTGAAGCAAAGCAGGCATTTGGCACTGTCATCTGTCTTGCAGAGAAAAAAATAATTCCCTTGGCCTCACCAAAGCTGCTGATCTTTGGTCTTTGCCCTTAACCACTGGATGCAGCCTTTTGTCTGCTGATGAGCAACTGCCAACTCAGGGAGGTTTTAGAGCACTAAATCCACAGAACATGATGTAGGAAGAGGGATGTGCTTGTGCCTCACAGTCCTTCTCATGTGCTAAAACAGATGATTGTTTCCCCAGCCCCTGCCACAGCTTGGGTTATATTCTAAATACACGTGGCTGGGTAAAGACTCCAATTTTCAGCAATGCAGTCTGCACTGTAAAATGGTGAGAAAGAAAGAAGCACTGACAGTCCACATAGCCAAGGAATGTGGGGTGTCTGATTTTGGACTTTACATACATTTCCTGTCTAGGGAAACGAGGCACAGCATGAAGTCTACTAATGAAATCATCAGAAATTGTGAATCTGTGTACCCGTGTGGACTGTGAACCCCTACTTTTCCTTTGGTCTTTGCCTTTAGACATGTGACTTGTCTAATCCCAGGTCCTTCAGATGTTCAGACTTAAATTATGAAGGTCCCAGATTACTTGTGGAGTCCTGAGGTTCTCCCTTTTGCCATGAATAAGACACATGGGGGGTAGACACATGGGGCAGTTTGCAGAGGTCTAGCATCCGCTTCCATACTGATGCTTATGAAGCAATGATTGATCCTTTGTTTCCCCTTTCCTGCCAGAGAAGGGATATAAAATGCCTTCCCTCAGTTCTACATCCAGTTGAAAAAATCTTTTCTACATCCTTCATCTCAAGCTGGTCTGAATTTCTGGAAACCGTGGGCCTGATGTGAAGCAGGTTGAGGGGACAAAGGGCAGTCTTTGGCCTTCAGTTCTTTTCCTGGTTGTCACAGGTGCTGACGGTTAAGGACTGGAAAGGCAGCTGGACATTCAGCTTTTCAGAGAAATCTCACAGCTCTAGCACGTTTGCTCTGCTTTGCTTTCTTTCATACTCACCTCCCCTCCAGACACATGCTGTTCTGTGCCCTCTGCTTGCCCTGCTTCTGCCCCTCCACTTCCCACAGCCTGTTCCAGTGGCATCACAACAGGCATTTTTTGCAAGGATGCAACCAACAGAGCAATAAGGAGCATTCTGCACAGCTCCCACAGCAGTTTTCTTGCTGGGGCCTCCCCACGGATCCTTTCAGGGGCAGAGATGGTAGGCACAGGCAGTGCGGTGTGGGGCGAAGAGAGCAAATGGACACAAACACTGGATGGCAAGGAGGAGACAGAATTGCAGCAGAGCAGGAGGAGCCACCCATCCATCCATCCATCCATCCATCCATCCATCCATCCATCCATCCATCCATCCATCCATCCATCCATCTCACTGTACTTCCCAGTGCTGTCAACTCCTTCTTGTCTGGACTGTATGTTACTGCCAAACCTCCTTGCAAGCCACAACTTGGTGACTTCAAAGAGACCATGCTGCTGCTTCTTTTCCTGAGGCGAGTCTGTGCCTAAGCATTGATATTGCAATATAAGGTTTTCCTGAGTGTTCAACTGGAAAGCAGTTCAGACACTCAGATGGAGTCAATTTTATTTGGAAATGACACAAAAAGATGTCCTTGCTTCTAAGCTTCATTGATGCACTCAGAAGCTTTCATTGATGATGTAATTACTGTCCACACCAAAGAGTCAAAGCATCATAAAATCCTTGGGCAGTCCCCTGTGGAAGGAGCTAGCAGCGGGCCTGTTGGCTAAAGGAGCGAGAAGAGGAAGAAGCTGAAGCAAGGAGATCGAGAGAGGAAAGATGGGAGCCTTCTGATACTGGAGGGGAAAAAACTGGAAAGTGTATCAGCCATTTTCACTAATAAAGTGTTGCCAACTGTTGCCAATGGTTGCTAACGGTTGCAAACGGTGCTAACGGTTGACAACTGAGACTAAGACTGAGTGTGCTTGTGGTCTCTGCTTTAATGTCGTGACCACCTCGACTGCGACATTTTGGTGACCCCGACGTAATAAGAAAATAGTCGGTGGGGGCCCATACAGGGTCCTAGCAATTGGCATACGTGACCCACTGGGACGTAGTGGGGGAGGCGGCGTTGGTGCAGCTGAGAGTGGCAGGTGGAAGCCACAGGGAGGTCCGGACCTGATTCTCTCAAATCAAGACACCTGGAAGTAGGTGAGCCACCAACTAGTAATAATGGGACAAAATTTATCTAAAGAGGAAGAAAATGTTCTGTCTACATGGAAAGTTTTGTTAAGAAATAAGGGAATTAATACGTCAGACTATGCACTTCGTAATATAATGCTGTGGGCTAAATCACAGAATTTTGGCACTGATCCCCACACAGCATTTAGTGTTAAGGCATGGAAAAAGGTCGGGGACAGACTTTGGCAAGTCATTCGAGCGGGAGATAAAACAGTTGTTGATCTAGCAGTTACTTGGAACTCGCTCTTTGAGGCTTTAAAGGAATGGAAAATAGAGAGAGAAACGGAGCAAGAAGCGGACAAAGAGTCGGGCCTGATAACAGAACCTGACGGGAGGGCCTCTGAGGTAGAAGGGGGCTCTGATGGAAAAGCTGCCAAAGCTTCCGGGAAGGCTACCAGAGCTTCTGGGCTGGTTGCCAAGGCTTCTGGGAAAGCTGCCAAAACTTCTGGACAACCTGCCCTAGCCTCTTCTTATCAGGCCCCTAAGCCTCCTTATCTCACACCTGTGCAGCAGCTCGCAATGGTGCCTGTATATACTACACCGCTATGCCAGTTAGCTGAAATGTCTCTAGCAGAGAGAGAAACCCAGCCATCTGCCTCCCCGCTTCCCTCCTCTCTGGTCCAGCCGTCTGCCCCCCACTTCCCTCTGAGCGGCTTGAACAATCTGCAAGGCCGTATCCTCTGTTACTTGACAGTGACAGCAACAGTGAATCAAGTGATGAGTTGCCCGCAGTAACACCTAAGTTGGGGCAAGGAGCTCTGGTCCCTTCATCTCCTAAGAGCTCTAGCCTTACTGCCCCATGGACTTTGCCTCCATGTCAAGTAACTGTGCTTCCTCGACACCCTCAGGAGTTCTGGGAATTTGTTAGGAGGAAAGCAGTTGAAGAAAATAATTGGGACATAATAGAAAGGTTAGGTGCTCCAAGAGTACCTCAGGAGACTAGTGCCAATGCAAATGTTGCTTGTGATAATCCTATGGCTTTTCCAGTTTTCAAAGCAGTTCCTGGAACAGGACAGAACGACAGTCATCACGTCTTCGCCTGGAGGGTTGTGCAAGACCTCCAATCGAAAGTAGCTCAGTATGGTATTAATTCCTCAGAGGGTAATGCAATTAATACGTGTGATTAATGCAGATTTGCTTGCACCTTATGACATCACTCATCTTGCTACAATTCTATTCCAACCAGTACAATATGGTGTATTTCAAGAAACTTGGAGGCGAGTGGCTGAGCGCACCGCTTTAACAAATATGCAGTTGCCTCGACACGACCCTCGTCATGCTGTGGGTGTTGATGCCCTACTGGGCACTGGGCCTTTTGCTAATCCAGATTTACAGGCAAGGTGGGATCCTTCGATTTTGGCACAAACTCAGCAAATTGGCATGGGTGCTTTAACTAAAACAATGAAAATGGCAGCTCCAAAACAGAAATATATCACTATACAACAAGGGATGAGAGAACCATTTTTGCAGTTTGCAGAAAAACTTGCTGCTGCTATTGAGAAACAGGTAGATGATGAAACTTTGTGAGACAAATTGTGCATACAGTTGGCTAAAGAAAATGCAAACCCAGATTGCAGAAAGATTATTGACACTTTGCCTGGGGAACCCACCTTGTCTGAGATGGTTACTGCTTGCTCGAAAGTTGGTTCAGTCGAGCATAAAATGGCAGCTCTTGCTGCAGTGCTAAGACCTTCAGCAAAGTGTTATAATTGTGGACAACAGGGGCACGTAAAGTCACAGTGTACTGTCCGGAAAACAACATTTAGGCCAAGTGCAAGCAGCGATGTTGTATGCAATCGTTGTGCTAAATCTGGGCACTATGCTAAGCAATGCAGGAGTAAATATCATGCAAATGGTCAGCTATTGCTGGGAAACCCAAAGAGGAGCGCGAAGGGGCGCGTGGGGAAACAAATACCCCAACAACCGCAACAGCAAATGCGGGCCTTCCCAGCCCTGCAAAGCTACCAATTTGTGAACAATACTCAGGGGCAACAAGTGGGTCTGCAGGCATTGATATACCCACCGCTGACACAGTAACCATTTTAACAAAAGAAATATGTAAGGTACCCCTTGATGCCTATGGTCCAATAGGACGGGGATTGAGTGCATTTTTGATAGGGAGATTCGTGATACTACTATACTTAGAGGTATTCATGTGCATCTAGGGCTTATTGATGCTGATTATTTAGGCAGATTCATGCCATGGTATCCATTGATGATCCTCCTGTGACTATTCAGAAAGGAACTTGCATTGCTCAAATCGTACCTTTTGTGAGTTCTGTTCCAAATACAGTGGACCAAAGTCGAGGCACAGGAAGCTTTGGATCGACAGGAATACCTCAAGTGTTCTGGACTGAGAAAGTAACAGAGAGTCGTCCAGAAAAGACATGTACTCTCACCGCCAGTGGATGTCATCCAGGAACTATATCAGTAACAGGTTTGATTGATACTGGAGCAGATGTCACAATACTCTCGTGACTTTGCTGGCCTCAATCATGGCCTCTCACTCGTGCAAGTTTTGGACTCCTGGGATTGGGTGGTGCTACAACAGGTGGCCTGTCAGCCATTGCAATTAATGTGAAACATCCTGATGGCCAACAAGCTAACATCAGACCCTACGTTGCCGATGCTCCTCAAAGTTTGTGGGGACGAGATTGTTTATCTCAATGGGGTGTCAAAATTACTACGGATTTTTAATGGGGGCCACTGTGTTGCAGGGCAATGAACGTCCAGTTGTACCCCTGACATGGTTGACAGATAAGCCTGTCTGGGTTCGCCAGTGGCCCCTGACTACTGAAAAGCTTACTGCCCCGCAAGAATTAGTTACAGAACAATTGCAAGCAGGACACATTGAGGAATCATTCAGTCCCTGGAACACCTCTGTTTTTGTAATAAAAAAGAAATCAGGAAAATGGAGACTTTTACATGATTTACGGCAGATAAATGCTGTAATGGCAACAATGGGAGCTTTACAACCAGGCTTTCCTACACCTACGATGATTCCACAGGAATGGCAAATAGTTGTCATTGATCTAAAAGATTGTTTCTTCACTATTCCATTGGCTGAGCAGGACAAAGAAAAATTTGCTTTTATGGTGCCTTCTAGAAATCATGCTGAACCTGATAAAAGATATCAATGGAAGGTACTCCCACAAGGCATGAAAAATTCGCCAACTATTTGTTAATGGTTTGTGGCACAGGCCTTGTCAAAAGTCCGGGAGCAATTTAAAAACTGCTACTGCTATCATTACATGGATGATATCTTGTTGGCATCTGACAACAAACAACAGTTGTCAGCTCTTAAACAATGCGCTGTGACAAATTTGAAAGCTTTTGGCCTGATCGTTGCTCGAGAGAAAGTGCAGGAACACATGCCTTGGAAATACCTAGGTATGTTGGTGACCAACACTCAAGTTATGCCTCAACCTGTACAGTTAGACGTTGATGTTAAAACTGCTACTGATGTACAGAAATTGGTTGGTTTATTAGGTTGGATTCGATCATATTTAGGCATAACTAATCATCAGTTGCAGCCATTGTTTGATTTGCTTTCAGGCATCACTTCCTCTACTGATAAGAGGCAACTCACCTCAGCAGCAAAAACGACCTTGGAAGAAGTTGAATTAGCCCTAGCACACAAATTTGTTAACAGGATAGATACCTCTCTTTCAATTGTTCAATTGTTTATTTTGAAAGACCATGAAATACCATGTGGAATACTATGTCAATGGAATGATAATTGGGAAGATCAACTGCATATTCTGGAATGGATATTTTTATCTTTCAGATCTCGGAAAACAGCTCCAGGACTTTATGAGCTTTTTGCAGATATTATCATCAAGGGCCACAGGCATTGTCATGAGATTTTAGGACAGCACCCTCTGACCATTGTGATACCTGTACAACAGTGGTATTTTGAATGGTGCTTTCAAAATAATCGTGAATTGCAATCTGCCTTATCTTGTTTTACAGGCCAAATCTCATATCATTTGCCTTCTCATCCTGTTCTAACACCGACTAAAGAGATTCCTTTTGAAGGCAAGCAAATTTGTTCTCCTGTTCCAGTGGAAGGTATAACGGTTTTTACAGATGGGTCGGGGAAAACCGGAAAAGCAGCTGTGGCTTGGAGAAAGGATGATCACTGGGAATGTCAGACAGTGATTCAGCAGGGATCTCCTCAACTGGTTGAACTTTCTGCTGTTCTTTTGGCTTTTACTTTGTTTCCTGGTTCTGTAAATATAGTTACTGATTCAGTTTATGTTGCCAATTTGGTTAAGCATTTAGATCAAACAGTGTTATATAATATTCAAGAGAAACCATTGTTTACAATATTAGTGAAGTTATGGACAGTTATTGGTGCTCGAAAACATCCTTACTTCATCATGCACATTCACAGCCATACATCATTGCCAGGATTTTTTGCTGAAGGCAATGCCTATGTAGACTCTTTAATAGCTGCTGCTGCAATCAAAACTGTACCCAATGTGTTGCAGCAGGCAATTTTATCCCATCAATTTTTTCATCAGAATGCTCAAGCTTTACAGCAGCAATTCAAATTGTCTACTGCCGAGGCAAAATCTATTCTTTCCTCTTGTCCTGACTGTCATATGACTCATATCACTCAGTATTATGGTACCAACCCTAGAGGTCTTTTTGCATTAGAAGAATGGCAAACTGATGTTACAAAAATGCCAGAATTTGGTCGCTTCAAGTATGTTCATGTTACAGTTGATACTTTTTCTCATGTAATGGTTGCTTCAGCATTCACAGGAGAAAAAACTTGAGATGCTATTTGTCATTTTTTTCATGCTTTTTCTATTTTAGGTGTTCCGTGTCACGTAAAAACAGATAACGGCCCAGCATATGCTTCGCAGAAAATGCAAGCATTCCTTCGTGCCTGGGGCATTGAACATTCAACAGGTATTCCACATGTCCCCACGGGCCAAGCAATTATTGAAAGAGCTCACAGACTTCTTAAACATCAGGTTCAAAAACAAAAAGGGAGAATGCAACAGGAGTCACCTCAAGTGAGATTAGATAAAGCTGTTTATGTGTTAAACTTCTTGCGTCCCCTACCTGACTCAGTTATCTCCAATCTTTTGCCATTTTTCTTCTTTGAATTCTAAGCAACCAAATTTCCATAGAAATGTCAAGGTGTGGGTCAAGGATTTGATTACTGGTAAATGGTCTGGTCCAGTAGAATTGATAACCTTGGGGAGGGGTTATGCTTGTGTTTTGACAGATAATGGTCCTCGATGGGTTCCTACTCGCTGTGTCAAACCTTACCTAGACCGTGCGGGAAAGGACAGGATCGATGGTTCCGCAGCTGAAGCAGAACGTGCGGATGACACTGGCTAAGACCATATATCAGTAATTAAAGATGGATGAAGGACAGGAACGATTGCATTAAGAATGGGAATTCTGTTGATGGTTGTGATTGTGATTTTGTGTGTCCCCTCTCTGCTTGGATTTTTGCAAAGGGCCCTGCAAAAATCCATAGCAGCTGTATTTACAGTTCAAAAACAAAAAAGGGAGAATTGTGGAAGGGGCTAGCAGCGGGCCTGTTGGCTAAAGGAGCGAGAAGAGGAAGAAGCTGAACCAAGGAGATCGAGAGAGGAAAGATGGGAGCCTTCTGCGACTGGAGGGGAAAAAACTGGAAAGTGTATCAGCCATTTTCACTAATAAAGTGTTGCCAACTGTTGCCAACGGTTGCTAACGGTTGCAAACGGTGCTAACGGTTGACAACTGAGACTAAGACTGAGTGTGCTTGTGGTCTCTGCTTTAATGTCGTGACCGCCTTGACTGCGACAGTCCCCTGTCTCACCCCTCCAACCTTTCCAAAGAGCAGCCCAGCACTTCTTGCAGCACAAAACCCCAAGAGGTATGTCATTCATTCAAATCAGCCTTTAAATGTGTGGGAAACAGCCAGAGATTGTTTGATATGCCTGTAGAACAAACCATTATCGAAACAGACAAACAGAGCTACCATGGGAAATTTCTGTAAATGAATTACAGATTATAAAGTATCGGTTATTATTTAAATGAACAGAAACAAGCAAATATACATATATGTGTCCTTTTGTGATCATGATCAGTATATATGTAAACAATACATGTTTAAACACGTGTATATACATATCTGTTTCTATATCACAGTTTTCATTTATGAGCTTTCTGGCTGTCATCCCTCAAACTGTGTTTGAAAGCAAACTGTGTGTTTTGTATGTGTGGCATAGTAGCTTGAAAATTGATTTTTTTTTGAAGCACTTTGAAAAGGGCAAAGAAAAAGTAAGAACAGAGTTCATCACGACTCAGCAGAAGGATACACAGAGCAGCAGAGGCTTTGACTGAACATGTTATGCCATGGCACTAGTGTCCTTCCATGAACTCTGAGAAGCTGGGAAGTCAAGATTTGAATACCTTTAGAAGGGTTGTCTTATTTGCTGTGTTCTGCAATTGTTTACATTTAGAATCTTTAACCTTTCTGTATAACCTTCTATTTGTTATGTTGGCAGACATTCAAAAATGGAAAAAAAATTACAAAGCACTATATAAAAAAAGGTAGTTACTGAAAGCACAGTATGGTCAACTGATGTGCAGTGCTCCAGCCCAAAAGATATGTGCACCCCTTTTTTGCCCTGCCTGCTCCCCACATGGACAGGACTCAGTAAGGGAGTGTCTTTCTGCTGGAATATCTTGGAAGAGGTTAGAGAGGGGACATGAGCAGACCACTGAAGGCATCTTTCTGGAGGCAGTGGGTGTCAATGTCAGAGGACTTGAGACTGTCCATCACCTCAACTTCTGCTAGTCAAGGAAGACTGTCTGGCTGGAGTTATTCAGGCTCTCTGTGTAGCTGGCCAAAATCTGTTTGTCTCAAGTTGTCTGGATGAAAAAGGTGATTTTACGAGTTTTGCAATGTTTAATCAGATGGAGAAAAAGCCTTGCTATTTCTCTGTAGGGAATTACTGTAAAAAGAATGTTGAATATGTGGACTGTAAAGAAGTAATGTTAATCACTGGCCTAATGACTGTTATTATGAGGATTAAATAATAATTTTCTGTAAATTGGCTATAGATATTAATTATTGTTAATCAGCATCATTCTTAATACTGTAGTTCATTGTGAAATCTCTTGCAGGCTTTATACTTTGAAAAGCTGTATTTGGCATTGCTTTGAGAAGTTCTCAGTCACATTAATATTTTAGTATAGTTTCTTTTTGGTTCAAGGATGTAGTGACTTTACAAGTAAATGCATGAATGCTTGAATACCATACATGACCATTCTGATAGTGGGACTCATTAACAGTGGCTCTGGTTTCTGTTCAATCTTATTCAAACTCCTTTATCTGTAATTATTATAAAAATATCCTGGATTTTGTTTTTCTCTCAGATGGCAGTGACACTAGTTAGAAGGCTATACCTCAGTGATAATCCACAAATTAAAATAATAAATTGCAAACACTACAGGACCTGGAAGAAACCATTACAGTCTATTAGTTGCAGTTCAGAGTGCTAATGAGGTGCTTGCATCAGGCTTACTGGGAGGGTCACTACTTGACTGCACTGCCAGCCACAGTGCCTTAGCAGTGCAGGCGGATGCTCTAAGCTCCTGTCCCAGACAGATCAAAGCCTCTGTTGAGCAGCACAGGCTACTGGATTCCCTGCTGCCAAGGGCAAGCAAACTTCTTATGATGCTCTACAGACATCGGGCCCAGAGAATTCAGTGTTGGATTTTGAATGTCACCTCTATTGTGATGGGATGTTCCCACCACACCGCAAGTGGTGGGACTGCACAGGGACTGCTGTCAAGTTCCATCTCTGCTGAAACTCCTGTATTGCATAGAGGGAGGTGAGCAGGAAAAACAAGTTCATGGAGATGGAAAAACCCATTGGATGATTTTAGACCCCACAAGAAATGCAGCATCTTGCTCAAAAAATCATTTTGGAGTGCCCAGACACAAAAGGAAGGAGCAGAAGAATCAAAGACAGTCCAAGATTGGGGGCAGAGTCCACAGGTGGGTTGATACTTCCTCCAGCTTCAGATACAGTGGTGGTGGCTGTCCCTCCCAGCCCTCACAGTTTATTTCTGAAGGATGACTGAGGTGAGTGACAAACCCCTCCTGAAGCTCTGGTTTCCTTTTTTCCACATCAGCTTCTGTCTCCCCAGTCACAGGCTGGTAAGTTCTGACATTTACTCTCTCTTTCTTAACTAGGGGAGGCAGCAGGTTATATGCACATCGCAGGAGGCTGATGAAAGCACACACAAAGCACAGCTTACGGGGCTAAAGACGGGCAGGACACAAATCCTTGCAAAATGTGAAAGCTTATATGCTACATAGTTTAGGGCTGATACACGGAACAGACACATGTATTGCAGCACTTGAAAGCCCTTCCTTGAGGATACTGCACTGCTACTATTTGTGCATGCAGTCATGCATTCACAGTGCACACACAGTGCAGTATCTTGTCCCTGGCTGCTTCTGCTGCATTTTCATTTGCTGAGCTGAAGAGCTTGAGCCTGGTGTAGGTACCCACGTGTTACGCCTGAGGCAGGAATTTGTTACAGTTTCAAAGAAAGCACTCCCTTTCTGCCCGGAGCAGCATTGAGGCATCTCTTCACGTTCAGTCCTCACAGTCTTCAGAGAGAAAGTTGAAATCAAAAAGAAGACTCCAAATAAAAGAAGAAGCCTGGGAAATTCTCTTCACAAAGCGTTTTCTGACACAGATGGGAGATGTGCAGCATTTGCAACTTGTGAATTTAGAAACATTTACCTTGAGGGATGAGGGGCCTCCTTCTGCTGCTGGCTGCTGTGACAGCCTCTGGAAATGTGAGGCAGAGCAGGACATGGAAGAGAGAAAGGCCTGTAGCACAGCATATACAATCCAGCTATGGAAATCGTTTCCACTGGGTGTCACTGTGACCACGAGGTTAGCAAAGCTGAAGCAGTAAGCGTTTCTTAACATTCACAACATAAATATTCAGGCTTGTGGAGAACCATGGTCTTAGTAGCTTCTGATTTAGAAGTCAAGTCCTCAGGGGCTTATCCCATACTTCTTATCTGCCTGCTGTTTGTCCATAGAACTGTGGTCAACAGCAGAATGATGAAGCACAGCACTGTTCTTGAACCTGGCCTATGCTTCAGGTTCTTCTTGTTCTGCAGCCTTTTTAGAAAGTGCTATGAGGAGATCTTACAAATGCTCTGTCTCCTTTTTGGAAGACCCACTCTATGTCTTATTTACTGTGATTGTAATCAGGGGAAGTTTCAATGCATCTACTATTTGCCAGTATTCTGGGGAGCTGACTTTTGCAAGGTTCCAAGATCCTGAAAGCTGCTTGAGTGTTGTCTGAGACTAATTAAACCTGCTTAAATTCATGAAGGGGAAATGCCATGAAACTGTGATCCAAAGTGAGAGAGGGCATGGACAAAGGCATTGGACTAGCAGGAGCCAACTTTGTGTGTGAGGAGTAGGTTACCCTGGTGTCTCCAGCCACTTTTTTCATCACTGGTGTAGCATGCTCTATTTTCACCCATCAATGCTAGTTTTCACACCAAACACCAACATCACTCCTAAAAATTTAATATACCACATGTGTTCCAGTAGGATTAACAGTGTCAGCCCCTTGCTGCACAGCAGATCTCTGAGGGGTTTTACATCCTGGTGTAAGAATTTCTTTTCCTCCAAAAGTAAGGAGATTTTCCATGTAAAAACCCCACACGCCAAACAAACTTGGTACAGTTTTTGTGAGATGAGGTAAGAGGAGAACTTGGTGTGAGCACCCAGCTGAGATAGCAATCATTTCTTTGAGAGATGGGATAATGACAGTCATGTTTCCTTCTCAGTTCATTGCTCCAGCTAAGCCTCACACCTGAGTCAGCCCTGTGTGTACCAACATGCAGCACCCTGAGAAGGGCTGCAGCCCCCCAGCATCGCTGTCCAGCCTTTTCCTGGGATATGTGGCCCTGCAGCTACTGCAGCTGTGCTATCCTTCCTACTGCCCCCATCACTAGGCAGCTGGAGTGGGAAGCCAAGGTCAGGGAGGAATTCAGTGGCTTAAAAGTGGCAGGGAAAGAACAGAAATAGGCCAATAAAGGGCAGGAGTAATTTCAAGGAAATTATGTTACTTGTTTTCAGGATCAGCACTTAAATAATAGACTGCACACAATGCTGTAAATCTCTACTTAAGTATAAGCATATGGAAAGTATTTTGGGAAAAATTAACTTCGTAAATTATGGTTTCTCTGTTTTCACTCAGTCCTCCCCTTTCTTGATGATTACTGCTTCAGTTCTACCTCATTTCATGGACTTTCTGCCTTGCCATACAGAGGACATGGCAGCAGTGTATCTCAAAGGACTCAAATTCTTCTGCAAAATGACTTTTGAGCTTCCCAAGTATCATCAAGTAGAGAAAGAGACCAAAAAGCTGTGCTAAGGCAGACACAAGGGGTGATGTTCTAAGAGAAATAGCATATGGTAATGTCTTTCCAGAGCCTGGACTTGTGCTTTGCTCCCGGGCCAGGGTGAGTGAGCAGGGAGCTGGATGCATGTGTGGTGCTCTCAGGGAAGACCTCTGCACTTGACGATGAATGCAGCCTTCATTCTTTCATGGGTTGAAAGAGTTATTAGATGCACTTTTGTCTTTTGACCTGAGGTACAGCTCTGAAGCACTTTGCCTTTAAGCTGCCACAAGGTCTCCAGTTCCCATTTTGCATCTGCATAATCTTTCTATTCTCCTCATCAGCGTGTTAAAATGTGCGCCCACCTTTCCACAAATTTAAGTATTCTGAAGGGTGTTGTCCTTATCTGCTTTTACAAGGAGTCTTTACTGAGATTTGTTCTATGCCAGGGCTTCCAGTCCTGCTTCAAGATCTCCCACCTAGAACAGGTCAGAAAGATTTCTTGTCCCAAGAGAAAACACCTAGATTTAAGTGCTTATATTGTAAAGGAGGCCAGAAGAACAATTTTATTATTTAACTGGTGTTCCAAGGGATATTAGCCCAGCTTTGATCCTCTCTCTTTTCTCCCTTTTCTCCTTTTTATCTTTTGTCTTTTTTCTCTTTCCTTCACCATTTAATAAGGTAAAGGTAACTTTGAATAATACAACAAAATTATCTGTAATAAATAATTTTGATTTTGTATACAGGCATATTTGATGTACTTTTGATGGTAAAATATGCAAGTGGTGAAGAATGTATTCTTATGTTGATAAAGTGCTGTCCACCTGAAAAACAAAATTAAAAGTTTTTATAACTTAAAAGCTCAAACCCTTCCTAGGATGCACTTTGAGAATAGAGGCTAGCCTCAGTTTGTGTAGGAGCTGCCCAGCTGTTGAGCTGTGGCAGAACATGAAGGGAATATTGAGTCTACCTTAATTTGACAAAATCACTTTTTCTTCCTGACCAAGATGAAGGCTCACCCTTCCTCTCATCAGAGACAGAGGACAGAAATGGATAGAAGGGAGAGGGAAGATGAATTGTGGAATTTTCCCTCTGCAGTCCCCAGGTGGTATATTTTTGTAGCCAGGGTACATTAAAGACAGAATGTATCTGAAGACTGGGATAAATTTTTGAGGTTTTTCCTCTCAATAGTTTCACATTTTCCATGCAGTGACACAGGATTGGGATATTTTCCTTTGGAGATCTTTGGGTCCTTGAAGTGGCCTCTTAAGTTTAAAGTAGATATAAGACAGCATGAAAAAGAAGTGCGTTGCACGATTTCCTTTAATATGACAAATTAATTTTAATAACTTATTGCAGCATCAATGCTGGTTTTGACCAGTTCTGCCACATAAGGGTTTTGTCTATTAGCTTTTAATACCCCATTATTCTACACTCTCAAGTATATTTCTGATTATTTTTTAAAATGTTGTATTTCTGATTCTTTTGTAAATGAGCCTCTGGCTTGTCATATGGTTAATAACAAGGTGCAGAGAGGCTGCTTCAGAAACATTTGCTTTTCTGAATGCCACATGTGATTTAACAGCACCATACCTGGCACAACTATTGCACCTATCAGGTGCTATTTTCACAGCAGTCACTGAACTATCTATAGTAGCAGAAATGAAGGTCAGTTATTTTTCTCTCAGTTACTCCTGAATTTAATTTATTATCAATCAGGCTCTAGAGCCTTAATAGCTGCCCCGCAAGTAAAAAAGGTGACATGCAAAATTATTACTTTTGGCCTCAAAGTTTATGCACTCAAGGTCTAAAACCATCTGATTTTATCCCAATACAATTTTCCATTTTCATTTTTCAGCTGAAAGATCTGAATACCCTATTTAAATCCAACAAAACATTTCTACATTATGTAGAAAACTTGGCCACTTCTGCTATCATGAACACACACAACTCTTTAGCAGAAAACTTGACAACATGAAAATTTTCTCTTAAAACTGAAAGTTTTGATTTCAAGTATCTGCCTCTCATTGCATTAGGTATCAGCTATCTGCTGGATACAAACTCGACACTTCCTTTGGGATGTGTCTCATTTGGTCTCTTTTGTCCAGGATGCCTGGTGTGGGATTGACCTTTAAAATTACATGTCAAACTGTACCTTCCATTCTTTTGCTATCATAGCTATAAGAAAGGAGTGAGGAAGGATCTGGGTTTGTGTTCTTTCTTCATTTAAGTGGCAATTTGTTGAAAGCATGAGGGCAAGACTTAAGCAATGAAGAATAAAGGGTTTAAATTACAATTTTTAACTGCTTACTTTAGGTTTTTCTGATGCTGCTCTCTATTTACTTTCAGTGTAACAAGAGTATATGAGGCAAAAGAAGATTGTTAAATATTGTAATTGTCACTTATATCTCATTGACAATATCTCATTGACAAATACATCTGAAATTTGTAGTAAATTTTCCACAAAACCTTAGATATTTCCTGCTTAGCAGGGTTTGAGGAAAGAAAAAAAGAAGTAAAAACCCTTAAAAATCAATAAAAAACTTTTTTAGACTTATGGAAAAGGAAAATATACTAATTTTTAAAAAGTTAGGGGAAAAATATGCTACACAGCATTGGCACCCTCAGATGACATAAGGGCTTTCAATCTGTTGAAGAGAATTGTTCTTAGTTGTCTTACACAGATAACAAACTTTCCCCTCCTTGTCTTATATTGCACACATATCTTGTCAGTATATTCTCTTGTCTCCTTTAAGAGAGAAGATGAAAGCAGAACAAATTCAGGGTTATGTCACCTTATACTGATAATAAATGGACCTTTAAACATATGACAATCAACAGAATTTGGCAGATTGAAGACAAAAACAGAAGGAGGTCAGGGTTAATTTAAACAAAAATTTTAGCTTCTAACCACATTTGATCTTATCCTGAAAGAAATTATTTAATGTATTATTGCATGGAAATGGAAAGAGCTGGAAAAACCTTAAAAGTCATCTGACACAGCATTGAATTTCCAGCATATTTTTGACTGTGTGTCTTGGAAAAAAAGGAAACAGCTACAATTCTAGCCCTGCTTTCCAGAGGGAAAAAGTATTTGCACAGAGGTTTATTGCTGATGAATGAGAACTACCTCAGAAAAATGTTTACTGTGTACAAATGCCTTGCACGTAGTAGAGTGAGAGGAGAATTCTTCAGTAAATACAGCAAAACAAGCGTTTAATTTGCAGTGGGATATTGATGAGACAGCCAAGGCTGATTTTGTTATACAATGACTGTGCCAGAACACCCAGTGAATCTACATCTTGCACACTTTTTTCTGTTTTTGGCTGCTCATGGCACTTATTTTCATTTTCATATGGTTACTATTCATCCAGTATTTTTCAGAGCCTGAAAGTGTGTTAAAAGCAGATACACAATTGTTGTGGAAAAAATTCTCTAGGTTGTATTGGACTAGCTAACTTTGCTGAAGATTGAGGGTCTTGTACTCTTTGCTGGCCAAGCAATGTAGTCAATACCTAAATCTTTCAAAAGCTTGAGGTCTCCTGTTTCCCAGTCTCACATAGGAGGTGGTCAATCACAGACAAGTTGTCTTTTAATTGATAATTTTTCCTCAGAATTAAATATTGCAGAACTACGTGCACTACCTAACATTTCTGGAGAAGAAGAAGCATATATACGTGTGTGAAAAGGCATGCATATTCCCTCTTTGCACCTTCTCTAATGCACAGAGCGGAACACAGAGATCTGGAGCAGCTTTACAGTGGCTGAACATTGCTGCCCAAATTGGTACCCTGCCATCCATTTCTGCTTACACCCTTTCTATTTGCAGCCGTTTCTATATGGGCCTTCTTGTGTGTAGGAGGGTGCAGGAAACTTTTCCCACTTTTCTCCAGTTTAGCCTTGCTATACAGGCCAGTTCTGCAGGGAGGTGTCAAAGTACCACATAACCATGACTCACAAACTCACTGGAGGCTCTGTCAATGTTTCTGGTAATTTTGCTCATTAATACACAGAAACTGAAGCCTGTAGGTTCCTTGACTTAGTTTGTTGAAAATTTAGCCTAGACCTTGTAACTATTTAATGCCATTAAAACCTTAACAGCAACATGCACTGAATTTAGCACATTTTCAGTGATGGCAAAGTTGTTAGTTAGAATTTTTTCTGCAGACATGGGTTAAACTATGCAAATTTTTGGTTCCCCCGAATTTTCTTATGATTTTGATATTTCTCCACTGTATAGCCCTAAATATATTTTAATATTCTGTTTGAAGCTGTATGTCTGCTGTATGCCAAAGTGCATCTAATGTCTTATAAGTGAGTAGCTGCTAAAATTTCTTGACTAAAAAGTGACTTACAGCTAGATGGAAGTCTTCTAGGAAGAGGCCACTTCATTAGCATTGGCTTTGTGTTTTGTCTGTGGCATAAAGTTTGAGCTTAGCCCCCAAATATACCAGTTTTAGGCACAGTGGTAGCACACTGTCAATCTCCATGTGTTAGTATGGAGGGATCACTAAGCTCTCTGGGTGTCAGAAGTGCCCTGTGGCACTAGAATCCTGTCTTACTGGATGGGGTTTGCTACCCAAATTACATCAGTACACAAACCTAGTCTTTACCACTATACCTGTACTGGTAAAATATTTTGAGCATTGATCCTGCTTTGGAAGGCAGAATTTTAGAGGCTCTTTAGGTGTAGTTTTGGCTGAATGGGGAGTGGGAGAAATACTGGAAGTTGGATTCTAAAAGCTTCAAGAGAGAAAGACACTTCTAGCTGATCTGATTAATTGTTTTCTGGATATATTAAAAGCCATTCCCTATTCACCAGATAGTCACCCAAAAGAAAAAAAAAAATTGCATCCCTCTGTCCTTTCTTATTTAAATACCAGTGCTTGGAATAAGTATACCAAGTATATTTTTCCATCAGTCTTCCAGTAAAATAAAACCAGGGCTGTGATTAGTGATATTTTGGAAGTGGCAAATGGCAGAAAAAGTGACAGCAATCCTCCAAGAACTTTTTAGCCTAATAAGCAAGAAAGAAGCTTTACTTAAAGATCTTCTTATACTTACATTATTAGTGATAGAAATTGCATGACACAATGGAAGCCAAGAAGCCTGTTTCAGGTTCTTGAGTTAGTCACAGATAAAAAAATATAGTTTTCAACTTTTTTCCCAATTTTAAATTGAGCCATTAGCGTCATTTTTGTGAAGGTTACTTTGCATTCTGACTGCCTTTCAAGTACAGTGTTATTTGCAAACTACTTAGTGTAATCAATGCCTGACTCAGTCTGGCCTGGTAAACTGGGCAAAGCACACTCTGAGCATGATTAGCAAACACAGGGAGGCCTTGGGGTTTTTTAAATTTGAAAACATCAAGAACTGTAATCAAATCAAAATAGTGGATTTTTTTTCATCCATTTGATACTGTTATAAAACAGAAACTATGAGACCGTGTTAGGATATATTTCTTTTGGAGCTTTTCAAGTAAGCAGCAGTCCAAGTAAGAAGCCTGCTTTGAGTAAGCAGTCTTTTTAACAAGCATGCAAGCTCACCAAATTGTAATTGTGCAAAGTTTGTCTACACCTTTGCATAAGGCATGGTGTTGGATACGTAGAAGGCAAAAAACCCACGAGTTTGTAAAATGTTAATTTGCATAAAGAAGGAGACTTCATCCACTTTGGTAAAAAAATATAGATTTTTTTCACTGTGTGCTGCTGAGAGCCTATATTTAATACCTCAGATGATGAAAAATTTCATCTTAAATGTATTATAATAGGTAAGAAATTCTCAGGGGTCAAAGATTGCCTTACTAACTGAATATTGTAATGCTGGACCATACTGCGATATTTTAGGCTTCTGAATCTTTGGTCTGGTACTGTCATAACCTCACCTGTTACATTTTTTTTAAAATACCAAATGTCAGAATAACATCATACTCTTTTCAATTAAGATGAATGCTTATGGAAAAATACAATTGTTGTTGATATTGTGTATTATAAACAGTAGCTATTTAAGTTTCAATTGTTTAATGAAAGCTTTAAAAATCTTATTTTTTAATTTTGAAGGCTCTTAAAACCTCACGAATTCAAAAAAACCTCACAAATTCCAAATTCTTAAAACCTCCATAAATTGTTATTTTAACAATTAAAAAGAAATATAAATCAGGAAGAAAATTTTTTTAAAATAATCCTGTTTAAAATTAATTTTTAAAAGAATTAATGGAATTAAACATTGGTAGATTTTATAGCAAAAGATTCGACTACTTGTCAACCTGCAACTCTCTTTATCTTGGTATCTCATGAGAACAACAAACAAATAATTTAAAAGAATAGAACAGCCTCTTAATATCTAAGCCAAAATTTTTATCTTGCAATATAATAGTAACAGATGCAATTCAGGTGGATTTGGGGTAAAAAATGAAATAAATTCAAGAAACTCGCTCTCCTATGTTAGTATTAAATTTGGAAGAGCAGTACTTTAACCTGCCACAATTCACTTTACCTGTCTTTCATTTCTTCCCCAAGTCTGGTATACTCTGCATGCTTTTCTAAACCCCTTCCAGTTGCATAGCCAGAGTCTCCATTTACTGTCTTTGGGATTAAGGAGCCCTTGTCTATGATGAGGTCTCCAGGGTGAGAGAAGGACGAGAATCTTGTTTGATGATCAGAAGGCTAGATTTATTGTTATATGATATATAATACATTATAACTATACTAAAAAGAATAAGGAGAGAAGTTGCAGAGGCTGCTAAGCTAACAATAGAATAGAAAAGAATCTAAAAACAAGAGAGTTCTCTGTCACTGTGTTCCAGAGAGCTTGCCCTGTGATTGGCCCTTAATTGTACACATGGAACATGAATCAATCACAGGTGCATCCTATTGCATTTCACAGCAGCTGATAATCATTGTTTACATTCTCTTTCTGGGGCCTCAGCCTCCCAGAAGGGAGAATCCTAAAAGAAAAGATTTCTATGAAAAAATGTCTGCGACACTTGTCCAGTTCAAAGGGTTCTGCAAACCACATCTGTTAAGGATTAAGCTTGGCACTGTTGAAGAGGAGGGTGCATGGGTGGCAACCTGCGTGGACAACCCTGCCTTTCCTTCCTTTAAACCTCATTTACCAAGTTAGCTTGCCTGAAATCAGGTTGCACACACTGAATCTGCTCCATCCATGAAGGCTCTCTGGTGTTCTCCTTGGTGGCTCTTACTCCATCTCCTTATATTAAATACCCGTCCAGTAAAACTATTGCTAGATAGGTCAGCATTCCCTGAAACTTAGAGTAAATGTCCGCCCTGATGCTTAGAGTGGTGAGTGACAGGCAGTACCTCTGTGGTTATGGATCAGTAGTAGGGAAATTACTTCAACTTTCATGGCATCCATAGCAGGATGGCTACAAACAGCTTGTGCAGTCCAACCCCTCTGCCTTATGCATATGGGTGGGAAGTGAGGTAAAGGAGTGAGATTGGGCTGGAAATGCAGCACCAAACCCTGTTCCAGTTTCTGGAATATAGATTCTCAGAATCATAGAATCATTTAGTTTGCAAAAGGGTTTTAAGGCCATCGAGTCCAACTGTAAGCATATACATTTTAACTTCAATGTTCTAATTATCCACCACTTTAACCTTGATAAGACTTCAGGCATACAGTAGCTGCATCAACACGGAGAGTGCCAGAACGAGCTATTCCTGTTAATCAACACGTTGCACATGTCCACATGGATGTGAACAACTGCAGAACTGCAAGGCCAATGCATGAGCTTGGGATGTAAAACAGGCCATTAACAGAGAAGCACATCTGCTGAAGGGTTATCAGACAGAAAACTCAAAACCCCCCTGCTCACAAAGCTTGTATAACCTGTACCACTGAGATGAAGTGAAAATGACCAATTTTTGTGAGCTGATTTAGAGAAAAAGCTTTTCAAAAATAATAGTTAAATTGTCAGCCATATCAGTATTTGTTTTATGGTGGATTATCTACTGTGGTATAAAGAAAAACTTAAGGAAAAAACATTTAAAATGCAATTCCTTGCCTGACATTGTCCCTCTAACTCTTTTTCTAGTAACTTTTCAGACCACTGGTGCTAAAATATTTTAAAATGCACTTGCAGCAGAATTCCCCACTAGTGTTCAGCTTAAAAATGGATTTCCTACTCCCCAGAAGCAAAACACAAGGGTCCTGTGCCTCAGACAGACATCTGTATTGTGTCATCAATAGCATTTTAACCACCATTTCCCACAGAGGCAAAAGTAAAACCTTAACTAGATGCAATGTGAGCAATCCCACTGCTGAGGCTGAGGATAGCCCACAGTGCAGAGTTAAACTCAGTTTGCTTGGCAGCTGCCTTTTTGTGAATGTGTCATGATCCCTGCTCTTCCCACAGACAGGAAGAAATCTTTCCATCTAACCCCTCTATGTATCACTTCTGCCAGGAATTCTGGGCCTGTCTTACTTAATGATAATGGCCAATCAACCTGACATTTTATATTGGTATGAACAGTGAGTAAACCTAACACTGTAAATGTTTTTCCCTCCAGAGTTGTTTTCCAAAGCTCCTTTTCCAAAAAAGAAGATTAATGACATTAGGTAATCCAATATTTTTTCAGCGCACTGTTAATTTCCTTCACCCGCTTATTTCAATTAAATGCAAGTCATTAGTGCAATTGCTTATTTTGTTCTGATGAGGTATGTATTGATTTATAATGGAGATTATTTTGTTTAAGATTAAATGCCTTTTGGGATAAATGGTAGGAAGCCTGACAGTACACTAATCTTTGTCTCATTTAGGCAACATATTCACATTTTCTTCTCCATGGCTGCTATAAATATCTAGAAATATACATTTGATTATTAACTACCACCACAATTTGACAGCTGGATCTGCATGGCACTTTATCAAAGTGAAGGTGAAGATCAGGCCTAATTGTACACCATTTTGAGACAGCCCAAACAGAGGATTCCTCTGAAGTTGTTCCCAGTGCATTTGAAATGGCTTGATATGAGAAACTCTCTCGCACCCCAGAGGTCTGATCCGTGTGCAGAGTAAGGTTCTCCTTTAACTTTATGGTGTGTTGCTGGTCTGCACACATAGATGATGATGCTGCGTTACTTAAAAAGCAGAAATATGGGAAAGCAGTTCTCATATTTCCCATACTGCTGTGTGAACACAGCAGTTCTGTGTTCACACAAGCGCTTATCTCAGAACCTGGGGGTGAAGAGAAACCAGGGGAGCCTTGGAGAGCCTGCGCACACAGACTGGCATTCTGTCTTGTTTCTCAATGAGTCCATTTTCAAGGCAGAGTCAAGAGCTGTAGTTTCCATTTAGCAGGTCACAGTTGCTTTCCAGAGTAATTTTCAGGGCTATAGAACATGCTTGAAGGTTTATTTGACAACATGAGACATGCTTGGTATGTATTTCAAAATTACCTTCCCAACAGCCAAAGCCACTGAAAACATTCACAGCTACCTGTAGCAAAATGTAGATATATAACAGAAGACTTTGAAGATTAATTCCCTCTCGCTTATCTTGGGTCACAGGTTTTATAACTGATTTGGGACAAGGAATGCAATCTCCTGCACGCTAGCAGTAAGAAAAATCACAGTCTGAGAAGAAATGGAGTTGAAATCATCATATCCTTAGTGTGGCCCAGGAAATTTGCACCTAAAGAGAGCCAGGACATGAGATCTCTGCCAGGACCTCCGTCCTAATGTAACAGATGAAGCCCTAACGGAGAGAAACATCTGCAGGCTGAACAGCACATTCTCATTCAGTGAAACATTTCCCAAGAGAAGCAGCCCTCCTCCCTAATTCACAATACTCCCAGGCCCAGTACTTCCAGTGTGTCTTCAGACTGCAAGACACAGGTACTTCCCATCAGACCAAACACAGCCCAGCTTCAGTGGAAAAATTCAGGCTTGGCTCCATCACAGTGCAGTGAGGGGACCCATTACTCTAGAGCTCTGAAGAAATTCCTCCTCTCCAATCAGCAAGGTAATTAGTTTTAACCAGCAATCTCACTCCTAAAATTATATAAAATCCAAGTACATTTCAGAGATGAAATTTCTGTCAGCAATCAGCTATTATTTTTTCCATTTTGCATAAAAAGGAAGAGGAGGTGCAAACTTCAAATTTTGACCCAGTTCATCTTTGCTCCTGTCTCTTTATATAGGGAGCCTGCTACAAACAGTCTCTGGGATTAACTTTAAATCTTTCTTGAGTGTCCACACAGAAAGCAAAACTTCTCCAAACCTGAGGAATGTTATATCCTCTGAAAATGAAAAGAAAGAAAAGAAAAATGTAGTGGAGGTATTAAGGCTAAGGCAATCCTACATGCCAGTGAATTTCCATGTCTGTGCAATGTCTGGAAGCAAAATTTTCCTCTGATTTTTTCTAGGCTCCACCTTAAGCCTCTAATAGTCAATTTCACTCTCTGGTGCACTGCCATCTTTAGATGCAGCTTTATAATCTCCTGCTCCGGGTGTCTGAGCTCTTCTCAGCGTCTGAGTTTTGGTGTGTTTCAACCATAGGTCTTAAGAACAGTTGTGGTTTATTACTAAGAAGGCACTTTCAAGATGGAACTTCAATCTGAAGCTATGTATCAACAGGAAAATTGTACTAACCTCTGTATTTGCAGAAGTATGAGTCATGAGAGATGTAGATGACATCAGTCCTATGGAAACTTGGCTTTCGCTTTCAGGAAAATACACATATGAAAAAAATTGAAAGGTTTTCTCATGTGAAAAGCCACAAAAATTTGTACATCTCTTTCTAAAATTTTCTTTTATTTCAAAATGACTATATTTAAGAATTTTCCTGTGGATAAGAGATAAAATATTTGCTGTTTTCTAAAAGACCCGAAGTATTATTTCAGTCTTAACTCTGCTCTTACTAAGAATGTTTTTTCTCTGTGATAAAACATAAATAGAATTAATTTGCAGTCAGTCTTGTTTGCATTGTTTCATGAGCAGAGCTTGGCAAATGGCTCTGAAATTTAATCATAGTTTGGTTATCTCTACAGCATTTAAACAAATCAGCTTCATCCTTTCTCCACTGCTGGGAAAAGAGAAAGCAAAACAAGCAAAGTCACCTAAAGCTTTCTTCTCCTCCAGAGTGGTGTGTAATTCCAATATACTTAAGACACTATGGTCATAATTAACTGCTGGGCTTTTAAGAGAAGACAGCTATAAGGTCTTTAATAGAAAATATATGCAAATACTCAGCATTTTTCTAGTCATGCTTTTCTACCTATACCATACCACACCACTATACTATACTATACTATACTATATTACACTGCACTATACTATTCTACACTACACTGTAATTATAGTATGTAACGTTACAACTATTACTATAGAATACACCTCACAGTATGGCAGACTTAATGCCTACTAGTACAGATTTATGTAATTGGCATTTAACTTATACAGAACCTCAAGCAGGCCAAAAGAATTATTTTAAGCTTTTTTTCAGCTTAGTAATTGAGCCAATATTCAGTCAGTGCCAGAAATATATGTGTCTGCCTGAATAGGCCATCTACTCTGATGCTGACACACATATTCAACAAGCCAATTTTCACTCCTAAGAAATCATTAGAAGCAGGTAGCTATTTATAAATTTTGAATTCCAGAAAAAGCTTTTATGATCATGTAGTCCAAATTTCCATGCGGCATAAGATGTTGAACCTAAGTAATTTCTCCATCATGTATTGATTAATTTTTGAACTATATTGAATCTTTAGAAAGATACATAATGTAATGCCTTCTCTCAAAGGGACTAACAACAACAAAAAAGGCATGTTTCTTTCCAGATGTTGATATTTTCACCAGATATTTTAGCTTATATGTGCTTAATTCACAGTAGCAGTTTTAACTCTTTTCAACATTTTTTTTCTTTATGTTCCTAGACAGTGTAAAAGCTTTCTACATATAACTCAAGGGGGAAAAGGTATATGTTTTATCTTTCCCCTCCTTCCATACCTCCCCCTACCCTAAAAAAAAAAAAAAAGAAAAAAAAAAAGAAAAAAAGAAGGGGGAACTACAACTGTTAAAAATAATTACTAATTTCCTGTGGGTTTGCAGTCTGAAACATGTGATAATGTGGAAAGTATTTGAAGCCATAAAACGAGACTAGCTTCACAGTAGTTCAAATGGAGACACTTCATACAGCATTCTATTTAACATAAGGACTTCTTCAACCCATGCAGACATACAAAATTGTGTGTAAATCACAAGTGTGACTTTAAGTCAGTGCCAGTGAAAGCCATTACACTGACAGTACTGGAAGTCCATAGCATAAATTTACCTGGAAGTCTGGCATAGTCTGGTCTAAGACCATGAGAAGCACATCATTGTAGTAATTCAAACCTGAGATCTGACACGTCACAGACTACTTCCAGGAACACAAGAAGCTAAAATAATTTCTAAATAAGTAACTGGAGACTTGCTTTCTCATCCTTCCTTCAATTTCACTCTTTCTTTTCTGGAAGCACATGGCAAACAGCAGCTGTTCCTTTGAAGAGGGTCAATTTATATATTTTCTCCCGTTTTCTGGGTCTTTTAAGGTATAAGACCCTTCCTGAGCACATAGCCAGCCTTTCCCTGCTCCCAGAAGCCCTAATAGAATGTGCTGTATCATACATACAGCACCTTCCTCCTCACTTAGCTATGAAAACCAGTAGCCTCCTGGGGAATAAATTCTGATTCTCTGCAAAGAGAGTCTGCATGTGTCAAGCATGACAACAACCATCCACAGCATCCAGCTTTGCTTTTTTCGTCCTGAAAGTGTTATTCAATAAGAGAAAATTCCCTGTGTAGATTCTGCTATTTTGCGACTAAGCCTCATGAGTCCAGACTCCCTAATGGACAGTTTTTCATTCTGTATTTATTTCACCTGTATTTAGGTCCCTAAAATCCAAAGGCCAGAATACCATGGGGGTTTTTATACCCTTTCTGTCAAAATCTGAGGAATTGTTTCTTCCCATCTCCATGGGACACACCATCTGGAGTAGAAGACATGACACACCACTGCCCTAGGCAGAATTGATTCAGCAGTGTCAAAATATCTCCCCTTTCATGCTTTGTGATAATGTTAAGATGTTTCCTTATCTTTGGAAGGTGCAGTTTCAGGCTATGACTAATGAATGTGTTTTCCCCAGACTGACTGGCTCAGGGGAGACAGGTCAGGTGTTGGCACACACTTGCACTATGAAAGAAGCCTCACCAGAGTATCTGTGAGGCTTCCCTCGAACCTCAAGTGAAGTTGTGAGATGCACACAGAAAGCTGAAAAACATGGCTTTTGAAAGGTGGTGGGGTTTCGAGGGCAGCCTGGAAGCTGCTCATGGCCCATGGAAGCAGAAGCTTTACCACAAGCAGAGAGTTTGCTCGTGACCTGAACTGGAAGTAGATGTTGCCTGGGAGGCTGCTGTGGTAAATGACCTTTCCTCCTGTATTTATTTTCGCTCTTACTTAGGCTCCCACTGAATGATAGCAGAGTAGATGGACACACAGTCTGATGTAGTCCAGGCTCTCCTGCACTCCTGTGCTATGACCTCTCATGGAATTTAAAATCAGAGTAGGTGAGATATAGGAAAGACGGAAGATCACATCAAAGAAGAGACAAGTCCAAACTAGGCACACATACTTTAAAAACTGAACAAATGTAGTGTTACTCTTTTTTTAACTGGTCTGTTTCAGCTTCCAATACTCAATGTCCATGTGGCTTTTCTTTTGCCCAGTGAAGTTGCTGTGTCTGGACATCTTCAGCTATATACTGGTATCCAGATTTATATATGTTTATAAGTAAGAAAGGCACAGTCCAGTTGTGGGGAGAACCCTGAGTCCCAGCAGACCAGCAAACTAAGTTGGTTTCTGTGACAGCACACCCTGCTCAAGGTCCTTCTCTTTGATGTACCTTATGCATTTTGTACGAAAAAGATAACTATTACAGTAGGAAAAAGATAACTATTAGTATTATTATTAATAATAATAACAACAATTTTCCTATGGCAGGAAGAAAAAGATATTAATATGAGGTACAACTGCACTAAAAACTGGGCAAACACTGATATCTAGGGAAAAAAAGCTTTTGTAGGAGGCCATGATGGGAAAAGAAATATGGAAATACGAAGGTCTGTATTCTCCCTTTACTTCCTCCTGAGTTCTATTGAGCTTCTGTCTGGTTCCTTCTATTGCCTGAACAGAAGTGTGTTTTGACAGCTTTTCGAGAAGTTGATCCAACCAGTCCTACATCCTCACCTTCCCAATAACCTAAATTCAGCCAACTCTGGGAGGCTGAATTTATCTCAGCAAAGGACAGATGACCTAGTTCTCCAAAGTCTTTTCCACATTTTGTAATTCTACTGACCTTATGAAAAAGAGATGCAAAAGAGAACAGAGATCACTGACTCTGTTGATGGAACTCACCATTATGCCAATGCCTGCAGACATCTGTCTTTGCAGAAGTCCTTTTTTTTGCTCTGTAAAGGCAAACTTAGACGTGTGACAGCCAAACTGTGAGAGAAGTGTAATGCCTGTGAAAGAAGCAGGTTCTCATTTTTCCTTTTAATAGTACATCTTATAATTTGGTATCCAGGAGTGGTGCTGCTGGAGTAGCTAACAAAGTGGTTGCATGCTTCTATACTATGTTGACAGGCTCCCTGGGCTGGAAAACTCTTAAGAATCCTCAAATCCTTTCCCTGAAGGTTTTTTGTTCCTCTGATGACCACCGTCCCTCTGTTTCAGAGCTTTCTCTGCCCACCAGAGGACAGGTTGCCCTAAACTAAGGATGGCTCTCAACCCCTCTTCTGCAACTTAAAATACTGACATGACTTTTGCTATAACTCTTCAGTCTGATCACTACATGAGATTTTGTGAAAAGACTTTTTTTCTTTGAGGTGCAGTTATGGCAGTCTCAGAGGCACCAGGGTGTTTCACCATCATGAACATTTAAAACAGCTTTACAACTTTTGGATATGCTCTTAGAAGTAAATAAAAGTGAACAGGTCCTTTTCTTTTAACTTCATCTTTGCAGAAAAATAAATACCTGTTTACTGAAGGAAGTGTGTCTGCAGGTTGTTTAGCTCAAAATATTTCCCTACTCCTCCCCACTTCCCCACTATTTGTCTAGATCCCATAATCTCTGTGGAATTACTTCTACCATCATTAATTGCCAAGTTTCAAGGACAGTGTTTTTTTATAATTGGACACCAGCCAAAACACCAAGTGTATCTAAACCTCTCAAGTGTTTCCTATTGCCAGTTTTACTGCTGCTTAACCTCAAGGAATTCAGCTTTGCTTTGAAACAGTTCACTGTTTTGAGTAATGCTTACTTCTAATTCCCTTTTATCACTTAAGGGAAGGTTCTGCCAGCTTTATAAAGTTGGTGAACAGCATAATTATAATGGATGAATGTATCTGATTTTCTAACTTCCATCCATATTTTCATGATCAAGACCCAAATTTTATGCTGTCCAAAGTTAACGTGGCCTAAGTCCTTACATTTAACACCCTGTAAGGAATCTTAACTCAGAATTAAAACCTCTTGAGGGAGTAGATGTTTACAAGAGAAGGATTGGGGTGCTGAGATCAGTGAAATCAGTAGTTCTTCTTGACATTAATGGTGTTAGATTGGGCAATGGACAGAAGCAAGTATTATTGCTTGAAAACCTGTGTTTCTCATTAGGATGAACAGTGTGAGGTATGCTCAAAATGACAAGGAAGTCATACTCAGATCTGCCAGAGACAGTTTCCATTTTGTGTGCGAGCTCTAGATTCCACTGCTTTTAGCATAAATGGGCAAAAGAAGACAAAGGAGATATTAACATCCCAGTGCAAACACATTGAACTGTTTATCCAACTCAGAAAGCAAAGGAAACTGCACACAAAGATCCTTTCAAAGCTGTTTTATTTTTCAAGTCATGGTGTGTTGGTGCAATATGAAATCAGAGCAATTTCCCTGACAAATGTTGATAATGATCTCTAAATATTTCTTCCGAAAGTCAGTAGGGGGGATACATCCTAGATCACCACACCTTCATGCCAGTTATTCCTCATGTACACCCAGTGTGAGATGAGACATTCACTTCAATGTATCCCATGAAAAATCTCCTTGACCAAACTGATGGTGACATTAATAAGATCAAAACTCGGGTGAAGCTCACAGAGGAATAATGCTCAGACACAGAAGTTTTCTGCCCTTCAAGGACATGCCCTCAATGTTGAGGAGTTCCCCCAGTTCTACATTGCAGCAGTCCCGTGTCCTTGCTCCCCTTCAAGGCCTTGGCTTCAATGAAAAACTTCGTGCTCGGGCAGCTGTTTGTGCTTACAGACCCATGACTGTACACACAGGGATCTGCCCAGGCATGTCTGTGATTTAATTGTGCTTTCTTGGCATGATGGAAAAGCGATACATGTTTTCCTGATCACCTAGGAGAAACACTTATTGCACCTGACACTGTCTCAGTGTTATGGTAACCATCTCCGTAGCATCTAAATGGCTTCTAAGATTAAAATCTTCCTCAGTTCAGAGCTCCTAGAGCAGCATGTTCTTTTTCCTCATACTTTTACTCACTGTGCACTTCATTTCAAGAACTATAGCTCAGTAGAGCAGGTCAGATCACAAGAAGATAGAATATCAGTTGATTTTTCCTTTAAAAAATGGGAGAAATTACCTTCTTTTAGATGAGTAAAAAAAGTATCTATCTTTGAAAAATATGAGACTTTCCACTTCCAGTACTCTTCTGAAATTCAGTATAGCTATAATATTTTAAAGACTTCATTTGTACTCTTTTACTGAACTCGAGTAAATAAAAAGGGACAATTTGATTTTTTTATTAGTGACACCTGAGCCAACAGCTTTTAATTCTCTGAACCAACAGCAGTGAAAGCTGACTCAGTAGAGATTATGATTATTAAAATTAATATTAACTGATTCTCAAAATGCTTTTCTACCTTTTGCTTCTGTGTAATAAGCATATCCAAATATTCTGCAATTTTTTAATGTTAAAAAATCTAATTCAACAGAAAGAGCAATTATTATTCTGTGGTTATTTCTAAAGTGTTGAGAAAAGAGAAATTAAAAATAACACATTTGTTGACATTCATACATTTTATAAATGTATTTGTCACTACTGTGTTGATTCAAGTATGATGAAATTAGTAGTGAGGGAGAATCCTGTAAGTGGCAGAACCAGGATGGGAATGCAGGGTGAATGATTTTCCCTTGATGTTTCTGCTCCTAGAGGATAGCAGTGAAAGGAAGAAAAACACAAAGTGTTGAGAGAAAAGAAACTGTGCCCATTGGCTTGATGAACAAAAGAAGATCTCAGTACCAGATAATGCTACGAAGTTCACCAATAACATCTTGGCTGTAAATATGCACCTTTGGCTAACACCACTATTCCAATTTACAAAACCAACAACAATGACACTAAAGTAACCCAACACAAAACCAGAATTGTTAATGTGTCTCTGCCAACAGAAGGCACTTGTTTGCTCACCTTGTTCTGTCTGAAGATCTCCCTCTTTACCAGAAAAATAATCTCATGCCATGCCCTGTATTCCCAACAAGGAGCTGATTGTACAGCGAAGCAGACCAATCACCTGAGAACAGCTTCTAAGCACAGGAAATCCTTGCACAGGGCTCCTGTGAAATGGCACCATGGTGAGTCGTGGTTACTGACAGACTTAGGGGCGAGGGGGACTTGGGGAGGAGAGGATGCAAGGTCAGAGGGGCAGAAACAGCTCTCTATGTTTTTCTCTAAAGTAAACTGATTGTGGTTCTAATTTAATTAGCTGATACTGGGGTTAATTCAAGCTTTAATTAGCAAAATGTTCATACTAATTATAATTCATATTACCATGGAAGGCTGTTAATTGGTGTAATTAACAGTGTTATTAATGTCCCTGAATGCTATGGAAAAGAGTTTCCATGACTAATGGGAGTAACCTCTCATTGGAATTGCTAATCCATTATCTTCTGGCTTTCCTTCCCACTGCTGTGGCAGGATAAGCCAAGTTTGTTTGTTTGTGTGACATCTTGTGGGCTGGATTACCTGCCAGTGACGGGAGAACCAAAACCCTGCACAGGTGACTCTCCAGCTGGACACAGCACGGGCATGGAGAGGGCATCAGCAAGCAGTGACTTTGCCAGCACAACTGAAGGGCAGCCCCAGCCCCATCCTCACAGCAAGGCAGAACACTATTGTTCATGTTGTTTTTCTCCAGCTAAGACTCAGTTGTCCTATAAACTCCTGGAGATTTCTTTTGCCTGCAGCTGTAGTTGGCTGTTGACCCACAATCTGCTTTCAAAATCATCCATGTAAGGCTGACTTTAACTCAGGCAGTTGCATTCCCAAGGGTTTGCAATGATTTGGAAGCTGTAGATTTGCTGAGACCCACAATGCCTGGAACATGCTTCCCCTTTGCTGTATTTAGTTCACTCCTTTCATAGAAATGAAAGAATGTAGAAATATAAATAGCACTATCCCCCTGGGGGGTACTAGCACATGCAAAATGTATTCCTCAAACTAAATATTTAATTGATGATCTCTGTAGAAATTAACTAAAATATCCTAAAATACAAGATGCAAACATACAGAGTGATTATTTTCTAAATATTGGTTTCAAATTCTAACAGAATTGTAGCCATTACTGTCTTGCTCAGGCTAAGTGTGAATGCTAGAGGATGAAGTAAGTAAATCTACAAATCTTTACATTTTTGCCATTTTTAATACAGTCTTGAATACTTGAATCGGTCAATGAACAGAAGGGTGGAGTTTTTAATCTTTTTCTAGTTGAATCCTTGATTCTGGTATTATTCAATTCTTGCTACCAACAAACACTTGCACAATTACTTTTAATAAATTTTTTATTTAAAAATATGAGTCAAACTCTATTACTTCTTAATAAAATTTTCATTTAAAAATATGAGTCAAACTTTGCTGCAGTTTTGTAGTTTTCTACCTAGCAAATGAGCACCTTGGAGTTGAAGATGAAATTAGATAAAACATAGCCAGAAAGCATTCCAGTCTTCTGATTTGTAAGGTTTGCTCCAGAATCCTTAACCCAGGAAGATGAACTGGGTTAAAATCTGCAGCTTGACTTTAACTCCCAAAACAGGAAGAAAGAATCAAATTCCAAGCATAGTGGTCATGGAAAATAAACCCTAAGATCATCATTTGCTAATGAGCATCTGTGCAAGAACCCCAAACATTGGAGTGGCATTTAGCTTTAAAGTATCAGTGGGCAAGAAATTAATAAACTAAATCTCTTTTTCTTGGGATTACTCAGTATTAACTGGAATGCAGATTCTTATGGAGTTTCTTGTAAGAATACATTTTGTTCTTTGCATGTTTTCCCTTTCCCTTATTCCACTGCATTTGCTGTGAATAGTTTGGAGTATGTCAGCCTTTCCAGTATAAAAGCTTTGCTCTCCAAAATATATTCCTGGTGCCTTAGTGTGTGCTCCAGCTTAAGTATTGCCAGCAGATTTTCAAGATATGGGTGGAGATCTGTGTAGAGTGTGAATAAAAAAAATTAAAAAGAATAATAATAATGAAAAAAAATATTACTGTGTTCTCTGTTTAGTAAAAATAACTGAGAATTTTACAGAACACATTCCCTGCTAGTGTAAATCAGCAGATCTCTTCCAGTCATAACCAGGAGGAGGCCTGACCCTGCATTGCTTAAGTTTTGTTGACTTGTATTATCAAAACTCCTGTTTTCCAGATAAGTTACTACAGCTCCCACAATTATTTGATTTATTCAGAGGATGTGCCCAGGTTCTGTAGGTTGTAATTCCATAAAAACTATGTTTCAATAGGACAAGAAGCAGTTGTCAGCTTTAATAATCTTTTAAATTAAAACACATTTGTTTCCTGTGCAAATTAGAGAATTGACTGTTTTTTACTGAAATAGAATTGAATTCTCCTCAAAGTGACCATTTCATATTTATAGTTGCTATGCCTCAGAAATAATAGCTTAGATTTGTCCTCACAGTTTTCATACTCATAATGGGATGCTAGAGCCGTGTTAGAAAGACTGACAGAGTATGAACAGAAACAACAAAAAAAAGTAAATAAAATAAACAAAGGGCCTCTTCAAAAATAATGATTCTAAACTCATAGAGTTTTCAACATAATTCCTATTAAAATTCTCACTTGTCAATCAAGGCGCCTTCTAGACTCCTAAGCTTTTTGGTTTGTTTTTTCATCTGATAAATAGCTTAAAAGCAAGTTTCATTATTTAATATTGGACATACTGCTGAGATAACCATGCAGTGACAATAAACACAGTCCTCTTTGTGCATACTCCAGCGAGCATCTGGGATTCATCTGGAGTCTGTAGTTTGCATCAGGAGGTAACAGTGGTCCCTCCACATGAATCTGGTTTGGCCAGCATTTTGTTTTCATCTAAGATATACAAGTCAACATCTGTAATTTCTTTAATCACCAGAAGAAGAATTCAATTACTATTTCATAAATGAGCATTGACAAATAATTTTCTCTCGGGCACAGCAAGAAAAGAGGGGAAGTAAAGGCTGATGCATCTTCTTTCCTACGGAACAAAGCAGCACAGGCTTGTACAGGTTAGCCTCATAAACCATGTGTAAGGAGTTTGTGAATTGTGCTTCAGAGTCAGGGATGGTAACAGCCTTGCCACATGGCAGTGGTGACTAACAGTAGAGATTGGAGCCTTAGGGCTGAGAAGCCTTCCACATATGCTTTGCAACTCTTCTGGGTTGTGATCATTACTCTCTGCTTCTGGGTGAGTGGATGGGCTATAAACTAAACAGGAGGCCCATTAAATCATCAGACATGTGTGCTGCAGATTGAAGTCACAAGCCCAAGTATTCACACAGTGGGAACCCTTACTTGTGCCAATGTGTACAAAATCAAGAACATACCTGAATGTAGTACAGAATTCTCAGGGCAAATGCTTCCCTTCTTTGTTATCTGTATATTTCTTGATATGGGAAACTGCTTTGGGTTTAAGCCACAAAACCTACTGTGAGACTTTCTTATTCTGAATTAATGCTGCTGCTTTTCAACAAGGAACTTTTCAAAGACTCAATGCTAATTAATTTCTGACTTATTCTCTGAAATCAAACAAGTCCAAATGCTTGGTAGTGCATATATCTTCATAGAGCATGAAGCACAGGAAAAGAAAGGAGTGGGGCTAGATTTTGCGTGAGGTTCCCTGATGACATTTTTAGCTTCCCAATACCTCTATTAGCATAAATTTGCTATCTGGTTTTGAGGCATTTAGATTTATTTGGTTTCAGAGATACTGAAGAAACATTCTCCCTGATAATTCTGTACTGCATTCAGGTATGCTCTCAATTTTGCGCATTGACATAAGTAGGAATTCCCACTGTGTGCCAGAGGGCCTTTGGAGCTCAGCCTTTGGTGAGCTGCCCCTTGAATTTCTTGGTTCTTTTTAATTTATTTCTTTTTCTTTTTTTTTCTGAAGGATCAGGAAGTAGGCCACAGAAAAAGTGATGATGCAAGTGAAGCTCAAAGTGACTGCTGCTGCTGCTTCAGACATCACAATCCTTACCAGAGGCTGAAGGTATCTGCAGGTCAAGAGCTTCCTCCTCTCCTATTGCTGTGCAGTGCTGGGGACATTATATATACCAGTGCTGATCCTCCCAGGCAGGACGGATTGGGATCAGTGTGGGAGATTGCTGAGTTGTCCTAACCCATATTGGCTCTGGAAAATGCCACGAGGCCTTTGGAGATCAGGATTCTTGTTCCTCATTCTTTCTCTCATGAGTCCGTGCTGAAAAGTATTAAAGATGGAGAAAAATAAAGGAAGAACAAATAGAAAAAAAAAAGAGAAAAACAAATTCAATAGTATTAAACTGAAATAAATTAAACTAAAATGGGACCCTTGTTTGTCTTTTTTATTCTGAGGCAAGAGGCAGAATCACTGTGCGGGTTCTGTACCGATACCACACTTTACTTTTAAGTGGTGCTGTTCAGTGATACCATTCCCAGTATTTTTCACAACACTTCATTAACCCACTTGTCATTCCAGCAATGAAAGATGCATTTTTGTTATTAGTGAAGCAAAAGCTCATAAGCATGGTAAAATTACAATTATATGTGTAGTTCCCTGCCAATTCAGAAGTTTTGGGGAGTAACTTAAATGCTTCTACTACTACTTTGAGTCAACTGTATGTTCAATCCTTGGAATATTATGTGGCTGTATAACAAGATTTTATTATTATCAGTATCAGATGCTCCTTCTCCTAAAATAATTCTAAACTAGAAACTGCAATATTGTACAGTTTCTTTTTTATTCTGGTATGTATTACTTGCTTTGAAAAAGTGTACATGTAAGTGTACATGGAAAGAAATGGGTTATAGAATCAGGCTTTTTTTTTTTTTTTAGCGTATTCCTTATTTGAATAAAAGGAGGAAATAGCTTTCTTTAGCAATAAGACATGTCTCCCCAGTCCACCATGCTCTTGGTGCATTGGCAAGTAGGCTGAATCACAACTCCAAAGCTTGAAGGAATTAACTTGTCCTTTGGACCATGGGGGTTTTGTGAGAAAATGGGAAATGGCCTTTGGCATTGCAGGAAAAATTCCTCCACTCCGAAATTTCTAGGACACAGGTTGGGACCTTAAATAATGCCACCATCACCTGGGCATGGCCAAACCTTGCCTGTTAGGAGACAGGTGGGGGCAGGGAGCATAGTGACACAGTGAAATGGGAAAAAGTAGATTTTTTAGAAAAGGGGGGCATCAAAAAAGGTACGAGGGCATTCTGTCTTTTCTACTGTCATAATATTCTCCCCTCCAGGAAAGGATATAGTATTTTCTTTTCATGCTTTTTGCATCTGGCTGTCTTTAAAATAGAGTGTGGGCAAATTATGGATCCATGAGAAACCATCAGCACAAAAAACCAATGTCATATGATTTTTGCATCTGGCATATGATAGCATTTAATATTTACCATTGCAGTTTGGAGCTGGATCTTCTAAAGAACTAAAATTTTAAAGAATTGAAGGTCAATAGACTTGCAGTAATTTTTAATAAGCTCATAGATTTAAAGGGAATTAAAATTGAAAATAAGCAATTTTAAAATTACTTTCATGCATGATACGTCCAAGCTGGAAAGAAGGAATACTTATAAACAAGCATTTTCTTAACAGAAAAATTGGCATTTTCTCTGCTATTAGTCCTGAAACTGGAGCGGGGTACAAGGCTTTGTCATCCTTTCTGAAGTCTCCTCTATTGCTCAGTCAGTTTCCAGAGAAATGAGTGTGAAGCTAGAAATTCAAATTCGGGCTTCACAGGAGAATCTCATAAAGGAGAGCCAGGGGCAAAGAATAAACAAACTGTGAAAGGTACATTTTCTCATGTAAGGAGCACATCCATTCATTCTGCTGACTCCAAAGCAACCAAACAAATTAATGGTGAAATCCAAGGGCTGAGTCAACCACATTAAAACCATTTTCTGGAGGTAGTCAAGACAGGGGGTTAGTAAATTTGAATTGCTGCCAACACTTAAAACTATATATACAAAACAGTGTTTGTATATTTGGAAAATATAAGACAAATCTTGAATTTTAAAATTTTGATAGCAGCTCTTTATTAGACAAAAATTATTGTGGATGTCTCAAGCTGAGCTCTCACCAAACAATGTAAGGAAGAAGTGTTAGCAGTACAGTGTTAAAATCAAGTGTTTGATCTGGCAACATACCTTTTCTACAGCTTAAACCAACTGACTTCATATGGGCTGGAGGAGTTTTGTCTGTATAAAGCAGTGATAGGGAATCAGAAGATTAGCTGACAAAATGGATTTAATCATATTTTATCACAGGTTTTATTAAATATAACTCAGCTCTCCTGAGTTATAACTCAGGAGAGCTGACTCCCATGATATTCACACACTAAGTTGTACAGGAATGGAAGCTACTTTTGCCAAAATCTCAACAACATTTCCAGAATTAAAAGCTCAATAGGTTCTTTTGCTGGAAAGTTCAAACTTCAAGAGATAAAAAGAAGTCCAGTCTTTCTGGATAAAAACTGCAAAGAGAAAAATCTTAAGAAAAATCTAAACATTACAAATTTAAATAGAACCAGATTTTCAAAAACATACATTCAAAAGAAAGTTAAAAAAAAAAAAAACAACTCTCTTTTTGATTGGTGTTTTGATTTTTTTCCAAGTTTTATCAACTTTTTTCAAGATTTTAATTCTCAGAAGAATATACAGACAATTCACCCTTGCCAGGATGAGGATCAAGGCTGTCTTTGCCCCATTAGCCCCCAACCAGGAGCAGTGTATTTTACCCTGTGAGTGTTTAGTGTTATTAGCCATGAGAAGCATTGCTTGCATCTGCTCTGCAGATTGCTTGGTTTAAAGAGGATGATGTAATGCAGAACAGGAACAAACAGCTAGTTTCCCAGCAGTAATTTTACCCCTTCTCTGTGAGAGGACTACTTTCTAAGAGATGATCTGTCCTCATCACCACCAACCCTGCTTTGTGCCTTTTTATTTTATTTGCCCTGATGTCCCACCGTAAATGTTGGTTCAATTTCAGGACCGGGACCAGTCAGCTCTCAGAGTGACATCTCAGCTATTCAGGAAAGGCAGCAGTTCAACATCTGGCTTTTATTTGAGAGTAGCTCTGCATTTGAATGATGAGCTCAGAGAGTGGAGACAGCAGCAGGACTTTGATCTGCCACTGCTTAATTTTGCTTGGATTACCAAGGTCACCATTAATGTCAGGAGGAATATGACAGCAGCCTTACTCTTAGGGCTTCCAGACTGAAATTCCTGTACCTTTACTGTTCTCGTTGGTCACCAAACCATGACAATGATGTATTTCTGGGGCTCATATGAAGACACTTGAAGTAGTTCTCCTAAGAGCTGATGACATGGTTAAATGGCTAAAATTAAGGCTAGGAGCTACACTATTTTCTTCCATAGGCCTTGGTAGGCAGAGAGGTGAGGAGGTTGCTGGAACACCTGTCAGTGGCTGTGGGATCTGGCTTGTTTCTCACTCTGGTCCAGGTCTTCTTGATCCTCATGAATACAAGTAAATCTCACTTAAAATGGAGTGAATTAATGGTGCTTTGGGGCCAGTTCTTTAGCTGGAATAAACTGCTTTCAGCACTAGCAAGGAAATATCTGTTCTTAGTATCTGTTGATGGTGAATATGGACAGCAAAAATTGTTTTCCCATAAGCCCTTTAAGCACTGGTACACTGCATTTTTTCCAGCATTCATGTAATCTAGTTATCTATTGCTTCTCAATCAAATTTAGAACTTGTGTCTTGTCTCAGAAAATTCAGTTCTGGAGGGCTTTTTCTCCTTTGCTCAGTAGAAAGCAAACTGATAACCCAATTCTACTTATTATTACACTAGTTTAGGTATTTTTATTTACTTGAGTAGCTCTGAAACATGCACATGTAGAAAACCTGAAAGCTATCTGCTAGTCACAAAAAAAATTTGATCAAAATATAAAGATATATGCAATATACTTCTTTAATCACTGACCTGAGTGCTTCTAATTTAAAAATGGATGAGAAATGTCTATCTCAGGACAAAGAAACCGTCAAGGATGGTTGAGGATGTTGGCAGTACTGGTGACAGAACCATAGATTTGTTTAGGCAGGAAAAGACCCATCAAATCATCCAGTCCAGCAATAAATGGGATCTGGCCCAGACCTCTCAGTACCACAGCACAATCTCTGGCCATAGAGGAACATTTCCTGGACTGCAAGGAAGAGGAGGGGGCAATAGGCAGCCCTTAGAAGATCTTTGGGCCATAACAGGCCTTGGTCTGAT
The DNA here is from genome assembly GCF_028018845.1 of Melospiza georgiana. Lineage (NCBI taxonomy): Eukaryota > Metazoa > Chordata > Aves > Passeriformes > Passerellidae > Melospiza > Melospiza georgiana. Next base: position 13,405,734 of record NC_080465.1, read on the forward strand.
GGTGTAATAGGGCCTGGAAGCTGAGCAGGAGCACTGACTTCCACTGGGCGACAGCACACAGCAGAACAGAGAACAGAAAAGTGTAAGCAGCCCCTTGGTTTTGGGAACTATCAGCAGTTTTCATGTGCAAACTTTCTTGTGTGGCCTGAAGGAGGGTGGATACTTGCTTCCCTTTTTAGGCAGTGCTTCTGGGTGCAGATAGAGCCAGAGCCATTCTTTTTATACTGGGATGTGATGCAATGCCAGCTGTTACCAAGAGCAAACATTGAGAGGTCAGGAAATTCATAGGTAAAACATTACAGATTTAAACAGAGACTTCATAAAAGCATTTTGCTTTTATTGAGTAGTTAAGAAACATAAGTCTCATCACAGCATACATGGGACAGTGGAAAGCAGGAAAGAATAGCTCATCAGATTACTAAGGTAAAGGAGAAAAATGTTTTGGCCAAATTAGCACATAATTATTCAATTTATTGTTTAGATTTATTTAGGGGGTTAAGAAAAACATCTATCCCAGTGTTCAAGGCACTTTTGCCCAATATTTAGGTGAAAAAGAAATAAACATAGCTGTCTTCCTTAAAACTAAAATAAACCCATTATCAGTGTCGTGTTCTAACATCAGCTTAAAGCTGAGCATCAACTTGAGTGCTTTTCTGGGTCTATGACAGAATTAGACTTCTGATTTTCTTGAGAAATGCTTATCTATCTATTTTAAAACTATCCTGCAGTCACAGTCTTCATATATCATTTAAAAAATATATATTTGTTCATTACTGTATCAGGCCTCAGAGAAGGATTTCACAGTATATATTGCCTTTGGAATTGTTTTTACCTATTTCATTGATTTATTAATTTTTTGCCCACAAAAGGGATAATCCTGTAGCTTGTTTCAGCTTGCAACAAGCACATGTTTATGAGTACACATTGCCCAGGAAAAGCTTGTTCAGTCACTTGCACCTAATCAAGAAACAGAACTAAATTTAACAAAACAAAATGGAGTAGAGAGCAAAGACAGGTTGAGTCTTTCACTGGCAGGCAAACCAAAGAGGACTTTGGAACAGTTTCAGAAACTTTCCATTAAGAAACAACAGCAAGTACAGAAAGGTTTTCACCAACATCTTTTAAAAGCATCATTGTAAAATGGATAGTCATCATAAATAATGGGGAAAAGTTTGCGCAAAGGGAAATTTAAGCAAAAATCTCACACCAAACTTTGCTGTGTGGAAACAGAGGCAAAACATTCAAGAATATCTATCTCACTGTTGCAAACTTCCAGCTAATGTGATTTAGCAGCAGAGTAACTGTCTCACAGTGGCTGGGAGGTGCTGCCAAACATTCAGTACTGTATATTTTTACTTCATGCTATTGTGAGGAAAAGGTTAGACAGAGACAAGGTTTATAAGAAGCAGACTTTGCTCCAAATATTTTGTTTAACCTTCATATAGTATCCCCAGCTACAGTGCAGAATCAAGGGACAAGGAGAACATAGGATGAATATTTGCATTTCATTTAACACATTAGTACATCTATTTTGGCTTAATTAGGCAACAAAAAAGTTTTTATTTGGATGCAACACAGCAATAACCACTGCTTCATAAAGGCAGGCTATTAGTGTGGTGTAAAACAATATTCCAGGCTTTTCAGAGCTGAGGTGACATGGTTATATGTGACAGTTTTGTAGCTTGTCATACATAAGAAAAGGTATTTGGTTTTTTTATTGCCTCACAGCCCATGATGTCTGGCCACAGCAACATGCTTTAGCACTTAGGCAAGCAAAGTCACCATCAGCATTAGTGAAAAATAGTGCGTATTTCTGACCTCACACAGAAAATGTTCTGTGAAAAAAATAATTGAAATGACAGTAGCACTCCGAATTCTTTTATTTCTTGTGATCATTGCCTGTCCAGAAATAGCTAATTTATAGCACTCAGGTGAAAACAGATTGCTGGTGTATTATTTTTTTCATTAAAATAGTATCATTGTAATATTTTGAGAATGAAGCAACTATTAAATTAGGTCAATGAATTTCCCTCCAGTGGAGGAAAATCTCTCCCTATCCAGAAGCCAGTATCTGTGAGGCAGGGAGACAAGAGTGATTGGAACAAAGGAAGGAGAGAGAAAAGTGAAGACAGTTCTCTGGTGCTTCACAGCAGAAAGAGGAAGGCGTTGTGCTTTGTTGCAATTCTTCACCTTTTGCCCCTTCCTTTTCATGCCCCTCCTGCAGCAAGTGAAAGCTGTGCTTTGTTTATTTTTGCTGCTCTGATTTATAAGGAGGTGGCATATAGATATGTTCAAGCCAGAAGGAAGGGTTTGAGGCTTAGATGCACTGAGAAACCATATATGGTAAAGGCTGAAGAATTTTTCAAGCCATTTTAATATCTAATTTGCTCTCATTAGTAGTAAGAGTAGTTACCATCAGAGTATATATACATATAGTGTCACACTAGATATAGTATTGCATTTATATACAAATAGTGTCAGACACAGGCTTTTTGCTACTAGGGTTTTGGGAATGAGGAAGCCCTTGGGCTGTGAGGCGTTATAAGAGGAAATGTAGCAGGTGAGAAGGGCACCAGTGCATGATATGAACCCACCACTGCAACACTCACATGGTAACTTAGACTAAACACTGCAGAACAGAAAAGCAGATGAAACTGACAGAGAGTCTTGAAATTATTTAACTTGGAGAAACATTTTCTATTTTGGGAACGAAGCTTTCTAGACTTGGCTGTAGCCTCTAAGTACAAGCTATCTCAGAACACTTTTTTCCTCTCCAGTTTTTCATAGCAGCACTCATGTGCAGAGGCAGGGGGATATAAGGGGTGGTGATTAAAGAAAATTTGCTCTAAATTTACTCTTAGGAAGGAATTTGATTATAAAGTAATGGAATGAACATCTCTGATTTCCTGACAAAATTTACAGGTTATCATTATTCCCTATGAAAATGTGAGTGATTTTGTGCCTAAACCTACAATAGTTGGAAACTGGGAGACACATTTGCATCCATTGCTCTTGCAACTTCCTAAGCCTAGTAAACTTCAAATTTATAAGAAGCTGTCTGTCTGCATTTAATTTCATTTTTGTTTACCTCCTTGTGTTTGCTAGTAGGAGGAGGGAGTGCATTCCCAGGGGCATCTTCCAATGTAATAAATAAAAGCAGAAAAGGGAAGAAAATAAGATGGACTCTTCTTGTATTGTGAGTCTAGTGGTTTATGTTTTGCATGCATTGCATAGACTTATTCCACCCCCAGCCTTCACATCACATCTCAGTTTACCTTCCCCTCCACCCACAAAGCCCAAAAGATGGAAATTTTTAGTTGCCTTTATAACATTTTCCTGCATCCCTCGCTGATTTCTTTCCCTGTGTGATGCTTCCATCTTTACTTTGGATGTAATTCATGAAATGAATCTGGTAATCATTAAAATCAGATATCCGTTGTTGTAGGACCTGCATAGTGTGTGGTGAGGATTGGCCTGCTTCAAGCAGCTTGCTACTGAGTGAGACAAGTGAAGACAGTACAAGGGGAAAAGACATCCTAGTGTGTTCAACTAGAAGTGCACGATTGTTAAGAATATAGCTGAGGGTCATTTGGAAAATTATAGCAGAGCCAGGAACAGAATTCATGTTTCCTTATTCTTTACTAAAAACCCATGCTTCCTTCTCCATGTTAGCAATTTTCCACAAGCTGTCTTATAAAACAAATGAAATGTGTAATTCAAAAATACTATAGGAACTAGATGTTTAGAAAATGTCTCCGTGTGATTTTTTTCATTAAATTCAGTAAGAAATATTAAATTATACAGAGGTCATTAACTTGTTCTTTACAGGCCTCTTCTATACCACTTCTTGAAGCCAGTTGTTCTGCATCCAGTACTTAGACATGGTTATATGATTTTATACTTACAGCAGAGAACACCAATTTGTGATTTACTTCCAGAACATTTGAGTATCTTTCAAAATAGAAATGCTTAGTAATAGACCTTCTTTATAGCCACTCAGTGTTTTCCACTTAAGAAAAAGGAAAAAGGAAAATTACTGATTTGATAGTGAGCTATGAGGTTATTAATTTCAAAAGGCTGAGAAGTGATTATGAAGCAATTTTGACCTTTCCTGTCATTCAGAGGATTTGCAAATGGAGCAAATGCTTACTTGCTGGCAAAGTAAGGACCTGCCTCACTACATGTTTAAAGAAAACAGTTACAGAACAAATATCAAAGATTTACACGAGACAGCCAATCCTCACTCAGCATCATAACGTAACTTGAGTTTCCTAAGGCTGACTGCCTTCTTAGTATACTGAGCTGACATTTACAGTTCCCACTCCAGTACAGAAGCCCGCATTTCCTGCTACATTATCCTCCTGCACCCACATAATCTGGTAAACTTTGCTTTTGTTTAAAAGTAAAGGTCTTTACCTGATCTGAAGACATTCTCGTCAAAGAAAGAACTAACATCATCCCTCTCAACATGCTGTGCTAATTCATACTGATGCCTTGGGAACTGGTAAAAATTTATTGCCAACCTACTTAGATCAACTTGAGTTCTGGCAGGAGGGTAAATGCATATGTGTTTTTAATTAATCCCCTGCCTAAATCAAGGGAAAGGATATTGCATTTTTCAGCAGAATTGCTCCACACAGTGCTGACTGCATATATTTAACAATTTTTACTCATGTAACTGAGAAAAGCCACTGGAAAACTTCCAAACCACATGAAGTTTTTGCCTTGTTTGAACTCTCCTCCACCTGATACAGTGCTGGGGATCTTGAGCTGGCAGCAACAGCAGGAGTTCAATACCTGCAGTCCTGGTAGAAGAGTCTTGTCCAATGAGGAATTTGCATTCAGAGAACATGTTCCCCTCAGCATGACTCTGGTGAAATCTATGCCTGAACATTAAACATCTGGAATAATCCCATCTCTTCTTGTCAAAGACATCAAACATATGCTTGGTTTTCAAGTAAGTCCTTGGTCAGAAACTTTGGATGAGTTACAGGAAGTCATTGAAATGGTGACTAGGTAAGTTCATTGTTCAGTGTTAGCAGAATGTTTTTTTCTTTACTTTTCATTTTTCTTTACTTTTTACATTACTTTTTTCTTTTTTTAGGTCTGGGTTTGTAGTCTAGAGATCAGTAAATCCCCCCCCCCTTCCCCTTTTATTTTGTTTTCTTGTCCTGCTTATTTTCTTTTGAAGGATTTGGTCAGATTTTGGTTTCTCCAACTTCCTGATCTGTTTAGGAATCAAATGGCTCTTTAAATATGAAGCCTTTCAGGCCTTTTGATTTGGCTAACCACAGAGGTCAGGTTTTCATTTAGAATTTAAATTATTCCAGATGCTAGCACAAATGAGAATTGCAAAGAGATCAGTTTTGACATGCTCTTTAATACAACATGTGGTTACAATTTATAGTCAAAAGTCACCTTTCCCAAAATAGCTTGGATTTTGGAGGTCAGAGCAGGTGAGATATTTATTTCTTGGTTAAGACACTAAGAAGTGGTAAAGGCTGATTTTGCAGAGTCTTACAGTATGTGAATCTATAGATAGGAAGAGAAAGAAACATAGTCATTAAAAAAGAAATAGCCCTATAAGGATTATTTTCACAAGTTCCTCCACTGTTACAAAATAGATTTCCAGAAGAAGGATTAAAGGAAAGATAAGTTTGCCAGACTTTGTGTAAAAAAAGTCTTTGAGACTAGGAAACAGGCTACCAAAGGAAAAGAGAGATGCTTGAAATACCTTTTGCCAGGCAAAGGTCATACTGAACTACTGAAGTTACTAAGTCTTCACAGTCTTTGCTTTATCATTTTACCATTACTGAACATTGATAAATAATAGTTTCTGTACAAGAAACAGTCCTCTCACCTCACTGGGTGAGCGACCACAAGCCAATGACTGACCAGACAGGCCATCTCCCTGGCATTGCCCCTATCCCTTGCACGTGATGGGACGGATGCAACGGGAAAACAGCAATTTTTCTTTGTGAGGTTAACTCACTGATGCATCAGCTCCTTGGACTGGGTAACTACCCACTGATGATGAAAGATACTGGGAGGGAAAACCTTATGTTCAATAGATGCCCAGAGAAGCATCTGGAATGTGGATGCCCCTGGAAATGTTCGAGGCCAGTCTGGGTGGGGCTTTGAGCAACTTGCACTAGTGGGAGGTGTTTCTGCCCATGGCAGGGGGGTTGAATGAGATGATCTTTAAGGTCTGTTCCAGCCCAAACCATTCTGTGGTTCTGTGTGGAAAGACAGTACAGCATGTGGCAGCAGCAACTGGGATTTAGACTGACTTTATGTCTGTGAAAGCAAATATATGGGTAGTGGTGTTTGACAGCGCTGCTGCGGAGGGAAAAGCTTGTGTTAGATATCTCTCAATTTTCCAAAGCCTACATTTTACCAGTGTAGAAGATGCTGCATAAGACATGTTTTCACAAACACAATTCTTTGTGGCAACTCTTGTTTGACCACAACTCTTTGTAGCAATTCTCTTCTCCTTCAGAGCTTCTTCCTCCCCCTCCCCTCAACAAAAAACCAAATATTCCTTACAGGAAGTGAAGTTTAGTATAAACATAGTGATTAATGGCCAAGATGATGATGAGGTTAAGTTAGAGGCAATGCAAACTCTGTGATTTTTCTTTTTCTATGTATTTTTCTGCCTTGTGCTGTATTGTTTTGCCTCAAGCAAGGAAGTCTTTACAAGAAGTGAAGAGAGAAATTACTGCAGATTACCAGATTAAAAAAAAAAATTCAAACAAGAAAAAGAAATCTTTTGTGCTGTCATCACCAGGATGATTACAAGAAGCTACACCTAGTTAGATAATTCTCCCTCCCCATACTTCAGTACTATTTCTGAAGTCAGGAACACACAGAAAAGTACCTCTTTGCTCTTTGCCATAGCTGGCATAGCTGGCATATTTAGAGGCATTATTTAGAGAGTGACATGCCTAAGGCCATCTACACTGTGCTATACCAAAGATCTAACTTGTTCCTTACCCTGCTTCCAGCAGTCATTTTAAAGCAGATACCTGGGAAACTACATGGACAGGCCAAGAATATATGACACTTCTCTTTCACACTCTGTCAGACCCCAGGTATTTCCACTTCAGGGTAATTCCTGCATTTGTATTGGTTTCTGTGTGTTTAGTTAACCTTAGTGGCCCCTGGGCCATGTAAAGCTGGACTATGGCAGCATTCTTTGCCAAGGAGTTTAACAAAACAGTTGCCTGAATAATCATTTCACATTGTTTTTAACATTGTTCCCACTCTCTGAATGCGAAGCCCCTTTGTTGTAGAACTGGATGATGGTGAACTCAATCAATCCTTCTCAGGTACTCACAATTTCATAAGTAGATTCCTACAATAACCCCTATACTTTTTTCTTTTGCAGATTGAGGCACCCCCACCTACTAAGCAGCTCCCAGTACAAAAACTTTACCTGGTATTTTAACATCCTTGAGTTATCCTGCCCCAACTCCTTTATATCTGCTCTGAAATTACAGAACTGACATTACACACAGTATTCTAAGGATGTGGAAAACACAGTTATTCAGTGGCACTATGACCTCCTCTGGTTTGTTCTCTGCTCCTTTTACCTTGCTATTTTCTTTTTTTTTTTTTTTTGAACACTATTTCACACTGCGATGACATTTTCTTGGCAGTATCAGTCAGAGCCCGACCCCTCCTCTGAAGAAGTCATCATCCACTCATTGTCCATTATTTTATGCAGAAAGCTCAGATATTTTCCCTTGTGAAACACCTTATGTAAGATTTCCCTATCCTGAATTTCACGTCATTTTCTCACTCAGTCACTCAGATATTTCTGCAGCTCTTCACACTTGAATTTTCTAGCTGATAACCTTAATGCCATCATCCTATAGCTCATCTCCTTTCCCAGACTTTTTATGAATACACTGGGTAACACAGGTTCCTGCATTTGACACAGACTTCCAGCAGTTTGGCCTCCCGTTTACTAATTCTTGTCAGAAGTTTCTCTTACGACATGGCTGCAGAGTTTCCTTGAAAATTTTATAAAGATTGTGAAACAATTAAACACATTTATATGAATACATGGTGTTCTTCAGCTCTCCTAGTTGTAAGGAATTTTCTGGAGTTCAAATAATTATTTTAAGTATTCTTGCTGAGCCATAGTAATGAAAACAAAAATAAATTGGATTCCTAGCTGACAAAAGTTTTTGTGCTCCTGTTGTGTATGAAAATTCCCTTTTGACAAGGTGTTTATAATTTCTGAAAGATTTTAAAACAAGATGAATGGTACAGTACTATTCAAATATAAAAAGAAGTGGTCTGTCCTTACTACCAAGAATAAAAGATATGAAGATCTGGAGGGTTCATGGCACTCCCATGGACTGAGCCTGTGTGCTGACATTGTTGTGGTTCTATTTTAATTTCTTTATTTTTCTGTAAGCTTTGACACACTTTTATCACAGACTGTGACGTTTGCAATGAGGCCACAAAGCTCAGCTAACAAACCCAGACTCAGTAAATGCAACTTTGGATCATTTATATCAGAAAGGTGCCATTAAAATTACATAATCTGAGCTGAAAGTACTGTAGAACTCCTTCACAAATTACATCATCCTTCTCTGTAAATTTGTACTAGACATAAAGCAAAGACAAAATAATTTCTAGGGCACACAAAGGCTGATTCTAATAAGGGAGATCAAATACAGTCAGCAGATAAAAACAGCATCTGGACTCCATGGCTAATGGAACATTTCAGTATGGAGATTTAATGCAACATAATGCAGTAATGTCAGTTGATTTTTCACAGACTGATAGTTATACATCATTAAAGCTTTTTATACCCTGATCAGCAGCTCTAAGTGCTGCTCCTGCTTGCAGACTAGGATCAGCCATGAATAAAATTGTTTTTAACATCTTCACTAAAGAAGTGCATTTTCAGAGGATACAAATAAAAGCTGAAATTGAAAATACTAATTTTGCTAAAGCCTTACTTTAGCCATGCATGACACCAAAACACAGCTATGCCTGCTTCCAAAAATAGCTCTCTTGAAAGGTGAGGCTTTTCCTCTGGAATAAGAATCTATCAAGAATGATTTTAAAACCCAAGCTTTTATTTGCTTGGTTGTTTGTCCTGTTGTGAGTCATGTCTCAGAGCAGCAAAGTCCAAGACTCTGACTGAGCAACCACTGTTCAGAAAAGAAGTCTGATACGTGTCGCTGCCTATAATCTTCATTGCTTTACAATGCAGCATCACTCCAAGCCCTGCCTGCTGACAGCGTGGCAGATGCCATGGAGATGGTGTTTCCTGTTCTGTGAAGGTCCTATAGTGAAACACCACCAAGATGGACTAGTACTGTAATTTTTCTTTAGAAGAGCTCTCTGTTCAGTGGCATCTTCAACCCTTTAAGGAGTCACCTACCATTTATGCATGTTTATACAACAGTTCAATAGTCCATACACCTCACACATCCTTTCTGTGCCCATATTTAGGCCATCAAGTTAGTGCCAACAGTACCCTACGCCAAGCCCTATGTTAAGTGGTGAAGAAGTGATGACAAGAAATTTAAGAACTGTTGTTTTCCAGGATCAAATGCAATCCCATGAACATTATTATTTCCAGGGGAAAAAAATGCAGCTTGCAGAGATTGCAAAAACTTCTTTTTTTTTCTACATACCTACAAATGTTTAAAATTAGCACCTTAAAGTGATACATGAGGCTGCTGATTCTGTGTTCCTTATTGATCTTAAAAGCTGTAAAGTGAAGTAGTTGAGTTTTCTGTTGCTGAAGGGAAGCCTGTTTGGACTGCTAAGTCTAAAGCAATTCAGCCAATAATACTTGTTTGTTGCAAGCAAAACAAGACATCCCTAAAGAATGTCTTTCTCAAGAACTGTCCCTTTATGATAACACTGGTGCTTTACAGTGAGATTGAGCCATGTGAGAGATATTATAAAAGTAATATTTTTCTCCATACAGCCCAGAAGGTGTTTTTCTTGAGTACTGAAAAGAGTCTCATCAGGCCTCAGGACAATTACTGCTCTCCTTCAGGATTTCATGTTGATCAGTTTTTCAAGTGATTCTTAAATCTCATAATGAGGAGCATTGTACTGTCATGGTATTCTCCATGTGAATACAGCAGTCTAATTTCAAATAGACCATAGGAAAGGGACACAGACAAGGCAGGGTGGGGTTGCAGGAGCACAGGGTGTATTACTTCCAGGCAGTGTCCTTTAGGGTAGTAGTGTAGCTCCACATCCTCTGTAAGAACTGCATCACACAACCAGGCTGAAGGACGAATGCTGCCCTGCACCAAACACGCCCTCCTGGCTCTGACATACACCTGTCTCCAGTGGGATTAATTAATTACCCCTTTTTAGGTAAGCATAAAGCAAAAGGAAAGCTTTGTGCCTCAGAGCCTGAATTAATTTGCTTACATACTCTAGCTACAGTGTGATAGGAAAACTCAGCACTTTGAAGAAGCTACTCAAAAACAAATGCAAGGATCCCATGGCACTTTTAAAAAAGGTGTATGTAGATAACCTGTGATAATGAATTAGAGAAGTATTAGCACTAATTGGAGAAGATAAGGAGAAGGCAGAGGAAGATGACTGCAAGGATGGAGTCATCCTTTCTTGCAGGGGATGGTTGTAAACTGAGATTTGTTAGCCTGGAAGGAATTGAACTGGGGGAAGCATGGTAAAGCATTCATGTGAAGCACAAATTATTTGAAGAGTCACTTTAGGCTGAAGGATGCTGTGGATGCTAAAGGGCTACTGAGGTTCAAAGGGCAAGTGTACAAGCCTGGGGCAGCAAAGTTCAAGAAGGGTTATGTCCAGCTCCAGAAATCTCTGAGTCTCAAATGACTGGGAACTGGGAGGAAGCATTTCTACATGATTGCTCTTTTAAAGCATACCTTCCTCCTTCGGGACCTGTTGTGGCCCACTAGGCAACAGCTCCTCAGCCTGGCACACCACACCATTGTGTGACTCCCTTGGGCTGAAACTTGTAATCTAGTCTAGATGACCTGACTGTCTTTTCCTCCATCAACAAAATGTTTTTGTACAGCAGGAGTACTCTGGGGAATAAAAAATAGGAGTGGAAAGTAACAGTTGCACTGCATTTAATGTTGCAGCTACACGACACATAATATTTAATTATTTATTAGGTACTGTGCCTTGTGATTGCTGTTATATGCAAAGCTGCAGATAGAAGTGAGTCTTATTTTACTGAAAATAGGTCAAGGAAACAATATTTGACCTTTTAAATAATTGGATTCTATCCATAATAATAATTTTTACCATCAACATGTGTTTGAAGTGTAAAGAACAGAAAGTGTCTTTGCAAATTGACTAATTTACAGTTAAAGTTGACTGTCATCATTTCACAGTGCAATAATTTATTTCATAAAAGAAGAAAAACATATTTGCTGGAAAGAAACACTGGTATATTGAGATAAAGGGTCTACAGTAAAGACAATAGATTTTGTGTGGCTAACCTGAGACACCACAGATCATCACTTCAAAAATAATCTGTCTGCCTCAAGTTACATGTTTCAATTCTGTATATCCTAAAATACTGTTTTATCTGAAGGAGAAGGAGGAAGAGAAGGAGAAGAAGACAGAATTTTAATTCCTTTGTGAAAGATGGATGCCAGACTATTTATAGTAAATAATGCTTCCTTCCCTCATTACAAAGCATGTGTTGCACTAGCAACCATTTCAGAGAGACAGATGAACTAAAGCAATTAAACATAAAGGCATTAGCAAATGCAGTCTGACCAAAAAAATCCCTCTACTATGCATTCAACTTCAGAATTCCAGTGTCAATGATGCTGAAGTAAACAGATGTAAAGATCAGAAAAAGTATCTTTCTACTCAAAAGATAGGAAATGTTTAAATTCAGGAAAAACAAATTAATAAGTGTCTCTAGTAATTCACACTTTTTTTGTCTCTTTCATAGAATTGCATTTTTAGACATCATGGTATGTATGCCTTCCTAAGAATTTCTTCAGTACTTACTGATGGAAGAAAAATCATATAGTGAGATACTGTAGCAAAAAAAAATCTTCAGGGTACACCACAGGTAAGTAGCCCTGAAATACACCAGATTATCCAATTTTGCATCAGATGCTGATAGAAAGTAGGAAAGGAGCATAAGGACTTGGCTAATGGGACCATTCCTTGTTTACTTACATTTCCTGAGATATTTAAAGGGCTTGCATATGTTTAAAACTTGAGTCTCTTACTAACACTTAGTCTTAGTTACCCCTAACGAAGGAGCTGTCGTGTTCAACAAGAAATTATGTAACTGAATTTTCTTTGATATTTTGATGAAGATGATCTAATGGAAAAGGACTGTGGCTTGGAGGGCAAGACATCCTCTGCAAAGAAGTACTTCTACTAAATCTTGCTCAGAAGTGAAACAATAATGTACCTATATGTTGTAGCAGGGGTCTATCACCCTCTGCCATCATGGATAAGAGAAACCCTTGGTGCCAGAAAGAGTCTCAGTCTTATAAACTGGAAGAGAAATTTTAGGTATCAGATGGCCAGAGTGTACCACCAAATGTCATCATCTGGAGCATATATCTGCCTATAAATGATGGGGAAGGAAGCTTTTCACAAGTATGGCTGAAGAATCCACACAAAACACCTCCAAAAGGACAAGTAACAGCAAGCCACTCTACCACAACATCAGGCAATAGTGATGGTGTTCCTGCTCTGGAACTCCTCACTGAATAGTGGTGAATTAATTTTAAAAGGCCTGAATTAGTGAAAGCAATATGAGATAACACAAAACAGCAAAATATACCCAGAGAAATCAAGAAACCTTTACCAGGTTACTTGCAAAGTCATGTTTATGTTTGAGAAAGAGGTGTACATACAGGGAAAGTTCTACTTATCTGAGGATGAAACACCTGGTCTCAGTAGATGCAGTGATTTACAATGCTTTATAGGAATGCTAATGTTCTGTCATTAAACAGATGACTCAGAAGAAAGGTTTCATTGGATTGACCTAGAAGGCAGGGAGATACACAATACATGACATGAGACAGAAACAAAAATAAGGAAAAAAACCTGTAGAGTGCCAAAAGTGCCGTCCTTGAATGGGACTAGTACTGCTATGTTTCAGTCACTTGGCTAGCCCCAAAAGAGCATTAACTCTTTTGAGGAACTGAACGGATTTTTGTTTGCTTTTTACTGCAGCCATTTATATTCTTATTATCTCCATTTGCCTTTAATCAGGCCTGACCGTAGAATATTTTTGTGACAGTTTTACTTTAAAAACTAGGAAAGTTTTATACTTCCTTTTGTTGTTTGACACATTTCTGACACTGCTGGGTGCTGTGCCCAGGGAGGACATGAGATGATTTCTCCAAATATTAACATACCTTCATAATGCTTTCTCACTGGATTTCAAAAACACATTTCACCTTTGTCTTGTCAAAGGCTGTAGGAAGGAAATTGAGTCATTAGGTGAAATAAATAATAAATGCCCATGACAATCAGCTGATGCAATTACACTTTTGAGCTGTGGGATTCCCTTTTCTTGTGAAGGCCATTTTAGAATGAAAAAACTTGAGATAAGATGTTGATATCAAATAACAGGGAGCCTGACATAACTGATGGCTGGGCACTCAGTTTAGGCATATAAAAAGAGAGGGCAAAAGCTTGTTCCCTTATCTTTGGGATTAAATATATATGAATGTACTGAGAGCCAAGGCAATGTATTTTTCACACCACACCTTTCACTTAAGATGATATGTGCACGTTTACACAAGTTTCATAAGTTTTCAACATCTGCATTCAAAGTATAACTTATACAAATTTACATGCAAATTAAATCCTTCAGTTAGCAATCTGAAGTACTTTAGAAAAATGAAGGTTTTCTGATTTATTCTTTGAAGATTGAGGTAAAACTATCACTCCCCTTTCCCTTTCTTCTTACATTCCTTCCTCCTGCCCTATCAAACATTCAGGCAATGACAGAGCTGGATAGACACAGCTTCGGTTGTGAAAATGTTGAAGCTATCATGAAAATGGAGTAAAGTACACACTTTCAAGGAATTAGGGCTAGGTGGTCTGGCAACAGGAAATATTGCAGCAGTGCTCTGTCAGTAACAGATACAGTTGCTCTGCACAACGGCTGCTCCAGCAAAAGCCCTTGTGCACTTCAGCTGTTCCTACTTCATGCAATTATACTGGTGCAAATTCTGCTAACACAGTGTGCCAGCACAGACACTAGCTCTAGAAATTTCACCACTACAGGTTTGATGAATATTAATCAAGTATATTAAATATATAAGTAAACAAATATACTAACAGAACAGTTCTGATGCAGGCTTGTTAAGACCTGTCAATGCTTTAGGACTCTGATCAGCTGCTGACAACATATTTTATTCATTACTGTTCACATCAAACTTACTGACAGCTTGTTTGAATGCTGCCCTTGCTAGGCTGCTGAGTCCCTTTTGTTGATCTTCATTCCCTCCCTTACTGAAGAGTTACCTGAGCTGTAGCTGGAAAGTGGGACCAAGCACCCAGTAGCCTTGTGTTAGCTGCCCTGGACAGCACCAGAACATCTGCACAAATTGCAGCCTGGATACTGCATTGGATGGCTAACCAACAGTCCAGTTTGTATTGCAGAGGCCCTGTTACATTATTGGCCAAATTAGAGGGATTTAAGCTGGCATAGACATGTTTCTCCTTCCTGCAGAAGAGTCTGGCTCCTGCAGAGGACATCCTTAGGCTGCACTTCATTCAGCATTTGTGCAGTGCCTGCTGGGCACAAAGGAAATCTTTATCTATGGCCAGTCTGCTACTGAAGTCCAATAGTGACCAATGTCTTTTTCTTTTTACAAGGTAATAGATGGCATCAGCTACATGTACCAAGGCAGTGGAGTTTAGAGATGATCACTCTTCCTTTCCCTTTCCAGTGTTAGTCTCTCCTCCTCTCCATTGCTCTCTCCTTCTCTTTTCTTATTTTTCTCTCACTTCACAGCTTTCTGAAACAGTACAGGTTAAGTTGCATTTTGATAGTGAAATAAACATCTTCAGGCTATATCTGCAATCCCTGCTGGATTTTTAGGAATATTGCATAATTTTTGTCTCATCGGGCTCAGTCTTCAGTTGAGTCACCAGTGGCACAAGGGAGTAATGTCTCTGTTGCAGGAACAAAACAACCTCTGTATACTGCCTGTAGGAAATTCAATTGGTGTCTGTCTGTCTGCTTCCCTTTCTTCGTGGGGACACTTCTCGGGCACTATAATTGGCTTAGCTGGGGAGATAAGTGACAATTGTGGATGGGAGGAGGAAAAACAGGAGGACGAAATCTCTCTATTTTTTATCTGTCTATTGAGATGTCAGTGTCAGCCAAGAAGCACTTAAAAGAGATCTACTCTTATCTGTCAAGAACAAGGACACATGGAAAGATCTAGTCATGACAGGAAAAGCCAGTTACAAGGATGCACATGCCTAGGGCTTTCTGTAATGTTTTCTGATGAGAGGCTCACTGGCATACTCAGGGCTGGATCACTGCTTTGGGAGACAACGAGAGGGAACTAATTCAAACCTTCGGGTTTTGACCAGCCACATGCATCGGTTCATAGTCATAAACATTTGTCTCTTCTGGGATCTTTGCCCACATTAAGTCAGTACAACTTCACTGATTCCCTTGATCTCAAAAGCATGCATGCCTGTTTCCTATATGGCTTCCAGCATCACAGGCTGGTTTACATAGACTGGGCAAATTTGACCTAATATGGATTTGCCTGCTTTTCTTAAGAAAAGTGCCTCTGTGTGTGAAGGAGGAAAATTTGGAGTCTAATTACATGAAGGTTGATTCAAATGGTACCAAGCCATACAAGAATGAGAGAACTACTGAAGCTCTGAGAGCCTCTGTGTTTCCTGGTTGTGTACAAAAGACACTGCAGCAAATTGTTTCAATTGGCATAATAAGATGAATGAATCATAAAGCAGACAAGCAGCAATTCATTCCTCCACGCAGCCTCTCCCTCTAATAGTATTGTACTTAGTCCACTCAGTAATTATATTTTCACTAACATTTTGCTTGCAGTCAGGTTCCTGTGCTCTTACTGACCAAAGAGGATAGCATGCGTTCACAGGTTTATCCCAGAAAATAAAATGGTTTTCTAGCTCTACAGAATTTAATCCCAGGTGCAAAGATCAGAGTTCCCCTTACCAGATACACATCCGTCAGTAGTCTCTGACCCAGGGTAACCTCAGAAATGAATGTTCAACTCATTTTCACAGACCAGACCAGTGCAAATCCAGTTTAAATAGGCACAGGCTTCAAGCTGCTCATCAAGAGAGAATACCGCCAACCTTATTTTCAGTTTTCGTAGGACACAAGTATGCTTAGCAAAAAGTTTCTAGTCAGACACCGAAGCTTTCTTTGATATCTTTTTAACATTAGGGTTTCCAGCTGGTAGAGGCTTCACACAGAGGCACATTGTAAAAATGCATTTCTCATTGCTGAGTTTCATTGCCTGACAGTGTAAATATAAAATGCTAAATTTTACAAACTCTGTTCCTCTTGCCTTCACAGCTATTTGTAGGAAAAAAGGCATCAGATTTTGGGACCATCTTCTGTGTCCAAAAGTAGGCAGCAGAAATTACAAAGTTATACTTGGCTTCATAGGCATTTTTTTCAAAGCATGTAAGTGTCAGGTGTTGGTATTTGAGCTTCTGGATCATTCCTGATTACACTCTTGACACCAGTCAAGGGCAGCATTATCTAAGACCTGTTCTGAGTCACATGTGCAATGCTGAACTGTCTAGCTTACCTCATTGGCACTCTTTATTTGAAAACATTAGGGCATTAAGTGAAGTCAAACCCCAGCATCCATGTATTACTTTCTGATTTCAGAAAATACCATATATTTCTAAAATATCTGGAAGGCATTAGAGTTCTTTTTTTCTCATTATTAATCTAGAAAATAATTCTGAATATTAACAAAAATGGGGGGGGGGGGGATGTAGATAAAATATAGAGGAGGACAGAAAGAAGTTTCCAGTGTCAGCCGTTTATGGCAACCCAAGATTTATTTTATGCTACAAGAGGACTGCTTCAGAAGACTGGTAAAAGCTTTGCAGTGCCATTAGCTACTGGTGTGTTCCACCCTGAAAGGCAGGCAAACACAAAGATGCTCATGGTCAAAAAGGAAAAGCAAAAGTCAGAGGGTCCAAAAAAGTTGCATAGTTCTATTAGCAAATTATACACTTGGCATGGAAATTGGTATGTGTTAGTAATTAGTCCCTTATCTTTCAGTGTAAAAACATGATGGTGGATTTGGAGGGAGGGAGGGAAGGAAGGAAGGAAGGTAGGAAGGTAACCATAGTAGTGATGGCTCCAGCACTGACCCAGCTGAGGAGGTGTTTTAGGGTCCTGGAGGCACCACCTGGACTTCATGGAGGTACATTTTATAGATAACTTTCCTCATCCTAGAGCTCAGTTTCTCATTTCTCACTCAAATGCAAATTATTTGTCATGCACAGTTTGTTCTTTTATACCTTTGTGAAAATGGGTCAGAGGGTTTCAGGGGTCTTTGGTGATCTTGATCCCAACTCTTTTGGGTTGACCTTTAGTTGATTGTCCATGCCTGCTTCTTGACCTTTTTCCTGCAGCTGTGTTGTGCTGTGTTGCGCTTATCTCCAGAAGCCAGAACAAGGGTGTTTGACACAGAAAAACACTGCCCTACCTCTGTCTGGTCCCCTTCTCCAGCCATACTCCATTCTATTCTATTTTCACAGCATGTTCTTACCATCAGTCCTTTGTTTAACTCCAAGATATCTGGCCATCAGTGTTTGAGACATATATGTTAGCCACTTATCTTCTGGGCTTCTACAGCTAGAGGCAAGCAGTCATACATGTTACACATCAAACTGAGTCATACTTCAAGTCTCAACCAACCATAATAACATGTCTAAGCCCATTTATTATATCTAATTCAGGTAGTGAAATTTTTGTGTTCATTTCTCTACTTTTATTCTTCTGACCCTCAGCTTAACACTGATTTAACATCCCCAAACTTGGTTCTGATTTGAGTGCATTTTTTTCATTAAATTTGCTTACACTGCTGTTTTCCATAGTTTTTTTTTTTTTCCTATTTACTTGCCTTTACAACCAATTTTTAAAAATAACTATACTTCAGCTCTTTCTGGTCACCAGCTGCTGCTATTTCATAGTTTATAGAGAAAGCATTTCCTAGACATTAAGTATTTTCAATGAGAACGCTCTTGTGCTGATGGATTTCAAATGTGATTTTCTAAAATGTTCATTTAATGCTCTGTCCTCATGGAAGTGCCTTCCAGTTCAATTAGCTGTCCATTTTTAGAAAGCAATGCACAGAATGGTAGGTTAAAGGTCAAAACTAACTTGCTGAAGTTTGAATATTTACAATGTTTTGGGTTTATTACAGTTACAGGACAAATGGCACTTTGTAAGCCTCTTCAGTTACTGTCAATTGTCATCTGCAGATGACTAACTTCCTATCAGCTCTTCATTCAACCACATACTTTATCTAGCTACTGATTTCCATATTACCTTTGGGGACTGATTTACAGGTGTGCTTGTGTCTTGCTATCCAGTGCCCTGCCAAAAGCCTGGTAGGACATATCTATCTTCTCATGACTATGGCTGGTATTATGTAACAAAGATGTATAAATAAATCTTTTGCGTTCATGACAATGTGTGCATCACTGCAACTGACTAGGCTGCAATGTGTCTGAATTCGTCTTATGACAGAGGTGAATTACAGACATGTTCAACATACTTCTAATCCTATTTTTGGCATCCAGGAACAAAGTATCAACTGCAAATGGCAAATGTGTTGGCACGTCCTCCTCACATGGATATGCATGTCTTAGTTTCAGCCAGGACAGGGTTAATTTTTTACAGTAGTTGGGAGGGGGGCATGGCCAGAGCCTAATGTTATTCAATACCACCTTGCATCATTGCCAAGGGGAGGGGAAAGGAACTCTTTCCCTTTTCTGAGAAGGGTGTCCTTTTCTAGTCAGGAGAAAAGGAAGGGCAGAAAAGAGCCCATCAATATTTGTCAAAGGCTATACGTATAAGTGGTTTCTTTGTTTTATACCTTTTGTTATAAATGCTGTTGCAGTTATTGTTTGTTTCCTTATCTCATTGCTGTTTCCACTAAATTCTTATCTCAGCCTGTGATTTTCATCTTTTGTGTCTCCAATTCTCAATTCCATCCAACCAAAGTGGGAAGAAGGAGGGGAAGGCGGAAGGGAGTGAGAGGCAGTGTGGTTTGGACTCTCTTGGGAGAACTAAATTGGGAAGTACCCAACCTAAATAATGACAATCTATTAGATACTGTATGAGAAGTTAGTGGATACCCAACAGATGTCCAATCTGGTCCTCCTCAGCTGCAGCAAGACCACCTCCATGAATCTTCCTTCTAGGAGGAAGAAAACAAATCTCAATTCAATGGTCTTGGTTTCTGAAAGTAATTTCATACTGGCATTCACAGTTTTCTGCTGCTTTTATTGTTTACAGTGCTTTGAACAACCACATTGACTTTGGAGAAGTGAATAAACATGCTTTTTCCTCTGGATGCCCATGTAAGTTTTAAGTCAGCACCTGCATAATTTAAACAGGCAGTTGAGTAGAAACAGTAAAAGGAATTGGAAAGAAATTATTTTAAAACATCAGTAAACAACAAGGAAAGGGCTTGAACAGAAAAAAGGCTTGAGTAAGAGAATGCAAAGAAGAGAAGTAATAGAGAAGAGATTAGATAAACTGCCTGTGAGTGGGGCATCAGCTGTTAGAATCATAGCACTTTGATCTGGCTTATGGGGGAAAAAGATAGGCCATGCCTTTCTGGTGCAGTTGACTGCTTTGGTAGGGAGCACCATGAAGTACCACAGAATCACAAAATGGGTCAGGTTGGAAGGGATCATAATGCATCATCTGGTCTAACCTCCCTGCTCAAGCAGGGTCATTCTAGAGCACATGGCACAAGATTGCATCCAGACATTTAAGTATCTCCAGAGAGGGAGAGTCCACAACCTTTTGCAAAGCCTTTTCCAGTGTTCAGTCACCTGCATAGTAAATATTTTTCTTCATGTTCACATGGAACTTCCTGTGCATCCATTTCTGCCTTTTGTCCTATTGTTTGGCATCACTGAGAAGAGTCTGGATCCATTGTCTTGGCACCCTCCTTCCAGATACTTACAGACAGTGATGAGACCATCTGCCAGACTTCTCAAGGCCCATCTCCCTCAGCTTTTCCTCATAAGACAGATGCTCGGGTCCCCTTATTGCCTCAAGGTTGTTCTTTTAAAATAACTAGAAAATAAGTCTATGGGGTGACCTGATTTGACCATATTGTGGCTTTTTAGTACCTAACAGGATCCTGCAAGAAAGTTGGAGAGAAACTTTTTACAATGGTGTGTAGTGAAAAAACAAGGTTTGAACTGGAAGAGAATAGGTTTAGATTAGATATAAGGACAAAATTTTTACAATGGGGGTGCTGAAACGCTGGTACAGATTGCCCAGAGTGGTGGTAGATGCTTCATCCCTGGAAGCATCCAAGATTAGGCTGGACAGGGTTGTGAGCAGTCTGATCTATTTGGAGATGTCCCTGGTCATCGCAGTGGGTTGGACTAAATGACCTTTCAATGTCCCTTCCAACACAATGCATTCTGTGATTCTGTGGTGCAGTGGAAAGTACCCCTGGCCATGACAGAGAGGTTGGAACTGGGTGATCTTTAAGATCCCTTCCAACCCAAGCCATTGTATAATTCTCATTGTCTTTGTAGCCCCCTGCTGAACTTGCTCCAGGAGCTCCATGACTTTCTTTTACTTGGGACCCCAGAACTGGACACAGCATTCCAGGTGAGGCCTCACCAAGGCTGAGACAGGGAGCAGGGTTCATCTCCCTTGAACTGCTGGCACTGCTCTTCATGATGCAGCCCAGGATGTCACCGGCCTTCCTGGCCACCAGGGCACTGCTGCCTCATGGGGAGCTTGTTGTCCACCGGGACCCCCAGCTCCTTCTCCACAGAGCTGCTTCCCAGCAGGTCACCCCAGGCTGTGCTGGTGCCTGGGGTTGTTCCTCCCCAGCTGCAGGACCCTGCACTTGCCTTGGCTGAATTTCAGAAGGTTCCTCTGTGCCCATCTCTCCAGGCTGCTGAGGTCCCTCTGAAGGGCTGCACAGCCCTCTGGGCTATCGGCCACTGCTCCCAGCTCTGTGTTGTCAGTGAAATTGCTGAGGAGGCCTCTGCCCTTCATCCAAGTCATTGATGGGTAAATTAAACAAGACTGGGCCCTCTAAGGACACCACTAGTGACAAGCCTCCAACTAGACTCTGTGACACTGATCACAACCCTGTTGCATGTAGGCATGCAGTGTTTCTCCTGCAGGTCAGTGATGAGGGTGCAAGGCAGCTGTGCCTCAGCTCCACCTGACACATAGTGGCAAAAGAGGAAGGGTTGGAATTCCTCACACCTAACTGACCATCAGTGAGCTGGAGGTTCTCCTGCCAAAGCAGGAGTGGTTTACTGTGAAGATTTCAGGTGCAAAGGTGTGCTCATTTTGTCATTTATATTGACTACTGCCTCCGATCAAATAGATTGGTTTGTCCAGCCGTGAGCTTGGAGAGACCTCCAAATAAGTATTCTGCTGTGGAGGGTATATTTCCAGAAGAGGACTTCATGTGTAACTCAAAGAAATCCTAAAGACAGATTTAATGAATGACACTCAGCTTTTCTCACTGCAGTAAAATGAGGGGGACCTGATCTTAATTTTCTTGCTGAGACCAGCCTGCAGAGCCTGAAATTCAAAGATACAATATCTGCTTTGTTACTCTATGAGCTTGCTGTAAAATATGCTGTAATCTTTGCCAGGGATATGTTGTGCATTCCCTGGAGGTTTCTCAGCACTGAGGAACACTTCAGACTGCTTAACAGTTTGTTCAGGCTTTGCCTTATAAGGTCTTTTAACTCCAGCACAAGCGCATGACAGCCCCTCCAAGTGTCAGGCTGTTGGGAACAGACCACAGCAACAGTTTCTCTGCTCAGAGAGCCACATTTGTCCTGTCTGCCTTAACCTACTGCCCTTCTAACTCCTGTCCCGACAGGCAGCATAGAAATGGGGGCTTAGGGTAAAGGGTGGGAAGGGCAGAATTTAACTCTGCCAGTGTGTGTGTCCTTACAGAAAAGACGTAATGATTTTGAATAAGTCAAGATCCTTTTGTGTTTTACACAGACTTTGATTACAGCTGTGGTGCCCTGGGAAGATTGGTGGTCTACCACATTTCACACATTCTTCGGTGGTAAGGCATGGGATCTCTGCTCTTGGGAGACATCTTTTCTGCTGGTGAAGCTGAGAGCCACGAGTTAAAACTTGCTTTCAGCTCATCCCCACTCTGCAATTTCAACAGTGGCAGCAACTCTATATCAAGGCAGCAGAAACATTTCTCTTCTATTCTCAGTGTGTCTGTGTCTTATTTTAGCAGCTCTGAAACATCAGCAGATAAGACTAAAGTACTGAAATGGGGAATGCTAACCACTGAAAGCCACACATGCTTTGCTTTGACTTAAAATATCCTCTGGTTGAGTTCTAAGCCATGGGAAACAGACACTTGGGGAAATTCAGGAGTACTTTCAGCCTCTCCTGTAGTTTCCATTAGCATTCCCATCGCAGCTTGGCCAGGCTGCAGAAAGCTCACTGGCCCTTGCTGTCCTCACTGTCCAAGTGTTTGGAGCTGTGGGGAAAAGCAGCCCAATGTGAGGGCAACACAGGGAGCAAAACAGCCAGGAACAAACCCTGGACTTCCAGCACCACAATCCCTTGTCAGAAGGCTATCCCATCTCCTGCAGGCAAAACCCCACTCCTTAAGCTCCCTCCACATCCAAGAAAGCCCTCCTCATTTCAAAAGCCCACAAATGGTAGCAACTTCAACTACATGGACTCAGCAGCTGAGTAAATCCAGGCTGTCTGTGGCAAATCATTCAAATGAGGACTCGTAGAAATAGGTTCAGTGGGGCTGCCATTTGAAAGCAATCTGTTCAAAGGCTCTGAAACATAGCTGCAACTTGCTTTGAGGGCAAAAGATACCAAGACATCTGTACCAAGCCAGTATTTGTCATCATACAGCACTTTATCTAGAGCCAAAATATAACAACTTAATTAAACATTAAAACTGCAATAACCACAGTATCCATGGATCTTAAGTTGCCCAGAGTTAGGCTTTTCACAAACAGATAAAAGAACCGCCTATGTTGTATGTTGAGCTCTGTATACTTATAGGGACATTCATATAAAAATTTAGACTTCATCTGCTAAACTCCAAAACAAACTATCTTTTGATCTTTTTTGTTTTTTAAACATACTTTAAAGACTTTTGAAACAACTTTTACTTACAGTCCTATCTAACGTGGGCCCTGATGAAAGGTTTTTCCAGTTTCCTACTTGCAACAATGCTGCATTTGACTTTCTGGCATTGTAGCAGCTGAAATTGATGTTCACTCAAGGCAAACAAAATGCAAGCTAATACTTACTGTGGAACTTTTAACACAAAGGCAACAGACTAAAATATTAGCTCTGCTTCCCTTGAATCATCATTTTAATTTGAAAATACAAACCAGATCTCTGATTTAAAGGCAACCTCTGTTTTTCCTGACATTTTTAAATAATTAACTCACTTTTCTCAGTGCACTCTTTGTTTCTCTTCGAAGTATCAAGAAAGTTCCTTTTGCTTTGCATTTTTTTCCTCTCTGCCTTATTCCAGAAGACTGTAAGTTACGCTTTGTTTCTGCAGCAGTGGATTTTCTGTGCTCTTTGGGAAAACTGTGCTCAGATCAATTGCAGGAATGATTCTCACTGCAACATTTCACAGCTGGTACACTTTCATCATGAGATGGAACAGGCAGCCTAGAATACTAAATCAAAACTCTGATAACTGGATAACAAGTATAGTGAAAACAACAAAAAAATGGCTATTAAAAAAGAAGCATTTTTGGGGCATTGATTTGTGGAAATCTTTGCCAAATTACTGCTATGAGTCAGAACTATCAATCAGACAGCAGAGGACTAGCATCTTAGGTTGGTAACAATGAAATGTGGTTTTAAACTGGTGTATTTTGAAAGGGAAAACTTAAATCCAGAATTGCTTTTCAAGCTGTGATAGTGAACTCCCAGGCAAAGCTTTATTATTTTGAAGGTACTAATAAGAAGGACTTCAAATAATTTTTTCAACCAAAACCAAAAATACATCATATGATTTGTAAGTTTTTATGTAGAATGAAATTTATCTAATCATCCTGTAACTAATCATCCTTCCTTAGCAGCCACATAGCAACCAGTCCCAGTACCGCAGAGTGCACATTAGAAGAACAAGATGAGAAGACAAGACAGGCATAGGAACACCTTCATAGAAGGATGGTTTGAAAGTTGTCAGGGTCTGACCAGTAATGTCATCTACAGGATGTCTGCTTATTGATCTACTTTACTAAATAAACTCATTTAACTTGCTGAGGTTAGAGTTTATTTTGCAAGTAGCGTTACTGACTCAGATATTGGGGGAGAGGGGGGGCGAGGAGGGGGTTAGAAGAGAAATTATGTAATTCCTAGACAGATTTGATATGTGAAAACTCAAAATACAACTTTAGATGTCCCTTCTTCCATATGGTCCCTGTCTTCTGAAAAGTGCCATCATCCTTAACTGCGACTCTCATGTCAACATGGAGATATATGCTTTCAGTATAGTTGAACTGTGGTTTGGCAACTAATAACATGTGCAGTAAAAGATACATTGAAGATGTTGCTTGCAACAGACACGTCCAGGGCTTTTGTCACTTCATTGTCATCACATACCAGATAGAAAATTGACATCTGTTGTGGACATACATACGTAGGTTTATGCATACTTGAAGTACACTGAAACAGCTATAAAACCACACCATGACCACCCCTCTTGATTCTAGTGACAACCTGGGCACTAGAATCAAGAAACACCTTTGTCTTTTGACAGCTCTCAACCGGAAGTATTTTATCAGTCTTTAAAAGGTATATTTTTAAAAATATATCCATCAGTCTTTAAAAAGTATATTTTTCCACTGTAGGAACAGTCTAAAATGTGGATAAAATTAATTTGTCTGTAAGATCTCATGCATCCACTCTCTCCATACTTTTGTTGGGTGCCCAAGCTACAAATGTTGTAATGCCCATAAAGTTAGAAGACTAAATAAATTGGTCATCTAAAGAAATCAAGGAAAAAATGTAGTAACAGGGAGATTATTTTTCTTTTCTGAGCGTGAAGAATAGAAAATCATGTTGGGAAACATCATGAAGAAGAAATGCATTTTTTTCATTAGTTGTATCGGTTTGTCTCTTTACAATTTTATTAGGGAAGCAAAGTTCCTCCACCATCCTTAAAAAAGAGTCTCAGACTGCTGTGAAGAGCAGTCTGTGGCAGAAGCACACTCAGCTGAGAGATTTTTTTCACTTCACTAATTGTTTCAAACATCCTAGGGGAAATTTGCACAAGAATAATTGAAGAAAAAGTAGTCTTATATTGTTAAATTAACAACCTGACGTGCTGCCTTCTTCTCCAGTTGTGCAGATGGCCCAGCTACATGGTTACTATTATTTTAATACATGATGGACAAATACATAAAGCACAGAGCTACAATAGGCTCTCTCATGGTATGTGCCCCTCGTAAACCAGTTTCAGCCTCTTAGAGAGTCTTTTTGTTGTCATTCCTGACACACCTAGCAGTAACTAACCTAACTACATGAGAACACTTGAGACCTTTTGAGAGAGGTTTGAATTCATCATGAAGTTGAGGATACCTGCAGCCTTGCTCCACACGCTATTCTCTGGTACAGAAGACATAAACCAGTGAAAGTTGGAGAAAGATGAAAAGCCTGCTTAAGTACTGAATTAAGACATAACTGGAAGTTTTCAAAGTTAAAGAATTCAACCTCTTCCCAAATATCTTTATTTAAAAGGGTGGGTGACTGCTTAGTTTTGAAACAATTATGTCTTGTATTCTCTTCCAGGTTTCAAAATTGAAATACATGCAGAAATTTAAAATGTAGACATGTTGACAGGGAATTTCAAAGCAGTCTAGAGGTTTGAGAATCATTTTTAACTAAATTCAGTGGAAGACAATGTCAATCATTAAGACTGCTTTGTAAATCAGCATTAAATTTCATCCTAGGAACTTCTGACTACTAGGTTTAATGAATACTATCTCTTCTGAATGCTACTTACCAAACAAGACCTTTGTACATTAGAGGTGCAAAATAAAGATGATTTAATAATTAGATGCACACCCGAGATACCAGTTTAATGGCAATGTCATCTTGAGTGAGGCTTGTATGTTGTATGCAAAAGAAGCATAGAACGCTGTTCTACAGCATAGAACAGTTCTCCAGTTTGTTCCTTACAGCATTAAAGCATAAAATAATGTCATTAGAATGACACAAATAGGAAGTTAGTGGAATTTTCATCTTTCTCTGGAATTCTGATTAAGATTTTTTTCAGCATCTGTTGTCTGTAGTACTAGTTTTGGAAAAGCATTAGAGGGAATAATATTTTCTGGTCGTGACCCTGAGCAAGGAACCAGTGGGAACACCTTTCCTATGACAGAGACTTGACAGTGTGCTTGTGTGCCTGTGGTTGTAACACTGGAAGTGTGACCACAGAAAAGGAACAGCCTTAATGATCCTTGGAAGAAATCACTTTCATATGCAATGCAGGATCTTCATACCTGTGTTCAAGGCAAAGTCTTGGCACTTTGTTGGCTGCCTCAGCCTGTGAAAAGATTAATGAATTCCCTTAACAAAAGAAGTCAGATGTACTAATTTGAACATAGTGTAGACTGATCGAAAATTCACATTGAACTTGCAGCATGTGTCCAGAAAGTAGCCAGCTATTTTTGTCTCTTCTTTGTAGCTGTGCCGCTCTCTGAATTGGAGTCCAAAAGGCCAGGAGATGATTTCCATGTGGAAGGTTTCCAGTTTTTGTCAGGTCAGAAGACCAGAAATGGCATACTGTCTAAAAATACATAATGTCATTTTGATTTTTGGTTTATTTTGAGTTTATTTTAGGGCTGGCACCACTGACTAGCAGGCTTAAAGGCTACATGACAGGTCTCAGGAGGATTTCAGAAAGATGGACTGTGATAAACAGACCTGACTACAATCTGACTCACTCTTTCAAAGAAGTGTTAAGGCCCCTTATTTGAACTGATGCATTTAACTCCTCTTTACCTCTGATATAAAATCAAAATTTTAGTTCTTGTGTTCCCACAATGTGCTGAAATTGAGGAGGACTGGTTTAAATGCTCATTGTTAAATTACAGCCTTGATGAAGATAAGCTGTACTGTAGAGACCTCTCTGGGCAACCCCTCCACTGAGGAGAACATAATGATGTCATAATTTTCCTAGCTATTTATCTTTAGCTGAAAGCTTGCCATTAACAAAAGCTGCCCCTGTAGATTGGAATTAACTCCTCAAAACTTTTTTGTCATTGCAAATCCAACATCAATCCCATAGCCCTTCTTCTAGGAGTTCAAAGATAGGAGACAAAACCGAGAATGGTCTAAAGAATCTGGTAACAAAAGGATGTTTAAAAATTAGGTATTAAGTTATCTTCTGGTCATATGTGGGGGAAAAAATAAAACAAAGATCCTGGTGTCATCACAGCAGTGTAAAAAAGATATATGCAGATTCTGGCCCCAGTTACATTCTGGAACATTCATTTATTTTCATCTTTCTACAGCTTTTGTCTTTTGGGCTGCAGACAACTTATTTATTTTCTTTACAATCTCACTTCTAAAGCAAAATCCAGTGTACCAACCCAAACGACATCAGTAAGTATTTTTGCATTTTTTAAGGGAATATAATTTCAGCTATATGTGAAGAATGATCAGAAGGCACAAGAATAGAAATAAATACCACTAAAAGCAGTTTTCCTGTTGCAGTCAGAGTTGTTTGAAAAGAGAGAAATGCCGTAACCTACAGGAGCCAAGCTTTTGTTTTAAAATCTAAAGTGAAAAAAGGTACACTTTTTCCTCTTTTTCTTGGCACAATGAATAGCCAAGCCAGTTTTAAGGGACTGGAGGTGCAAGAGCCTCCTCTGTATCAGCATTACAGCTGTCAGGAACAATGAAACTCAGCACCACAAAATGTTTCAAATAGAGTGGATAACACAACTCCTCGGTACACACAATTCTCAGCTCATTAACAGCTACAGAGAGATGCACAGCTAAGGGGTGGTGACCTATTTTGGTGGCATAATTTTGCTGATAGAATTGAAATTCAACAAAAATTCCCTTTTTAGCGAAGAGAGTTGTCCTATTCACAGATATGTCTCTGTCCTGCACTGTAATGCTGGCAGTATTACTTGTTCTCATCATTTCTCTCTGCCTCAGGTGGATGTTGAATGTCAAGGGAGGCACTGAGAATAGAAAGGGGAAGGTAAGGACAAATCAGGATTTTCTTTTTGAGTAATCCAGAGACTAAAGGAATTTGGGAAAAGTTGTCTTACATTTCTCCTCTGCAGGTCGTCCAATCCCACTCTGTTCCCCAGGAGCTGTCACTGGGCCAGTGATAGAATCACAGAAACAACTAGGCTGGAAAAGATGTTTGAGGTCATCAAGTCCAACCTATTACCCTGTCAACTAGACCATGGCAGTGAGTGCCATATCCAGTCTTTTATTTAAGACCTTCAGGAAAGGTCTTCACCTCCCTGGGCAGTCCATTCCAAAGTCCAATCACTCTTTCTGTGAAGAACTTGTTCCCGATGTCCAGCCTAAACCTTGTCTGGCACAGCTGAAGAGATTCTGTCCTCTCATCCTGTCACTGGTGGCCTGGGAGAAGAGGCTGATCCCCACCTGGCTAAACCTTCCTTTCAGGGAGCTGCAGAGAGTGACAGGGTCTGGCCTGAGTGAGACAGGATCAACACCCCCAGCTCCCTCAGCTGCTCCTCCCAGGGCCCCTCACCTGCCTTGCTGCCCTTCTCTGGACACACTCCAGCATCTCAATATCCCTCCTGAACTGGGGGGCTCAGCACAGCACACAGCACTCAGGGTGTGGCCTCACCAGTGCTGAGTACAGGGGGAGGATGACCTCCCTGCTCCTGCTGGCCACACTGTTCCTGGTACAGGCCAGGAGGCCCTTGGCCTTCTTGGCCATGTGAGCTCGCTGCTGGCTCTTCAGCCTGCTGTCAAAGAGTACCCCCAGGTCCTTCTCTGCCTGGGCACTCATCATGTTGCGCTGCAGGAGGTTATCATGGCCAAAGTGTGGGACCTGGCACTTGGTCTTGTTAAACTTAATATTGCTGGACTCAGCCCATCTACCAGGTCCCTCTGCTGAGCCCTCCTACTCTCCAGCAGATAACATTCCTGTCCAACTCGATGGCATCTGCAATTTTTTGCTGGCGGACTCCATCCCTCACCCAGATCACCAATGAAGGTGTTAAACAGGACCAGCCCCAGCACAGGCCCCTGAGGGACACCCCTCAGGGTGAGCAGCCACCAGCTGGATGCAGCACTGTTCACCACCACCCTCTGGGCCCGGCCATGCAGCCAATTCCTAACCCAGCAAAGAGTGCTCCTGTCCAAGCGTGGGCTGCCAGCTTTTCCAGGAGTGTGCTGTGGGAGATGATGTCAAAGGCCTTGTTGATGTCCAGGCAGACACATTCACAGCCTTTCCTGCATCCACCAGGCTGGTCACGTGGTCACAAAAGGAGATCAGGATGGTCCTGCCCTTCCCAAACCCATGCTGGCTGGGTCTGATCTCCTGGCTGTCCTGTAAGTGCTGTTTGATCATACTCAAGATGATCTGCTCCGTAACCTTGCCAGGCCCTGAGGGCAGGCTGACAGCTCTTTAGCTTCCCTGATCCTGCAGGTGGGTAAGAAGCTGCAATGCTAGCAGCCAGCCGAAATCCCAAGAGGAGACAGACTGCTTCCTCCACCTGGGAATCTTCAAATAACACAGCTACCTGGCAAGGAAAAAACAGAGAAAATAGAAGTGCATCCATCATTTCTTCTTCTTCCCTACTTCAAGGAAAGTCACAGAAAACAGCATCTTCAGGGCTGCTCATCTGAGGCTTTGGCAGGGAATGCTCTGTGGCTCACTTCTTAAGTTACTGCCAAGGACATCGGTAGCTGCCAAGTTACTGCAAGGTGTTGAATAAACCTCAGGCTAGCATGAGGCTGTTTTGGCATGGTAGTGGGACTGGCAGAACAACAGGTCTCAGGAAAACAATTGCTTCTAATCCCTCGTTCCTGCCAAATCACCTACAAGCAACTGTTTGTGGACAACAACATTTGTCCAGATTTCTAGTCTGTGGAGTCTTTTGAGGGCCCCTACCACTCCCAGCATCTGTCGGTCTGTTGAGAAGAGGTGTCATGAAGCTTTCATGACTAAATGGAAACCTAGTCAGAATCTAGTCAGAGGACTTCTCAATGCAATCTTCCTGTGGCTTCAGAATGAAACCAAGCAAACATGGAAAACTTCATAGACTGCATTTATTAATAATTTATGGCATACCTATTCATGTGCCTGCTGTCTTGGGAAGGTTCAAAACAAAGCCCGGTGCTCTAGGTTTTATTTCCTAAATAATACAATCTCCTGCTGTGGCTGTGTGTGTTTCAACTCCATGTCTTGATAGCAAGCGGCACACGGAAAAAAAAAAAAAGGAAAATGGGAGAAGAAATAATTTCAGTCACTCCAAGTTTGATTAAAAATTTCTTTTCTATAAAGAAAGAATTTTTTCTTGTGTGCTTAGAAAACTGGACTCAGAGGTATAGGTTGAACTCTGCCACCTCTCTCTTGTTCAACTTCAGATGTATAACACATAGTTTCACCACATGCATTTTCTAGGCATAAAGTGCTGTGAGGGACGGAGGGGAGATTTCCAAGCCTTTGCTTGGCCTTTTGCACAGACTGGTTTTCCCACCACCCCAAACTGCTTGAGGGCTGTGCCCATGAAAACCCATGCAAGGGGGAATGGGTAATGAAGAAAATGTACTGGTGGTAGCATTTTCTACCCCACAGAAGGGTGAGGGCACATATTTGGGTGCTCAGCTTCTCACTTTCACTACTGCAAGTCACGAGTGAACACATATTGGGCACCTCCCTCCACCAGCCATACTGAGTGGGTGTGAAAGGCCTGGACAACGCTCCCCAACATACAGCCACCACTTCCTGGGTTAATGTGTCCAGGCAGGATGAAGACAACTGTCCTGGCATGATGTCTCACTGGGATGAGGGATGAGGGATGAGGGTCTCTGCAGCTCACAACTGTGAGTTCCAGGAGGCCCAAGCACAACCCTGGTGTTGTAAGCACTCCATATCCCCAGCAAGCTGTCTGGGTAGAGTCAAGAGAAGGACAGGATGAGGTTTTTGTGTGGTGAGGCAGAAAGCTACAATTAAAACTGAAGATGGAGTAGTCTTTCCTTAAAGTTTTGGATGGTGACACTGCCAGAAATTTTGAAGGGAATGTAGTGTGAGGCACAGTGTTTGAGGAAACCCAAAAAATGAGGATGGGTGATGAGCTCAGGTATCTAAAAGTTTAGATTACTTATTCATTCCTAACTATTTTAATATAGCCAGACTCTGGTAAGAAAGGCAAAGATTAATCAAACAACAGAATTTTGACTTAGAAGAAAATAATATGGTTCAAGCATGCTGTAGGCATGAATGCTTGACAATATTGAGGATGCCAAAGTAGTGTTAGTGCAGCACAATGCAATATGTTGGCATGTGGTAATTTAAGAGCCAGAAGTATCTCCTCTTAAACAATCTGAAATGCAAATATGAAGCCAGTTTTCCCTCCTTGCTCTGTGTTTTCCTGACAGCCACTGCCAGCATCCAACCAGTAACTTGTCACCTCAAAAACACGTTGATGCATTTGCTGAGGTGCTAATCCTGACCATCATGTGTATGCACGTGCCTTCCTTATGCAGTCTTCAAGACAAACTCTGGTTTCTTAGACTAAATCAGTCTGCCAACAGCAAGGAGAATGAAAAGGCAAACACTTCCTAAGGATAAGATTCCTGGCATCATGCAGAGGGCTCTTTTAGTAAGCAATGCAATGGCAAAAAACCAACCTGGTTGGCTTGACTGAAACCAAACACAGGTGATTTAAGCTAGAACCTTTCCTAATCCAGCTCAGCTGCATAACAAGGACAAGAACCTGATTTTCACCACATAACTAAGCTGTCTCATTTAAAGTTCAGGCTACACAGGGCTGAGAGTACTTTCAGGATCTTCTCCAGCACTGAGCAGGATCTACAGACTGTTTCCTACACTCTTTTCCAAAGAAATGAAAATAAAAATCTGTTTTGCATGGAAATGGAATGCAATTCACACATTATTAGGATTTAGCAGTTCTTGCTCTTTTAAAAATTGCTGTGAAAAGAACAGCTTTTGAACTGACATTTGAAGAAATAAAAGGGACATTTTTTTCCTTCTTTCTGTTTTTAGCTACTGATCAAAGTATATTAAACCTGCTCTTACCTACTCTTCTGGAATCTCCTTGCTCCTCCCTACACACTCCATTCTCTCTTGTTTTACTAGTGTGTTTAAAATTTGGAAATATTACCCTGGTCTCCTGCACTAAAAGTAAGAAAAAAACCTGCTTATAATTTAAGAAAATTTCTTAAGTTTTGAATTCGAATCCCTTACCAACTAGCAAGACATTCTGGAAACTAAATCTTAACCAACATGGACAAGAAATATGTTTAAAAATTGACTGCCTAGATGCTTTGTTTTGTTTCATTTAATATGTTTTCACTAACTAAACATCTTATAGGGGCTGTCTGCTGCAGACTCCATCATGGTGTAGTAAGTCACTTCACAGAGGTCATTTCACTTGGATGTGCTCTGTGAAATGCCTTGGTAAAGGATCTCAACCTCATTGCATCACAGACTTCAAGCTATATGAGAGAAAGCTATATGTAGAGAAATGTAGAACTACACATAGAGAAACTGGGCGCTTTTACTATTGCATGACTTCCAGCCTTTTCTCACTGCACGTCAAGAGCAAGAAACTGCTGCAGTTGCAGATGCAACCTCTATCATTCCTGTACAGTCACAAAGAGTCAATAGAGCTGATCCATTGGCAAATTAAACTGGAGGGTTGCACAGTCCTGCAGCATGTTCATTTGGACCAGGAAGACTGCAGCACCCACTAGGGATGCACCCTGCTTATTTTCTGCTGGCAACAAGCATTGCAGTTAAATTGGAGAGAGGATAAACAAGGCAGGGTGGTGGGACGGGGAAGATACAGAATACAGTGTTCAGCTCTGTACCATAATTCAGATACTCACATCCATTTTTATATATGACTGCCTGGAATGCACTTAAATATATGACTAAATGTCTTCCTGACTGGATGTCATATGGAAGGAAAAGAGGGGATGGCCTGAAGTGATGCATATTGCACACAACTTTGGCAACATGTAATGTGACTACAGGTCGTAGCATGAATAGGCTGCCCATTCCAGCTCCAGTAAGCACTGGGGCATAACCCTTGTCTTTGCTGGATATAGCCTGTAGCAGAATTCTTCCCCTGGGCAAGGCTTAACAGCAAAACATGAGAAGGCTATTGAAGGGATTTAATTGCATAGCTATCAAGCCTTAGTAGCAGTTGCCTATATATGTTCTCAGAGCACATGTGGGAGTAGAGATGTCTGGATTCTGTGTGATGGGATATTTCAAAACCAGCTGTAGTAATACAAGTAGCAATGCATGGACCTTTACATGGTAATGGAAAATAAAAAGGAGAGGTTTTGAAGAACAGCAACAAGAGAAAGATCAAACAGGCTAGAAAGCAGTTGCTACTCAATAAATTACTTAAAGCTGGAAGACTGAAAGAGTATCCCAGTACATAGCCACAATTGTTGCATTTTCCTTAGCTGTGATCCCCCCATCACCAACTTACTCATACTGGGATATGGCAATAAAACTTTGCCTTTTGTAATTCCAGTGACTACTGGAATTACATAATGTTCTGTGAGTTTTCAGACGACACAGGACTTCTTTCACAGAGGTAAAGCTAAGCAAGAAGTCACTTTGATGTGCTGTCACAAGACAAGGAGACTGTGCACCAGCAAGAAAATGGGACCAGGAAGTAAAAACACCTGACAAAGCAGCTACCTTGAAAAACAGCCTGCAGCAAGTAGCATGTCCTGGAACTGGAACTGGTATGGAGGTGGAGGATGTCTGACCAAGGAGACTGGGATGTGGAAAAATATAATGCCAGGCTTGGTGGCCTTTGAAATGGCAGGCACATGGGAAACAGGGTGACTTCCCAATTACTTTCCTTCAAGGTAATGGAGTTTCCCCATCTTAGCAGCAAGAGGTTTTCACCTCAAAATGATATGCTGCAAAATGCACTTCTGCATGGCAGGAGACATGCAGAAGTGCATTTTGCAGCATATGATGCTCATGGCAGGACGGCCCCACGATTTCATGGTCAGCCCCCACCCACCATCTGGTGTGGTAGCTGCCCTGGCTGAGAGACACCCCTCTGCTGGGGCAGCCCCACGCTCGCCCTTGCAGTGGCACCCCATGGGACAGGACTGCGAGGGAGGGGGACGGCTTTGTTGCTGTCTTTGAGAAAATGAAGCAGACAATGATACAAGTTAAAAAAAAAAAAAAAAAAAAAAAAAGTGTGAGGAATTTACATGCAAAACCAAAGCCAAATTTGAAATCACAGGTACCCTTGTGATAATGGCTCAGGTGTCCCCTTACTTCCTCACCTGCTTCCTTCTCTTGTATTTATAACACTGGATTCCTCAGTGAAACTGTTTGTGCACACAGTTTTATCACTTTCAATATCTGATGTCAATACATGCAATGCCTGCAGGATATGTGCATCTCCTTGCATCTCCCTCGCCATCCAGACACTCTTCGTCGCTTCTGTTAAGGGCTGCCCTGCAGCAGCAGCAGCAGCATTTTGCAGCGTGCCATGTTCCCACTGCACTGACGACTGTCTGTGCAGTTCGCCCAGAGTCCGTGCTCTCCCTCCTCCTGGCAGCCCTGTCCTTTCCCTTATCCAAACCCGCTCCAGCGGGGGCTGCAGCCGCCGCCTGCGTGTCTGCCGCAGCTCCCCTCCCTGCGCCATGTGCCACCGCCGTCCTTCCCTGCGCGCCGTGCTGCTCGCTAAGGACACGCTGTGGCACAGCTGTCTGCCTCCTCTGCTGCAGTCAGGCAGGTTTGTATTACTGTGCGCGCTGCTGATGTCGAGCTCCTGTCGTGACCCAGCACCCCATAGGAGGAGCAAATGAGCTGAGACGTCAACGCAAAAAATTATAGTCATGCGAGCAATCCCTCTGCTCAGCTGCTTGGAGAGTGCCTACATGGTTTGTGTGACAGCACCAGCACACAGAAGCAGCACTGAAATGCAGTTAGCAATACAGCTGGGAGACAGGCAGCCAGGCAGGCACTGGTCCAGTGACTAAAATGATCGTACCGTGAGCCAGCCTGCAGTGCCTCCAAAAGTGGCTGACTGCTACACAGAGGCTCGGCTTTCTTTGCCATTACTCCAGTTTCCCCCCGGTGACTGCAGTGTGCGCTCCGTTTCGGTTTTGTTTGCCTTTTTGTTTCTCCCTCCCACCCACCGGTCTCCCTCTCTCTCCTCCCGTGTCCTTCTCTCCAGGATGGCGGAAGCAGAGTTGCACAAGGAAAGGCTCCAAGCCATAGCAGTAAGTCAGTTTCCTTTTACTTGCTCTTTTGTCCTTAGCCGTGGGTTGTTGGAGGGACGGGAGGATTCCAGCACAGTGGCTGGGAAGCACAGGGAGAGCCTGGCTTGTGCAAAGTTCTGTGTGGAATTCCCTGTTCGGGAAATGAGTGGTTAAAGTCTGCTTTGCGGGATTTGGCGGAGAAAGAGGGCTCTGAGGAAGAGCGTTGAGCTGACACGTGCAGAAAGAAAAATGTGAACGCACAGTGGCATGCTTAAAAGATTGATGATAGAGAAGAAAAGAAGGAATAAATGGGGAGGAGAGGAGATTGCAAGAGAAAATCAGTACTCTGCTGAATATATATTTTTTCACAGCTGGAGGTTTTGCTTAGCTGATGAAGTCAAGCAAAAATGATCTGCTGCAGGATGGCTTTTAGTGCAGAAAATAATTGTGATATTGCTAGTTTTAAGACAATCAAACACAGACACTGCATTGTCAAAATTGTGTAATTGTTTTATCTACTAAACTGTCATCTCAGCTCCATAGCTGAGTACATGATCTTAGAAAAATTTCCTGCTGAGCTGCATTACACCACGAGTAAAATATAGGCAGGATTGAGTCCCATATTATAACTTTTGTTTTCACATTTAGAAGAGTATTTGAATTGAGCCATGAGCTCAGCTGGTGCAGACCTTGGAGGAACGTGTCTAGTGACACCAGGTGAGGAAGGGGCCTGGCTGTTTAGGATCCACCATCATCTTGGCATATAGAAACTGCCAGCTCATCTTCTAGCATGTCACAGGCATCGTGTCAAAAGGCCTGTGTTTCTGTGGGCACTGCCAGTCGGACAGCCCCATACAGCGTGCCCTTGTTCAAGTGACACCCAGCTCTTCTTCTTCCCCATGGCTGAGATGTTGATGCAGCTGTGCCGGTCCCAGACGGATGGCACAGCCCGTGCCGGGGACCGCACACCTGGAGATCTGAAGGGAAACAGAAAACAGCAGAGCCCACATGTATTTTAGTTCTCTTCCCCAGTTCCTCCAGTGATCAACAGATGCTACATTTTTCTGCAGATGGTAAAGGTTACAGATTTCTTTTGTAGTGTAACAGGAATGGCTGCTGCTGCTTCTGCTGCTGCTGCTTCTGCTGCTGCTGCTGTTCCAAGATATTTTTCTTAAGTCCTATACTCTGCTGATAGGTCAACGGAAATTTAAAATAACCAGATTTAAAATAAATAGATTAGGGATTTTTCTCTCTAAAATATTAACTGTAGAAGAGCAAATTATATTATTTGTTAGGTGGGGGAAGCTATAACCATTTAATTTTCAGGCAGTGGAAAGCAGATGCATATTTTTAAGCTGGTTCTCAGTTTTCTATCAACATAGGCATTGCCATATCTCAAGTGGAAACACCAGGAATGTTCCCCCAGAGGCAAACCTCACCATGGCCGGTGATTTGGGACTCCTTTATGGCAGAACTGTACTGCAGAGCTGCATAGCTCTGTGCTATGCTGCAGTGCATAGCTCTGAAACACTTATGTCTCCACATTAAGGAAAAAAAAGTTTACATTGTTGTTTCTTCCAACTGCTATGTAACAGAATACCAGACAACAGTCATTTCCACATGATGTCCTGAAACCTGCCACCAAAGTAGATCAAGTCCTCTGCTTCTTAGTGTCCTGCATCTCACACCAATGAGGCCATTATGGATTTAATATTACCACCTGGTGTATGGCAGCTTTTACAGTAGGTTTATGCTAATAGACGGCATTATAGAAAGCATAATAGAAGGCCTTGAGAGTCTGGACCTCCAGACTGAACAAGTCTGGATCTTTCTATACATATTTCCTCTTTGGTTTCTATTTCTGGTAATTCATAAAACATCGCAGGCAATGTATGCAGTCAATTAGATTGAAAGAATTTTACTTCAGCATAAAAAATATTCAGCCTTATTTTAAGTGTTGGTGTGGGTCCATGAACCAATTTGTTTGCTTAGCACTCTGCAGAGCAACAGGTTTTCCATATAAGCTTGTTAGTTGTTTTTTCTCCTATGCTTGGTCTGCTGCAGATGTTTGTCAGAATGCAGAGAAGTTAATTTCTAGCTTTGCTCCATCAGAATAAGTGACATGACACAAGTTAGGTGTTTCCTGCCTGCCAGTGGTTGGCTAAAATAAGGTCAGTTCTCACATGCTGCATGGTCTTTCTCAGAAGAAAGAAATGGCATTTCAGTTCAGCTTGGTGCTTTATCTGTTTGAACCTGCTGCAGTATCTCTCTGAGATGAGCAGAAGCTTACTCCAGCATTCTGCAATCACACTGGTTGCATGCTAGACTTACAGAAAGAAATCCAGTCACCACTGGGTTCTCTACACACCTGTTCTCTGTACATTTACTTCTATCACCATGGTAAATGAGTTTGCTGGGAAATTTGCCAAGTGAATTCTAAGTGTGCATCACTGAATATGTAAAGAAAACAAATCCAAAACCAGAAATATGAACTTTAACACCAGGAAGCTGACTGGTTTTGAAGCATTTGATTTTATACTTTGTTACCTTGACTTATCATAGTTTTAATATATGCTTCTCTGGCACAGAGCAAAGTGTCATAGGAAGAGGAAAAGAAGGAATCTACTGTTAGGACATTATTCTAAACCTCAGTGAACGTGAGTTAGCCACTTGTTTTGTCTGCAGCAAATACATAGCCTTTCTGTGCATCCATGTTCTATCTGTAAACTGTGAATAATAGACTTTGCCTCATCTTAGAGCAGTGTTAAGGATGCATGCAAGATTGAGCTGTACTTGGATGCCATGGTTTATCAGGGCAAGAAATATCTAAACACATCTTTAAAATAGAATTTGTGATTCTAAAACAGAGAAGCTTCAAATGTGCATGTTTTAATGTCATTGAAATGCTTAGGCTGTGACTTTCAGATCTTTCAGAAGTCCCTAAAATTCACACACTGACTATAGTAAGACTCAGAGCACTGTGCAAATCTGGTTTGAGAAGTAGGAAGATGTGAGACAGCTAGTAAAAAGTGGAACCCAGTTCTCCCTGCTTGGGAGAAAAACAGAAACTCTGTGTACTGGAGAGGTTCTGTGATGACTAGGAGCAATTGGTTTTCTGATCCTTACTCGAGCAGAGGCCACATCACATCTTCCAACTTGGATGTCATGTGTGCTACAGACAGATACTGGTAAAGTTTTCTGCCATGACACACTGCTCTTAACATCTGCCTGAGCCTGAATCACCACAGCATCCCTCTGCTGCCCTACCAGCAAGGGAGCTGAGTGGTGCCCACTCTTAATACTGTAGCAAGATGTCTTCAGCAGGCACACAAGAGGTTAAAAAAGGAAGCCATCTTCTCTCTGGGCTCGTTCCTGTATAGAGCACTTTGGTGTTTGTGTCTGCTTGTTTTCTGAAGGGGATTGGTGGCTAAAATTTTGGGTGAAAAGGAAGCATTTTTGTGGCTTTTAAAAGTATGCTGGCTGCAAGTTGCTCAGAAGTTGGGAATGTAACTAGTCCCAGACTCAGTGGCCTGGGGACAGGTGAGCTGACTTAATTTATCTTATTTTGGATAAATAACATGTATGGCCCCAAAATTTGTTATAGGGCCCCTCTTCTATGACTGAAGAGAACTCCAGATGATAAATATAATCTAAATGCTTTGTCTAAATATAGACAAGCATTTACAAAATCTAAGTATTTTCTGTCCCTTACCTAGCAATCAGAAAGCTGGGAAATGGGATTTTGGGTATTGATTGCTGCATCTGGTTTATGAATTCACATATGATACAGTGAACATGTGTTATCCATACATCAGGTGAACTAAATACAATCATTGAGGAGCAGCAATGAGGCGGAATTGTCAACAAAAGCAACAACCAGCGCAGGAGTTGGAGGAGGTTTCCTGGTTCAAGAGATGTCCAGCATACAGATTCAAGTGGGGAACTACTATACTGATTCCTTAGTAGACAAAAACAACAGCAATGGTGGTCTCTTACTTACAAATGCCCAGCTCAGAGAAGCAGTGACTCAATTAAAGTATCACTGACATTCAATTAGCCACACCAAAGATACCGCCTGTCAGGAAAGACCATTCCAGCTTTTTCTATGAGATGATGAATTTGTTGAGCTGAATCCAACGGTACTTAGATGTCATCAGGGGGTTGAACTACTATGGCAGGACAGTAGTGTTTAAAAATAGCCCCCTCCTGTATCAGCAAGGTCTGCCTTACATGGATTAAGGACTGGCTTTCTGACAGGTCTCAAAAAGTTGCTATTTGTGAGAGAGACTGCTGTTCCTTGAGAGCAGAGGCAGGGAAGAATTCACAGGAAGCAGTCTTTCAAGATTTGAAGGCATTCCCTAGTTGTAATTTGATGTAAATGGAAATTGCTGATGTGCAGGTAACAAGTGGCAGAGGAGCTGGATATACTACATGAAGACAGCAAGTTGATTATTCGGTAAACTGGATCTTCCATTTGGAGAAATACATCACACCCTTGTACAGCTGGCATTAACAGAGGCCAGTATGGGTTTGTACATGCAGATTTAAGGTAGTATGGGGCTCGCACCACAGAAGAGG
The DNA here is from genome assembly GCF_028018845.1 of Melospiza georgiana. Lineage (NCBI taxonomy): Eukaryota > Metazoa > Chordata > Aves > Passeriformes > Passerellidae > Melospiza > Melospiza georgiana. Next base: position 13,445,983 of record NC_080465.1, read on the forward strand.
GCTCCGTAGTCTGAGCAACACTGCCTTTGACAAGGAACAAGAAACAGTGTGGGAGGTAATTCAACAGGGACAAGGAGAGGGATCCTGGTCCTGCACAGGAAATTGGTTTCATACCTGTTAAACCTACATCAGGTGAGATTTTAGAGTCCTCCCAAACAGGAGCTATGTGCATTCACATTTACGTGAAGCACTGCACTGATTTTTCAATAGGTGTTTGAGAATACTAATACAGTAGCTGTTACTCCACAAAATGAAAACCCATGACTAGTACATCATATCCAGGATCATTTTACTATAACACTGCTCAATTTTTGTGAGTCCTTCCAGAGATCATTGTCATGAACATTAGAATGTGAAAAATTAGGTGTTGAGAATCACCTAGAAAGATGTGGCAAATTGACTTAATCAACAGCTTGCTATTTCTGCGATGGCTTAATACATTAGTTTCCAATGCCTTCATTTAGGAAGTAATGCTTTTGTCCTTTAAGTTAAGCATGGGATCAAATCCATCTTAATCTTAATCTTAAGTTGTTTTCAGACCTAAAGACTGCAGGGAAAAACAAAAATGCAGCAAGGTATGGAAGAAAAAGTCAGCTGTGACTTTTCTTCTTGGAAAATAGGTGAGTGAGAAGAATCTGCAAAAGGAATGCGTGTTGTGGAGAGAGGATAAGTAAATACTACTTACGTGTTTTGGCACAAGGATTAGTAGGTATCTAAGGAAGGTAACAGTTGTGGAGAAAATAAACACAAAAAAATGTTCTCCCTGTAACGAGTTGTTAAGCTGTAGAGTCCAATTCTCTAGGACATGGTGAATGCTGAAGAGTGCACTTGGGCTTGAGAAGAAACCAGGCAAGCTCATGGCAGTGGAATCCATAAAGGACTTTCTCATTAGAAGTTTTTTAAGCTGTAAACTACTGGCAGGGAAGTTTTTTATCTGTTTGCCATGCTCCTAGTTCTCCTTTAAGCACTATGAAGCATGGCCTAAGTGTCCTGATCAAGTGCACCCAACCTGTGCACTCAAACAATTCAAATTCCTGGAGTAGCCAAATCTGGAAGTTTTGACACTAAAGCAAGCCCCTGTTGCAATACTTACTTGAATTCAAACTTATTTGAATATTGCTATATAGTTTAATCCATTTTTCCCTTTCCCATTTCCACCTCATTATCTTATTTGTGCATCATATTTATCATGGCTTACTTATTTATGGCTCTGATTAATCACAACCATTCCTCTGCCATCTCATTCCTCAGTGGTCCCAACACCCAATTACCTGAAACACAAAAAAGCCTTCCGTAGCTCTCCTCTTTTTACATTCTGAGCTAAAAGACTTGAGGGCTAGTGAGATCTTATCATAATTCCAGAGTACTCTGGTGAGGAAGACCTGGCAGAATTGAGTCTGCATCCTGCTGCAAATATTTCCAGGGGTGGGTTTAGCAGGAGTAAACTAGGGGTTAGCACAAACTAAATAATCTAAATTAGTTCTGTACTGTGAGCATGACACAGATCTGTGAGATTGCTGTGAACCTCAGTGCAAATCAGCCAAAGGAGAGGAATTACATTTGCATTGCTATAAAGGATGAGGAGAGGTTTCCCTGCACACAGATCTGCATGCAGCACTACCGTGGACTGCAGCAATACCATGAGTCAGCTTCATGGCAGACCTTACACAGAGAAATGCATGCAAGCAAGATTTGAATCTTGCCTTTACTTCTGGAACATATAAAGCACTTAGAGGTCATGTGTGAAATGTTAGTGTCTTTGCCCATACTAAGACAAAAACCAAGTAAAAAAATGCCTAAAATACCAGAAAACTAAAATTACCTTCTCAAGTTTTATCGGTATTTTTGCTTTAGGAATGTTTAGACGACAGCAAGAGAAGCAAAAATATGAAGAAAAAATATTTCTGTCAAAGTATCTGTGAAAACTAGGTAAAAAATTAGAGAAACAGAAACCAGTTTGCTCTTGAGAAATTTCTAGACAGTTTCCAGACTTACCCAAACTCAACTGTTTAAATTTAGAATTGTTTCCACAGCACATTCCTAGCCCTTAACACATCACCAACATCTCTTGAGCACAGACAAGAAGCCTGAGATACTGGATTTTACCTTGTGCCTTTCAAATTATAGTTTTAAAAAGCTGAAAATGGGTGAAAAGGGTTTGTGATTTTTGTTGTTGTTCTTTTAAAGTCTCTGGTTAAATAAAAAAGTTGTGAAAGTTGTACATTTTTGGAAACTATTGAACACCTCTAGCCTGGAGTGTAACTTTAAGGACAGATTTCCTATAACATGGTATAGTTAGTCTGAGGTCAGACTGTGGGATTTACATGCCATGCTTGAAGTAATGGATAGCTGGATACCTAGGTTGAAGGTGGTATAGGCCTGAAAGGGGTTCCACACTGATATTCAGCCTCCTCTTGAGCAGTCCTGCTCTTTTAAGGAATCACTCCTTGTATCCATCTAACTGCTTCACAAATACTGTTCTATGCTTGCACAGAATAAAGTGTATCCTTCTCACAAAGCAGTCACCAGCAAGATGGTTCACCTGCCAAGTGTATTTGGTAAAGTATTGGACTATGCACCTCTAGTAAATTATTAATTATTACCTTGCCCTCTCTCAAATGGCACAGGAGTATATGCTGAGCCTGCGTGTGCTGAGGCACAGGTCGGACTAAGGATGCCTTGCAGAAGCAGAGCTTGGAACCAAAAGGATGCTATGCCTGCCTCTGGCCCTAATTTCCTAGCGTAGAAAAGCATTTTCTGTTGCAAATTCTGATCAGGAAAAGCCACGTGGTTGCAAGGGTTAACGTCATCCAAAAAGATGAGTGGCAGTGAAATGGGTTGCGGCCTATTGGCAATTGCTTACCAGACCTGTGTGGTTCTTGACACACAGATGCTTTCTGTTACTTAGCTGACTTCCAATGAAGTTAGATGCTGGAGGCGTGTAAAGCTTTCTTCCTCTTCACCAGTAAAAACAAATACTCTTGGTGTACAAAAAAAGGCCAGCAACCAATACAGTTCGAAGAGCTCTTTTTGGAAGGAGACAGACCTGCCCTGGTCTATGAGTTGCTGCCCCTTCCAGACAGCACACAGCTCAGGTTGTTGATTTAGGCAGTGCTCAGACTGTTTTAATTTGAGCTGCCAGCATAATTTGTCAGGATCCAGAGACAACAGCAGGGTGGGGCTCAGACCCTCTGCAGTTCCTAATAATAGCAGTCACTGGCAATCAGCTGGAGATTTGGGACAGCAGAGATGTGTTCAGATATTTCAAACAAAGCACAAACCTTGAAAGAAGGCCCTTATTTTACCAGCAGAGGACTAAATAAAAGGTGCTTAGCAGTTTTTTGGGGCTATGTCATTGTCAGCTCCTCTGCTTCAGCCACGTTCCTTTGCCATGCAGAATTGCAAGCAGCACTGCAGTAGAAGGAAGTAACCTGGGCAAGTGATGGCTGAGGAGACCCTTTTAAGAGGCTGAATATTGCAGACAGAAATTAGAAGCCGTGTGATTTATTGCTGGAGAGGCAGCACTGAGCAGGCCGAGGCGCTGGCTGCAGTCTCGTTAGGGCACAGCAGCAGCAGGAGCAAGGCCGGGGCTGAGATGGCTCAGAGCGGACGAGCGCCTGGCCATTAATTAACCAGATGAGTGCCACTGTGGAATGACCAGCCTTTGCCAGAGGGAAAGAGTATACAACCCCTTCTTCTTAACCTCTCATGGAACAGCTCTGTTCTCCACCATGTGCCAGGTCCTTGGAAGAGCTCCTGCTGACAACGATGTGTTTTTTAAAGATCCCTAGTCATCCAACTGTTTTCCATTTGGAACATAAAGCAAGCACTTGGTATCCAAGGTGTCACTAAATTTACGACAACTGCTGCCCATGGGACTGGATTGTCTCATATGCTGGCGTTGGTACAGAACGGTTATCTTGAATGTGTTGGCCAGTTCTGGCAGCTTTTTGCAAATAGTATTTGAAAGTTAATCCCTTATCTCTTTTGAATCCTTAACTACATTGCAATAGAAAGTAAGGCTTAGTTGTTAGTCATGTATTTGCTCTTAATAAATATGAGCATATACAAGCACTTGCTGTATGTCAGACAAATCGGCTCCAGCAGAATTTTGATTCAGCATTGAAAGCTGCATCTTTAAGACTGCTCCTTGTGGTAGAGATACCTTCTTTATTGGGAATGTACATAAACTCATCCCAGCATCACCAAGATCTTAGCAATTTGATCTGGTTAAGGAAGTAACTTCTAATCAGGCAGGGAAAGAACCTCTAGTTTTTAAAAAAATAAAATAAAGAACAGCCTAAATGTAACACTTTGAAGAACTGTGTCCCTGAATCAGTAAAACACTGTACCAATTCTTTCTGCTAAATTTACTGTTGTTATTGCTAAAGTTTCAAAGTATACAAGATTTAGACTAAAATACAATATGGACTATAGGATACAGACAATACAGGATGCCTGAAACTCACCTGTGAAATAGAGACCTTCTCACACTTTTCATGCTTTAGCTTTAGATTATTAGATTGCCAACTTCCTGGTTTCTTGAGGAAAAAATAATAGAATTGAAGTGGCTTATGATTATTCTTTTCCTTATCATGTGTGACGTTGCTTAGGGTGCTGATGCAAGATTTTGGCGAGACTAATGTGTCACAGACCTCCTCCTCTGTGACTTTGTCTGTAATTCACAGTGTTCCAGAGTGTTCCACAGGAGTTGTTCCAGGATCAATAAAGCTTACAACACAGGCAACTCTTTACTTTTTTTTTCCCTTCAGATTTTAATATAATCTGAAGAATTAATAAGAATATATATAAGAATTAATAATTCTGAAAGCAAGGGGTGTTCAAAGATTATTCCACTTCTGAGAAGGAGCAGATGGAAAATCCTGCTGAACTGGAAAAAGCTGGTAGGAATTTTACAACTCTGCTGCAAATCTCAGAGCACTTCAGGGGTAAATTCTCTTCTGGACTTGGCCTCTGTATCTCTGCCTGCAAACTCATTGCCTGTGAAAGCAGCCCTGAAACACTAAGGAATCTAGATCTAAGGAAAAAAACAGTGGTATTTTGGTGGTCCAAGTATCTACAGCTACAGTTTCTGCTACATTTTGGTTTGTGACATTTAAGGCAAGCCACCATCCTGGCTTAGACATATAAGAAAACAGAATAGTCTATGGCGTCTGTTAGTTTGAAAACACATGCTCATTGGTAAAATAAATCCAATTTATATTTAAGTGAATAACAGTAATGACGTAACTCTGGACAAGTCAAAGATGACTGGTGGAAAGGTGGTTATATACTGTTACTATCTGTGTGGATTGGAGGGTGGTTTTACCAGGCTCATCTGTGTGCCACTGAAGTGAAAAAGTGATTTTAAAATGATACAGGAATATTACTGGCCTTTTTCACATGGTGTCTTCAATACAAGCACCTAGTACTTACCAACAGCTGTGTAGCACTACTGAAGAAAGAGTGATAGTGGATAATGCTGTGAACATTACTCAGCAGTCTCATCTCAGTCTCATCTATCATGGAAAAGGCACTGTGAGTGTATATATATGTATATGTGTGGTGATAGATTAAGATAGATAGATAGATAGATAGATAGATAGATAGATAGATAGATAGATAGATAGATAGATAGATAGATAGATAGACAGACACGCACACAAACATAAAAGCTTAGTATATATGGTATATATTCTGAAATGCTGTTTGTTAGGCATGTGGAATGCTGTTTTGGTCAGATCCATGCTGGGTGTTAGTCTCCAAGAAATCCTTGGGCACAATGGAGAAGAGTCCAAGAGAATCAGGAATGATCAGAAGTGGAAGAAAATTACTGCTGAGGCAAAGCAGACTTGTCTGGCCTGGTGAAGAAAATACCATTCTTAAGCTGATCTTGTGTAAGGGTACAAAAACCTTCTGTATTCCTTCTAGGGTGGATCACCAATATCTTTGCCTGTTCTCAGATGTTTTCTTAGTCAACCAGTGATAACTAGTCTGCGTATAAAGTGTTCTTCTGCAGCCTGTCAGTTTCTTTGCAATGCCAAGCACACTCTTTCCCAGAGTTTGGCAGCTGACTTATGGATGCTTGCAGACCCAGAAGAGCAATTTAACCCAACTGCAGTGTCAGAAATCTGAAGCTGTATTGGTTTACTTTGCATTTTGAATAGGGCAATTGTCTGAGTAATCAGGCACTGGAATTCAGATATGTTGAGTAACCTGATCATGTTTGAGGACATAAAATTACCTTTCTTCCTGCAGGAGAACCATCAGCCCCTATTCTCTTCAGCAGGATCCTATTCTGCTTCCTATCAAGTTTATGGGAATTTTGCTGCTAGTTTCAGTGGTGAGCAGGAACAGGAGTATCCCCATAAATATTCACACCATTTCTAACACTATCATCACAAAAAATTCCAGATCTGTGCCAAATCAGACCTATAAATCAGATTTTCCAGGAGGACGTATAAGGATGAGGATGAATACAGAAACTCAGCTTCACTATTTGTTTAACCTTGAGAGTTGCATGCTTTGCCATTTGTCAAATGCTTGTATCAGCAGTACAGAGGCACAGTTAGAAAGTGCCCAAACACAACTATCCAAAGTTCAGCTTTTTATAAAAAAAAAAAAAAAAAAAAAAACCAGAAAACTGTATTTTAAACTCCATGTGTTCATGTTCATCCACAGGAGAAAGCCAGTTTTGACAGCTTGGTTCTCATAAAACTTACCCTCTGCTCTTGACTTCTTCCCTTTTATGTTACCAAGAGTGCAGATATACCTTTGCTGGAATAAGCTTCCCATGCTTTAACTGTGCTTTGCAAGGAACTGCTTTTTCAGTACAATCTTTTTCAACAGTTTTTTCTCTTGTGAGAAATGTTACAAATGGTAGCAGGGGACAGGGGGGTTTGGAATAAAGAAAAAATAGAGTAATTATAGTACCATCTCTTTTTTTCTGTACAGGCAGGGGGTAGAGAAATTTTTTTTTAAAAAAGAGTTATTTTCAGTTTCAGTGAAACCATGTTTGTGGTTTCTTTGTTAATCCTGGAAGGTGTGAAACTGTGAAGGCTCAGCAAGCTGAAATTTCCTTAACACTATAGCCTAAAATCAAAGGGGTTGAGAACCTTACTCTTTGGCTTGTGCAAACTGAATTAAAGCATTAATACTGTGATTGAATTTCATTGTTTTTCTTTTTATCTAAGCCAAATTGGCTTTGAGTTGCCTTTACAAAACAATGCAAAACTTTGCACTGAAACTTTGGAGCCAATCTTTAGGACCTGTTTGGGGGCTGGAAAACAAATAGTGCATAATCTGTAAGGCAAAAAAATTGTCAAAGGCCTCCAGAAAGCTCAGCTTCAGGGTGATTTCTTTGCACCTACATCTTGACCTGTATGGGCAGAAAGCCTTGCAGCATGCATTAAGGTAAAGCAACAGGTACTCAGATTATAACATCCTTACAGATTTATATTTCTCTATTCCTGTATTTTTAGACAGCTCACGTCATAGTTAAAAAACTCATCACAGAGACCCTTCGGTGCTGATGTGCTGCTAATATTGCACTCCATTTGTCTTGGTCTGAAAGACAAGCGCCTGCTATGAAGGGCAGGAGCCTCCCTTGGAACGGAGAGTATGACCCCCTTCCCTGCGAATTATTATAATTTTGAACCTAAGGGGCTCTCAGGCAAAGGTAAGACAATAGGAACAGCAGTCCATGACGAGTGTGTGCAATAAAGCACACAAACATCACCAGCCCCGGCACTGACCCCACACAGAACCCGAGCTCGGGCCCGGCCTGCTCGGCCGCGGCGCTTTCCCTCTGCTGCAGTTCCGGGCTCGGCCGGCAGGGGCGCCGCTGCTCCCGGGGGCGGGGCGGGGGCGGTGCCTCCCCCGCGCCTGCAGGGGGCGCTGTGGCGATGGCGGCTCGGCCCACGCGGCCCGGGATGCGGGAGAGGCCTCGCTCCACAAACCCCGTGGCACCGGTCCCGGGGCCCGGCGGGACTCTCGGGAGCACCAGGCTGGGATGGCAGGGCTGAGCAAAAATCCCGGGGTGGTGGACGAGATGTATCAAACTCCGCAGCTGTAGCGGGAGCCACAGGACGTCGGGCAGGCAGGGGATGCGGACTTCAGCGTGACAAAAACGGAGCAGTGGCAAAGAAGGGGCGGGGGATGAGGCGGCAGTGTCCCGGCTCTGAGCAGGACAGGGGAAGGTCAGCCCAGGGGCCTGGGGTTTTACCCAAGGCACCTGAGCAGATGGAGAAAAGGCCCTTTTTTTTAGTGAGGTAGGGTGTTAATAAAGTCCCAGTGCAGCGGCTGCTCTGACGAGCGGGACTCCACTCACGGCGGAAGAGAAGCAGCCGAAGACAGAACCCCACAGTGCTGATGTATTCTCCCCATAGCAACCCCAGCCCCTCTCCCCTCAGAATGCTGACAGCCCAAGAGAGATAGGGCATTTGCACCCAAATCTGTTTTCCCAGTCTAAATCTTCACAGTATCTCTGCCCCCCGTGAAACCCCAGGTAAAGAGAGTAGCCAGCTACACCCCCTCCCCTGAGCTGTGACAACTTCTTTTGTCTCTCTTTAAGTATCCCGTTATTGTCTCCTAGCAACATGCATGGGGGAAAATTCCATAAGAGACCAAAAAAAAAAAAAAAAAACCCAAAACAAAGGAGAATTATTAAATCCCAACACCATTTCAAGCTGTTTGTCCTTCTTCAGCAGAATTTTTTGGCTTAATATAGCCCCACTTAAACCATGAACAGTAAGTAATTGGCTTGCGTGTGGATATATTGCTGAAGCATTACATGTTTCCAGGTGTGCAATCCAGAACTGCAGATATTCAATACTTAATAGAGAATAAAGGTGGCAAAGCTGGTGACAGCCTCTTTCTGTGGTGTAGCAATTGCATCCTGAGTTTTACAGTGTTACAACTATCACATTAGTGTGTGACTTAAAAACTCCATCTTTGCTGACCAGTTCTCAATTTAACAAACTAAACATAACATATTTTTGGGTACCTGAGTAATAGCAACAGTGGTTTTGGCTGGTTCAAGAATTGGGTATTTTTTTACTGAAGTGAAGAGCATCACTTTCCAAAAAGTAACTGTGTAAGTGGCATTCAGCTTTCCATTTGTATTGTCTTTCAAAAATTAATATAGAATATCTCATCTACAAAATGTTGGAAATATTTTCCTTGGCTAAAAGACATCAAGAAATAATTACAATCATTTAGAGCACATTTAAGTCATACACTGAAGTACCTACATCTGTACAAAGATGCACATCTGGCTTTTAGGTCTGCTAGGTATCCAAAACATGTCCTCATAGTAAGAAATCAGATTACTGGAATGGATGTACAACAGATATCAAGGGTAATGGAAACAAGCTGGTAACTTGCTACAAGATCAGCAGTTGAGAGAAGCAGAGAGCAGTTAGGATGAGCACAGCTGCCTCTGCACTTTACTGTGGTGTATGGCATCCATTAGCTCCCCATCTGACTCAAAAATATGTGCCAAAGAGTAAACTCAGTAAGCTCAGCATGAAGTCTAAACTTTGTTTCAGAAAGGAGGTAATACAGTCGTGTGTTATTCTCCTTAGTGTCCTTACTCAGGTGTCTTTTTCCAGCCAAACACCCTCAAAAACTTGAGTTATTACTTTTTTTTTTTTTTCTGTTGTACTGACAAGGACTAGCTATTTACCCACTTTTTTCCTGACATATGAGTAAGACCAATATTGTCAAAAGTATCCAGTAACTCTTTACTCAGCCTGAGGCTTTTCAAAGCCTGTATTTTTTGTAAGGTAGATTGTTATGTAATGCTTCCTCTATTCAGAATACCTTTGTATTGATCTGAAAGACATTGTGAAACTTTGGTGTGTCGGACTTTCGCATCTGCTAGAAATGCAAAGTAAATCTTCATTCTGACAGTTTCACAAGTGGCAAATTGAACAACAGCACACAGTGATAGGAAAAACTTACACTTACTTACCCTTTTTACATTGATTGCATCCTTGGTCTTTACTTTTAAAACAATATTTATTTGTTTCAGCTTCTCCTTCTTCAGATAGAAGGAGGGAGAGAAACTAACTTTACTAACTAGTAAGGAATAAAAGGCATGTCATTGGAGGCAACAGCATTGCTGAAAAAAAAAATAAAATAAAATCCCCTCTAATAGTTTTGGTTTGTCACATAGTTACAGGGTTTTTCATGCAACCTGAACTTGTGGCCCCATCCTTCCCTACAAAATGTGAGTTGTCATACTTACCATGGCACAGAAGCAGTGCGAAAACCATCTACGTCAAGTCTAAATGGTACTTTGAAGATGGAATTTCAGGCACAAGTGCTTCCCAGACCTTTATTAGTCTGTCTTCAGCAGCTGATGAAGCTTGATGCTATAAAGGAGGCAAACAAAACACCATTAAACACCTCCTGAATAGTTTCAGAATAGTTTTCTTTCTGCTTTGGCAGTGGAGAAGAAAAATCTCTATTGTTCATGACTGGCATTAGAGCAGTCTGGTCTACAGCTGAGGTCTACACCCCGTCATGCCAGCAAAACAGAAAACATGTGCCCAGCGTCAGCCTCCAACAGAGCACAGGGCAGGCAGGATGAGAAATGAGCACAAAAAGGTGAAATCATTTACCCAAGACATTGAGGAAGCTGAAACCCTCTTTTTCACTCATCCGGTGGCAGGCTCCACACTGAGCCCTACTGCCCGGGTCCAGGTTAACCTCTGTCATCAAAGGTTCCCACCCTGCACTGAAAAACACAGTCCACTGACCTGCTTCTGTTTAGGGTGCTGGAAGATCCTGTGTGGGCATCTTGTCTGCAGGATGCTCTGATCCTTTAGTGCCCAAGATCTGCACCACCTCCATAGGCCATGCCAGCAAGGCCTTCAGCAGAGCTGTTTCTGTAGAGCTTTCATACATTTTGATTAGCTGGCATCAATGGACTGAATCTTCCACCATGGGCTGCACTGCTGTTCCTCAGCCATATCACATATGTTCTGTGACTACAGCATGTGTAATCAGTTAACCCATCAGTTTTCTTCTTTACTCCTACCTTGTGCATGCGAGCAGCCATACCAATAACACATTTTCAGAGATCCTTCAGAGGTGTCTGAGGACCAGAATTTGTATTAAATGTCTGCCTGGTGACTCCACTGCAGAGACACCTGGTGCAAAGAGGAAACTTTGATCCAGCCTGCTGACATGGCTTTTGTCCCTCTGGTTGATGTTCATGATCACTATAATTGTTTGCCTAGTTTAATTTGGTGGGTATAGGGGCAGGTTTTGTTAGGATCTCTGCAATAAGGGATAGAGTTAAGAAGCTGCTAAGTCCTCATAAGAGATGTATTACAGCACCGGCTGTGACCTACACATGTGTTGGAGCAGTCCCAAGCATAAGTACAGGCTTGGCAAAGGAGTATTGAGAGCAGTTTCTGGGAGAAGGACTTGGGGCTGCTGGTGGATCAGAGGCTGTACATGCCCTGTCAGTGTGCACTCAGAGCCCAGAAAGCCAAAGTGTCCTGGGCTGCATCCAAAGCAGCGAGGCCAGCAAGGTGAGGGAGGGGATTCTGCCCCTCTGCTCCTCTCCGGTGAGACCTATCTGGAGTGCTGTGTCCAGCCATGGGGCCCCCGGCATAAGAAAGACATGAAATTTTTAGGTCGAGTCCAGGGGAGGTCATGAAGAGGAATGGGAAACTGAAGCACCTCTCCCATATCTGGAGAAGAGAAGAATCCAGGGAGACTTTATAGCACCTTCCAGTGCCTAAGGGGGGAAGAGAGATGGGGAGGGAGATTTTACCAAGGTATGTAGTGGCAGGACAAGAAGTACAGCTCTAAACTGAAAGAGATTAGGTTTAGATTAGATATAAGGAATAGATTCTTTACTGTGAGGGTGGTGACACACCCATACAGGTTGCCCCAAGAAATAGTGGACATGCCATTCCTGGATTGTTCAAGGCCAAATTGGGTGAGCAACCTGGTGTAGTGAATGATGCCCTTGCACTTGGCAGAGGGGTTGGAACTACATCATCTAAAAGGTCTCTTCCAACCCAAACCATTTCTATTATTCTCTGAATACCATGTTTCTTTATTTCTAGGGAAGCAAAGCAAGAACATCCCCTCGCAGTGTAGCATGACCTAGGAAACTTGCCTTTCCATCTCTGCAGCCACAGCAGCTATGGATCTAGCTTGATTTCTGTGCGTTTCTACTGATAGATTCAAAGGTACTGCCCCATGGCAAGTAATAATCATTTGAAAGAAAAAAATAATTTTATCCATGAGTAAAAAATGGCTTTAGGAAGAAGCAGAGGCAGAAATATTTTCAGGTGTATAGAACTGTTCTGTCCAACTCATTACAAATGACATAACTGTGGCATATATTTTCAAAAATCTTAGCAGTGGAATGGATAATTTTTGCCTCTGACTTTCAAGCTGTGATCTTGGACAGGTGGTGGGAAATTTTGAGGGTTTTAAGGCTGTTAAGATTCAGGGAGGAAAACCAAAAAGGTGAAAGTGTTGGCACCAGTTTCCTAGCAATCCTCATGGCAGGAAGAGAGCGTTTTCAAGCACCAGCAGTTATCAGGACTGTCAGCCATCTAGCTGCTCAATAAGGATGCGCCTTCACAACAAGCAGTGGTAAAAGAATCCTATTTTATAAGTATGTCTGTCTTCTCTGAATGCCAGTTGTTCAGCACGGGACAGCAGAAAAGATCATTACGGCGGACTTTTACTTGTCAAAAGTTGCATCAGAAAAGAAGATTTTTTTCTATACCTATTTCTGTTACGGAGAATTTCTTATAAATGGAAGAGAGACATATTACTGCCATTCCCACTGAATACTCCATGGGGGCCAAGACATGCTGTTAACAGTTTTTTTAGAAAAGTATTTCTAAATCTTCTTCCTTTTCAATGAATCCATAGAGATTTAGTCTTTCTCTACTACTTGATATATCATTACCAAGCACCAGTGATTTAACTGTTTGCAGATGTGACTGAACTTGTATTTTTTCATTATCAGACTGACTTAATCAGATTTTTTCTGCTTTTCTTCTTTACTTTTGACATTGTCATGTCTTTGAACTAAGCACTGTAGTAGTCCAGTGGTGTGCCTTAGCATGGCAACTGACTGTGATGGAGAAAAATAAAGTCATCTTCTTCAAGTATTGATTGATAGTTCAAGCCTTGTCATATTTGGATGGCAATCAAGACCCAGCTTGATGCAGCACAAAAAAAAAACCACCCAGTAGCAATTACAGTGGTCAAAAGATACCTTATCATGGAAAAATCCATTGTTAATGCCATATTTTCTTTAAGTTTTTTTCCTTCGCCTTGATAAGAAAACTGAAGAGCTCCTGTTTCATCCTTTGTATGGCTGTACTTGGACATTTTTAACATCCTTACTGTTTGTCGTGTTTCTTTTATTCACCCATGATCAACCTGAATTGAAGTTTTCCTGCAGAATGCAAATTTTTGAGCGGATTTGCAGAGTTCAGCATTCAGCTTACAATAGGAAAGGGTCTAAATTAAAGATGCAACCTTGAAAATACATACTTTCTTGTGCCCCCACTCCCTTACATTTCTATATGGGATGGGTTATATTTTCATAATATATCTCTAAATGTAGTGAACATATCTACATAAACTCCCAGTGGGTGGATCCCATCTGTTTCTACACTATAAGAAAATGTTTTAGAAACCTAAAGGAAAGGAAAGTTATAAATGTACCCATCCTTACACCCTATCCCAGCTTCTCATTTTCCTGTCCTCTTTGATGTCTGTCTGTGCAAATGCCAAGACTGAAATTCAGCTCTTCTCCTAAATCTTCGTTTAACTCAAAACTTAACTCTCTTTTTTCTGTTATCAGCATTTGAAACTGTCTCTCAATTTTCCTTTGGAAGAGGGTAAATTGGTTATGTACATAATTGCCATTAAACTTTTTACCCCTGATAATTCAGTCTCTTCAGACTACTCTGTTTCTGAAGAATCAACTACAAGATCCAAGAACCATCCATAGCAATTACCAGATAAATCTTATTCATTTCACAATTTAAAGGAAATTACTCCAGAAGGAAATTATTGGCATGCTCACTATTTTATAAGTACTGCTTAAAGTTGTAGGGAAAAGAGAGGGGAGGGAAAGCTTTGTAAGAACTACTCTTTTTTCCACCTTTAGATTGTAAAATGATGCAAAGGACTTGTAAAAATGCTACGGACATTTGAAAAAGAAAATCATGTATATCTGAGCAAGAGTTAAGATTTAATTTGCATTCAGTCACTTCCTTGGCAACTCTATTGCTTTAAACTTATCATCCTTGTTTCCTGATGACAATGTGTTACTGACATCAGCTCAAGCTGATGGCAAAGATATTTAGAAAATAAAGTGTCATCTCATGGAAATGATCTGCCTGTGACACTGTTAAGCACACCAAGGTGCCCAGCTGGAGCTGTGGAGTCATAACATTGCCACTGCGTAGGGGAACAAAAGGATCACAGTGCAGTAAAAGAGGGCTGTTCATTCTTACCTGTTTGCATGGAAGAATATGGTTATATGCCAATTCCATAATGAAGTGGAGATCTGGCTTGTGAAATACAGGTAATTAAAAAACCCATTGCAATATTTTAGATAGTTTTTAAATTATTTTCCACAGTTCAATCGTACTTCTACCTCTTTGCTGCATTCATAAGGATTCTTAAATTCCTTTTGAAATACGAAAGCTAAGATTCCCATCTAGTTATATAACTGTACAGCTAAGGTTTCAAGAAAAATAGGAAATATTGTGAAACTTTTTACAAAATCACAAGAGTTGGCTAGCCAACTAAAAAGCCCAAAACAGGGCTAGCCACATTGGTTTTGATATTCCTCCTGTGCATTGCCTACAGTGACGTTTAAGACTTTTGCTAACAGATCTGCAGAGGATGTGATCTGCTTTTAGCAAGAAGTTTAGTTAAGTATCAGAAACTTACCCTTTGAGACCTAAACTGAGAGCAGATGCAAAGTTAAGATGGAGAGCCTATAGCTACAATTAACTAAAGACTCCTTTCATAGTGACCACATCTTAGAAAATAACTGTAGCAGGATAAAATACAATTGAATTGCAATATGACGGAGGTTACGTATGAGTAAAGATTGCTGTGTGTTTTCAGGTGGAAATCTGATACTTGCTATAAATCTGGAGTTTTGTCTCATTATCTCTGGCTTCTTGGTAATTCTGTAGTGCAGATGGAAGTACATATTACTCCTAAGCTTAATTGTTGCTTCAGAGTAAAGTCAGAATTTCAAGATACAAAATAAAAAAATTGTTTCTCTTGCAAGTCAGCAAAAGTTTGATTATAAAAATTAGCAGTGCCCTGTTAAGCTAATATATCTGCCTTTTGCTCCCTGCTCCAATTTATCATCACGTAACAGGTTAAATGTACTTTTCTCTCTCACAATATTTATTTAGCTTAAAAAAAGTATGATTTTGCTCACACTATGGCTTGAAAAATAGCTGTTGTGATGCCACATTGCATGTGAGACTCTTCACAGGGCACAGCAAGAACATGCAAATGATAGAGAAGAACTGGAGAATTGATGTCTGCCTACAAAAAAACAGATCTTTGTGTATCTGCAGAGCTAACCCAGAGTAGTGACAACTTTTCACGTGATACAGGAAGAATTTTATCTTTCCTGGTGTAACATATGATTGTTCCTCATAAAAAGCCACCAAAATGCTGTGACCAAAATGTTGTTTGAATATTGAGATAGCTGGCACAGGAAGGTTTTCCAAATCTGCATCTGTGACAATACCATGTGACATCTGCTTATTCAGGAAGGGAGACGAAGGTTATAGGAATAAGCATTGGGTTTTCATCTGTCCCATAAAAAAATCACATCTCTCCTTTCTAAAACCAGAACAAATTTTCGTTTAAATGCTCTTTGAGCTTGCAAGCCTTGTTTCATTGCTTTTAGGGGGCCTCTAGAAAAGTACAATGTGCTGTCTGTAAGAAATTTTAGGTAATTGGGCAGTTCTGTTTTCTGGTTTTGAGTCCTCTGAGCATTGCTGTAATGCAGAATGGTGAAATATAAAGACTGAGACAACTTCCAACCAGGCAGTGTTTCAAAGCTGTCCTGTAGAGCATGGTACCATCTCCAATCTGCAGGATTTGACAGTAACAGGGCACAGCACAGAGACAGGCAGACATTGTGGTATTTTGATTTATCCAAGATAAAAAGGAGAGAGATGGTATAGCAGAAATGCTCAGGTATGAATTTTACCTGAAGCGTCAATGGTCAAAGAGAGTAAGACTCCTTTGTTGGGCAACATACTACTCAAGTCAAAGAGGGCTGTGTTAGGGAGGTGTTGCTATCCTCAGTGTTCCCCTTCCTGCCTGAGCTGGGTAGCGCTAGCTCAGTGACATCAAGATGGTAGGTACCCTGTGTTGAAGGTGAGGTTCACAACATCTGAAAAACTTTCAAAAAACATTTGGAAATTGCTGAGCGGTAAGAGCGACTCACCCTTGTGTGTATGCATTCGTATCCAGCCCCACAAAGGTCTCGTGGCTCTGTATTCCTACTGAAGATGGTGGGCACCAGCACTTAGCTTCCTGTGTGGAATGTAAGGCACTGTTGCTTAAAGACTAGATTATCCTTATGAACTATCTGTCACACAAAATTTAAGTGACTGACTGCTCACCTACCCTGAAAATACTCAAAGGATAGCCTTAAAAATGCTCTAAGAGCACTTCTTTTGACTAGATACTAGTAGAGAACCAAGGTGGGCTGCTCCTTTGTAAAAAACCTCATTGTGCCAAGTGCAAGAGGTTGAACACTTGTGCTGATTTAGACAACGTTTTAGTACCACGGGAAAGCCACAGAAGTGTCTTGTGTGAGAAGCTGCTGGGAGCATCCACTATGTCCAGCAAAGCCTCTGATGTGTCTGAAGATGGACAAGCCACTGGCCCAATTAGAGAGGTTGGTAACTCCTCTGTGATGACATATTTAAGAAGGAAATCAAAGCAGCATGCAGTAGTTTTTCCAGGGGTGGTGAGCCGCCGCCACTGGGGCATCCCAGTGCAGCACACAGTGATGCACTGCTGCTGCCACCATTTTGGCATGACCTGTGGCGAGCTTTGCCTGCTTGGCCACCTCTATCCAACTGCTCTGCGGGCAGAAGGGCAGGGGGGGCAGTGGCAGCAGCAGCTTCTCCTTCTCAGTGCCCCACATGAAGGGAGGTGTTAAATAGCACCAGAGCTGCGGCAGCCACAGCCACTTACACAGTGGTGGGGAAGGCCATGTGGCCGGTGGCAGAAGGTGGTTAGCGATTCCCTGGCACAGAGCCTGGACGAGATTGACCTCTCAGCACTCTGAGACATTGCAAGAATCTTTGAATTGGTGAAACTTGTTGACAATGGTAGATATAAACAGCAAGTTTTCTTTTAGTCAGAGAAAGAGGAGAAAGTGAGAACATGTGGAAGAAGACAGCATGGCAGCATGAAGGTTCAGTGAAAAGAAAGAGGGGGAGGATGTGCTCCAAACGTCAGAGTCAAAATTCCTCTGCAAGCCCTGATTGAGGACGATAGTGAAACAAACTGTCCCTCTGTAATCCGTGAAGTCCTCAGGGAGTGCAGAAGTTCACTTGCAGCCCATGGGAAAGGTGCCCACGGCAGACTGAGTGCAGGCCGAAAAAAGCTGTAATCCACTGGGAGACCTGAAGATAGAGAGAGGGTCCCTGCTTCCAGAGACAGAGAAAAAGGGCCCTTGCTTCCAAATTAGAGCAGATGATTCTTGAAAAACTGCACCCCATTGAATGAGTGACCCACAACACAGCCATTCTGGGAAAACTGTTTTGCCCATGGGAGGTAGTCCCAGCATAGTAAGGAAAAGCCTTCTCTCTCTGAACAAGCTGAAAAGATATCGGGTAAGGAACTGACAACCCCCCTTTCCCCACGTCCTGTCTCCCTGCACAGTGGGTGGGAAGAAGGGAAGCGCCGGGTGAAAAAGATGTTTTAAAGGCTTATTTTATTCCTCATTATCCTCCTCTGACTCTGTTAATAATAAATTTACTTTATGCCTTTAAATTTGAGCCTATTTTGCCCTTAAAATGTTTTCTCCCAGTCCTTATCTCTGGTCACGATCCCTTTGGTTTTTTTCCCCTCCTCTGCTCAGCTACAGCAGAGAAGAGTGAACAGTTTTCATGAGTGCCCGGCATCTGGCCAGTGTCAAACCGTGACACCACTACGAACTGTCTCTTGGCTGAGGAATCCTGCCATCAGCAACTTCTTCTAGCCACCTGTTAGCAAATCATAGTAGTTTTTGTCATCCCCGTCGTAGCACTTCTGCAAGCACCAAAGAGTTTTGCTAAGGTATCTGTGCTGGGCCCAGAGGTCTTGGAAAGCCTGAGAGACTATCACAAGGGCTGGCAGTCATGGCACAAAAATATGTAACATGCACTTCATAAAATTTGACTGTTCAGGGTTGTTTCTTTTTGTGTTGGACCAGTTAAATCACTGCCATTCACAGCTGCCTGACTAGGTTTTAGAAGACAACATAAGAAAATATTAGCAACGCACAAACAGCCAAGTGATCTGTCAGAAAGCAGAGAAAGGTTTCTGTAGGGAAGAACATAAAGAAGACAAAAATTTCTATTTTTAAATTGGTTGGAGTGAAAAAAATCAGTGCTTTCTGAGAATCTGTGGAAAAATTAATAAATTATTATTTGCAGCTCCTTTTATTACTCTGTGCAGCTGCAGGAAAGGACTGTGTAGTTTATGTGCGTTCTTGACCTGAAATGCGTGGTCTGGTAACTAGACATGGTAAGAGGACAAGAATTCCTCTCACTCCACAGGATTTCAAAAACTTCACAGTGTCTTTTCAAAAATGAAGAAGAAACACTTAATCCAAAAAGTAAAATTCATAATTCTTTATAATCTCTTGAAATATTTTGGTATTTAAATACTTTATTTATTTCTGATTAATGTTTGAGCAGACAGTATTCATTAGATGAAACACAAACATGCTTTATGGAATAGCTTAAAAGTGAAAATGTTAGTTTTTCGTTCCTGCAGTGGCCCCCTACTTAAGTCATACTGTGTGTTGCTGTGTTCAGCTCTTCATTGTCAGCCCATCTTCTAAAATGGACACAAATGTAGTTGCCCTACTGTGAAACAACTATATGATGAAATGGAAAATTGGGTTTGTGGGCTGCATATCACCCACAGATCATTTTGTTTTGCAAGTCTGCTGTAGCAGAGGGACACAGACTCTAAAACAGACCTTAGCAAGTAGCATGTAGCTGCATATAACTATCTCATAGCTCAATGAGATCAATCAGGTCTGGTGAAGATGTCACTCATCACAACTCTGGCCAGCCATGAGCAATGATGGGTCAGAATGGCATAGGAACCCCTCAATGAATGGTGTTTCATATGCCGGTGACATTGTTGGTCCAAAACTGTCCCTTTTCAACGTAATTTTTCTTTCCTGATATACAGGAACTGGCAGTTGCTAAAAAAGTGTGGCAGGCAGGAAAGAGAATCCAGCCTTTTATGAATCCCAGACCATAATCAAGATAAAATTTGCTTCATTTTTAATAGGATCAGACTGGAATGCTAACAGAGGCAAGCTCAATTATTTTAAGTCTGGAGTATTCATTAAGAAATATCAGACTTGCCATTTTTTGGTATCTGAGGGACTGATGTCTGAAAATGTGCTTAGAGGATCTCATCTGCATTTTGGCCAGCCAGAAGCTGTGCAGTGTATGCCCACACCCCGCTACTGCTGGAGCTGCTGGCACACATGGTGTCAGACAGTGATCTCCAGCTTGTTTCAGAAGGCTTCTGCAAGACGCCAGGAGCAGGCACCTGTTGGCTGGCCAGCTGTTATTTTCTCTTAATCACTTTGGTTGGTTGACTACACTATGCAAACACTCAAAAGAGACAGTGAGGAGAGGGAAACAGCAAGCCCCTTTTATACCCTGGAAAGCCATGCCTTGAACAGTGGTACACATCTGTGCTGTAAAGGAGACTCCAATATTGCTTAGGTACTGATTGAAGATCATATTCACTGTGCTCATATTGCACGATAGAAGAGTTAAATCTTTTTAAAATCGTAATTAGAAAAACAATGCCGGTTAAGATCTTTGTAGCTGAACCGAAGTGGAGAAAATTTGTACACCTGTAGTAGGTCCAGTAGACCCACATAGAGACACAAGGACTGGATTAAGATCAGCAATTTCAAGAATACCTCATGCTTTTATTTCATGTTGCACAAATGCAGCTGAAGTGTGTAGGAGTGGAGATGTATAGTCAGGTGCTCCAGGCCCAGCCGAAGCCCTGAGGAGGTGGCAACTGCCTCTATGCTGGACAGTATTTTGCTAGAGCCTCCCCAGATGGTGGAATGAAAAACCTATCTTCTCCATTTAAACCAAGGTGATTGACATTCCATAGAAAAAGATGCCTCAGAGCACACAATTGCAGACCAAGGAAGGCAGTTGCAAGCAGCTGGAAAGCAGTAATTGCTGCAACAGTGAAGTCCTTTAGAAAGCAGATATGAGCCTGTACTTACATTTACATAGGTTTTAAGTGATCATTGCTTTGGAAGGTGAGAACTGAGGTTCCAGGCAAAATGTATTTGGAAAGTTCTATATTTATTGAATAAATTTTTATAAAATCTTCTGAAAAATTTCACTTTTAAAAATTAAATGCTTTTATGGATAACATTTGTTCCTATATAACAAATTGAAAACAGAAAAGGGAGATGATACACTAGATAACTATAAGATAACTATATATAGGAAAGAAGGTTGTTTGTTGTTTTTTTTTCTGTGGGGATGCTATCAGTATAAAATGTGTATAAAATGGATTGCCAAAGGATTTGTAGATCCATCATCCGTTTTCGTGACTGCTTTTAGCCAACATAATGTGGATTCCCCAAAATAACAAAACTTAGCAGGAGAATAGGAAATGGACAAATTAAGTGTTAATTTGACTGGAAATATCTGGAAAACAGAAGGTAGTGTTCCACAGACTTGTTTTTTGATTAATTGCTGGAAATTACTTGCAAAGCTCAACCTGTGCAGGAAGCTTGATAGAGAAGATGAAAAAAATACCCTGTCTTTGCAGTAGTTGAACTAATTTGCTGTCATTTTTAAGATCTGGGACTTAGGCTGAATAGCAGAAAGAGCTTTGCAGTTTTCATTATGTATGGGGAAATGTGTTTCATGCACAGATAGATGTTAGACATCTTCTTTGCGTGATATCCATGGAAAAACTGTTGGTCTGTCAACCTACAGTCTCATTCAAGCCTTTCTGATTCCAGATGGCTGTCCCTGATCACAGAATTATAGGATGAATGAGAATGGAAGGGACCACTGGAGGTCATCTAGCCCAACCTTCCTGCTCAAGCAGGGACCACTAGAGCAAATTGTACGGGATTGTGTCCAGATAATGCTTGAGTATTTCCAGTGTGGGAGACTCAACAACCTCTCTGGGCAACCTGTTGCAGTTCTCAGTCACCCACACAGTAAAGGAGTTCTTCTGCATGTTCAGGTGGAACATCCTCTTTCTGCTGCTTGCCCTATTGCATGGCATCACTGAGCAGAGCCTGGCTCCATCCTCTTGATATCCTACCCTCAGATATTTATAGATGTTGGTGAGGTCCCTTCTGTGTTGTCACTTCTCCAAGCAGAAGAGGACTCATTGCCTCTGCATTTCCACGTAAGAGAAATGCTCCAATCCTCTCACCATCTTTGTAAATTTATGCTGGACTCACTACAGGAGCATCACATCTCTATGTAATAACTCTGTTTAGGTCATCTATACATCCCCTCATACAGAAATCTCCAGCTCTGTGACAGTTAATTTCTATCCACAGAGAACTTTAGTTAAAGAATTCTCTTTATATGTTTTAGTTTGTGAAGCAACTAAAAAGAAGGGTCTGGGGTTTTTATTATTGTAGAATCAATTAATATAGGTTAAAAAGTCTATTTTCGGGGAAGTGTTGAAGCCTGGCTGTGGTGAAAAGCACAAGGCCTTCCTGCAAAGTTTTACTGTCGTATATTGTGCTGTACAAACAGCTGTAGTGGTGTGTGAAAGGCACAGAAGAAAAAGCCTTCAAGTTCATCTTTAGGTGTGTAACCTACTAGCACATGTATAGCTTCTTGTTGGAAGATAAACCAATTATTTCCCTGATGAGCTTAGTGGGATGTAGAGATGAATATCCTGCTTTTGGAAAGAAACAGAAAGCAGTTGTTTATCTTTGGAGTAAAACATGAGCTTCCTTTGGCACTACAGCATTTTAAGTTAGGTTTTGGGTTTGTGCCACATCTACAGCACACGCCTGTGACAGTAATCCCAAAGCTGCATCTCTGTCTGGGCCCTTCCAGCAGAGATGACAATGGCTCAGCTGCCTTAAGGAAACCCTTAGCTGACCTTAATTTGGGGAATGAATGTTCCATGGAATAAACTGTTTGCAGAAGGAGGCTGCTAATAGCAAAACCTCAAAGGCTCTTGCACAACTTCAGAAGGAGGAAGCTGGTGCTTTTGATTTTTCCCAGCTTTGAGTCTTCTGGGAGAAATTCAACAAAGAAGCTGTTGACATCTACACTCAGAGTGGCTCATGATATACTCCTGGTGGGAAAAAATTATATTCTTCATTTCATAGTCATTTCTAGAAGCTTTTTATAGTTGGTAGAATTTATCATACATGATCCTAGTTAGAAGGAGACTACTGTATCACATCAGGAATAGAGCTAAGGTCTTAATAGCTCAAAGGAGGAGCCTCCAGACTTCAGAATGCTCTGCTTCCTCCACTGCACAAACAATGGCTTTTGTGTCTGAGGCATAGTTACTGTTAACTGTTACTATTTTTCATTTGTCATCTCAGACAACAAATGCAAACACAAGGAGCTCGCTTTCAGCTTTGGTACCACTGTATTTTATAGACCATGCCCCCATTTCATGCAGCAGCCAGACACCTATCTCAGGGAGACAAGGGACTGACACAAATATGCAAGAGCTTCCTCAAGTGAGGCATAAATAGCAGGGTACTTTTTGTCAAAAGCCTTTGAATAATCATTCCATCTTATCTCAGTAGATTTCAATTATAATCACAGGAAGGAGGAAATGAGATATAGAGGTATTGACATGAATGTGTGGGCCAAGAAAAGTGAGAGAGAGTTGTAATGATGTAATTGTGTGCAGTCTTCAGGAGGCTCATGCAACAATTCATTAGGAGAGAAGGGAAGGAAGAGACAAAAATCTGTATAGAGCCAGGTTTGAAACCATGAGCTTAAGAAAATGACAGGCAGAGTAGGCTCGAGCCCACTGATGCTAAAAGGTTAAAGCTTGTCAATAGTTCCAGCTTGCCTTGCAGCCAGCGTAATACTCTCATCTTTGCTTTCAATTTCCTGCCTGAAATTATTCTGGTCTGTCCTCAAAATCAGATTTTGGGGTGTTACTCCAAGACTTTTGCCTGTGAATCCCTTGAAAACAGAGCAGCAGTCTGCCTACCGTATTACACATGACAACCTGTTTCAGGACGCACGAGGATGCAGGGAACTAATGGATTTTTTATGATCATTTTAATGGGCATCAGAGAAAAGGGCCATTCAGTCCATCCAGTCTGTTGTACCATCCTGACAGTAACGAAAGCATTACAGCATTTCTCCAGTGCCCTACCTTCTAGGGGAATACAGTGCAGCTGTAAACCAGCTGTGCTTCATTTGCACTCTGCAACAGAGCCCTTTTGTCTGTTGTAGCTGCTATTTACCATCTTCTCTTTCACCATTCCTGCCTTCTCCTTCTGCCCCTACGTTTGTCTCTTTATAGGCAAAGTGGTTGCTGAAAGACAGGTTATCTGTTTGAAATGTAGCATTTTTTGGGCTTAGCATCTATTCTGATAGTATTAAATCTAAGACAACTTTCCCTATTTGTGATGTGAAGGAAAATGAAGAATGACTCTTGTTGAGTGAGTATAAAAGGATGGCATGTTGCTGCCCTGGCTGCCATTTCATTGGAAATAATGGATTTTTCACAGAGCTTTAAGCACTTTGCAGAGGCCCTGATCTGTTGACATACTGAAGCAAGTTTGCCACTCAGCCATGGCTGCTTTGCAGACACCACATATAAAATTGTTTCTATTTGTTGGTCCTTGAAAAGAGATGTTCCAGTTGTAGTGTCTCCAGTGTGTCTTGAGCATTGCATGGTAAAAAACAAATTTTAAAATCCCCATTTCTCATTTTATCTCTAAATTGAGGACAAGGATGAATCAGACAACAAGTGCCTTTCCTAATACAAAATACTTAAATGAAAGTATAGCACCTCACTCTTCAAATTCAAGTGAGAAAGTTTGCTGTGAGCACATCCATCAACACCATTGAGACCATGGATAGCATGCTTGTCTTACCTTTAGTCCAGCATAATTTCACCAAATTCACCAAATGTCATCCTTGCTTATAAAAAACTCCACAGCATTTTGTCCAAGCACTAATATAGCAGAAGTAGGTAGACCATTTCTAATGCATGGATGAAAAGACAGAAAGTGACATGCTACTTTCATTTATTTCCTCCTCCCCTAATTCAGTCCACAGGGAGTTGCATGTATACAACATCTAAGCAGAATGAATCAATTTCTTAATAACTTTTCAAGTATAGCAGTATGATCACAAAGATTTTGTGCCGCTCAAATTTCTGCTGTACAGCTGCAGCAAACAATGAAGTGACATATTTTGCAGTGGTTTACACCACTTTTCCTGTGACCTGTGCCATTTTGGCAGACATAGATGTAGTGTTTCCGGGTGCCAAGGGACTGATGTTTTGCCTCTTTAGATTTTTTAAGTCAATGTCTTATTTTTGGCGAAACAAATGGTGGGCTGGCAGTGGTATTTTGGAAACTAGTGCCATCCAGTGTCCCGCAAAGAATGCCTTAATACCATTCAGTGTCCTCAAGGAACACTAAGGCATTGCATTTTCAGCCAAGTAGGGCCATGATGAAAATAGATGATAGAAAAAGTAAAAGCCTTGAGTTTTAGAGCTCCATATTTTATTATTATTTTATGTACTCTGAGTACAGGCCCATTTGCATAAATGGGGTGCAGTCTTTGGTTGTGTTTAGTTCTGTTCAGAGGTCCCTGAGCAAAGCTGGGTATTCAGAAGTCAGCACTGCTATTTTCTATTGCAGACTGTTAGTCATTCTCAGCATTTAAAGCAGATTATCAGGGATTAATTCTGCTTATATGAAAAAGGAAAAAAAGAGCTGATATTACGGTGGTGTATAGGTGGACAGTAGTTCTGCAATTTAGCAGAAGGACTTTCGTGACATCTGCATGTTGGTTCATAAACACATAAACACCCATATGACAGCAGGAAATGAGGCTAAGCTTATTAGACCTGTTCATACTGCTGTGGACAAAACAAGCAAACAAGAAAAAATACGGGCAAGACCTTATTCAGGTAAAAGGAGAAGGAATGCGAAGGAAGTGGTAAGCTTCAGGCTGCACAGGAACCATTGCCCTGAGTTGTGTTACTGAGATAAATACGGAAAAGGAATTATCATTTAAATAAAGGAATTATAGCGTGGGCCATTGGGAAAATTGACAGGTGCTGTGAAATCTGCCATGTCTTGATCAGTTCTTCATGTGCTGTTCTTACATGCTTCTCTTCAAGGGCCATGTGTCCTTGTCCATGGTAATTTTTCTTCAATTAGTAAGCTTTATTAGGGAAAGGGATTGCCTGAAGACTAGGGGGAAGTATAAGCTGAGGAAAAATATTATTTGGAGATGTGAGTCCTAAAGCAGATGTATGAAATCCAAGAGCATTTGACAGTCTTTTTTGTCTATACTGACTCTTTCGTTCTTGAAATTGCTTTAATGTCCACCATTTTACCATTTGCAAGACTTTAAGGTCCTCAAACACAAAAAGTCATAAAATAGACATCCACTAAGATGAGAAGAGCAGGATGAGGATTTTT
Source organism: Melospiza georgiana (assembly GCF_028018845.1). Classification (NCBI taxonomy): domain Eukaryota; kingdom Metazoa; phylum Chordata; class Aves; order Passeriformes; family Passerellidae; genus Melospiza; species Melospiza georgiana. The sequence goes on from NC_080465.1 coordinate 13,471,916, forward strand.
TTGCCTAAGGAAATTTTTATTTGAGATTGCTGCTGAAAATTGCTGCTCTCAAAATGACTTCCAGGAGGAATGTGAGCCGTGTGATCTACAGAATAACCAGCTCTGACCAAGCTAGTTACAGAAAAACAAACAGGCATCTTCCAGTAAAGCACATATTTGAGGCATAAACCCTGGCAACAGGATTAAAGTGTGATATGCATGGCCTGAGAGTCTAGCCTGGTCCCTTAATTGTCTCACGCAAACAGAATAAATTGTTGGTAACAAACAGAAAACATGCATTGCAGAGACCTTTGCCTCATACTGGCTTGGATGTGGTCATTCTTGTGACATTAATATGAATAGACTGACTCACTGTTTGTATCCATGCCTAGGAGATGGTATCTTTATCAAAACATATCTCCAGTTCTCAGAAGAGTGCTCAAAAATAGTAGAAGTGATAAATCACCAGTAGGAAGCAGATTCTATGGATCACCAGTTACTCCAACCTATTTAATTATATTGGTTTCTAAAAAATAATAATGTGGGGAAGGACTAAGAAGAAATTATGCTTGGTTTTTTCTGGCTGTATTATATTTGTTAACATAAAACCTTACAATGCAAGGAACAGCATAGCATTGTGCAGCTCCCAAGGCAGACCAGAAGAGAAATCATGACTCCAGGAATCAGAATTTCTTTTAAATAAAATTTTAGGAGACAACCTGTAGACAGTGCTTCCCCTTCATACTCAAATTCTCTGTGGTATTGATACCTCAGGATATTTTCCTTTGGCCATGCTGCTCTATGATGAAAAGATTTCATCATAGTCCTCTGCAGATCTTCTCACTGTTTGCAACTTCCCAATACAAGAATAACTTGTACAAAAAAGCAGAGAATCCTCAATCTCTTACTGCTTTGCCTTCCATGTGATGACAGCCTGGCAAGATATTATCTACAACTAAATGACCAGTTGTGCTATAGGGTACACTCCTGCTCCAGGGAAGGGACATGGGATCCAGCTGTTGCTACCAGCTGTTATGCCAGAAAAATTTCCTGTAATTCATGTCTGAAACACTGGAGAATAGGTATGATTTATAAAAAATAATTCCTCTGGATTGTCCCTTGGCAATCTGCCGTTGAAGTAGAAGTTCCTGAAGGAAAGGAGTAGATTATGGGGAGAAAACTATATATTCTGTGGGTGGCAAACAAGATTATATTGTGTTCCAGCTGCCTATTACTCTTCTTCATAGCTGTTAGAGACAACCTACTGATTTACTACATGCTTTGCAGAGTTATGATGAATAAATACCTTTCCTTTATAAGCAAGGGCCATGACAGCCATGTCTATGGAGGAAGAGACCCTTCCTCCGTAGGGAGGGGTAAGGGAGCCTTTGGCAGAAAGAAATATACAAGGAAAAGGCTTCCTTTTTGTCATGCTTACCACAGTACAGAACAGAGCAAATCTGGGGCCTGGAGGCACCTGATGAAAAAATGCTGGTTTCCTAGCCTTTGGTTGAAAATCTTCTTTCTATGACGTGTACATTTAATTCTAGTATTTGGTGTTTTTTCCCTTCTTTTCACAAAAGTGCTTCTTCAATGATGGTTTTGAGTGCTTTTGCTCACCAGAGGGGTGAGCAGGCTTATGTAAGTCACAGAACCACAAACCAGATTTTGTGTAGAGATACCTCTAGAAGGAGCTCCTTGATACTATGACACTTTCTATGACATCTGTCGAAAGTAGACTCAAAGCTATTTTTCTCTTCAGACTCTTCCTTCAGGTGGTACAAGCTACATAGAAGACAGTTTGAGTTTGGATTGTTTGGAGGGTGGCAACAGGTTGAGTGTCCTTCCCATAAAACCCAGGCACAGAAAATGTAGCCATTTGCAGACAAAACACTTTATCCTCTAGTGGAACCCAGCAGTTTGCCACTTCAGACATTAGAGTAATGAAAGAGCTTGTAATGTTACTGATTGTTACCAGCGCATCCTATCCCTCACCCATGCTCATGGGAGTCTTATAATCACAGAGTGGTGGAATGGCTTGGGTTGTAAGGGACCTTACAGACCATCTCATCCCAACCACCATGCCAGGGACACTTTTCACTAGAATAGGTTGCTCAGAGCCCTATCCAGCCTGACCTTGAACACTCCCAGGGATGGGACATGCAGTACTTCAAGACAACTTCTCACAGTAAAGAATTTCTTTCTACCATCTAGTCTAAAGCTACTGTCTTTTGGTTTGAAGCCATTCCCCCTTGTCCTATTTCTACATGCTCTTGTCAAAAGCCCCTGTCTGTATTTCTTGTAGGATCCCATCAGGTACTGGTAGGCTGGAATTAGATCACCCTGCAGCCTCCTCTTTTCCAGACTCAGCAATCCCAATTCCCTCAGCCTTTTCCTACAGGAGAGATGCTCCATCCATCTCAACATCTTGGTGGCCTCCTCTGGACAGTCTATCAGGTCCATGTCCTTCCTGTGCTGGGACCCCCGAGCTGGATGCAGGGTTCCAGGTGGGGCAGAATCCCCTCCCTCCCCTGCTGCCCACGCTGCTCTGGATGCGGCCCAGGACACGTTTGTCTCTGTGGGCTGTGAGTGCCCATGGCTGGGTCATGCCCAGCCTCTCACCCACCAGCACCCCCCAGTCCTGCTCACAGGGCTGCTCTCCATCTGTTCATACCCCAGCCTGTGCTGATATTCGGAGTGTCCTGACCCACAGGCAGCACTTTCAATGTGGTCGTGTTAAACCTCATGAGATTCCCATGGGCCCACTTTCTGAGCTTATCAAGGTCCCTCTGGATGGCATCCTGACCTTCAGGTGTCCATCTTGGAAGCTCTTGCAGGCCATCTGCTATGCAAAAAGGGGACAGAGGTCTCCATCTTCCCACCCCGCTTGGCAATAGGCAGTTGTTAATTTGATTTTCAGGGGACTGTGGAGAGCACAGGCAGAGTGGCTTGTACTGATCAGTAGCACCACCCCTTCAGGCTACATCTTTCACGTTTGCTGAGCAACCTGCTTGCCTGTGAATTCACTGTTATCTGTCTACAGGCTGGAGCACTTCTGTCAATTCATCCTTGCTTGACTGGAGGGATACCTAGGAAAAACCCAGCATTTCAGGGACAGGAGCTTCAATACTGTCACTACTAGCTGGCTTGCTGTGATCTGATTGTAGTGGCACCGTGCATGCTATGCCAAGCAAAACTCAGCTTGCTGTAAGACCTTAGTATTGTGCCCTCTTTTCTTTGTGGTATGTATCCAATCTTGCAGCTTGTCATCTTTAACATTTTAGTTGCTCTGATGGGGAAAATCTGTTGTTTCTAGGGGCTGTGCAGAGCAGTGATTTTGCAGGCAAGCTGACCCTTGTCAAAAGTAGATTACAGATGATTTCAGTGGTGCAAGAGACAGATGCTTGCCAGATCAGTGATGTGGGCTGTAAAGGTTATTCTGATACACTGGAAGAGTATGAGCTGGGGATGTGCACATAGTGACTTCATTCTGTTCATATTAGAGGTAATGGGTGAAGCCATTTGAAAATCCTGGTGACAGTACTCTCAAAGTTTTCTTTTGCATTTATACTGAGAGCTTGGTAGTGTGACAAACTCATGTCCTTCAACAGAAAAAAAAAATAAAAATAAAAAGAAAAAAGAAAAAAAAACCTTAAATCATTTGAATAAGTTATAAATCCTGAGTAGCTCTTTGTGGAAAATCATTTGTCCCTGCACAGAAATTTTATGCCTGACAGTTAGAAAGCATACTGAATTTGTGTGTTTGTCTCTGGCATGGTGGAATACAGTTAGTACAGTTATTGCTTAATGACAAACACTGTGTGCTCTTCCTTGAGCTTCCACTGTTCTTGTACTCACATAGTGAAATGTGACAGGGGGCAAAGTTGAGGTAAGTTCCATTTGTTCCTTCCTGGAGGAACATGACACTACTTCTGTGCAAGATACCTGTCCGAGGATCTGAGACAAAAATTCGCAAAATGCAAGTTTTCAATATGTCTGGATTCAGAATTTGGGAATCTATATAGTTTGCGCAGAATTCCTGTGCACAGTGTGTATGTCTGTCTGTGAGATAACAATCAACATAATCAACAATCAACATAACAATCCTAGGTGGGAATTAGTACCTCTTGCTATTAGATTTTGTGTGATTACAGACACTGTATTTTCCACAAAGAGCTTTCATTCTAAATAAAGTTTCCTGTCTATGGTGGTGGACCAGTTGAAAGCTCAGTCAAGATACGGTGGGTTGTGTTCTCTGCCATGGACTGAGAGACTAAGAGAGACCAACAAACAAACAGCTGTGATCATCAAGAATGGTCAAGGATGGAGATGCTTCTCTTGTTAAATGATCTTACAAAAAGTGAATATTTTAATATTTTATATGGTTTCTGGAGCCAAATCCTTGTCTTCCAAGCTGTGAGCAAAAACTAAAATGTCTTTCCGACCAGACTTTACTGAGGCTTCCAAGTCCTTTCTTCATTTGAACTATTTGGTCCCTGCCTGTTGGGGACTTGCAGCCAAATGTGGTGCTGACTTGAGCTATGGGAAATGGATTTTGTATAGAACTCAGTAGCTACTGTCTCTACAGGATGACAGGTCCACTAACATTCAGGCTATGAAAAACTTCTCTTGAATTTCTTTAAAGTGAGGGGTAAGTGATTACATATCACATAAGTGCTAATGCACAGAGAAGAGGGACTTTTCAACCCGTCTTCTGTACCAGGAAATAAATTCCCAGCACTCCTCCTAGACTCTCTTGCCAACCCTAGAAAAGTCTTGAGTACGTCTTCTCTTATTGGACCTTGGGTGTTGGCTTTACACGCTCTTCTGCAGGTCCCTGCAAAGACAAGTGACTCAGCTCTGTGCGGCACCATACCCAAGCCTGTAATTGTGTCCCATTTGGGCTCTGCAGGTGTCCAGTTTTTCAGGGAGCAGCACAACCATTAAGGTGAAAACAGATTTGTGTGGAAGATGTAGGTAGTTAAATGGAAAGCCTGTAGTTTCCTTTAAAAAGTGAAGAAAGGCTTAAAAATCTAATTTTACCTTGGTTTGAAATAAATAAAAATAGGAGGAATTTTCTTACTCTGGAAAATTCCTTCATAAGCTAGGTGGGGAGCTGTTGGCCCTTTACCTCTCTCCTTTTTCCTTTACTTCTAGGTAAAAAACAATACACTATTATCACTCTGTCAATGCAATACAGACTCTCTGACCACCTTTGCCAGTAACACATCTGGAAGTTACATGTCTCTGTTCATAAGCTGGCAGAGTTAGTTCTGCTAGGGCAAAGGCATCATCACCTCAGAAACCTTTTTACTTCCAGATTTATTATGGAGACAGTATAGAGAATGGTTGTTGATATAGTTTAGCGCAAGCACGGAGCAAATATTCTGTTGAATTCTCCCAGTGTAACCTTACACTGTGGCATGAGAGGCAGGAGCTTCAGTGTAAGTGGTGTATTTGCATCACTTTAGGCCAATGTACTTAAGCATCTCTTGCCTTTTGAGCACTTTTCTTAAGGTCTTTCCTTATCAAAGGTCAGAGATCACGCTTCTGGATGCCTTCCAGGTAGAAGAGAGTCTACAATCCAGGGTGGTAGTGTACACTCCTTGGAACCTGCTGCTCTGCTGCAAGCTGTCATGGCTTCTGTCATGGTTTCAACAGTGCTGCCAGCTTGGAAATTGAGACCTTTGTTTTTTTCTACAAGCTCCTGCAGGAAATCAGAGTTTACAAACCATAACAACTTGCTGTATTTTTCACCTTAATCCAGTTACTGAGTAGACAGAAACATACATTTCACATAGACCTGAATTAAATGAGATCCTTCAACAAGGACACCTACAGGGATGTGCACAGCAACATGCTGAAGATTGCAGCAGATGATGACTATTCACTCACTATGTTGTCTGAATTCCTGGAGGTGACTAAGCTACCCATTTTAAAAAGACAAAGCTTTAAGGAGTGTGCTAAGCCTTCTGAGGCAGCCTCAGAGAAGGATCTGACCTTCCTTAAGGACATTCATATGCACAAAATTATGTGTTCTTCTGCTGTGTCCGGATGGAGTAACGGTAGAGGGAAGAAGGAATACGACTTTTGAGAAGGGATGTACCTGCAGTTGCATCCTCTCCCTCCTCTAGCTTCATAGAAGGAATTGCAGCAGAGATGCATTTTCAAGTTAACGGAAGAGCAAAACTGACAGAAATGCTCCATGGAAGAAGGAGAAGGAATGGTTTCAACATCTATTGATATAGAATAGTTAGGCCTCCTTTATGCAGAGGTCTGCAGAATGCCCAGATAAAGACAGAGGAGTTGCACAGGGGCAGTTAAACAGCACCTGCATGACATCTTGTAAATGTCATTCAGTAGACGAGGCCACATTACTCTGACTGGAGGAGGCAGGCAGGAAGAGGCAGGAATCAACCTACATCCCTGAAGCTTCTTCTGACAGCTTCACGGTTTGGTTTTAGGTTTTTTGGTACACCCATTGCTGTTTAATAAGCTGTTCAAATGGTTTTCAGTTTTATAAACCTGTCAGGTTTGTTTGTCAGATAAGTGTGAAATTCTCAAAACTAGACAACTATTCAGATCTCCACAAACCATGAGCACCTGGGCAGACAAACCTGCACAAACTACACAGCAGGGCATAAGGGTCATGAGATGACCTGGAGCTGTGAACTCCCAGATACACTTCACAGCAGGGATACAAATCACAGAAAAATGCAGGCAGTTTTCTGAAGGGGTCAAACCTCTGATGGCACAGCAGAAATTTGCCAACTCTACGTGGATTTGGGTTCTGGAGCCAAGCATTGAGGTGGTGAGATCCAGGCTGTGTTTTTCTGTTGCTCTGCCTAGGGTGTCCCCCATCAGTACAGCAGACTGACACTGTGTACTCCTCTGCATGCTGCCAGTGGCCTGCAGTGATGAGCATCCTACCTTGAGGATCTCCAGCTAATCTGCTCCTGGAGAACAGTCAGGCACTTTTCACAGGTTTGGTGTGCTTACCAGTTCCTCCTTACTTGATGTGACCAGATGGTGATGAAAAGCTGCATAGAGGGTCCCTTTGTATTGCAAGGGTCCTTTGTATTGCCAGGGTCCTTTTGTATTGCCAGGGTGGTCTTTGCCTTTGATGGTGAAGGGAGAAGGCTAGCAGATGAATTTGTTAGGCAATAAGTAGTGTAATGTCCCAGCTGCTCCCATTTACACAGAGAGCGTTGGGATGCCTGACCTAAAGGAATGACATAGCAGTAATTCCACCCACATACTGCTAAGGTTCAGTGTTGAGGCATGTGATCTTACACCTGTCAGATTAAATAAGCTTTCCAGAAGCAAGCTGGAAATGAAGCCAGTTCTTTTATGTGCTACAAAGGCAAGATGCCAAGGTCAAGGCTGGGTAGGATTTTTAGCATGCCTGGATCACAGCATGCTTTTCTACCAAGCACATGGATGTATCTACTCTCACAGTCATGATCAGGTTCGTCATTTATGGTCAATGGTGTCTCTGTGTTCTCTGTTGAAGTAATGTGACTACCCTGCCTGACTGGAGAGGAGACAGAAATGGCATGTCCAACAGCTCCACCATTCTCTGTGACAGCCATGGAGTTACCCCCTAAGTGAAGAGGGGCATTCATGCCCTCTCAGACCTGTGTGGGTCTTCACAAGGTGCAAATGTATAAGATCTCCAGAGCAGTCTAAAAGCAAGAGGAACCCAACTCTCTACAGCTGCTTCAGGAAGAAAGGAAAACTTAGCCAGAATGGTGGTTTGTGAACTGGTGTGTTGTCTCATTAGCATCACCAGTTTGGAAGGCTACTGGCAGATAGAAGGTGGCAAGTCTCAGACTTTGAATTGTATCACACTGTGCTCGTAAGGGACGTTCTCTCCCTCTTTCCTTTCTCTGTAAATACAGGCATGAATGTAGAATTGTACTCTTCCTGAATACAGAAGTTAGGACTGAAAGTATTTGTGACACCAACAACTGCCACATATGATATCAGATCTCTGAGCATTAGACAATATAAGTATCCTTAGCTAACAACATAGATTGGACAAAAGCTTAAAGATAGGGGTTTGAGCTAATAATTTTATCTTACAAATGAGAAGTGCTTTTCAGCAGCAGAGGATCCCCGCGCAGTACATCTGCCAAGCATGGCCCTGTGACACGAGGAGATCGGCTGGGATGCCACATCGGTCAATGCCGAAAGCCTCAGGGCCAGCGGGCAAGCTCCCACATGCAAGGCAAAGGGAGGAAGCCTCAGTAAGAATATTCTGATGTGAGGCACTGAGACTCTGAAACAATTTGCTAATCCAGTCAGAATGTAAGGACCAAAACACAAAGCCCAGCTCTATGTATTAATTCCTTCTTTTGGGTCTTTTCTACCAGTGTTTTGAAAATAACAAGTAAAAAGCTGGATATGATTCAAGTACCAGAATTAGCACTGGTAGCCCTGTGGATCCTGGCCATTGTTCTGTGCTAACCAGATAGACCAGTTTGTTCCCTTTCCACTGCAGAAAATCCAATTTTCTCTCCCCACTTCATGAGCTATGTCTTGGGGAAGTTTTATATTTCTTGAGGTGAACATGCCTGTCATATCTGCAATTAAAATGTATAAAGAGGGAAAACAAATTCCACTTAAATCCCAGTCTTGGTATTTCTAAGTTCTTACCAAGTGAAAAATAATGCATGGAGATCCTCACAAGACATTTGCTTAGGGGGAAACCAGCATAAGCAATCATAGCTTCAGCTTGGATGCCTTAAAATCCTTGTGATTTATTTTTCATTTCTAGATAAACCTTGTATAGGAATTTCTCTGTATATTCAGCTGCAATCAGAGGTGTTTCCACCTTTACAGTGAGGCTTTACAACAGCCTCACTGGCAGTATGAAGAGGTATTTAAGGACTGTATGGGGCATGAGGGTAAACAAAAGACTTTTATTTGAAGCTGTGGAAATGTGATTAAATTATGCCCACAGACCAAGTCCTGGCTTTCTTCTTTTCGGCAGCAGACAGTGAAAGACATTGAATGGCATGGATTTAAACCAAAGCCAGTTAGTAGCAACATGAGAGTAGGGAAAGTTAATGAACTGATTTTCTGCAAATAGTCTACTCAGACTAAAGAAACTCCCTATTGTTTACTTTTGTGAATGAGAATGTAAAGTCTGCTTAACATTCCTTACCCAAAATATATTTTTAAGAAAAATACAGAGAAAAAATACTTTATTAAAAAGTAGCTTATTTGAGAATTTTGCTGTTTGTCTAGAGAAAATAGAAGTTTCAGATTTTATTCTGCGTGACATAATCTAGAAAATTCACCTTATTTTTAGGAAGAAAGGCAATTTGCTAGATGAAGACAGAATTTTTCATCTAGCTCAGGCTGCAGTGGGAGGTCAGTGCTAGAAAGCTACATGTATGATATTGGAGGTTAGCTGTAGTCGGCACTAGGTAATGAGGTGTAGTTGCCTGTCGTTTATAACTGCTATTAAGGATTATCCAGAATAATGGATAAATCATTTCATCATTTATACTAACAGGCTCTATACAGTTTTTTGAGCCCTTTCCAGAAATAATTCTGCAGAATGACTCTTTCCAGAGAAGGTTGCTTCTGTACTCAGGTAACCTCTAGCTCATACCCATTTTCAGGGTTAGTGTAAAAACTTCAAAGTTCTGGAAGACATGCTGATGGAATTAATAGAGGGTGGGAATCTGACATTTATGTGGTAACTGTTTGCTTCATTGTTGCATCTCACAGAAAGGATCCTCCTGGTCACCTCCCAGCAGCTACTAAAGAGCCTGACGATCAAATTGTAAATGCACAGGAAAGAGAGACTTTTTTTCCTGTCAGCAGCTGAAGGGAAGCAGCATCTTGGGTGTCAGTCCATATTCGCTTCAGTAATGGGAGGAAAGCAGGGAAGTTCACTAAAACTTTTCATACTTCAAGGACTCATTGTAGTGGTGGCCCAGTCAAAAATGCCCATGCATTAGACCTGAAGCTGTTTCCACTGACCCAGTAGCATTCAGTGAAAGGAAGATTTGCATATAATATCTGAGTTGCATAAAAATGAGTATTACTGGTCCATCAAAGTGGGGATTTCCCTATGGGATACCAGAGAAACCATGTTTTGTCCTCAAATAATTTTACTTCACCATCTCAATGAGACATTTTTCCATTATGTCCCCTTTCAAAATTGCTAATGAGGGAATTTTTGAAAAGGAAATTCCTTCCCGTGTTCATCAGTTTTTGGTAAGGGCTGTTGTTCTGGGAAAAGTGCCATCCTTTTATTTGTTGTTTGAGATGCATGGTGATTTTAATTAAGCAGTCATTGTCTGTGTGCATCATGGTGGTTTCCTTCAGTGACCAGAGAGCTATAATTACAAGCACACAGAGCAGCTGAAATTTTTGCTGCAGCCCTTTAGAGATTTGTGGGAATTGCTGTCCTCACCAAAGATGATCCCTTCTCCTCCTGGACAGTATTGACTTGGATAGTCTCAGCTATGACATTGGCAGTGAGTAGTGGGTTTGTGGCAGTCAGGAAATGTTCATCATTCAAAAGCCCTGAGCTGCAGTTAGTGTTACAGGGTTACAAACTCCTCCTCTGATCTCCCAAACAGACCAGTGGATTATTTCATGTCTCATGCTTGAACACTGTGTTAGGGGCAATACACATGTGGAAGCAGAGCTATTCTATCTGCTTTAGCAGGTCAGCACAGGAGAACCCCATCCTTTGATATAGTGCGAAATCAGCCTTAACTCTTAGATGAAATAGACCAAATAAATTTTACAAGAACTAGTATTCTGCATGCAGGTGACAAAAATCATCAATAAAGGGGCCTTCAGACCAGAAATATTTGTTCCTTTACTGGGAGAACATTTAGGTTGGTTGCTGGTACCCATGTCTCTTTACCACCCTTGCTCTCTCAAACCACCCTTACCTTGTTCATAAGCAAGTAACTTCTCTAACCCTCCCTAGTAGGGAAAAGAGATGCAAAGTTTCAGTGAAAGTTACCTTATTGCAAGTAATTCTGCCTTTCCTTTAGCAGGGGCCCGATCAATATATGAAAAACAAAGCATTTCCATAACTTCCAGGCTCTTCTAATTACTCTGTTACCTGGTTCTGACTTGGTGAATTAATATACAATACAAACGTGCCAAGTCATTTGGTGCGTGCGGTGGCAAGCTGTCTGGGTAATGAGAGTCAACCCTTGTGACAATAATCTCCGTTTTATACCAGTTTCACAAGAGAGGAGGTAGAGGGCATAGCTGATCATGAGTTTTTCACCTTGTCTCCAGTCTCAGCTTTTCTTCCTGCTGTGTGTACAACTGTGGAAAGAGCAGGCATGAGGAAGAGAGCTAAACCCAGCCCTTACCTTTTATGTGGATTTCATTTGCTCCCCTGAGGCATTTGTCTGCTGCATCTGTGCAGTTGGGAACTCCTGTTGTTCATTCCTCGATAACCCATCTGCTTCTTGCTTGGAGTAATGGAAATGGACACAGCTTTATCACGAAGTATGTAGGTTTGTTGAAGATAATGAAAATCATTGCAGCAGCAGGCTGTATCCTGCTATCCCTGCATCCCATGTAGAACTTTCCAACATACAACTTGCTTCTATTAGGTATCAAGGTGGTCCAGTAAGGTGGGCTACCAAGGTCTTGGACACCTAGGAATCTTGAAATAATGACTCTGTGTTTTCAGAAATAAGCCTTCTGCACAGGAGAAGTGTGAGTGAAGGAGGGTGACAGGAGTCTTTTAGATGCTACACAGAAGCAGAGAGTGCAGTTCTGTTAAGTTCAGAAGCTGTATTCCAGTATACAAGTGCAGGGAAGTTGGCCCTCGCTCATGTTTCAAGCAAAACAAAGCTTAGGGAGGTGGCCGTGGGATTTCAGGGAACCAGGGCAGAGAGGGTCTTGCAGGAAAATGCCTAAGGGAATAAAGACAGTAGCTTACATTTATGTCTTGTTGATCATGTAATTGCAGAGAAAAAATGGATCTCAAGACAGGCAAAGGCTTGATTCTATCTGGAGCATGGCAAGAGAGGAGCTGCAGCAAGAGTAATTTCCAATAATTGGAAACAACATATATTTTTCCCAGTGCTCAAAACAGGACGAACCAGACAAGCCCCAGCTTGCAATTACAGAGTCTGCATGGCTACCTGTAACAGGATTTTCACCAAGAACAGTCATGCAAGACAATTGGCAGCAAGTATTGAAGGTGGGCATTGATGATCCAAAAGGAGATGATCCATCTTGCCACCATCCTTGGAGGTGTGTTTATTCCGATATAAGAGTGCCTCTGCTTCGGTTCTGCCTGTTCTGGTGCTGTGATTTGTGCTGCCTGCTGTTCACACCAGCAGGAAACATTCACAACTGGAGTCTGCAAAGTGCTGCCAATACTGGGCTGCATCATTGCAACTGCTAGGGATGGTTGGTCTCAGGAGAGTTTCCTGCTTTCAGGCACAAGAGGAAAATAAAGAGGTGACCTGGCATGAATGAGGAAGGGGGGAAGGGGGGGAAACAGAAGAGAAAAAGAAGAGAGTAAAGTAGCCTGTCTCTCTCAACGTTTTCTTTCCTGTGAACCGTTGCTCCAAACAGCAAAAGAGGAAACAAATATACAGATTTGATTTCACTTATGAGAGACATGTAGTCACCACAGTGAAAATGGTGACCACCACCACCCTGTGAAAGTTTCAGTTTCCCTGAGGAGTGGAGTTTTGGGATTATGACAACTGCAGGTTGAAATTTTGTACAGAACCCAGAGTGTTCTGCCAAAATTCTCTGTGTCTCTGAAATGGCAATAGAAAAATGAGAGATCAGGAGCTCTTTTGCTTGGATTTTTTTTTCTTCCCCACTTTCTGCCCTAAAAATATCTGAGTTTTAAATACAGGAGGAATAATATCTACCAATCGGGCAGAGCAAAGAAAAGAGTTACTTGCTGAAGAAATAATGTAATTCTTTGATAACAGTTTTTTGTAACTGTTTTCCTTGCTTTTAAGAAGACTATAGTTCTCCTCCAGTTGTGCCATTTTTAAGTGCATTTATTTTGCATTGTCACAACAGACAAACATTGTCACAACATTTGTATTGTCATAACCTCTGTGTCTAGCTGGATGCTTGCCTGGCATGCAGGATTATTTTAATGGGATTAAAGAAAACAACCTCAACCTCTGAAACTACTGATGCAGTGATGTGCCACCCTTCTCCTCAAGGCTCACAGGACCTCTGTAGGATTTTCTGTTGAGTTGGGGATGTTTTCTTTTATCCCAGCATGTTCTTTTGGATACTTGTACCGCGAGCCTTAGCCTGACATCAATTTTAGGCCTGTATTTTCACAGTGAGGTCAATCAAATAGTGCTTAGCTTCCGTGCTGCTTCATGGTGTGCTTTCTCCTCAGGGCTGAGCTGGCTTTAAAGCAAAGAAATCAGATGCTTCTGCCAGTGCAAGTAGATCAAAGGGCTTTACCAGCTCTTTACTGCCCCAAGGATTGGTAGAGGTGCATGTTTCTCCACAGACAGTTACGGCTTGGTGGGCTGAGTAATCTCTGTATCACTTCCCGCACTCTGCAGTCAGATTTATAAACAAGAACAAAAATTATTTTGTAATGGAAAAATGAAGGATTCTCTGACTGCAGTATTACAGAGATTAGTTTTGGTATAACTTGTTTTCTTCAAGATCCTATACTTGCTTTGGGTCTGAGTTTTTTGTAATTTGTAGCACTAGTTTGTGCTTGTCATAGTTGTTTTGACTGAAAGAGTTTGACAAATGTGATACTAAACTCTAGGTTTTTTTGATCAATGTAATGCACTATTCAGACAAAAAAGTCAGTAGTTGTTAAGATTAACAATGAAAGAAAGACAAAAACCTACAAAAACTTTGCAGAAGACCTTAAAATCATATGTGGTTCAGGGGCTTCCTGAACCAGGTGTATTTCAGTTTCTGTAGTAAACTGTCTTCACAATATTCCTTCTCTTTGACTGTCGCCAGGCTCCCCTGGGACATCCATCACATTCTAGAACCCACAGCATCCTGAGGCATGGATTTCCACAGCAGACCATTGCATTGGCTTCAAACCTGCCCCATCCTGTTTCACTTGATGGCCCTTTTATCCTTTCTGTGATAAAACACAGTGGAAAACACAGTGAGCAGAGATGTCTGCTGGCTTTTTCCATTATTTTAATGATCTCTATTTGATCCTCCCAATGCCTCTTGCTCTTCCAAGTGCAAGGATTCTTACTGACTATCTCATATATTTGGTTTTTAGCAGTAGGAAGATGCCCCTGACCAACTTTAGAGCTAAGAATTTAATCCTTTCCAAATCTACTTTCTTGGATATAAATTTATTATAAACTAAAATAAATAAATAATACAGGTTGCACATCCATGTATGAATGCCTGAATACAAATCTCATTTTTCCACAAGATGAGTCAACTTCCTGTTTGACCTCTGTTCTTTTCCCATCCTGTAGATCTGAGTGGGGAAATAAAAGTATTTTAGCTTTCTCATTTTCCCTGTAATTTGGTGAAGTGAGAGATGCAAAGGTTAAATCCTGTTTTGCTCATTAATATCTCAAATATTCAGAGTGCCCTGAGACTACCTCCCAAATGGAACTCCTCTACCATTTTGGAAGGGTAACTATCTGTCACAACTATCTGTATTCTTAAAAAAGCAGCACACCTCAGAAAGACACAAGAGTTTTCCTTTGAACATGCCACAATCGCAATAAAACTAGTTCCAGTCTTTCCACCTCTCTTCAATCCAGTTTCTGGAGTAAACATTTTTGTTTAAAGCAAGCCTTTTATTTTCTTGGTGCCAGGACCCTTAGAAATTTGTAATTTAGCAGGAACACCTAGAAAAAAAGTTTTCTGTGAGAAGATGGACAAAGTAATGAGGAAGATGTATTGCGCTACTCATAGAAAAGTGCTTTAACAAATGCTCAAGTTAAGCATGTGCTTCAAATCCCACATTTTCAGTAAAGTACTGAATTAGAGGACTGTTTAAGTGGAGGATGACATCATGTCTAAAACCTTGACATGATGAGTTTTGTAGGATTTTTGTCATCCAGTCCAGTCTTCTACTGTTCTAAAACCTGCTTACATAAACCAGGTACACATATAGTCCCAACCTTCAGTGACTGGGATAAACCTAAATGCAATGTGATATAGTGGCCTGAAGGCGGAATGCCCTGATAGCTGATTGATTTGCACAGTCTTTCGGGGTGGGGGGAAAGAGTACTTTTGTTTTCATATTTCTCAGCCATAACTTGTACAAAATCAGAGGATAAAGGCATACACACTCAGGCTGTCTGAATGCCAGTGAAATGGAAATGTGAGCAATATTCCAATTTAACTCCACAGAAATCCACTAGTTAGTAAGTAGTTCAAGTATTTTAGTGCCTTCTGTGTTGCTGCCTACAGGGAAAATACTCTAAGTGCTTTCCCTTTCTCAAAAAGAAAAGGAGTTTTCATCTATCTTTTATAAGGCTTTCTTGTCACATCCATTATACAGCATGACACAACCAGCCAAAGGATCTATAGTGGTGGTTTCTATTACATATTTTAGTGGCAAGTTTTTTGTGGATGGTAGAATACATACACATATACATTTGTGTGTGTATATATATATATATATGTGTGTGTATATGTGTGTGTGTATGTGTGTGTGCATACAAACTTATGTATAAACATATGTGTGTTTGTATATATATATATATATATATATATATATATATATATATATATATATATGTATATACGCACTTATCAATCTAGATTGAAGATGTGTGTCTCTTATGCTGGCCTATGGAGTGTCAAATGTGGGGTGTTAATGCCTGCATATAGGAAATCCAATGTTTTTTCACCTGGCCAGTTTGAATAAAAAGGCAGAATTATCCTTATTCTAAGAATATTAGGCCATTACTGCAACAGTTTTTAGAACAGCTTTATTCTGGTCCATGTCTGACCAGCTGTTTGAGGACAAAACACAAAACAAATTCTGGTTTTCAGACTCCATGTATGCTGTTAGTATCACAGAATGAAAAAAAAGGCAAGAAATGTCCCTGAATAATATTGGGGTTTTAAGCCCATAACCATCTAATACCCTATTCACTTCAAGCTTGGAAAGGGCTAATGCAGACTGGAGGATAGGAGTGATGATCCACAGATCACAGTTCTTTATCAGAAAGATTTTTCAAGGTGCACAAAAATTCTGTATGCCTGTATGTGCATAAATGAAAACTGTCTTCTGTGTGTGTGACCAGTGAGATGTCAAGGTTTGTGACATTTTAGTTACTGGAAATTCTGATTTTCCTACTCTACAACAACTTCACCAGATCTGTTAGAGCAAGAGGAGGGCCAACAGGATGATTAGAGGGATGGAGCAGCTCTCCTAGGAAAAGGCTAAGAGAATTGGCATTTCTCAGTTTGAAAAAGAGAAGGCATGAACTGATTTTAGCCTACCCATACTTGAAGGGACCCTACAAGAAACGCGGAGAGGACTTTTGACAAGAGCATGTAGAGACAGGACAAGGGGAAATGGCTTCAAACTGAAAGAAAGTAGCTTTAGATTAGAAGTTAGGAAGAAATTCCTTACTGTGAGGGTGGTGAGGTACTAGAACAGGTTGCCTGAAAGCTTTGGGTGCCCTGGGAGAGTCCAGGGTGAGGCTGGATGGGGCCCTGAGCAACAGGTTTTGGTGAAAGGTGACTCTGCCCGTGGCAGGTTGGTTGGAACAAGATAGTCTTTCAGGTCTCTTTTCACACAGACCGTTCCATGATTCTAGAATTCTATTCTATGAGGATATATTTGTTCAGCAGTAGTCTTACATATTGCAGACAATGCGGACTGTGTGTGTAAATGTAGATATACACAAATAACCAGCATGTAAGAGTGTGCAAAACATTACAGAACAGCTTAGTGTATGCAACATTTAGCTATTCTGCTTCTTATGGGTTCGTTACTCCAGCCTTTCCATCACCATTCTGGCATCTACCTCTTTGGCAGAAGTGGTCCAGGAAGTTTTCTACCTCTGTGTTTTGCTTTGTTTTTAGTGAACTTGACATTAACTTATAATTTGTTTTAAGTTTCCTGATCTTCCTTGTAAAAGTAATGTTTTCCTCCCAAAATGCCTTGTTTAACATCCAACATAAGGATGATTAATTCTGCACAGGCAGAATCTTATCATATACTCTTAAGGATGAGGCATGAAGGCTTGAAATCCCTGGAAAGCAGAGAATTCCCAGAGCATCAGTGGGACACTTAGAAATAAGTAAAAAAAAACTATTTTGTGGATTTAAGGAATCCCCAAATGTTTTCAAACCCAACCTTACAGTTACTGAAATATTTAAATAACAAAAAAAAATTAGGTTTGCAGATAAGAAATAAAAACCGTTGTTCCAGTAAAAACAGAGGCTGAATGCCTTCATTTATTACTCAGTATTTCTGTCTTGGCTGCAAAATCTAAAATGAGAAAAGGTCTTGAGGAGAGGGAACCTTGTCCAGGATGGGGATGGATGGATGGATGGATGGATGGATGGATGGATGGATGGATGGATGGATGGATGGATGGATGGATGGATGGATGAGGAGAAATGCTCCCAAGAAGGTGCAGAAGGCTGACAAAAGCAAAGAGTTTACCTGCTTAAGAGGAAGGTGTTGCAGGGGGAAAAAGCAGGTCATTCTCCTCTTGAAACACCTGAGAGAGTCTGCTGCCTGCTGAAGGGGCAGCCTGGGCACAGGCGAGTGGCAAGGAGCGGGGCTGTAGCAGCTCAGCTGTGCACAGGACTCTGCTGTCCTTGGCACCACTCGGTCACTCCAGCTTAGGGAGCTGGTAAGGGCCAGCTGCTGGCATGTGCTGGTGACTTGAATATTAAACACAGACAGCTGGACGTTACCAATCCCATTTACTTTGGATGTAAATCCCAGCAATCTTGCTGAAACATCTTCCCCCATTGAGTCTAGGGAAAGCCTTACCACCAACCCTGCTGGGGAAAAATGAGGTCTGCAGACTGCTCTCTTCCTCCATGATGCCACCCCTGCTTTTGTGACATTTTGCTGTCCCAAGAGTGCACCCCAGTATCCATGGTTTTGGCCCCAGCATGTCAAATGGAAAATCACATCTTTGTCCCTTTAACTTCTCTCTTAGCTGTTATGCCTGTTTTCTCCCCTCCTCTGGGACTGTGCACTGTTGCTGCTCCGGCTGCTGGGAGCAAGCGAGAATTTCTCCTACTGGCAAGTAACCAGCCAGTCTGGGGCTGGCATCTTCCCAGGACGCTGCTGTTTGCATACCAGCAGGCAGAGGAGCAGGTGAAATGAGACTGGTGACATCTGTACAGATGTGTTTGACTGCTTACATGCTGTTACGAATCTGCTACCCTTAAAGCCTCCATTTCTCTGACGAGATATCTCTCCCTCTCTCTCTCTCTCTCTCTCTCTTCCCCTCTCTCTCCCTCTCTCTCTCTCTTTCTCTCAAAATTATTTTTCCAAGGAGAAAAGGAAAAGGCAGACAGAAATAGAAGGCAAGAGACAACAGCTTGAGGACCAGATACTTCAGCTGCAGCATTTCAAGGTAAGGGACTGATGCCAGAAATGATGGATTGACTAAATCTGTTCATTATTAGACATGCAGATCACACGTCTGAAAGCTGGGAAAAGCCCCCTCTGACATGAAGCAGCTTTCACTGCCGGAGCCTATCTCTTGCAGTGATCATGTCCTGCCTGCTTTTCATTCCGTGTGTTTCATGCACAGGACCATGTTGTTTAAACGGTTTAGGAGCATGGAGTCGGGAGGGTGTGAGTGCAGGCAGCACAACAGTGCTGACATTATTAAATGCTGTTATTTATTATACATAATGATGAGACACCAATCGCTGTGGCTTGGGTGTGCACTGCATGGCTTCAGCCAGCACTTTCTGCCTGCAGAGCTGTGTTGGATTTCTCTGGTGCCTGTTAGGATTTGTGTGTGTGCATTGCAGAAGGAGTGTTAGCTAGCGTGCATCTGTGTATGTGTGGAAAGATTTCATTGTAGGATGATACTATTAGGTGTGCATAGCATAATAAAATGGGCATGTATGTACATGCAGGGAAGGTGTTGATGCATATGTGTGTATCTACATGGAGAGGCGCCTTGATATTTAACAGGGTGCCGAGCAATCCCAGTCCCTGTTGGTCTCCATGACAGCTGCAGATAGCATCATTTGAAAGCCATCCTTTCTGTTTCTATTGCTTATCCCTCCTGTCAGGAGCATATTTTTGCATAGCAAAGATAAGAATAAAAACATACATGTGGTCTTTTTGTAACCAGTGAGAATTTGTGGGTCAGATCTTGCTATATTAGTTCAGTAGGGGAGCCTGAGGAATTTCAGTGATTAAAATATCTGAGAAAGATTACTAGAACTGGACAGTTTATCCTCACAGCAAGTGAGCTGAGCTGTGTTTTTAGAATTAAGATATTTAGGTTGTTTGTGGAATAAGTGTATGTATGTGTGTGTGTGTGTGTGTGTGTACGTGTTTGAACAGTGCACCTGCATCAGGAGATGGTGTGCAGAATATCTGTGCGCACACATGCACTTGTAGACCACACTGCAAGCTATGCTACAGGCAGGATAATTCTCCTGCCTCTCCAAGACCCTGCAGTCATGTTCTGCAATTTATTCCTCTTTTTCTGGTAAACACAATGCAGTTAAGTCCAAGTAATTGATATCAGCCTGCATAAATGCCCCAATCAAGTTTACCACCAGTCTGTGGATGTCAAACATTGGTGTTTCCAGTCAAAGATGTGATTGCATTTCTGTGGGGCAACAGGAATTGCCATTTTGCTCAGGCTTCCGTTGAGTACAGGCAGGGGAGAATTTTTTCAGATAACTATAGGATGCTGCAGCATAGCAGTGCAGTACTCTTCCAGTACCTTCATGATGCTTGTTTTTTTCCTTTTTGCTACCAAGCTGATGACTCCTTTTAGCATGTTAACTGTTTCCAAGCTAACTGCATTATGATTCTTTGTGAAATTCTTTAAATGGAGCCTTTTGGGTAGACAGTTCTGTCAATTTTCTGCTTCATCTGTTTTACTTTGATATAGCTGTTTCTATGTTTTATCATCATCCCTAGGAGAAGTAAAATCCCTTAAGGTTGTGCAGTGGGATCAGCCCCTCAGCTGATGTAGACTGGCATTGACTGCAGCCCTGCTATGTTGATTCCCACCAGAGGAGGTTCATTTTTGCTGCATGGATTTTTTCAGAGGCATACATGAAAAATAGCTGTGTCCCTTTATTTTTTAACCCACAGGCTGGAGCAAGAGCAGTAATCATAGAGGACGCTAATGAGAGATCAGGACACAGAAATTTAATGGCAGAGACATTTAAAATGGCAGCTTTTTCAGCTAAAATCACAGCCAGACTTAAGGTCTGTAATGCTGTGTGCGAGAGTGAGCATCAGGGTATGATAAAATCTACACTACCTCTCTATTCAGTGTCATCACTTGTCACCAGAGGAAAACTGTGGTGCTTTTACAGGAGTGGTCATGGTGACTGCTGCTCCACGAGCTGCCTGTACCACCAAGCAACTGTCTGATGGGAGATCTGAATGAGGTGATAGCAGAAGTCTAACTGGGATTGCAGATTTCATCCTCATTGCTGCTAGAACCTTCCTAAAATAATAAACATGTTTAAAAATGGAGATAGAGGCACTGGCTGGTAGTGTTTCTGTTTCTCTTTGGAGACAGATGAAGAAAACTGCATTTTTGTTTCATACATCATTCAGTGTTCTGGTTGCTTAGTGAAGTGCTGACCAACATTTTATTTCACCTGCCAGTTTGATTTGCTCATTTGCAAAACTGTGTATCCCCTGCCACCTCCCTAGTGCTCTCCCTCGCTTCACCCTCCTTGTCCTCAGCCCCTCCAAGGCAGGGGCTCCAAGTCTGATATGAATATAGTCCCTCAGTCTGATATGGCTCCCCAGTCTGACACACCAGACCAAAATAAGTGCATCTATTTTCCCTCAGAGTGCTAAGTAGAACACAATTCATTTCCCGAATTATGTGAATTTCATCTAATTCTGTGCAAGGCATACATCCAGGTTAAAAGACCAGGCTTTCCTAGGAAACCCCTGTATTTATTCAAAATGCTGCGAGGCTGTTGATGTCCATATAGAGTGTAAGGATTTCATATCAGTGTTCATTAAAATCTGCTGTGAAGAAACCTTTGAAAATGAAATCTGGGTTAATCCTGTGTCTGCAGTATCTGGGTTGATCCCACAAGCATAACAGCTTGAATTCACACAAAGACACTCATGCCAGTATTCAATGGGTTTGCTTCATTTTTTGTGCAATGTCAGAGTAATTTTCTTTTTAAAATGCACTGTGTAAAATAGCATGTTTGGTTACCTAATAAAGGTTCTGAAAGCCACAGGGTTTCTGTTAATTTCAGAAAATTTTATTCACATTGGAAAAATATCTAATAGAAATAATTTATTCCAAATGTTTACACTGATTACCTGCAGTTTTCAAGTTGCTGATGCCAATTAGACCCCTGACGAAATGACTTTACTACCACTTCATTTGTTTTTCCCTTGTTACTTATCTGGCTGAAAATAAGGCAGCAGCAGGTGCTGTCCCACTGCTTTAGGCACAGCAACCCGGCACACACTAGACCAGGCAAAAGTCACCCCTGAACGTGAGCAAGGCTTTGGCAACACATGTTACAAAGGCTCCTGAGTATGAGGCCGGTGCTGGGGACATCAGGACAAAAGTGTAGCTCAGCTATTAGTGGTCTATGTGAGATTCAGAGTTACTCAAGTAAAGCCTTTCAAATGTGAAACTCTGGAGTAGCAGAGAGTCCAGGGTCGTATAGGCTCTAAAAACCGGATTCCCTTTTTGCTGACAGTGAAACCATGTCCTCTCTTCTGTGAATCGCTGCAAAGGGAAGACATTGGTGAGCACAGACTGACTGTGTAGTACCTTGGGGCCATTGGGGCTCTCTGTTGAAGGCAGGAGGTGTACTTCTCTACATTACAATCAGGTGCCTTCATTGGAAAGGCCCTAGGTATTGGAACAGGTATAAAGATGCTTTGAAGCCCCATTTTTTGAGATTGAACATGCTCTTTTGATCTAATAAGAGTCCATTTACAAGAGCTCCCCTAACCTCACATCTACTCCAGTCCTTAATATGAAAATAATATTTTTTCTCCCATATAACACAAGGTTGGCAGATAGAGTTGTAATTTTGTTGTTGTAGTTGTTGTTGTTTAACAATAGATAAAGTTTAAACTTCATGCCTCAGCAGTTTGTTGGCCATATGCCTACGAAAGGGGCATCACACCTCCATGGGAACTGGAGGTATGACCAGCTTCTATCGTTTAAAATCAGAGAAGTGGTCAAAATTCACCTTACACCAAACATATTTTGTGCTGTATCCATCAAAATTATTTGGTTTCTGGAGAAAGACTGAAATTTATTTTGATTGATTAGTAGAACTGGGGAATACAACCTCCAAGCAATAACTCCTTTTAAGAACTTGTTCAGCTAGGCAGCAGTTGGACAGACTTATTTTACCAGAGATATTTACTGTTTTGAATAAACTCCAGAATAGGAGTGTTTCTTCCAAAATCTGACTGCCTCCTTTATTAGTTCAATAGAATTTCTATTATTGTTTACTGTCTGGTGGTCTGTTTGGTGGCCAATGGTAATAAAATAAACAAAATAAACAAAACCTCCTAATTAAATGAAAAATTACTTCTATTCTGTTACTTTAAGTATTACAACTGCAATAAATCCATTTTCCACAGTTATATTAGTTCTGGAATAGTGTAAATATTAGGGACTTATTTCTTTTAAGATCTGCTTCTTAAAGACTGTAGTTCATGAGCACAATCTAAAACATAATTATATCTTTACTCTCAAGAAAAGAAAAGCCTTTTCACATTCTTATAGAGATCTTATAGAGATTTTGTTAGGGTATAGTTTTAGCTGAAACTATCTTATCTGTAAATAAATTTCAATTTTATAGTTCCAGTTATATCACTGTCCCAAATTTAATCTATTCTTAAAAGAATTGCTGTCAGAAAATATATATAGATATGTCTGTCTCTCTCTTGATATATGTACAACATCGTGGGAAAAAAGAAATAACTTTTGCAAATGAAGGAATTTTGTTATTTCTTTATAACAAATCCCTTTATGATTTTCAAGTAAATTAATCCTTTAACCAAATGGCAACTAAGCCAAGCACAAAAAAAATGTTTGATAGTGTCATACAGTCTCCATTCCCTACATGGTCAGTGCAATATTCCCCAAAACCTAGTTTAGAGGTAAGGATGTCATGTAGAACAGCGTTAAATGCCTTGCACAAGCCCAGGAAGATGACATCTGTTGCTGTTCCCTTATCCAGCAATGATTTATGGCTTCATCATAGAAGGCTACCAAATCTGTCAAGCATGATTTTCCCTTAATGAGGCCATGTTAGCTGTCACCAATCATCTTGTTTTTCATGTGGCTTAGCATAGTTTCCAGAAGGATCCTGCTCCATGATCTTGCCAGGCGCTGATGGGATTGATTGGCCTGTTATTGCACAGTCTTCTTTTTTTCCTTTTTAAAAACCGAGGATATGTGTCCACTTTTCCAGTCACTGAAAACTGTAAGTTTTCCATAATTTCTCAAGTAAAGTGAATAACTTAGCTGCCTCTTCAACCAGCCCTCTCATCAGATCCCATGGACTTGTGCACCTTCGGGTTCCTTAGCTGTTCTACTACAATGAGTGGTTTTACATTCTCCCAGTCTCTGCCTTTGCCTTCTGCATCTCAGGCAGTCTGTTTGGCACATTTGCTGGTGAAGGCTAGGCAAAAAAGTCATTAAGCACCTCAGCCTTCTCCATGTTCCAGGTAACCAGGTATTCTTTTTCTTTCTGGAGAGACTGAAAAATTTCCCTAGGTTTCTGTTTATCACCAACACATCTCTAGAAGCCTTTTGTGTTGCCTTTGATGTCTCTGGCCCTATTAAAGTCCATCAGGACTTTAGCTTTTCTGATCTCATCCCTGGCTTCTTGAACAATCCCTTTTTATTCCTCACCTGGAGGAATTGCTTTCACCACTTGTCCTTGCTCTCACCCTCCATAGGCTTTTTTTTCGTGTCTGAGTTTGTCGAGGAGATGCCTGTTCATCCACACAGACCTACTGGTATATTTACCAGGCTTTCTCTTCATGGGGATAATCATTCCTGAGAATGGAGAAGGTGATCCTTTAATACCAACCAGCTTTTCTGGGCACCTCCTCTCTGCAGGGTTTTATTCTATAGTACTCAACCAAGCAGATCCCTGAGGAGGCCAAAGGCTGCTCTCCTGAAGGCCAGGGTAGTGAGCTTTCCATGCACCTTCCCTGCTTTCCTAAGGATCTCAAACTCTGTTTCATGGTGTTTGCAGTCAAGGCTGCCCTCGAGCTTCACATTTCCCACCAGTCGCTCCTTGCAGGTGAGCACAAGATCCAGCACAGCACCTCCTCTCCTTGGCTCCTCTATCACCTGTAGAAAGAAGTTATCATCACAGCATTCCAGGAATCTCCTGGATTAGTTATGCATTGCTATTGTCCCTCCAAAAGGTGTTGGGGTAGTTGAAGCCCCCATGAGGAACAGGGCATATGGGCACAAATTCATTTTTAACTGTCTGTAAAGAGCCTCATCAGCACTTTTGGGACATGGAGAGGTTAAGAACTAATTCAGAGAGAAATTTCCACTTTGAGAGCACACGGAACACAGACCCCTCTTTGTCCTCTTCTATGATTAGCACCTGTGGGCTGATACCCACCTGATCATGAGAAGTTTGTTTCCCACCAGGATTTAAACTGAGAATCAAGACACTCTCTTCTGGATCATAAAACTAAGTAACTATCCCCAGTTAAAATCTTTCAGTAATAAGAAAAGATCATTTTACAAAATAGAATTGTTTATCCGGGCCAGCTACACAAATTGTTTACCACAGAGAGATGTGGTAAACAATTTGTGTAGCTGGCCTGGATAAACAATTCTATTTTTTAGATAAAATAAAGCTTTAGTCCTTTAACTCGTGTTCCTTATCTGCTTGCACGCCATTGAAACACAGCTGTAATTATTCTGGTATGATCCCTCTATGAGTTGTGCTTTTATTTAGGAAAAATATTATGTGTGAGTTGTGCTTTGAACTGGGGCAGAGTTCTCCTGGGATGATCATGTAAATAAACATGCCATACAGGCAGGAGTTCCTCGAAATTCATCAAAATTAGCAGTCAGGTTTCAAGCAGTAACAAAGTCCTTTGAGCACCTCATGGCAACTCCTGCAGATTTTGTTTTAGGCAGCTCAAGGAAGCTTACAGCTCTCTGCAACTTCTGCCCCTCCCAATGGCCTGAAACATGTTCAAAACCAAATTCATATCACATGAATCCAGATTTTTAAAATAATGAATATAAGAAATTTTAAGACTACAAAATAAAGGAATCTCTGAAGTATACCTTTTCTTTTTGCCTCTTTTGACTGATGTGTGTATTTGGGAAGGAGTGATAAACTGAAGCCAAGGAGAGACTGAATATAGAGGGAAATCATTCTTTTGGGAGATAATAATGCAAAACAACTGTGGCTCTGGAGTAATGATAACTTGCAAAGCTTATTTGTTTTGAGGGGAGAGATTTGACAATTTTTGAAATCTCAGATTATTAACTATTCAAAAAGATTTATCTTTTTATTAATTTTTACTTCTCTCACTGCTATGCTTTGCTTCCTTCATAAGCATGGAGTGAGTACCTGCAGGGAAAACCAAAGCATACCTAAATTTCTGGCACCAGGAAGTAAAACTGTGGTCACTCTTTTCCTGTGTGTATCTTTAAGAGGGGGTCTTATTCGGTCTTCAGTCCAACCACATGAAGGCCAGAAACTTCAGCCAACTTGCCAGCCGTATTTTTTTATTCCAACTCCAAAATTCCATGGGAATCAGATATATTCTCATGGAGTTAAAAAGCAATTTATGTGTCAACAGGAGCAGGTTTATCCCGTGCATATCTTCATCTGAATACACGTGGATTCTTGACCAGGACAGAATCCCATGCCCTACCTCCAGGACACTTGCTCCCAAGCTGGGCCATGTGGGACCTCATTGTTGCATCCCCTTTTGCAAGCTATGTTCCTGATGTATCTGCCTGCTGAGGCAGCTCGGTCTCCTCATCCCTTCCCTCACCTCTGCTGCAGTCACTGGCACTTGTTTTTTTATTCTGATTTATTGATGCTTTACCTTGAACAGAGCCATCATTATCATCTTGCAATGAAAAAGTCTGAAATTGTACATAGACCTCTGAAAGAGAGACACAGAAAAATAAACCCTAAATCTCCAACATAAAACACAACTCTCCAGAAGGGGTATTTTCCTGTTACTTCAAGCAGAACTTTCTGATAGACTGGATGTTTAGAAAACATATGTAGAAAAGAAGCTGTGCTTGACTTAACTGTCATCTTAGTGTTCATTGTGTTTCATCTCAATGTCATCTCAAGTCTTTAATGAATGTCAGAAACGCACACGTTGTGTTGGACCATACCTGTGATCCCTGTCAGTGAAACCAGTCTGTACAGGCCAGTGCTCTGTAGCTGATGAATGATCTGAATGAGAGAGATACTCAAGAGAGATGCAAACTTTAGATCTGCTCTTGTAGAATCTTGACAATGTCTTTTTCTGTGGTGGGTTTCCTTGAAGCTAAAAGAGCTTAGGTTTTAATTTTTCTTCATCTTTGACTGGAAACAACTGTCTACTTGATTTACAAAGTTAAATAAATGGGACCTGAACATTGTGTACTCAGAAAGTTTACACTGGTGATGTTGCTAATGAATGGGAAGCTTTCTCAGACAACATAAACCAATTGTTGCTTTTTCTCCCAAAAATCATTCCTGACTGGACCTCTGTTTGTACAGCTGCAATTTCTGTTCCTGTGAGGTTTTCAAACAGTCAAAGCCTGAGACCTTCCTGAAGAAGCCATCTACAGCTATCATCATACCCATCCCTCAGGTCCCTTGCCACAGACATGCCTTCTCCTTGCATCTGCAGCTCCGGTTGCACGTGGCTCACACTGAAATATACCGTGTTGTGCAGGACCCAGCTGAGATGCAGCCCTTCCCAAAGTGAGCACAAATCATCTATCTCAGTCTTCCTTCACCTGTTTCTGCAGTCATGTGGCACTGTGCTACATGCTCCTGTCTTCTCTGTTGCTGCCCTGAATGTGTGCTTTGAGAAAAAGCAATGGCTGTGTAAATATTCAGAATAGCTTAAGGGCAGTCAAATGGACCTGCTACAGCAAGCAAACAAGGCGGAAAGATAATCTCTGCAAAGTCTTTGGCTGCCGTGATTTCAGGCAGGGCTTATAATAGTGTCCACTGTTTATTTTTATTTCCTTATTTACTTGCATCTTTTATTATTTCTTTTCTAATCTCCTCACGTGTACCCCCCCTTATACCCACAGCCTAGTGGCTCACTGGTGCTGTAGTAAAATTCTGTTACTCAGGAGCTGTAGGGAAAAAGGAGACATGTTTTTTGGGGACAGGCCGAGCAGCAGTTCCTTTGGTGAGCCAACTGCCTGGCCTCAGTGGTCCAATACAGTAAGGATTTTATGAAAAGGAGAAGCTCAGGCAAATTACCCATACCTGTGTGGCTGAGAAGAAACTTAGGAAGAGGTTATGTCATCAGTCTCCAATATTTGGTCACAAAAGGTTGTCAATTACAGTGGGCAGGTCTAAAAATGATGGAAAAAGTTAAGTCAATGTGTTTTAATATTCTGTGTGATGAATACACATTAACTGACTATTGTACAACCTTTGCAACTCTTGGATTAAATGTAACCTCCTTAAAAAATTTTTAAGACATCACTTCCTTAAGATATTTCTAAGAAATGTTTCATTCATTTCCTGAATAAAGAATAACAACAACAAACTGGCAACTCTACAGGATAAAGTTTAATCTTCTTTATAAACATGCTCTTTGCTCTTGAGCTGGCTAAGCTTTACCAGCTAGGATACTTTTCGGGGGTTTTTTTTCTGGCATCATACATGTGAAAACGATGACAATGTCATTCAAGTAAAGACTACAGTAAAGCTGCAAGTTTTTCAGCTTAGCTTAATTCCCTAATCTGGGCAATGTTTGAATCATATCCATCTATCATGCAGACATGCTCCTTGGGCTAAAACAAGTGTCTTCGATAACCAGAAAGGCAACAAAAAGTTTTGCTAGTATATAAAACCAGATAATACAGCAAGCTGGAAATGGCTGGTTGTCCCTTCCAGGGAGAGTCATACCATACAAGGCCACATCCATCCTGCAGCAGTGCAGAATCTCTTGTGTTTGCTGAGGACCACACCTCTCCTTTGTTCTGCAAGAGGATTCTCTCACAGTGAAAACCCACATAGGAAAACTCTGCATCAGTCTGAGCAGAGGCAGACTGTTTCATTTGCCTAATGGAAAATTAAATACTGCATCATCACTCAGGAATACATTCCAGGAGGCTGCTTATTTCCAGATGGACTTACCTGTCATACAGTTTGTATCTATAGCCCCGCTCTGCATTTGCATGTTTATGCACAAATGGTTAAGGGCATCTAACATTAACATGCCTACTCACACTACAGCCACATGAATAATATTTTCTTTCCATTTTTTTTGAAAGGCAAGAGAAGGCCTGCTGGCAAAGTCTTTCTAGAAAAACAAGTCTTTCTAGAATCTCAGTCCCTCATGTCCCAGTGACCTCTTTGCTAACGCTAGCAAGAGAGTTGTGCATCAGCAAGCCAGACCCAGACGTGCTGGGTGGCCTGCACTAGCTGGGTTAGAGCCAGGTGGATGCTCAAGTGGCACAAGAGTACAACAGCAAGAAATGCTGAGTTTGGAGAGGAAGAAGAGTAGACAGGACAAAAGAGGAATCTCAGAGCATTTTTGACAGCAGTCATTCTTGCACTTGTGTCCCTTACAAACTCAGTTTTAACAACCCAGGCAGATGCCTGGGAGCATGCACAAACAGAACAGGCTTTGCTGCTCTGGGAGGCTTTCCCTCTTGTACGGATCCACTGAGTGGCACGGGGGCTGCAGGTAGCTGCCAAACAGCAAAGTCAGACTCAATGCAGCATCCAGAGCCTAGATCTGCCTAAAAACCTCACCCTTTTTGTCCCAAGGTAACTTTTTGCAATGCAGAGAACAAATCTGAAATGCAGACAGTTACTCTAGCATCCCAATGGGAGAGTTTGGGGGTAACATCTGACTCACAGATGTGACGTGCAAAAAATGTTCATTGCACTCTTTTAGTAGGCATGGGCTGGTTATATGTAGATTTGAACCTTTTGTGTTCATGTTTTTCCATGGCACAAATGCTGAGTGGATAGAGGGAGAAAATAATTTCATATTAATAGCTTCAGCTCTAAAATGTTAATGCCTCATGGTCTTCAACCTGCAAAATGCTAAGACTTTTGGCAAAACTTCAATTTGGCAAAGATTTCAATAAAAGTGACTTTGATTTCAGTGGAATTACACTAGGGATCATTAGTGGCTGTTTTCTAGGGCACAGAAGACCATAATTACCCGGAATAGTCCAGAAGTGTTTCACAAGAGCAGGCACATTTACTGGAGGAGGCTGTCTTGGGTCAACTTTTGACCTTTGTTTCTTCTCAGGATTATCATCTCCCTTGAACTCAGGAGACAGAGGAGCACTGCACTTCAGTAAGCTTTGCTTTTAAGGAGAGACAGTACTAATTGCTCCTAAACATATGCAAGTTCAAAAAACACACAAAAAATCTTGTTTAAGGGACTACCTCAAAAGGTAGCAGCACAGCAAGGACTGAGCCTTTTCTCTTGTCAAAAAAAGTCATGACAAGTCTGACAGATGCATCTGGGCCTTAGTTTAAGACACTATCACACTATATATAGGACTGCAAATTATTATTCTTATGAAAAAAGGTTATGGAAGTTGTTTCAAAATTGGCAAGACTGATGGTTAGAACTAATCAACTCACAAAACAGGGAGTGAAGAGGTGGCATGGAGTAAGCATAATGATTTATGAAAAGGATGCTAAAAGGTTTACTTGCTGTAATAAAATGTCCTCTGATACTTAAACTTTTGATGCAACATTAAAGCAAAATGCAGCACTAACAGCAAAGGTTTCTTTGCTTATACAGTATTAATTCTACTGTGTGCATTTGAGAAGCTATGCATTATTTCCTTGCTAGCACTAAATGTAAACAGCTTAAAGCCCTCCGGCTTCACTGTCCTGAAGCATGCAAGTGGAATAAATGTAAGCATCTAATAAATGTTAGCATGTAAGATTGCAATGCACCACTTTTATCTACCATTACTGTGTCTGCTGCATTCAGACATTTGGCACAATTTCTTTCTGTCCTGTCCAACAGTTTTCACTTATTTATGTCCTCCCTATGGTCTGTGCACATAACTGTGACCGGTTTTTTTCAGTTTTTGCATGATGCAAAACTGATGCAAATTCAGTTGGTTTTCCTGTGCTTGAACAAACTAAATGAAGTGAAGCTGCAAATTATTTCTACAATCCCAATTCTCAGTTCTGCGCAGAGAAACAAACCACCTGAGAGCACTGGCAACTTAGAGGATCTCAAGCCCAGTGCCCTTTCCACTTCAGTAACAGAAAGCCTTTTTAATGATATGATCTAATTTCTGCTGAAGGATTTAGCCCTGAAGAAATGGTTCTCTTGCAGTAAATGAAGGATTACTTATACCAGACAGTACATAGCATAGCTGCTGCTCTCTCAGTGAAGGGGTTCTTTCTAAAAGTACAGCATATTCACTGTATTTGCAGTAGTCACAATATTCACATATTCCAGTATGGCAATGAGCAGTACAAATACCTGTATTTTTGCAGTAGTGTATGTTGCCACTCTCAGAGCTCTTTATCATTTGGACAACAATAACAATCATACAGCACAACTGTAGTGCACGATTGTTGCCCCACTTCTCTGTTGCATGTTGCACTATGCAGAGAAGAGTTAAAGCTCATAGCAGACAATGAAGGAGAAACAATGCTGAAATACTGTCTTGTGGCTGTTTTAATCACAGGCTGTTAAGCAAATGCACAATATTGTTGAACAGGAGTAGCTCATACAGGTACGTATTTCTGGGCTCCATCCTCATGCAAACCTTAGTTTAGCACACTTGGGAAGCACCTCCTATTCTTCCTGGGGTAAGATTTTGCAAGATTTTTTTAAGAAGCATAATCCAAATTTCATAGCTATGGAGGACAGATGGTAGCAAACTCTCTTTTGTTTCCAGTCTGCATCTGGCTCTGGTTTGCATCTGTCTGGGTTGCTTTGATGTGGGCTGTCTTATACCCAGGAGCTGTGCCTGAGTACCCAGCACAGCTCTGCCATCGCCTCACTACCCACCCTTGGTTTCATTATATGTGCCAAGGCCCTCCCTACGTGTTTGTGATGAAAATGCCTCCTTGGGAAATGTTTGCTCAAAGCAGGTGAGAGGTTCTTCCATCCCTGCCCACTGCTTCTCTCCTTCAGCAGTTATGTGGCCGGGAAGAAAATGCTTCCTGCACAGCAAGGTTGTGACCAGCATCCCGTGGTGTATGCCTGCCTGTTAGCCTGTTGTATCTGCAGTCAGTGCATAAATACACACAGCCTCAGCAGCTTGGCAAATAGACTCTATGCAGTTTAAGAAATACATTTATAAATGTTTCCATTTCTCGGTCCTCTTGTCTGAATTCCTCAGCATAGTATTTAACAAATGTCTTAATTCTCATCTTAAAAAGGAGAGCCAGAAACATCAAAGCTTTCAGTTTTCCTGTTTCAGATAAAATATGCTGACATTTCACCCAAGAGGGAAGATTTTTAGTAGATCATAGCATTTTTGTCTCTAAATATGTCTTTTTAAAAGCCCATTGATGCTTTCCAGTTTCAAATTCATGCTATTAATACATTAAAAAAAAAAAAGGCTTTAGGGGAAAGAAATCATGTGATTTTGTAGCTTAAGTGTTTCATATAAGCAAAGACCAAAACAAAATCTGTACAAAATATCTTACTTTTAGTGTACAGCAGTTGTACTGTGGGGACTTGCTTCTCTGTGTGAGCATCAACATGGACTCTCTGTAAAACCACATTGAGAAAAGCCTCAGTTTTATCTGTTCTCCTGGAGTAGGAGAGGAGTTAGTGCTAACTTAATGTCTTCAGTGCCAGTGCTGTCCAAGCAGCACTTTGTCAAAGCCTTTATTTATTTATTTATTTATTTTTGCTGGAGCCATATCCGATCCAGGTTTAAAGCAGAGAATGCTGTCTTCATCTTTAGAATTTGGTCTTTAGAAACTTAGGGGTTTTTTTCCAACTGAGTGTCAGTCAAGATTTCTGATTCAAGACCACAGCTGAGTAAGACGCATGCAACGTAGTTCCTTGTGCAGCTGGTCCACGTTTGAAAGGTAAGGCAGCAATTTGCTAGAGAGCAGTCAGCCCTCACTGGGCTTTGCACTGGATCTAGCCCAGCAGGTACCCACTGAGCTGTGCTATTGAGGCTTTAGAGGCCAAAGGACACACTGTTAAAAGTTTAGCCTCTCAAGACCTGTAAATCCATCTTTGTCTCACTTTGTTTCTTTGTACATGTGATGACCCGAGAGTCCTCTGCTGAGGGGACATTTCTATAGCATGGTGAGTTTGAACAAGGTGATGAAAATTCTGGCTGGTAATCAGCTCAGCTGAACACAAAAAATTCACTACCAGCACATGAAATGTGGCAGAAGGTACTAATAGATGGTAGTGCCAGGACAAGGAGTAGCAAACTGCAGAAATTGTGGCTGGAGATAGCCGCTCATACTGTTTTGGCAACTAACAGCTTGGAAGCCATGAGCAAAGCTGAGTTAAAGTGTGTCACTAGCATCAGCAGGTCTTAGCTGTTGGACATGGCTGCATGGGACAAGAGCATGAGACCTTGTCTGTTATGCAGAAGTCCTAATTCACATAGAAATCACTTTAAATCCGCCTAGACATCCTGTCATGCACAGCACAGTTAAAAACAGTGAAAGCTTGAGTAATTTATAAAGAACAATTTGTGTGTGCATTTGGTATTGCTTTATGTCTGCTGCCTTACTAAAATCTAATTGCCTGACATCAAATAGGTCATGGAGAGACAAAAATAGTTTGTGCATAGATACTATGTCTATATATATACACACACACACTCAAAAACTAGCAAGAAAACCTAGTCTGTCATGTCAAAAATGTTTCTATTTTAGGCAAGGTTTGAAGCTTGCTGTTGGTGGTAAATGTTTTCCCTTTATACATAGTTTGCACAAGTCAGGTTCTATTCCAGCAACAACCATGGCATTCAAAAGACATGTACAGCATGTTTGGACTGCCTCTGAAATCCAGTTTCCTTGAACTGATGATTTCCTGATTAACTCCTCTTTGCAGAAGAGGAGCTGGTTCCTTGAACTAGCATTGCCAATCACTTTGCAAATTCAAAACCAAGCCTCCCCTTTACTAATCAATTAAAAGGGAAAGTTTGGATAGTCCCCTAGATTACCATTTTTTCCACCAGCTCAATTTTCTTCTTGCCAAGGGGCAAAGTCCTGTTTAGCTTTGGGCTCCTGGTGTTCCTCATCCTATCTGCTGCATTCCTCTGTCATATTTAGACCAGACAAGGAGCATAGGCATGTATGCTGTGTAAAATATGCCTTCTAACCAGCCCACCTCCCCTGGTGAACTAGCCTGGAAAAGCTGCAGCTGCGTTAAACAGGAACCAGGTGAGGTTGTAGCCACATTTTCAGTGCAGAAATCACAACAAAACTCCCAGGAATAATTCTGTTGGGTGAAGGATATTGATGCTTTTTGCAACAGCGTTGCCGTGTCCTGGCAACCCTTCCACAGTTTCTGAAAGACTTTTGTTCATTTGTTCTAATTTTTGTATGCCGAAGAGATGATTTGCATGCTCATGTTTATGTATATGTGTCTGTCTGCCTGTAAATATATGGAAACACATGTGTTGTATAAATAGAAAACATCTTTGATTGATTTAATAGTAGACTAATTTTATACTCCATGAAAAACATTACATTTAGAGCACACTGATCTTTTGTTTTTAAAGCTTTAAAAAGTTTATGACTTTAGTCCTTCTAGCACATTATTTATACTTTATTAGTCACAAGAAATCCACACTTCAGTTCAAAAATTTCAGTTCTTGCAGGATTTGCTAATTGGCTAATTTTAAACTCTTGTTTTTATTAGGAACTAAAAAGAACTTCATGTTAAGGCACTGATAGTAAATAAATTGTATACTGTGAAACTGACACTTCTTAATGTGAAAGACCTGACATCTAAATAAACAGCTGATTGTTTGGCTGTTATCAACTGTCTGAAGCAGTAAGCAGAAATTCAGTGGGGACAAGCTAATATTCATAAGCAAAGACAGCTTCTTCTCAATCTTCAGATAGTTTTTGTTCAGTCTATACCTAAGATACGGGATTTTTTTACATTGCAGTCAAAAGCTCTTCGGGAAAAATGGCTGCTACAGGGAATTCCTGCTGGCTCTGCAGAAGAGGAAGAAGCCAGAAGGAAGCAGTCAGAAGAGGATGAGCTGAAGGTGAAAAAGCTGGAAGAAAACATACACAGGTAGGGACAGCTTCCTTTAGCTTTGCCTAAGAACAGTCACTCTCATGAAGGCAGGAGATTTTCCTTGCCCATGTCCCCATCTCTGGCAGCAGCTGTGGCAGCTGTCCAGGCAAGACTGTAAAAGGCAGTCACACATACAGCCAAATACACCCAACATTTGTCTCCTGGATGTCCATGTTGTTCAAGATAGAGTCTGTGTGTTATCTTTGTGTTTAATGGACTTTTATGGATTTCTTTCGTGAGGTAGCTAAACAGAGGGCCAAGTTCCCCCTTCAGGTGCATGTGTATGACTTGATCAACACCCAAAAGATTCTCCATTCCTTTGCACCTCCTACAGCCAAAATGAGTTCGAAGAGGGAGAGCATCCTTTTGCACTCACTTCACTGGTGCAAATGACTTTTTGAAATGCACCAGCAGATGCCACCAGCAGATCAAATACTTACTGCTGTCAGAAGGCAAGGTTTGGGTGTTAGAGTGATTTCCTTTTATCAGTTTCCCATTGTAGTCTGAGTTGACATTTGTCCTCTTTTTTGTTGTTTTTTTTTTTTCCTTATTTCATTACAAACTAAGGGCTCTAAAGGAATAAAGGGCTCATAAGGAAAGTAATTTTAATCCTCATAGGGCAAATTCCAGAGCTGCTTCTTCCTTTTAGGTTATGTTAATTTAGAGTTTTTTCAGCTAGCAAAAGCTGGTGAAATTTGGCAGCACAACTTTTACAAATATGTCAGCTGAGGCTACAACAGAGAAAGGGGAACCCAGCAGTCCAAGGGTTGAGGTATTCCTATCTGGGGAACTCAATTTGCCTTATGGCAGGCTACTTGTGAAATTTCTTGGAGAAGTCAATGAGAGTGTTTCTCTGGGGATATAGACAAGCAGACCAACCCTAAGCCTGGATAATGCTAAATAACTCCTATGTGGAAGATATTGATCAGCATGAATGTAAGAGTTACCTCGTGCTACTGGTCCTTGTCCTGTGATTCATGTTAAATGAAACTGGTCTGACAATGTGTATTGTTCTTTTATGTTTGTGGTAACAGAAGGCAAGAAAACTTTTTAAATTTCATATGATATCTGATATTTTACTTCATAAATTAATACTATATATGGAAAGAATACATGGACTGTGCTTCAGAAATATGTACTGTAATGCATATTTCATCTAGTGCTGAAAGATGCTGAGCCCTGACCACATCCAGCAAAACATGTCAGAGTGGCTAATTTCAGCTGAGTTCCACCACTGAAGGCAGTGAAACCTCTTTGTTTAACTAGTTCAAGGTGTAGGATGAGGGACAATGTAAAACCTTGGCTCCTATGGCTTGCTTTTTTGCTTCCTTAACTGCAGACATGAAATCAAAAATGTGAATATTTGAAAGTAAAAGAACTCTCTTCTTCTATGACTACTTATCTGTCAAATGACAGGTTTCTCCTGAGTTGAGGTGACATTTGTGTGATGTCACCTAACAAACTTAACTTCCCTCTTGTCTTTCTAAGGGAATTCCAAAGCCAGTAGAAAAGTAATTTCATTTAAATGAGAAAATATTACATCTGAACTGTAGAGATTAGACAGCAGAGGCTGAGGTCATTAATCTAATTACTCTTACATCCATGACACCATGGCATATCCAGAGCCCATCAAAATAGGCTAAGAAGGTAAATGGCTGTAGAAGGACGTCAAGCACATTATCCTGAGGAATGAAGTAGAATGGATTCATCCTGAAAGTATTTTTCTTCCTGTCTGTGTACTACATTTTCCCTCCACATTCCCAGGAGAAAATCAAGGGGATGGATTACGGGGGCATTGTTCATCTGTTCATGTTTGCAGGGAATCAATGGCCCTTTGGAGGTCCCTTCTGCACTATCAGGGGGAGCCCTGTAAAAAAGCCCAAACCCTGTCAACAAAGGTGACAGAGGACAGACTGAGCTGGTTCATGAGGAGGATAGAAAATTACTTCAAGACCAGCCCAAAGGCTGATTCCACAGGACTGTGAAACCACTGTGCCATGCAGCTTGCATATTCATTAGTGTCACACTGCATCATATGTGCAAGCACAGAGCAGCTGCAGAATCAACATGTCTGAGAAAAAGTATTGGGACATGCATACTGGAAAAAATACAAAAATACATAATATATTGTTAAAAATTTATCCTTTGCATTTCCTCTCGGATCAGGGTGAAGCTTACTTGTGAGGAACAATGTCCAGCACCTGCTGGCAGCCAGT
Organism: Melospiza georgiana; assembly: GCF_028018845.1. Taxonomy (NCBI): domain Eukaryota; kingdom Metazoa; phylum Chordata; class Aves; order Passeriformes; family Passerellidae; genus Melospiza; species Melospiza georgiana. The sequence goes on from NC_080465.1 coordinate 13,508,693, forward strand.
ATGCATGACCCTGCTTTAAGAATGGGAGTTCTTCCCTTTTCTCTGACAGCAGAGCATCTCGTCATCATGACAGAAAGCACCATTTCTTCTACACACACTGAAGCACTCAAAAGAGCTCCTTTCTCATACCCCTGCTTTTACTCCATGAACTGCAGTGGGGCAAGAGGAGTATCTGTTGTTATTTGCAGGCCAGCTGTACCAGTAGGTCTGAGAATCTCAGTGACCTGTGGTCCTTAGAAGAGAAAACTGAGAGTGTTTGAGGCCAGACTAGCATTCCTAAATGAGGATGTAGCCTCATGAAGGTGGGCTTATGTAGCTGGTGGGCTCATGAGGATGTGTGCTGTCCAGAAAAGACCAATGCCTTTTGGAGAAACAGTAAGGCTAGCCCTAGATTTGTGGATGGTCTTTAAGGCCTTTCACATCACACAAATTCTTTGGTTGGGTATTGCTCACTCTAGATCAGTTTTAAGTGACTTTCTCACTAAAATAATACATTTTGCAAGATGTAAACATGGTTCTAATGCTTATTCTTAAGATAGTGTAACCAGTTCTCCTTTGTGTGGGAGGTGTTTAATTTCAACTAAGGCAGTAAAAATGTATAACAGTACAGACTGCTTCTTATTTATTAGACTTCTGTGTTATTTTATCATGATACAGGAAATCATATACTTCAACTTGTAGCTTGCAAGGATATGTGCATGACTCAGCTTAGACATGAGTAAGTGAAGTGATTTAATGAGCCTCCTCATCTGCAAAGGCATTTTGAAGAGGAATGTCTACATTACTCAGCATTTTTGTGCACTTCATGTTAAGCAGTGGAAAAAATACCAGCATCAAAAAAAGAGGAATAAAACAGAACAAATAATGAAATGCAAATAATTTAATGCTATTATAATGCTGCTAGTTAACATCAGGGGGGCACAGAAGTACACAATGTACATATAAGTTAAAAAAAACAAGCAGTGCAAGATTAGGACAAGATGCTGGCATATGAATGGTGTAACTGTGGATTACAGGCAGAACAGTGATTTGACAGCTGGGATCAGTTTAATATGTTTAGAACCCTTGTAATCAAGAATGCAAAGTGAAAATCAAGGAGTCAAAATAGCTGAATTATTTTGGTCCTGGATTTCCAGCACTCCTCATTGCCTGACTTCACTCTTCAGAAAAACACAAGATACCTCATGTAAAAATCCTTTGTCTCTTGCATTTCTTTTAAAAAAGTGGTTGGTCCAGTGGACCTAATGGAACTTAAGAAGACAGAACCCCTTATTCAACATTCATGGAGTCTTTAGTGGACTGGATGTCTGTCACTAGTGATATAATGTTGCTAAATGTTTGAAACCTGGCAGGAAGACTAGTGGCAGCATTGTGTCAATGTCAGGGTGAAGCCAGACATGGATATCTCTTCACACAAACTTTAAAGTTATTTAGTTTTTTTCTTATAAAGATCCTGGGTCAGTGGTAGAGGAAGGCAGATATTTCTGAGTTATCTTTCCCATTGTTACAAGGTACAAAAGTGATCCCGTTTTTTGCAGCTACCTTAGATTTGAGCAAATTATAGTAAAGGAGTCAAAAATTAATTAAAAGCATTTCCCTTCCCTTAAACTTATTCTCCAAATCACAGACCTGAAACACATTATTTGGGATAGCATTGATAGAGATTTCCAGTAACTTCCACAGACATACTTGTGATAGTGTGTAGTAGGTGAAACAAATGCTTCAATGTGTTGCATGCCTCCCATTGTTTGGGGTTTTTTATCACATGATGGTCTGAGTGTTTTGCAGCAGTGGAAAGTGAATGGAAAGTTGGGATTTGACATCTGGATATTATACAGGTAATATCCACAAAACAGAGCAGCCCACCCAAAGCCTGCTATTCCTTCACAGCATTTCAAATGCCCCCAAAATTCTTTTGTTATATTAGATTAAATTATAGCTCATAGCTGGTGGCCTGTGTTTACTGCAAAAGATGAAGGGGTTTTGTTGCTCTGAAGCTTTTGGGTAGCATGGAAACAAGAAATACACTATATCCCCCTGCTTGATGATGAACACTTGCATGAAGTACCAGGGGACTTACTGTCATTCCTGGAGTAAAGAAACCCAGTGAAATAAATGTTCAGCAAAGTGGCATATCCCTCCAGTAATCAATAGGGCATTTGTTCACCTTGGATGAGGAGGTGCCCAACGACTCCAAAGAGTGACGAATTATTCTTCTAGCCATTTTGGACGTGTGCACCAGGCAGACACTTTAAACCAGTGGATTCTGGATCCCCAAAATGTACACACAAGAGCCACTTGTGGCACTTTGGTGCTGTGACAGCTCTTGCAGGTGAAGCAGTGCAGGAAGAAGCCAAGGAGTAAGTGGATCCCTTGCTCTGTGCTCAGGACTTATGCTTGCAAAAGCCCTTTGGGGTTGTGAAATGCTTCACCTTTCTGCATGCTGGTGATAAGCCTTTGCTGTATCACCTCTAGGAGAAAACTTTTCCATGGTGGTCCAGCACACAGGGAGAGCTCCAGTGTTGATGATGGGAAGGTCTGTGCTTTGGCCCATAGGGCAGGAGCTCTGTCCTGAGGCAAGCACACCCTTGATGGTTCTTGCTATCTTGCAGATGTGGGCAGGTAGAAAATGTATGCAAAAAATCTCTCCCTCCCAGCAACTCCCATCTCAGAGTGCTGAACTAAAAGATGCCTAATGAAACGAAGTGCGGGAGAAGCACAGCTTCCAAGAAAAACACTTAACCTGAGAGACCAAAATAGATGTTGTCTGTAAGCTTGCATGACGCAAAATAGATGCTGACTGTAAGCTGAATAAAAGCTTACCACCTCTCCCAAGCAAAAGGTGCCTTACTGTGCCCTCTCTTTTTCTACTGTCTTTGGTCTCTGTCTGCTTAGCAGTATTAGACATAAGTCCAAATCTAAGTGGAAGCAGATGCAAAATATGGTAGAATTTCTTCAAATATGGAAGAAACATTGTCTTCTCCTATTACTGCAATTGAATCTTACAGGTAAATGCTTAGGTTTGAGTTCTGTTAGAGAAGCAGGCCTAGGCCATGAAAATAAAACCCTCCCTAAGCTGAATTGATATGCAGAAAAAAAATCTTAATATATCTTATTAATAGACTATGAGTGCCTAACAGATCTGTGATGCCAGATGAGGTGTGTGATAAAATCTCTTCTCATGAAGAGTCCAGCATATACAGATTCATGGTTCAGCTGAGGTTGTTGCAGGCATCCATTGTTTAATTTCTTTCTAATGCCAATGTTTGTTTCCTGCATCTTCTTTCCATGATAAAAACCTAGTATGTTTCAGACTGGGAACTCTGAATCTAACTTAGTCTATCTTGCATTGTCACTTACAGTCTTTCCATAATAGAGAGAGAGAGAGAACTTAAGACAGGTGCAACTGCAGTCCTTCAAGAGAAGGATCATCTGATGTCAAAACCAGCTGCCCAGACCTCCCCTGTAGCAGACAGTGTATGCTGGGACCAGAGATGCCATAAACCTCTCCCTAGCCTGATCTCAGCCATTTCCCTTCAGTCTTAACCTCCAGAGAGATGTGAGCAGTTCCGGAACTTATGCTAGTGCAGAGAACAGTGTGTCTTATTTTGCAACTTCACATTGATGGCAGATGGAGAAAATTATCAGGAGCATTGTTATTCAGCATTTTTGGCTTTTACATAGAATGCCAGATGTAGGCAAGCCTTCAGTCCACCTCCATATGCTTCCCATCTGAGCAGTTCTGTTGGGTGAGCTCTGTAAGAGTGAACTTGCAAGAATATCTCGTCATGGCCATGCAGTGTCTTCAAATTCTTCTCACCTTGTGAGGGAACACCAAGCTTTCTGCACAGGAGTAGCTGTTCATCCCCAAGCCTTCTGTCTAGCTCTCCACTAACATTGATCAACACCAACTCTCATGTGCTGCAGGTCTGAAGATTCCAATTTCAGCAATCCCTCAGAACAGTGGTTTCCAAAAGAGCACAACATTCACCTCCCATTGTGCTCTTGATGGGGTTTATTTATTATATATGATACATTTCTTAGAAAAACAGAGACCAAAACAAAACCAGACAAAAAGCCTAACAACCAGGAAATTACAGGTTTTCAAAGGAACCTGTTTTGCAGTGTGATTAGAGAATTTCTCAGAACTGGCATGATGATGTAAGAAAAGCAATGAGCAAGGGGTGGCTGGGTGGCAATGGATTTGAAGTTTTTTCATATGGTATAATATATTCAGATGTAACACTTAAAAAAAAGAAACAACAAGCTGACACTAAAAATAATAACACAGCTTACTACTTCAGCTCTGAAACTCAACTCAAAATAGTAGAATGCCATGCCAGTGCCTTAACAGTTGCTTAAATGCTGGTCCTCTGAGTTTAATAGTAGCAATCTCTGGCTCTTCCACAACTCCTAGGCATTGCTACCTCATAATAACTTAATTATTCCTATGCATCTTACAGAATAGAGAAGAGGATAGACTCTTCAATTGGAGTACAGACTCCCTCCACACCAGCTGTGTCTGCTCTCCTTAAATATGTGTACCATACACAGATCTTGATAAAGACACCCATTTGCCTAATTTGAGAGCCAGATATAAAAGAAATCCCAAAACTCTGCCTGTACATAGCAAAGTATTTTCCTCCTCTAGTGCTTCTGACACTTCACCCATGTCAGTGTGCCATAGATTTAGAGACAGACTCCCTGAGAACAGAAGCGGGCTGTCAAGGTGTCCTGGCTTCAGCTAGGGTGGAGTTAATTTCTTCTCATGGGGTTTCATCTCCAGCTGGGCTTAAAACCACCACACAAGGATGCATATTTTAGGCAAGATAACAATTGTAAAGTGCCATCAGTTTCAATACCAGCTCGCATGCTTCACCTTCTTGTGAAAGGGGCAATACCTCTAGGTCAGGTTCAGCAAGAAAAATGCAATTTCAGTGACTGCAGCCTTTCAATAAAATGGACATTTTGTGCAAGGCTGGTTTCTGCTCCCATACTAGATGAGACATAGTGAAATATTATTAGGTTAAAAACTCCTGAGCCTCCTTGGCTTTAACACTTCAGAGTTAAAAAGTGCACATCTCTTAATGTGATGGGGTTAGCCAGGTGGGGAAAACTCTTCCTTAGGCATGCATTATCTTATGTATTGAATCACCACTGATGCAAAGCCATCTAGGATCCTGACACCTCTTTTGAGCCTAGTAGAACTGACAGGGGTTTCCTGAAGCAGTGAACTGTGTTATAACATGAAGTGTGAGAAACTGTTGAACTTCATTACGTCCGAATTAAATATTAATCACGATCCAAATGGGACAGTTTCATGGAGTAAAACAAAACTGACTAGAGTCCATTCTTTTCCTTGTTATGCTTACTTTTGTTGAAATTGTCGGGTTGGTTTACTTTCCTTGTATGCCAGCCCTAACACAGCTGAAATACAGGTGAATACAGGTGAAACAGCTCCTTACACACAGTTGGTTCATATAGCACCTGGAAGATGACAAAAATAAAATTGTGGAAATTCTATAACAGGAAGACAAGTTTGTGTGAAGGTAACCAATATGTGCACAATCTTTAAAGACGTGACAAACCAGGAGAGTATTTAGAAAGAGAAGGCAAAGAGTTAGGCAACAGCATGAATTTGTTTTATTGCTTTACAGGATCATTAGTCTCTCTCCAAATTAAATCAGAGGACTTCTCTCTTCCCTGCCAAATCACTCTTTATGTGCTGGACATAAAGAGACCAGAACATCCAGTGTGTGTATGTGTAGATAAAATTCACTGTGCATGCAGTGTACATGCACACATGCTCACACATGTGGTCACAGAGCCTGGGAAGACACAGGTGCAGTTCTAGTCCTCAATATTTCATTTTCCCAGAGGGCCAGGTTCATCCTGTTGAGATCTAGGAGCTTAAATAAGTCACCTACATTGAGCCACCATCTCATTTGGCCCCCATGCAGTCAGAGGGAGGAACATCACCTCTGTGGCCTGTGTAATGCTCTCTTGCTCGACTTCACGGGGCTCAGTTAAGTGCCTCAAGGGCAATGTGTGTCATTTAAGCCTTGATGTTTCTTCCTGCACAAGCACCCTCTACCGGGCCCCTGGGCACTACCGTGATGCAAATATTCATCCGTATCATTATTTACGTGTCTGGTGCCTCATCTGTTTGTGACCCCGGGCTCTGCCCTGTCACTCTGGCTGATCTCCAGCACTAACACGTTCTTCTGCAGAGCTGGACTAGTGCTGACTAGGTGGAGGTGGGGCAAGGTGCAGTGTCTGGAGCCACCCAGTGGGCATTGGTAGTCTGAGCCTCGGTTTTAAAAAATCCGCAGTCTGAAAAGCATGTCACCTTCCCTTAAGGGTGTTTTAACTTCTGCAGTACGTGAATCCTAAGGCAAAATGTAGAGCTAAGCCCTGTCCTGGTCCATTGGAGGCAAGCAAAGACTGGATGTGCAGTACGGAATCCTGATTGATAAGAAAGGGGCACATGTAATGAATTTCATTTAAAGAATTTACAGTTAAAGAAAAAAGTCCCAAGGCATGTTCAGGCATGCTCAGGAACAGACAATAACGGGCTTGCACATGTATCATGGTCTCACTTTAAAAATGCAAACGAGCTGTAACAGAGAAGCTCAGTGCATACCAAAAAAACTGTAGACACCCAAGAATACACCTGGTGCAGTCAAAGTAACAGCAAGGGACATTGAGAGCGCTTGGACCAGCATGTTACAAAGGCAAAACATGCTCATTGCCATGCACAAACACAGGCTTGCAGGTTGAAATGCTATATGGCTCTATAGGGTAAGATACTGAGGAATCAGGCCCCAGCACCAGATTGCAGTAAGAAGTCAAAGCACAGAACTGACTTGGTATGACATGTGCACAAGGGCAGCAGAATCCATGGGGGAGAGATAAGGACTAATAAGTGGAAGCAGCAAGAGACTTTACACAACATATCCACATGGATTAAAATAATTTAAAAGTAATACTTTTGTGGCATCTGCTGTGACCTGCGAGGACACAGGGGAAAAAGGACTTAACAAAGATGTCAGGAGTACTTTCAAGCAACAGAGGAGGGGAAGACAAGGAGGAAAGAAAGAAAACTCAAAAATTTTGCTAAACCAACAGCATAAAATATTAGTTGAAGCTCTGATAAAGCAGAGCTTTACCAAGGATTTCCATGTAATCAGTACCCAGAACTGCAGTTAGGACTCCTGAACAAAGCATGTTGTGTGCTGCGAAGTTTGGTCAGCAAAGCCAAGCAACTGCAGTATTGGATTATGACTTTAGAACATCATTAATGTCTTAGAAAAAATACTTGAAGTGAAAGGTAAATTCTAGTTTACCAGGCACTGGAGTCAGACCTGGACAATGTTCATGCTTCTTTTTAGAAGTCCTTCAGCCAGTGAAGACTATCTGATGTACAAGGAGTCATAGCTATGAGACTGGAAGACAGGTATATACTGAAATTGGTCCTCCTCGGTGCTACCTATGTAAAAGAATCTGTGGACAAGGGTCTGATATGCTCTAGGTGCCAGTAACATGTCTCTTCTGGGGCTTAAATGGGGATCTGTTCCCCCTTCTCTGTAGCTGTCAGTCTGCCTCAGGACACATTCACCTAAATACAGTACCAGAGTCCTAAGAAGGCAAGTAAATTAAAAAACAAAGTACTTGTCAAGGAAAAGACTATCTGAAACAGATGAAGCTGATTCTGAATAACTGGATCACTGGTGAAACTTCAAAAAGCCGTAAAAACATTTGTTATATTGTAAATGGTCTGAAAGACCTGGCAGAGCAATACCAGGTTAATTTCCCATTCCCAGAAAAATGCATTTAGTCTTCACATGAAAGTTTGTTAAATTATGCAAACTCTGTTCTAGAACATTTTTATTAATGCAGCTAAACAAGCAAATCTTCCCTTTGTGGACTGATTTTTTTACCAGCAAAAAGCTAGGACACTTAAATGCAGTGACTTCTGTAGGCAGAGGTTATTGTAGCCATGTACTTACCTCTCCACTAGAATACATACTGAAATAAAATGTTATTAATAATAACCTACCCTCTAGGCAAACCAGCACATCAGTGGGAAAGTTTGCAGTCATTGCTAGTGGAGAGAGTCATGGGGACCAAGTCTTTGCATCCTGCACTTGTCTAGACAATGTAGGCGGTGCAGAGCATTTCTCTGGGAATTTCTTCAAGGAAAGTAATCAGCCATAAGAGAATGAAGTGCAGAATTACCCCTGGGTTAAACTCTTACCTCTGCCAAAGGCTTCTTGCATTATTTTAAGCAAGGTATTTCAGCAGTTCTTCCACATCTCATACTCCAGTATTCATTTGTGCAATTATCTTTCTCACACATTTAGTATGATGTAAGCTCATCTCTTTGGTACAGGAATTGCTTCTCATTTATGAAGAGAATTTCATTGCTGCCCCTTAGAATACCAAGTGAATGTTTGCTCTTCAGAATTCTTCACTTTTTATCTTTATTTTGCAGTGGCAGCTGAGACATAGTGCTTCTGAAGACATGGCTTGGGGTGCCTCAGGCCCATGGTGTGACACACCTGCATAAATTAAATAGCTTTTGTTGGTAATTCCTAAAGGAGTTTTATTTTTTAATTCAGCTGTCAAAATCCAGTTCTGGTGGATGACTCTCTTTAAAATGATGGTGGTTTTCTTATATTTGCTCATTAACCACTGGGCTTTTTTTATTTCTTCTTTTTCTCCTGCTGTCACTCTCTATATGCAGTGAGTCAGGAGTCCAGGATTCCTACTGGATCTCCAGGGGGGTTGCATAACCCACCCCATGCTGTGCACAGTAGTATACTCTTTGCTGCAAAAACTTTATATGCATGTCATCAAGGCAAGCAATGACAAGAAAAGGAAGTGGGGACCAGAAGCAAGGACTAGAGCTTAGGTTTTCCAAGCTGGAGTGATTTCTCAAGTAGATAAGTCTATAACCAACTGGTGGACTCAAATTTTAGCAAAGGTCTTTAACACCAGAGGAAACGTTCATTGTCTACAAACAGATACCAGAGAGAGAAAGCAATTCCAGCTCAGACCCCGATACATTTGATTGTAGCTCAGGGAAAATGTCCTAAATGATGGAGTTATTGCTGGGCTGTTTAGAGAACTTTTTGTTTGTAGGAAACCCATTTGGGAAACATGAACTTGCCTACAGAACCTTAACTGCACAAATTATGAATAGACAGATATTCTATGTAATCCTGGATTACTGGCAATATGTAATCATATGGTAAGGGAGCACGTAAAATGCATGTCAAATAAGAGACCAGGGAAAATAACTTATAATTAAATCTTGGAGCCCTAGGATTACATTGGAAATTTTCAATTCAGTTTTAATCTTGTGCATTTTTAAAAACATACTTAGAAAACTGTAAGTACTGTTTACTGGTGTGAGTCCGTCTTTTGTCTCATTTCTGCTCTATGTGAGGGTACTCATTAATCAGGCCAATGAATTTCACACACGTGATCATCCCAAGAATCCACATTGCAATTAGGATGTGGGTGAGTAGTCTGGCTTGTAGGAAGATGTTTTTCTAGATATAAGTCCATTAGATAAAGGAACAGTCTTAATAAACCAGGTAAGGTTTGCTGAGACTTTCAGTTGAAGACAAAGATCTTAGTTCCAAAAGAATAGAAGGGCAATATGAAATACTACTAAATTACAGCAAAAGGCTAAGGGTTTTCCAACTTGTCTGATGACCTCTGAGCTCTGTGACTTGGCACACCTGGAATAAACCCAGATAGGCAAAATGTTCCTAAGTTTAGAAATGCATTCCAGGCATCAGCTGCTGCAAAGCAACAATGTGACACCAGCAGAACAGGGAGCATGTAAATCTCATGTTGCTTGCAGCATCCAGGTAGGGAAACCAGAGTAGTCTGTTCACCTTCCAAATGTCAATCCAGGGGGGTTGTATGGGGCTAGCTATTGATTTGGTCCTGCAAGGACAGCCCAGCTCACTGCCAGAAGTTACACCCAGCAATGAGACATCGCTTTTGATTCAGGGAAGTGGTTCGTGTTTGTTAAACTGGCAGTCCACTTTTGATGCCATAAGATTTTCAGCCAAGAAAATAAATAAAAGGTAAAATAACATCATTCTGACTTTAGAAAATGTTGCAGCAGGAGGAAACATTGAAGATACCACAGGATTTACATGTGTACTGTGTTCATGCTCCAGAACGTGTAAGGGAAATGCTTCATGCCTTTGAGCCCTTACCCCATTGGTATCACATTTTGGGGAGAGCTGTGGAGAACTGCAGGATGTCACCATGCCAAGAACATGATGATCCTCAACTCTGTTTTATTCTTGTGAAATTGCTGTACTTTTACTTAAGCACAATCTGAAATTTCCTGCCTGCCAAAGGCTGGAAGTAACCACCACATCAGATGTAACTTGTTATGTCACACACATGGTCATTGAAAGCCCATTTTTAAGGCTATGGGCAGTGTTTTGTAATCTTCCAGGCAGGCAGCAGTGGTCAACTCTCCCTTTATCATCTTTTAGACAAGTAATTTCAGGAGCAACCACCCTACATTCAAAACCTCCATGTCATTCTCTGCTCTTTGCTACTTAAAAACAGCTTTAAAATGCGAATCATTGCTTATATTGATACTAAGTAACAGAAAAATAATCCTATTTTCCTAGACCTGTTAGGGCTATTGGGGAGATTCTTTCAGGTATGTGTAGCATCAGAGGTCAGGTAAAGAGTCCAGCTTGGTCTGGACAGTAGTTGCTGAAAACGGTGTAGGTTTCCTGTAAGAATGAATTGAAAAGTTTCAGTAATTTAAGTCTTCTTTGCATAAACAAGTTTTGAGAAATAGTTTTCTTCTTACCAGCTAATTTTTTCCTAAATGTTTGTAGTACACTGTTTCTACCCAGAGACCTTCAATTATCAGGGATTGGTACAGTCAAAATGATAGCACCTAAGGCAGTACCAAACCTCAGATATAACAGAGAGACACTGTGTTAGACTGGTTTGTTAAATGGTTTTATTTAAAATTTGCAGAGCATGAGCAGAAAATATGACCAAATCAGACCAATGTCCACCATGTAAACTCTTCATCCATGCCTCAACTTTTTCCTTTCTACAGAATGGGAATGTAATAGCTAACAAATGCTTTGATAACCTGCAAACAATTAGCAGAAGACATGAGGGCCACATCCTGATGTCCTGGCTTACAGTGTCCTAGGCTACTGTTGAGCCCAGAACCAGATTTCTTGCCTGCAGTATAAGTTGCTAACACATTACTTTTTGCAAGGCTGCTATTGCACTGTGTTTTGTAGACACTCATTCCACTCTTCAGGCATTTCAAAGAAGAAAAGAGAATGAAACATCCACAATTGCTCCCTCTTGAATGCAAGTGGAGGCCGGGAGAATGCACTGTGGTTCTTCATGACTTTCAGGGAGAGAAAACTCCTGCTTAAATGGGGTGTGTGACAAATGAAGACATTTAATGAACAGGGTGACTCTTACAGGTGGTTCCTTGGCAGAGCTGTAATTTGTCAGGCCCTCCACCGAACACCACCAGAATTCCCTTGGGCACCAGGCTGGCTTTATGTGGCACTTGAGTGCTGTTGGGTTAGCACAGTTAAATCATGAATTTGCTTACTTCAGTGGCGCTGTTCTTGACTTGCCTCAATTGCAAACAAGAAAACACAGCTTTTCTTTTGGACGATTATCAGATCAACAATGGCTGTGAAACATGACCCAGGCAAAGCAGGGTGTCTGATATTCCTTCCTTATTTCCAGTGCTTCTTTTGTCATATGAAATGTCTGTAGGGCAAAGTTGCAAAATTACCTATCCTGAAAATGTCATTTTTCTTGTTAAGAGTGGTGGTATTTAATCATTTCCCGGCTTTATTAGGTGGCTTGTCTTACCACTCACTGCATCAGTACAGACTGCATCGTACTGGCATCTTGAATAAGATGAGTAATACATTGATATTTTTCCATCTTAGCGGCCCCCGCTGAGCCACCTCATCTCCCAAAAGAGAAGACATTTGAAAAACCTGATGCAATGACCCAGCATTTCTGAAAGGTGATTCCTTCCTCATTAGTCTTTGCTTTACCTGCTGCTGAGCAGAAAAGGATTCAGTGCAATAAGGGAAAGGAAAACTGACAGGTTATGTTTGGTTAGAGAAGAGGTAGATTGTCTTTAGTGATCTCTGACTGTACTGCTTGTTGCTTTGTTAGGTATATAGTTATCTGAAAGTACTGTGCATGAACAAAGCTGAAAATGGGTTGCAAGTGGGCTTTCAAATTCCTTTCTCTGAATATGAATAACTTTCATTCAAAAGACAATCATTATGGAAGCGACATATACTACAAAGATCTGAAAATTTTCATTCAAAAATTAAATATGTGACTTTTTGTTGGCACAAAAATTATGTAGAGAGATTCTCAGAAGCTGTAGTAGCCTGTAATACACTGATTTTGCCCCTAGATAACTGGGACAAGTTAACTATAATACAAATCTATGTTGGATTAATCTGTTCAGGTTTTTTTTTGTAATTGAAGCTTTTCTAGATAGTAACTAGACACTAAAACAGGACATGGAACATCTTGGATATATCTAATTTTCTCGTTTTACTATTTTACTGGTGAAAAATTCATGCTGTTCTATGTACTGAGAACAATTTGTGGTGCTGAATATTTATGAAGGAATGATTTTTTTCATCCAAACCACCTGTATTTTGAAAATGGTCCCATCTTATGTAATTCTTTGAAGGATTTTCTTTCCTTCATAGGAAAATGTCTTCTAAACATATAGTAGTGTTTTGTGTCTACCATAGGAGGAATGCTGTCTGGGAAATAGCCCAGAGTGTACAAAATGTGTTAATGTGTCTGTTTGCCCCAGGGTTGCTGAGTCATATGTTTGTGAAAGTATTCTGAGAGGATGTGCATAATGCGGGGATTGAAAAATCCGTTTCCTCCAGCTTTTCCTGGAGAACAAGAGTTCGTTTTTTGCTGGATGGAAACTTTAATAAAGAACTGGGGAACTGTGGCAGGCAGAGAAGATAGCTTCCCAAGGAGAATCAAGGTGAAGTGATAAAGCATCATCTCCAAAATCACCACAAGTACTCCAGCAGCTCTCATTGCTGTTCCATTCTTTTTTTTTTTTTTTAATAAAGTAGCTCCTCTCTCGTGGTTAGCTAAACTTCTCATTTCATACAGCATATATTGTTTGTGAGAAATATTAGCCTAAGGACCATGCTTCAGTTATTAATTTGGTGATAAAATATTAATTGTGCATCTTCTCCCCCATCAGCTGGAGCAAATGAAAGGAAGGGGAGCTAACAGAGAGGCATTTCTTTTCTGCTGCAGTTAGGTGGACTTTGTTGGTAGGATGACTAGAAAGGATTTAAAGCTGTCATGGCTATTAAAGTTGCTGGAATTTAACAGCTCCCACAGCTTTATTCTTCTTAAATACTATTCATATCTATCTTTTCCTCCTGCCAACCCTCTGGTTTTATTTAATTGTTTTATTCTTATGAGTTTGGTTACTTCTTCAACATGGCAAAGGGTTTCAAGGAAAGAACAATTTTCTGCAGATTCCCCTCCTGTCACATCTCAGTAAGGTGACCTGCCTTAAAAACAGTCTTCAAGACAGGCAACCGGGTCTGTAGGCAGCATTTGGATTCCTGCTCTCCTCTTTTGTCACCCAATTCCCTTTTAACTCTGAGCAGCAACGTTACATGTCTCCATGATGAAACTCTGTTTTTCCTCTGCACTCCACACAGGTATGGTCCTCGCTATCTGTTTCTTTCTAGGACAGCAACACGAATGCTCTTGCCACTCCAGCACAGAGGGAGCTGGGGAGCACCAGAAACTTTTCCAGGCTTTAGCTCTAGTTTCTTTGCCTCCTTTCATCCCAGGGATTGCAAATGGGAGGATTTGCAAACCCACAAAGAGGAGTTTTACTCAGTGGCATCACGGACCCCTGTCAGCTGTGCCATCCATGCTCGCTGAGCAGGAGCCTTGATGCTGCTCAAGCATTGCTCAGCCTGTGTGACCGTGGCTCGAGGGGGTTGGACAACACAGGTCAATCCTACTAACCCAGAAACAATAGGTTATAGCGTGATGATCTGATTATTTAATTCCGGATGGAATCAGGAAATGTCAAAATTATACCTTCTGTTTCAGCACAGGTTCTCCTCTGATTCTCACTGTCTCTCTTTTTTTCCTCATTATCCTCCTAGGAAGACAATTTTTAAATTAAGTGGGAGGGTAGACTTGCAGAAGAGAGGGATAATTTTTGTTCTTTGTGTCCCACATTGATTATCATTCTTGTAGCTGCACTTTTTGCTTATCTAAAAAGAAGCTGTGATTTGATTGAGGGAAGAATAGCTTTTGCATATTAATTTTGTCCTGACCAAGGTTACTCTAATGATACTAGAAAAGTTCTAATATTCGATCACCACTCTCAGGTTCATTAAACTAGTAGCATCCCCTGGCAAGTTCCGCAGAAGAAACAGTTACAAGAAGAACAAGTAATTAAAAAATAATGCTTATTTTAAAAAGAGCATTAATCATGTTACCCTCACCCTGCACAGGGAAGCAAATCTTTGGAGCATTAATACCTCTTGCAGCTAACTGTTCAGAATGAGAAATTTCTGCAGAGTTGTTAGTTCATGGTGAGACCCCACAAAATATAACAGTTAGGGACGAGGATGACTATGAAATTATGAGGTCTGTGACTTACAAATGGAAAAGTAAATTAAAAATAATGGATTTGGGGTAGGCAGATTTCAATAAACTCAAGATTTCATAACTGAAAGCTTTGATGGCTAGAGGAGTTACACAGAGTGAATGAACATAAAAGCAAAAACTGTCTAGGAAAAAGATAGGAGGTGTAGGACCAAACTCACTGCACTAGATCACTGGCTTTTCCCTGGCATTAAGCAAAGACAAAAGGCCAAAGAAAATGGAAATCAGTCCAGTTTCCTAAGCATAACTTGAAAAAGTTACAAAAGCAAGTGAGGACAAAAGCCAAAAAGGCAGAGGCATAATGTGATGTGCACCATAAGAGGAAATTATTTTGTGGTAGTGTTACTGGTAGGGGGAAAACAAAGGAAAATGCTTATCTCCTGTTTCACAGAGAGGAGAAATGGTAGATGACACTAAGAGTCTTGTTTTATTCTTCAGCCTTCACTGAAAAGATGTGCTGGAATTGGGCAAGAAGTGCAGATGCACCAGATGCATATCTGGAGCAGAATCAGGAAAAACAAGTTGAGGAATACTGAGGCAAATAAGACTGGTTTCAGATCATCTGAGCATGGTGAGATCCATCCCCAAACTGGACATCTGGCTGAAACCATCTCAGAGTCCTGTCCCTTTGAAGTCTTGGAAAGAGACGTTCATAGGAGAAGCAAATGCCATGCTTAACTTTACCAAGGGGGCAGAGAGAAGAGCAGTTAAGGGACACCAATCTAATTGCATTCCTTAGAGGAGTACGTGTGGTTGTCTAGGAGAATACACAGTGATTCTTAAACAACTTGAATTAATGAAATAAGGTCTGGCAAGGTACTCAGCTTCCTTAACAGGAACCTAGCAGACCATGTCAGCTGAGGATGCCATTTACCTTAACAGTAAGGGATCTTTGATACTTTTATAATTCAGCGAGTAGAAACATGATTTGGACAAACTTGTCTGTGACAGAGACAATACTGGTAAGAAACTATTCTGTCAAAATTGAAGGGAAAAGTTTTGATGGACTCTATGCTGGTTCTTAGACTATTTCATCTTCTTATAATACTGCAGGTGATGAGAAGGTTTATGAGTAGATGCTCTATTTATTAAACTTGAGGACAACATCAAGCACGGGGGCACATGGTGAAGAACAGCATGGTAATTGCAAATCAGAGATGATCCTAAAATGCAATGGAAGGAAGTTGCAAAATTTTACCTTTGGGCAGGCATAGCCAACTGTGTAGACAGCCAGCTGTGGCTGTCAGCCCAATTCTCTCAAAAGCATGTGGGAATTAGGATGAATAAGAAGCTGGACATGAGTCAAGGATTTTGGGCTGTAAAGACATTTTGGTATGTAGATAATGAAACATAAAAGAATACTCTCCTGGTCACTAGCAATGCCTCACTTGGATTAATGTGCAGTTGAAAGTACAGTTGCACTGAAAGTACAGTTCAGCCTACCAGAAAATCAGGAGGAGAAGATGGAAGTGGTTGGGGTACATGGTCTGCAAGGAAAGAGTGCTCAGTGTAATACAGAGAGTAGGTCTTCAAAACCTTCACCAGCCACGGCAATGGGAAGGAATAACGCGTTCTTTGTGTTCACAGTGGAAGGGACAACAACTACCGAAATTAAATATTGGCAATGGAAATTCATTAGACAAATTCTTCCAGCAATCAGGACAGTGAAGCACTGGAGAGGCCATGGAGGGCCCATCATTTCAGGTCTGTGAGATGAGGTCAGAGACAATCAGCAGGAGCAATGTTAGTTCAGCCAACACAGTCTGGAATCAAGGACCTTCCTGGACCCCTCCCCATGGGCCATGAGGATTCAGCACTTGCTTCCAGCCAGTCAGAGACTTACCTTCCTCTTTCTGATAACAAATACCCACAACTTGCAGAAGAAAACTACTTTGGGAAAAGAAAGTTGAACAAGGATGTGATAATGTCTTCAACTAGTTTGAAAATAGCTTTAAAGATGGGGGAAATAAATTTCAAACACAAGAGAAATGGGATTAAAATGCCAGAAGGCCAGACCTTTAAGAAAATAATCAAGTATTTCTCCTGTAGACCTTTTTCAAGAGTGAGCATGTTGAAGCATTGGAGTAGATTGGCAATTGCTACAGAGGATCTCTGTTCCTGGACAGTTTTAGGATGAAGCTTGACCAGTTTGTTGAGATACTTGATGTAAGAGGGAGGGCTGCACTATTTTATGTTTCTGTAATTCTCTTGGAGAGGGGAAGTACTAAGTGTATATGGAAATGAAACAGAGAAGTGAGATCAGAAACTGCTTTTCACTAGAGCAAATGACAGATTGTGAAACTCAAACCAAGAAATTAAAAATGTGAGTATGGGGGAATCCCACATTTTTTGCATTATGAGGAGTCATCTTGTTGCACTTGTAAACACATACAGTGGTGTATTTTGGAAAGTACCATGTAGAGTCCCCAGAGATCCACAGACTAAGTTAGTGCTTGGGACAGGCTCTTGGCTCTTGCTGTGTATAACAAAGCCAACTTCTTGCATTTTAGGTAAGGAAAAAACTTTCCTATATGCAAGTCAACACTGAATTTTTGGTCTGTTTCCATAAAATATCTAGAAACAGCTAATGCCAGGCACAGAACTGGATGGACTACCATTGCAAAGCAGCCAGCCAGCTCCCAGTAAAACTGCTTGAAATCATGATGGAGTTTTCTTTGCACTCCCCCTCTTCTCACTAGCTGGCAAAAGATTTCTGTGTTGGAGTCACTTGTTTTGAAGTTCTTTTTTGAAGGCATAAATATATCTTCTGGTTTGAATTCAGAGTTTCAGTTTTACTCTCCAAATAATTTAACATTGTTTCACTAGTCTGAAATAGACTCTGGATTTTCATGCTTTGTCATTTGAGTCAGGATAGACATCTGTGAAGAAAAACAGAAGGCATAAATTTTAGATTTTGCACACCCTGCAGAACAGGATTATGAGAAGCTGAAGCTATAAAAGAAGCTGTAGCATAAAGTGATTACATGAATGGCTCATAATTAGGAATATCTATCATAGACAAAATTCTGAGACTGAAATTTCTGCACTGCCTCAGATACAGAGAAAAAAATATGTTTATCAAAAATATTATGGAAGAGAGGAATTAATATTATTTGTCTGACCTCCTGGAAACATTTATTTTGATAAGACTAAAACATTCTCAACACTGACAGTGTAACGTTTTTATCTGTTTTTATCTGTTAAATGGTAATGTAAAAAGCAAATGTTTCTGCTTCATGGAAACAAAATATTGAGATAATTTCCTCTCAGATTGTCATGGAATAGATAAATTCCCATAAATATTTTACATTTAATTAAGTCAGTGTTCTGTAAAGGAGTAATACTTTTCAGGGAAATCGTCAACCATATGCCATAATTTTTGATTGTCCTTTAACCCCAACAAATGTCAAAATGGTATATACTTCTAAGCAAAGACAGAAAAATAATCTATCATCAGAGAGATAAAAAGTCATTCCAAGGGAGAAACAAAACAACTGCTCAATATGACATAAAAATGCTTCATAATTGCTTAACAGTTATTTACCACATTGTATCTACAAAGAGAACCAAACATATATATTTTTTGTCACAGCAGTTGCTCAATACAAATGGGTCTTAAGGATATTGTACTTCCCTTCAGTGGTTTGCTAAATCTCTTTATTTCATATCTTCCAGATTTCTGCCAGGAATTGCCAAAAGCATCTTACAATCTCTGCTATTGATACAGCATGTTAAACATCCAAGGCAGCAGGGCACTCATTAAGCTACCTTCCTAATCTGTGAGATATCACTAATCTTGTCACGGGGAACCTGTGGTTGCCTTCCTTCACCCTGCTTTGTGCTGTCAGAGCAGCCTGCTGCAGCACCCTGCTGTGCCCATCCTTGCATGTGCAGCACCGGGTGTCCTGCCCTGGGGTCCATCACTGGAGCAGCAAGCACAGCCCCCTGTGGAAAGGGACTCAGGAGCAGCGGTCCTGCGGCCAGGAGGGGAGCCCGGCCCTCTCCCTGCTGGCACTGCTGCCACGGACCATGCTGCTCTGTTCCCTCTCCTTTTAGCCATAGTGTAGCTGCGATGATCCCATCAATCATCAGCTGCAGCACGGAGATGTGAAAATGCCTTCTCTGCTCCTGTTCCTTCTTGCCCTTATTCATCCTCTCAGTAGGCTGCCTTCTATTTCCCAAACACGTGTTTGGCATTCCCAGCTTGGTGTTGTGACAGTGCTGTGGTCTCCACAAGCACATGGCAAGACTTCATTCCTCCAGAGAAGTCATTCTTCACTGGATTGGTCTTCAGCAATGACTTCTGATTCCTGTTCTGTCCCGTCTCAAAAGCAGAACATAGAATTCCTCTTCTGCCTTGTTTCATGTTAAGCATGAGGAGAAGCAGTGTGAGAATGTGTAGTGTCCCAGACAGGAAAAGAGGAGGTGCTGATTTTCCAGGTTGTGTCCCACAGTCTGCAAGCCAGCAGGCAAACCAAGCATGGCAGTGGACATTTACTGTACTGGGATGGTGTGGGCCTTCTCTAGAGGCTCCCATCCTAAGTGTTGTCAGGTCACCTTTCCTGTGAGCACCACTGCCTGACTCCCTCTTACATGTCATTGTTTATTTCTGCATAGTGCATAAATGCATCACTCTCCATCCCTGCTCATTTTAAGTTGAATATAACAAAATCCTAGAGCATTTCTTGTATGAAATACCAGGTTTCTCACTACAGCCCTTCCTGAGGACACATGGAAAGGGCCAGCTTCAGCCTGACTGCTTCCCAACAGAAGTGTAATCATAAGGTCAAAGTATATGTTTTTTGCATGATTTTTTTAGTTGTTTGTTTTTTTGTTTTTTTTTTTTTTAACACAAGACACTGAGTGGTCCAAAATAGAAATAAGTAACTAAAATACAGAGGCTTATATGACCGAGTTTTCATTAAATTATGTCAAGATCCCATCCCAGAGAGTGGACAGCTGTTTACAGCCATTAGGAATTATCCCTGGGAAAGCTCAATTTTACCGCAGAATATTACTTTTACATCCCTCTCTTCCTCAGCCAGAACTGGAAACAGGCTGTATATTGTATCTATTTTTGAATGTGGGGCAAGCAGGTCAGCTACTGGTCAGTGTGGCGTGGGAAAGGCTGCAGCGCTGTGCTGAGCATCCAGACTCACCAAACCCCGCTTTTCTCCCTCCCCGAGGGAGGGTGCAGTGCCCTGCTGACACAGCCCCTGCCTGGAGCGCTGCACATGGCCCAGCCAACAGGCAAGGTCAGCACAGGCTGCTGCCAGGCTTAAACCCATTTGAAACGCACTCCTAAATTTAAAAAGTTTTTGATGATCCAAGACAACATGAGTAGTCCACAACTAAAACTGACTGTATTAAGGTACTTCCTTAAGCTATCCAGAATCACGTCCTCCTTTGAAAATAGTGTAACTGTACTCAAGACAAAACTCTGGTGGAAATCAGGGACCAGAATATCAACCAACATTGCACTGAGGTGTGTGGAGCAGAGCTCTTTTTGGCAGACAGCTAGAAATGTGTTATATTTGATGTATCCCTTTAAAATTCTCATTCACAAGCATTTCCTTCCATCTGCTGGGGAATCACCATGACCCCACAATGCAGCAGGCTAGGGTTTCACATCACCACTGTAACTTTCTCCTTAATGTCTCTGTCTTAACAGGAGCTCTCTGCCTGCTGTGCATCATATGCAGTGCTGTTGTCCCTCACAGCCCGGGGCTGTGTCCTGGATGACTGTGGCCACGGGAGGGTTAACTCCCAGAAGGCACAGATAGCCAGCTCATAGGCTCACTCCACATCTGGAACAGCTTCTTCCCTATCGTAACATTTACAGCTGGAAGGGTCACTGTTGTATTTTAGACTGTGTGATTAGCTTTGGTGGGAGGAGCTGTTATAGTTTCCTTTTTGCCATAAGATGCCAATGTATGATCTGTCCAGTTGTTTTTAAACCAAGGAGATATAGGTGAGAACTGGAAGTACAACAGACACAAAAAATGCCATTTTCGTTGTATTTTCCATGGCATCCTGTGAGAAGTCATCCCAGGTGAAGTTGTCCTGATGCCACACTCTGTGGAAATGTTTTAGTTCTGTAACTTGCAGAAGTCATAAGGATGACCTGCTAGCTGGACAGTAAAGAAAGCTCTACTGACCTTGTATGCATATTCACCTGCACCCCAAAGTGAGGATTTAGTATCTTCTCTTCAGTTTGGTGAAACACAAAGGCAGCTGGCATCTCAATAAAATTACAGATGATGCCATTAGTTTATTGAGTAATTCATATTTTCATATTTCCAAAGTATCCACAAAGAAGTACTTCAGGGGAGGAACCAATGGAAAGTGAAACCATGGACTTTCTCTTTTTGTCATATTTTAAAGGAAAGCGTCTTCTTTGACAGGAAAATCGGATGTATGCATGGAATGCAGGAGAAAACTTTGGATGGATACGTGTTAAAGGTTATTGTTGAATAGTGCAAATATACATCCCCAAAGCCCACATTTTATGCATCCTTTGTTTCTGGAGTGATATCAAGGTGGCTTGCATTTATTTATCTTACAGTAAATAATAGCAAAATAAGTATTAAGAATACATCTTTATCTGGAATAAAAAATAATTTTCTGAATATTACAGTAGCAGTGCCAGAGAGGTCTATATTTCTAAAATCTGCCGCCAAGTTTTTATGTCCATGTGTGTCCATTTATTGTGGGTTAATGTCATATGTATATGATAACAGTATCCCGGGCAGTTAAATCCAGGAATTGTGGGCATTCAGACTCCTAAAGAAGCAGAAAACTTTTTTCTGCTTAAGAAACTGACAAATTGCCTGGAAGATTTTAAGGAATAAAACCTTCTGAGTGAAAAAATAAAAAAGTGAAAGAAGAAGAAAATAATTTTGAGGAAAAAAAATCTGGATTTTATTTGCATGCAAGTATTACTAGTGTTATATCATAGTTTCCAGTCTTTAATCTTGAAACAAAATATATCTATCCTTCACTGAAATAATCCAAAGACTGGCAATGTTTCAAAAGATGCATTCTTTTATATACTAGAAATGTTTGAATAGAACATGAAGTACTAGAAAGTTGCTTTCCTGTCACAAGTACTACCATAATAACAAGGATATAACAGTGAATCTCTATGTGAGGAAAACCTCTATAAGAAATTTTTGGTGCCTCCCCATGTTGACTCAGGTTTTGAAATATCACCCTGATGTTATTTTTAAAAATGACATAGCCTTTCTGTATGAGTTGGCACACCTGAAAGTCTCACATCTGTATAACATGGTCCCTAGACTGAGGACGCTGTAAGGAGCAGGAAATGAGAACTTTCAATTCAAGCCAAGCCATTGTTTTCCATAATATTAAAAAGGGTACAGCAAAATAATCTGCTAAATTCAATGGAGAGAAAAAATGGACTTTTTTTAACTCTGAGATGTTATATTTTAATGCTTAACTTTACAGTTACAAAATACCTTGTTTTTCTAAAAAACTATGGTAATTTTGGAAGTGAAAGTACAGGGAACCATTATTTTAAAAGAATAGAATCTATTAAATGCAACAAGCATTTTTAAGTGAACTATAGCTAAAAAGCTCTATTTTGCCTCTCTCTTGAAAAGCTTTCTGTTTTTTTATTCAATGCCCACTAATTTCCTCCCCTACCCACTGGCACTTGCCTGCACCATTCCCTAGTACTCTGGTTTAGACCTAGACACAGGAAGCCAGTGTTCAGGTTGGTCTGGTCTTTCTCCTGTAGTCTGAAATAATGGGCGCTGCCTCATTCAGTAACATTAAACTCACACATGCTGTTGTATTGTTACAGCATTTGGGAACTTTTTAAAAATCTAGGGTCTAGAAAATTATTTTTGTCTTAAATTAGCTGTGGATAAATCATCCCTTGAAAATAGATTCTTCTGAATATGCTACCCAAAGTCCACCTGAAAGAAAGAAAAGGAAAACAAAAATGAAAATTAAACCAAAACCAAAAATAAAAACAAAAAACCACAAACAAAAAGATGACAGGAAAGACAGTATAGTGCATAAAGCACTGAGCTGGGAAATAGCTAGGCATCCATCTTCCATCTACAATGGAATGTACTTGCACTCAGTTAATTGTCAGGATGAAAAATAAGCAGGCTTTTTATGCAAAGCCAAAACTTTGTTGTTAAGGTAAACCAAATCTTACCAATCTAATTACTGACTTGTTTTTAATATCAGTCAAAATATTATAGGAGGAGAAAGAAAAGCAGTATTACACAAAAAGTCTGCAGAGTAATAGCTACATGTCTCCTAGCACCTGCCCTTTTCTCTATTCTTAGAGTTACTCTTCCACAACCTCTCTGGATCCATCACAAACATAGTTAAAATATATGTCAAGTTATCAGCATCTCAGACTTTTCATTAAGGTAAATATGCTGATTGTGAGGGTTTCTTTCGTTTTCCAGGGGGAATGTGATGTAGACATTGCTGGTTTACTTTTCCCCAATTTGGAGTCCACTTGAAGCAATTACTATTTTTTTTTCTAACAGCCTTTATACCTTGGTCTTTCTTCATGGGTCTGTAATTCCATGTCAAATCTGCTATGTATGTATTGCATATGTTAGATAGAATAATGAAAGCACAGAATAATTTGTGTTGAAAGGGACCTTTGAAAGTCATCCACTCCAAACCCCCCTGCAATAAGCAATGACATCTTCACCTTAGGTCAGACTGCTCAGAGCTCCATCCAGCCTGGCTTTGAACACTTAGAATGATGAGGCATCCACAGATCCTCTTGGAACTCTGTTCCAGTTTCTCTCTATCCACACCATAACAAAAAACTCTTCCTTATATCTATATTAAAAGTACCCTCTTCTAGTTTGGCTCTGTCCTATGGATATGAGCCCAACTTTGAAAAAAGTCTGTCCGTCTGTCCCCATCTTTCTGACAAACCTCCCTTAGAAACTAGAAGGCAGGGTCCACCAAGAGCCTTTTCTTTTCCAGGCTGAGCAACCATAGCTCTCTCAGCTCCTCCTCACAGGGCTGATGTTCCATACCACTGATGATTTCCGTGGCCCTCCACTGGGCTGGCTCCAGCAGGTACCCATCCTTCTGGAGCTGCAGCCCACAGAGCTGGATTTGGCGCTCAGGTGCAAAGGAGCAGTCACCTGCCTTCACCTGCAGGCCGTGCTTCTTTTGAGACTCGTTCTTTGCTCTCCCTCCTTGCTGCTCCTAGAGCTGTTTTATCCAGCTCTAGATCTTTATCTGACCACTGTGAACGTGCTCATTGCCTGTGTCATCATCCTACCCCATCCTCCTGCTCACAGTTCACTGCATCTCTCTTTCCAGGCTTCAGCTGTGGCACCAAGCCCATGTTCCTCTGCGTGGAATGACATCAGTGGCTTCATATGCAATTCCTTCCACAGAACAAACTGCTTGGCACTGCTGTCTGTGCTACACCACAGAGTTATGCAGACATGTGCAGAAGACAAAGGGGGCAGGTGCAGAGGGACCATGACAAGTCCTAAAGCTTGCAAAGCTATCACAAAGCTTGGGGTCTGTTAGTAGCAATGCTGCTACTGTATTTACTGGATGGCACTGCTACAAAGTTAATTATATTTTATTTCTCCTGTCTGTAGCCTGTGTAGACACATACAAATTTATTGAAATACCAAAGGTTTCCAGCTGTGCATGCTTATTTGCACGGGCACTAATAATTTCGTACTTGAAACTAATTTGGTGTCCTAAAATTTAGAGATCAAGGCTTCAGTGACAGTTCAGGACAATGTGGAACAGTTTGTCATTATTACAATTACCAAGCTCCAGATGTGTAGCTCTTTCAGAGACAAACTGATGTACATGTAGAGTTCTCCACTGAGGAAGGTCCAAGCAGGTCAAACAAATTTTCAAAGGTAAGAAAGTGAATGTATTCAGTCAGCTAAAGGCAGAAAAACTGGTGGACCATGTGTTCACCCAGCTCCCAACATTTCATGAGATTAAACTAATGTTTACTAGGTGAGGATCTTCCAGTCTTTTCCTTCCATTTTTCTAAGCTACTTCGAATGCAGCAGGACAAACTTGCTATAAACACTTGTGCCTATGCTGAAAGTCAAAAACGTTGCTGCAGAAGCAGGAATCACATGCCGGCACCTGAAATGTTGAAATACCATCCTGTGCTCACACTCTCCAACATTACACCCTGAGTTGAGCAATCGTAGTTTGTACCTGGACAGTGTGACAATGGTTGTGGGTTTTGGAGTCAGATTTGCGTTCCGGTATGTTCAAGGGCTCTCTGAGCAGCCACAAAAAGCTATCAAAAATCCCAGTTATTTATTGTTGCTCTTATAACCTGGCAGCCTCATGTGGGATGCAGAGGAGTGGATGGGCAGTGCAGTTGTTCATGTGTTCATCCCCAGGCAACCAGTCTGGTCTGCTTGGAGGCAAAGCACCAGGACAGGACTTGGTAGGTATGACACTTTGCACTGCAGCAGCTTCCCTTCCCGGACTGCCAGTCTAGTAACATATAAAACACAAGCATCGGTTCTCTGAGAACTTAAAATTATTTGAGCACATCACTTTCCCATTTCCTTGACTCTCAGTAGTTTTTTGTCAGGGGAGACACCCCATAATAGTGAGCACCCTATATCTATCTCACAGCTCCTGGCAAGGTTTCTCAGCACCCCAGTTGCTGCTGTGCCCTCCGCAGCTGAGTAGTTCCCCTTGTCGTCCCCAGCTGTGCAGCTGAGGACAGGATTCAGTGAAAAGTTGCACACCATGTTGCCCTTCCACTGCCACTGAATTTCTAACTTCCCATAAAAACCCACATGCCAAGTTCCCTGACATCTGCTGCATACTTTCTGTTGTCGCTCTCTCCTCTCCTGCAGAGTTTTTTTCCCCTTTCACCTTGCAGTGAAGAGTATTGTTGAAGTATCCATGTGCATACCTGGCTGACAGCTGGCATGTGAAGGGTTCTGTTGGGGACAAGCATGCCTTGCCCCTACAAAATGCCTTGGAAAAAGCTGAGCTGTTACAATGCCTGAGCTCGCTAGATGGCCTCATACACTGCAGAGAACCTCTTCCTCCAGCACTCCCCTCTTGTAAATTCTGGTTATGCGTGTAATGGTAGGGACATTTTAATTAAAAAGTATTTTTCTTTTACTATCTGGACCTGGATCCCTCTTTTTTATTCTTTGCTGCTATGGTAGACCTTTTTCTGTCTTCTGGGCCGTGGCAGGCGGTTTGTGGAGCAATTTCCAATTATGAAAGCAAGCCACACAGCATGCAGCAGGAATGGGAAGCAGAAAAGAAAGCTCGTATGTGACCTTCATAATAAAAATATACCATAACAGTACAAGGTGATGCAGGAGCACAAGCTTCAATTTTAACATTTGGTGCCTTTCTGCCATGCTTCCTGCATCCATGGATGTATATTTAACATGTCTGTCTGAAGGTTTGTTGTATTACACATATTAGGGAAAAAAACTCTGCTAAACAAGCACTTCCTACATGGTGATGTGTGACTCCACAAAATCTTGTTGTGGGAAGAGCATGAGGGAGGGGTAAGGGGAAATGAGAAAAGATAAATAGGTGTACAAAAGGTACTGGATATTTAGCAACCTGTAAGAAAAACTGCATTTGTCTGCAGTATTCTCTTGGTCTCCCTGGCCACAGTTTTTGAGAGCACTGCTATTGAGCGGATATTTACTACAGGACTGATTTCAGTGATGGGAGTTGGAAACAGAAAGAAAAGAAGGGCTCAAACACAGTCAGATCAGCAGATTGCGTCACCTAGATGAGCCATGATAATGGACTGTGGTCCACCAGCAGCCCTCTGCAAATGTGAGGTAAAGCACAGCTTCAGCCACTTTCACTGGATATTTAGTGACTATATTCATCTGCTGGTTCTTGGCTGAGAGGTTAGCTGGACAAGATCCAACAGCTAGACTTATTTTTGGGTGAAAATTACCTATCCACGATTACCTACATCATATGCACAGACATGATAAACTGAACATAGCTCTTCAGGTCTTCCCACCTTTTGCTGGTGTGCTGTTGGCAAAAACCATTCTCATCCTTTTCTGCATCTTTTTTCTACTGAATGTTGGACATTTTGACATTTTCAATTGTATTGACCTGTTCAAAAGCAGTAGGACCCCTCTGCTTTCTTTCCCAGCAGACTGTAGGACCTAGAAAACAGTGGCAAGGCAGTCTGCCTAGTATCTTTGAAAAAAATTTCTACTTTCTGTCTCAATGACACCCATCTGAGACAGTCATAGACAGAATGATAATGAGAGTTGTGCTTGTGCTTCAGGGCCAGGCAGGAGCCATCCTCTGCAACACCTCTGAGCTCTTTGGAACAACCACCTATATGAGGGCCAGTATATTGTCCTGTCACTTTTAGGTTCAATTGTCAAGCCATCCAAAAGTAGCCTGAATCAGGCAGCTTCAGTTTCACCTTCTAAACTGGGGTTTGTGTCTTTTACAAAGCAATCTGTGCAGAACTTTTTGAACTCGGCATAACATCATTCACTTGTTTCCCAGCAGTTTTTTAAGGACTTCTTGGCCTTGAGACTTTGGTACTTCCCAAAGACTTATCAATGAAGAAGACAGAAGCGTGTAAATGCAGGAGGACTTTCTGTTAAGAGGATTTCTTGGTCTTGATGCTATAAGTCCCAAACACATAACAGGAGGCACACAGTGGGGCAATGAGCAGAGACCAGAACAGTTCTGTGGCCAGAAGGCCACAAGACCATTCAGTGTGGATTTGGATCACAAGGGAGAAGCCAGAGATGCTTAAAGGCACAGCTGCTTTCAGCACAAAGCAGCATCTTTACATGGTCCTACTTGCCAGTCTTAAAATAGCATAAGGTGGAAAATATCAGCAGTCCTGTACCAATATCAGAAAATGTCTCTTCGTAACTGATTGCAATATCTGGCATGAAAATGAGAAGCAGGCGGAAAAAAAAATTAAGGAGGGTGGAATGAAATGGTGACGTGGATGTTCCACACCACAAATGAGGCATAATTTGTTAGAGGAGAGCATGACCAGAAAACCCACAGCTCCTTCAGGGACTGTCGTGCTGACAGGAGCTTGCACACTGCCTGCAGAGTGTATACCATGGCAGCTGCCAACAGCAGACCTGAGAACTGCAGGCAGAGCCAGGGAGCTCAGCCACAAGTGAGGCCAATTACAAATGAGGGAGAAATAATTTAGACAGTTGGTGGTGTCCATCTGGCACTTAGTGACTAACCAGCCAACCCTTTAGCCAGTCATCTTGACAGCCTGCACTTCCAACTGCCCTTGTCTGGTGGTAGACATAACGCAGTCAATAGCATTCCAGCACCCAGAATATTGTTGTTGTTCTCAGTGTTTATGCCATATTTCAAATAAGGCCTTTTTAGTTTGATTTTATTTTCAGTCTGTCCGTTCCAAAGCACCAGAACAATTTTCCTAATTTTGAGCTGTCACATTAATGTGATTACTCTTTAAGTTTTGAGTTAGAGATACACTTCAACATTGGCTTACATCTGAGTGTTCATCTATTCAAAGCCCTGGAACTACATACACTCCCACAGTTTGATACCTCTTGTTTAAACTCAAGGCTTTGAGTACTGCTCTTTCATCTACTGCCTGATTGCTTCAACTATAAATGTTCATAGATAACGAATGTTCAAACAATAAATCTGGAGAAGTGTTCATAACTATACACCAATTGGCATGGATGTCACAGGAGACAAGCTTTTAAGAGCTTTTCCACTTTTAAGCTGTTTTTGTACATCTTGGATGGCACCTACAGGTATCTCCTGCAACCTGCAACTGGTCAGTAATTTCTTAACTTCCCATGTCCTGAGTGTGTGCATACTTGCCTATATGAAGTAAACTGGGAAATGGGCCCCAGCCTTCCCAATACTATAGACATCTGTGAAATCTTTGCCCTTGATCTCATGTTTTAGACAAAGCAAATTAAAATGATCTGTCAGTGCTGTAAAGCAGATTTTTGCAATGGTCTCATATCTATTATTACCCATTCTTTCAAGAACTTACTTTACTTGAGTGTCTTGTTCAAATACCAACATAAAAAGCATAGTAGGCACAGAAAAGAGAAAAGGGGGTCAATTGTACATGTAAGACCAAGAATGTTCATGGTTTTGCCAAAACTCCGCAGAGGTTTTCTCCCATCCAGGATCCCTGGAGCATGAGGAAGACTGAGAGACTCGAAACCAGACCAAATTAACCACTTAGACTTTAGGAAATCCCTGCAAAATTTTAGCCTCTTTTCTCAAGTTACGTAGCAGGAATTTCCAGAGATGTGACATGGGCCATCTCCCCTTGCTAGCCCATCCCTCAATACCATCATTTCAAGCATAGAGATGGTTTGCACAGTCAAGGAGAGCTGTGTGAGGGAGGTTCATCATAGTCCTGGGATTCACTGAAACCACAGGAAGTGTGCTAGCTTCTCATGACCAGCTAGCCCTGGGATCACAGCCAGAAGCCCATCAGGCTATACTTGGCTTTCTTCAGCTCGCTGCAGAAAGGATAATGAACCAACTGCAAAGTAATTTATTAGGAAGTAGGGGGTTACCACACTGTTAGGTGCTTTGAGGTTCTCTTCTGTGATATTTACCCTTAGAAAGGCAGTCCTGTGCCATCTCCCTGCTATGATCAGCTTGAGGTCAGCCATCAAAACATGGACCCTGGCACAGTTTTAGAAGTTCTCTTAAAAAGAAAGATTTATAACCCTTTTAAAACCCATCCCATTCTACAGATACTCTACTGACTGCTTTTTGTGCCACTGAACCAAATCAGCCCAGATGTCTGCGTTATCCTGATTCTGAAGCTCTGCAGCTCTTGGGAAGTCTGGGGTCAAGAATTTCACCCCTCTGAGACCCACGCAGGCAGGAAGTCATCAGCTGACTCCTACCACAAACATGCAGCGCAAAGTCAAGGCAAACTTTTCAACATTCCACTGTTAAAACTGTACTTCATTCCAAGTTTTCATGAGCCAGAAAGGGGGACTAGAAAAGCATTGTCATATTATTGAACATGATCTCCTTTTTATTTTCACTTGAGCTCCAGTACTGTGATGGTTCAGATAGCAATGACTCAGGTCTGGCTGATGTTAGGTAATGTGAAGCACAGGGCTGGAAAAGGAAGCCTCATGTAAGATCAAAGCAATTATTCCCACTCATTTCTTCATTCATACAGCTCTGTAGCTGGCTCTATTCACCACTACAGTTCAGCAATAACATCACACTTCCAGGGATCTCTCTGCAGATCTATAGATGCTGTCCAAGAACAAACTCAGTCTCACAATGTGTCCACAGCACAGAAAGTTGTCTTAGATTGTACATGAAATCCAAAGATGTGCTCATGATTACCTGACTAGTTGGGATGTTATAGGAACTGGTAAGCTGTGATCTCCAGTTAAGACTGAAACAGCACCCAAAGGAGTGCAGCATCCAGGTCTTTTGTCCTTCATGCTGCAGGTAGATACTTGTGAGAGGCATCTGAAATAAAAAAATAATCATGAGCTTCAGAGAGTTAAAAAATGAGATACAGGCATTGTGTGTGAAGGCCTGGATAGTTATACCTCTTCTGGTCCTCTAGTGCTGTGGTGGCGTTAGATTATTGCAGATGAAATCCTGCATCCTTGGAAAGTGAAAGCCAGGCTCTGCGTGACAGAGATAAAACTAGAGCCATTCATGTTCAGCGTATAGCCAGTATTTCCACAGCTCTCTGTATAGATCCCAGGATGCTGTGGACTTGCTGCTTTCACCTATTCACCCACCTTCTCCTTCACCAGGGGTGGTAAGCGATGTCTTGAGCTGGAATTCATTCATCATTTTATGGTATGATTTCATTCTTGCCCAGCTGAGAACAGCCAATGGGAAAAGGAACTGTGCTTTGCACATTGAGATGGAGTTACTGCCACAGGTCCACCTCCCCTGACCTTGAATGCCAGAAATTAGTGCTGGGAGTCTGTGAACGGAATGGCACAGAGCTCTCCATGTGCCCAAGAGGACCGGAGGCCTCCCCTGCCGGTAGTAGCAGCACCACCCACCAGCCCAGTGAACACTCAAAGAAAATGACAAGAACAATAGCAGGAAATGTCTAAGGGTGGAAACAACAAACCAAACACAGCCCAAGTTTCTGGGGGCTTCCTGATTGGCTTGATTTGCCTCAGCAGGAGGACTTTGGATAACCTTGGAGCTACCCCACCAGGGCAAAGCCTCTCCACAGTGAAGCTGTGTTTGTTCCAGTGGCTTTCTGGGACGTGGGGATGATGTTTGCTGCCCAGCACTAATTAATAAACAAGCACAACAGAAAAGCCCTGAGGTAGATCAGATGGAGGAAGCAGGATCAGGGTGCTGCAGTCATCATGCTCAGGGTGGCAGCAGCTTGATGCATCTCTCACTGCTCCCAGTGTAAAGTCCATCCATTCCCATGGGGCATGTTCCTTGCCTCACATCAGCCTTCACCCTGGAAAAATGAACTGTGAGTTCCTGTAAGTGGATGACAGCAGAGGACAGATTTGCAAAGCCCAGATCCAAGAAGTTGTTTGTATCAAGGAACAAACAAAACAAGTTACAGCTCCTACTGGGTGTTCCCCTTCCTTTTTCTGTCCCTATTGGCAAGCAGTGCGGGGGAATGGATATGTGTATTTTTGAGGGTCATGTAATACGGGGAATTTTTAAAGGGACCTAATAAAGTTCAGTGCCTGACGCATACTGACTGTCAGCTGCACATTCCATCTAGTTCCTTTGTCAAGGACTGCTGAGGGCATTTACAGGTTGAGGCAGTCGTGACTAAAGCACAGCACAAAAGACAAGGAAAAGTATGTCCAAAAATGTCAAAGGGAGGCAGATGGGATCGCTGTCAGTTGCAGCTTTTTATGGTAGTTGTGCTTCAATAGCCACAGGAGAGCAGAATAATCCCACCGTTATAAAACCTTGATTGGATTTCCATTAATTTTCTGGGGTTCATTTTCATTTTTAATACTGTTCTCAGACTAAATTCAGTCAATCACATGGTATACCTCAGGTCAGAATGCTGGATGCTGGGCAGTGCTTTTTGCACCAACAAGTAAGCTTGTAAGCACCATTTTCCTTGAAACAGCCCTTTTAAGCCACCACAACAGGAAGCAAACTGATAATCCCTTGTTTGCACCAGAATTCTGTTACACAGTCCATGCAGTTCTTAGCAGCAAATACCAGTCAAGTCAAACCAAAATCATGGAAATCTCACAGTGAATATAATTAATAATACCAGCTAAGGCATCTACTAAGGATAAGCATGGTCTGAAGTACAATTGGGCTCTATTGTATTGGCAAAATGTATTGGATCAAGATGGTGGAATGGAGGCAAAATTATTTGCTGGAGACTACAGCAAGTATGCAAATAGATAGCCATGGCCCATGATTGCTGTTGCCAACCCTGCTTTTTTGTTAGTAACTGCAACATCTTTTCATTGCCATATAAAAGACTCACTTGCATATGCTTCTATACTGCTAAATGTTAAACATGGTGGGGGCAGGGAGGGATTCCCAAATAGCTCAAAATGGGAATTCTGCTAGGAGTGTAGTCCTCATTCCCTGCAATAGAAAACATGCTGCCTCTGACTTTGGATGGAAGCAGTGCTCTGTCTAAACAGAATAAAGGACTCAGCAGAAGTTTGAGTGGAAATAACCTCTGAAGGAATTTAAGGAAGAAAAGAAGGAGGGGAGGGGAGAGAAAGGGAAGGGGAGGCAGAAAGGAAAGAAGCCCGTACCAGGAAAAAGTTTGTCCTTTGCTCCAGGTGTCCTGAGTTCTGCCAGGCACAACTCTTGCGCTGTGGCCTTTGCCCCTGCCCTTCGCTGCAGCAGCCCATGCTGAGAAGCAGGACTCTGCAGGAATTGCTGTGCATGACTCTCGTCAGCTCCCTGCAGAGAGCAGACGGGAGCACAGAGAGCACCTCCCCAAGTCTCACAGGCAGACAAAACTGATAGTTGAAGAAAAAGCTGCAGAGACCTGAGGTCCAGACAGGAGACAAGGTACCATCTCCGGCCCTGGTTAACAATGTTTCCTTTAAAACCAGTCTCCCATGTCTTCTGCTTTTCAACGTAGCACTGCCTGCACTCTGAGCTTGCAGAATTTTATGGCATTTCTGCTGTAGCCCCTTCAGAATTATGTCCCTAAGAACCATATCTACATGTCTTTTGTACTCTTCCAGAAGCAGTGCATGCACTACTTCTGTGGTCAGCCTGTTCCAATGCTTGGCAGCCCTTTCAGTGAAGAATATTTTCCCTAATATGCTATCTAAACCTCCTCTGGCACAATATGAGGACATTTCCTCTTGCCTTGTCACTTAATACCTGGGAGAAGAGACTGATCTCCACTCTAACATTGTTTCAGGTGGTTGTATAGAGCAGTGAGGTCTTCCCTGAGCCTCCTTCTAGATCTTCCCCATCTTTGCTGACCTTCTCTGGACACGCTTCAGCAACTCGATGTCTATCTTGGAGTGAGGGGCTCAAAACTCAGCACAGGACCTGAGGTGCAGCCTCATCAGTGCCAAGGAGAGGGGGAGAGCCACTGCCCTGGGCCTGGGCCTGCTGGCCAGGATGCCATTGACAATGTTGGCTTTTTGGGCACGCTGCTGGCTCATGTTCAGATGGCTGTTGACCAGGTGGGTTCAGATGGGTGGGTGACCAGCACCCTCAGTTTATTTTCTGCAGGGCATCTTTGCCATGTTCATGTTCTGTCCTGAGCACCCAATGAGCCTTAGCAGCTCATTTCTCATCTGACACTGTAAATCAGATACAAAAGGCACATGGGAGGCTGAAATGTCTTCAGAAAAAATACTTTGTCTTGTTTTTTTTGTTTAATTTCCCTTCATTTAAGAAGCTGATGGAGTTTTTCCAGGCCTCCTGCCTGTAAATGCTTCTAGGTAACTCTATGTGCATCTCCAGTATATCAGTATGTTCAGAATTTGCAGAAAAACATCCTCCTTCCTTCCATCTTGCAGTGTGGGTACTGCATAAGGTCATGCATTAATTTTGGTTGGACATCTGCACTAACCTTGGGTAACTGCAGCAGCTAGCACTGGTGCACAATGGAAGAATGAGCACTCAGCCGTCATCCCCCAATTGCTCTCCCTGTATTTCTTGGATCTCTCCCAAGATATAAATAAACCACTGTACAGCTGAACTGCTGGCATCTGTTGCTGAACCTAAACGAATTTCATGTGCATAGCTGCTGCAAGCCAACAACAGGGCTGGCCACACCTGTGTTGCTTTTTAAGTTTCTGGGTGCACTCCCTGTGCACAGGGACTCTGTGCTGGGGAAAATTGTGCTTGCAACCCTCCTTCGCCTGGACCACATCTTGCAGCACAAGAAAATTTAATGACCAAAAGCCACACTGGAATGGTAGTCCCTTGCACTCTTGTGTGTTCTCAGACATCCCAGGACATCTGTCCTGGTGCTCGTCCTGCCAATTTTACTTAAAGCCATGGGAAAGCAAGCAGGTTCCTGCAGGATTCCGTGTCTTTCCTGAGTCGTTGTACCTTCACCTTTCAGTTGCAAAGTATAGCATGTATCCTCCCTCAAATGGCTATTTTATCTTCCTTGCCTTTCTCCTGACATCCCAGTGAGTGCCACACAATTAACTACAGATGATGCATCTCTGTACTTGCAATGTAAGTCTGTCTGTTTTCTGATGTGACAATCTGTCTGTCTAGACACAAAGATCTGCATGTCTGGTTCTGCGCAAGCCAAGCATTTTTTATCAGTTGTGGCTCTTACTTAGTTTGCCTTAATATTTTGGACACTGGCCTGTGAAGCTCCAGAGCCAGGAGGCCTGGATCTGGGAAGAAAGAAGAAAATGAGAGTAATGGTAAAGAGAAGAGAGAAAACCCAGCTTCACCAGGAAGAACCTAAATAATCATTTTTCTCTTACCTGGCTGGGCCAAGAAACCAGAACATTTGTGCCATTTCTTTTAAATACAAGTGGTCCAGAGGCTGGATGACTCAGGAGCCAGATGCTACCAGGGCAGGTTAAGGTATCAGGGTGTTTACTCAACTGATCAGGGACTTGGTCAGATCTGCCAGATTCTATCTGGAGCCTGGTCAGGAGCACAAACAGGAGCGTCCTGGTCCAAACACTGTTATAAGCACACAGAGAAAATAAGTAGACTCTGCTCTTTCACCTCTTTGATCACCAGCCACTGGACTGGGTTCAGAACAGGTCTTTTTTTAAACTTTTTTCCCCCTCTGTTCCCAAAGGAGGGTCAAGCCATGTACACCTCTGCTCTAAGGGCAAGCATCCAAGGCATAGTGATTCACTGATTTCCAGTCAGTGATCTGCCATCTCCTGAGTCAGTGGGAAGTTTTTAAGGTTGCAGTCTCACCCAGGCTGGTAACATTTCTCTTCCAGAATACTGGAAGAACTGAGCTTAGAAAGATTTACACTGGTAAAAGTCCAAAAACAAGTGTAGGCTGTAAGTGCCATGAGGGCAAAAAGTTAGGTGCTACAGTGATATAAGGAAATCATACCAGGTTGAGATAACATTGTAAGGAGAGAAAGTTAGAGGAAGAGCCACTCCAGAGTGCTGAGGGCTCCCATATTTAAGAGGCAAACCTGATTGGCAAAGTTAATATGCAAGCGTTATTGATTTGGCAAGGAAAGGGGCTCAACTGTATAACTTCTTCAATTCCAGATCAAAAAACTTGCATTACATTAAGTCTTCTACATCCAGAGCAGGCAACATTGTAAGAGTTAAATCAAAGTAATGGTTGTTGTGTTTTTCACTTCATCGTGCTTAGCACAAGAAGTCCTGTAAGTCCTGTGGCCAATGCTTGACTTGGTCGCCTTGGTTTGTCCAGCATGGATTAACTTCATCCTACACTAGGCAGATGCAGAATATCATTATACTGCTCTCTCTGTGTATGTGTGAATACACAATTACCTCAAATTGCAAAGTGAATTGTGGAGTTTTACTTCTCAACTTCCTCAGGTGGTGCTGGGATGCAGCTTTTTCCAGGTGGAGGGCTTTTTCCATTATTTCTCTTCTCCTGTGTTCAACAAAATTGATATGGACTGCCAGAGCAACTCATTCAGAATCATGCCTGAATCTCATATCCAAGCCCTAGTTGGCAATGAGGGATTCCCAGTTTTTCAAGTCATGGAGGTTTTGCCTTTTCAAAGATGTTAATTAAGTTTGCGGTTCTTGAATTTCAGCTGCACTCTGTAAACAACGGCCTGTTCAAAATTGTAAGATATGCCCTGCCGGCTTTCCTCTTTGAAAGTGAGCTGTTCAAAAAAGGATGAGCACTGCAAAAAGACTAAACTAAGAGGCATTGAATTACTCAACTCTGAAATCCCATTTCAGCCTGCAACAGATCTGAAATCAAGCAGTTTTTTGCCATCAGCGCTGGCTGAGTGTTGATACAGAGTGACATCCACAAATGCTCCTATTGGCTTCAGCAACAACTGCTGCTGTTTGCTAAGAAAACTAAGCCAACGTGGAAAATAAACTGAAGATTATTCAGTGATTTTCCCCCTCCCCTACGGCAGACAAAGGGTACTGTTCACAGCTGTGGCATGTACATTTTGGCTCCAGTTTCATAGGCATGCTGGCTTACAGACAGGTTGCTGGTTCTTGACAGTTGATACAGGTAATAGGAAGTTTGTCAAGGGCTGAAGTGCGGGACTAGGATCCAGTTATGTTGGATTAAAAGACTTACATATCTTTCAGGGGCACCCTTTGCCCTTGCAAGTTCATTTTCCAAGGTTATTCTGAACCTGGGTAAGCTAACAGGTGCCCTGCTGCCCCTAAAAAAATGGGAATGAGAGGCCCATGGAGCGGAACATTTTTGCAAATGAACTTTTGCAGAAGGCATTGTACTTCCAGGATGATGAACCTTACATGTGAAGTTTCAGTTTCTGGTTTTGCTGTGTGATCAAAAGATACCTGAAGGCAAAATCCAAAGGTATAGAGAGAATGTAGAGATCAGTTTCATCCATTCAGGCAAGGACAATTACCCCTAAACTTGGTGTTTAATTCTCTATTTAGTGAATATCAGGGGTTTGTTGCAGTGTTCTGCTTGTGAATATGCCATTTTAATACTGTCTGTAACACCTCATGATGTTCAGCTCTGAGAGACTTGATACTAATTACTGTCTTATTTGTGGCTTTTATATCAATTTGATTTATGGCATCAGTCAAGCAATAGCAAAATAATCAGTTGAAGTTGAACCATCCCCCACTCCACATATGCCTCCGTCACCTTTTCCCTTCAAGTGTTTACTGTGATTAGGTCTTTCCTGTTTTTCTTTCAAGTTCTGAATACTTGTATACTTTCCTTGTTAGTCCTGATGAATGTTCTTTTTTACACTGACATGCCAGTGTGTATGCTGCAGACATAATTTTTATTACATTTCTGCTTTCACTGCAGAAATTGCATAAGCATTTCTCAGGTACAACTCCAAATGCATAGTTAGCACAGCCTAAAGAATCTGGTCCATAAACCTGCAGCTGTTCTCCCTGTTTATAATGCTGTTACTCTCCTACCCTGAAAAACAAAACACTGCTAAGCCAAATGTAGATATCCCTAGAAGTCTGTATTTGCCAGAGTTAATTAGCTGGATAGAGAAGGATGTTTTCTTCAGGCATGGTTCTGCTGACTTTGGGTTTGTGTGTTCAAATCAGTGTGACTCTGCATCAGCATCAGCATTCATTCTGTGAATGCCCCACAGAACCATGCTCAGGGTCTCTCCTAGGGTAGAGGAGAGGCGTCTCGGACAGAACAGCCTCTGCTTTTGAGCAAAGAGGAAAATGATAGGCCAGGTTTGTGGGTTTCAACATCTCAGTGTGGGAAACAGGAGAAATAGAGGAAATCCTTCAGCTGAGAAAGTGCTTTCAGCGCCTTCAGAGCACAAAGCAGAGTCCTGTATCCAAGCACAATGTTTGCTGGTTATTGATTGCTAAAATGTAAATGCACATGTACACATACCACAGGTCCAAACCTTGCCTTCTGTCTCTTCACCTCTTAGATCTTCCTGCTTAACTTCCCTTACTGTCACTTAAAATACAGTATTCTGTCCTACCTAACAGCTCATGTGGTCTGTATCCCTGCACCTCTTCAGGAGAACTCATATGCGGTTTCTGCCTCTGGTGGTCTCCGAAGCTGCCCTGGCTGCCTTGTCCACACTCATGTAGTGCCCAGTGAGGTCACAATCCCACCAAACACACAGACCAGGCTTCCCTTATCAAGCTGGTACGTCTCCTTCCCTTGCAGTACTGTAATGTTCTGGTCTGGATTTTGTAGGTCTTGGTAGCAACAGAGTCTAAAAGAGAAGGCCTGAAAGTAGCCTTATAATATATTTTCCCCCCATTGTTCAGGAGTTTCAAGACCCAACTGGAAGAAGCCATGATCATCGTGGCCAGATCACGGCTGGCTCTGCTTGAATAGGAGGTTGGGCTGGAGACCTCCCAAAGTCGTTTACAGCCTTTATTATCCTAGAGGCCTGTAGTCTTACTAGCTGAGGAATCTGGGTCGCCCACATGACAGCAAAATGCACTGTGCTAGAGACAGCATCCTTTCAGTGTTTTTGGTTCCCTCTTCTTCAAAGCAGGGCAGCACTGTTAACATGGCAAGAAAGGCCACTTGGCTTCCTAGCTTATGCAAACAGCCCCCCCTGAAAATCCTCTTACACTCTTGGATGCTTATGGCAGCCATCCACTAGAGAAAGCTGCAGGACAGACAAGCAGCAAGGCAGATTTGGCTTTCTGAGTGACAAAATTTCCCATTTGCTTCTGTGATATTTGAGAAAATAGGACTCCAATAAAATCACTGAAACAAAACATGACTTGCCCATGCCACAGCAACCCCTGATCCTCTGACCCAATTTTCTTCTTATAGAAACAGTTTAGCAAATCTCAGTCATGAGCTAGCTGCCGGGGCCAATGAAGCAGAAATACTAACAGTCTGTCTTATCTTCTGCCTTATCTGAATCTGCATTTTCTTTCTTAATTTTCTTCCTTAAAACACTTCAGATATTGCAGTTGTTTATGTAACTGGCCATCTTTCAAAGGCCAGCCCAAAATCTGCTAAGTCTGCTAAGGAACAAGGGAATTACAGAGTTTCCTTGCCAGGTGTCAAATGACAATTAAGGCATATCCTTTTTAAACTGGGCTAGAAGAAAAGGACATTCTTTGATATTTAACGGGTTTACACAGGAAGAATGTAAGGTCTTTGTGTAGATATGTATGTGCACATGTGCACACTGAATTAATTTATTACTCCATTTTACAACATGTTGCTCAAAACAGATGTGATAGTAGTGCATTTATTTTTCAGACCAAATTCACATGACTCTTTTGTGTGTTACTACCAAAAAATCAGGCACTTCTCCTTACCATTGAGCAATTCTGATTATATGAAACTCACTAAAAAAGTAAACCATGCAAAACAACCTTCAGTTTGTATGATTTAAATTTTTGCATTGCTGGACCATATGTCAAAAGACAGCTCAAATAAGTGGTGAGGACTCTATATTCAAATTTTTCAGGGAGCTCTGTGGTACCCAAGTGGTTACTAAAGAATATATGCAACATATACTAAGAATATATACAGTATATACTAAAGAATATATACAACAGTTCACATAGAAACTCTGACCCTGAGTATTTATGTTACCTCAGCAGGGGTGGCTCAACCCTTAGGCCTAGAGAGCACAAATTAGTGTCAAATAAATTTAGCAATTATGTATAAAACAACCTCCTGTGGGTACCAATGTCTGATATATGACCCCTGTGCTACATAACAGGTATGTTCTCATGAATTATCTATATTTTTCCTGCAATTTTTCTTCATTCCATATAGAGCCTGGGTGACTCTCAGTCTGCCTATAATGATTTCATTGAGGAAATGGTAATTTGCCTTGATAGGATGAGTTTTATGCATTCTTCAGAGCAACACAGAAGTTCTCTGTTTCTAACAGCTTCATCCGTGTTTCTAAATCCTGGTAGCTCTGTCTCCATCTTTTTCCTCTTCAGCAAGTCGTTGTCAGTATCCCTTCTAAAAGAAAGTAAAGAAGAGAGAAAAAACAAACAAACAAACAAAGAAAAAAAAAAAAAAACCAAAAAAAAACTGAGAACAAAAATCAGAACAACTAGATGTCTTGTCAAAACAGAGTAACATAATGTCATCATCTGCCCACCTCATTTTAATGGTGAGGGTAGGCTGGCACAAAGGAAGCAGAAACTGAGGAAGTGAACCAGGAGGGGAAAAGCAAAGGAGCAAGCAGTCAGAAAGTAATCAGTTGCTATCTGTGCGTATCCAAGTGCACATGTGCATGTGTTAAAAGCAAACTTTCTCTGCAAGACCAAACAATTAATGACCTTCTCCAATGTGAGCTGGTGTACAAAAAATTAGTGACTTATGATGACCCCAAATTACAAGGAGTTTACGTGCTTATAACCATGCATCAAATGAGTTACCTCGTATACTCAGTTTTCATTGGCATAAACTACTAACTAATGTCCACTTCATTTGAAAAAAAAAAGGGTTCTTTCCTCTCCCTGTATTTTATTGTTTCTGTCCTCTACACACTCCCATTTTTTGTTTTCTTCCCACATAAAATAGAAAGCAAACTGTACTAGTTTACGGAATATGCATCCTGAAAATGCTGCTAAGTGATTCAGAGGGGAAGAACTGAAATATACCAGTAAACCCTGACTTACTCAGCCACACAATTTGTTTTCACTAGTCAGCACAGCAGAATATTTCAAATGTCTTTAACAGCAATGTACAAATGTATGTGAATCTATAAATCCTTCCAAAGGATAGAGAAGGAAAAGAGGGCAACCTAGCTGGGGACTTCTACATTCTTGATTTCAGCAAGAGTGTGGCAAATGCCTGACCTGAGTGACAAATTAATTTTCCACTTCACCAGGTGTTTTTAAAAATCAAGATAAAAAAGTCAATATAGAAGAGGATATTGTGAAAAATTTCTTCGTGAATTAGAACATGAGGGGGAATATTCATCCTGGGTCAAAGTGTTCCATTGAAGCAGAACAAAATACTTAGTTACTTTTTTTTTATATTTTATGTTTTATATTATTTTGGAGGAAAGATGAAATGGATTGAAGCA
Organism: Melospiza georgiana; assembly: GCF_028018845.1. NCBI lineage: Eukaryota > Metazoa > Chordata > Aves > Passeriformes > Passerellidae > Melospiza > Melospiza georgiana. The sequence continues at coordinate 13,549,534 of NC_080465.1, forward strand.
CTACTTTTCAACAGTTCATTTTTAAATTATTGCAATTAAGCCCTTTCAACTTAGTGATTGAGGGTGTTACATTTAATGGCAGTTCAGCAAATCACAATGACTCTGAGACTCTTAAATATTTGCACACTTTAGGAGAATAAAATCTGCCTTTTTCCATCTGCAACAACTTGAGCCTCTAATACCTTTCCTTACCTCTAATGAAAAGCATTATCAGTAAGTGCCACAAATCTTTCATCATCATACAATTAAAAAGTGAGAAAAAATTTCCCAAGTGAGTGCCTATAGTTAGAGCCCTGCATCTATATTTAAACACAGGAATTTCATAAGAAACTGAACCTGTCAGATCTGTCAAAGAAGCAATTCCTCCTTCTCTCCTCCCTACATCATTTTCTCTGTGCTATCTGCCTTGTGATTGGACAAGCATTAGTGGACTCCTGAGCTGATCAAGGCTGGAAAAGAGCAAAGATGTGTCCTTCAGTGTGGATCAGTGTCCTGATCCTTCACTTGAAAAGTGGTGGCAGAAAGGCAGGAGCCAGCAGCCATGGGTAAGGGAAGTAATGGGTGGTGCTGGTATGTCCCATTCAAGGAAATAAGGTTCAACAAGCTATGAGCAGCTACAGATCTTTTGGTAGACAAAGGAAGTCTTAGATAACTATCCCTGTATTCATCTTGGCTTATTTTATATATATTTTAAAATTTTTTTTTTTCAAAAATGAGAAAACAAAAACAGTGGCACACATAAAAGGAACAGAGTGGAAGGAAAGAGGGAATATTCCTGCATCTGCATAAATCATGTCAATTAAAGGAAGTTTGAGTTGAAGTAATGGAGAATCTAAGCTCTATAAAAGTGTGTTTCAAGTCATAATCAACTCATCTTAACGTGTGACGTCTCAGCTGCTAAGTCTTGACAGGAGAAATGAGAGTACTGAGTGTTTACTGCCTAGCAGAGTACATTTATTTTCTAAACTGTATATGTATTTTATTACACAAAGTCCCTGGGACCCCAGTGTCATGCAGTAACAGTAGAAAGCACAGATAGCTATCCCAAAGGAGGGTTGGCAAAATATGGGTTCAAGAGAAACTCCTACCACAACTGGTTGACTGCCAGTTTCCAAAAACTATTTGCAGTTTCATTGTCTGGAGTATGGAAACATTAGAATACACTTATTCCTCTAAATACTACTGCATATTCATAGCTACATCCTGCACTGTGATTTCTAAAATGAAAGTAAAAATCAGAGATGTTATGGGAATTGAAGTGAAGGAATACCGACGTCTATTTTTAGTTCATCTGTATATGCTTTTGCAGAAGTGGATAAAATAATCACTGTTTTTCCTGTAAATAATCTTTTCCTGTAAAAAAAATTATTTGTTTTACAAATAATTCATGGGTCCTTCATGTGTTAGGAAATCAGTTGTGAGTAATAAGAGACAAAGTTGTTTCTGATGACATTTGAAATACCAGTAAATATCTAGAAAGCTCTCTCTCATTTTTAACTAATTTTTATATTTTATTTTTGTGTGTATGTGCATGTCTGTATGTCTTCCACAGACTGGAACAAGAAATACAGAAATTAGAAAGTGAAGAATCACAAATATCTGCCAAAGAACAAATAATTTTGGAGAAACTAAAGGAGACTGAGAAATCCTTTGACAACTTGCAAAAGGTATTAAAAAAGGGGGGGGGCACTTGGGCACAGATTGAAACCAAAGTGTACTCTTAGCTCCATTTGGAAGCAGTAGTTATAATTAATGCACTTAAGGAAAGATTTAGGGCAGTTGCAGAGCACCTAGCTTAAACCAGTATGAGCAAGACTAGAAAAGACACAGTGGCATCAGGTCTGTTCTGGTTGGGTTTTTTGGGTTCTCCCTTGCATCCCAGCCTTTTTTGAAGAGGAATTTCAGAGGCTGTCTCCCTATCAGAAGGGAACCCACATGAGGTTTAAGGGGTATTTCAGCCCCCCTTAAAGATATCAGCAGGATGCTGAGAGTATTTAAAACTTCCCTGCTCTCATGGCATCCAGAGATAGTAGCATTTGCCAAAAATGCCACTGCAAAACATTACAGCCTGCAACAAGCAGAGCTCTTCATCTAGTTGCACCCTGTCCCTCTCCTCCAGTCTATGATGGCACCTAAATCCAAGGAGCAGCAATCACAGATACTCATTTAAAATTTCCAAAGAACCATAAAAGCAAGCCTAGCATAAAGAAAAAGATGTAAAGCAAATTAAACCCAAAATATTAAAGGTTTAACCAAACATCCTGTTTTTTCCCTTCACAGAGTTTCTCCCACCAGGATGGTGGTAAGTGCCTTTTTATTATTTTATAGCTTTGGGTTTAAATGAGTTGTTACTATAGCTTTGCTGCAAAGGTTTAAAGACTGGGTTTGTTTCCTTCATTGTGTGTTTCTGATTTCTTGCTAGAGCCATTACCTTTTCCTTTGGTATTTCTATAATGCAAGCACAAAAACGTCACTGTTGTGGTAAAACAGTATTGCTTTGGCAGAGTTCCACCTCTTCTTATGCTCACACAAAGGGAAAGAACAGCATGAATAACTTAAAGCAGACATCATACAATTTCTGTATTACTGACCCCTTTCAGCACGTGATAGCTCTGCACTGCAGACTCCTTCTCACCTCCCTGTGGTCAGTCTTCTCTGTTGTATGTGCTCATGCTCTGTTCATAACCAGCTGAATTATATGAGGACTATTCCTAATACAGAGGAACAACTATTAAAAAGAGATTATTTCGCTGTTGAGCAATATTCTCCACATGATGATTCTTGCAGAAGGACAACCTCACTTGGTTAGATGAGGAGGAAGTAATCCCTAGCTTACTAACTCAGTGTCACACAAAGTGTGATCTGTACAAGGTGTAGCTATAAATTTAGGTGTCTGAGTAGACAAATAATAGGCATGGTTCCCAGGAAGCTGGAGAGACCCTTGTAGTGCCAGTCCAGGGTCCTTAGGACCCTGGAAGGATGTCATGCTAAGGCATCTGCAGATAAATGTGAGCACCAGATACTCATTCTCAGTACATGTCTTTGAACTGACAAAATAATGAGGTTAAGACTACCTCCTCCAGCTGCTGTCATCTGTATTGTGAATGTAGATGAAGAACATGTAGGATGATCCCAACATGAAAACAATGGGATACAATGGAAGTTATGATGTAGTATTTGAGTTGACTTGGAGCTGTCTTTCCAGGTGATTATTATTACTTACTAAAGAGGGGTTTTTTAAGTCAAAGACCTAGTTCAGAAATTTTTGCTCCTGCTAGCAATATAATCCATTGATTTTTGTTCAATGCTATTGTAAAAAAAAAAAAAATCCCAGATAGTATGTTCCATTGTAACAACTTACTCTTCCTTCTCTCTGAAGGATTTGAATTTGACTACCACAAAATGGTAATTGCAAATACTTTGTACCTATGCAGGGTTGCAGGGTACACCATGGTCATTAGTAAGATCCTTAAATAGGAGCAGTGCCTGCAGGAATTAGCAACCAGGTGCTCAGGAGCTTCTATGACTGCGCAAGGTGCATCCTGCATCTTCACATGTCTTTAATAGCAAAGGAACCAAAGGAAGCCCCAGCTAACAATTATGAAGTGATAGTTTCCCTGAAGGTATGTAGCAATGTAGTACTTCATTAGGTTCAAAAGGACCCCTCATGCTCTCCAGATTTTGCCTGCTTTCAGTAGATCCCTTCCTGACGGACTGAGCCAGAATTAAGGACAGCTTGTAATTTCTGAAAGGTAACAAAGAACTTCAAAATATGCCAGAGGGAAGAGAGCAATTTGTGCAAGCAAAGAGAGCCCTCTCCTCTCCTCTCCTCTCCTCTCCTCTCCTCTCCTCTCCTCTCCTCTCCTCTCCTCTCCTCTCCTCTCCTCTCCTCTCCTCTCCTCTCCTCTCCTCTCCTCTCCTCTCCTCTCCTCTCCTCTCCTCTCCTCTCCTCTCCTCTCCTCTCCTCTCCTCTCCTCTCCTCTCCTCTCCTCTCCTCTCCTCTCCTCTCCTCTCCTCTCCTCTCCTCTCCTCTCCTCTCCTCTCCTCTCCTCTCCTCTCCTCTCCTCTCCTCTCCTCTCCTCTCCTCTCCTCTCCTCTCCTCTCCTCTCCTCTCCTCTCCTCTCCTCTCCTCTCCTCTCCTCTCCTCTCCTCTCCTCTCCTCTCCTCTCCTCTCCTCTCCTCTCCTCTCCTCTCCTCTCCTCTCCTCTCCTCTCCTCTCCTCTCCTCTCCTCTCCTCTCCTCTCCTCTCCTCTCCTCTCCTCTCCTCTCCTCTCCTCTCCTCTCCTCTCCTCTCCTCTCCTCTCCTCTCCTCTCCTCTCCTCTCCTCTCCTCTCCTCTCCTCTCCTCTCCTCTCCTCTCCTCTCCTCTCCCCTCCCCTCCCCTCCCCTCCCCTCCCCTCCCCTCCCCTCCCCTCCCCTCCCCTCCCCTCCCCTCCCCTCCCCTCCCCTCCCCTCCCCTCCCCTCCCCTCCCCTCCCCTCCCCTCCCCTCCCCTCCCCTCCCCTCCCCTCCCCTCCCCTCCCCTCCCCTCCCCTCCCCTCCCCTCCCCTCCCCTCCCCTCCCCTCCCCTCCCCTCCCCTCCCCTCCCCTCCCCTCCCCTCCCCTCTCCTCTCCTCTCCTCTCCTCTCCTCTCCTCTCCTCTCCTCTCCTCTCCTCTCCTCTCCTCTCCTCTCCTCTCCTCTCCTCTCCTCTCCCCTCCCCTCCCCTCCCCTCCCCTCCCCTCCCCTCCCCTCCCCTCCCCTCCCCTCCCCTCCCCTCCCCTCCCCTCCCCTCCCCTCCCCTCCCCTCCCCTCCCCTCCCCTCCCCTCCCCTCCCCTCCCCTCCCCTCCCCTCCCCTCCCCTCCCCTCCCCTCCCCTCCCCTCCCCTCCCCTCCCCTCCCCTCCCCTCCCCTCCCCTCCCCTCCCCTCCCCTTCCCTTTCTCTTCTCCAGAGGAAACAGGTAGGAGCCCCTGGGTAACCCAGGAAGGCTGTGTAAAACACAGACACAAACCAACAATGACCTGTTTGGGCAATTTCTTCAGCTGCTGCCACATCATGAGACTCCCAGTTCCATACATCTCATGTTTGTTTGTTCTGTGTCCCTTTATTGTAAATGCAGTGACACAAACAGTTTTTTAATCTCACTATTGTGTTCCTGTGTATAATTTTGTGGTGACCGAGATTTTGAGTGTGCAGGAAGCACTACTAGAAGATGTTCAGAGCCCAAAGAGGTCCAAGCAAAGGCTATGAGGGAAGGGAAGAAGTGCTGGTGAGCACCAGTGACTGATCAGATGATGCTCTGTGTCCTTCACAGCTTTCATAGGAAAAAAAGCGCTGTGTTTGGCAGTGAGAATCTCTGAGCTTGAAATCATCCAGGCACAATTAACACAAATTCTATATTTTCCAGGGTAGAAACACACTGCCTTCATAAATCACTGTGTAAGAGAAAGTAGAGCAGAAATGCTGAGGCTGGGAGCTGTGGCCCTGTCAGCTTCAGTTATGACTGTAGTGGCTTGCAGCTGACAAGCTCTCCATTAAACAAGGTCTGAGATGATGCTAGGCATTGCATCATTTTTTGGTGCTCAGGTCTGCAGTCAAAACTAGGCATGCTGCAGTACTATGCTGCATGCACATCATGAACAAATGGAGAGAGCTCTTACTCCATGTGTGGATGTTTATTTCTCAATGTATATATAAAATAAAAGGCACATGAAGATCTGATGTAACTCCCTTGTCTGCTGAATTTGCCTTAGAGGTAAATGTATCCTCTGCAATATTTGGCTGTTTGTATGCAAACTATTTGTTACTACTTCCGCCAACATACAGAAGCCACAATTACATTAATTGGACAGTTTGCACAAGCCTCTGTTTGAATTTTGTATGTATTAGCATATATTTGGTCAAGAAGTGGTCTAGGAAACCTGACCAGAATTATTTAGTAACCAGAACATTGTTTAGAAACACTTCTGGTTTTCTGGCCTCAGATCCTGACAAGCTGTGCAGCCTAAGAGCAAAACAGACCAGTGTGCCCTCAGAGGAGCCAAGTATAGCTCTTTGAAGAGTTCTTTCCGCATGTTCTGTAGAAATTCATCAGCAATTGACTTTCAGCTGTAGGCTTCTGATAACTTTTAAATTCAGTCTCCATCAAGAGCTGCCACAATTACAGCTCCTCTGGCTACCTAAGTAAAAACTATTTATCACCACCCTTGGAGTGTGATATGTGAGTCAATTTCCTACCCATCTCACACATGAGTCTTGGCTAGGAGAGTAGTGTGGGCAACAGTGTCAAAAGCTTTGCTGAAGTCTAAATAAACATCATCCACTGCTGTCCCCATGTCAATAGAAGATGTTATTATGTTGTAGAAGGTGATTAGTTTAGTCTATCATGATTTGTCCTTAGTAAATCCATTATGGCTTTTCCCAATCATCTGCTTTGTTTGCTTTGTAACGGTTTCTAGGACGACTCATTCTGCCACTTGCCATGGGGACAAAGCATTGTGCCTCCAGTTTCTTCAGTCCTCTTTTGGTCCATTCCTGTGGTATGACATTTTTGTCTCTTCTAATCATCAGGGACATCCACTGAACTCTGTATCTTTCAAATATTGTAGACAGTCTCCTCACAAAAATGTCAGGCATTTTCTCAGCACTCTTGGATGTGGATTTATGGACAAAAAAGGAGAAATCTGCCTTGTTACCATTGTTAGTGACTAGCTTCCCTGCACTACTTAAGCAATGATCTTGTCTCTTTCCTTCTGCTTACTGCTCACAAATACTGAAGAACCCTTCTTGATATTTTTTGCCAGCTTTAGTCCTAGCTGATCCTTAGCCCTCCTGACTGCATCTCTGCATCCTCCTAGCAAGGTGCTTGTAGTGCCCAGTGGCTAGCTGGCTGCCTTTCCACAGCCATTATGTTGCCTTTTCTGCTTTTAATTACACCTAACAGTTCATTGTTAAGGCAGGGAAGTCTTCTGTTGAGTTTTTTTCCTTTGCCTTTATAAAGAATAGACCATTCTTGTGCCTTCAGCAGGCACTTTCAAATAACTCCCAGCACAACTCACAAACTTCTTTGACTTTCTTGGATGCTTCCAATGGAATCTCTCACAGCTAGGCTCTTGGCATATTAAAGTTGTCTCTTCCAAAATTTAAGATGTTCGTCCTACTACTGATCTTCAGTGTTCTAAGCAGGACCTTAAACTCCACAATGTTTGCTCACTGTATCCAAGGTGTCATTGGTTACCAGTGTAAGTCAAATAAATTTTCTCAGCTTGCAAGCAGTAAATCTAGCAATGTGCTGCTCCTAGTCAGCATGTTCAGCATCTACAGGAATAAGGAGTCCTTAAGATACTTCACCAACTTGATGGATGGCATGAACACAGTTTGGGGTTTTTTCCAACAAATGTGTGGGTAATTGAAGCCACCCATGAAGACTGGGCTCAGTTGGCTCAAGACTTCACTGAGCAGCCACAGTAAGGTTTTGTTGGCTTCATCATCCTGACAGGGAAGCCAGTGCACAACACCCTCCTCAGTGATGACCCCTTTAATCATGATCCTAAGGCATTAGTTAAATAGAACTGGCATGGTCTCCACAGCTCTCCTCTATACACACAAATATCTCTGTCACATAAAGTACAACTCCACCTCCTCTCCTTCCTTTCTTATCTTTCTGAAAATATTATATTTGCAGCCATCCATTATGGTCTCCTCATCATGTGAACTTTCCTGCCAAGTTTCTGTGGTTCTTCCAGCATCTCTCACACTGGGAACAAGGCTCTAGTTCCTCCTGCTTGTTGCCCATATTACATACATTGGTATACATGCACTTGAGATGGCTGCCCTTAGGCTTCTTGCCTTCAGAAAGGGTTGGGCAGCATTTCTTAGTGCTCTGATAAATGCACTCACCCACCATATTGCTTACAGATGTACAAGTGTCGGCTGTGGACCCTAACCCCCAAGCTTATTTAGGGCATGATTCAGTAAGTCAGCTTCCAGCAAAAGCCTCCATTGATGTTCCTGCAAACATGATGGGAGGGATGTGGTAGATAGGGACAGGCGATCGGAAGATCACGCGATGTGACGGAAAGTGGCAGGACTCCTTTTCCCCTAATCCCCTGAGATAAGAGATCACCCTAGGAATGTAACTAGGAATGTAGCCCCCCTAACGATAATAATGCTGCTAACTTTCCACTCTTTACTAACCATAGATAGTACTGCAGACCCTCTCTGACGTAGAGAAGCCCCTTAGACTATAAAACCCCACGAGATGAGACAATAAAGGCCTTTGACCGTCTGCCACATTGGTGTCTGCGTGCTCTTTGGCCCGAGCGACCTGGTGGGTTTGAGTCGCCGTGCTGCTCCTCGAAACCAGGTCGCTTTGCCTTATATCAGAAGGCAACAACGGGCCAAAATCACTGTTCTTCCTGATGCAGGCCCATGCAGGCCCAGAGAGCTTTGTAGGTGGAACAGCCCTGCCCTGGGAGTCATAATTTTTAGAAGGTCTGCCACTAATTTTAGTGGTATGGGACTTTTTAAAGAGAATCTGTCCCTTGGAAAATTAATCCATCTGACATTTGATCACAAGCCTCCGTGTGGGAGCTATTCAGAGCAGCTCTGAGGGTTTAGCTCTGTGTGAGCATCCTGAATGATCACCTTGCCCCATATGGTTTGCCAGGCTCGTCTGTCTGGTAATCCAGAAGAGTGCCATACTCCGAAAATTTATTTTGTTGCAAGTAGTAAAAAAGACACAGAACTAGTTTTATGTCATCCTTAGATACTAATAACTTATCAAAGATTGAAATGAAGATATTGAGTGCAGTCTGTTTAAATATTATTTATGTTCTGTCTTCTCACATGAACAAAATGCTAATTTGTGTCTCATCCATTCCTTGTAAAATTAGCCTCTTATATTCTTTTAAAGGTGCCAAATGAAAGAGTCTTTGTTGCCAGTGAGATAAAGGGAAATGAGTGTATTTGCTTTGTTTGGAGGCTGGATGGGGAAGGCAGCAACACAAGACAGGAGCTGGTAGAATCAACCAACCCCAACTTGTAGTCAAATACTCTATTTCTGACATGTGGCGCCACCACTACCTTCAGAATAACTATATGAGAATTGCACTGCCCTTCCAGCATTCCCTGCTCATGGCAAGGACAGATTGGAGCTCTGAAGCTAATTTTTTAAATATTTCATTTTAATTAACATACAGAGAAGTTTCTAAACTAATTCAATACTAGCAGCATCTGACGCTTAGCCTAGTACTGTCTCCCAAAGCAGGAGGCAAGGGGGGGAAAAAAAATCCAGCTTACTAAGGTCCACAGATACCTACCACATCAAAGTGAGAGTGTTACCATCAGGCTGTACAACTGATTTTCCCTACCGCTCAATGTCAGCGATGTTTTGTTCCCCCTATAACCACTGGGGTAAAATAAATATTTGCAAAGAATTTTGCCTCCTGCAGTGTCCTTGCATGAGAACTGTACCCAGCCATGCCTATTGATCCTCATGAACTGCAGAAGTAAGGATGATTAGTTAAGCAGTTCAAGCCTGCATTGATTATGACATGTGACACATGTGACACATCTGTCACTCAGTCACTGATGAGTGTGTACTGAAACTACTGTTCTGAAAGGACATTCTGTGGGATGAATAATTACTAAGTTTGTGCTATTTCCAGAACACCAAGTGCCTTCTTTCCCTGGACCAGAAACACAATCCTCAGTTCTTTGTTCTCAGAAATTACTTCAGTTTTCAATAATGGCCTACTGATTTGCTGGTGATATTTCCCAGAGCAACAGCACCAAGCATTGTACCAGTTTCTCACTAGAGGAAAGTGACCCTGCAAAAGAAAGCAGCTGTTGCTGGCCAGTGCTCAGTCAGTTGTGTGTCTTAAACAATTATTTTTCCTAGATCCTACTGCTAAAAATACATAGCTTTGAGATACAGTATGCATTGAAATTGTAAAAGTCCATTTACCAAGTCTGCCATTTGTCCCCTGAAAAATGAAATAAAAGACTATTTGCCTGGACAGGCTTAGGGATTTTTCCAATTAATCTGATACAAACCGAACTCATTTATATACTGGATTTGTGGATGGTTTAAATGAATGTGCCTCTGTGCCTTACTTTTATGCCACCAGAAGGGAGGAAAGAGGACTCCTTACCTGAGTTACCTACAGTGGTCTGCAGAGCAATGGAATTTCATCCTGGGGTCTCATTTTTCTGCATCCAGTAGCAATGGTGGCCACCACTGACTGCTATGGGAGGAAAACCATTTCACTAATATCAGGCCCAATTTTCCTGCTAAAAAATCTTTGGGATTAGAGGTGGCACATCACGTCCATCCTGATGACATTACCAGGCGTAGGTATTTTTTCTGGGATGGGCGTTAGCTCATAGGGAATATGATGAAAGTATCTCCCTTAACCAGATGCAGTCAAGCAGGTTACCACATAACTTTTCATTTTCTCTCTCATTTCACCATTTCCCTTTTATGATCTGCCCTGGTCACCCTCTCTCACCTGCTTATAGCAACAAGAGGCTTCAAGGAATGGAGATTTTGCCTCCTACCCTGGCACATGGACTAGGCAGTACCAAGGGCTTGACAGATCTTTCATTGAACTGTCACCTCCTACCCTTGGAGGAAAAGGAATGGTCTGTTTCACACCAAATAGGATTTTATATTTGAACATAAATTTAATCATTTCCATACAGAGCTGAAAATATTTCCAGTTGATAGGAAAGAATGTGATTTTTTTTTTCCTCTCTTTTTCTTTTCTGTTCTTTTTTGTTTTGTTTTGTTTTTTGTTTTGATCTGGTGCCTCAGCTTTAAGACCTGAAGTCAGTTATTTGCACATCTCTCCTCTGAGCTCTGCTCTTAGCTCAGGCACTGAATTCAAGCAGAACAATAAATGCTAGTTATATTTTACCCACCCACAAAATATCTCCAAGGAAATACTTTTAAATTTATTAACATCTCTTCTAAAGTACCCATTTAGCTTGTGATAAGCAGACATAACCTCAAATGTAAAACAAATCAATCATTTAAGATAGCTTTCCTCTACTTCAGGATTTATTAATGAACGGTGACATTGCAGCACTGAGAGGAGCATAATACTTACTGAAAACTAAAACAGATACCCTATCAATAACTATATCAGATTTCATTATTAGCTAAAGTTCAGCTTTAAGAACAAAAAGCGACGTTCTGATTCATTAATATTGGAAACAACTGGTACAAAAGAGCTGGTTTCTTATCCTATTCAGTCAGCACTAGCATTTTTAGGCTTTTATATCTCTATTTGAAATGTCATGTATTCTGGGTATCGCATTGGGTTTGTTCCTTACCTTTCCCACCCCACTCCCCATTTTAAAGCTCACCAACTTGATAAATCCAGAACCTCCTGACAAATAATTTTATGTGTTCATCTGACATAAGGTTTGAGTCATCTGGACCCATTCCCTCCTGCCTCAGCTAGTCTATTGAACACCAATCACAGGACAGTGACTTTGCACTTTGTTTGCTTTATCCAATTATCTAGTACAAAGCTCCAGTGACTATTGTCAGGGCTGACAACACTCTGCTGTCTAAGCAATGAAGCCACTGGGGCTCGTAGCACAAATCTAACTGTTTCCTGTTCTCTGACACCAGATGCAGTAAATTACATTTACTCCCAGATCCCTGAACTCCCAACCCTCTATTCACGAACAGCAGAGCCAGTTCCTGGGTGGGACGGATCAAGCAGAGTAGCTGGTAAGTCTCAAGTAGCAAAGTATTATAATACCAGTCCAATAGCCATGAACTCTTTTTGTTATATTACTTTAATGAGTCTGGTGTCCTGATATCATTTAAATGCCAGGAAATAGTGATTGATGTGTATTTTAAATAAGTCAAGGCTTTTTTGAACTGCAGTAATACTCTCAAAACAAGGTAGCTGAACTATAATAAAAGTACCATAGGAAACACCCCTTTTTTTTTTTTTTTAATGTAGAAACATTCAGTTCTTTCCATCTCTCCTGGTACAAATACATAGTATTTAGGCCAAGGTTTTGTGTCCTCTCTTGTACCCATGCAACTCCAGACAAGGCACTCACAAGACCACATACATTCTTCAAATATTTATGTGTTTTTACTTCTTTGTATACCATTCTTTCTTCTTGGGAAAAGGTGGGTTTGTTTTGTGCTTGGAGTCATACAGAGAATTTTCTAACACTTATTTTTCAGGTTATATGTGTGTCTTAAATGTAACAAGACTGTTAGAAGCCGTACATTTTTATTGTTTTCAAAATTCTTGTTTTCTAAACAATGTACTCCCTATGTCAAGACTGAATTGCTGGTGGCTACCTAAGAGATGTCCCAAGGAATGGGATGAAAGGTGGCTTACTTGAGAAATGGATTAACCAGCATAGCAAAGCAATGTCTGCAGCTAAGGCACCGTGCACGGCTATGAAATGTGTAATTTTTTCTATAAGTTCTGTTGCAAGCCATTCCAAAATATTACCTTCCACCAGTGCTTGCCCTGATATGTCTTTAAAGCAAGCTTTTCTGTGTTTGTGCCATTTTGTCAACAACAAGAAAGTATGGATGACTCAGAAGCCTTGTTAATGTAGTCCTTGAAAAATGTATCGTGTGTGTGCAATAGGTGTTCTTAAAGGTTGGCTGTAACCATCCATCTTAAAAGAGGCTCAAAGTGTAAGTAGATTTTTTTAAAGAAAAGCCTCTGAATCTACAAAACAGGCAGAATCTACATCCTTCTGTTGGCACGTTGGTATCTTGTCCTGAAGTGCTGCATCATGTTTCACTGTAATTAAAGCTTCTGCAGAAACTTGTACTTGTGAATACTGGCTGTCATCTTCAAGTACTGCTTTCAGTTCCAACTCTATTGTCACGTAGTTTTATATTCTATTAGTAGATCACATTTTGCAGTAAACATGCTTTGGTTAAAAAAAGACATTTTAGCGCCAATCTTAGTTCATTTTGCAACTACTTTCACAAGCTGGGCTGTTAGGTTTTCTCACAGAGAACAAACATAATGCACACAGGCAGATAAACAAGGTTCTGTTATTCACTTCTCTCATGGCAGTGCCTTTTACTGGTGAACAACTTTCTAAGAAATTAATATATGTTTGTGCATTTGCTTAGCCAAGTAGCTTTAATGTGGTCCCTGGTTTGGTCATAAACCCCATGTTATACCAATATCCAAAAACACTGCAGAATATCTAAAATCACAGTAGAAGACACGAAAATAAAATGTTGGCAGAGTCAATAGCTTAAGCAAATTAGCCAGAGTTAAAATACAAAAGGATCACTCATGTTAACCTTTGGGGACAGCATTCTTGAAGAAGTGATAGAATTTGTTGCCTGAAGTCTCCCTATTGAATAAGACATTGTTACATCATACTACTCCATACCATAGATAAAAATATGTATCTTGCAACTCTTCTTGAATATAGAACCACAGAATTTTAGATTTGGCTTGGAAGGGACTTTAAAGGTCATCTAGTTCCAAGTGCCCTGCCATGGGCAGGGATGTCATTCACTAGATCAGGTTGCTTAGGGCACCATCCAGCCAGGCCTTCAAAAACTTGCAGGGATGGGGCATCCACAGCTTCTCTGGGCAGTCTGTTCCATGTCTCACCACCCTCTGATGTTTAAATCTGCCCCCTTTCAGTTTAAAACCATTGCCCTTTGTCCTGTCTGTATTGGCCCTTATAAAGTCCCTCTCCCTCATTTTTATAAGCCTCCTAATGGTACTGGAAGGCTGCAATAAGGTCTCCACAATGTCTTCTGTTCTCCAGGCTGGACAATTCCAGCCTTCTCAGTCTGTCTTCATGAGAGAGGTGCTCCCTCCCTCTGATCATCTTCATGGCTCTCCTCTGAATCTGCTCCAAAAATGCTGATGTCTGTCTTGTGCTGAGAATCACAGACCTGGATGCAGTAGTCCGGGTGGATAGAGTAAGGGCAGAGGAGAGGGGGATAATCTCCTCCCTCAAGCTGCTGGCCACTTCTTTTGATGCAAACCAGGATACAATTGACTCTCTGGGCTGCAAGTGCACACTGGTGCCTGATATCCAACTTTTCATCCTGAGAACCCTCAAGTCCTTCTCCTCAGGGCTGCTCTCAAGGACTCCTTCTCCCAGTCTGTCCTCGCATTTGGAATTGCCTTGATCCAGGTGCAGCTCCTTGCACTTGCACTTGCTGAACTTCATAAGATTCTCCTGGCCCCACTTCTCTGGTTTGTCCAGGTCCCCCTGGGTGGCATCCCTTCCTTCTTTTGTGTCAGCTGCCCTGCTCAGCTTTGTGCCATCTGCAGATTTGCTGAGGGTGCCCTGGATCTCACTGCCCATGTCATTAATAAAGATGCTGAAGAGCACCAGTCCCAAGAGAGAGCCCGGAGGAAAACCACTCATCACTGGCCTTCACCTGCACACAGAGGCATTGATCACAATTCTCTGGCTCCAGCCAGCCAATTCCTTATCCACTAAATAATCCATCCATGAAATCTATGTCTCTCCAACTTGGAGACAAGGATGTCAAAGGCCTTGCTTTTGTCTGGATAGATGACATCTGTTGGTCTTCCCTTGGTGACCTTTGCCATTATTCCATCACAGAAGACCACCATATTAGTCAAGCGTGATTTTCCATTAGTAAAACCATGATAGTTCCCACAGATAACCTCCTTATCTTTTATGTGCCTTAGCATATCATCTAGGACCATCTGCTCCATGATCTTCCTAGGCACAAAGGTGAAGCTCACTGCTCTATAGTTTCCCAGTTCTTTCTTTCTCCCCTTTTAAAAAATGTGGGCAGTGTTCCCCTTTTTCCAGTCAGTGGGCACTTCACTTGACTGCCATAACTTTTCAAATGTGATGGAGAGTAGCTTGGCAACAACACAGAATTAAAGAATCATTGACTAGTTTGGGTTGAAAGGGAACTTAAAGATCATCTCATTCCCCCAGCCCATCTGCTAGGGGCAGGAATATCTCCCATTAGACCAGGTTTCTCAGAGCTCCGTCCAGCCTGGCCTTGAATATCAGCCAGTTCCCTGAGGACTCTGGGATGCATGTCATCCAGTCCCATGGACTTGTGACTATTCAGCTTCATCAAGGGATCCCAAACATATTCTTCCCTTGAAGTGGGAGGGTATATTTACTTCCCTCCCCCCACCCAGAGAATCAGGTACTTCAGAGAACTGGGAAACTTGACTCCAGTGAAGACCGAGGCAAAAGAGCTCATTGAGTACCTCAGCCTCCTCTATATCAGTTATCACCAGTTCTTCATTCTTGTTTGCAGGGAAATACAAGGAGGTAGATTCTTCTTGGCCTTTTTTCCTAACCTGTGTACTTACAGACTTCCTTTCGTGTTGTTTATCATATTCCTTGCCAAGTCCCATTCCAGCTTAGCCTTGGCTTTCCTGGCCCATGATATTAAACCATATTACTGTATTCTCCCTGGGTCACTGTCCCTGCTTCCACTGGTAGATGTTGCTTTCTTACTCCTTGATTTGAGGAGGTGACTTTAGCTCAGTCTCATGCCAATTTCCAGCCTACCTTGTTTATTTCCTACCTCGTCTATTTTTCTATCCTATATTGCGATAGAGAGCTCTTGCATGCTAAGAAAAGTGGTCTCAAACCTTGTCAGCTCTGGTCAGCCCCTCAGTCCTTAAGGACAATTTCCCAGGGGATCTCATTCACTCTTTGAGCAGTTGAAAGTTCTCTCTTGTGAAGTTCAGGAGTTTGTCTTTGCTCCTTGCCAGGATCATGCTCATCAAGGTCACAAACTCAAATACAGCCAGGTTCACATGATTTAACTCTCAGATTTTTGCTATCTGCTTTGGAATTCATTCCTACTCTACAAGCCTTCTTATAATGCACAATACCGACCTATATTTGTGCATCAAAGCAGGGAGGGTCTGACAGATGGCATGCTCTTCTGCACTGCACATACATGACACTCAACTATTTCACATGAAAATCACCAGTCTGTAATGAAAAGCCATGCACCAAATATTTTTAATTTTCAAAGAAAAAGAAGCACAGGAGCTCTAGGGGAACTCGAGGTGCTACTTCTCTCTAAGAAGGTAACAGGCAGCTAGTTGATGGGCAGGTGGTGCCCTGTCTTTTGAATTGTGGTGCTCAGGACAAGTCAGGAAATTCTGCCCATCAGACATGATTTTCTGAATGTGCTGTTGCTGCCTCATGGTTCAGCTTATCTTCAGTTCAGCTGGCCACTCAGAAACATGCTAGTTTTATGATCTTCACCACAGACAAGTCAGCCTCTATTTTTGTCTTTGTAATGCTGAAAGTTGTTGAACAATATCTGTCTGAGCAGCCCTGGAGAGGCCAAGCAATGTGCAGAGCCCATTCACCCAAGCCCTAGGGACCAAGCCAACATACAAAATTCTTCTTCCTTTCTTCTTCTCCCTCAAGAAACTGCGCCTAGAAAGTTCTAGAGTGTTAGTGTTGGTACCTGCATCTCTTTGTTCAATTATCACTATAAATTGGAATAAAGGCTTCAGAGCAGAGGCACTTGAATAAGATATAAAGGGCACTTGCACACCAGTTCCTAGGCTGGGACAGTCCAGAGCAAGTGATCCATGCTAGCTGCTCCTTGAGCTTCAATATGGCACTGTGTGCCACAATTTCTCATACCAATTGCTTTGAAAATTAATTGCTACCAGCCCTGGGGCAACAGGTCTTTCCAGCCTTAATTTCCTGTTTCCAACCATGCCAGCTGCCTTGCAGTCTCCAGCTGCACATCTCAGAGCAGAGCGCAGTTCTCAGCCTTGCAGCTCCCTTCTGGCTGCCCAGGCTGCTGTGGGGTGGCCAGGCATGAAAATGCCAGCCCAGGAGGGATGTTAAAAAACTGTAAGCCCTACTTTAGTGTGGAAGTGGGCATCCTGTGCCCAGGGTTGTGACAGCTATGGACACAACTAGTCCACAAATGTCCGGAAGCAGTGGAAAACACAGTCCTTAGGGATAGTCCCTAAGTTGCAATGGTCAAGGGGAGAATGGTGCTTCTGCAGCCCACTCTAGCCTTCAGCAATGCATCACTCTCAAGAGGCAGAAATGCTCCTTCACCCACCGGCATCTCTGTCCTCTGGCTACATGCAGGTGTTTCTGTGGTGTTGTACTTGACCTATCCAGTTCCTGCTGGGGCTGGCTGAGGTCTGAGCAGATGTACACAGCATGTAGATGGACAGACCCAACCATTTTGCCCACCAGACTGCACTCCTAGGGGGCAAAGGAGACCATGTCATGAAGAGCATGTGCATGCTCACCAACACATTCATTTTCTATCTAGCACTATAGGCAGTGTAATCATGCATGTCGTGATAAATTTCCTATTGATGATGAAATACTTTGATTTAAGGTTACAGGAAAGGTAGTTCTACTGTGTGTGAATAAAAAGACTGAGGAAATATATTAAAGTAACAGAAATTTTTTATATTAATTATTTTTTTTTAAATACAAACCAAGGTACATTGATTCTTGGGGCAAGGATATTCTGTACTCACTTGAAAGTAAATCAGGAAAAAAAAAGCAAACATTCCAGTTTGTGGTATTCCCAGGTAAAATAAATCATGTTTATACCATTGAGGTTTGTTGATGAAAGTGATCATAGTAAGTTTCACAAACACTTGTCACTGCCTGTGGTAATTTGTATTTAAGTGTCTGTGGATGTCTGTCCAGGAGCCAAATGTCTTCATATGCATACAAGGAATGCTTAAACAATTGAGCACTTTGGAAAGTCTGAGATGCCTTTGCACATTTTTTCTTTGAAAAGCTGTCTAGTGGTATGTCATCATATCTCAGAATGGGGTTTGGAGCAGAGTAGACTGCTCGTCTATTCCCACTGTGTGGTCTACCCTTTTCATCTCATTTCTACATCCTTAACTGCCACAAAACCTTTGCTATTCCAAAGCAACAGCCCTCACACATGTTTTTACCTGTTGTTTCATGACTCTTTGAAAATCGGTTCATTATTACTTTTTTTTCAATTTTCGCAGTGGTGCTTGATGCTTATTTCACATAAACAAGGGAGTACCTTTGGGTATTTTGTACATTCTCTTAACCTGGAAGCAGAGGTCACAGTTGTTGTCTTGGTGTGAAAGCTGAGAGAGCTGCCCTGCCACACACCTGTGGGAGAGCTTGTCATATTCCCATGTGATTTTGTTTTCCCACATGCAGAACAGAGATAAACAATATTTCTTCACCCTTCTGAAATGTTTTGAGTGCTACGAATTGCAGAGTTAATCAAGGACAAGTATTGATAATTAAATGGCCTGGGTGTTGCAGCAAACACAACTTGATACCAACTTACTGGCAGTTTGATGGCAGAAAAGAGAGTAGAGGGGTTCTCTCTGAATTTTGAGGCAGGTTCAGAATGAAAAGTTAGAGGGCAACCTGCATGCTATCACCTCCCCTTGTCTAAATTACACCTAACCTCTTGGTGCTCCTAGTTGACCAAAGACAGCTCCATGTGATGTGAGCGGGAAGAGAAGGTCGTGTTTGCCACAAATATGCCCAGCCTCCACCTGCATAAAAAGCCATAGTGTAACACTGTCCACAGCGTTGCAGCCCACCTCTAACGCAGATCGCTTAGCCCTTTAGAAGCAGGAGACAGGGAAAAGGGGCACCGTAGTTTTCTTTGTCTGTTTGGCAATTAACCATTCACTGGCTTTTTTTGTTGTAACATGCACTTCCTCTCTTGTTTTCATTCAAGCTTTGTGCACCATGGAAATTAATGTGGAGAAAGACAAACAGACAGGAGAGACCAAGATTGTCTCTGCTTCACCTGTTGGCCCAGATGAGGCCCATCAAAGAGGATTCAAAGTCTATGATGATGGTTCCAAGGTAGTCTATGAGGTTCACTCTGGTGGCACAGTGGTAGAAAATGGAGTACATAAATTAAGCTCAAAGGACGTAGATGAACTTATGCAAAAAGCTGGACAATCAAGTGTAAAAGGAGGGTATGAAACAATGACTGTGTCAGACAAAAATGTGGTAGCCGATGGAAACCTTAGCCATATGAAGGAGCAAATGCTCTTCAAGGAGGCAAAGCTAGAGATGGTACACAAATCCAGCAAAGGACGTGCTGTGAACCCTCAGCCACAAGACAAACCCTGTGGTGGCGAAACCCCAGAGCCCAGTGCAGATCAGCCGGTGACAATGATATTTATGGGCTACCAGAACATCGATGATGAAGAGGAGACAAAGAAAGTGCTGGGCTATGATGAGACCATCAAGGCAGAGCTTGTGCTGATCGATGAAGATGATGAGAAGTCACTGCGTGAGAAGACAGTGACTGATGTTTCCACCATGGATGGGAACGCTGCAGAGCTGGTCTCTGGCAGGCCCCTGTCGGACACGACAGAGCCCTCCTCTCCCGAGGGGAAGGAAGAGAGCCTGCCCTTGGAAGCTGCCCCAGGTACACAAAAGAAAAAGCGCTGTCAATGCTGTATTGTCATGTGAACACCTCCTCCTTCCCTGCTCCAGGCAGCTCCTGCTCCATCACTTACCTAGACCTCACTGTACTTCTAACTGCAATACTGTGAACTGGAAGTGAATGCCTCCATTGCCTTGCAGTTGGGTTGCTTTTCTTTCTAGTTCTTCCAGAAGAGGAACGCATGGTTATTTTCCCATCAGGCATACTATTTGGTGTTTGGGAGGGGCTGGGGGCTGGGGGCTTTTGGCTTCTCTTTTTCTTTGTGTTGTTGGTGATGGTGTTGTGTTTTGTTTTGTTTTTTCCTTAGTACTACAGAGTGAGAGATAAATGAGAAATGGAACATATGTTTATTTGATTTTTATATATATATTTTATATATATAATGAAAACACTTTTTATGTTTTTTCTTTAAGTATCTGGCAGGCTTGATCAGATTCCTAGGATTTTGTGGGAGTCTGAGTTTCACAGCCACCAGATATGAGAGCCTTAAAAAAATGTTACTTCTCCTTTTTAAGAAAAATCACATTAAACATTATTTTATGTATCATATTTTTTATTTCTTGGGGAAGGCTCAGATCACTTTACTGTTTTGATTTGCTAAAAATCAGGCAAGCCTTTCCCAAAAAATTGCATCATTTTGTTTTTTAGTAACTTTCAAGTTTAGTTTGCAGTGTCAGAAAAGCCCATTAACCATTTCCGCTAATTGGTGATACCAGAAGTGGACCTTAATTATTCTTTCTAGAAAATGTATGAATGATCATTCTGCCTTATATAAATCTTCCAGATTACAGTATTGTAAATGCACTTCATCTCCCCAAATTACAGTTGAAATTGACATGAAAAAGATGCAGCTGTCACACCAACAGAAATGGACTCACTCATCAGAGTCACTTTCAGTTACTCTGCCAATGTTTATACATGAAATTTTCCTGCTGAACTCCAGTAGAAGAGGGATGCTGCTTTCTATTTCCCTAGAATATATGACATTTTCTGACAGTCTGACCCTGTTCCTACTGGATTCAGTGGCAAAATTCTCAGCGCTGGAAATGGGGACAGGGCCAGAGTTTTCCTTTGTAGTTCTTACAGAAGTGTAATTTCTCACAGAATGTACCTCCAGTGCACCTACATAATTACAGGCAGTTGGGTCCAATGCTGCCCTGCTTGTCCAGGTAAAACTCCCATGGAGGCCCACTGGAGTTTTGTCACAGCAGCTGTTTTGGGAGATCCTGTAGCCACAGGACTAATATTTTCAAAAACTGCTGGTGTTTTGGATGCTTCATTTTCTAACATGGGTCACTAAAATGCCTGATTTCCAGTGCATTTTTCTTCATCTGACCTCTGAAAATCAGGCCTCTTAAAAAACAACTAAAGATGAAAATGTAAAAATGTGAAGGCATCCAAAATCAATAGGTCTTTCTTTTTTTTCTTGTTCCTTGATTCTTCTAAATGAGAAAACAGCTAGCTTTTTCATGGTGAGTTATTATGAACCTGATTCTTGTATCACACCAGTTTGGCTTAAGTTTAACTTCCCTCACTGTAGTGGAGTTATTCTGGAATTATAACTACATGAATGAGATTAAAAATCAGGTTTTATATTTTCTGATAGTGTGAACAAGTGCTGAAGATTATTTTGAAGTGTCTTTGAAACTATCAGACTTTAAAAATCAATAACAGCAACTG
Organism: Melospiza georgiana; assembly: GCF_028018845.1. Classification (NCBI taxonomy): domain Eukaryota; kingdom Metazoa; phylum Chordata; class Aves; order Passeriformes; family Passerellidae; genus Melospiza; species Melospiza georgiana. Next base: position 13,570,629 of record NC_080465.1, read on the forward strand.
AAAAAAATAGGAAAAAAAAAAAAAAAAAGAAAACAACAAAAACCTCTTTTCAGTCTGAGGTGGTTCTTATGATATTTCTCTTCTTTCTTGGATGGTGCTTTTACTGCATTAATTGTTAGTCCAGAGCATCTGATTGAGCACAGTTCTTGCTCTGTACTCTTTTCTTTCTGTGCCAGTAAAAAAAGACACTTATTCAGTGGTGGTACTATGGGGCACACTGAAAACCTACACATACAAAAATGCAGAAGGTAATTCCCATGTTAGGCCACTCAGCTGTCATTATGGAACTGGTCAATGAAACTTCTCACCACTGCCCAGGTGACTGTCAGACAAAAAAAACCCCAAACAAGTAGTAAAAAAGCAAGTGTAATGAAAGACAGTCTTACCTCTTTGACACCTGCAGAAATTTTGCTGACCTCCATATCAGCTGGAGTGGCAGAAATGAATAAACTTCCACATGCTCCCTTTGCCTCCCCTGGGGGCTTTTGTTTGGGAGAAGGACCAAACTCACCCAGAGAAGCTCTGCACATCATTCTTTGACTCAGGCTTAGGTGGTTAAGTTTAATCACAGGGTGGAAGGGCCACAGAGCCTCATATTGCAACAAAAGGTCTGGTGGCTGTTAAAAACTAGCAGCCTATGTGTGGTTTTGGCTGAGTTCTGTGGGGTTTAGGGTTTTTTTTAGTTGTTGGTGGTGGTGGTTGGGTGTTTTGTTTTTTTCCCTTACTCTCTTTTCCCAGAAATGCTAAACATTTGCAATTCTAAACATTTCTTAAAACAAGGCCCTAAGTTTTGATCCCAATATGGCAGGTGAGGCTGTCCCCAGGCATGTTTAGGAGCCCTGCAACACAAAGGGTGAAGCCCTTTCTGTCTTGCATGTACCTGTGGATGATGTGGGAGCCCGGCACACTTTGCAATGGTTCTGTCACTCTGGGGCCTGGTCACCTCACCAGTAATACTCGGAAACAGATCTCCCAGCCAACTCCTCCTGGCCTGGCCAGTCATCTTGTTGCTCACCACCTCTTCCCCTCTGGGTGTGATGCCACCTTCACAGCCATCCTGGCCTCATGATATCTTCACAGCCTAATCTTTTTGCCCCTCTACTCCTGTCCTCATATGAAAATTTTTTTTCAAAACCTCCTGCTTGGGAAATTTATGGTATCATGCTAATCTGACCCATTCTGTCCCTGCATCTCTTGAGCCATGTGCTCCCCTGTCAGATGACCTTCTGGTTCAGCACCAACTCAGCATTTTGGGGATGACTCCCTTAGCAGCCAGCTTTGGGAGATGTTTGCTGATGCTGGGACCAGAACATGTCTGAGACCACTGCACCATCTGAGGCACGGCACAGTGGGGAGATGGTGGCACACCATCCAGAAGTCCAGAAGTGGCCCTTTAGTGGTTAGAAGTAGAGCACAAGCCTTAAACCTTAAACCTCACAAATACCTACTGCTCAGTACTTGTAGCTAACATTGAGTGCCTAGGAAGGCCAGTCGTTTTTATGTGTTCACATTAACTCCATGGTTAACAGGCCCCAGTAGGTCCAGGAAAGCTAAAGGTTCACCTGCATAGGGTTGGTCTTTACAGGTCAAAGGCAGTTCCCATCTGAGGTCAGGAAAAGCATGAAATAGGAGCTAATGGGTCTGAAATCGCAGGGCCTTAGCTGAAACACACTTACGCCAATCATCCTCCTCCACAAGGGCAGCAGCCATGCCTGGACATTGCTTTGTCCCTTCTGGCCACTAGCCTGCAGCCAAGTTACAGGAGAATTCAGATGCATTAGACCAGGCTGATGAATGTAAACTGGTTTTCGAGGGATTGTTTGGGCTTTGAAAGGGTTGGTTTTTCCCTTACCCTTGAATAGGAGGCTGCCTGTGAAAATCCATGCACAATCAGGCACAAGGAAAGCGGCCTGCTCTGTGGTCAAGCAGAGAGAGATTTTTGCAAGCATCATTGTGGGATGGGTTTTTTTATATTATTTTAAGCAAAATCCCTGTCTGTTTAACTTATATCATCACATGCATATTTTCAGTTTCAGCATGAGGGGATATGAAAAAGTAGAGTCAGACACTGGTTCAGTAATAGCATTTTGCCACAACAAACTGCTCGCCTTAACTTTTGTAAGAAAAACAAAGAAAAACCTCTTTTCAGTGTATTTTTTCCTAGACTGGGAAAAAAGTAACCTAGGAAACTTTTTTATATTTTGTATTTTCTAAGTTTCTATAAACCCACTCTCCATGTCGTCCCTTGTTTGCATTCAGGGACCATTTCTTTTGCAAACCACTGCATTTTACTTCCATTCTTTCTTCTTTTTTTTTCTTTTTTAAACAGAAAAAATAAATACAAATCAAAAACCACAGCATTATGATTAGTGGCTAGGCAATCTCTTTCAATTACTAGATTATCAATACAGAAAGAAAAGAATTACAGGGTTGTTTTCTTTTTTTAATTTCTTGTGGCTGATGTACTGTATGGTATATGTTTACAGAACTCCTCTGGTCTGCCTTTGTGATGTTATCTAAATGAATGACAAAGTAGGTATGATGTGCCATTTGACAGTTTGCCTTAGCACTCTTGGGTTTCCTTCTTCTTTTTTGTATCTTTTATTTCCTTTTTTTTTTTTTCCAAAAAGTGCAGGCTGTATTCCAAAGCTGTATAAACACAACATTATCTTTCAATCCCCAGCAAGAGAGGTGTGCATAAGCCCTTCTCTGAGAAGTGTACCTCTACCAGTGCAGTATGAGACTTCAGTCTTGCAAACAAAAACGTGCATGCCTAATTCTGCTGTGTGTAGACCTGTTTCAGTCAACAGGACTCCTCACAGGAAGAACATTGTAGGAGTCTGCAAGATCAGGGCATGAATGATCGATGCAGAGCATAGTTTGGGTGTTCCTTATGTACCTATACAGATTTTATACACTGCTGAGTTTGCCCAAGGTGGTGTAAGCAGAGAGGCCAACTCCAAGCATTGTACCTCTACTGAGAAAAATACAAAGCAAAATGGTGCTTAGCATCCAGTGGGATCAAGTCCTGAGTCAGCATTGCTACCATCCATGAGCAAACATTCAGAGGGGCTTCCCTGATGGCCAATGTGTTCATCCCCTGCCATTTTACCTAAGTTCACTACTGATTCTTCACACTCAAATTATTAAGATTCCACAAACTAATCTGAGCAAAAAGATAGCATAGAGAGTTGCTAGAGAAATAAAAGGTGTTCTACCTTTTAATTTAGTCAAACATCCAAATGGCATACTTGGAAAGTAAGCGGGGATATAATAGAAAATGTAGTATTTTACATTTGTGTATTTTTTTAAGGAATAAATATTTTTGTAATGAGATACAAACCCTAGATGGGTGTTGAGTTTTGGAATATCATCCTTCCCATGACATTGAGCCTTTCAACTTTTTCATACATTTATGACAATGCCCAAATTTTTGGGATCTTTTGTAGACTTAACCACATTTTTTTCCAGGAAGAAGGATGACAACACTTTTTAAAGAGTCAATTTAGAAGAGTAGAATCCAATATAACTGCTACAGACACAGCTAAATAATTAAACATGTTTCACAGAAAAAGGTGGACCTACACCTTCTATAACTAGACAAATTTCTGTACCTAGAAAGCCAACAGAGTAGACAATAGCTAACTACTTTCAGCAGAGTGGTATGGCTAATAGGGGAAACACATGTTTTATCATATTTTATCCGACATTAGGTATCAAAGTGCAAGAGATGGTGCCACTGGAAAGAGTTGAACAAAATATTTTAGATGAAGTAGAGGATTTTCCCACATGCTGAGGCATGGACTCTTTATTTTTTCTAAACTCACTAAGTTGCAACCAGTTCTCACTGTCTGTTGGAAAGTTTGGGATTTGCTCAGATTGTATTTCTTGAGTCTTCTGAGCAGCAGGAGTAAACTTTACTTCTGAGCTTAATAGTTGCAGACTATGACAATATCCAACAAAATTATAGACTGTAATTTTTGTATGTAAAAGAGTAAATTCTATAAAATGACTGAATTTATTCAGTTTAGAATATAAATGGATTGTCACCTAGTGCAAAGAATATAAATCCAACTTGTAATATAAACTTCTATTAACTTAACTTGTAAATAATGACAAGGGTGCATGAAGTTCTTTAAAATCTCCCACTTGTATTTAAAATTAAACAATTATAAAATTGAGCCTTTTTCCTTGTGGGTTCAAAGAGTCTTGCAAAATCTATAGCTTTTTATCTGTGATGGTTCCACTTAGGCTGTTCAGTGGATTAAGAATAGGCTACTTTTCTTAAGGGCAAACTTGAAGAATTCCGAGCCCCTTCCTTCAGTTTGCAAAAGCTTCTCTTACTTTATGGGGTTTCGCTGCTATTGTATTTCAAAGCTTTCCTGCAATTGTTTCCCAAATTCTTCTCAAAGGTGGCTTTAGGGGTTTGTTCTAAGAATTAATCTACTTCAGAAATTGAATTTAAAAAACCCTTAATTAATTTTTTAGAATTAGCTAAGTAACTCAAGCTCACCAGTTTTGATATGTTTATACCTTTTTAACTTGCACTGATATGTTAGTGACTTGTACCAAAATTTAGACCTTGCATATCTATTTGTAGGGTCTGTAAGATCTAAAGGTTTGCCCATGAGCATAAAATCAACCATCCAAGTTGTCCATTTCAATGGGATGACCCAGACAAGTAAAATTTAAGCACATGCACAAACGTGTATAGGGTCTGGTCCTTAAGCAATATGCTACAGGCAAGGCTTATGCTGCTTTAACTGTGTCTTCTTATTAGTTTAATTAGAATTTTAAATGGTGTTGTGAAACTGGTGCACTTTTCTGCAGAGGGTTTTAGAGCATGGTCTCCTTGCTGACTGTGTTTGAGGAGACAAACACCCTCCAAGAACTCTCTAAATCCCACTGCCTGGAGATGCAGGGGACAGAGGGGTAAACTTTACACCTCCACACAAACACGACAGAAAAGAGGCAGTGTAACTTTCTATTTCCAGATTTTTCTCTCTGCACATCTCTGCCCCAGACTCTGCCTGTCCCCTGTCTCTGTGCTTGTTCTCATTCTGGACACTATGGCTCAACTGATCCTTTTTCTTCATCCAACTGCTTCCCTTTCTGTGGTCTCCTAGAAAAAAGAGGGGGAAGAAAGGAGACACCGAACTTATAAAACTCACCCTAGGCCTGCTGGTGTCAGTTCTAAGAAATTATGGTATCTTGTCCTCACTATTTGGACATTTTCCTGTATTTTCCTAGACTCTTCAGACATATTTAAATTAGAGGAGCACTCTCCCTCTCTATAAATCTGGCGTCCTGTGGGTTACCCATACAGCAAGTTCCATTAAAATCTCACTATTTAGGTAAATCTGCTGTCTCTCTTACTATTCTTTTTGAACATACTATGCCCCTTGAACTCATACAAGCCAGATGTGTCCAGGTACATAAAATATCAGCATCTAGAAAGCAGATCTTACAGCAGCAGAAGGCAATCCACCCCACCGCATGTCAGTTTGCTCTTAGCAGGGCAAAATAGCCTGGACAAAACGTGAACTTCCCCACAGACTGATCCAGCATGCAAAGGCATTCTCAGTAAAATTAGCTGACAAGAATCAACTGGTATTCCTCCAAGATAACATGCCTGTTAAAGAGAGGCAAACTCCAAAATTAAGAAGGTTTTGTGCAACCGTATAAAGTCCCAGTTGAACGTGGTGCTTGAGCTACACTAACCTTAAGCACACACTTGAAGTGTAACACATACTTAGCACTGTGCAGGTTAGGGAATAGCTTTCAGGATGTATGAAGATCAGCCAGTATTTATCATTAGGGTGCTTTACTGTTGATGGTCTCAAATATTGCACCTGTTATTCCTGTTATTTCGCAAGGAACTGCTTAGGGGCACATGCAAGAGAAATAATCAATCTGAATGTTTTTCCTTCTCCATTGGCCAATTGAATCTGACTGCAGCAAAGATCGCCAAGAAGGAGCTACCAAGAAGGTCAGGACAAATGCAAAGAACACATTTATGAAGGTTTTCTGCCCCTCCCAACTATGTTCATTCCATAGGCAAAGAACAACTCTTTTTAGGGGTTCAAGAAAATGTTGTGTAAAATGCAGCTTTTATGGTGAATGTAGATTGTGGTTGAGATTTTTTTTAAGCTTTAGTCTCCCACTTTCTTTGTGAGCTAATGTAAATAAAATCCCATTTTGTTGGGGAAAAACTGCTGTGCTAACACTGGATTAGAATTGCTGGGGATAGCTGCTGTACTTTGTAACCTGAAGTGTACTTTTTTGACTGTTATGTTTTTTTTCTTCAGATTAAAAAAATGAGTACAAAAAAAACCAAAATAAAAAAACCAAGAACACTGCCAGCAACAGCCATGCTGTAACTGTGGCTTCTCTTTTTTTTTCTCTGTACAGTATTACTAGTAAATAAATCTGCCTTTTCACTGCGCCTATTTCTGTGTCTTTTTACTGTGTTTCTCTCTACCTACCGCTGCTCAAGTTATGCTGTGATCTCAAGGACATACTGCACAGGACCTGCCTCTCTCACTAAAAGAATTAAAATACTAACACCACAGTTGGTTTTTTTCCCCTTTCCTCCACTGCTGTGTCCTGCTGCTGTTATTTTTATGAGATCCTTCATACATATTAACTAATCGTACCTGTTACTGTCTCATTTCTTTTTTCCTTTTCTTCTCCTGTTATACATTGCCAAGCATATTGTGGACCCTGTTGCCCTAGGATCACATGGCACATTTTCATATTTGCAGAAGAAAAAAAAAGATTGGGTTTTGCTAGCAAGGCAGTATGTTCTGAGCAAACTTATTTCCTGAGTGAGGGAAGTATTCCATACAGCATATATAATTTGTGAGAAAAGAACACTGAATTATTCAAGGACTGACAAAGTAAACAGTGTGCAATTTTCTTTCAGGGCTTATCACAGACAGCATCCTCTCTATATCAGGACTGGAAGAACCTCACCATAATCTGAATTGTAGGCGGGGGGTGGGGGGGAAGAAAAAACCCTCAAGTAGTTGTTTTTCTCCTGAAATGGTGTGTTTACCTGAGGTTTGAACTATGATAGGGTGGATAACATAGCTAGGTATCACATGCTTACTTCTTGGAAATTTAAAAATTCATCTTTAACTCTGACATTTAAAAAATGCACCACAAATTGCTCATTGCTACACAAGTACTCACCCTCAGCTCCTTTCACTCAGAAGCCATACAGATAAAATGTGTATGCACACACACACACACGCGCACACACACACACTTTTGCAATATGGTACTTTTTTGCATCAGAAGGGAAAATGGCCCTGTATTTCTGCTTTATAATTTAGTCCTGAAACTTTTGCAGTTGGTGGGGCTTCAAATTGGGGTTTTTTCCTACTTGTGTTCAATGACAGAAAGTCAATTTGGCTGTCCAAGAAGACTCTGTGAATGCTGGGAGAACTGGCATGGTTCTGTCATTGAAGGACAAGAATTAATTCTGCTGAGAGAAATTATTATGATTGTTTCAATCTCTTTGATTTTGCAAATACGTTCCTAATTCAGAATTTGTTTCAACATGGCAAAAGGAGGGATCATGAACTTGACTTAGCAGTAGTGTCTGTGAGAAGACCATGAATTGCAAGGGCATTATCATGTGCAACTAACTTAGTGCTTGAACTCCTGGATAAAACAGGTACATATTCCATCTCTTACTGCATACCATGGCCTGTGACATGCTCTTATTTTCATTCCACCTCACTTTATTCCATAGCCATGAGAAGATGTTCAGCTGATAATTCCTCTGCTGTACAAAACAGAGTCATCCAAGTAAATACCAAAAACAGACTAGACAATTTTAATATTGCTGCTGTAACTATGGTTTCAAAAACAAGGTATTTCCATGCATGTCCCCTTTTAAAATTTCTGAGGAAAAAACAAAAGGGGGTGATTGGGATATTTTTAATAAAATATTTAGCAGCTGGTTCAGATAGCACAGCACTCCCCTGAAGTTTGTCTGGAGAAGTTCTGTGGAGGTCAGTGACTTCACAGAGTAAGGGCATATTCAGCATGTAGGAGGCCTCTCAGGTTTTGTTTCTTTTTCATTTATTTTAATAGCTCTGTATCCCTCTGGTAGCAGAAGGAAAATAGGTGCTTACTCTCAGAGTTCAACACTCCAGCTGCTTCAGTAATTGGGTAGGTGGGGGGAAGGAAATGGAATAGTACATTTTCAGATCCCCTTACTCTCCTCCAAGACCCTCACAACCTTCCCTTAATGCCTCAAAAATCATACCAACTCTGCAAAATTCTTACTTCACACTATGATATTTTCAAGGTTACATGAAGAAAGCTTTAAGGCTGGTAACTGTAAGAATGAATAATAAAAAAGGGACAAGAAGTTAGTGACAGCTTTTGCTGTTCCAAGACCTCCATTTGCAGTTCTCATGTGCTGCTCAGATGTCCATTGCACCATGCACGATCACAAATAAATGTGATGTAGCTGCTCAGGAGAAATCCAGGCTGGTCTCTGAAGCAGTTTGCAGAACCACAGCATTTTGCACAGGTGTGTAGAACATCCTCCACATTTACCCATGGTAGAAAAAACTACCTGCTTTATTGTCAGAAGAGTCTAGTTGACACAAATCACTTTCTCAGATGACACAATGAAAGAGATACTTGTATAGAAATAGAGTTTGCTATATCAGACTTGGAGGAGGGCGCCAACAGCACTTCTTCAAACATAACTCAAAATAAGAATTAAGGAAAAAATTAGCTGGCTGAGAGAGAGTGTGGTCACTCCAAACATGAGGCAGGGAGGAGTTGTGTTGGTGTGTAGACACTGGCATATAAACCTAGGAACTTAGTTGGCACAGAAAGAAGAGAATTTGCCCCTGTCTTTTATACACAGCAGTTCTTCCTGGTGTAAGGAAGCAAGGTCTCTGGACACACTGGGCACTAATAAAGATGCTGGCTCAGGTCTTGGGAAACATCATTTCCAATTGCTGCTCTTCTGAGCAGTTCAGCATGACCTCACAAAGTCTCTCATCTGCAGATCTACAAAGGTATGTAGAGACAACATCATCCTCTTGATTTAGATGGGAAGTGCAGGTACCTAAAATCCTCAGTGAGCCTGAAGTTTTTCACATTTTACATCTGTAATTTAGGATATTTGGCACTATCCTGCGTTATGCAGCTGTGGTGATGTGGCTGCTGGTGTCTGTCACAAGACTGGAGGAATGTGGGGCATGTTGTGAGTACACAGCGACATAAAATATCTTCTTACTGCTACAGTTTTGGAGTGGTTCTGCTTATAACAGCATTGCCAAACCAGAAAAATATAGGCTGCATTGCAATCAAACCCAGCCAATTACAGCAGTCAAGCATTTGCTGGGAATGTTTGTTTTGTCATGAATTACGAGAAAAAGGATAGAACTGTAGCACATTTGGTGGCTTGTAGGTAGGAAAACAAAGGGAAAAGAATAGGTGAAGGAAAAAAAGGAGGCATGCAAAAATGGGTCACTTTCTCAGACACGACAAATCAGTTCAGCTTCCTTTTTGAGTATTTCCACTGTATGTAATGCATCACTGGCTACAGAGTCCCTCCGGCTATGGATGAGTCTGCTCCAGCAATGGCAGCAATATGGTAGCTCCTGTGGGCAGGGGGGAGTTGGTCGAGCTACTCAGCCCTGCTCTAAAAGAGGTTATCTATTCACTTGAGCGTAACCCTGTGCTAAAATAACTGTGCAGTGCTTACCTCTAGACATCATTTCATTGTGGTTTGTGGGCATTCTGTGGCTTAAAATGAAAGTACCATCAGGTTTTGATCATTATGTTTCACTGGAGGGTGGTAGACATATCGTTTATTTTAAAGCAAATGAGATTACTTAGCCCTGGCAATTTTTAAAGTAGATTGTTGCTGCTCAGTTTTTGTTACTTTGTAAAATAGTGTTTCTTCTTAACATGCTATGCTAAGTCATAAACATCTTTATTGCTACAGAAATAAGGGTTTATAAACAAAAGTGGGGTACTTCCTTCTGTAGACCTGCTTAGGCAATTTTATATTGTTTATGGCTGAGTTACTGGTGAGATGGAGTAAAGTGGTGAATCTGTTAAATACCACATGCAGTTGCACACTGAGAACAGAGCTGACATCTGGAAATTCTCCACTGCCGCTATTTCAGTCTGCTTTTTTTTTACAGAAGCTGGAGGTCACCAAGGGGTTAGTCAATTGGGAGAGTTAACTAAGATAGATACCACCCTGGGATAAAAACAGCCCTTAACTTTACAGGAGAGAAGTAATTTCTGGTTTTGCTTCCACAACTTATGCTGAAATTCTAGTGCTTTTTGGGGTCTTTTTTGAATCTCCAGGTCATGGAGTCAAACAATTTGAGGTCAGTCTTTGCTACAATTTAAAAAACAAAACAAAACAAAACCACAAAAAAAAAAAAAAAAACCAAAACAACAACAAACAACAACAACAAAACAAAAACCAAGAAAACCCCCCCACACACAAAAAAAGGAAACAATATTTCCTGGGATTCTTAGCTAAGGATGAAAACTGGAAAATATTTGCTCTAGCTGCATGTACTGCAGATCTGTGGTACTCTATTTTCTGAGCCTTTTTCTGTGGCATTTATGAGACCACAGACAGTATTCTTAAGCACTCTTGAATACAATGAGGAAATGAGATTACAACAAATGGATAAGCTATTGAAATATTATACATTTTTTCTTTTCTTCACTGATTTTATACATCAGGATTTTGAGTTCACAGAGCTAGAAATACTGAGATTAATTTATTGATGTGTCTTCACAATGTGCCAAACATTTTCTAAATATGAACAAATCCAGGACCTGTCATGGAGGCTGCCTGTCTCCATTTTCTTCACACATTACAAGTCCAGCAGAGGAAACATTGGGGCTTAAAGCTCTAAACAATATTCAGAGTATTTCAAAGTTGCGATTGACAGTGAAAATAAAAGGAAACTAGTTATTTTTCTCTCATTCAGCACCAAAAAGAGTCCTCCTCTAATCCGTAGACTAAAAGGAATTAAATTCAGTTTGATGTCAAAGGACAGCTTTCACAATTTAACAGTTTCAAATACAAGCAGCAGGGCCAACAAGTCCCTTAAAAGAAAGCCCACATGTGATTTCTGGGTCAGAACCTTACCCCAAGCCCAGCCAGTGAACTCAAAGGGCTTATGTGGGGAGTCAAAGCAGACTTTTGTCACAAAGCACTAGAAATAAAGGAAGTATTGAAATTAGTTTGGAAAACCCTCTCTGGTGCAATAATATTTTTAAAGCTAGGTTCCTGACTGCCAGAGAGATTGAAAGATAAATAACTAGTCCCAGAAAGCAAAATTCAAGGAGGGGAACACAGACTTTGATTGCATTCCCAGCTTACTCTGAAGAAGTGCACTACCTGTCATCATCAGCACCTGAGAAGAAACTGGTATTCCTTATAAAGAAAATAAGTGGCACAAAATCCTGATGTTTTCACAAAGGGCTCTGCTGCATGCAGAATTTCAAAAAGCAAATCTCTTTACAGCAGCAAAGCAGGGCCGACCCTGCAGTTACACTGCCTGGAGCTCCTGGTGTGCTCCAATATTACCCACTATAAAAGCACATGACTCACTGCCCAAGTGACAGCCTTAATTTTCATCTTAAGTGTTTAGTCATTTTCAATTATGTACAATTATGTTAAGAAAAGTTTGGCCAGAAGAGTTTATAGAAAAGCTAATAAGCTTTTTCAATAGTAAGCAGTCAGGTTAGTATGTTACCGTGATACAGGTTGCTGAAAGCCATGTTGTTCAAATAGGTAAGAAAAAAAATGTCCAGTAGGAAATAAATAAACTACTTTTAGAGAATAGACCTGTAGAAGATATGTTTGAGAAAAATTTAACCTTTCTGCTAGTATTTGAATCCCCACAAATGCTTTTTGTCATAACAGAAAAGAACTAGCCATGTACATGAATTTAATTACAAGGGTAGCCAAACTTATTTCCATGGATCTGCTTGTACCACCTCATTTCATTAGAGACTTCGTACAAAAACCCAGATAACTGGAAACGACAGTAGATATGAGCCATCCTGTAAAGGAATCACCTTTTTTGGAGAACAGGATTGTTGAATAGTGCCAGGCAGGAGAGCAAGATAATTATGAAATAGGTTCAAGTTGAAAGAGAGGAAATATAGGTTAGATATACTAGAAGAAATTCTTTACTGTGAGTGTGGTGAGGCACTGGAACAGCTTACCTGGAGAGAAGTTGTGGATGCCCAGTCCCAATCAGTTTTCCAAGCAAGGCTGGATGGGGCTTTGAGAAACCAGCTGGGGTCTCCCCTGCCCATGGCAGAAGAGTTGGAACTAAATAACCTTTAACTGAACAACCTTTTCCCCCTCAGCTTTCCCATCCAAACTGCTCTATGGAATGCAGTTAAGTGCCTTAAATGAACTGATCTGTCTCAGCCTGCAGTGATGAAGGTCTTGCCTCCTGTGTAACTAACCCCCTTTTCTTCTAAGACCTCTATTCTGCAGAAATATCTTCTTGATTCTCCACTGCTAATGGGCGTGGAAGCCCACCACATATGGCACCCACAAAGAATGGGCAGTAGAGATGGTGCTGAGCAGACAACAAAAGGAGGCAGAAACTTGTTATGTGGTGTTCTGTTTTAAGGACTCTGAGAACACTGTCAGCATAGGAGCAGAATAAATAATGCTGTTTCATTTCAGTGGTGAAAACTAACAAATAAAAGTAGATTAAAAGGGGATTCTACCAGGCTGATCCCAAAGTTGAAACTTTCTTAATTGACCAGCTGTTTAAAAAAACACAATTTGAAGGAAAAAAGAAAGAATCATAGTATCTCAAATGGAGTAAAAGTATTGCTATGACATTACTAGGACATTCCCTTCAAATTTTTTTATCCAAAATTATTATTAGTGATTTTAATTATTATTAGTGAAGTCTATGTGATCTTGTTCTTTTAGAGCTCTATTTTTTTCCCAGAAACTTTGCTGTTCAGAGTCAAAGGGAAAATTCCCTTGACTTCAGCCAGCACAGCACTTCTACGTGAAGCCTGCAGGGCTGACATTACAATTTCAAGTCAAGTGTGTCTAATAAGGAAGCTAGCTATGGGCAAGAGACCCACAGCTGTATATTGTCAGTACTGGACGTTGCTCATTTTCCTGCTGACTGTGGCCAGCTCTCTGATTTTCCCTTCCCTCCTGACTTCTGCCTTTTTCCCCTCAGCTGCCTGCATATTTGCGCAGCACTCATTTGAGCACTGATGCACTACGTGGATGTCTCTGAAGCACAGACTCAGTTTGATGCTGCTGTCAGAGAGGAAGACTCCAGTCTAACATGTATTGTCACGTATATAAAGACTAGCACACCTGTTTGACAGATGCTAAAGTTTGTGAAGAAACTTTTCTCCAGAAGTTTTTTTCCAAGAACAAAGATGGGGAGTGATTGCTTTTCTTGACTCATCATCCCCTGTACACAAATCTTCCAGTGTCATGTGCATCTTGAAACCCTTAGACAATACTGATGATTGTAGGAATTACATCTAGATATAACGTCTGATCCCAAAACAAATCTTCCCTTTCTCACTTCCACTACATAAAGTAAGCAAAACTCAAAACAGGTAGTGAAGGTTGAAGCAAGAATATAATATGTCAGAAGAATCTTAGTGAAAGATCTTAGTGAAAAAATGTCTTGTAGACCCTCTAGCCCTTCAGAGAGGTCCCAGAACTGGGAAGCAATAAGGTGCCAACCTTGAAGCCAGAAGCTCTGCAAATCTGGTCACTGCTCGAAGACATAGTCTCTGCATTCCTTACTCAAGTCACCTGAGCTCTCTACCTCAGCCTATCTGCTGTCTAATTTTTCAGGTGGAGACACTATTCATCTAAAGACAGCAATGTGAGCACTAATTAGTGATTATAGGGACTATCTCCATCAGGTTGTGCAGCAGTTTTGGTGGCTTCTCTCTGTTTCAGTACAAATAATTAATACTAATTATAACAGAGTCACCAAGACAGAGTTGCTGGTTCCATTCAGTTAATTTTGTCCTTAAAAATAAATCTTCTCTTGAATAAAATCTGTGTGTTTTGGTAAAGTGGCACTCTGTCCATATAATCACATGGTGTTTTTTAAGTGTCAATATTAGTGCAAGCTAATTCAGTGCCCTTGTGTGTGAAGAGGATAGATTGGAAAATTGCCCATGGCACAGTCAGGGAATGGGATTCCCTCTCTGTTGAAGCAAAGTGGCATCAGTACTCCCAAGCAGGTGGCCAGAAGAGCGATTTTTTTGTAGTTCAATATATATTCCCACTCTGACTCTTGAAGTAGGAGTGAAAGATAGACAAGTGCTTAGCTGGGCAAGAGTCGCAGATCTCCCAGCTCATCTGAGTTGAAGGGAATTGAATCAAGGAGAAAAGTGACTTCTGGTGCAAGGGAGTCCTATGAGAAGAGAACAAGATGAATACTTGCAGGTTTTCCCAGTCTGAGGAGATATAGAGAAGCACCAGGCAGACAACAAATTGCAAGTGGATGAAGTATCAGTTCTTCACAGCACTCATGCTGAACATGGGGTTTAGGCTCCAGCCTGCTTAGCTGGTCCACCAGGGAGTCTTCATACCAGTTACAAGTCAGTGTCTGGAAGCAACCAACATGTCACCTAGTCTACAATAAATAAAAACTCAACAGGCAAAAGTAAACTTGGGGAGCACACAGAAAAGCTCAGTTTTGTTAGTTTTTTGAGGTTTGCTGCAGCCCACTACAAGAGTTCCAAGTCAGAACTACCACAATCCAAACATGAGTCTGCTGTCCCTGTAATTCAGAACAGAGAGGATCATAGCCTACAAAGATCAGGAGCTAGGCAAACTTCAGGGCTAGGCAAAGTACAGGTTTTGCACAAGGGTGACAGACAACCATATGATTTAGAAATGAAGGTAGGTCCAGGCTTTCCCAGAAAATGAATGAGCCAGCACCTGTGGTTTGGTGTTCATCCATTAATGTCATTTGTGCAGAGATGTGATGTAAAGAGCTTTATATCCGCATCAGACCATACCAGACCTGAAGACAAATCTGAATTGCCTCCATAACATTAACCTCAAAGACAATCCAACCTCAACCTTGACAAATTCTCAGACCTGAAAGATCAGCTTCAGCCAAAAAAGATGAGCACATTCAGGCCTCCAGACATTAACTTCCCTCTTATCTGATATTTAGATTTAAAAATAAGTTGTCTGTGGAGAATGGTTGCTGTAGCGGCCCTTGTAAGTTCTGTCTTGAAGGGTTTAGTCAGTCTCAAAGATTACATTTGCTTTGTGCTGGACTCAACTGGGCTGAGCTTGACCAAGACCAGTTTTATACCTGCAGAAATGAATGGGGTGGGTGTGGGTGCGTGTGTGTGTTCATGTATGTGCTGAAAACATCCCCTGACACAACAAATATTGGCTTAAGTTTATGAAAAAATATTTGGTATTAATTCTAAACAGTGTATCCTTTTGTTAGTATTTGCCCTTGGCTTTTTCAATTTTATCAAATCTCCAGTTGACTGAGACAGGACTCACTTTTTTTTTGTTGGCAATATAATGGGATTCCCTCTCTATTGAAGAAAAGTGGCATCAGTACTCCCTAGCAGGTGGTCAGAAGATTGAGTTGTTTGTAGTTCAATATATATTCCCACTCTGACTCTTGAAGTAGGAGTCAAAGACAGACAAGTGCTTAGCTGGGCACAAGTATCCTAGAATGTGGCAAGAACAGGGCAATGGTGAAAAACTTCTGATGTCTTATGTCAAAAAACTGGGCTCACACCCTACAGTTTACAAAATCTGGTAAACCTTCAGCTGTACAATACTGCCTGCTCTGAAAGCAACAGCTGGAGTCCTGGCCCCACTGCAATCAAAGGGAGTGTTGTTTCTGATTTCCTGGGACCAGAATACACAATGAATCTCTCTGTGTAAATCTTTGCAGGCCTGGATCCTAAAAAATTTACGTGAAAAGATGTACTACTTTCAATAAGCCATAAATTTAAATCAATATATTAATATTAAAAATACCAGCTTTCCATGAAGTTAAGTTTAAAGGAAAAATCTATTCTGTTGCCAGAAAGTCCTGAATATATTGTAAAGCTCCCCAATATTTATAATTCTGTTATTACTGTCACTGTAATCAATCCCATCCATTTCCCTTAGTAAAGAGATGTAAGACTTCAGTCTGGATAGCAAATATTTATGAAAGACATATTAAAAGAAAGAACTTCCAGCTGACCCATGAGGGACAGCATACTGAAGTTATGCAGAAAGGATTACTTGGTATTTGTTTACATCTTTAAACTCTGCCTACATATATTTTAGCCTGTGTGACTCCTTGACTCACCTTCAAGAGTTTGCACAGCCCACTGTGCATACCTAGCTTTGATATTAGCAAGCTTAAACTCCAAAGTTTTTGAAATACAAATCATCCAAAGAAAACTTACATTGACATTTGGATTAGTTCCTATTACCAGCAAGGCTATGTGGTTCAGCTCAATTAGTTCTTCTTTTACAGTTCCTATTTTCGATTTCTACCTGAATCAAAACTGTCGTTTATACAGTATTGTGAGTTAATGTATGGCAAGATAGAGGTCAATGTAGTCTGAACTGAAAGGTTTATAGATTTTAAGTTAAACTAGATTAACATCTAGCAAAATGGGTGAGGAATGACAGGGTGATGTATTATACATCAGAGTGGAGCTGCTGGTATAAGTGAACTCGTGGGGTTATATGGTAAATAAAAATACCAGAACTGTTCCCAGAAATTGTTTAATCAAAAACTATTACTATCATGAAAATTACCACATTTTTGAAATAATGTGTATTTCTGTCAGACTATACTTTTTGTTTTCAGATCAAGTGATAAATCCAATGTGGTTATACACGTGAGCCTTGGCTTGGCAGCTGACATAATGTAAAGTTAGGCCCCCCTCAAGAATCATAACTAATTTAATGGCAACATGATTATGCTAACAGCAAAGTGATAGAATCTTGCAAAGTGATAGAAATAGCATGTGTGCCTTGTGCAACTTACCTGGTACACTGGACTTTACTGAAGTACCAAGCATCCTAAGTATTTGTGGAATATCTTTTATTATGTCCAGGCAGTAGGTGAAAAATTGAATGGAAATGGTCTTTAGCAATTGAAGTGAAAAAGATGCTATAAGCTATATTTTGGCACTTAATGTGTATTTTAAAAAATCAGCATTATATCACAGCAGAGAAGTGCTATTCTTATTATATGAAAAATGAGGAACTAAGACAGGAGACAATGAAGTGACTGCCTACAATGTGGTAGCTCAGCCATTTCCTTAGAAAAAAGAGCTTTCTGATGCCAGTATGCTTCTTCACAGTTACTATGCCTGTACATTTAACCTGCACAGGACAAGTCATAAACTGAAGAGCTACCAGACAGGTAACTCTGTTTCACAGCAGCGAGGAGCCCTCTCAAAAAACCCTTCAGGGCGCTTCAGTGCCCAAGGTGGGAATGATTACAGCCCCCATACCTCCTGTATGTACAATTATTACCGATGTATCCCATCAGCAAAAGTTCTGTGTACAACACACTAGCAACCACCATGAGGGAAGCTTCTTCTGCCCTTCAGGTGTGCACCACTGGCACTGAGAGCTGTTTGCTACAGAGGCAGTACTTGTTGTGTTTTAGACCAGGCTGTTTTCAGGGTGTGCTAAAGCCAAGGAAAGATGACCTGTCCTTGCTTTATGTCGATGCACTGGTACAGGAAATGCCATGGCTTTACACAGGAGAAGCATGACTGCTCCCATCATGGATGCCTCTTTTACTGCTTCCTTGCATAACCAGTGTTCTGACAATGTTTTTAGAGGGCAGAAAAATATCTCCACGAGAACACAAATGTCTTGTCTTCCTTTCTCTTTTGCTTTGCTTTTTCCAACTTCTGCAATATTCTGGTCTCTCAGTCTCAATTAATGTACAATTTTCCAGTAAGGATTTTCCTAATCACTGATTTTTAATGGGAGCACCCTGAACAAAAGGAGGTGTGGCAATCAATATGCCTTAAACCATAGTAGACAGATGTAATTACATAGCAGCAAATGCAAAATAATATCCCATTTTACTAGGATGGGATACAGGATAGGATATATCTTTTAATTTTATAGCCAAAATAAAATAAAATATTATAAACCAGAAGCTATTGGTACTGGTTCATTGAAAAGGAGAAGACAAAGGGAGACTATGTGTTAACCCGTTAGTCTCTCAGCATTGTTTCTCAGATTACCCAATGCTAGACAGAAGCCAAAAGGCGCCTAGACAGAACAAAATGCAGAAATAGTGAACCGCTAGCTTCCAGTGCTCTTTCTCCAAGTATTCACTTACACAATGAATATACTTCCCATTCTAACTCTAAGAAGAGTTGGGTACCCTGCAGCAACCTTTATAGAAACTCAAAAAGAGACCAACCCCAGAGTGAGGGAACAAGAATTCATAGTCCCATTCAACTTAGGTTGCACAGAACAAGCCTCTGCTTGTGCCTCCATCTGTTCATTTCTATTACATATATATACAAAGCCTTAGGCCAGGCACTGTTTTTCAATTACATTTTTATTATGCAGGAAACATCTCTGCTCATTCTGCTCATTAAATCTACTGGGTTTTTAAAGTGTAAGCTTTGGGATAGCACCAAAATATTCATATGATAATCCCAGCTAAAAAAAAAAAAAAAAAAAAAAAAAAAAAACCAAAACAAAACAAAAAAAAAACCCTCAAACATCTATTTGAAGTCAACTATTCACCTCCTTCTGCAAAACACAGGAAAGCAAATTCAGCCCTGATACAAATATGCAAACATCTCACTGACTTCAATGGCCATTCAGCTTAGCTGTGTCAAATCTGAATTAGGCCTTAGGTCTCAAACTGTCTTGTCTGCTCTTGCCATCTGTCTTCCTTTGCTAACCTAATTCCTGATTAAATAGTGTGTCCTTATTGAGTGTGAACCTATCCTGCTGATCCTTTCTCTGTAACAAACACTGCTAGAGGCTAAAATTCCTGAAAGTTATGACTACTTTGACTGCCTCTGTCTCTAGATACTATGAGAGCTTCTTTTAAGGTGATCTGAAATTCAGACTGTGAATTAAAAATTCCTGAGCATTCAATCTTTTCACTGTCATATCTTAGACATTTAAAATAACTAATCTGTTTAACAAACCATAATTTATAACAGTTCAGGTCTTGGGTTCACTGTCTGTTCTCCTTAGAGGTTTCTCAACTGGCAGCACTAATCATGGTAGCTCACACACTGTGTAGATGATGAGGGTGTTATGCAGAAGAAAAACAAACAAAACAAGCAAACAAGAGCAACAACAACAAAAATCCCAGACAGACAAATGTCTCCATGTTAACAAACCAATGGATAATCGATTTAGAAAATTTATTCAATGGACAAGGCAGAGACATGTACAGTGACGTCCCTGGTCTAGTGATTGTGATGCTGGAGGAAGTACAGGGGATACAGACCGGTACAGGGCTTCTCCCTATGTGAAGCTTCTTCCTGCTGCTGTCAAAACCAATTTTTCCAGTCCAGTAGGGCATTTCTTGTGTTCTTAGAAACTCCCTTTTACTCATGCTGTTCTCAGAAAATAAATGTGGAAAATACAAGCAACATACCTGTACTGTTAAAAGAAATTAAGCATGATGGTTATTTTTATCTGTTACTTGGTACACATTGTAAAGAGACTATTTGAATAGCCTGAATAAAGGAAGAGGCAGTCAGTAACAAACTTGCTTTAAACTCAGGCTGAACTATTCACAAATTAAGAGCTGCTGAGGACCAAGTAATTTCATTGTCATTTAAAGAGGAGAGAAAATAAAAAAGAGAAAAAACAACGAACAAATGAAACCCAAAATCACCAAAGGCCATATCTCTTCTTTTTTCATTATGCTGCACAATATCATGTTCCATGCAAGGCTTGATATTAAAGTACAGTGGTTCTTTCAAAAAGAGGCTTTCTAATACACTTCTAATTTCTAAAAATCTCACAAGAAATGTAACTCGCTATATTTCATCAGGAATGGTTAAATAAGCAGCCTGACATTTGGGGGCTTACCCTGAAACCTGAAACTTTCTGCTCTTTGTTTTCAGAGCTAGAATCTCTGTCTAGAGGGCAGGCTGCCTCTTTAAGGTGTTATTTTAAAATCTTATAAAAGTAAGTAATAACTCTAGCCCTGAAGCAATAAGTATTTGAGTTACAGGTAACACAAAAGGTAATTGAAACCCTGATGTAATTTTATGCCTTCTTCATGCTCTATTCCACTGCTATTATGGGTTTATTGTCAAGATGGGAGCTGCACAAAATGATTATTGCTACCCTGGTACAGGCTCTGTGCTGCTTTTTTCCTCAAGATGGTAGCTAATTCTCTTAGGAAGACACTCTACTCAATTAACACTATTTGGTGTTCATGCTAAGGCGAAAGGGAGAGAACAAAAGAAACAGGACAGGTAAAGAGAGATGCAAGTACGCTACAAAATCTACATTTTAAAGGGACGTGAGTTTTGCTTATTACAGCTTTAGAATGTCCCCAGTTAGGCTTAGGGCTCGAGCTCTGGAAAAACTCCATAGTTACAAATACTGTTCATGCGTCAGCTTCCACTTTGTGCAGCCTGCACAGATGGTCTGCCTCATGAGGCAGGGGAGCCTTGCACATCATGGCCTGCCTTACACGTGACTTCTGCCCCAGCAGGCAATGCGGGTGCTGGAAACTAAAGTAATGTGACTCCAAAAAACTTGAAACAAAGCATAGCTATCCAAAGTGAAGCATCAGCC
Source organism: Melospiza georgiana (assembly GCF_028018845.1). NCBI lineage: Eukaryota > Metazoa > Chordata > Aves > Passeriformes > Passerellidae > Melospiza > Melospiza georgiana. The sequence goes on from NC_080465.1 coordinate 13,591,447, forward strand.
TTTAGTGTGTTTTGATGTACTCTGGAATGCAAGTGCTTAAAGGCTTTCATTGCCTCAGGAATATTTTTAATTTTGAATTTAGACAATGCATGTTACAGGACAGATAAACAGCTGAGAGAGAACAAGTAGAACTGAGGTGATAATTTCCACAAGCTGGCAGGAGAAAAACAGATTTTTCCTCCTGACTTTGGATTGTGCCATAGATGTTTGTTCTACACTTGAGGAGCCATGTTTAGCATACCACAGACACAAGAGTCATAGTTTTTGAATTGCACCAGCAGGGCACATTTTAAGGAGCACCTGTTGTGACTTTGAAGAAGTGAAAGAGGACCAAGCCCTGTGGGAATGGCTGGCCTATGCTCCTTTAGGAAGTGCAGGGAAAAAGCATCCCTTTAATCTCCCGTATGTTTGCTTATCTAGAGGCTTAGAGGTTTTACTAATGTGCAGGGTTTCTGTTTCTGAATGAAATTTTTACATGAGTTCTCAAAGCATGGGGCAATCTGGGAAGTTATATCCAGTTAGCCCATCTCTCTGCAGCAGGACTTAAAAGTAACAGAAGGGTTAGAATGTAGGGAGCTCACAGTTGGCAATGGTACAGGTGATAGCCTCTGCATAAAAATCAAGGGACAAACAAATAATGTGGATGTCAATGTGGGAATCTTCTATAGACCTACTAGCCAGGACAATAATGCCAACGAATTCTTTGAGGAACTAAGGGCCAATTCCAAGTCAACTGCTTTTGTCCTTTCATGGGGACTTCAACTCGCCAGAAGTTAACTGAGAGGACCACACAGCTAGTACAACCCAGGTTGGAGGATTCCTAAAAAACCGGAATGACAACTGTCTGGAGCAGGTCCTAGGGAAAACAATTCAAAGTTGCCCTCCTGCATCTGCTGCTTTTCAACAGAGAGGATCTCGTGAGCAAAGTGGAGATGAGTGGCCATCTTGGCCACAGCAATGACAGAGCAGTTGTTGTCAGGAGGAAAAGTGCCAGCAAAACCTCAGCTCTGGACATGAAGAGAACAAACTTCAGGCTGCTCAGGGAAATAGTGAGTAAAGTCCCCTGGGAAAATGATTTTGCAGCACCCGGGTCCATCAGTGCTGGTCAAACATCACCACCTAAGGGCATAGGAGCAGGCAATTCCCAATTGCTGGAAGTCAAGCAGAAAAGGCAGAAGGCCAGCTTGACTGAACAAGAAATGGGGCAAAAAAGGAATGTATATACGCAGTGGAAGAAAAGTCAGGCCATATGAGAAAAACAGAGAGATGTTGATTGCCACTGTAGGGAGAAAATTGTATGCCAAAGCTCAACTGGAGTTGAAGCTTGCCAGAAATGTTGGGGGAAATAAAAAGAGTTTTATCAAATACATTAATGGCAAAAGGCAGTGAAGAAATAACATTGGCCCATTACAGGATGAGAATGGTCACCTCACCAACAGTGACATAGACAAGGCAGAGGTATTTAATGCATTCTTTGCCTCTGTATTCAACATGGTTGAAGGACCAAGAGGGTCTCCATGTCTGGAGGACCATGACTGCGAAAATGCTGAACTTCCAGTCAAACCTGAAATTGTGCAGGATCTGCGGCTCCGGCTGGATCCCTACAAATCTAGGGGCATTCATCCAAGAATCCTCAGAGTGCTGGCTGATGTAATTTCAAGTTCTCTCTTGTTGATTTTTGAGCAGCCTTGGACATTCAGAGGAATCCCAGCTGAGCAGAGTTGATGAATGTTGTTCCAATTATCAAGAAGGCCAAGAAAGAGGACCCCAGAAACTACAGACCTGTCAGTCTCACTTCAATGTCTGGTAAAGTTCTGGAGAAGATTATTCTGGGAAGTATTGAAAAAACACCTGAAGAACAGGGTTTTCAGGTCGCAGTCCCTGGTCACAGCCTGCACGACTTCATGCAGGGAAAGTCCTGCTTATCAAACCTGATTTCCTTTCATGATAAGATAACCCACCTAGCTGATCAAGGGAAGCCAGTTGATGCAATCTCTCTGGATTTCAGTAAAGCCTTTGATGCTGTTTCTTACAGGATCCTTCTGGACAAACTGTCCAGAAAACGTGGCTGGATAAACACATTATGCCAGGGGTGAGCAACTGGTTCAGGGGCCAGGCAGAAGGGTCACAGTGAATGGGGTGACCCCAGACTGGTGACCTGTCACTGGGGGTTCCACAGGGCTCCATGCTCAGCTCTGTGCTCTTTGTCTTCACAAATGCCTTGGACACGGGACTGGAAGGGTTACTAAGTAAGGCCACAGATGATACAAAACTGGGAGGAGCAGCTGACTCCCTCAAAGGCCAGAAGGCCCTGCAGACACACCTTGACAATGAGAGGGCTGGGCAGGCACCAACTGCATGAAATTCAGCAAGGGCAAGTGCTGGGTTCTGACCTGGGATGGGGCAACCCTGGATGTACAGACAGACAGATGAATGACAGGCTGGAAAACAGAAATGAGTGCAGGAAAGGGACCCGGGGATCCTGGTTGAAGTTGAACATGAGCCAGCAGTGCCCTGGCAGCCAGGAGGGCCCCCATGTCCTGGGGGGCATCGGGCACAGCATCACAGCCAGGCAAGGGAGGGGATTGTCCTGCTCTGCTCTGCACTGGGGCAGCCTCACCTCGAGTGCTGGGGGCAGTTCTGGGTGCCACAATATAAGAAATACATATATATTGAGCTGTTAGAGAGTGTCCAAAGGATGGCCATGAGGATGGTGAAGGGCCTTGAGGGGAAGTCCTGTGAGGAGTGGCTGAGGTGACTTGGTGTGTTCAGCCTGGAGAAGAGGAGACTGAGGGGAAATCTCACTGCGTCTTCCTTGTGAGGAAAGGAGGAGGGGCAGGCAGTGATCTCTTCTCTGTGGCGACCAGTGACAGGACCCAAGGGAATGGCCTGAAGCTGTGTCAGAGGAGGTTTAGGTTGGATAAAATTGATCACCAGGGTGTTTGGGCACTGGAACAGGCTCCCAGGAAACTGGTCACAGCACCAGTCTGACAGAGTTCAAGAAGTCTGGACAATGCTCTCAGGCATGTGATACGACTCTTGGGAATGGAGCTGTGCAGGGCCAGGAGTTGGATTCAATGATCCTTGAGGATCCCTTTAACTCAGCTTATTCTGTGATTCTGTGAAGTGTTGGTTGTTTAGGGCATTATATTTCTCACAATGTCCTAAGTATTGTCTGCAAGGTGAAGGATGTTTCATAATTTGACATTATACATTAACTCCGTCCTGAAATATTAAACCTTTTAGGTGAAAATCATAGCTCAATATCATGAAACCAAAATCATAATTTATTCTCTTTTTAGTTTGGCTTTTTCTTTTAAAGAACTCGATATCTTCCTCTAGGAGTCAAGAAATCCTTGACTGAACTCTCTAAAGCATATGGCTTTAATAAGAAACATCACTAGAGTTTTGACCATGCCTCTTTTGAATGTTGTGGCTGGGAAATGAAACATTTCACTAGCTATTTTAACTGGGCAGTTGATCTGTGAATGACTGAGAAGGATATACCATATCTGGCGATTTTGTTTGCTAGTGAAAACAAGTAATACTTTGAAAGCAAACATTATAATTTTTTCCAATTATATATAATTTTCTAAGATTATCCACAGAGTCCAGGGGTTGATGCATCTTCTCTAATTGAACAGTAACTTACTCTATAAGTACCCCCTCTGAAATAATTGAAACTGATTACCACGTGGCACAGCTAAGCTTAGGTAAAGACATGTATCTTCATCCTTTAATGTCTGGATCTTATCTCTGATGTCCTTTTGTCAAAAGTCAGATTACATTAACCTTACATCATTGGTGATTTTAGTTTGATTACACATTTACTAACTCTGTTCAGTGCTCTGCATCTAGATAGTAGATCTACCCTCAACTTCAGGTAAACTAATACATGGCCTGAAAGGGTACACTCTCTTGGATTGCATGACTTTCCAGGATTTTATGGCTCATGCCATGATGACACCAATTGACCTGCACCTTTCAGCTCTCATGTGCCAGGACTAGCAAGATTTGACTCTACCATTGCAGAATTTACAGGTTTTGCGTTAACATGTGTGTCTAGTACAAATGTAGGATTGGATGGGACACTTTCATACCTTGACCACAACAGAAAACAGTGACAAGGCATTAATTAATACTGTTTTATCAAGCAAAACTGGTAGTTTGACTTTGCCATTAAATATTGATGCAAATTTTTCTGTCAGAAAAGTTGCACATTTCTTCAAAACAACTGACAGTTGTTCCCCTTAACTCAAAAGTATGCAAAACTGGAGACACAGATAGTCTGGGCTTTGTCTGGCTCATTGCAGTCTGGCCCTTAACCACTACAAAATAATTGGGCATACAAACCCACTCTCAGTGTTGTCAGGGGTCTTCCTGTTGCTTTGTCAAAAACTGAACTAGTTCTTCATGGTTTTGTGCTATAAACCTCCTTATTTTAGTAGTTAAACTCATAGATAACATGTAAAAATCTGGAAATATGATATTTTTTACCAGCATGGAACCCAGCTGCTCAGAAAAAGTTATACCTGTTTATTTCTAAATCCACAGGTGGATGCATGCAGTTCATTCACTTGTAGTCACCTTCAGAGAGCCAGATATTTTTGCAAAATCTCCAAATGCAAACCAGATTCAAAATGTCACCTCCTAGGAGACCATGAGGTGTGAAAGGAAAATTGATGGCAGTAGTTTCTCTCATATACACTCTATTACCTGCAGCTAAATGTCAACAGAGTATGTTTGTCCCACTCCCTCTGCAGTTATGCCATCTGACATATATAAGGTTTTACCCTCTTGAGTCAAGCTGTTTTTTCACAGAAAAAAGCAGATAAGCATAACTGGAAAATCATCTAAAGACATAGCTGAAAAATTGAAATTGCTTTCCTGCCATTCCCAGGAGGTGCCCTGCAAAGACACAGACATTTACTTCCACAGTGCTATTCGATACTAGTGGGGAATGTCCTGTCTGCTGCTAAACGTGAACAAAGAGAAAAGTAGGTTTAACTGCACATGTCACTTTTGACCATTGCAGATGCATCCACATCATCTTCTGCATATGTATGGAGTATTCCCAACCACTGGTAGATGCAACGGCAGGTCTAATTCAGGAAATTTAAAAAATAATCATAAAAATATGCCTTGTCTGCATCAGTGTAGGAAAGATGAGCATGAGGAAGAGAGGAGATAAGTTGTCTGACTCAGCAGCTGAGGGAATTTGACATAGCTTTTGCAGTCCTTTCTGTTGGCTTTGATGAGAAGGTTAGAACCTCCTCTTTGTGGTTATTTACACACATGCATTTCTTGGGGCCAAGAAATCCTTTATACAGGTGGAAACACCATTAGTACTACAACCTATCCCCTCCCCTGCACTACAGATGCACTTTCTGTGCTGCTTCTGTAAGTGATGGTTTTTCTTTCTCCTCACAGAGAATGGTTATGAGTAGCAGTTAATCTTTCTGCTACCTTCTGCTTTCTTTCTGTGGTTAGGTTTAAAATGTCATGATTAAAAAGAACTTACATTACATCACTTGTGCTTCCTTGCTTCATATCATTCATGGAGTTCTCTGCTAATTTAAACTCTTGTTCAAGGCAACAAATTCATCATTTGGCTGCACTTCTGTCACATACAGGAAATAAATCTAGATGAAGTTGGGAGGCTATCTGTTCTTTTAACAATAGAATATCACTCTTCTTACCTGGTAATTCCAAATAAGGGAATGTTCTCCAAGGCAAATTATTACAAGCCAGAGAAACAGAATTCACAAGTTTTTTCCCTTATTCATGTCTCCAAATTCATGACAGAGTTTTAGCTTATGTTTTGCAAACATTTTCTCTGTCAAAAATTTTAGTGGTTCCCTCTCACTTCCATCAAAAGTTCCTCATTATGATCAAGATTGCTGGGACTGGGAGCTATTTTCGAAGCAACATTGCAATCTTACTCTCTTAGAATAGCTTTAATCTTAGGGCTGGTCTATACTTAAGGTTTCTTTCCAAAATATATGTAGATTATGGTTCTGAGGGCATTTTGATTGCTTTGTAGCAGAAATTATGAACTTCATTGCACAGTTGCAGCTATTTGTGGTACTAGAACTAACTATTAAATGGTTTTTCCCCACAGAGCTAAATCTATGAGAAAATGCACAAAGATCTGAATCAACAATAGTTCATCACAGTTGGTCACTAGGAGCTATGTTGGTAGGTAGAAATTCCTTGTTAAAACGAGTAAAAGACAGGTATTGAGACTAGTATTGCATGACCATGTAGTGAATAGCTGAACATATAACTGGTCTTCCAAGCCACCATCACTTCCCCCACAACTGAAACATGCAAAAACTATGTCAAGAGTATGGTGAGACTGAACTAGTTCAAATCACAACTGAAAGCCTGAATTGAAGAGAGACAATCCATCTCAGTGATGGAGATCTGCACAATGGGTTCAATTGGTCTGCCTGCAACCACTGATGAAAGTCTTCTTAGATATTTTCCAAACTGGTGCCAGACATCTGCATCTAAAATATACACCTGAATTTTGGAGATTGACACTTCGACATTTATTCTTAGGTGCAGCATAGTATTTCTGGCATGCTCACAAACCAACCAGCACTCTGAGTGATGTCACCAGCCAAGCCTCCTTTTCCTTGAGGCAAAAGTAAGTGTGATTTCCCTCCTGCTAGTAAAAGCAGGGAGATTTTTGTTGTATTTGTATTTAAGTACAAAATACATCACAGTGTGAAAGCTGAAAAAAGGGGAACCATTTAGAAAGAAAAAGCCAATCAGCAAAAGAGAATTGTGCTATTAGCTCTATAACCTGGGCATTCAACCCAGTTAATAACATGACTATCAGATGCAGAAAAACACATTATGTAAGCTGCTGCACTTCAGACAATTGCAATGAGACACATAAAAAAGAAGTGGCACCTACAGCACTCTCTGCAACAGTTTTTCTAAGACTGAAGATTTTATGAAGTAGAGTATAAAATTTTTCTTAACTCTTTGAGCCCTCAAAACATGATTTAAAGGGTAAGAAATTTTCCCTGCTGTTGTTTCAAAATATAGCAAGCATGCAATGCCTCAGCGTATCATTAAAGTGCAAAAAAACAGATAAATGAGTGGTTTTCTTTGCCACTGAAGTTATGCCTTTTTCTTCCTGCTGCTATGTGATCTCTCCCAGTCTGAACACCAGGAAACCACCAAGCCTTTTAGTGGTTTAATAAATAAATGTGTCAGCAGTTTTGCTAGAAGATTTTTCCTAGACTGTGTCCTTTTTTTCCTCCCTCTCCTTCTTTAAGGATTTTATTTTTCTAAAGATCTTCTATTAATCACAGGAATCACTGGTGACAAACTCTGCTGTGTAGTGTAACATGGTGTCTGCCTGCTGGCTGAGCTTGGCACTGCCAAGACATTAACATGAGGACATAGTCAATCTTTCCTTTTAATGACAAGTCCTGGGTAGCTGAAAGAAAGCAGACTGAGATACAGCAGGAATTCCTGTGATTCAACTCAAGTGAAAATAGTTGCTGTAATAAATTCCCTCCTTGGCCTGTTCAAGACCAAGTTAAATGATGATGCAGGATTTACGTGGTTTGAGATGACCTGCTCCCTTCCAGTCTGAACAGGGCAGGAGGCACGCTGGTGAGCAGCAGACTGGCCAAGAGATCAGGGATACAAGCACCCTGCAGAAGGGAGAAAGGAACAATCTAGGAATAATACTTTGTGCTTTTGGGACACGTATACAATGTTCCTTGGCTTCGAAAAGGACTAGAAGTGTTCTCCACAAACAAACTGTCTCAGTGAAAAAGAATAAACTGATCCGTCTGCATTCTGGCAGAAGGCTGATTTGGTCAGACAAAAATTACTATCGTGGGAGAACTGAAGAAAGGTTGATTTAGTTTTCCTGGTGAATACTCTTAAGTACTTTATCTGCCTTTTCCTCAGAGGAGACACATATTTGCACTAAATTGTTCTCTGATTCATCTTCTCTTGCACTACAACCTGCTCCTTTACTGAACTAATTTCTTTGACAAGAGGATGTAGGCTGCCAGATTTTGGATTGATAGAGACTGCACCAGTGTTAATGGCTGTATGGCGTAGGCTTGGAGTTGTTTCCTGACAGCTTAATAGCACAGCAATGGAGTCTGTATGCTGAAAACACGGAGCTCTCTGTCGCTAAAACAAGTATCAAAACTGAGATCCTAAGATCTGTAGATCCTGGGTTTTCTAAAGGAGTTTTGGGTCATTGCAGAGCGTTTACATACTTTAGTAGCTGAATTGCACCTTTAAGTTTCCTTTCTCTGTCTAGCTTCTGTGGAAGTAGAACAGAAACTCAAAGTGTTTGGGAGACTGAGACTGCTGGAGCAAGGACTCTTGAGATGAGTGTGGTGCCCACAGGCCAAAGCCAGCCCAATCAGAGGTGCTTCCCTGTGGTCACAGTGCTAACCATGAAGAACTGTGATTCAGGAACAGGCAGATAAAATCTTCCCTTGTTTGTTGAGAGCAATGAGTAGGTGTGCACAGCAGTTTTCCAGATTCCTCATCAGTACCTTTCTTTTCCATCCACATTTTGCACATTCACTGCCAAATAAATCACCAGGAACTACTGGACTTTTACTCAAATTTCATCCTTCCTGTCTTGACAATATCTGTTCCTTTCTCTACTAGCTGATGCTGATGAGAGCCCAAACTCATTCTAATTATCTGTACCTTGATTTCTCTCCCAAATCTGCATGTATATGTCTCTTAAGGAAAAAAATTTAGCTCAGCTTCATTCCTGTAATATTATTTGGCCCTCTTTATTGCAAACCTCCTGCCATCTATCAAACTCTATTCACAGTTGAAATGAACAGTAAATAAAAGGAAACAAAGAAGTCAGCACAGTGCTGCACAGACGTGGAGCTAGCATGCACAGAGATGGATGAAAAGCCACTGAGCCCCAAGAGTGCTGATGGAGCTGCCCTGCAGCTGTTCTGCTTGAGTTACTTCATCACTGCTGTACAGATGATTATAAATGTAAAAACTTAGCTGTGATAATGGCAGCAGGAGCTGGTACTATCTAGGCCTTTATAAAATGTCCATGAATGTGAACATGCTTGGATATTTTTTTTTAATCTAAGGGTGATTATGAAGTTGCCATGTCCTTAATGTAAATCAAGTCTGAGGTCAATGCTATAGCACGTATGGCCTGTCACTAAAAACAGTGGGGGATGAAGTCTACTCATGATACTTATTTATTTTGTGAGGTGTGTAGAAAATATATAATTTCCTTATGCATGTTAATTTCTAGGCCTCAGACTTTCATGACCTTTTTCTAGAAAGGTACATTTTCAATCACTGTAATACTCTTTCCTTAATCTTTCAAGTGTTGCCATATCAATGGGGAATATATCTTACAAGTGGAGATCTTAAGACAATACCAGAGCCTTCCAAGGGGTATGCAGAATGCTAGTTGTGGCACAAGTGTGAAATTAGGTGACCCACATTTCCACTGAGCATCCCAGTCACCAGGCTACACTTTCTTGCTGGGCTTAGGCTGCACAGACATCAGCATTTCATCAGAGAGCAGTAGTATGGTTTTTAGTGAACTCATCTCTCTCTCCTCTACCACATTTGCAGTTGATTCAGATGTGGAGTGATTCACACCACAGATGCACTGTTGAGTTGCACGCAAGAGTGCTTTTGGAGGAAACCAAACCAGAAGTTCTGCTGCAGGGTCACATGGAACACTTCCCAAACCATAGCATAAACATAAATATTCAAATCAAGTAGTATTCCTTATGACAGTATGGTAACATTCACTCCAAGGAATTGGACTAAATCTAGCCTGACATTAAATCCTGGAAGTATTTATAATATAGACTTGGATATTTCAGCACCGACTGCTCCTATCCTCTGATCCAGTCCGACAGCTACAACATAATGCAGAGGCATCCATTCAAGGATAACATGCAAAGGCTTCACAGTTCCAAATACATTGCAGAAAAAGATGCACAGTAGCTAGGGTATGAAGGGAAGTTCTAGTGAAATGATAAAAAAAGGTACACAGATCTCTTTCACATCTGGTTTTGGAAAGCAAGAGAGCATATAGATATCAGTAGACAATAAAAGACCCATTATGCTGAAATGTTACATACAGTTATATAAAAAGAAGGAATCTTTCTTCCTGAGATTAGCATGAATAAAGCTATCAAAGAGAGCTGGAAAGATTAAAAAAAAACACAGAAAAAAAACCTCAGAGCAGAATAAACTAGTTGTTTTTTTCTGCAACATTACTTCCAAAGCAGCAATGCTATATGGGAACACCATAGAGCATAGAGATGAATGCAAAAAAGGGATTAATCCCGTGGTAAAGTCATAGGACTAGAGTTCTGACTTTGTAGAGTGTTTCAAAGTGTGGAGAACACAAGAAAAAAGGTCTCGATTCCATTCCTTCTCACGTTGGTTTTAATGCAATTCTCAAGGCTTCCTGAGGGCTATCTATTGGCTCTGTGGACTACACGGACAACATTGCTCAGCAGGTAGGAAAAGGAAGGACCAGCTCCAGAGAACCTGTGCTGGGAAAAGTTAAAAGCATTTTCAGGATTTTTATGGGCACATAAGACCCACTGGCACTTTTAAATATTCTTCTCCCAAAGCAAAAGAAGTCTAAATGAAGCTGCAACCTGCCAATATTGTTAGAAGAAAAGATGCAGGTCCTGTAGTGAAAGTCTGTCTCAACTGCACCTCAAGCTAACACTGTTAGCATGTGCCACTGTCCACTGGAGCAAAACATGCAAAGGGTATCTCTGAAACACAGATCCTTTTTGCATAAATAATCATAACACAACGGTGGTACATACATAAACAGGAGTGAGTTGAAGAGATACACTCAAGATTATAGACTCAAGTAGCAGCAGAGGGCATGAATAACTACCCTTGTATTAACCAAGAGCTTCAGAGCCATTTCAAGATGTATTATTACATGAGAGACCTATTTCAAATTTAGTAGGCATGCACTGAGCTGTGGTAGCATAAGGAACTTTATTCAGTGTGCTCCCAGTGTGAATGTGTACCTTCAGCAGAGCTACTGGAGATGATACACAAATCCTTACGCATCTTGCTTCTCTATGGAGGAGATCATGTAACCCCTATAATTTAATTTCACAACTTAGAACATATTCACTGATTTAATCTGACTCTAACTCAACATTATTTAATTATTGCCGTTGTTATGGAAATTCTGAAAGCAATCGAGCAGCTGCCTTAAACAAGATTGTCCATGAAAGTGAGATCAGTGGATATGTTCTTACCTTCTTTAAGGCCTAAGCTTGATACAGGAATAAAAGTGCAGAGGTTGTAGCAGACAGGCTGCTCATACCATTCCCTGTAAGCTGTGCTTGTGGCCTGACATGACCCAATAAGCAGTGGTAACTACTGCCTGCATGAAAAAACAGCATTCTCTAATAAGACATAACCTTAGTTAGGGGTCCAGATGCTCTTAATTGCCCTGCCCTGTGGATGCACAGAAGAGATGAAAAGTCCTCTGGCTTCTTCTAGAGACAGGACAAGCTCATAGAGGGTGTGACCACAGGCACACCTTCAGCGCAGCAACATGGGTGAACACCGAGTGTCTAGGGAGCTGCCTGGGGGTGACAAAGACCATCCCACCACCCCATGAGGAACCAGGGCAGCTCTGCCACTGGGAACCACCCTAGGGACAGGGATGGCTACTGAGCAGTCTGAAATGGAGTATGTTCTTCCTAAGCCATGGCACACTGCGTCAACACTAACCACCTACTGCAATTTCCCCAAAGAGCCAGCCGCCTCTACGCAGCACACAGAGCTGTCTACAGCTGGCAAAGATATTTGTCAGCCATGGTTTTGGAGCCTTTCTATGTTCTTTAACAACAATGACAAAAGACCAGGTTGGTGACAGAGCATGGTGGGTAGAAATGGATCCAATCAGAACAAAAAAACCTCTCAGCCATGCGTATTCTCCCATGGACAATAAATGTCTTTGGTTTTGTAGGTGCAGGAGGATTGGCTATGCTGCTGAGGGACCCGTCGGGACCATACTCCTGTGAAAGTTCTGAAGCCAAGGAGGATGCAGGGGTAAGTCTCCTCTCAGTGTGGCCTGGTGGGAGGCACAGGGATCTGCGCTGTCCGTAATTCTTGATGGACCCCACACTCAGTGGAGTGCATCCTATCTTCAGCTGCAAGGATGCTGTCATGCTGGGTGTAGTTTTGCACAGTAGACCCCATTGGTGTAAACTGTATTCTCTTGGCTTCCACATTCTTTTGAAATAGCTACAAGTCCAGTGCCACAGTTAGGATTAGGACAATTTTCAACAAAAGTGAATCTCTCGAAAAGTTTGGTTAAATAATCCTGGCAGCTCATGGAAGATGGTGTCAAACCAATGCTCTGTCCTTCCTCACTGTCAGTCAGTCTCCCAGACATCTTCCCTTGCACATTGTATTCTCTTCTTCTCAGGCTCCCCTACAAAGAGTGCTGCCTGTGAGCAGCTTGTGAGCATGAGGAGGGCAAGTGCCTGAGAAGCTTTGCCAAGTGATTTTCCTGGTAGCCTGGTATAGTGGGGTGGCACATGGAAACGCTGTTTTGCTGGAAAAGCTATGACAGGAACACTCCTTTTTCTTTGTCGTTCTCACTGTGGTCGTGTGCAGCTATGTATTTCCAACAGCAGCAAATGAAATTGTCAGTAAGATAAAGAGTGGAAAGGCAGTGAATGGGCAAGTGAGCTCCTGCAGGGCCAAGATATTCATCTTCATGGTGGCCTACATTGTTGAAGAAGTTTTTGTCTGAAGCCAAAAACAACCATGTTAAAAACTAGAGGTGTCTACAAAAATTTTACTCCAGGCATTTCTAAAGATGCCAACTTGAGTATACATAAGCCATATTAATACCAAAATTTATTTTAATCTTTCACACTTTAAAAATTAAATTAAACAGCAATCTAGGCTCTTAAATAGATTCATATGAGACTGATGAAGCATATTTCATACATCTGCTATAAAAGTAGACGTGATTGGAATTTTTTAATTACAGTTAGTTAAATTTCTTTAGAGAAGCATTTAAAGATAGAATGCAGTAAACTTGTGTCTTCTTCTGGTCTGTGAGTGAAAACTAGTGTGAGAAGCTCATATTAGCTACCTTTAAGATCTTAAAGGCCATGGTAAATAATCAGCTCAAGCCAGCATCTGCATAATTACTTTTTTTGAACGAGGAAAATGTAAACAAAAAACACATTTTGATTTTTCTTACAAGACTTACTTCTTTCTTTTACTAGCTAAAAAAAAATTATTTTCTCAAAATCCAGATTTCCTACAGGCTCTATTTTTTTTTATTTTCTACAGTGCTAATGTTTAAAAAATACCAAAACAAAACAGATCTACTAATAACAAATATGAATCTGACAACATGTACCATGTTCTAAATTAACAATTTAGAATGGATGGCATAACACAGAATTTCACACTCCTGAGTATCAGGACCAAATTTAAGGTTAAATCTATAAAAAGCAGGAAGTCAAAGCATCCTCAGAGACACCAATCAATAATTAACTACTTTTCATTAGGGAAATAATTTTTAACACAAGCAATAAAAGTAATGTCTAAATTGATAGTGCAAATAAGTCAAAATGAAACCCCTTCATGTTATAGTTAAATCAGATATTTAAATTATTCTGGTTGGAGCTGGAGCATGGACTTGCACAGGCATTCCCAGACATCGTGCCCTGGTTGCTATCAGTGCTCTGCTCAGTGTAGCTGCTTTGTGGCAGCTCCAAAGTCACAAGCAGCACCTCTCGGGCTGCTGGGAAAGCTCTCAGCTGGAGTTCAATCAGCCCGGAACACTCTCTAGCTTAAATTAAGGTCATACTTAAGGAAGAGGGGGAAAATGTTCGATGACTCTGGAATGCAATTTGTTTTAATAGCACAGTACCTCGAATGCTTGGGAGTGTAACATCACACAGAACAAAATCTGACTTAGCATTGTTTCCTCCTTGGCTTTGAAAAAGAGGTGTCATTTTTTCAATAAAGACCCCCTGCTGAAGGAAGAGGTTTAATGACATAATTTTGCAAAAGGGAGGCTGACTCAGTGTTGCTGCTAATGTAGCGTGAGCAGAATCAGCAAAATGCCAGCACAGGAACGTCAATAAAGTCCACAAGAGTATCCTTACCCACATGGAAAAAGGATTAATTTAGTCAGTGAAAATGACAAAGAGCTAAAATTTTCCTGTATTAAGTGCTAACAATTTGTGGAAGAGACAATCCTGTGTTTGAGGCAAAGATTATATAGAGCAGTTGGTTATAAACTCTTAGAAGTTTGCTGAGAGAGATATCCAAAATGATTGTCCTTTCTATTGTTGAAATGTCAAATGGGCAATGTTATTTGCATATAAGAAAATTATCAGTTCTAGATCCACTCCAAAAATAATCTATACACACCTAGTTGCAGTATTGTTTCAATAATATTTTCAATTAATAGAAACAAGAAAGTGAAATCCTCATATCTGTGTTATTTTCAACAAACAACTTATTCCAAGGGGAGGCCTGGGCCATCACAAAGTTTCCCTCCCTTTAATGAACTATTAAAAAAGACACAACAAGCTACACTTAGGTCCTGACTGTGCTATTGACTGTATGGTTCAAATAAATGGTAGCTAGTGTAGCTTTCAATTAAGTGTAGAAAATTCTTACATCAAATAGATAATGATATTCATAGCCAGTGAAGAAAGGATATGGATCGGTAAACAAGCGCTACACTTGGAATACTCTCCATCACCAGAGGGGGAATTTGTAGTCCTCCCTAAGAGACATTCCATGTAACATGCTCTGAACAAGCCAAATTAGACCTATTGTTGAACAAGACAAAGTTTGTGAGTAATCTTGGAGGGGGTTTTTGTGTTTCTTCCTACATTTCTAAGTAGCAAAATGCTGCCTTTTCATTGTTGCATTGTTGCATCCTGTTATGCCTGCAGCTCTCTTTAGAGTGCAGGTTCAGAATACAGTGTAATTTATTACTGAGCCATTCTTGCAGCTTTTGCTCAAAAAGTGTATGTGTGTGGGAGTAGCATAAACTGCAGCTGGTTGTCTTTATATTTCCACCATTATTGCTGCTGACTGGCAAGAAGGAAGAAGATGTGCATGAGCAACATTCGGTTTTCTGTAATACTGCTGTACAGGAGATTGAGAGGTTAACTTGGTGGACAACTTCTAATTTCAACAAAACCATGGAGAACATCAGCAGTAGGCTGAATTTGTCTTTCATTGCTAATATTTTGCTGTTATACTTTATCAGAAGTATAGAACATTAATTTTCTTTTTCATTGGTGTTATAAAATGTTATATCACCAAAGAACCTAAGTGAGTCCAGAAATTTATGGGAAAAATCATTAATTTCACAGTGCTGCTGCTTTTAAATAAACAAACAGAAAACCAATTCAAGCAGTTCTAGGATAAGCCCCTTCCCCTCATCCTCCCTCTTGTCCTGCTGCCATAAGTGTGTTGTGGATGAAAACTTTCCAGGTGACCCAAAATGGCAGAGGCTTTGATATTTTCAACATTCTGTATCAGTTTATAATGGAAATGCTTTTTCTGCATAGTACAAGTATCTGAACATTGAGAGGCCAGTCAGCAAAAATCCCTGTCATCTGGGATGATTGGGATCTTTCAGTGTGTAAGCCTTCTTCCTGACTCTTCGGGCAGTTTCAGATATGTCTCACTGCTATGCCCACGGTGATCAGATATTTCTGAAATTCACTCACAGTGTGCAGCAAAACACGGAGGCTAAGTACCAGCCAACTTCAAAGAGGAAAATAGTTTATTTTCTGCAACTGATGCTTTCCCCAGCTGGCTCCTGCCTGTTCTCATCACTGCCTTCCCGGACTGCACTGACCATCCCTGGTCCTGTCCAAAGCTTACCTCATGCTGAAGTCAGCAGAGCTGGGCAGGGTGATGGAGAGGAGAATTCATCTGCGTTACTGAACCGCATGTCACAGCACACAGCTAAGAGTTCATTCCCAGTTATTTCTGCTAATTGCTCTCGAGTGCATCTTTGTATCATCATGGAGACACGCAACCTTGCTTAGGGAAACCTGAGACTTATTAGTCATTCAAAGTGATCAACGTTATGTTTGACCCCTGGCTTTGTAGTTTTATTTTTGTGACTCTGCATGGAAACTGTCTAAGCTGAGTAACAACACTGTCAAGCTGTGGACCTGTGTAAAACATGACCCCCTTACCTCCATATCCAAAGACTGCCTGCTCCAACAGTGAGTTAGACATTAAAATGCACATCAGTTTCGTTGTTCAGAGTGTGTATTTAATCAGCAGACCTATAATCAGGCTATTATCAGGTTCTCGTATCATCTTATTATGGCTTCATTTTGCCTGTTTGCACTTCTGATGATCAGAAAACACAGTGAAGCTAAGAGCTTAGCTTACTGCAGGCACAGCCAGTCCTTCAGCTGACCATAGGTTTGGTCACTGGGCCTGTTTCCTTTCTACTTCAAGAAAAGGACACATCTTTACGAAGCTATGATACTTTTATTTGAAGTGAAAAACATATTCTTAGTTATGAGACAAAAATATCTTCTTTGAACTATAATCCACTTCTTTGAAATATTACCCACTTGTCTCTGATTTTCTGAGAACCTTTAGGTAGTCTTGGTTTTCTCAGTTATTTCTAGTGTTGCCATCCACTATGCAGCAGACGACACATGACACATTCCCGCTGGAGGCATTTAACACCTTTGCAATAGCACTAGAAGGAGTAAGCACCCAGCTTTTCTCTTGCCAGGGCCTGGTAAAATGTGTTGAGAAGGCAGTTTAACTGCTGAAGATTAGCACTTCAATGTGCAAAACTCAGAAGATTGAAAGGTCGAGAATTTGCAGGACCATTCACTAACACTGTAGCAACATAAAGGTGAAAATGTTAGGAATATGGGAAGAGGGTCCTGATGTTTTGTGTAGTAGGGATTTCAGTCACTGGAGGCTGACAATTCCTCATATAGGAGTAAAAGCAAAGGCAGAAGTATTTCTCTTGATTATTGTCAGAGCACATCTATGGTAATGCTTCAGGAAAAAATGTCATGACAAAATATGCCTTTCTCCATTTAGTTCATGCTTGGAACAGAAATAACTACTGTGTTGGCTTTGCCTAGCAATTAGATGTACAGAATTTAAGAAAACTGACCTGTTTTGGAGGTTGCTACTTGTGAGCTGAAAAGGCTAGGAGCATTGCAATATGAGCAGGTAAAGTTTAAATGTTATTGTTTTTAATAATTATAGAAGTTGCTTAGTGTAGTATTAGTCATCAGCTTTAGATTCTCTTTCTCCTTTCCTGGTTAAAGTTTTGTTTAATGTCCTTTTCTGCTCATCACATTTTCTTGTCCCAGACACTAACAGTTCCTCAAATTCCATTGACATTTCTTTCAAAATCCACCTTGTCTCTCTCCACATACTCATTTGAAGAGCATTTTTTGCTATGACTGCAATCTATTCTAATCAGGCTTATTTTCCAATTTCTACTTTCTACTGAAATCCACGCAGGTGTTACAAAAGCATATTTTTCACTCTTTCTCTACCATACTTTTCACTCTTTCTCACTAGTAAATCTCTCACTAGATTTCTTCACAAGATCTACACAGGCCTATTGAAAGCATCTGATTACATTCTCTTCCTATTTTGTCTCTGCTGCAAGTCCCAGGTTCCCACATCGCTTAGTTTCTGCTAATGCTCAATTTCTGCTAATTGTTCCTCTTGTTTGCTGTCACTTTTACTTTAGCCCGCTCTCCTGTATCTCCCACAGTTGCTTATCTCCCTTATCAGACTCTTTTTCCTGGGGTGACTCCGGCCCCAGTTTTTCCTGCAGGGGCAGGAGAGGTCTCTGCACATCAGCACCCATTATTGCCTGCATTTTGATAACATCATGGGCCAGATAAGAAATCACTAAGTTGAATGAGATAAACTTACTAAAAGAAAGCCTGTCTCAAGTCCAGGTCTTAGTAAACATTTTGGAACCCTCTAAAAGCTATGGCATAGAAAAACTTTCAGCTCCTTCCATCACAGTTTCGATCACTAACGGCAACAAATTATTTCTGTGTTGTCTTTGCTTGAACTACTGGAATTCATGGTTATAATTATAACTCAGTTTTTGCAAATACTACAAAGTTGAATAATCAGTGAAATAACACTATGTATGGGTGTTTATGTGTAGATACTTAAACATTTCTGGACTGTTCATTTTGTGAATTACCTACACAAACAATTTGACCGGCTCTACAGTACTTTCTTTTACTATAGAGCCTAATTTATTTAAGCTGCTGCAGGACAACACTGCTTTATTCTCTGCAGACAACTTTATTCTTTGTCTTGTTGTTTTTATTGTTCCACTGGTAGTGAATAAAAGGCTGCATCTGTTCCTCAGGAAGGACTTAATCCAAAGCTTATTGAATGCATTGGAAGAGTCTCCACTGGGCTTTGGATCAAGCTCTTGAGTTCACAAACAAATGCTTTTTGTGAGAATATGCTATTGAAGTATTGTATAGAAGAGTTGCAGAGGTTGCCTATTTCTAAAATAATGACTGCTCTTTAAATCTTTTTTGCTACGCCCGCTCTATCACAGGAACAATACGCAACTGTACATAATTGTCGCAGTACTGTAGTCCATGTTTATCATGCCCCACCAGTTAATGTAAGTGTAGAATATGTAATGCTGTGGTAACAAGTACTGCTATATTGATATGGCTCTTCCTATGGAGACAGTAATTTGAAAAATATATAGAGATTCACTTACTGGCCTGAGGATGATCTGGCTCAATCAGGCAAGCTGGACATGGCAAAACATCTATGAGAACTGCCTTGTATTGGTGTTATTGATGAAGCTGAGTAGAAAGAGGGGTTTGTAGAACAAAAGAGGGATACTACTGAATTTTTTTCTACCCTTAGGAAAAGGAGAAGACTGAAAAGAGTCACAAAGGGGAAGTCACAATAGGGGAAAGGAACAGGGGCTATTGTGGACACGGGTACAATCAGACAAAGATAAGGCAGGAGGAATCAAAGCAGAAACACTAGCTGAAATAAGACTGTAAAGAACTTTAAGTGAAACTTTACAGCTCCAGATTTGCAATGACTGTATTTTCGGCAAGGAGGGAAGATCCATGAGTTGGTTATGCAGTGGAATTCCTGAAATCTGCAATAAAACAGATTTTTTCCTGACAATACTACAGGTACTGAATGCTTATTTGGATTTCTTGTGAAAGGAAACTAACAATTCCCGTGCATTGAAGAGAACATGAGGCCAGAGAAATTTGCCTGTTTTTTCAACTGCAGAGTAGAGTAACTTTTTCACGTGGGTGTAGATTACAGAAACAGTTACTGCTGAATATTATTTCAGTGACAGAGCTGCTTGCAGTAAAACACACTATACTGTGTGGTAAGTGCTTGCAGGGTTGCTTCACACGTAGTTGGTACGCTGATGGTGACTCAGACAGTTTATGGAGCCAATACTAAAACATTACTCACTCAAGGAGTCACATTTAAACCAATGAGATTACTCATGTAGTGAGTGGCTGATGGAGATCTTGCCAAGCTATTCCACCACATAATAGATGTGTGGAAATGAGCCTGTAAATCAGGTGAATAACTTCAGAAAGGAATTTTTAAGTTCATTCTATGTATGAACTTTTTCTATTTCAACTCCTTAACCACAGCTGAGGTCCTATTATGTTTTGCCAGCTCCCACTAACAGGCAGTCCCTATCCTAAAACTCATCAACTCATATAGACAAATAAGGGAAAGTGACTTGCCTTCAGTCACATCACAAGTCAACAGCAATGACAGGAATAGAACAGGGATCTCCAGTCAATTCTTTTCCAGCAGCTCCCTGCCTCTGTAATTCACAACATTTAATCCCTGAACTGAATATAAAGCATTTATGAATGTGACCCTTAAATTTCCTACAGCTCTTCTGCTAACTGTCTGGTGGATCTCTGCATTCATTAGCTTTATAAATGCACAGAGAATACACTGAAGTACCATTTCCATCTCACACACATCGTTACAAGCTAGTGAATTCCCTCATCCAGCTCATCCCCATGTTTTTCTTCAGTCAGAGAAATAACCAGAACCACAAGAAAAGGGAAATTATTCTAATCACAACATTTCAGACATCCAGTCTAAGACACTTAAAAATCTGCATGCCAAGCAAAACTAATTTTTCATATTCAGTAGAATTCAGTGTGGAGGCTACCATATCAAGCATCACCTTTCAGGACTGCATTTCATTTAATAAATGTTATAAAAGTGCCTGGCATATTCAGCATCATTACCACAGTATTTTCCTTCCTTTCTTTGTTCTGCACTGCTCTCAGCACCTTTTAGAGTTCATAGAGAACATGGATAGAGTGCTGGGCTGTAAAGAGCAACCTGAAAAAAATTATAATAGGAAGAGGTAACCTCTTTGAATTATTCTCCATTTGAAGGTCTACTGCATAACAATAAAAAAAACTGCCTCACTGAAACTAGGCTCTCCTGTACTGACAAGGTCCAAAAGCAGAGTAACTCCTCTGTCTCCTGAATAAAGGAGGAGCAGCAGATACTGATACAGCTTCACTCTTTTCACTCCCTATTTTTCTCTCCTCTCCTCCAAACATCTTTGTCTTTAATTTCCTTCTCTTTATCTCCCTATCCTGAGCTGCCCTGTGTCTCTTCCCCTTTCTAACTCTGGGCACTCTGTTGGCAATGGTTCCATCCTCTTTCTGTCCATGGAAGAGCACACATCTGTACAGAGGCAGATTGCAAACTAGGTCAGTTTATATGGCAGAGATAAAAAGAGCAGGAATAAAAGCCTTTTTGTATAATAACAAGGTCTCACACAAGCACATGGCCCAGTTGTCAGAGGCCTTGAGCATCTGCTGTTGCCACTGGCTTCAGCAGCACTAGTCTTCATGTCTACAGGCTGCAGAAGTAGAAAAGCATCCTCAGTTTTGCCGTCCCCTGCAAGCGAACTTCAGATACACAGTCGCAGCTCCTTGATGTTCTCCAAGACGCCACATTAATCTCAGGATCTTTCTTTGTCAATTTTTCCAACATGTTCAGCACAGTCTTGGGATGTAAATTGGTCAGTCATTGGAGGAGGAATGAAGTGATACTGAGTATAACACCTTTTTAGTTGACAAACACATAAAACAGGCCTGAAATAGAATGACAAGTGAGGAACTGTCATGTGAGTGTTAAAAATAACTATCTTTCTTGACAAATATTTGGTTAATGCAGCT
Organism: Melospiza georgiana; assembly: GCF_028018845.1. Taxonomy (NCBI): domain Eukaryota; kingdom Metazoa; phylum Chordata; class Aves; order Passeriformes; family Passerellidae; genus Melospiza; species Melospiza georgiana. The sequence goes on from NC_080465.1 coordinate 13,612,719, forward strand.
ATCTTTATATTCTTCCTCCTTTCAGAGTTTTTAGGACAGTACCAACTGATCTTGCAATTCATTATTTAGGTAAAGGTATTTTAACATTACAGTAAAAGTAAAGGAAGACTGCACTCTGGCAAAGATTAATTGCTCCTTTCTGCTACCTGCAGCTCTCTGTAATGCTGTAAAAAAATTACAGAGCATTAACTGCATCAGTCTCATTTGTGATATTGCTTTACCTAATGGAAGAAAATCTGTGCTGCAGTCACATGCATCAGTCCAATCTTGTATGAGTCCAGAAAGCAGAAAAGGAGCAGAAGGTAATTGTTGGAATAATAAGATAGAGGAAGAGGAGCTCTAAAATTCCCTGTTTGACAATGTACCATCATTGGTTTCCACAGAGTTTCCTCCACAGTCCACTACTGCCAGTCTCCAAAACATGGGACTCTTAGGAAGCATGATACTTGACGATGCTTATTTTAATTATGATTCTGAGGCCTGGAGGGGACTTTTCTGCATGGATCTGAAGGTTTCCACGAGCGAAAATCACTAATTTTTTTCCCTTCCTCCCTTTCAATAACTGCCTTACTCTATTTCTAGCAGCTGAAGTTTCTAAAAAACAAATAAAGGGTGGTCAGACCAGTGAAACATACAAAAAGCATGCAACCCCCATGCTCCTTTTCCTATTTCCTCCATATCCCCATATTGCCATTTGGATGGCATGCCTACCTGTGAGAGTACAGACTCTGATGACTGCAGGGCAGGATCAGCAATGCATGTCCATGCACAGGTGCAGCTTTCCTTTGCTCCCTGTCTGCTCTCTGCAAACAGGCTTAATGAGGACGCATTGTGATTCCAGCACCTTATCCTAGAAGGACAGAGGCTAGGAGTCCTGTCTTTGGGCAGATAACTGCATTGCAGACATTCCTGGGGACATTCCTAGATGGTGCAGCTGAAACACCCCTGTTCAGAGCTGATCTCTCTTCCTCCTTCCTGTGCCTCATGCTAGTGGCAAGTAAAAAATGTTCATTAAAAAGCCCATCCTTTGTCCAGAGAATTTACAGCAAAGTCTGAGAAAGAGAAAACAGATGGCTGCCAGTAGGGAGAATGACAGACAGTTCCCTGGTCAAAGACCTTGGTGGGGTTTTGTCTGTACCATACTCTTGCATGTTTTTAGACACATACATTTGCAAAGAGGGTTGTGGCCAGGTGTAGTTGATTATTAGGATAGCTTCTTACTTACAATTGTAGCACCAGCTTACATGTCTGCACTTACATGTGTACGACTCAGTTTCCTTATTCCATTACTTTTTATTACAAATCATTTTTGTTATCACACTGTGTTCAGGTAGCAACCATGCCTCTGTGTGAGCATCTGTGTCCTTGAGTTCTCAACAGAGAACGCAGCAGCTGAACTATCAGCAGCAGCATGTAACCTCCCATTTAAAACACTGGCAACTAAAGAGTGGAAGGTGGAAAATGTGACACTTAACTTCAATACAGACTGAAGAGCTAGAGGTTTGCAAACCTCATGCCTGTACTGTCCAAATACAGAGATGCTAATTGGGTTAGAACTAAAGGACACTTAGTGCAATCTATCTGAGAAGAATCAACATTGCTGCTGTAAAGCCCTGCCTTAAACAAACCTTTTGGAGGTCTCTGAAAAGGTCAACAAAAACGTGGATAAGGGTGATCTAATTTCCATATCAGACTGGGTGTTTAAAAGGTTCTTGACAAAGGCTTTTAAGGAGACTAAGCAGAGAAAACAACAGGAGGGAAAGCCCTGGTATAGCTCGGTAATTGCTTAGAAGATAAAATTCAAAGTACACGAATAAATCAGCAGTTCTCACAATGGAGGGAGGTGCTGGATGGTATAGAGGTCTGCAACAGTCAGTGTTGCAATGTGTGTTGTTCAATGTACTCATGCCTTTCCTGGGAATGGAGTCAAATAGCAAGGTTCATCAAAATTAATTTATTTGGCAGTGATAAGAGGAAAGATTGTGAAGAATTATACCTGGACATTATGAGACTGAATGTTAAATATCAGATATCCAGTAAAGGTGAATGTAAAATAACACACATGGACAGTCATTGAAAATGGTGGGCTCCGAGCTGGCATGAGTAAAGTCTCAGGGTTATGACAGGCCATAGAAACATCACCTCCTGTGCTCAGAAGATCCTCATGAAGTATTGTCAAGGAAAAACATCATTGTGCCACTGTATGAATCCGTGCTTTGATCACATCTTAAATCTTGTGTATTTCTTCAACTCAAATTTAGATCTGTTAGATCAGGGTCATGCTTAGGAGTGCAACAAGGATGATAAGAGGTACAGAACAGTCTGTGGACAAAGGTCCCCGTGAGAGCAACCCGCAGCTCCTCAGCCAGGAAATGTAATGATGTACAGAGATTACTGTGGAGATCTACAAACCCACGAGCACGTCTAAGAGAGGGTTAATTCTTCCCGTCTCCAGCTTAAAGAAAGGGTTAGTTGTTCCTCATCTCCAGCACAGGAGCTGAGGGGATAATTGAGCTGGTATTGAAACAAAAAATAAAAGGCAGAGCTTCTTCACAGGAAGAATAGCAGACCAATGGGAATCCTTGCAAGCATATTTGGGATCCAGGCAACATTGAAGAAGTCCGGGACAGCAGTACTACCTATTAAAAAAAAAAAAAAAAAAAAAAAAAAAAAAAAAAAAAAAAAAAAAAAAAAAAAAAAAAAAAAAGAGAGAAAAGAGGAAAAAAAATAAAGAAAATCAAGTCAAAACCGAACAAAAAGAAAACAGCCCGAAACCCGCGGCTTGGAAACCCGCGGCTTGGAAACCCCCGGAGCTGGCGGCGGAGCGAAGCTCCCGCCCTGCGCACTCCCCGGAGGCGAGCCGCGGGGCCGGGTTCCTTTCCTTCTCGACGGGGCTCGGCCCCCCCGGTCACGGCTCCCTCCCCTCCCGCCCGCCGCGGACACCGTAACAGGAGAGGCTCGCAGGCGGAGGGTAACCCGAGCGCGGCAGGGCGGGGGCCGCTCGGAGCCTCCGCAGGGAGCGCTTCGCCCCGCGGGCCGGGACGGGACGGGACGGGCGCGACGGGACGAGGCGGGGCGGGGCGGAGCGGGACGAGGCGGGCGGCGGCTTTGCCCCCCTCTTTCGGCGTCGGCGAAGGGGGCGGGCGGGGAGGGAAGTGGGGAGGAGGAAGAGGAGGAGGAAGAGGAGGAGGAAGGGGGACCCGACGTGCCGGGGCTGCGCGCGGAGCTGGGCGCGCACGCTGCGAGCCGGAGGAGCGGGAGCGGTTTGGATAAGGTATCTCCGAGCGCCGGGATGCGCGTGTCCGCGCGGCGTCTGTCTGTCTGTCTGCCTGTCTGTCTGCCTGTGTATGTGTGTGTGTGTGTGAGAGAGAGAGAGCGCGGCTCCCGGCGCGGAGGGAAGGGAGGCGGCGGTGGCTGCGGCGCCGGCGAGCTGGCCCTCGGCGGGTTGCGAGCGGGAGAGGGGGGATACGCAGGACAAGGCGGGGGAGGTGAGGGTCTGTCGGCAGAGCTGCGAGGAGGGGCAGGGGAAAAGCGAGGAGGGAAGATGGAATCGCGGGGAGGGAGAGAGGAGACGAGGAAAGGAGAATGCAGATGCGCGGAGAGGAAGGGAAGAGGCCAGGAGGAAAGAGGGGATGCCGAAGGGGGACAATTCCAGCCTTGCCATCGGCAGTCCTGCGGGATCCCCCGGCCCGGGCGGACGGGCGGCAGCTCCCCGGAGCGGGGGCCGCGGACCCAGCCGGGTCCGTGCCCGCATCCCCGCGGTGTCCGCAGGCTGGGGCGGCTCAGCTCGCCGGGGGCTCCGCCGCCCTCCGGGGCCGCCGCCGTGCCCGGGAGACGGGCGGGCTGTGGGCACGGAGCGGGCGTGGGGAGGGGGCTCAGCGAGAGCCTGAGAAACCCGTGACGTAATTATTTTTTAATCAGCATGTGTTTTTTCTGGCGATCTCACATTTTCCTGGACTCCCTTTTTTGAACAGAAAATCCCCTGTATCTTTGTTCCAAGTATTTCTATTTTTAGATTCCTCTGTAACAGCAAAGCAAGTTCATGAGTTTTAAGTATTTTTTTTTCTTTTTTGTTTGGCCTCTGCTGAGGACCACTGCAGTGTAAACTTCCGAAACATTGGTGTCTCTTTGAAAAAAAGTTATTGAAATTATTACTGAGGTGAGCAGGCCGGCAGCTATTGTGGGTATACCAGTGTTTGAGTTCCTGATGCCATTAATCATTAGCCTTAAAGAGCAGTCATCACACTGAAGTTAGGTTTTTATCTTATGATGAATTGCCTGTCAGGTCCCAGAAGATGTACATTAGGTGCAAGTACCAGCCTGCTGGTAGAAGAGACAGAGCATATACCCCCAGTTGTGATTTTACCAATGAAATAAACTTGTTTTTTTATTATAAGTGGTGATTAACAGTTCGACGTTGTAATGATATTCTCTGATTCTAGCATTGTCTCATAGCTCTGGTATGTCAATTTGTATTCATGCTGTGTAAGTGTTTTGCAGAGGTTTTGCCTATCTGGCAGGGATTTATTTCAATTTCACAATTACGTTTTCTGGTCTCAGCAGCCTCAGGAACCCAAAGAAGTTGTGTATGTATATATCAGCATCTGTTACAGTGTGTGACTTTTTTTTTCCCTAAGAAATGCAAGTTTTCTCATGTCTTTAGATCACAGTTTTTATGTCTCTGAACACAGCAGAAGTTACAGCTGAAATTGTGTTCATTTAAGTGTATTCATTGCAAGCATTTCTGACCACTCAGTATTAAGTGTTTTTTATCGATTGATCTTCATTTTATATTTGAATGCCAGTCCATTTGCTGCCCTGCCGTAGCCTCTGCCAAAGTAAGTGTTGAGAAATCTAAAATGTTGCATAGAGATACTGGCTTTTGAGACCCGATCTCTTGTTTTTGTATTAGTTTTCCTAGCTGTACAAAGAGTACAAGTCCCAGGTGAGCTCTTAAGTAAATTAAGCCATATTTATAGATATTTTGTAATAGTGCCAGTAAAAAATAGGTCTTGTGGCCACCGATGGTTATTTCTCTTCATTGTGGATGTGCAGCTTCTGTACAAGGGATGTGTGCAGTCCTTTTAAATTACTCCAAACTCCTGTTGACTTCAGCCACAGTTTTGGCTAAGTTAAGAACACAGGATTGTATGACTTGCAGAGTGAAAAATACAGCCAGCAGAATCCTGAGCAGTTTGATGTATACTTTGATCATAAGATAATTTGATTCATGCCTGGTTTGTCTTGTCTAAACCGCAAAATTCACTTTTGCTACTGGAAACACCTGCTGATTTAGCAACTGCTATTGATACTCCATTTATAGCAAGACAAGAAGAGCTACATAAAGCATCATCCAGAATTGTCCCTATTGTCACTATCCACAGTGTGATTTTTCTCTCGTTCAGTGCTGCTGTACTGATTCTCAGGCAGTTCTGACTTCAGCTGATGGGCAGTACATTTTTGGTTGTGGGATAAAGAGGGTTGTTCAAGCTACCAAATGGTCTCTTTCTTCCTCCTACCTCCCTTTAAAAATAAAAAGCTGTGGCAGCTGTCTCTTCAAGCAGGCTGTGCTGAAGGGGCAGATCTTTGTTCTCATGTGTGCCCTGTTTCTTGGATGGCTAGAGTTCAACCTGAATTCTGTGTAATTCTGATACAATTTTCATTGCCTGTTTCCCGTTTTTAGGCAGATTTTTTTTTTTTTTTTTTATTATTTGTTTCAATGCCAAAACTTAATGAAGGTTCCATAGGAAATTCTGGACAGATAATTCATTGAGGAGAAGTCTTTTCCAATACTCCCACCCGCTAGGACCAGTCCATTGAAGCTGATGTAGATAGGCTTGGCATTCAAATTACTGTGGAAAAAAAAGCTGGCCTATTAATTGATGATGATGCCAGCTTACCTAAATATTGCATTGGTCCTGTAGAGGAATGTTCTTAATTTGATTGCTGACCTAGACCACTAGAGTGCAGTTTTATAAAATTAGGCTTAATTTTGAAATATAGCAGCAGCACTGAGTGTATGCCAACAGATGCAGTTATATCTATAATTTATGTTTTCTTTGAGCCATATGTCAAAGTGGTGCTGTTTTTCTTCTACATCTCCAAAATTTTAACTCTTATCTGCTGAACTAACTGTAAGACTTTGGCATGCATTGCTCTGGTAAATTAGCAAAGTCCATAATCCTTGAACTCTCCTATCTGGGATTCTTCTGCTGCTAAGAATGCATTTCACAGTACAGCTTGATAGGGAGGGATGTGGAGAATGATTCTGCTGGTTAGCCTCCAGTGAGGAAGCAAACCTTGCACTCTTCCTCTTGGGGTAGGCCAGTTAGGGATAGTTTCCATCTCAGCCGTCTGACAAGGACAGATGTGCAGTTGTAGTTGGTAACATTAACTATCCCATATTATGCCAAATGGGAAAGATTTTTACACAGTCAGATTGGGAATTTTGGGGGTTTTAAAATACCTTATGGTAACCAGTCATCATAGTCATTGAAGTTGACTGCAGGAATCCAGATATTGATTAGGATGATGGCATCTCAAGGCCCTTCCAGTATTTTCTGTCATCAGTTAAGAGTCATGGTTATTCAGTACTGAAATGTGTACAAAGTTTTAAAAAATACATGTCGCACACAACAACTTCAGGAGATCACATATGTATCTTACTCCATCCCGAAAAACAAGTGTGAGTCATCAGTGCCAAAGTTTTTCACCTGTACAACAGAATTCTTGTTTCTTCTTCTCTACATTGGACAGTCTTCAGGACTTTTCCATAATTTTCACTCATACTCACTAAGTTGAAACTGTAATTTCAGCTGCTACTGCAGGCTTGTTTCCCAAATAATGACATAGACAGCGCTTGGCTTTTCTGGTATTATGACAGAATTAACAAAAAAGAGGATACATTTTTTCATATTAAAATTCTGGGTTATCAGCACAAATTGTTGTTCTTACTTTTGATGGGGAATAACCTTCATTAATCCATTATAACTGTAAATCATGCTGTCCTTAATTTTAAAAATAGATTGTTTTATTTAAGTTTATAATTAATGAGAGTTCATAGTTCACTTTTTGTTTATTTGATGATGGTAAGATACTGGATTTCCAGGACAAAACTGTATCCTCAGAATAATTCCTCAGAAATGTTATTAAAATACTGTATTGTAACAAGACTCAAGTGTTGCGTTGCTCAGTGTGAGACTTATATGCAGTGTAGTGTGAAAGTGAGAGTTTTCCCTAGGTATTATATTGGCAGAGAATTACTTATTTAATCCCTATTAATAACAGAGAAAAACAATATTGTATTTAAAATAAATCAGATTTCCTTCAAAACATATCTACATATGGTTAGGAATATTGCTTTAAAAGACATGCACAAGCTCTAGGGAAAACTTTGGTATGTGCTACTGAATCATGAAAGTGTATTCTGTTCATTTTGGAATTTTCTTCCATCTTTATCTAATTGACTAAAGAGATGAATCATGATCCAGGGGGAAAGAATGCTTCCAAAGCTCTGGATTTTTTTTTTCTCTAGAATCTGTTGGTTTACAATAATTTCTTTTGGGGCTCTGGGTATCATAATTTTCCTGTTCTTCTGTGTTTCTGGATTTAAAAGGGGAAAAGAGCAGAAAACTGTCTGTATCGATTACTAAAGTCACATCACCGTATGTACCTCAGAAGGGAAGGGTTCTCTGTGTTTTACCAGCTTTATTCTATATGTTTTTGTGTTATTTTATGCAACATCTGTTAGTATAATTCATGCATGAATCAGGAAAAGTTTTTAAGGGTGTAGTGGGTGTAGCACAGGCAGGGAAGGGTGACTTTTATGCATCTCATTTAGTCCCTTTCTAGCCACTAAAGTTGACCACTTCAACAAAATAGTGAAAAAAAAAATCTCCTGTCATATTAATTTTCAAATACCTTTAAACTGGTGGCACATTAGGATTATACTCACTTAAACACAGACACACACACACCCCCCAAAATAAACAAGCAAACAAAACCAGCCAAGCAGATAAATAAACACCACCAAACCCACAAACACCACTGCTTCAATCACTGAGTTACTGAGTCGTTATGACTGTGCCTGGGTGCAGATGCACCTGAGGACAGGTGGAGCTTCCTTCCTAACAGTTCTTCCCAGGGACTGATACTTGAGAACAGGGATCTTATTTTTTAACCATTAAACCCAAGCATTCGAGTGGGCATATTATGCCTTGTGTTCTGGGACAGTGACACCAGCGTTGATGTGAGCTTTATAACAGCCATTTTTTCCCCAGCACTCCAGGGAAAAATACAGCTCCATCTGTATACATGCTTGGAGTGCCCTATTTCTGTATCTCATTGAATGTGGAGCAAGTTTAGTAGTGCCAAGTGAGAAGAACTCCCTGACAGAGCTGCTAATATACAAACAAGATCCACCCATGTTTGAAAAAGCTTCACTTTTAAGGAGTTCCCTTCCTTTTTTTTTTTCCTGATCTCTCTTCTAGGGCAGGTTTCAGGAAGATGACAGACCAGAAAAAGGAATGAGATGAAATTTACACCTGTATTAGCATCTTGCACCAAATTCTACTGGCAAACTAATTAAATAGATTAATTTATATAAATAAAGCTTGCAGAAGTAAAGCCGTAAAGATTGTTTTTGTTAAAGTTGGTGAGTTGGTTTGTACAGATCTTTTGTCTCTCTAATTCTGTTCTGTTAGGAGTGTGTCACAGTACTCCTGTAGCCTTGTGAGTAAGACAGTGTGAAGCCAATCTCAAACCTTTAAATATTATTCTATCAGCTTTCCTCAGAAATAGGTCATTTATTTCCAATTTTAGAGTTCCCTATTAGCTCCTGCCCTGCCCCAAGAGTGAGTGCAAGAAGAGGTTTTTGCTGGCAGTGCTCTTGAGAACCCTCATGCTGGTGTGGGAACTACTATCAATAAACCCAGAGGGTCATTTAACCTGATTTTAAAACTAAGTATATGCAAGGTGAAGAAACCGCTGTGGCTTGTGCCATGGTTTGTTGTTCTGACTGTCCCTATGTTTTCAAGACACGTTTCACTGGCACAGCTTGCTTGCACTTATGAGAGGGTGACTATGGCCAAAATATCAAGGAGGATCTGGAGGACCAAGTGCTGTAGTGGGAAATGTAGCCATGAGAATTCAAACACATTCAGGCCTCAACACCATGTTGTTTCACACAATGTGGGGCTGAGGCAGGGACGCACCAGGGCAGGTTCCCAGCAGAATTGTTCTGGCAGGGCTTGGCTGAGCTCAGCAGAGCAGAGACTGATCCAGTTCTTCATTGTTCCATGCTCCTGCTGCTGGTTGTGATCATTAAAAAGAGAAATTGTTAGCCAAAGTTACGGTCTGACTTTTCCATTTGATTGCATATTTTCAGTATTTTAATAGAGTCGTATATTCATTTAGTTTGGAAAAGGCCCTTAGAACAACAATGGTAAAATGATGAGAATTCTGTATTTTTCTGTTGTGAAAGCAGTACATATAACGAACACACTGGTCAGTCTATCACTGCAAACTGGCTTAATCAAACCAACCGTTTTGATACTTTAGTCAGATCTAAAGAGTAGCGCAGAAGAACCTGTGCTGGCTTTAGATGCTGTTCTTTGATTTGATAAGTGCCTGAGCCTGTCCTGCATCCATTTGATGTTCCCAGTCTCCACAATGCTTCTATCACTACATTATAATGTGTACTTTCACTAACACTCTTCTGACTTTCGCTAACACTCTTCTGTTTCAATTCCTGGCTTTGTTTAATTTAAAAATGTCAGAGACGTATTACCTTCCTCTTACATTACTGCCAATGAAAGCTTGTTCTTCCTCTCTGGCTCTCAAATCCTTATGAGTCTCCTCTGAATCTCCGGTGAACCGCAGCTCTGAGGAAGGAGAGCAGCCGCCGCAGTTTTTGGGGAGTTCTTTAAATCTTGAAGTGTACTTTTTAAAAGAGGAACTAACATAGACTGAAGAAGTGCCCATTCACTTTCTGAAAATGAAACCTTTTAACAGCATTTTTGATGGGCACTCTGTCCTGTTGCCTCTTTGGCTTTCTAAAGTGATACATTTGTAAGGCCCAGGCTTATGCTCATTTTGATGTATAAAATGTGCTTTTCAACTTGGCTAATGAGAACAGAAGTGGCATAGCAAGCAGCTCAGAATGTGTATTGACAGACTTCTAGCAAATAGTTCTCACTTCAAATTAAAAATATCTTTTAATTAGTTGACATTTTTGGCATTTTGGGATATATTTTAAGCCCTTAAACTTCTTGAAAAATCTTTTTCCATCTAATTAACTCAGAGATAGCTCAGGTAATTTTGAAATTTCTAGGAGGATCACCCTTAGGGGAAAAAATCACATTTGGAGTTGTCACTGGAAAGCTGACAACAGCTACTGTCATATTTAGACAGTCCTGAAGCCAGTTTGTGATAAGATCAGCATATAAGTGCTGGACTCTCCAGAATTTAGCTCTGAGTGGCAGTTAATTCCACTGACATTTTATATATTTCTTGGGGCTGGGTGCTGGTGGTCAGCAGTAGAGTTGGATTTCAAATATTTGGTGACTGAGACAAACTAGCTTTCAGGATGAAGTGTGCTGAAAAGAAGAGATTACAATAGAATTAATGTTTCTTGTGGGGAAATTCTTTGCTATTATCTTTTTGTCAGATGTCATTTTCAAATGAACTTCTGCTCTGAATAAAAATGTTGTTAGGCTATTCTGACTGTCATTCATTCCCCAGGCTTTTCCATTATTCAGGGGTTTCATGTGTATAGCAGCAACAGTTCAACAGCAAAATTGCTTTATTCTTCTCTGGTCCTAGTGGGATGTGGGGAAAACTCAGAAGTTCAGCTGTTGGGCACACCTTGCCTATGTTCTTTTTGACTCTGGCAAGTCATCTTGCTGTGTCTTGCTGGCCTAAATGAGGGATGTGACTGCTGTGGAGAGCTGGGTAGGGTTTGTATTAAACTGTGTCCTGCTGGAGACTTGTTTTCTTTCTGGAAGAAAAGGATGATAGGACTGTTCTCTTCCATGCTCCAAGACTCCGTATTGTCCATGCTTTCTGAAGAGAAATCAAGCCAACTCCCTAAGTTCTTGGCAGAGTGAACTGTCAAAAAAGGGACTTTCCCAACAGGATATAACCAACTGATTACTACCTGCCTGGGGTGTATGTCCTTGGGAGCAGAGGAGCATGTACATGGTGTTTCTAAGCATTCCCTTTCCCCTGTCTTCAGGATGTGTTTCTGCAGACAGGAACATAAAACTGGAATCCTGCAGGTGCAGATGGTAACGTGTGATTGTGTCTGTCATCATGTTAGATACTGGTAAGAAACCCAGAGGCAAAAAAGAAAAAGGTACATAAGTTTTGTCACATCAACTGCTCAGTTTCTATTAAAAATAGTGATGAGCGTGAAAGAAAGTGAGAGGAGGTTACTTATGCTAGCATTCAGTATATGGAGAGCAAGACTGCATTTAAAGCTGTGGCAAAGTTGCATTTGTCCTGAAGTGTTCATCTGCAGATGCAGTGGATCTGAGATAATGAAAGACTAAAGCACTTCTACCAATGTAACCTGTGCCATCTTTTCCTCTGTGTCAGTCAGCCTGTGACACATGGACAGCACTCATGCTGCACTGCATGACCTCTGAAGAGCAGCAGGGCTGGGCTCCGGTTGAGCCCCGCTCAGTTTTGTCTTCTTTCATTGAAGAATTGGTTCTTCAACGTTCCAGTCGTTGCAGATGGTGACACTTCTGCAGAAAATGGGAAACATCAGGCCAGGGTTCACTGCTCACACAAGCTTTTTGAGGGTTTGTATCTTCCAGGCACAGATAAAACTACTGGTCTAGACTAGGAGAGTCAACATTAAACATGTGAACACCATCACCTCTTGCAGGTACTTACCGGCTCTTTGGCTGTGCATTCTTAAGTGGTGAGGATTTGGATCTTTAGTAGAATTGTAGCAGCAGGACACAGGGGTATCTTATGGATGGGGACTGACTCTGTAGTTAAAAGGCACATGTGTACCTGAGTGCTTTGTCCAATATCCCATTGGCATTAGTCATCTGACAGATGATGCATTGGGAAATGCATCATGCCATTTAAATTATCTTTCTAGCTGCTGGACCTAATGAATAATTTCCTTTGGAAGCAAAAGGGAGGGGAATAAATGGAAAAAGGAGACACTGAACAATTTGCAGTTTTATTGTGGCAAATGTGAGTTTGAAATAGTGTGCCTGACATCTTTAAAGAAGAAAAGGGGACCCAGTTTCAGACCAGGAGGACTTCAATTTGCTAGGCACGATGCCAAGATTTTATAGTGACTTGATTGTTTTGTTCCTCAAGAACATGACAGTAGGTTCCAGCAACAATAGACCTCCACTGTAGAGGGTCATGATCACAAAATTTCTCAGGTTCTTCCTAGTCAGGCCAGACCTCAGGCATTTTAAGAAGCTGGGCAGTATGGAAACAGGCCTGTGCTGCTCTGTTGCATTTCAGGTCTGGGACTAGATGCTGGGTGATACATTTTGTATTGGTTTGGTGAAACAGATTTTGTATGTATATTCTGTTGTTAGACATCAGTTAATTCATGCTATTGAACAATTTTTGAAATTTTCTAGTTAATTTGTATTTACTTTGATTATGTGGGCTTGATATGGAGCTTACCATAGATGATAGAAAAAATATCACAAGAGACTGAAGCCAAATTTTTCTCTTCTGCAGTTTTCAGGAATCAATAAAATCCTCTTTTATGTAACTATACAGCAGCTTCTCTGATAACAAATTTGAGCTTGTTAACTGTAATTTTTTTTAAGCTTTAAAGTTTTAAAATGTGTCCTGGGCTGCAGAGTTAAAAACTGACAAAAATATTTAGATTCAGAGTGTATTATAAAGACCTGACAAGTCCAAAAGAAGGGCTTCTCTGGGTCTTTTGTTCTCGTTCAGGTGCTGAGGCTTATAACCTTTTCTGGAAAGCTCTGAAATAAGCTACTCGTCCTTCAAATCCTTCAAGCCAAAGGCCCAGCCTTGGCAGGAGAAGGCCCTCTGATTTTCCTCTGTGCTAACAAACACAAATAACACAGAAATATGTTGTTAGTCTCTCTCAGTGTTTCCCACACTCTGTGACAGTATTGCCAGAGTTTCTTTGGTTTGGCTGTTAAAAGGATAACAGCAAAAACCAGCTGTCCTGTGGCAGAGCAGGATGCTGGTTCTTGGAGATGTGTGATGGGAAGGAGATGGTGTGTAACATCACTGCCCTGGAGCAGGCAGCTCTGCACAGGGATCTGACCATGCAAGTCACCTTGGCCAGGGCAATGGCATGGGCTCAGACCCTTGTTCACTGGGAGGGGGCAGCTCTTACATTTTCTAGTCTGCGTTACATTTGCAATGTCTGTCTCACTAATGAATTTCTGGGCTTTTGTTCTGCAAAGCCCAGGTCTTCCTCCACCTTTAGCCTGTTTCTTTTTTGCTTCTCTTCTTTTGGTGTTACATGAGGGGTTTTTCTAAGTGTTTGTTGGCACTGGGTGTCAAGAGCCTAATATAAGAGTAAAGTATACATATCCAAACTTTTTCCCAGCTCTGGTCACTCACTGTTTGATTTGTGCGAGGTTGAGAGGAAGGTTGAGTCATTTTCTTCAGGGAAGAGGTCTGAGTGTTCAGCTGATGCTGTCATTTCTTTCTCACAGAGAGATGTGTGTTTAAAAAGCAGTGTGATGTGTGACAGTAGTGGTGGGAGCACACAGAAGAACTTGTCAGCTGAACCAAGTTCTCCTCCTGCCCGCTGTGCACCGGGGAGTCAGTAACTGCCTGAGCTGCTGGAGAGTTGACAAAGACCTGGTGGTGTGACAGAGTAAAAGATTGGATCCTTGTCACCATGACAGTCCTTCTTCTGATTCACTGCTCACATTGTGAGGCTACCAGGAAAGCCTTTTCCCTTTGCTGGTACTCCTGTATCTGCATTTTCAGCATCAGATAGGTATACATGGCGTGCATAACCCTCCTCCTGAACAGGAAGCCTGGAAGACACCTTGAAGGATACACCTTCCTGCAGGTCTCTTCCCAGAGTGCTGCTTCGCCTTTCCAAAAGATGGACTAGGAGCAGTGCCCTGGTTTTGGGCAGTAAAGCCCCAGGGCTGACACAAGCTTATACAGGGGTTGATTTAAGCAGCCAAAAGCACAATTCCTCCATGCCTTTCTGTTTCCTTCTAGAATATAACCTTCTCAAACAACTGTGTGTTACTGCATTCGTGTTGATTCTTTCAAAGCTCAGAGCTTTACATGGAAGAGCAGCAATTGGCTTGTATTCCATCAGGAAAAGCTGCATCAGAAATAGTTTTCACTAGAGAAAAACTAGAAAACCTCTTAAAGAAATTACTAAGAGTAAAAGTTTAATTTTTGCTCTTGAATTCTTGTTCTTGCCAGTTGCAGTATTGTTGCTGCAGACCAAATAGTTTATTCACAAGACCTGTAAACAAATAAAATTAAAAAGGTATCTACAAACTCTAGTTAGTCCCAGCATAAAGTGGGAATGCTGTCCATGTGCTGTTGTTCTTGTTGTGCTCGGGTCTTGTGTTTATACATTGCTTGAATCTTCTGTGAGCATTGTGTGGGTTCTTTTACTGAGATTGGTGGGATTTCTGATCTTATGTGACCATAGCTTTTGCCTTTCCTTTGCCTTGTTTTCTTTATAAAATTAAGTCAGCCTTCTGTGATTAAACTCATTGCATAGAAGGAAAAAATGTGAGATGTTTCCTGCAAACAATTGATGACAAACTCATTGTACTAAGCTTGCTAAAAAGGAACTTTTTTTTGGAAGGTGAGAATAAAGGAATTTCCTCCTCCACCCTTCTGTTGTTCAGCTGTGAACTGATATTGTTGAGAGGGAAAAAAGTTGCTTTAGTTTTCCTCAGGATATTATTATGTGATCTTAGTGAAAACTTTTAAAGGTACAGCTGTCACTGCAAAGGTTTCGGTTTTATGCAGAATTGAAAAATTAATTCCTGGTTTGTTTTTAGTATAAAGCATAGTCAGTTCAGTTAATTTTCACAAAAGACATCCCTTTAAGAACGTTCAGAGATTCCTGGGGTTAACTTTACAGTTCAGTGAGAATGAAATCTCTTTTATGGCACTCTCTATGAAACAGTTTGATAATTACTCATCTTGCCTGACTGCCATTGAGGGAATGGGAAAATTGAGGGAATGGGAAAATGCTTTTTAAGGGTGGTAGTGGGGTAGGGTATATTCCATTTTTGTAATTATCAGGGAACATGCCTAAACCAGGGTTTGACATTACCCTCTTTTAGTTTGTGTTGAAGTCACTTTTATTGAAACACTTGCTCAGCATCAGGATGTGAGTTCTGTGATGTCCTGTGCATGTATTTTACTTTATCAGATTGTAAGTAGGCTCACCTTCCCCCCTTTTCCTCGTTCCTTGGGATCTCCTGTAGACCCAAGCTATTGCAGCAGTGCAGATCCCAAGTTCTTGTTCTGCCATTTCTCTCAAAATTCAAATTGTCTTCAATTTATTTCCCTGATGGTCTAGTTCCTGTTACCATTCAAGTGAAAGAGCAGGGATAGATTAATGCTGCTCTGAGTAGTATTAATAGTTCTTCATTACATCCCTAATTAAGAATTAAAATAGGATTTAAGTAATTATATAAACCTGTTATAAGGTACAGTTTCTGTCCCAAAATCTCAAGTAGACAAAATAGAGAATAAAAACAGCAGATAGAGCTCATTGCTCAGTAGACAGCATTGCTACTGATAAACACCACAGAGCTCACAAGTGCTAGCAAAGAGCAAAATTACCTTGTCTCAGCATACTAGTTCCAGTAAAATTCAAACCTAAAACCTTTTCAATGGTTGTGGCTGAAGTTTCTACAGGTCTTTGTTTAGGTAACATGCCTGAAGAGCAGAAAGATGTAACATGTGGGATAGGTCCTTAACTGCAGCCTCCTAGGTTAACTCTTACTTTTGTGGCTATGCTCTTAAAAGTCAGCTGTATCCCTGCCTGCAGGACCAGCCAGTCCCAGAAGATAAAAAGAAGCCTTCAAAGATTTGCAGCTTTTTTGTTTCCTACTGCAGCACAGGACAATCAAGCATAATGCTTCTTGCTTATTCAGACTTTTACATTGGTAGAATTAGGTATTCCTTGGCTCCTGGTGGAACAGATATTCATAGTTTCAAACATATAGCCTTTTTGGTGATTCTGGACTTGAATTATTCTACCCCAAAATTGTCACAAGATGAAGCCTGGGAAATGGTTGAAGGAAAACAGTGAGGCAAAGGCAGGGTGAAAGGAAGCTCTTATGGTCTGAGGCTGGAATGATGTCAGGAAGAATAATTGTTTTGTTCTCTTAATTGCTAGCTTTACTCATGCAGCCTGAATTGACATGGGTGGGGAGAATGTGGTGTGCCACATCTGCACTGACTCATGGGACAGTAGTCACCTGCCTGCCCCCTCAATTATTTTTGGCTTCCCGTGAAAGACTCAAGGATGACATAAGCAGGGAGAGTGAGATCCAAAGTCCTTCATTTTGTTAGCTTGGACTGTGGCTCTGTCACCAAATGTGGCGATAATGGAAGAAAAATGGGAGCTCAGGGTTTTTTCTACTGTATGTGGAGCTGTGGTAAGGCAAGCTTTCACATGAGGCACATGGATAGCAGATGCCTCTCCAGAGGCACATGGATTGCAGGTGACATAGAACTACCTTGTACTTGGTTCTTAGGCTTTCATAAAGCATGTCTGTTGTCTGCCAGATGCTCTGATGTGTTGAAGAGGCATTTAAAGAAGAATGGCACAATAAGTTCAAGGTGTTGGTTTTAGTGTAGAAGTTTTAGGACATCACTTGTATCTTGCAAAAATATGAACGTATGCGAGTAGAAACAACCAAAAGTTAGCCTTTTTTATATATGTTGTTTTTTCAAATTGGTGTGTTTGAGTTACCTTGTTTGCATGTGTTGTGGTTTAACTCCAGCCAGCAATCAGGCACAAGGCAGTCGTTCACTCATCCCCACACCAGTGGGGCTGAGGAGTGAATTGAAAGGATAAGAGCTGGAAAACTCATGGGTTGAGGTCAAAACCGTTCAGTAAAGAAAGCAAAAGCCACACACACAAGCAAGCAAAACAAAACAAGGAATTATTTTACTGTGTCCTGTGGCAGGCATGTGTTCAGCCATCTCCAGGAGGGGAGAGCCCCATTATGCATAACAGTTACTTGCATAGACAAACACCATCATTCCAAATACTCCCTCCTTCCTCCCACCTTTATGAGCATGATGTCACATGGCCTGCAAGTCCCTTTGGTCAGTTTGGGTCACCTGTCCCAGCTGTGTCTCCTCTCAGCTTCCTCACCAGCATGCAAGAACAAAGAGCAGAAAAGGCCTTGGCTCTGTGTGAGCCCTGCTCAGCAATAATAAAAACATCTCTGCATTATCAGCCCTGTGTTCAGCACAGTACAAAATACAGCTCCATACCGGCCACTCTGAAGAAAGTTAATTCTGCCCCAGCCAAATGCAGCACAACAGTTCAACTAAAGTACACTATGTACTGAAGCAAGGGGATTTTGAGGCTGAATCAGACTCCGAAGATTTAGCAAGAACAGTCTGGGGGGGTTCCTGTAGATTTATTGAATTTCAAAATAAGTTCCCTGTAATTTCCTTGTTAGAGGCTAATTATCACAAAATGTGAATGGCTTTTTTTCTTGCACATATGACTTCCGTGTCAGCTTATCATCTTGATAAAGCAGACCTCATGAAGCAGATTTGCAAAGGGGTGTCCACATCAATGCAGCTCATTTCATATAGCTGTGTGTGTACAACTCAATTAATACTTAGGTGCCAGCCGTTGAGTACCAATGGTTCGTTTTAATTGAAGAAATGCAGATGAATATTTTTTATTTGAAAGCATGTGTGCATGGTACAGGGTTTTGTTTGGTCTTCAGAACACTCATGTAGTTGGAAAAGGTTGTATATGTCAAATATTTGGTTATTAGCATTTATAGTTTCCTTGATAATACTCATTTCAATGTATTCTTTAAAGCCTATTTCATACTAAAGAAGAGTTGCTTAACTAACTGTGTCCATGATATGTCATACTCGGGAATAATTCCCAACAGTCTTGACAGGCAGTGAAGGCTATGCAGGAACAGTGAATCCAAAAAGAACAGTTTTCGGTTGATTTCAGGTTGATTTAATTGCCTTTTCCCTACAGATGGCGTGACTGATTCAAGGTAAGAAGCTGAAACTGGTGAGAAGGAATGGAGGTCTAACATCTGATTAGGGCCACTCTGCTTTTGATCAACCTGCTGGTAACTCTAGATCAAAACAGTTTATAGGAAGAATCTAATGCCAGGAGAAAGTGTTGCATTATAAGACCCTTATGTTTTTAAGTCAATTAGGACACCTCACTGGAAAATTTTTGACATTTCCCTGGTGATGTGTAACTGGGACACTACTGAACATTCAGGGGAAAAAATCTTAAAGGTTGACATCTGACAACAGAAATTAAATGGAAAATATGTGGGACAGCACTGCACAAGTGATTGAAAATCCCTGGGGCACAGAAGTGAACAGCATAACTTGGAATCAATAAGGGGTTGTAAACATGTAGATTTGGCAGTTAGCTTGATTAGATCAATAAGGCAGTGATGAAGAGGATTCTACTCAAATACAGTTTCACTTGGCTTGAAACTTAAGGCTTTTTATCTGCAACTTCAAATCCTATTAGATTTAATCCTCAGCTGTTTGGAAATTTCACCATTGTTATGCACACATTTTCCACCTTGCAATCTTATTAGCCCTTGATACCTGCATTACTCATCAGTAGTTCTTCACAATTTTTCCAGATGGAAATTCTCCTTGAAATCAGATCTGAGTTTGTGTTCACTTGAATTTCAAATTGTTCTTCCTAGTTCAGTTGGTAAAGAATATCGTGGTCAGAATCCATATGTAATAAAACCCCAATTTGACCTAGTCACCATTAACTTGGAATCTTTCTAATGGGGTAATTACCTTCTTTTGCTCATTTCTATACCGATTTCTTACCATATACACCCTACAGCTTCATCTGGCAGCACTATTGTTTCTGATATATGTAAAATCTGTCGGTGCTGCTGTAAAGCTAATATACTCATTGCTTAGACAGCTAATTAGCATGACTAGCAAGCCGCCTGAGGTCTGAGAGTCTGAATTTACTCTCCTACACGCACTGCTTAAAACTAGAGCACCACTGAAATATCAGTGTAGGGGTAGACATGAACAACTGGCTGACAGAGGGGAGGAGAAGGTCTAGGAGAAAGGCAGTAGCAGAAAAGAAGCACTTTTCTCCCTCAAGTCTGTTTTGAAAGAGAGCAATGAGTTGTTAGCTCTTCTCAAAATGTGCTTTGCTACCTTTGTCTGCAGAAGGTAGGAAGTAACATCTTGGCTGAGGTTATTCTTCCCTAGGCTTCTGTGCACATTGAAAGCTTACCCCTGAGATCCAACATTGCCCAGTTTTAATCCTTGGGATTGAGCATCACACTTTCTTCCACAGTTTTTTTCACTTCAGATGAAGTGCTACCAAGGGATAGCTGATAGCAATGAAAAATGACTTGCACAGGATGGAGAGGAGTGCCACAGACCCCAGATGAACTGTGTCTCCATGGGGAGAAAGGCAGCCAAAGAAATGCAGACTGAGCACACTGTCCAGCTTTACATCCATGAGAAATGCTCACATATGCTTCCCAGGGTGAAATGGATCAACAGATGGTCCCTAATGCATTCTCTACAAAGAACATCATATACATCTCCTAATCTGTTAATGAGTGATAGTAACACGTCTCCTTGGCTGTTCACGGGACTCTTGATTGTGCCTTCTGGCAAGCAGGAACAAACCCCCTGTTCTTTGCTCTCTCCCTCCTTAAGGCTCCAGACCTTGCTGCCTTTATGCAAGGTCATAAAGGAAAGAGTCAAGATGTTCCATTAATAATAGACTGCTCTGAGAACTAACCAGAATCCTTTCTGCTGCTTTGTCATGCTTTTTGTAAGTTTACAGGCATGCCACTTCTCACTTCAAGCACTCACTGGGTCTTGTGGAGCAGAGATGTTTCTTTGCTATTTATAATGAAGATTAATTTGTGTTCAGTTTTGCTGTTGGTTGTGCTGAAATGACTTCAGTCAGTATCTAGTCCTGTTACCCAAATTCAAGCAGCAACCTTGCTAAGGAGAAACTGAGAGAAGCAGATGTAACACAAGCAACATATTTTGTCATGAATGCAGCCTGCATCAGCAGTCATCCACATGGAAAACCACTGTTCTGCCAGAATTTTGGGTTTTATCCTCTGTACTCTATAAGGGAGGCACTCATGAGACTGTTTCACCTAGTTGTGACCATGAATAAATTCAAGAATACAAATGTAAAACCAGATATGCCAGGGGAGGTAAGAGCAAGTGGTTCATACTTGATGTGGTTTATTCCAAGTGGTTTGGAGTTTTCCTAACGTGTGAAGTTTCAGAGTGCCTGGATAGGAGAGAGAGAGGCAGAGCCAGAGGTCTGTGGCATGCTGCTTCCTAAAGTGAGTTGGTACCAATGCTTGCTGCCAGCATTTCTCATTTTCAGTGGTGTGTTAAGGTACAATAGTTTGCATAGGTTTTTAAAAAAAAAGAGGTGAAAGAAGTTTTGCATCCTTCAAAAACTGGAGGTAGCATGCTCTCCTCCTTGGCTTTCTATTCTGTGTTCCCAAATCACTCCCTACATATATATTGCATGGTGGAGTTTTTTAATTTCTTTTGGTGTGCTCATCTTTTTAAGGATGGTGTCAGGTTCACCCTGGAAGTGATCTGCTCTGCCTGCAGGAAAGTGTAGCCCAAAGAGCTATGGGAGGCATAGCTGAGCATGGCAGTGGCCACAACAGAGAACTGAATGTGGACCACCATCTCGGGGGGAGTGTCTGTGAGGAAACCTAACAGCTGGAGGAGGCATGAGTGCTTTATGGCAGTGTGAGTGCTCACAAGGTGCCTTTTTCCTCACTGGAAGAAACCAGCAAACTTTGGAAATAAGTGCTAGCTGTCAATTATTTGGTTACGTGAGCAGAATGGGGAGAGATGAAACTGTGGTCATGATGTGTGAGAGTTTCAAGAAGGGTGTAGAAACATAACCAGGGCTGACATTTGAGCTGACAAAATGCAGAACCAAGTCAAAAACCACAACCAGAGGCTTTCTTCTCAACGTGGTGCTAACAGCATCTTCCCACTCCAAACAGCCACTTCCATGAACACAAAAGAAGTTATTCCTGCTGCCTCCGCCCCTGCTATGTCTTCTCTCCCCTGTGACTAAAGTTAGGGGGAAGCTTATTCAGCTGCTTGATAATGCAACAGGGTTTGGACTGCTGTTGTAGCTTTCATCTGGTTTACTAATTTGTTGCGTAATTAAGCTAATAATGTGTTCTGCACTGAAGATGTGGCTGTCAAGTCATTGCTCAGTTAAGTTAGTATCTTGTCCTGCACCAAGGCTGTGGCTGTTGTGGTACAACCAGCACTGCAACTGATGGAACAGGCAAGGAACCAGTGGCCAAGGGTTTGAAACTGTGCGTACACCCTCAGCATCTGTGTGAGTTCGCCCTCAGACCTGGGAGATCGCCTCTTCCCAGCTTCTGCCCAGACAGCCTCTTCATGGCCTCATGCAGGGCTGTGCTCCCTGGGAATCCAGCAAGTCTTCTTCCTGATGGCCGCTGGGGATGGGCTGGAGTGGGCTGAGTGGGAAGTGAGCCTTCCTCCCCAGGGACGCATCTGCTTTGTCCGTTTCACTTACTGGAGTAGTTCACACCCTTGTCCCAGATAGTGCAGAGGTTTACACCCGATGGGACGGCAGATGCTCCTCTAAGCCTGCTGCTGTGGTGCTTGTGCTGTGTTCTCCTTCCTGGCCTCCTGCATTTACCAGCCAAAGCAGGGCCTGGCCACCCGTCTGTCTTTTGGTCTCCCTCTCTCTGCAGTCTCTCTGGCTCCTCAGCTGCAGGCGAAGGAAAGAATGAGCAATCAGCAAAGCCATCGAGAACCTAATCTGTGTCTAATCTGCCATCTTTCACCTACCATTCAACCCTGTACACCCTTGCAAAGATCATGTACAGCAGCAGGTCAGACCCATATTCCTTAATAAGTAGGAAATTGAATGCAAACACATCTTGCTCCAGTTACTGGAAGCTTTAAAACAAAGATGCCCCAAATGTGGTTTCATTTGTAAGTAGAGCAATTTCATTCTGCTTTTAGGTTTCTTGCTGTGTTTGGAGTTTGATTTTTTTTAAGGAAGTAAATATTTAAACACCTTCTTCATCTGAAGTAAAAATTTTATGACCATTATTAACATGTGTGCAGTTTTGGGTAAACTCTATGTAAAACTAAGCAGCATTCCTCTCACTGAGGTGGATTTAGTGGGCACAGCATTACTCAAGGTTACACCACCACTTCAGTGGATTTCCTGAGACCCAAGGAAAATACTTCTGAGTTTTAATGTATGCTGTTAAAAGTATACAGATTTAAGCTGCCATTGTTGTCTCATAAAAACCAGGTTTGCTCCCATCTTCTAATTTTTTAAAATTAATTTGATTCACTTATGGCAATGGCAAATTTTAGTGGGATTTCTTTTTAATTAAAATGAGAACATGTGAATCCCAGAGGGTAGATCCTGGTTTTGTTGCAAACTCCCCTCGTAGAAATAGGATGCTGTTCCATTAACAGTGCTGCAAGAAAATAGATTTGAGGATTATCAGCAAAGCAGAATGTTATGAGAATTCTAAAATGCTATAAAAATGTCTGAGATTGAGAGAGGCCTTTCTCCATATTTATGTGCCTTTGATGAGAGGAGATAAAGGCAACTAAATATAGTGAGGACTGTACTATAGGCACTGATGAAGGAAGAAATTAAAGTTCAAGCTAATGATCTTTGCTTTTTAGGAGAACTTAAATGCTAGGGTATCTTCTCAGTCCCAGACCAAAGGCAGACCTGTGTCAAGCCTGAGCCTCTCATTCGAGTCCCCTGGACTTACATGCCTGTTTATGTAAAGTTGCAAGTGTGAACTTCAGGACTGAGTGCTTAGTAAGTGAGTTGTAAAAGGAAAGTAACATGGGGTTTTTCCCCTCCTGCCTCCACCTCCCCCTGCTAAAAATATCATCAGTCCATTTTGAAGTGGAAGAGAGGGAAGAAATAGGTGAGTGAAGCTGGAGAAACCTTCCCAGCTTACTGGCTTTTGTGTCTCTGCCCTGCTGCACAGCCCTGGAGACCAACAGAAACACTAGGCAGAGCCCTCACTAATTAATCATCAGTTAATGCCACATACTGCATCAACTCCACAGCAACCACAGCATCACCTGTTGCCTTTCTCTGAGTATTTTGTTGTTATTACCATGTGCCTTTATGGTGCTGTGTGCCACTTGTGTACATTGTTCAGCTCCAGTTCCCAGAAAGAACACTATTCTAAGCTTAAAAAAATGTTTTATTAGATAAAAGGGAAAAAAACCAGCTTACATATATGGGAAAATGCAAGATAAAACATAGCAAAGGAAATTATATTATGTTTCTGTGAAGCTCAAAGAAATGTGTATTGTATTGTGAAAACACAAAACAATTTGCTCTCTTCCTGCACAGCTTGCCATCTTTTTTTGTTGTTGTTTGTTTGTTTGTTTTTAATAAAGTTAGAATTTAAAACCAGCATGTTTTCTGGAACACTGTTACTTTACTAGCTACAGATTAAATAAATCAAGAAATACTAATCTCAGATACCTTTTTTACTTGGACTCTGGCAAAGTTAAGAAGTACAGTGATTCACAATCTGATTTCCTCGTATAGCAGCGTCCCAGTCAGAAATCTCAAATAGTTGTAAATTACTTTGATAGTGAAGTAAGTAAAGACAGGCCTGTCTGAACCTCATCAACTTCAAGAGCTTGGTTAGGGAGGAAGAAAGATGAGAGATACTTAAGTTTTGAATTTTAAAAACTAAAATCTCATACATGAGTCTTTGTGAAAGTAAAATCAAATTTTCTTTTGTATATCCCAATTCTCTTTCAATAGCAAAACCAAAATGAAAGCCTTTACTAACTAGATGTCTTTTGTAGGTTGGAGAATAGTAGGATTGAAGGGGTTTTATATCCATCATTACTGTGACTATTCCCCGTGCTGTTAACAGTCTTACTAATCTAAATTCCCTATACCTTCATAACCAGAATGCCAAACAGTGATTAAAAACCATAAATTCCTTCCTTGATGGAAGGAGAAAACCAGTCCTTGTTGCGCTGTGCCTCATTTTCCTGCAGTCCTACCTGCAAACCCGTTCTTACTGTCAAGAGAGACATGCATCTCCATGTGTTCAGGTACTTAATCTACTTCATATGTGCTATGGGGGCATTTTTATCATCATCTTTCTGCTCTGTTAATGGCTTGGTTGGTGTTCGCAGAAAACTCGCAGATGCAGAAGAGACACTGAAGCAGAAGAGGTTTACTTTGGGCCAGCCTGGCATGCTGTCGTAATTATGTATTGCTGTAATTAATCCACTGTCACGTGCTGCGGAATCTGACCCAGGCAAGAAAAGTCACTGACCAATGTGTTCGATTAACTGCATACTATAGCAGACTCTCTGTGAGCTTGCTGATGTTTCTTGGTGCTTGCAGAGTGGATAAAACCATGGTCATTCCCACTCCAGCCCAGGCAGCTGCTGTGCAGTGGAGACGCCAAGAAGTGTGATGCACAGCCTTTTTGTGGCAGGTTTAGTAGAGATGGGTTTGGCCTCTCATATACCCAAGATAACCAGTCTGTATCTGCCCTTCGGCTCTTGAAGAGGCTTCAGCATAGCATGAGGAGAATCTTGGGGGAGTCATGAATGTAAAACTGGAACAGGAAAACGCTACAAAGCCATTGACCACAGGCTGAAATAAAAGCAGACTTGAACTTTTCATGTGCTTGTGTGCATGAAGTATTTTTAACCTTCTTTGCATTCTTTTAGTGAAATACAAATTTTTTGCTCGTAGTAAGAGTCTCAAACAGATAAAAACAAACCACGCTCTTGATTCACGGGTATATGAGCTGAGGGCAACTTGTCATGTAGGGGAAATGGTGAACATGTACTTAGGATTTTTGGTGTGCTTATAGAGCAAAATTCAGCAGCAGAATGTTATCATGACGTTAGGCTATGATATAGACCTCCAAGATAACTCCTGCTCACCTTTGTCATACTATATTTGTTAAAACACTGCAATATGCTGTATTTCGAGGTGGATATTGCTCTTGAGGTACTGTCAGCACAAGTCCTGTCATGTTTGAGAACAAAAATTGGTCAAGACAAAGTGTTTTGCCTTTGGGTTTTCCATTAATCATTTGTTTGCATATTTTTAATATTATAAACCTGATTTTATTCCATAAAATTACTGTTACACCTTCTGGGTTATGTTCTGCTTTTGCATATAACATTCTCAGCTTCTATTAGCATACTTAAAGTTTGAAGCTTCATCTTGGCCATACAGACCAACTCTTTCAACATTTACACACATTTTGGGATGTTAATGAAGTAGGCTTGATGCACACAAAGATGCCTCTAACTTAAGGCATGCTTAAAGCATATGTCTTGCATAAGATTTTATATCTGGTTAGGAACATACAGCGTATTTTTAAATAGAATGGATAACTTCTCACTGAGGTGGCCTTAAAGACAAAACCTCCTGCACTTTGTTGCACAAGGTAAGTTTGCACTCGTCATGTGGAACATGTTTTCCTAGTTGCTGTGTGCCCCAAGAATTTATTGGGGCACTAGATCTATACCTATGAATTTTAAAGTGCATCATATTGTTCAATATTCTTGTATTCTTACCTCACTCAAAAACTGCAGCCATGGAAGTGTCTCCTTTGGCAGGGCTTAACTGCCTGTGGGGTTGGGTTGCCTTTTTTCTTTTTTTTTTTTTTTTTCCTTCAGAAGGGTTTTATAAGTCCATCAGAGCAAACTGCTGAATTTTTGCAAGAATATTAGTGGATCTTTTGGCTTTGATCTGTTTTCAACAAATACAATACCTGTTCATGGCAGACCAAGAGCAGTGCTTTCCTGGTGCTTCCAGAGGAATGGAACAGTTTTGAGAAGGCCCTTAATTCTTTACGAATTCAGGGTTGACTAAATGCCATCAACAGTTGGAGTTAGTATAGTCTGCAGAACTTAACAGATGACCTTTTCTGCAAAAGAGGAGATTTACAGAAGGGGATTGTGGATTGAAGTGGATTGAATACTGAGGACTCAAATGTTTCTGGTTTTCTGGGGAGGATAGTCCAGGTTGCACCCTTAAACACAGGTGGATTAAGGAAGAGTGGTTTGTGATGCCTCCTTTGAAAGTAACGCCCACCAACTTCAGGTGGGGAATGGCTGTAGCAATTCTCACCCTGCCATCCAGTGGGACCACAGCCCCTTCCCATTCACATTTCAAGGCACATTGGTCATAAAACAAAACGGAAGGATCCCATCTCTCTGTATGCATGTCTGCCCCTTCCGTCTTCCAAGTTAGGTGACAGGAGATGTTTCTGGTGCCTTTCACATGCCCTGATATATGTCCCAAATGTGTCAGGTGTAAGAATATAATGAGAAGAGGAAAGACAAACTGATTAAGATGTGCACCTTACTGTTAGTTGGTCACAGAAGGATCATACCCTGCCACATAACTGCCACATAAAAAAAAATTTCGGTGTCCTTTGTTGTAGGAGCAAATATGTATTTCCTTTGCATGCCAAAGCATATGTTTTGCAATGCATATTGTTCTGGACTGCTAAGTGAGGAGGGCTCAGGGCCAGCTGAGGCTAAAGGTAATATTTTGTATTGTTTGCGTGGTGCATAGGTACACTGCAGCTGCATTGCACATAGAACACTGGAGAATGTGTGTTAACACCATGCCCTGTGTTTACCAGCACTAAAGGTTCACACAGGACAAGCAGAAACACCAGAGGCACGTATCCTTGATTCAAATAGCCTTTGTAGAACAGGGTTTTGGTTGCTCATTGCTCTGGCAAAGTGAGGGAACTACTATGTCAGGAATTGTTGGAAATTTGCAGGAGTTTTTAAAGTGAAGAGGATTTGGGCTATGGTAGTTCATTAGGGAATGTGTGAGAAGCACCATAACATGGATAAAGTGCTAACAGGGTTTAAAAGGACACAAAAAGAACTAGCACAACTGAGATTCATTGTACAATAACAGGTTAAGCAGTGCAAGACACATCAAGATATATATATATATATATATGTAATCTCTGTGAAGCAAATTCAGTGATCTAAAGGGAGATCTGCTGGGGTGGTGGGAGTGCTTTTTACAGATTGGGGATGGTACAGTGGCCCTCCTCTGGATGCTTCTTCCAGAAAGACATGTACTGGAATAGACTCCAGGTGCACTGGACAAGTCCTGGAAGAGGCCAACTTGCTGGCAGTGTTCCATCCAAAAAGAAGTTAGCTGAAGCAGGGTAACACCAGGTTAAACACAGGGTTTCCATATTTAGAGTGTAAGTTTTAGCTCATCTTCCCGTATCTTGTGAAGATCAGACAGGCAAGAACAATGCTGCCAATCCGACACTGAAATATGATGAACTGCAAAAATACTTCCAGTTCTCGTCAGAGAGCTCAAGCAATGGAGAAATGGAAGATTCTCTAGATGGCCTGATGCAGCCTTTCAATCCTTTGGAATTTCTTCCATGGCATCTTTAGCTTTCTTCTCATTGTCTATGTGTGTGTCTAGATGTAGATATTTATATATTTATATATAATTTTTTTTTTAAACTCAAGTGTAGGGAACTCTGGAAAAAGCTAAGTGAGACAAAAAAAAGCTTATGGAAATTATCAGGCTTTTAATTCATAGAGGATGGCCTTCTCCACAGAAGTTTTCAGGTAAGGCAGCCAGATCACAGCCAGCCTTTCATTTCAGACTTGGTTCTCTTTTTGCATTTGAAGATTGTGATTCATTTGCACATTTACAAAAGCGCCTTTCCCTTGAAAATAATTGCACAGAAAATCAGGGAGCAAATGCTTTCCTTATCATCCTGCAGGAAGGAGTTATTTACAAGCATCTGCATATGAACTAGTACAAGTAGCAGCTGAGCTCCTGGTCAGGAGAGGAGGATGTGCCTCTTGTCAGGCAAGGTTTAAAAATGTGTTAAAAGATAATTCACCTCCTTCCAGGTGAAGTATTTGAATGTAAGTCCACCAGAAGAACTAATAAAATCACTTACTGAAGATGCTTAAATATCAGCATGGAACTTTCAGAGACCCCTTGATTACCTGTACCTCGTTGAAAGGAACTTCAAAGAAAGGGAGACATGTTGAGGAACACGGATCAGCCCATTCTTGTGAATGTTCTTTTGAGACTTAAATATTTACACTGTTCCTGTTGCCCCCCATTCACTGGGAGGTAGTGCTGTGCTTCAGTCCCTCACTTCTGCTTCTCTTGCAGTTCCATGTGCTGTTATCCTTGAAGCAGACACGGTCATCAGAATGAATGATGGTCATCAGAATGATTTCTAAGGCAGAAACTGTAAAATGAACAAGAAGGAAAATAAGGAAAAGAGTCAGCCAGTTGTTTCCTGCCACTGTCAGTTTCATCTTGGAAAAAGAGTGGATGAAAACACTATAACAGGCAGGAAAGATTGGCAGTGCACTTCAAGGACAGGCAGAAGATCTTTCCTGTCATTTTTGGACTTAGAGTTACCTGCTTTTCCTAAGGCAGTATTGCCAAGATAAGGACTGGAAGTGGGGCAGAGAAAATTAGATAAAGTTTCCTACAGTCTAGGTATTATATTGAAATGACCCAAGAGAAGAAAACCAAATCAGAAAACATTCTCCTAGCACATCTGTGAGTTGTGAGCAAGTGTGAACCTTGTTCTTTAGCCTTCTTAACTGATTCAAAATCCTAACCATGTCTGATAATATGCATGGGTTTTTCTGTAGAGTCACGTCATTTTAGTCTTGCTGTTCTGTGTCTTCAGAGTAAGAAATCTCAAGAAGATTCATCCTTTTCCTATATTTTGTGGTGTGCTTATGAACAAGCTTAATGTAAACAAAGTCACAGGTACTTACACAGCTGCTCTTATAAGTAAGAACTTTTTTCTAATAATGTGTACTTGGTGTAATTTTTCAAGAATGTTTCCTTGTGTTTTCATACCAGTTATTCCACAGAATACTTTTTAAAGCAAAAAACAACATGTGCTTTTTCCTTAAAACACATGGGAAATGCCCTTTTTGACTAATATAACTGATGTACACCTATTAAATTCTTTAAATAGAGTTTAAGGAATCAGAGAGGATGCCAAAGGTAAAATGCAGCATGAAAACAGAATAGTTGAACGTTAAGGACAGCCCTTGTGTGAAATAACATTGCTTTTTAATTAACTTATCAAAATATTTTAATCACAGTTGAAAGATATTTCCCCGCTTTCTCTTGATCTCAGAGGCAGTCACACAGGTCAGTCATATGCCTGTGGATCAAGGGAAAGTTCACTTTGGGGATGCTTTGGGGAAAAATTAGCTTAGTTTAGCATGAGGATGTGGCGTGGGGAGGAATGACAAACATAAACAGCAAACCTTGGGTATGTGCTGCTGTTTAAGCCTTTAACAACATTAACAAACAATCATCCCCCAAGACTTGACCTCTGAAAGGATGTAGGCAGGGGGAGACAGGACTGCTACTTGGACCCACTCCTGCATCTTCTTACTGATCTTCTGGCTTGGCTTTTAGAATCTTGCCTCAGGTATTCATTTCACGTGGAAAAAACACGGTGTGGACATTCCCCAGGACTGCCACAGATGCTCAGGTATTAATTTGCCTGCTTCTACTGTATAAAACGGGCTGAGGGTTTAGCAAAAATGCTTAACATCTTAGCAGTGCCTTTGCTTTGTGCCCACTGACATCACGTGAAGTTCTTCGCCCCGTTTCAGTGAGATAATCTGTGACCCATCGATTAGGCAAAACTGACCGATACTGGTGCTTTTGAAAAGAGTTGTTCTCACGGTGCTTCTAAGATACAGCAGACAGCATCCCTTACGTCTGACAGGGAGATCTCTGCCTAAGCAGTCAGAAAAGGCCAGTGAAATTAGAGGGATTAATAGTCGTGATAGGGAGAGCATCAAAGGAGGAGAAAACAGGGAGGGGCTGACAGGCTATCCGCAGGCTTGGCTGGAGTCCTGGGACACAGAGTTTCTGTTTCTCCCTCAAATGGTTCTCTGTCACATCAGGTACACCCAGACATTCCTGCTTAAGCTGGGACAAATCCCTGTGCTTGCTCACAATGGAACGTGCTTTACAGCACCTCCAGCTGCTGTCCATAAACACAGGACAGAGTCCCGCGCTTTCATGCACTGCAAATAACCAGTCCTCTCCTTGTGCGAACATTTCTTTGGTAATTGTCCTTTAGAGTAAAATAGAATAGCTTTCCTTTTGACTCACCAACAGACTTGCTTATGGAGCGATAATACTCTTTATCATTCCATTGTGAGAATGTGTCAAGTGCTGCCCAGGTCCTTCATCCTGATAAGCAAGTTGTGAATAGTCAACAACGATGTGATAAATAGGAGGAATCTGAGGCTTGAGTGTTCATACTTGGTAATTTGAAGTAGTTATTGCCCCTCCTAAACATGTGGCTGAGGTGCTTGTAAAACATTTTACACAGAGTCCCTGCCCTTTGTAGCATGATGCCCCAAGGCCATCCTTAACCACAGAGCAGCTGCACGGGACACTGCCATTATTTATGTACAGCTCATTAGCCACCGTACAGAAAAGGATATGATCAAAACACATCCTGCCCCACTCTCCCCAATGAATGAGCCATCTTAAAGACCTTGACTTAGTCTGCTGAGCCTGCTCCGTCTGTGAACAGCACGTTCTTTTTGTTGTTGGTGCATTTGGGCTGTGCACCATCTCTCTGAGTGTGGACGTGCTCAGCGTTTGCATCAGCTCACTTAAGCCTCTTGAGCCCGCTGCACATTCAGGCATCCACAAAGAACCAGGATACTCCAAAATGTTTGTCGGAAAGACTTATGAAACTCACATACATGTACAGTTCAGACCAAAAAAAAAAAACAAAACAACCAAACAAAAAAAAAACAAGACAAAAACCATAAAGTGGAATATGTTCCCCCTTTTCTGTTTGGTTTTAACTTTTAGTTGCACAATGGCAAATGTGTCTCTCCAGTTGTCTGGTGTTCTTCAATATCTTAGTGACAACTACATACCAAATAAATTTAATGTTAAAACTGAATGTTACAAATGCTGTATTTTAATTAGTTAGCTTTCTCCCTGTTTTCTTGCTTTTACAGTCTCAGTATCAGCCTTCATCTCAAGGGAAGTTGCTGTGTCAGTTCCCTTTTGACTCCTACACCTCTGTGCTACTTGCTCAAGTTTGAGCTTCTTCCCTATGCTTTCATTCTTTAACTGGGGCCTCCAGAGGGATGCAGGGAAAGGTGTCACCACCACATCCACAGCACGACATTCCCTTGAAATTGTTCTGCCATCGGCTAAGATGCTAACTTGAGAGAAAGCACTTGAGGGGCCATTCTTGCAGCCTTTCTCCCCAGGAACATTCCCATGCTTAACCTACTAGAAATAAGGACTTAAGTTAGGTTCAATGACAGCCATGGAGAGGTGCTCCAAAAGAAGTTCAAGTAGTGACTTTGTTTCATGTATTTCCATTTCTTGTTTTTTCTTATCAGCATGTTTCAAGGCAGACATGTTATTGCCCAACTGTAATAGAAACATGTTTAAATTAGCTACACAAAGAAGCCTTGCACTAACCTTAAATTTCTTTTGCTGCACTTGACTCAAAAAGCACTGGAGTAAAAGCACCATTAAAAACAAGCCACAGCTCTTAAAGAATAAATACAGATGGAAACACAAATACAGTTTGGGCAGGATTTCTGTCTGAGGCTTTTAGTGTATGTAAAATGTGGTTGGATGGTTCCTCAGAAAGAGGCTTGTTCCCTAAACTGGAGGAGAAACCATTGAAGAAATATCAAAAGCTGGGAAATAGCCCTTAAGAACATGGTTTAGTGGTGCACTTGGCAATGTTGGGTTAATGATTGGACTCAGAGGTGTTTTCCAGCCTAAATGGTTTTGTGGTCTCAAAGGGAGAATATGGTGTCAGTCAGGTAATGTCTCTAAAGATGCAGGAGGTTCCCTGCTGCTTGCTGTTGTCTCCACAGGTAACCTCACTTGGGTATTAAACCTCTTTTCAGAGGATCTGCTTCCACCAGAGAGCTGTTAGGCAACAAAAACATTCATTTCTCCCAGGGCCACACGCGCAGCACTAACAAGACATGCTTCATATGAATAAAACCTTACTGAAGCAGTGTCTAGGAAGAAAAGCCAGTGGCTTCCAGGCAGGGAACAGCAGTGGGTGGGGAAGGAGGGTGTGGAAGTGTTGCTGTGCCTTCAGGATGGCCTTTGGGTGGGCTTTGCACACCTCCATCCTGGGCTATCCCTGTGTCCCACCCAGCACTCTGGAGCAGTGCCCGTGGAGATCTGGGGGTGGGAAGGGCTCTTCAGATGAGCCCCATGGAAGGAGAGGCTTTCTCCCCCTGAGGGCTCGCTGCCCTGTCCCGGCCTGTAAGGTCTGGCAGTGGCACACTCTCTGTGTAAGAGCCCGGTGTGCAGGCTTCACAGGAGCACAGATTTGCACATACCTCCACATCTGGAAGCACAAGAGAGACCAATTTCGCAAGAGAAATTCCTAGGGGGAGTTGCCGAGAAACTTGCTCAGGCTGCTACATTTATCTTGTTTAGATGGTATTTTGTTTGGTGGTGCTCTTTAGAAACCGAATGTCCGCTTCCTTTCTGGCTTAACAAGGCACTCTGAAACAATGCTAATCAAAGAGTGTCAGGGTTTCCTTTTAAATGTTGCTTTTGATTCTTAAGAGGTGGGCTGTCACAGCCAGCACTCAGGCTGGTTACATCCAAAGGTGCTGCTGTTAGCAAAACATCTATTTCCACTACTCTTTGACTCTTACCTGGCCTTAGCTGTTGTTTGCAAATTACACGAGGTAGCAACTGCTGGTGTTTTGCTTTCCTTGACAGCAGCAGGAGCACGCAGCACCCTCTCCCTCTGCAGGAGGGTAGAATTGTCTCTCTCTGATCTAGACTGAAGGCCTGCAGGAGCCACTCACAAAACTGCAATGCTGCACTTAAGGAAGAGAAATCAGTGAATTGACTTTTTTTTCTTCTTTGTAACCTTTCAATTGAAAACTGCAGTTTAAAACTCATATTTACTTCATTCTATATCTGTGCTCAGTGGTTATTGTATTAGCTACCAGATTTTAAAATGCATGTGTTTGGTTTCAAATAAGTGTAGCTGAATGATCAGCTGCAGCTCTCTTGACTTTTATGGATTGATACTACATCATTTGTTTGTTCTTGCACCTTAAAAAAATACCTTGAGGTGAAGTGTAGGTGGTCTGCAAGTACAAGGGTTAGCTCCAAGTACAGCATCATCAAGTTTGGATCTTATCTTGTCTGTGAAAGATGAGTTAGATCACTCTCGCTGTCTAAATGGCTCTAACATAGCACATCTTCATTCTCTTTGCATTATGCCCCTCACTGTGAATGGCAACTGCAAGTCTGCAGACAGCATCATACTTCAACCCAAAATTGTTGAATGGACAGAAGCAGTATCTTGAACTGAATCTGTGATTTTAGACTCATTTTTCAGCATCTCTCGTCGCATGTGCTCTTAAGACATTTCAAGACATAACAGACCTCTGTGAAAGGCACAACTGGTCTCAGTGTCTTCAGCCAGAGGAGCATTTGTGGCTGTGTGATGCGTAGCCACTCCTCATATCCATACAGCCCACCCAGCCAGATGGATGGAGGAGCTGGTGAAATAACCATATGGCTACGAGTTCAATAACAGTGGCAGGTATTTTGTCTTAGTATGTGGTGGCTAATCAGTGTGGGCAGAAAAGCAGCATGTAACAAGTGATTCCAGAAAGGTGTCACAGTATGGCATTAGTCAGGGAATTAATTCCACTGCTGGGTTTCTAGGTGGTTGCAGTGACTGAAGTGCTTTCATCCTTGAAAATGCTCCATATCTTAAGTGAGATTCTTGTACAATAGCAGCCTTTATCCATCCTGGCAGGGGCAAAGCGACATTTTGTGCAAGCAACACGAAGTTACTGTTAACAGTGGACTAGAAACCCACTTGTTGGTCGACGCAGCAGGAATATATATTCTTGTGCAGCAATACAGCCATTCACGTCTCTGTGTGTGTGTGTGTGTGTGGTGTGAGCACTCAAAGACATCCACATATGCACCAAAGGAGCCTTCTGCCTCCCCCTTCCCCTCCCAAAGGTTGTTTCCCCTAATTGTGCCCTGCAGCAGCAGCATCTGACGTAAGAGAAAGCTGGGACAAGCTCGGTCTCTGCCTGGTCTGGGCAGACCTCGCTCCGCACACTTAGCATCACCGGGAAGGGAGGACCTCAGTCGCCGTAAGGAAAACTCAGGTGGTGCTGCATGCTGGAAACACTGGGAGTGGTAAAGGTAGTGCAATGGTCTCACGGCATCTGTTAGCAGATGGGAGCAGGGAACTCTGCACAGATTCCATACTTATTGTCAGAGAAGGTCTTTTAGTAGAAAGCTTTCAGGGGAAGAAGAGTTCAAGAGGCAGTGCAGTAACTTTTGATAGCTTATATATAAATGTTGCTTTATTATAACTAATTAATTAACAGAAAATGAGGGGATTTGTACAAATCCTGTTGCAAAATTTCACCGTTTTTAAAGGGATTGGGCTAAAAGGGAGAAGAAAAGATACATTGTTCAGAGAATTCAGAGGAAAAGAGCATGCCCTGGAGCAGCTGAATGCTCTGCACGTGATGGGAGGCTGTGACTGCTGAGATTTTGAAATGGGACAAGACTTTGTGAATTGATAAAAAATGAAGGAATGACAAGGGTAGGCTAAGGTAATGCTGAGCATTCATCAAAACTCCACATAAAATACCTGACGCATGTGGAGGGATATTTGACCAATTAAATAGAATATTTATTAGTTGAAATTACAAGTATGAATTTGACACAGCTGGAATTACATTGGTGTTTCTCTTGCCGCTTTTTACTTTTGTGAAAACCAAACTACCAGGATCATGGTGTTGTCATAGTATCTCTTCTTCTTGAGATGAGATTTCTATATGCATTTCTGTATGCAGCCCTGTCATGGGGTGAATTCATGTATCTTTGTTTTTCATCCACCAGTGGTTCTTCAGTGATCTTTTTCTGAGGATACAGTGCCTGGATATGTCCTTTGGAGACACACCTTGTCTTCTAGAGATCTCAGTAGGGCACAGACAATCAGCTGTGAGAGTTCACAGCTGGAAGGACAGAACCTGGACAGTAAAAAGACACAGTTTTGCAATAAAATGAAAGATCAAAACAAGGTGGGAAGAAGCATGAAAGACGTAGGAGGGGTGAGGCTAATGCACTGTAAGTTCCTAACATTTTTTGATTGAGTGGAGCTGATCCCCAGTCACCAGACTTACTCAAGTTGCATTTAGAAACTGTATTTTTTGTAAAAGGATGCAACATGTACCTACTCCAAGTTAAATCAGATGAGTTTCATGCTGAAGTTTTAACTGGCAGCTTTTTGTTGTCCAATGATTTTGTCATGTTACACCTCATTTGGCACAAATATGTAAGGTATTATTCCTATGGAAAAAGCAAATGTAAAAGTCGTTATAAAATCATGCCATATGGCTGGTGAACTTTCTCAGACAGGCTGGTGAACATTTTCATGTGGCTGGAGCTGTGGAGGCTTTCTGGTTGAGACTTTTTCTTTCCATTTTCCCACTTTCCATTTTAGTGCGAAAGTGCTGCATGTGAGACCTAGATGTAGGCTTTATGATAAGTTTTAGGAGGGAGGCTGTGACTTGAGTGAGCAAAGAAGAGGAGAATTTTTCCTCCATGCCCAGTTCCGCAGCTGTAGCTGTGCAGAGTCTGTGCCAGTGGGCTCTGTTCTGCAGCACAGAGATCCATGCAGACGTGCAGGGGTAACCTCTGTTAAACCTTGTCAAGGCTCTGCAGCCTCAATCAGCCGGGCACAGAGCCTCTGAATGCCTGCAGATAGTGCCAGCAGGGCCCCTCCCGTGCTCAGGCATGCAGCAAGAGGTGCTGGCCGAGGGAGTAGGGCACAGCGGGGAATGAGGTGCGAGGAGGGATGGAGTGGCAGGGGCTGGGGCTGGTAGCCGGGTGAGGGGTATGGCACGTGATTCAGAGAGGCTTGGATCCATATTTCTGAGAACTATTTGTTGCATTCTGAAATTACTTGTGGCAGGGCAGTGCCGTGGAGCTGACGGTCCAACTGATTTCGTGGCTGTGGTGGTGCTGGCTGCTCCAACACGAAGAGTTAGAGCACAGTGCAAAGGGAGAAGGGATTTTCTCCTGGAGTTCCCCACTGAGTTGCTGAAACTTTCTCTCCTGTAAACAAAATGGTTGCGTGAGCATCCTCCGTTTCGTTTTTCCCTTCTGCTGCCGTTTCATGCAAAGGAAATGAGCTGCAAGTGTTTGGCTTGGCACTGTAACTTTGGTAATCGTATCCAGGGCATAGAGTAGCATGGGCTGGTGCTTAATCATTCGCTCATTAGCTCAGTGTCGGTTGAGCTTGGAAGACAATTAGAGGGTAAGGAATTGTGTCGGGCTGTCTGAGAGGGGCAGGTGTAAGGCAGTCCATGAAGGACGACATACTTTCTGTGTTTTTTGGTGCACTGACTCATTGCCATTTCAGCACAGCTGTTGCTGCTGCTACCAGTTTTGGAGAAAATGTTTGTATTTGAAATGGCCATCTGCTTGCTATGGTCATTGTCATATTGTCAAGCTATTGTCATCTTTTAATTGGTATAATCCTGTTGGATGAGGGAGATAGAGTTGTGAGCATCTCCTGCACTGCCACCGACTGCCAGCACCTCCTCTGCCATGCGTCTGTTTTGCCCATACACTTTCTATATAAATACCTTCCTAATGTACCCAGGGGTTTTCCTGAGGGCTGACTTTCCTTATGGGGCAATACAAAGAGAATTTCTTCCCTCTTGGGCTGTGATTACTTGCCAGTCAGGGCAAAAGGGATAGGGGCATGACTTGGCACTGCAGGGGTTGCATGGACAGCCAAGAGATGAAAGCCTGACATACAATTTGAGATTAAGGGAGCTTTACTTGTTTAGTCTAGAAAGTTGCAGACTGGTATGTATCAAAAGTTTATATATGTATCAGGGAGGGAAACAACAAGAAGGGCAGTAGATTACTAAATCAAACGGTCAGTACTGGGAAAAAACCAAAACAGAGGTGAACTAAATATTAGATGTCCACTAGAAACCAGAACTCAGCCCTTGAGGATCAGACTAATACTGCTATGACAACAATGGAGACAAATTTTCTTAGCTTCTCTTTTTTTTTTAAGACAGAATTTGAATAATTTCATGAAGATGATAAACTGTCAGCTTTCCTGCCATAATCAGTGATGGGACTAGATGACATAGGAAATCTTGTTTCCTTCTTCTGTCAGTACATACATTAGTTAAAGTTCCGGAAGCAGTTTTGCAGTGGGGCCTAAGATACTGCAAATGGAAGGCACGTTTGGGGGTTTGAACTGTCCACAAACACTGCTTCAAACTGTGAGCTGAGCAAATTTCACAGGATTACAAGGGGGGAAGCTGAGCTGGTGGCTTGCTAGCTGACCACCCAAGGTAAGTATGATGATTAGGCTACTGCAGTGTCAATTTATGCTGCGTAATGTGTGTTTGCTCAGTTGGAATCTGAATTTAGATACGAATCACTGTTCCCTTTCTTTTTACCGAGGTTACTCTTCAGCCATATCATCGGACAGCCAAACCCAGCATGGCCAGGCCAGAGGTGAGAAGGATGACAGCAGCTCCTTTGGCCTGGCTTGTCACTGCTGTGTGACTGTGGCTGCCTATTGTCCTTGCCTCAGTATTAAAACCACAGTGGCAGCACCTTTCTAGTGCTGTTAGGCTAATGAAAAGCCTGTTTTTCCACGGTGGCTTTTACAATTGGTCCCAGCTGTTGTCATCTAAGTGCTTGTGATATTTTCTGCTAAACCACAGGAGGTTGTAGTTCTATGATTAGTGCATAATTCCTTTTGTAGAATGCCCAGGGATACACTTGGCATATTACCTAGAAGAGCTGAAAAGAACTGTTTCACGGTCACTCAGTATTTTCCAGGACAGACAATTCCACCCTTATATTCTGTTCCTGATGTTTCTTTTACATTGGTTGTCTCAGGATGATCTCTCTCTCTCTCTTCCTTCCACAGCAGTTTCAGTGAAGGTTTTAAGAGAGTTTCCTCTTCTACTGTAGTTTCAGGATTTTGGTAATCTTTCCCATTTGTAAAAATGTTTGGCTTTTGGTCTTTCAGAGGTTAAAAGGTGGTCAAGCAGCAGATGTATCTGTTTTGGAAAGAATATGAGTGAGAATTAGGGATTTCCTGCTTAGGGAGAGCCATGTGAATAGCAGTGAATGAGCGAAATCTGAAGCTCCTTGCCCTCTACAGCCAGATACCCAGTTAAATTCCTTGTGTTGTGAGCCATGCCTTAGCAGCTAGACTAGAGAACCTAGAGCTGAACTGGGGATTGCATAATGTCTTCTTCCTGTGTTTTTGGTGGCAGGATTTGTTTGACAGCATGCTAGAAAGCTGCTATATATCTTCACCAAGCCAAGTAGTTTCTGTTCGATGGGAAAACCTCACTGATCATGCCTCAATGCCATCACTAGCTGTTTGCAATGCACAGATTGATGTATTCAAGGGAAGTTTTGCTATCAGCGACTGTTAAGATCTTACCCTTCATGATCTCCTCATGAGATGCATTCCTTCTGAAAAATGCAGTCAAGAATCACGTTCATGTATAGCTGCTGAGTATTTGGACAAAATACCTTTTTCTTACACCCTTTCTTACTGCTTTTCCTTTCAAACAAAAGGTAGAAAATTGTGCTCCTCAAGTTCTTCTATTTATCTGAATTAATCTTTCTAGACCATGTTAGTCCAGCCCATAGTCACCTACATGTTTTCACTTTAAAATACTCTAAAAAAAGACTTCTTCTTGTGATGGAACAAGTTTTTCTAAGTACTGAGAAAATTATTTAGTACTGGGCTAACCTTGCATGTGCTCTTATTGAAATATTCCTTATGTTATTACTCCTTGGAGCACCTAGCACTAGCTGATGGTCTAATCACTACACCTTTTTGTTTTCCCAGAGATGGCACTTTTATGTAAGGAAGATGGACATTGAGTAATAGTAGAGTGTTATATCCACAGAGGTTTACCAGAAAACAATGGAGATTTGGTTATGTAGGAAGAAACAATTTATTTTATTAGACGGACTGGAAAAAAAGAAAAAGGAAAAAACCCAGTGTTTTGGGCTCAGCATCCAATCACTAGCGCACCTGCATAATAATTTGACTTTCTTCCACAAAGCAACCAGATGTTTTCTAGCTTTGCGTTCTCCAGGCTTCACATACACGGTCTGGACGAAAATTTGCTGCTTCTTTTCAAACTTCTCCATTTGTTTATGAAAATTTGCTTAGCCTTTGAGATACATGATTGGAAAAGACAGGCTTCTCATGTTGCTGATACTGCATGTTTTTGGTTTACTATCTGACATCTTGCATATATAATCTGATGATAAAGATGATTTTGAATCTGCTCTTTTCTGTCACATGTAAAATGGGGATTATGAAATGTTTGCACAGAAGTAGTAAGATGAGCAAAATGATAAATTTAATTTCAGGAGATTTTGAGACTGGCTGGTTTAAAATTTCTATCTTACTCCTTTCCAACCGGGAGGCAGGAATGAAAAATGAGGAGTTTATACCTGTAGGAGAATTCTTACTCTAGGAACAGAAGAACAGCAGTATAGTAGTACTGCATACTAGAAATACCTGTCGCTCTTTCCTGAGGAGCTCAGGTTGAATTCTCGGGCTCTCTCTTGTTCAATTCTGCAGTTCGTGTTTTTTCAATAAAGAGCTCGTGACAGTCAGTAATTACGATGGATATTCGCCAAGATTAGACTGCTGAGTACTTTCGCCCAAATTTCAGGTCATCAGACCCTGTATTTTGCAACTGTCAAACCTTGTGATTGTTTAAAGTCTTTGAGTGCTCATGGCCAAGACTGAGAGAGCCTCTGGCTTCTATGGGGCAGTGTCCTTTTTAGCCAGGCTATATTCTGTAGGACAGGTACCAATTCTTCCCTTCCTTTTGTAAGGGAATAACAGAGCACAGTGGTGCCTTATTTCTCACACCACTTCTGTGTTTGTACAGGCATATAGACAGCGTGGACAGAAACAAAGGCACTTCAGGAAATTTCAAGTTCCCATGTGTCAAGTGTCAGGTATGCTGAGCAGAGGAAGGGAAGCGGAGGTCTTCCTCACTCTTCTGGCCCTGTAGCTGCAATATGCTCCAGTGCATGAGCCACTGCATTTCACTGGGGCACTGAGGGAGCAGGAAAATGCAATGAAGCATTTTAATGGGCAGTAAAATGGAAAAAGAAAAGTGAAAATCTTGGATGCCTTTTCTTCTTGGGTTCTTTGGATACCAAAAGAAGAAGACACCATATAGATACTTACCTCATTCACTGATGTTATGTGAGAGATTAGTCCTGAAGTCTTCAAAGAAGGAGACAAATTAGCAGGTGTCCTCAGAAGCACACTATTTGCATACAACTCATAATATGCTATAGACACCTTTCTGATAAAAGACCCTGAGATTAAATTAATTTTTCCAAGAAGTCAGAGCCTGGGATTGAATTTGATCTCATAATTTCCAATCTAATAGTTTAGAGATGTCCATTTTTTACAGCAGGAGGTTTTATCTCTTTGATGCAGTGTCTCATCTTCCTTACTCATGGACAACTGGAAGGCAAACAACTTTTCTGGCTTCATCAGCTTGAATAAATTCTTAACCTTATCCTAAGGCTTTGTATTTATTGGGAAATAAAAGAAAGGGGCGGTAGAAGGGCAGCACCAGTAAATCCTGTGCTGTCAGAGTCTCACAGGAAGTTGAATGACCCTTGCTTGAGAAACAAAAACCACAGAATGTGGGCGTGATACTTATTGCTACGTGCTTTGCATTCTCTTCCAAGGACCGATTGCATTTTGCGTTGCTGCTGCAAATCCTGCCTACCTTTTCCAAGAAGATTTCAACACTAACTCTTCTGACAGCCAGCCACTGGAGAGAAGAAAGCACTGTGTTAGTATTTTGACTTCCAAGCCCTGGAAAGCTCTCCCCTGGTGTTAATGATTTTTTGGTGAAAGGGAAGAATGATAGGCTTTCAGGCACAGTGGGCATTCATTTTCATGTACTCTCTGTCAATAGACCCGGCTTGGATGGCACAGTCACATCTCTGTGACTTCCCTTTCAGTGTGTTTATTCACTGTTTCTCCCTAAAGACAAGTCAGATGTTGCATTGACTTTCTGATCTTTGTATGTGAATGTTTGTATTATCATCAGCGGCTCTGTGATCTCACTTAAAATTGGCTGTGGGCTGAGGCGTCCTGGTTTCTTTTCTAATTAAAAAGAAAGAGGGAAAAGCCTAGGATGAAAGGGGGGAAGATGGCTTACTTTTGCAGGAAATAAGCAAATAATATTTGCATGGGTGTAAGGTCATAAAGTTCAGGTTATGCATTTCTAATTGTTCACTTGCATGAATTCTTTCTTCTTAATGTAGGAGATGTAAAAGCAGCCTCAGTGTGTTGTTCACAGTTAATTAACTGTTCTAAATATGGCTGATATGTCACAATATTTTCAGCTAGCTTGTTTCCGAGCTGTTCAGGAGCATTCACTTCTTCCACTACAAAAATCAAAGATCAGAGGTCTTCTTTTTAGGAAGCTTGTTTAATGTTCTGTATTAAGACAAAACATTTTGTCATGAGTATTTTCCTGAGGATCTCCTGGGTTTCAGGTATTTTTGCAGACTTGGTTCACTGTCAAATCTACATGATTGTATTTTGGTACTTAGGTTGATCTGTTCTGTATGTATATCCAACTTTAGAGTTGAAATACTGTGGTATTTAGAGTTAAATACTGTGGAACTTGGAGTTAAATACTGTGGTATAGACTTCATCATATAGGTAATGAGCAAGGCACCCAGCCTTTGACAAACGAAACAAAACAAAAAAAAAAAAGGAAGTTATTAAGAAAGTACAAGATTAGGATGCATGCAGACAAGCTCATTTCTTTGCCACATCATTTGTTTGCAAATCTGGCCATGGGAGGGTTCAAAGGATGTGTAGAATTACCATTTCTCACCAAAATGCACAGCCCTGCCCTTGGCCATA
This sequence comes from Melospiza georgiana, assembly GCF_028018845.1. NCBI lineage: Eukaryota > Metazoa > Chordata > Aves > Passeriformes > Passerellidae > Melospiza > Melospiza georgiana. Next base: position 13,655,009 of record NC_080465.1, read on the forward strand.
TTGAAGTTACTGTTGCTTTAGTAGAAAGGCAGCACTTCCTCTAGCTTGTGTTTTAACCTAAATTCTCCTGTAATCTGTGTTAGTCCAGACCTCAGGTGTTTTGATTGTTTGCCAAGTACATAGTGAAATCAGTGCTTTAGTAGTGTCTAGGTGGTTTTCATGGCTGTCTGTCCCGCGACTGTCAAGACAAACTATTTATGAGAAGGTACATTTTCTCAGAGAATTTTCTTAACAAAAGTTGTGTGTGAGAGTGCTTCTGCTGTTTTTTTGTGCTCCAGTTGGACTCAGAACTCTGTTATAGCTGTTTTCTGTTTATGAGCTGAGGGGAGAGCAATGCTGTGCACAGCCTCAGTTCTCTGGCAGGAGTGGCTGTAGGGACAATTCTTGTACAGTTCTTCCTGCATCCCTGTAATTTATTTGGGTGTCCCTGCTGCAGTACAAGTACTGGAGATAAAATATTGAGGTTCACTGAGTCAGATTTGAGTCAGTATAAATCGGAAATTGGTTCTTCCTCTGTCAAAGTTAAAGAAAGAAACCAGGACAACTTAGTTGCTTGATTTGTTTGTGTGGACTTCCATCTGTGATGGTTTATGCTTACAAAAAACTGCCTTAAAAGCAAATGTGGCACTGGTGTATAGAAAGCATCCCACTGTAGCACTGACAAGTGCCTTTTTGGTTCATCACTGAAATAACATAAAAGTAGAAAATAACTGAGCTTTGCTCTTTTGCCAGTTTAATGTCTTTGAGAATAAACCTTGTTCTCTAACAGAAAAAAATATAATCCATTAAGAAAAATGTAACCATAAGCAAAGCTGCAGTATATCTTATTTCCAGTGTTGCAAAGACCTTACAATGGGGTATTTTGGAGGAAACCTTTCAGTCTCATTTAGGGTGATAATTTTTTTTAATGTGGTGATTGTAGCATGAGAGTGATCATAGCAGCTTCTGTGTGAATTTATTATTTATTACTGTGCCAACTGCAAAGTAGTGGTCAGGATGCCAGAGACTGGAACAGGAGGGAATCCCTCCTGGCAAGAGGAAGAGGGAATTCCCTTCAGTCACTCTAAAAGGTAATAGTAAAAATAAAGAAGGCAAAGCTACAGTTTATCCCTGATAGCTGCTTCTGGACTTGTGGAAGTGGAGTCCCATGAAAGTAGAGTCTGCAATGGAAATAAAACAAACTCAAGATTTGCAGGAGAAGGAGTGACCCTGCCATGACATGCTGTCCACCATCAAGAGGAGGAGTGGGAGGTTCAAAGGTTATCATCCTATTTATGCTAATTGAGTTTGAGCTAAGCTCTTCCCAAGGAAAAAAGCCTCTTATTGAATTAGTTATTCAGTTCCTCAGGGTGCCAGTGGAATGGCTGTAACACTGTCTTAGAGTCTGCTGGAGTGGCCCTTGAAGAGTACAGCTGAAAGATTTCTCTTCATTTAAGCATCCCTCAGATGCAGAGCAACACGAAGACCTGAGAGACTTGTGTGCCTTTTGCTATTTATCTGTCTTCCAAAGGGGCCAAACATGTTCAGGTACACAGCACCCTGGCAGGTCCTCTGCTTGTCCATGGAGCAGGGTTTGAGGGTAAGAATGATTTATTTTCATAATGTTAAACAACGATAATTTGTAATTGTATGAATGTGCTGTGAAGGGGAGTCAGTGTTAGAGCTACACAGAGAATTAAGGATCTGTAGGAATGTGTCTTGTTCATTCTGTCACCGCGTGTTTCCAAATTGCTGTAACTTGAGGGAGCAAGTCAGAAGTTTTATGAAAACCTGAACTTGTATTCATACATCAAACATACATCACTGTTTACCTCTGTTTAGGAAAATATTGTTAATAATTTTAATTTCCATAGGCCCTTCCATCCTTAAGCTTTTGAAAGATTTATAGAGATGGATTAATTAATTAAACCTCATAGGAGTCTTAGGAGACGCATGTTAAGGTAGGATTGCAGTCTGGACAAATTAAGTATTTTATTCAGGGTCATGCAGCAGGTCGGGAGCAGACAGGAGAATGAACTCCAGAACTTCTGATTCTAAGTCACTCTAGTTGGTTAATAATTGTTAGTTGTCTTCTAAATTGTTTGTTTTTTCAAAAAAACCTTTAGTGTTGAGGATTCATGAAATTACCATGAAGTGTAGCAGTAGAACAATTGTGGTCAAGATTGACATCTGAAAAGTGTAACCTTAAATTAATTTGGCTGTCATTATTTGTACACCTATTCTCACAGTACATAACAGTATTCTTTTCCATGAAACCAGTCTACTAGTCTCTGATGGCATTTAATATGAAAGAGTTAGTTTGCAATTCAAAAATACCTATTGCATTTCCTGGCTCTTCTGATTTTATCACAACTCTTGAAATACTTGGTATGGGTCTTCTTTCCAAAAGTTCCAAATGCAGAAAAACTTTTAAACTTTGGAAAAGGGTTTATAGGTTCAAAAGTTGCAACAAAATACTGGAAATTATGGTTTCTAAATAATGTCTTCTGATCTGTGTTTTTCTGTCTCCCTGCTTGAAGGAGGCAAATCAAAATTATAATGTTATTTACACCATTTTATTCTTACATCTAGCAAGTTTGTATCTCACTAGCTTTTACAATCTTTGAAGATTGATTTTTTTTGTATCAGTCTCTCTAGAAAGTGCATACTTAAAAACAGAATGAGCAAGACCTATGTATACCTATATGAGGACAATTTGCATTTGTTGCTAAGTCCATTTTGACTATTCCCTTTCTAATCCTTTTATCTTAAAGGATCCAGCTATACAGATTGTATAGATCACTTATCAGTCATTACGTAATCTTCTTTGGGATGGAGGTGGGATTTTGTGCTGTAAAAAGGATAGCCCAGGGCTTCCAAAGGGTTGATATTTCTGCAGATTTTTCCCCCTGCAGCAGGTTCTTAGCTGGCTCTGGGGTCTCTTTCAGCAGAGACTTTAGTTTCACAACTATTCTTTACTATATCATAAAAGCTTACTTCTGGATAATTATGAATCTGCAATGTATGGCTTTCACAATTAGCAGTTATCTAACCACGATTTCTGCAGCAATTTCTCCCTTCCTTTTCCCCCTGGTGTCTTAAGCACCACTGAAAAAAATACTCAAAAAGTCCATGAAATGCTTTTTTTGTCCTGTTTCTATTTTAACATAGCTCCACAGTCATATGTTACAGCATATCTGAGACACGCAATATATTACCAGAAGCTACAGATGAAAAGAAAATTTGGCCATGTGTCCAGTGGACCCCTGAAGGCATGGCATTCTTCATTGAATTTTATGCTGTACAGAGCTGTTCAAGTACTAGAGCAATGGTAATAAATTTTGGATGTTTGTATCCAAATGCATTAAGGTGTCAGAAAGCAGAATGCCAGCTGCCAGCATTGGCTGCAGTTCAATCTCTGGGCTTCAGCTCAGAGTATTGCCCAAGCCAAAAATTAAATAGGCTGCCTGGGGAACATTCATATCAAATGAAATCAAGTGCGCACTTGCTGTCAAAAAAAGGTTAAAAGATTAAATGCATTTACTGTCCTTGCAGTGCAATATTGTGGTTGTGATACCAGCTCAGATAGGAATATGCGTATTTCTGTTCTAATTTAAATTCCTCAGGAGGATGGCCACTTCATTGTAATGATGAAGTGATACTCTCAGTGATACTCTGAGGTTTCCTTCCATAATTGTTTACTCAAAATCAGCCTGAGATAACTTTTCCCAAAAAAAGTGGTATTGCGTCCCTATATGGATGAAGTAATGCCTGCTATGACTGTGCCAGGCTATGAAATCATAACCTACTGTCTGCATACCAACCATTCATTACACATATGCATGGACCAGGAACAAACTGGGAAGTGTTATGTGCAGCTGTGCTCAGAAAGTCTGAATTCCACAGGATTTTCTCTGGGTAATGCTGGAACGGTTTAAAGCATCAAGTGTGGCAACAGTGTCAAAGATGTCCATAGCCCCCCATGCATAAATCTGCCCTCTATGTTTTTAAAATAAACATAGAGGGCAGATAAAAATATAATAAAGTGCAGTTTAATATAAATGTTGGATTTGTTACTTATTTGCATTTCTCTATTGCAGTGAGTTAATTTAGTCAAGCCAGTGATAAGTTTCACATTACCTTTTGCCTAAGCAGGCACTGTTGTACATTAATATTTATTAAATCATATTAATTAGACAGCTGATGAAAGCATACTGTTGACCTTGTTGGAGGAAGGCTGCAGTATTTCTTCTCTCTTAGAGAGAAAGTCACCCAGCCAAAGTCACCATTTAGCATTTCATACTTGGAAGACTGTCCAGCTCACTTTTGCATGCGATCAGCATTCAGGCTTACAGCCTGCTTCTGCTGAAGTCCACAGCAAAACTCTCCTTGATTTGGACTAGTGCAGGATTGGATGTAGCAAGATGATGTGGCAGTAGTTTGAAGGTACTATTTGTAGTGATCCCAAAAATGGAAAAGTTTTGCCGAAACATTATTACTGGGGCCTTGGGAGTTAGCACAGGTACGGTTAGTGAAGAGGCAGGGCTGCCTCTCGTCTCCTGGTACATAGCAAAACTGTCCTGAGGCTCATTAGGGGCACATCCAGGCAGTGCAGCAGTAGTGGTAATTTGTTTTAATGAATGCTGCTCATTTAAAAAGCTGTAATTTGTGCAAAGCCCTTAGGAAGTAAGGAGGAACTGTGTGAACATAAATTCCCTAAAGCCGAGTCACAGTCTTACAGGTGTGTGACTAAAGGACATCATAAGCTTTACAAGAAACAAATAAAGACTGTAAATAATCAAGAGTTCTGCAGTCGCTCCGTTGAGTTTGGCATTCTGATTTTTACTGATATGTTGGGACTGTATGGTTGCATTGAATTGTTTTGAATTAGATCAGAAGAAAACCCAGAAAGATCTTAACAGTAAAGGTAGATGTGATTCTTTAATATTGTTGAGGTGCTTTAGGCTTGGCTGGGTGGTGCTTTTCTTTTACACATAAACCTGTTAGTCCTAGAATCTCTAGATTTTCTTATTTGTCACGTGATGTGATAAAGGCAAGATTTGGAAGAAATGCTCATTATTATTATTACATGCAAATAATTTGTCTCTAGCTGGTGGTTCCCAAATTTGAGCTACCACATATAAACTATGGCACTGAAAGCCAATACACTTTCATACTTAACCAAAAGTGTTCTTAGTATGTCTCTGGTCATTCAGATGAGTCAACACATAGCCGTTTCTTTTCAGACTAAAGAGCTGATAAAATTTCCTGACATTTTTCAGGCAGGAGAAGTTTGAGCGTGGTATCTAAGACAACTCCCTGGCCCTTTTAAGAACCTGTGTTCCCAGGCAGATAAATAGCACAGCACAGTGAAAAGCAATCCTCTTGCCTTATAACTGAAATAGTGTTTTCAGACTGGCAATTTGTCTTGATAGCAAGTAAATACAAAAGCATCCTGCAAGGAGCTGACTTGCACTTAACATAATGCAGCAGCAGATGACTGCAGTTGCATAGACTTGGGTCGCATACTGCCTGTCCTGCCCTGATCTTAACAGGTCCTAGCAAAGAACCTCAGTGCCCTGTAAGGTAAGCAGAAGAATGAGCCACAAATGCCCTCCATAGTTGGATAGTACTTGGTTGCACAAAAATGGTTCTATTCTCTACGTACCTCCACTTCTTTTGTTTTGAGTGTTTGAAAATGAGGATTTTGCTGAAAATCAGAGTTCATGTGACTGAAGGATCATAGATGAATTTTTAAAGGGTTGTTATCTAATGATCTAGAAGAATTTTAAAAGAATTTTCAGAAGTAAAGATATTCTAGCTTTTCCTGATATCAGAGAAAAGCTTAGAAAAAAGTCAGACTCACTGCTAAGAAGTCAAAAACATAAGGAAAATAAAAAGGGCTGTATAGCCACATTTTTGTGCTGGCAACTCTTGGCTTGCGGGGACTTTAATAATGACATCTGAGCAAATGAGATTATTTTTACTGCTGTATGATTAGGGAGCTTTAGTTCCATCAAGTGCCAGCAATACCAGTTTGTGCACATTGTTATAGTAAGCTGGGTCATTTCATCTCTCTTGTTGCTAGTCACACTGCCGCACAGTTGCAGCACTTCCAGGTTGTTGTTTCTGTTCCTATGTGATGCCCTTCTGCCTTTTGAAAGTGTTCCCAGTTCGCTTCAATTTCTTTTTGCCTTCTTAGTTTTCAGTCTTTTTATGCTGGTCCTGTGGAACACAGGTCTGCTCTCGCTGCCCTTTGTTTTTCATGCGACCAAGAGACTGGAGATTGCTGAAGAAAGGAATGAGATAAAAGGGGAAAAGAGTGATGATACCACCAGGTAGCCTGACCTGTAAGCAGAAGCTGTCCAGCAGAAGTGTCTTAATCTGTTTTGAGCTGTCCACCATGTTTACTGTCCTCATTCAGTGAGAAAGACTTTCAGGGCCCCTTCTCAAGTTACATTTGAGTTGCCATGTACCTGCATTGCCATTTTCTGGCAGTAAATTAAAAATTCTGATTATATGTTCATAAATTTATTCTGGGTCATTTTGGTACAAATTCTAAATAATTAAAACTTGTCTTCAGTTCCCATTAGAATATCTTTGTGCATTTTTTTGCTGGGAAAGTATACATGGGTATAAATACAAAAACATTGAGCTTTTGCTGAAGTCAGTTTTCAGTTTTTGAATTGTAATTCCTGGAAAAAGAACGTGTCCAAACCGTGCCAATTATTAGGGAAAAAGGTTCTTGAGCAAAGTCACAGTAAAATATGTCATTAATCATAATCCACCCACATCTAGGCATCATATCACCAGACACTTCACTGGAGGAAGGAGCAGTACTGTTGATATTCATGACTTACTGTATGAATGGGTTATAAGGTTTAAAGCATCAGCTGTGATCCCATTATGACTGGAATTGTGACATAGACTAGTGGATTTCTCCAAATTGATTTTTGTTTGGATTACAGCTTATCTTTTAGAAAAACATCCAGTTTTGATTCCAGTTTTGATGTCCTATAGGGCAGCATTAATCACAACCCTTAATAAATTGTTCCATTCATTAATTATAATCGTTGCTAAGATAGTTCTGTTAGAAAACAGACATTATTTTACCCACGGTGTCCCTGAACACTCCCCAGTACAATCAGAAATGTCTTGTGCTCCTTCCTCCTCTCAGGGATAGGCTTTGTGTGAGGATTTCTGAGCGACTGGGAGGTTTTTTGTTTGTTTTTTGCCCTGCATAACCTGTGAGGTTGGAAGAAGTTCTGGCTTATGGCTTTAATTACAGTCTGTCTAACTATCTAAAAAACCTTGCCACTCTCTTCCTTCAAGTCTTACCCTTGTGATGCCAGCACACACCTTTGGCTGAGAAGAGTAATGTTGATGGCATGTGCATGATCTCCACTTTTCATTCATACTGCTTTCATCTTCTTGTCACCTGACATTGCAGCCTGCCGTCATGTGTCCACTTCTTTGCTAAGCTCTCATTGGAGGTTCTGACCAGGTTTTTATTGCTGTTTTAAAACTAGGATATAACCTAGTACATTGAGGTCCCCATCTGAGCTGTGCTGAGAGCTTCTGAGCATTAAGCAGCTTTCCTGATGAAATGGTCAAGGTGAAGTGCCGTGGTTAAGAGCTCTTTTCACAGTTTCAGCATAGTTAATGGTTGTGGTTGTATTACGATTTCCACAACAGAACTGTCATGTGCACTGCCATGCAGACTCGGGGTTGGATAAGGAGCATTGGCAGCTGCTTGCAGCAGTTCCAACATGAAGCTAGGATCCCTGTGGAGTGCAGCTGGTGTTACTAGGATACTTTTCCCAAACCGTGTAATGAGGTGTATGTGTGCGAAGCAGGGTGGTGATGGGGGATGCAACACAGAGGTGTGAGTCTGGGTGAGCTCTGCTTTGAAGACTTGCCCTTAATTATGCTGCAGGTTTGGGCAGTGCTTCTGTAATAGTTGGTTATCGAATCATCTCAGAAAGCTATGGTCTTTCTTTATCCCTTTTGAGACACTAATTGGTAAGAAGAGATGTCGGTGCTAAGGCACTGATAAGCACATTAGCCATGTTGTTACTTAGCTGCTGAGATGTTCACGATTCCTTAATTGACGCCATTTATTTCCTTTGGGTAATTTCTGTTTAGCTGACTTGCTCAGCAATGCTCTGTCCGCCAGTGTTTCCTGAAATTATCAGCTGACGTAATGCAAATACTGCTTTATGTGTGTTTGTACAGGTCAGAAAGCGTAGCAAAGTGTGATGGCTTCCACTGAGCAGAATACCGGCAGGCTGTGAAGGGCGTTTCTGGGCAGACAAACAAGAGCTTTTCCATGCCCTCATAGAACAATACACAGGTCCCGCTCGGGTTCTGACTGGGTCAAATTTGGCAAGCTGGATATTTTCCCTTGTAGTCAACAATGTGAATAATGATAGTCCTTAGTTAGGAGATGTGTCAGCCCTTGGAGTGTGGCATGAGTGTTTTGGCTTGAGCGATCAGCAAACTCTTGAAGTAGTCTTGATAACTTTCCTATATAGTTTATGATGAAAATTAAGTCACACTTTACTCCTTTCTTTTCAGAATCTGAGATTCTTATGCACTGGACATTAACTTAGTGATTGAATTGGCCTTCTAGTGTATATTTTATTCTTTCTCTTGGTAGGACACTGACAACCCCAGATTTGCCATTTGTTGAATACTTGCAATTTAGCATACAGATCTGAGTGTATACATCTCGGTAACATCTAGATCTGCCTGTCCCAGACACAGGCATCAGGAGCCAGTTCTGGGACTTTCACTTTAAGCATCAGGATTCCAGCATTTTTCTTTTAAAGGCCTGATCCGTGGTGTTTGTGGTTCCTAAAAACAAATGAGCTCTGCTTTCAGTACGTCTGGAGCTGGTCCAGGTCTCTGCTGTTGTCCACGTGCAAACTGCTGCTCACCATTCCAGAAGAGAGGCTGATTCCCACATTCATCCCACTTGCAAATAGCAAAACAATTTGTTTTTTGTTCAAGTGGCTTTTTTTGCAGCGACTGACTTTTTAATGGTACACTTGTATCCTTGTATTTACAGAATTTTCAAAGTTCATGGTGACTCTGAAGTGGTGCTGTGTTCATGAGTTTAATTTTATTTACCTTTTAATACTGCTAAGAGGATTTTTTTTTCACCTGTGATGTAAGAAATGTTAAATGCTATCTGATGAAAATACATTTGTTATTTATAGGTAAATCCAATTATTTAGTTAATGGATCTTAAAAATAGCTATAAGAAGCAGCCATTCATATATTTGTGAACAACTAATTGCTATTTCCCTCCTGAAAAACATCCATTGTGATTGATTTGTGAGTATTCAGCTTTGTGAAAGGCTGACCTGTTAGCATAGCTTTATCTTGCATGTCACAGAGAACAGACAAATCAGTGCTTATTGAGCCACCCTGTAATTGCATTAGTCTGTAAACTTCTGGTGGCCTGGATTCCTCTCTTATTAAACGGAATGAGAAGGGTTGGAGACATGCTTGGATACTTGCACTAGTAGATTAGACATTTCCTTTTATGGAGATCAGCTTTAATGGCTCGGGTTTTTTTCCTTAAAAACGAGACATGGTTTTGGTTTGGTGTTATTTTTTGTTCTGCCAGAAAACTGTAATGGATTATGCAAAAATGTTCATTTGTTCTAAGCTAAGATTATTTATAGGTCAGAGTTCTCACATGATGAGTACTTCCAGCTTTAGGTCCTCATAAGGAATACAAATTAAGTTTTGAGACTAGCTGTTGTATTTCTTTTTCTAGTTGCAATAACTGATTTAGGTCCCTGTCTCATCTTGAATGTGTCACTTTTGATAAATAGTATTCACCTCACAAAACTCTCCTGTCACTTTGTGAGTTACAAAGTACATAAAAAAGAACATAAAATGCATTTTTATCTTCCTCAAAAAAGTTATTTTTGAACACCGAGTTCTTGTTAACCTGTCAGTCAGAAAGGGAAACCACCAAACAAACATGTCAGTCGGGGCAGGGAGGGGATAGGGGGCAGGCAGGGATTGCTGCAATGTTTTTGCTATGTGAAAATCAGCTTGGAATTTTTCCCAGCATCCTGAGTTTTTAAGCTCTCCTGTATTAAAACCAGAGAAGCCAGTTGGGGTCAATAAAGTTAGACAGGTGCTTCAGCATTTTTTTAGGAGCCTACAGCCAGGGGAAGGAGTTTTTAGTGGGAAGCCACAGGCACGCATGACTGGTTCAGCTGAGAGCTGCTGCTGCCCCAGTCGCTTCCCCCGGCCCTTCGGCTGCTCCCAAGAAACTAAACAGCCAAGGTTTGCCCCAGATCTGCTGTGTGATCCCAGAATCCTCTTCAGACCAGAGCTAGGCGAACACAGACAGCTTGTACTCCAAACCTTAGGCATTCAGTCTATAAGTAATTACAGTTCCAGTCCTTTCACAGTATCTATTAATAATGCAAGATAAATCTTGATGTTAACTGTTTACAGCAGCTAAAGCCATGATTACTGCCCAGTCGTTCAAAGAAGCAACAGTTAGAAATAAAAACGAAGCTGATACCATGGTCTAATGCTGTTATCATGGAAAGGCAGATGGTGTTCTTGGGGTACTCCATGGTTACCTTGTTGCCCTTTTCTAAGGGTTTCTGTTCAGCTGTGGAAGGAAGAAAGATCAACACAAAACCCCAAAAGAGGACTGATTGCAGTGTGAGTGTTTGGTTTGGTGGACAAACGACAGCTGTCATCTGAAATTTCTCACAAGCCCCTCACTGTTTTTTACTTACAAGCCATCCTTGCCCTCCCTGTGGTTGTGTGAAGAAGGGTTGTCTGTGGGGGAGGACAAATGGACAAATTTGTCAGAATTTCATGCTAGAGTAACAGTCTTAGAATGGGAGTGGTTGCATGGTTTCCCCTGTTGGTGGCTGCCTTCCAGCTGGTAATGCTCCACACGTAATTCACAGAGTGGTAATCCAGCTCTTCCTCCCAGAGTTTGAAGCTGCTCTGCCTTTCCTCCTGAGCCATGTTAGAGTTTTGTGGGACATTTTGGGCCAATTTATGCCATATATTGCAGGAAAGGATGGCTACACTGGAGGGAGAGGTGGTCTTGTCACAGGACCGTTCACCAGCAGGTCCCAGGTAAAATCTCAGAGCCTTTACAGCGTCTTGGGTACAGTGCCATATTATAGCATTAAAGCCCTGGCATCTAATTCACAAGTCTTGCAGTGAGTCAAATATTTGACATGCTGCTTAATGTGTGTTGTTTTTTCAAGTATTTTCCCAGTTTAGGTTGTCCCAGTTTGATGACTGCCTTAACGGCTGAATGTCTATGGTTTTGTAAAATGGACTAAAAGGGCGATATGCTACAGAAAATATTTTTTAAAATATTGATTGAGAATACTCTGTGAAATTAAGGTTATTTCCTGGAACATTGTGAAACACCTAGGTGCTTACGGTGTGGTTAGAGGTATTTGTATGGTGGGATTAGAAATATGCAAGGTGGTGTTCTGCCTATCATCCCTGTAAAAGAATGACAGAATGTCTTTATGGATTTCTTCTTGCCTGCACTTTCCAGATTGCATACTTTAATATGTGAAATTGCAGTACCATCCCATGTTTCTCCAGCTGCCTCTGTGCAATTTTTCATACAGGAGTATAGGTTGGGAAGACACTTTGAGCTGGACAGCCTTTCCCTGGCGTAGAATTTGCCATGAGATAGCATGTGCATAGATTTATGTGAATAAAGCTCAGCATAAAGTCATTCTCTGGCCTCACAGAGTTACCACAGTGGGAGCTGCTTCCTGTCTGTCTCCCTCTAGACATATGAAGATAGATAGATAGATAGATAGATAGATAGATAGATAGATAGATAGATAGATAGATAGATAGATAGATAGATAGATAGATAATATGTTTGCCAGAAAGAGGAAGGGACGAACGAGCTCATTCTACATGCGGGTTTGATTACTGCAATTCCCAAGTGTATGCTGCAGCAGAGAGCCTCTCACTGCTCCTACAGACAGCTGTCAACAGAGGACACAGGCTAGAACAACATTTGCAATTGCTTTCCAAAACCCTGCATTCTTGTCATTGTTAGAGCCCTAATTTGCTGAGCAGTTGACTTGAGCCCAGGAAATCATTATGGATTGGTTTTATTGTTGCTATTATTGTAATAGGAGGAGGGAATTAAAAACAAATGCCTCAATGCTGATGTTTGACTAGAGTGAGAGACTGATCTGTAAACTCCTGGAAAAAGCCAGGCAGGAGGTCTGCTGGGCAGTTGATAAGCTGTGTTTCAGCTTTATGTTCCAAGGGGATCCATACACACAACTTCAGTGGAAGTGACCTTGGGCAGAGGCAGGGGGAATGGGCTCAAACCACAGGATATTGCTCTTACAAGATGCTATGTGGAAGGAATGTTGCTTGATGCATTTAGCACAACCCTTTTCATCAAGATGCAAGTAGGTGGTGGATAGAAGAACAGGGACAGCTGTTCCTGAAGAGAAAGCTTGAAGATGACCAATGATCAATAAAAGGAAGAGGAAGCATTCTGGAAAAAAAACTTCAGAAAAGAGACATTTCAAACACACAAGTTAACATAGGTATTCATAATTCCAAGTTCTCCAGTCTCCAAGAGGCAGCAGCTGCTGTTTGTCTCTCAGCAGTGATGGAGCAAAGAAGGCCTCTGGTAGATGTGCCCCATCTGTGGTACTCTAGGCTGGCCAAGAGGAAGCTCCACTTGAGTGACCAAAATGCGCAGTCAGTGGCATGAGGGAGGCCTCAGGGTCTGCCACACAGTTGGCAAGTGGTGAACCTCTTCATTAATGTGACTTGAAGCTGTAGCTTACAGCAGTGCGCCAGTGCTCATGCCCCACGCTGATGGGCAGAGCGCTTGGAGGGTGGGCTCCAGCAGCCAGGGAGCCACTGGCTGTCTTCTCATCTCCTGCTTCAGGCAGTGCAGACTGCCACAACTGCAGTTTCTTCGTCTGCCAAACACAGGTAATGAGCGTTAGCGATATATGGAGAGCTTCATAGTGAGCATTGTGTGTACACAAGGTGCATTCACACTACATGTAGGGCTGCTGCAATGCCCTTTTGTCTTGGCAAAAGAGAAAGATGTAGGCAAGTCTTAGTATGAAGGAAAATCAACAAGGGAAGGGAAGGGAAGGGAAGGGAAGGGAAGGGAAGGGAAGGGAAGGGAAGGGAAGGGAAGGGAAGGGAAGGGAAGGGAAGGGAAGGGAAGGGAAGGGAAGGGAAGGGAAGGGAAGGGAAGGGAAGGGAAGGGAAGGGAAGGGAAGGGAAGGGAAGGGAAGGGAAGGGAAGGGAAGGGAAGGGAAGGGAAGGGAAGGGAAGGGAAGGGAAGGGAAGGGAAGGGAAGGGAAGGGAAGGGAAGGGAAGGGAAGGGAAGGGAAGGGAAGGGAAGGGAAGGGAAGGGAAGGGAAGGGAAGGGAAGGGAAGGGAAGGGAAGGGAAGGGAAGGGAAGGGAAGGGAAGGGAAGGGAAGGGAAGGGAAGGGAAGGGAAGGGAAGGGAAGGGAAGGGAAGGGAAGGGAAGGGAAGGGAAGGGAAGGGAAGGGAAGGGAAGGGAAGGGAAGGGAAGGGAAGGGAAGGGAAGGGAAGGGAAGGGAAGGGAAGGGAAGGGAAGGGAAGGGAAGGGAAGAAGAATAAACAGTCAAACAGCTGCCCCAGATAATTCTGAGATTAGTAAACTATCAACCAGTAGCACCGTAGGCTATCAGCAGCAGTCCTCAAGGTTCTCTGTTTCACACAAGAATACAGATTTACAGAGAGCTCTTCACCATCAGTTCTTAAATGAGGAGAAATAAATTTGCAGGAGGATAATTTTTAAAAAATTAAAATAATTTCATTAAGAAATTTTTTAATGTTCTTATCAATAAAAAGAGGCTCTTCCACATACTCAATTCATTAATCAGTTATCGCACAAGTAAAAGATCTATAGCCCTCTCTTTAACAAGGTTTTGAGATTATACGTCTGTTATTCAGATTGATATTTCCTATAAAGTGCCCGTGAGTTTCAAAGTCTCAGACAGACTTCAGGATTAGGTATGTGCAAACCTGCAGGCACATGTTTTGACTTTCAGAGTGCCTTACCTTTTCTTCCATTTTTGTGAACTTGAGCATCTGTGTTGTCCTAGGACAAGTTGTGCTACTTGGGTATGTCCTGTATTTATGAGGGCTTTCTGCCTCACTATGGTAAATCTCCTTCGGCATTCTTCTTCATCTTCCCTGCCAAAATGCGAAAGACAGTTCAGATGTTTCCAACCTGGCATTTTTTAAAATAAGAAAATATTACTGCATCAGGAAGAATATGCTTATAGTGGGATGTGGTGTTTGTTTCAGGGTGTTTACTGTCAGCAAGTTCATTCCTGTTCTCTCCTATTTAGCTTAAATGTCGTATCTCAAAAAGCAGTGAAATTTCAGGGGGATCCTAAATTTCAGGGGAATTCCTGTGGTTGTATTGCATTTCCCTTGCTGAGAGAGAAATCAATTATTATTAATTCATCAATTATTTTCTTGAAGACTGAGCTAGGTTTTAATACTGAATTTATGTAGGATATTATGTTGCAATTGTATCTGCACTTCTTTGCTCATTGCCATCAATTCAGTGAAGTTTAGTGTTATAGCAGGGAGCAGTAGAGGGAATTTATAATGACTTGAAAGATAAGACAGTGCCTTGACACAAGCTTATCAGTAACCCACTACTAGAAAAATTTAAGTAATTGCCTCTAAAGGCTAGAAAATCACTGTAATCAGGGAATGCATGCTTGTGTTTGTCTTGTAGATGCCTTAACATTTCCTGAAATGTTGTTGCTCATTTAATTAAGCATCACAGTTCTTATCTTCGTTTGTGTGAAGTCCTGCTGGATGGCGTAATTCTGTATTGGCAACAGATGTATGTCTAAGACTTAAGCTGTGACCAGTAGACATCTTCCTTGTATTTGCCTTTCCCACATCTGTCTGGAATCATAGGAAATCAAGAATATGGATTTCTTGAAGGTTTTTATTAAATGAGCTTAAGCTGGTTTTAGACCAGAAGTAGCCTGCCTGCACCTCCTAAGCTGTGTTCAGCAGTTCTTCAAGGAAAACGCAGAGCTCTGGTGAAGTTTAGCCTGAGAAGTGGCTGCCTGTCACAGGAGAAACGTAACATCAGTTGGCCAGTCAGCACCGTCGTGGTGCTGTGCAGGATTCCCTCTGAACATTCTGCTGGTGCTGGATGATGGTAAAGGGCAGCAAGTTCAGGGTTTGGGATGAGAGGGAAGAAATCAGGGGAAAAAAAATTGGAGGGTCTTTTCCCTGACATGAAGGAATTTGATTGCTGCAACTGTTGTGACATAAAGAGAGCTACCCTATTAAGAAAAAAAAAAAGCTACCCTATTAATGAAACCAGTGAATTTTGTAGAACAAAATTGGGTGTGTTTTGACCAATATTAAGTGTAGACAAAATAACAGCTGAGTAATTACAGCAAAAGAAGCATTAAATGCAACTTGAAATACACATATATTTTCTAAGCTTGGGGATGTTTGACATTTTGTAGTGTTAATCTTGGTTTGTAATAGACTGGTCATAATCAATTTATGTTGATAAGTTGTCCTGTGCTCCTTACTGGTCTCCTTTAGGTAGATGGCAAATAGCAGTGCGTGCTGTTGTTGCAAATAAGTATTTGGTTTTTTTCCTGACTGTTGAGATCTCTCTAATTTCCTATCTATGTGTTTAGTTAAAAGTACTGTGTCTGTTCGAAGCTACAGCAGCTCTGCATCTGGAAGAGCACCATATAGGAGAAAGTTTTACTACATTAAAGAAATTATGCTTCCCATAACTCTGAACATTCCTCTGTTTTGCCCATGCAGGACATGTAACTTTGCAAGATGACATCAGAGTTAAAAAGCTTTAGATTTTGGCTGAATTAATAGAAATTAACTAGCATAACTCCAGCTTGCAAGACTAGGAGTCTTAAACACTAAAACAAACCTAAACACTTTGTTCTATTTTAAAACAAACATTTTTCTATCAGCTTTCTCAAAATTCCTGAGGATCTTTGTTTCCAGCCACCTTATCTAAACAAATCAAAACAAACACTGGGCACAGGTTCCTTGCTACCACAATAAATTGCTTGTTTTAACTACTTGGTTGTGGACTGGTTTGGTTTTGGGTATTTTTCCTTGTCTTTTGTGTTTGCCTGAGATACAGGCTAGGCTCAGCATGTAGGATGACAGGTCATTTGAAGTGCTAACAACATTTAAAATCATGCCAGAGGAAGCCTCTTGTGTTCAGGGAGAGGCAAGAGCCTGCACAGGACCATTGCCATCCGGCAGCTGGTAGAGGATTGCTCAGTTACCCTTTTGTGTCCCCACATGGAGCCGCTGAAGATGGCTTTTAGAGGTGCAGGCTGGCTTCGTATCCTCCTGTGAGGGTAGGTCAGGCCAGCTTGGGTTATCTCACCCTTGAAGACTGAGGAGGCACTCTCTGCTTGCGTACCCCTCCAGTGAGAGATGCTTAAATCAGCTTTAGCCTTCTAAACCTCAGAAGAGTGAAGAGTTTACTGTGGTCCATGGCTACAGGAATCACGCCGGGTGTTGGCACGTGATGTCACAGGTTGTGGAATTTTCACCCGCCGCAGTACCCACAACTAAAGCCTGTGGGTAAGACAGTACTTTTGAGAGGTACTGAAAAAGTGGAGAAGAGACGAGAGGAAGTCTTTCCCCTTCTAAGGGCCTTGCAGCAAACTTAAGTAATTTTTCATTTCAGATTCCTTGTTTGTGTGCGAGAGCAGGTAAGGAGATGAATTGCTCCTTAAATATTAAGTGTCAGTACCTGAGGAAGAGATGTGGGGTGCTGTATGATCTTTCTAACTTGTTTTTCCTGCTCTCATCTTTTCATGACACATAGCATTCTCAGCTGATTGGCATTTATTGCTCCATCTCTGGTAATTTTGACAAGGTATTTTATGTTTGCTGTGCTGGGGGCAGTAAACATGCCATGTGCCACTTCTTTTCTGAATGGAGAATGCCCCCAAAGCCCCAGTTTCCGGAGCAGTCAAGTGTGAACACATCATTTAAGAAGTGTTACCTGTTCTGCATGGAAATATGAATGAAGACCAGTTTTAGCATTGGAAATAAATTTCAATCCAAATGGCATGGAAAGAGAGCCTCCAGGTATTCTTTGAGTTGACTTGAACGCAAACCCTTCTTTTCACCAGGGTTAAAGGTTTCCTGCTTATGTTTCCTAACCCAGCAGCCAGTGTGAGTAGACATTCACATAAGTACAAGTACACACTGCCGGTGTGAGCATTTTTTTCCCAGAAGCTGTATTTTTTTTTCTGTCATAAGAAGACATGGCCCTGACAGTAAGCAGCATCAGAGCCCGGCACTGGACCCCTTCCCTGTGAAACTGAGCAGCAGAAAGCAACTGCATTGCACCTCCTCCTCACTGCAAAATGCAAAGCACTAGTGAAATGTAAGAGCCCTCTGCTCCCCCATCAAGGTTTAATGTGACAATTTCCTATTGGAATTTATTTTGGTGGCCATCCTTGGGTAATTCATGCTGAGCAGTTGTTCTCTCTCCTGCTGCTACAGCAGCATTGAAGACTTTATCTGAAATGTGAGTTTCAGGTGGGGGGTACTCTCTGGAAGGGAGAGGTTTGAGCAGTGAGCGTGTTGTTCATTCACCTATCTCAGAAACTGTTTTTATTTCTGTCTCATACTGGTTGTCTCATACTGTTCTTCTTTTTAAGAACAGGAGGCCTGGTTACAGCACCTGGGGAAATTGAACGGACAGAGCCAATTTGTACTCATAAAATAAATAAAACTGGCCTTTGGGTTTAAAGTGTGCGATTTCCTTGGAAGGAGGAGGAAGAACAATTAAGATTGCTCACCAGATTAAATTCTTTGTAATTGCTTGTTTTCAAATAGCCCCTTAAACATGAGGAAATATCCAAGAAAACTATTTATTTTTTAAAAGTTTTTGTTGCAAAAAGGAATTCTGTCAAACTGCCTTCCCTTGCTGCTATGAGCTGTCTCTGCCAAAGACTGAAAATCAGCTTGTGAGCAAGCATGCTCAGACTGGCATCTGCTGGGCACCTGCTCAGGAGCTGCCGTCCCTCTCATGAGATGTTCTCCCTGCATCTCTTCCCCGCACTGGAGCCATGCCGTGAGGTCTGAAATGTTGTACCTGCAGAGAAGTCTGGGGAGTGGAGCAATTTGTTTAAAAGTGAAAAAGCACCAAACCAGGGAGTGGCAGGCTGGCATTAAAAGCCTTACCAAATGTCCTTTTGGTATTTTTATTGTTTTACTTTGGTCCCTTGCACAGGATGCCCTCACATGTTCACCACCCATAATGATCATCACCCATAATTAATCCTTCACTGCTTTGGTAAGGGTAGATTTCTAGAGGCAGTATTAAAAATGAGAAGGACAGCATTAAAATGTTTAGTGAACTCTAGCAGTTGTAGGCTTAAGCACCAGTTTTGCTTCAAGCAGACAGGCTTCTAGGGCATTCTTCATTTTACAGTCCCAGATAGAGATGTCTGTGGAGATTATAGTTTAAAAATAATGTGCAGATATGGTGGCTCTGGGCTCATCAGACCTTCCCTCACATGCAGGCAGCTTTGCTGTCACACAGAGGAGAGGAATAACACTTCCTCCAGTGAGGTATGTTGATACAGAAGGAGGTAAGGGAAGAGTTCTCATACTTGTTTTTTTCTTCTGCAATTGCACATCTTGTATTTAATAGTCATGTAAGGATGCTATGCTAGTCCAACAGACTCAGAAAGTGAGGTAGGCTATTTACTCCCTGAACAGGAAAGGGATGCACAAGAGGATTTGTTTGTTTTATTTATGTTGAGCTTGTGTATACTTTCCATAAAGAGGAACACTTCTTCTTTTCCTCTCCCCCGGCCTTTTTTCCCCCCTTTTTTATTTTTCTCCCTTTTCCCATATGTTAAAATAGCAGAATTAGCTGTTTACAAGGTTGTAGCAATGAGCCTTGTAGTTCAAGTCATGCAGTTACCCTCCAGTGTGCGAAGGTGTTTGGGCTGATAAGTGTCTGTGGCCTGAGGTAGCTTTTGGATTGTGAATGCTGTAATTTTGTTACCATTTAATCAGGAGATACAACACTGCAGATCACTGGTTCTGCCAGATTTTAAAAGAATTTGTGTCAAACCTAAACCATGAGTTGAAAACTCCTGCTGAAATCTGGAATGACCTCTCCCAGAAACATGGCACAGGCCGTGCCCTGCACTCGGTGCCTCATCGTGCACTGTGAAGGTTCACTGAGGAGGGCTCTTTCAGCTCAAAGACGCCTCCCCGAGTGAAGGCCCTGGCAGAGAACATGGTGCCACCTGCATAATTTGTTTTTACTGGTTGAGCTCTTGCTTTACACACCTCACCTGCCTCCACAGGTGGCCTCTTGGCATGCACAGAGCAGTCTTGTGACCATCCAGCAGCAGGATTCCATGTGCTGCCGGTCTGAGGATCCTCAGATCTGCAGAAAAAATAAATAGGAGTTGCCTGCTTACACTTACATTACATACATGCAGATTTAGACATGAAACCCATAATCCTTGGATATAATGTGCATTTATGCTGCAAATTTGGAAGATTAGGGTCTGAAGCAGGTAAATCACTTTGTAAGGGTCCTTTTTTTCCCCACACACTGAGGCCAGCACGCTGCCTCTTGTAATCTTGCCCTTGATGTCTCTAGAAGATAATAATGGCTGATTGTTCAGTGGACCTCTGATACCAGTACAGAATCTTTAGGAGAGAAAAACATTTCAATCTTTGCAGACTTGCTTCATTTCAGTATGGCATGATCTAAGGGACCCAGAGGCATACTGCTTATAGTCATGCAGAGGAGTTGGTTAAAAATTCAGATATGTCAAGAGTCTCTGCACTTCAGGAAGTTAAAAGAAATCATTCTGAAGTTAAAAGGAATAATTTTAAAGTATTCTTGGACCACTTTGAGTTAGTTTATTAATTCTTATTTGTTTCTTGATCATTCAGTTGTTTCAAGTTTCTGTTTAATTTTTTTTTTTTTTGTTTTAACCAAGAACTCTACAATTTTTTTTAATAAACTTTGGTTTCTTTTGGGTGGGACTGATGCTTTAAGGGGGAAAAAACCCCAAACAACAAAAAATAAGAGAAACCCCAACTTACTTTAAATTGATGGCAATGGTGAGTCTGAGTCTGAGTTCCTGAGGGGAAAAACCTTGTCGGTTTATCTGAGGCCAGGTATAGCAGAAAAGGGTTTAGCAGGGTATGTCTGCTGCCTTTGCTACTAAGCTACACTGCTCTACTGGACACATATCATTACCATTTAGCTCGTTCATTCTTGCAATATACTAATATATTTTCCAAAACTAGTTGATATGAGAAACAGGCCATTTTAAAAAAAGAAAAATTACATAGTGCAACTCCTTTAGGGTTCAGTGAAAACGGAGCATTTGCATGTCAAATTGACAATTCCCATGAGTCTCTATCAAAAGAAGGGTCTTGAGCTCCATCTCCTGCACACCTGGGGAGTGCTCCAGTTACAGCTCTGTCCTCCAGTGACCTCCCAGGCATGTGGGGCTTTAGACACCTGGTGTCAGGGAGAGTACAGAAGATAAATATCTTGTGACCTTCTGCTCCTTCAGTGACCACAGATGAGGCAAGGTTACCTAAACTTCATATTTAATCAGTAATCAGCTATAGAAATTGCCATTTAAATGTTTGCACTTTATTTAAATAGAGTATTTTATTTCTCTGGGGGACACTTATCCCTCTTCATAGTGTAAAATTCTGGGATGATCCAAGGGAGTAAAATAGCTAACATTGTAAAATCTGTAACTGTGCATTAAAATATATATCCCTCTACTGTGCACAGTGTGGGAAGTGTTTCATGAAGGCACACGATATTTCCTGTGACTTTAGGCTCACCAAAGCCACTCTTAGCTTAGGACAGGGATGTTGAGTGCTGTTTTTTGTTGGTTTTTGTTTTTGTTTTTGTTTTTTCCTTTCTGTTGAGACTCTTATTTACATTCTCTCTTCATAGATATATTCAACAGATGACAAAGAGTTTCTTAGTACCCATTTTAAAAATGTTGAGGCTTGACATGCCTCATTTTATGTGGCTCAGGCAGGTTGTGGAGCATCTGGTGAAATGAGCTACCACTGCCTTCAAGGGTTCTCCTGTCAAAAATGTCACTTTCATCATTGCTGGTAAAGAATGGCTGTGCCTTCCCTTTGCTGATGCCCTAGAAGTAAGAAAGCAAGTTTTACGTAATTCCTCAAGTGAGTAAAATTTGCTTGAGATATGTCATTTTTAGCATCATGCGTGACCCTAAATTCAAGCCATTTTAACCCAAAGTCCAGAGGACCTTTGCAGGGGATGTCTGGTCAGCACAGCTCATGTTTTTACCTTAAACTATCAAGCTTCCAGGAAACTTAATCCAAGGGTACTCAAATGTCACTAGCCCGTAGGCAGCAGTAATGAACTGGTACAGTGCTGTTCAAAAAGTTCTGCCTATTTTCTCCTTCACCCTTCTAAATTTGGTTGGGTTTTTTTTGTTTGTTTGTGTTTTGAGGATTTTTTTTTGCATTCCTTGTATCCAGTTGTTTTCCATATGACTGGTACTTTTCATACAAGCTGTACACCTCTGCCCCGACCTGAGTCTTCTGAAACTGCTTACGAAAGGTGGCCTAAGTGCTTCCATTAACATTTCAGCCGCTCCTGTGGAAAGAATATAGTCAAGCCTTTTTTTTGTTCTGTGACAGGTAAAAATTACTGGTAGTTACCGCTTGGAGCTTGTGTCTTTCACAGCAGCCCTTCATTTAATTGCTGTTTCCTAGTACTAAGCCAGCCACACGCTGTATTGATGAGTTGTGGCTCTCCTGCCAGCCCCCTTCCAGCCTGCCCCCTCCCACCAAAAAAAAAAAACCACAACCAAAACAAAACCCAAATTAAACTTAAAAAAAAGAAAAACTAAAAAAAAAAAAAAAAAAAAAAAAAAAAAAGATACAAAAAACCAATAACCAAACCAAAAACAGCAACAACAAACCCCCTCCTGAAAAACTACCGAAAACAACAACAACAAAATACCCAAAAACCAAGAAAAAAAGAACAATTGCAAACAAACCTACCCACAAAAAACCTACAACAGTAAATTCCTCTTTATACTACCTGAAAAGAGGTCTCTTGCCAACATGGTGCTTTTGAAAGTATCTCTAAGGAGGTGGCTCTATTACAGTTTAGGTGAAGTCATGCTCTTTCTGAGTGTGAGCTGGCATTTTCCCTTGTAAAAGACTCTCTTTGTGTGAATAGACTGAGGTTATGGGCTTATGTTTTTTTTTTTTACGCCAGGTCTCCCTTAGCGTGTGACATCACAGTACGGTAATGAGCTGGGGAAGGAATTTGATTTAACAAGCCAAAAAAAGCTAAGGTTTTTATGGAAAACAGCATGTTTGGAGTTTGCTTCAGAGTTTACAGAAGCAGAGAGAAAAGGCAAGCTAAGGTTTCTGACCTGCCACACATTATCTATCAAATTTAATCTTTATCTTTCTATATTGGGATGTGTATTTAACGTGGCATTTTTCCAGGTGACACTTATGAAGTTCTTTGAATTGTAGCTGGTTTGTTCATTGCGAGCAGTAGTGAAATTTACAACTTTCTAGTAGACATAATACAGGAGGATATTGATTCTCAGGAGAAAATAAACTTTTGTACATCCTGTGCGTGTGATAACTAGGAGAACCACCCCAGCACATTCAGGGTCTGTGTTCTTCAGACAGCACTTGCAAAGTCTTCTGGCTTCAGTGTTTAGTTCCTCTGAAGGGGTATGTTTCTCACTAGTTGAGTGTATTACTCTTCTTGACACTAAAGCAAATTTCAGTTCATAAAGATGCTTTCAGAGTGTCTGTTCAGCTTCATCTTTTAGCTGTTTAACACTGGAGGAAATTAAGCATAGTACTGTGAGCAGTCACATTTAGCAGCAACAGCATTCCTGGGTTTTAGGGCATTTGATGTGTGCTGTGGCACTTAGTTGATATCTATGTGCATGCACCAGGATAGCACATTCTTTAACTCCTGAGATATGAGGAAGGGTATTTTAGGGGAAAGCATCTGAAAGCCAAGATGACTTGCTGTCTCCTACTAGCCTGTGCTTTGGCTTTTAGGTAGACAGACTCCATAGCTGAAGTCTCATGCAGTCAGTTAAAATACTGAAAACACCAAGCTATTGCTTGTGTGATATGCTAGTAAACAAATACTCTTTTGAGAATATCTAGTCTTCCCCCCTCTCTAAAGCAATTTGAGTGGAATGCGTCAAACTTGTGTTTCTACAGAAATGTGAGGTGCTGCTTGCTGATTAATGTCGAGCCTTTTTATAACTGTTTAAAATAGCTCCAAGCAAGCATTTTTTTATCAAATAGCAAATTGTCTGAGAAATACAATAGCAACTATTAATATGACCGTTTAGTTGTATTTAGGGATTTTGCTAACATTAAATGAATTAACCACTGTTTATTTTAATTTTCTGTAATTAGGTAAAAAAGAACCCACATCTGAGGGACTTGGCAATCTGAAGGAATTTTAAAGCAGAGCAGTTGGAGCTGGAATAGCCTGTTCAGTTAACAACGTTTTCCTCCACATGCCCAAAGAGAAAGCAATGGACACCTTAACGAAACAATATCCTAATATAGTCCAAATGTGCTGTAGGTCATTTTAATTAGGTCCTTTGCAGCAGGAAAAGGAGTAATGAGTTTTTGCTTGGAAGAGGGGAGGGAAGCAGGGGCAGAGGGACAGGAAGTGATAGGTGCTGAAAGGAGATGTCTCAGGGATTTCTCAACTACTTTCCCCAAACAAGGAATTTAAAAAAACCAGCCTGTGCAAGTCTCACTTTCAATGAAATATTCTCCTTCAGGAAATAGTGAGATGACTGAAGTGCGTAATTTTGTGCAAAGCACAGATGAAGTTGCTAACCATTCAAAACCCCAAACTCACATGGTATGTCCTATTTATAGCCTAGGGACAGCAATGGCATGTGGAGAATTTAGCAACATCCTCCTTCTTTACAGACTGTACACATTTGGCCTCTCACTAGCAAAACTGTTATGTGGACTCTGTAGTCTGACTTCAAATTCCACTGAAATGATAGGTCAAAGTCAACCATCCTGGCTATATTGGATTCATCATTTAACAATAACAAGTTTCATTTTGTAGACATGTATCTTTGAAGGGGGATTTTTCTACATGCACTGTCCAGAAAATGAAATTACGTGCATGCCCTTAGAGGGAGAGCCTGCGAACTGCACTCCACTAGAGTTACAAGGTTTTGGCTTTTGTGTAAAATCTCCAATTGCTGTTTTCCCCATGATCTGTTTCTGGTAAAAGGGACTGAGAGTGAAGGCATTTTTGTGTGGTAGTTCCCTGATGGAGAGTGGGCATGGTGACACAGTGGGGAGCGTGACTCAGGCAGGGGAGGTGATGTGCTGCTCTTGTTGGGATGGCTTCTCTTCCCACTTGTGTGTGTAACACAGCTAATGGCACCGACTTCAGTTATATCCTTGGACCACCATCATGTTTCCCCCCTCTTCACTTACATAATGTGATTTTTGAGCTAGTACTAGGCTAGATATCCTCTTTTTTCATATCCTTTCAGTTTTCTTTTTATAATGTTCCTGTTACAGGCTTTTGCCTGGACCTGGAGGTAGCAGCCTAAAATACGTTTTGGGTAGAGCTAATTCTACATAGGGCCCTTTTCAAGCAGCTACATGCTCTCTCGCAACAGAGCGTTTTAGAGGTCTCTAGCTTTAAAACAATTCCATTTCCTTGAAAAGCTGGGAAGAAAGCAGTCTGCAGAGTGCTTAAGCCTGCTGTCTGGTTGAGGCCTCAGACTGTAACCTTCCCAAGACTCGCTGCTTGCAGTGAATAAACATTGCCCTGTTCTTTGTGCTCCTGGCAGAGCAGGCTGCCGCTGGGTGAGACACACTGCACCAAGCACAGTTACGTAGGCATACCTTCATTTAAGGAGATTTTGCTGTGATGAGTCTTAATCTAATGGATGAGAGCAGCTCTAACAAGTCCTGCTGGTTAAGACAAAACATCAACGATAATTCTTAACTTTCTTCAGCTGTCAGAGAAACAGATGTTTAGCCTTACATTTCTGAGCATAATTTGTTCCATTAGTCCAGCATAGCCTCTGTGGCAGCAGTCTTGTCAAACTCCAATAGGTATTGAACAGCCATGCCTTTCAGAAGTACAACAAGTATTAATTAGGCTTTAGAAAATAGTTTAAAGCAGCATGACCTCCAATCGTTAACATTTGTGAAACAGAGAATTGAAAGTGAAAAATCTTAGTCTTTATTGGCAAAGGTTTGTAGGTGGTTGTTTCAGTTAAAGCATTCAATTCCTACTCTATTGCCCTTGAAGGTAAGTGGTCAAAGAACTCCAGCATAGAGATCATGTATCTTTTTTCAGAAATTGAAGGTTAGGCTGCCATTTATGAAATGTTTACCGAATTGTACCAGCTGCTGAAAGACTGTATCCTCAGAAGACTTTAATACGGATACATCTCAGAAAGCCTGAAAATTTGTTTGTTTAAGGCATGTTTATCTCTGTTCCTAATATATATTAAAGAAGGTTTTCCTAGCAACCATAATACCTGTTCAGAGAGCAAGTGAACTGCATGGCCTTTTGTCTCCGTTTACTGCCTTCCTCCTGCCCCTGCCTAACCCAGATTCCTTCCTCAGGAGGTCCCTTTCTTATTCACCAAAATTATTAACATGCCAGTATTTTTCTCGAGCTCTCTCATTTACACAGGAGAGTTGTAGATTCATTCTTTAGATGGAACAGGAGCCCTGTGCCCCCCAATGAAAGGACTAAGGAATTTTCCCCTTGTCTCTATCCTTTTTCGTGCAAGCGACCGTAAAGGTCACTCTTTCCTTGTGCTGACATTATCTAGATGGGTTAGAGAGTATTAAGAGCAAGGCTTAGTTTAGCGTCCTTTCCCCTCCCCGCTGGGATTAGATCATGCTTTATCAGAGCAATTGTTCCATCCTCGACATGTGCAGGGCAGATTTCAGCTGCAGCTTTTTGTGAAACTGATTTTTCATGCATACATTCAGAAGTCATGTTCTGCTCAACTCAGTATCAGTATTAGGCTCTCTGTTAAGCTGAACATTTCTTTTTCCTTATTCACCTGGGATTTCTCCTCCTGAATTTAACATCAAACCAGAGGCTGAGTGTGAGAGTGCTACTAAACAGCCAAGCCCTTAGCTCAGCTGCCCCAGCACCAGCTGAGTGGGGAGCCTGGCCAAGTGGTCTCGGTAAGTGCAGTGGTACAGGACCTCATTCTGTGACCTTCAGTTGTAAAGAAGAAATTCTCCTTCTGTTCCCCAAGGATTTTATCATTAATTGAATTGCCTGCCAAGTGTGGGCAGTTTTTTAACTGTGCCATGTTCCATATGTGTTCGTTGGATGGGATGCTCTTTATTTCTCCAGCAGACCATTGTGCTTCCTTAGGCAGCATTGGAGGCCGCTTCACAAGATCATATTTACCAATTGAAGTGACTTAGCACCACAACCTCTTTAAATCAAGTATCCCAGCTGTTGAAATTCAATCTTGTTTCAGCAAAAGCAGATTTTGGGTGCAAGCCATGGAAAAATAAGCCTTAGGAAAAATGTGTAACAAAGTTAAAAAGTACTAACCATCTGTGGTGGTGCGCTTGATTAACGCGTTAACGTGGTTTGTATTGACCTTGAGTCCAGTGCTGTCCCTCAGTGGCATTGGTTTGTTTCCCATGCCTGCACACAGAGTGTGCTGTCCTTTTCTGTCCTAGGGAACTGAGTGAAGCAGCATGAGAAATAATAATACCTACTGGTGCATTTTGATTTGAGGTGGAAATAATTTTGCAGGTGAAAGGAGCATCAGAAGTGTGATTTGAACTGATGAGAGTGATGATAAAACCACATTTTTCTGGATGAAATGCATTCTTTTGCACACATTTACTGCTCTAATTCAGCTGCACTTTCAGGTTGACCTACATTACAAGAAGCCAACAGTGCAGAGGAGAATGGCCTTTTGATTGCAGGTTCTGGTACCTGAAATCATTGCCAATTTACTGATCTCTTGGGTTCTTCAAGCTCCTGGTTCTCCCTTTGTGCAACTGATTGAAAATGTGGTGTGAATGTGGAGTGTGGCAGTACCAAACAGTGCTGCACTTTCTTTATGAAAGCATAATCACAGCTTCCTGTAATTTCAGATTTCCATCTTGATTATGTAAAACTGAACAGAGCTTTCAAAGCAAAGCTAACCAGCCCCACACAGAGTAGTATCTGCGTCTACACCACTTGAATATATGTTCCTTTCCATACTACCAGCTGTGTAACCATCATGCTCTAATAAATTCTGCATTGTTTTTTCTTAATCAGAGGTGATATTTCTTTTCACTTAGCATTTAGCAGTCTTTTGTCCCTAAGTGACTGTGTCCTCATCATTAAAATATTCTGTCATACAATATATGTTTATCATCAAAGTAGTGATAATTCTTGGGCCATTTTTATCCCTCATTAATTTATTACAGCAGCAAAAGAAGATTTGAGTTTGATTTGATAAAAGAGCTTTATAGTGTATCACATGGGGAAGCTGGAACCTGTGGCTCAGATAGATATTTCCAAAAGAATATTGCAAAGCCTTTCATGTGTTTTCTGAATGAATGCAGTCACAACTTCTTTGCTAAACCATGAAGAAAGGAAATAGGAAAACCACGTAAAAAAAGTCACACAGCAAGCTCTCCAAATAAACACTTTGTTTGGCACTGTATCCCCACATCACTTATCACTGTCTGTAGTCCAAAAGAGCTCTGACACTGGTTCTTAGGAGGAGATAATATGAAGTTGCATTGATTTTTGTTGCATTTGAATGTACTCTTGTGATTTCTGAAGTGTTTGGGAGACAAACCAGTGTTTCACAAAGAAAATATTGTGCTGTCTGGCTGCCTCAGAAAAGTCACGGAAGAGCGTGGAGAGCTGCTTGCAGAAAATGTCACTGTGACACTCAACACTAAAACATTTTAGAAAGCAGATATTGTTTCAGTCTTTGTATTGAAGACACTGTATAATGCACTGTGAGAGGAGCAGGCCAGGTTTTGCTTTTTGGGTGCAAGTAGGGTTGCGAATTGAACTATTCAGCATAGTGTCAGCGTGTGCCTGACATGTCTTAAATTCAAAATCTGGCAACAGGATTTGAGGGGTTTTGTTGGGCTAGTTTTTTTTCTCCCTGAAACTTGAATTTTATTTTATTAAGAGAAAACTTCTAAAGTTTTTGTGCAACATTTCCCTTAGTAGTTTAAAAACCTTTAGATGTCAGTATAGAATACTGTATGAAAAAGGAACGTGTTTTTGCATGGAAGCGAGAAGACAACACTTTGGGTTTGGATTTGGGATTTTTTTGTGTGTTTTGATTTGGTTTTTTAAAATCAAAATGTATAGTTTCTGTAAGTAATGTGAGTAGAAACCCTTTCTTTCCCTGAGTTCTCCCCTCCATTTCTAGGATATTTTAAAACATTTTTTTTCCTGCTACTGCTTTCTCTTAGCTCACCCAAATAGGCAGTTTCTAAAACAGAGATGTTTGACCCATTTCTTTAGACTGCTTTGTGCAAAGGCTCCCACTGTCAAATTCTTCTTCCTCCTATGCCAAGGGGGGTTCACCACATATTTGGACTTAGATGGGGTGGCAGCTGCCCCTGAGGCCCTGCTGAGAGAGGGAGGGAGGGAGTGCAGGAGCCATTGTGAGACAGGAGCTGCCACAGTGGTTTGGGCTGCCATTCCCACCTGGGATGGGGTGGGATGGTGGCACCTGTCTGAGCACCTGTTGTGTGGTAGGGAACATGGGCTGTGAGGGATACATGCTATCTCTTTTTACAACTTTTGTTGCTTTTCTGGTTCATTATGAACTGCAACACTTGGGGTCCTAAAAGAAAATGAGTTCTGCAAAGACTTACTGTCACTGGCAAGCATGGGGCAATGCCTCTGCTGGCTAGGAGTTCTGTCTCTGGACAGGGTGTCTGTCTGGAACCACAGAGGTTCGGCTGACTTCTGTGTCTTTGCAGTGTTTGGGACTGGCTCCATCTGTTGTGCAGGTGGTGACTGTGTTCTTCAAAAGGGCGAGGTGAATGGAAGCAGCTGCTCCCTTGAAGGTTTGCCAGAGTCAATCTCCTAACAAATCCATCATTTGCTTCCTTCTTAATTGCAAATAAGACAGTCAGAGAGGCAGGCCAAGACAGTAGATGAAGAGGGAGAAGATGACTGACATCAGCAAGGATGGTATGGATTAGCCAGTAAACTATTTGCAAAGGAGGTTTTACTACTAAAACTGCTTGATGTGTGGTGGGCCTAATAGATTGAAGAGAAGAGTGGAAAGGGTTGAACAAAACACTGGCTCAATGCTGAAGCAGGGGGAGGAGGAGCAAATGAAGTACAGGACATCTCCAAAAGAATACGAAGGCCAAAGAAATGGAAGGTTGACAGTGCTAACAAAGCCAGGAGACCAAAAGCATCAAAAGCTGTCTTGAAACTTGGCTGGAGTGATTGTAAAAGCCCACAATAAGGAAACTTCCGGATTTTTTTAAACCGTGAAACTTCTTAGTTGTTTAATCCTTTCCTCTCCCTTCCCACCACTGCTACTGATGCTTCAGAAGAATGTTGATCTGACTCAGAAGGATTTCTTCCCACTTGTTTCTGTAGGCATTTTTTGTTGCATCAAACAAAGGAAGGCACTGGCAGCACGTTTGTTGGGTCGTGCTAGTTGCACACCCACATTTTATTCCTTCTAAATGAGCTGATTGCCCAAACACTTGCACTTTTGTAGATGAAGAATTCAGCCAAAGAGGAAATATGCTAATAATTTTCTAAGCTGCTAATAACTATAGTTTACTAAAGTGCAGCAGCATTGTAGAAGTGACACTAATTGCCCTGTTGCATCTTGACTTAGACAAAATGAACACACATTCTGAGACAGTGTAATTGTAACAGTAACTTCTGGAAAAGCTGGGTCTAGATGAGTAGTTTAAGGGCATCACTGTGAATGCCTTGTGACTGACTACAATAAGGTTTGAATGCAGCCCTTTTCCCATTCACAGGTCTTTGTAATGGTGCAGGCTTTGAAAAGCCTTCTCCCTGTAGGTGGCAAATACAAAGCTGGTGGTGCAGGCTTATCAAGGAGGAGCAAAAGCAGCCCCCTGGAAAGCTCTCCTCCTTCCACCAAGCAGCTGAGGCATGGGGGTCTGTGTGTACCCCACTGCCCCCTCCTGCAATCCTCCTCCCACCCATGGTGGCTTATCCCAACATGTGCCATTTCCTGCACCCATTCAGTTGACCTGGGCAGGTGCTGTGCCCTAGACTGTCTTGAAAAGCTTTGTTTTGTCATCTGTTTCTGTCCTCAGCTATCTCAGTTCTCTTCTTCAAGTAATTCATCAGTAGATTGATTTCTGCTCCCCGCAGGAGTGTCTGGAGCATAATTTTTATTGCCACAACTTCACAAAGTTGTCCCCAGGTTCTGGCAGAATGTTTTGAGGAAAATAAATGGGTGGTTCCTTTGAATGTATTTTTTTTTCCTCTCCTAGCAATCCTCACTGGCTCCTCTGCCGTGCTTGGAGTCCTAGCCAGAAAGGCTCCTCCAATAAGAAGCAGTGTTTTCTCGTAGGTTTTACTGCATAATTGTCTGTTTTGCTACATAATTATATGTCCCACACTAATTGCATAGACACATGCACTTCCAGAATTACATGCTGTCACAAGTGCACGCCCTGATTAGGGCGTGCATGCTGTTACATGCATGTGCCTTAATTGTGAGTTATGGATTGCAGCTATGGTGAGAGGGTAGGCTCTTACTTGCTAAGAGGTTTTGGCAAAAAACTACCTGTGGTTCTCTTACCGAACTTGAATATCCAAATGTGATGTGAACTGGAGTGGTTCACACAGAGCAGAGGTGGAAACAGACCTGCTTCAGTGAATGCAGTCTCTGGGACAATCAGGTATATTTCCAGCTCCATGGTGTGCAGGTACAAGAAGCGCAGGATCAAGAGCTCCTTCGGCTCTGCAAGGAGATGTGTTTTGGTGGCAGGAGAGCACATCTTCATTAACTGATTTTCTGTCCATTCAGGATACGGTTTTGAAGCTACAGAGGACGTAGTTAGCTACCAATGTCATACCAAGCTACTAGTGGCTTTGATCTATCAGATTATAAGCAAATATTAATGGGAGCATAATTTCATACTCATGGTTTGTATGAAAGGGGACAGCTATCAGTCCTGGACTTTGCACAGGCTGCCCTAGGGGCCACCATACTCATTTTTGCACCAGCAAGTCGAGCAGGGAAGATATAACCCCAAATATCAAAAAGGTATCACAGTCTTAAATCCTGTCACCTGAGTGCCTATTGTGTACATGGAGCTCTGCCAGCAAATCAAGAGCAATACCCTTTCATTTTAAAAGAGCCGTTATCTATCATTCTTTCATTCCATCTGTGCCTACTGTACAAAGTAAGCATTTTTTATGTTTTGTGTTTGTTTGCAAAGCATCTGATTTCTTGAATATATCATTAATGGGACTGAAGAAGACACTGGCCACATTTCGATATTTAAATGATAAAAAATACAATATCCTTTAAGAAAAGAACTGCTATGAACTTCAGCTGGAATATTTCTAAGTTCAACAGAAAGTGAAGAAGTGAAGCAAGTAAAACCAGTTTAAAGTTTGTCAAGTAAAATATGTAGACAAAAGCAGGGTGGTTTTTTTTAAATATTTTTTTTCCTGGTGTTTAAGCACAGTTAGGAAGAAAGTATCTGACGGCTGAAGCCAGCATTGTCTTCAACTGTGTACAACTATGTAATTAGACATAAAGCTTTTCAGAGTGTTTTTAGAAAGAGCTCTTCTGGGTGACTGGCTGTAATTCGTTAAGGTGTGTCAAATGCATTTGGCTGCCAGTATAAATCCAGTGACAATATGATTGTTCAGGTCACTGGTAAGTGCCATTGTGCTCCTTGTTCATCATCTGCTGCTGTGGTGTGTGTTAATAGCATGCTGGATAAGGGACAGCAAGGCAGGGGTGACAACCTGACAATGGTGCTCTTGCTGGTGTCCACTGAGTTCACAGGGTTTGATCAATGCCATTTGCTTTCTAAGTCAACGCCTCACACATAGAAACACGTGTGGAAAGCAGGCAGAGGGCTCAGGTACCACCTTTCTGTTTTAAAAGGTGAGTCAAAGGGAGTAATGTATCACTTTTGGTTATCTTTATTTTGCAAGTAAGCAAGTGCTTTTTTGAAAAACCATGTTTAAAATGTCCAAATGTCCTCTTTGGTTTTGGTGTTGTGGATTAGGTTTGCCTTTTAGCAGTATAGAATTATTGAGAAGTTAATTGATGCATCACCAACTTAATCAGAAGTTCCTTCAGACTTCAGTAAGTTCATTAGGCTGCTTGACCAGTAAAATATATGAGCATAAATAGTATTTATGTCAATAAGCTTGTGACCAGAGGCAACATATCAGGGAGAGACATGATCCAGAAGATCTGCACTGCAGATGAAAGAAGTGGGAGGGAGGATACCATGACTGTGGTCCCTGTCATGCTCTTTGTGGTGTTCTTCATGCTATGGGAGTTACAGATGCTTCCTGTCTCTCAAGTGCAACTGTGTGTAGGTTTCCATGTGGGATGGAGGAAAACCCCATGTCTTTCCAGCACCATGTAATTCTACTCCATGTTTTATGACCAGGATTGAGCATTGAGAATTGAACGTTCCCTAACATTGCCACATCATTTTTCCTAACTTGGTGTGAGTCACCAACCCTTTCAGCATATTAGTATCTGTTTCCGCAAAGCACAGGCAGTAATACTTTTCATCAGTAGAGGCATTATGAGATTTCATTTAGGTGTGGAAAGCATTTTTGGAGTACCAAGATGATAGGTGTTGTGTAATGCATGTGCAAATCTTTGAGGAATCAAAATTGCGAAGTTACTGTTAACTTAGAAATTCAAAGTTTATTCCTAGTCACAGACCAAGACACAGGCATGAAATAGTGACAAAATAAGGGTAGTAAGCAAGTGGGAGATTCTTAAATTAAAGTTTGTTGTTGTTTTAGTACCTTTTCCAGCATATGGTAAGGTAACTTCCTACTTTTTGTGTTAATGGCTTGCCTTGCTTTCCCATGCTCTGAGGGAATGCTTTAATCTCAACTTCAAGAAGTGCTAGGATTTGTTTTCCAGATGGTGTTCGCTCTGCAAAAAATTAGGTGTTCATTTTTTAAGATTTCATAATTTCTCTCTCTTTTATTTTAGAAATCTTCCAGAATCCCTGAGGATGACATCAGGTTAAGAAAAAACAGAGACCAAAACTGTGCCAATTTCTTGGAGCCATCTACTGTGCTTGCTACAAAGGAAGAGAAAATGGAAATTGAAGTTCCAGTTTCTGAACATAAAAGCATCACCACAGTGGCTTCACCACATCCCACAGACAATCCAACCCACTTCTTTTCGCCTGCTTCCAGCCGAAATGGACTTAGGGACAGGCATGAATCTCTGGACAGTGAAGTTGCTAAAGAGATCAGATACCTAGATGAAGTGCTGGAGGCAAATTGTTGCGATTCTGCTGCAGACAGTACATTTAATGGGACATCCTCCCCTGAACCAAGTGCAGTCTCTGTTATGGATGGTTCAGGAGCATCTGCTAATGTCAACAAAGAGTCAGTGTCTAGTGAAAGAGAAGAAAATGTAGCAGACAAGCAGGTATCCTTGGAGGCTGAGACATGTGAAGCTAATATAACAGATGAGAACCTGAAATCCAATGGCCATTCCTTGGGTGGTCTGAAAGAAGACACTAGGGAGAGTCTGAAGGTGCCAGGAAGTCCCACTTCTTCAAACAGTTCTAGAAGATCCTCTAAGGATGGAGAGACAACTCTTACAACCCTTAAGAAAGAGGCAAAGTTTGAACTGCGAGCCTTCCATGAAGAGAAAAAGCCCTCAAAGCTCTTTGAAGATGAGGAAGAGAAAGAAAAATACAGAGTCCGCAAAGTGAGACCATCAGAGGAAATGATGGAACTTGAAAAAGAAAGAAGGGAACTCATTAAAAGCCAGGCTGTCAAGAAGAACCCCAGCATTGCTGCCAAATGGTGGAACCCTCCTCAGGAGAAGCCCCTGGAGGATCAACTGGATGAAGAGCATCTGGAGTCTCACAAGAAGTACAAGGAGCGCAAGGAGAGGCAGCAGCAGCAGCAAGGTGCAGCACCAACATCCCCTAAACAGGTCAGCTGCTCCTTTGTATCCCCAGAGCCTGTCAGTATCAAGAAAGAAGATATTGTCACAGAGCAAATTGACTTCTCAGCTGCCAGGAAGCAGTTCCAGCTGATGGAGAATTCAGGTCCATCTCAGGGTCAGGCCCCACCAAGGCGGTCAGTAACGCCCAAAATGTTCTCTGTCAAACCCTTCTACAAAAGCCTCAATTCTCCGTGTGTGGACAGGCCGATGTCGTCCGTGACAAGACCTGTTTCAGTCTGCGGGCAAACTGGACAGCTTGAGGGTAACAGCGCCACAGTCGTCAAAGCACAGAAAGTCTCTTGTAGCTCAGAAGAGGACAAAAGCACTCAGAATACCACAGCTGACACAGCACGAGACTTACCTTCCAGTGATAGTCCCAGAGCTGGGCCAGCCTCAAAACTGTGGGCAGAGGATGGAGAATTCATGAGTGCAAGGGCGGTCTTCACAGTGGTGAAGGATGATGGACAGGGAATTCTAGATCACTTCCCAAAGTCAGGAAGCGCCTCTTCACCGCCAGAGGAGCTTGACTCCGGTTTGGATGACTTGTCTGTCAGGTCTCAGGATACCACTGTCTTGGAGACCCTTTCCAATGACTTCAGCATGGATAACGTAAGTGACAGCGGTGCCTCCAATGAGACCATGAGCGCCCTGCAGGAAAGCTCGCTAGCGGATTTCTCTCTGCCGCAGACCCCGCAGGCTGAAACTCCAGCTGAGTGCAGGGCTGAAGGCATCTCCAAGTCTTTCAGTGACCCAGGCTGTGACTCGCCCTCCTCTGCCTTGGCAGACTCCATGCTGATGGACGACCAGCTGGACTACCACGCTGGCCTGCTGGTTCAAAACGCCATCCAACAAGCCATAGCTGAGCAGGTGGAGAAAGGAAACCCAAGGGAAGAAGGAATCCCAGCAGAGAAAGAAGTCTCAGCCAAAGAGCAGCCAGCCAGCACTGGGCCAGCTCCAGCCTCCAAGGAGCATCAGAACCCAACGTTTGAGCCACCCCAGGTGTCTTCACCAGTTCAAGAGAAAAGGGACACCATACCAAAGACTTCAAAAGAGGAAGACTCAGGACTCAGGGAAGGGAAGAGTTTGCAGCAGTCGCCCATGTACTCAGCCAGCCAGCCATTCCTTGTGGAAGAAAGCCGACCTGAAGTCAGCTATTTCAGCAAGTATTCAGAGGCAGCGGAGCTTCGGAGCACTGCCTCCATCCTGGCCACACAGGAGCCTGAAGTGACTGTGGGGCCTTTCAAGTTACGGTCGAGGAAACAGCGGACTTTGTCCATGATTGAAGAAGAGATCAGAGCTGCCCAGGAACGAGAAGAGGAGCTGAAGAGGCAGCGGCAGGGTTTGCAAATGGCACCAAGCCCTGTTACAAAGAGTGCACCACCCATGTCCACCAGAACCGTGTCTTACAAAACTGCACCAGGTAAGAGCTCAAAGTGTCAGAGCAGAAGTGAAACGTGACTGAAGGGTCAGGTATGGTTTAGTTTTATGTCATTTTTTAATGAAAATACTGTTTTGCAGGGGGTGGGAGGGCAGATGGCTTAATGTGCCTGGAAACTGTATGGGACAGCTTAATTTTCTGGCTGTGAGCACACCTGTGGAAGGTTCTGAGTTTTCACAAATAGTGCAGAGACACTGATAATCCGTACTAAACCCCGTTCTGTATTCACCCACTGCCACATGGTAGTGTGACATGTCCATCGCTGTGCTGCTCAGACCACCCACTGAAATTTAGGATCCTTTCAGGGAAGCACAGCAGCAGTTTTTACAGCTGTGTGGCTATTTGAAAGACAAACACCCAAGACTGTCCTTAATAGGTTTCCTGTTCTCCTGCACGCCATTAGGGAAGTGCAGAATAAGTGAAGATGTGCAGATTTTGGGGTATGAATTTGATATCTTTTTCTGTGTGTTTTGCGTTCTGTTTTGCGGTCTTGGTCTTAATGAGCTTTGTCTTGTAAAATTATATCCAGAGTTATGGGTTGCCATGTATTTTAGCTGGTGTTATTCACTACTGAATTAAACAGGCAACACAAACAAATTGTTCAATAGATTCAGTGGAAGTCTTCTTGACCGATCAGTTTCTGCGTTCTTTTTCTGACATTCACAGCAGTTAGAGCATATCTGTCTCCCCATTCCGCTTCTCAAGAAATAATGTCAAACACTGATGCCTTCTAAATATAATACAGAAAAAAATACATTTTAAAAAAACCCCAGAAACACACACCAGGCTTATTTCTGTGTAGTGATTTTTATTAAGCATATACCTGCATATGCTTTGCAAGTGCCTGTAGGGTTTATTAACAGTGGTCATTGTGAAAAAGTATTCATTCTACCAAAAGTACTTAAATGCTGTCTTTATTTCCACTGGGGTAAATACAAGCCAGTGGTAGTAATTTTCTTTTGAAAGTCATGGTAAGTTTGAATCAGAAGTAGATTTAGCCCATTATTCAGTATGATTGTGAACTTGGAGTTTTATGGAGCACATAAATAGAGAATACTTAGTTCAGTTTCTTCTGCAAAGAGGATGATCTTAACATGTATTTTTTGAAAAAAATGTAGCAAATACCAGTCTTTTCTTTGAAGTGCTATTGTTATAACTCCTAGTATAGCATTTTCCATAAGGATCCTTTCTAATCTGAGGTGTTCTGAGAAATATCTGCAACACATGAGATACAGGGCACTACAGACGTCAGTTAGGAGGACTTGTTTCATAAAGGTGTGCTCATGACTGTTCAAAAACAGCATCATCTGTAGTGAAAGTGCTCGAAATGGGGTAGATAATGATTGTATTTTACTCAGAAGTGATGTTGGATGGGCTGCTGACACTAATGCTTGTTTTAACAGAGCTTCTAGGAAAACAACATATTTCTGCTTTCTCTACACAAAAAGGCATTTACTTTGTGTCTGTAAAAATGTTTGTCGTAAATTACATTCTAGAGAAAATTATAAACTTCTGTTTATAATGAATCATTCCAGACAGTTTCCTTTAAATGTCCAACTGCCATATGTTCAAGAAAGAAAATTGGGATCTCTTAGACAATGACTCAAGCTACTGCAATTTGCAGCCGATGACAAGGCAAAGAAATAATTTCTAGGAAAAGATGAATATGTGTCATTGTCTAAGACTATCATTGATCAAAAAACCCACAAAGAACATTGGCAAAGTTCTTCTTAGTTCTTCTGCCTTTAGTGCTTGCTGAACAGCAGATGTGCTCAGCATAGCTCTCAGCTGCAGGACCCTTAGCATTGGAAGGTGTATAACCTCACCTCTCGTAAAGTTCATCTCCTCCTTGCTGTCCCTTTAGCCAGCTATATTGCTGTTAACGCCTGCAGGCATCCTTAGAAATAGGGTGGAGGAATACCATGTAATCTCTTGAGAGATTGCAGCAACTTCCCTTTTAATAGTTACAGGATCTTTTCAATATTTGTGAAAAAAGTCAAAATATAATTTAGGAGAGTCACAAACATCAGGCTATTAGGATAGACAGAGCAAAGGTGACATACAGATCAGAAAAGAAAACCTGCTTCTGCTGGGGCCAGTAAGGAATATGCTGTAGAATATGTCTGGTACTGTAGTATGTATATCTAGTTTCACAAAGAAAAATAATAGCAATTCTACTACTGATGGTAGTAATAAAGAAGAAACAGAGGTATTTCTGTCAGCAAATTGCCTTTTCCAAGGAAAGAACTGGCAGTAACATCAGGATACCTCAGCAGGAAGGGATTAAGAGGTCAAGTATAAATTTGAAAAATCTGTTTCTAATCCTTAAGTGTGGAAGTGCATACTTACTGTTTTGAGAAGGCATAATAATAAACTTAATTAGCAATGGCCTAAAAATCAGGCAGTATTTAGGTGGTGGTCTGGGCAGAGTAGCTTTTTTTAGGACTCCTGGTGTTTCCTGACTACTTATTACTGCTGCTCCCCTTCTGTGCTTTGAACCAGGTGGATACTGACATAGGTAACAGAAAGACAAACCTTGAAAAGGGACTGCAGTGAACTGCAGTGTAATTTAACTGAAGTGTGGCAGATTAACACAGTTCATGTAGGTGTATATGTGCAGTAACTGCTAATTACTTTAGATAGCAAACAGTGTGTCTTTACTCACCCTGACATGCAACTTCATAGAACCGATGGTAACACTCAGTTTGTCTGCCAATCACTCAGCACAATCCAAAAGGTCTTTTAGTAATAAACTTCTGTACTGATAACAATTATCCTTTAAAATTGTTTGTTGATGCTTTGAAACAACCTTTTAACC
The DNA here is from genome assembly GCF_028018845.1 of Melospiza georgiana. Classification (NCBI taxonomy): domain Eukaryota; kingdom Metazoa; phylum Chordata; class Aves; order Passeriformes; family Passerellidae; genus Melospiza; species Melospiza georgiana. Next base: position 13,693,534 of record NC_080465.1, read on the forward strand.
CATCTCAGACCACTGAATTGAGACGCAGAGTAATTTCAGTGGAATGTGTACACTCTTCTCCAGGGCACTCCTGGAAAGGTAAAGATGAAGAACCTATGTGAATTTTTCCCAGAAAAGTTGGGTTTCCTGCATGAGGAGACTCAAGAAAGACCAAATTGCCAGAGTATTGCTGTATGGATAGTCACCATGGATCCCAAAATATTTCTGGAGCACTATTTAAAACTGAATGTCTCCTGTGTTGTTTTGCTGGAGCTCCTGCTGCACTTGGTATGGTGTGAGCAGCGGCACAGCAAGACAGTGGTTTCCTCCAACAGCGTGCAGGTGGTACAGCATCTCTCCTGAGCAGAGGAGAGGGGCCTGTCTGATAGTTTATTTGAGCAGGATGATGAGTGTGCGACTTGAGACGTGAGAATCCAGCATAAGCATGGTTATGTAATTCCTGTGGTTTTTGTTATTCCTTTTATTAGAAGTAACTTTGACTATGCAGGACTTGTATCTAAGTTCCTGTAGTGCCTGGCTCTGAGTAGTCCTGTTCCTCAAAAGGAGGTGTGAGAATCATTACAGGAGAGGTCTCGGTTCAGTGAAGGCTTTTCATCTCCAGCCAAACCCTTTGTCAATATCTGCTGTGTCAGGATGAGAGATGGGGAGTACCTAGCAGAGAAACCATGCCTGACAGGTACTTTGGGAAGCTGCCACATCTGCCTTTTTGGTGTTGTCACTAAAGTATTGCCAGGTGAGGCATAAGGCTCATTGGGGCTTGTGTGCAGGCACTCGAACACTTGCACCAAGCATCAAGGAGAACTGCCCCCCATGCCCATCTTCTGTGGCCCTCAGCTGATGAACTAAGTGAGAGAACTTCAGTGGGTGTTGAAAGCTCAGTGATGAAGTTGCAGCTTAGACACACAAGCAGTCAGATACCTCTAAATTGTCAGTAACTGTGAGGGATGTGTACGTGCTGTCCTTTTCTTTCTTCTCTCTACTTTCTTACCCTGAGTGGCCGCTGTGGAGTTTAAGCCTCCATCAGAGAAACCACTTCAGCTTCAAAACCATTTTCCACTTCAATTTTTCTCTAATAAAGACCTATGTTTAGGAAGCTTCTCAGGTTCAGCCATAGCCTGAAGATACTTTTTTTGTAGTGGGAAGAGGAGCAGAAACTTCGGGCAAGATATTTCATGGTTGTTGCTAAATTTTTAATGCCTTGTATGCATGTACACAATAAGGAACAGATACAATACATATGTATGAACTCCCTCTTCAAATCAGAATTATGAGAAAGCCGAAAGTAGAAATGTTCATGGAAGATGCTATTTCGTTACCCCTTTATAGGCAGTTGTATGGAAAAAGAAAGTTAATAATTTTCTCCAGGGATTTCTCTGGAGTGCTCATCAGTCATCCCCAGAATACTTCCAGGAGTGCCTTAACAACATACCAACCGAGTTCATTTGCCTTTTGCTTTCTCACTCCCTCCCTAGTGGAGGATGTCTATGAAGTGGGAGAATCTTTGAGACACACTTTATTTACTGTTTGCTTGTTTGTGGTTTTGCATATTTGCATTGTTCACCTGGTTCTCAAGAAGAGCAGAGAAGCCGCGTTTCACCTGGAGTGGTAATGAGGCTATGTGTTACTAGAGGAATCTTTTTTTTTAATGTACTTAAGCAATCCCCTGAGTCCAGCACAGACTGGTTTCCTGCTGAAATGTCTTACTTTGAAAATTTTTCTCTGCTATGCAAATGTCTTAAAAAAATTTCAACAGCATCTCTAAGTAAAAAGTAAATGTGTGTTTATAGATTTGGGATGCTGTAGCCTTCGTATAAATACAGATATGTATAATATGTGTACATATATTGTATATATATATATCATATAAATATATATGTACATGCAATACAAAGCTTGGAGTCAATGATTTCTTGAAGGTCTCTTCCAATGTTAATGTTTTTCTCATGTCATAATGGAAATTGATGGGGCTTGCATCCGGGGCAAACAGTCCTGCACGAAGATGTCCCCTTTCTTAAGTAGAAATCCCCAAAACCTACAATTTGCATTGTTTGCCAGGTGAAGGGGAATGAAAGGATCTCTTTTCAGCCATTAGGCTTGTTTGTAGATTTGAGCATCCTGTGGTGTGTGTATCGCTGGAGAAGGTACAAGTTGGGCAGACATCTGAGAAGCCTCATTCTTCCCCCATTATGTACATCCATCCAAGGCAATTACTAGTGTAAGGATGAAGTCCTTAATCACCAAGATATCTGACCCTTAATCAGGCCTTTCATTTTCATCACGCTTTTTTACCCAGTGGGCCTAATTGGCAGGGTGTCAGTAGTTTCAAGTCTCTCCTGCTGATCAGTCTAAGCTGTCACACATGAGTGCAGCTGGGCAGCTCAGACCTACTGTTGGTCTCTGCTTTGGCAGCATAACTCCTCTTTATCTGTGGACCAAGTTTTGATGAAACTCAGACAAGAGCTTGTCCTCATAGAAGCTCCCCCTTCAGTTTCTGGTAGGGTGTTATAAAAAGGATGGATTCCCATCCTCATCACTGCCCAATTAATTAAGCTTAAATTAATTAGGCTAAAATTAAGCTTAACTTAAGGAGAAACTAATCATATTGGGTTTTTCAACACTGATCAGAAATGGAAAACCCTGGCAGGGGAAGTTCTTGTAAAAGTACCTCTGGAGTGTTGGCTCACTTCTACTTCCAAGAATAAATCGTGTTGATTTTTACAGGAGATGTCAAGGCTGCTCTCTAGTGGCTGCAACTGTCATGACGGTTTTTGAAGGCCCAGCTAGGGTTTTCATTTGTTTTATCAACAAGTTTCCTGAAACTCAGCATGATCCTTCTGATTATTTCACTTATTTTTAAGGGGTTTGCAGTGGGTATTTTTCTCTTTTCATGGTATTTTTTTTTACATTCATTGAAGTGTCTTATTTCAAAGAGTTGATGATGGTTGGATGGAAAAGGAAACATGATTTTGGTTCAGCATTTCTTTCTCCTGTCACAGCTGAGAACCTCCACATATCATTCCCATGATCTGCCACTGTCGTCCTCATTTTACGCAGCAGGACATGGTGGGTGCTTCACCCCAAGTCAGCCCCTGGTGGTGGGAAAGGCAGGCTGTCCTTCCCAGAGAAGTATGGGTTGTCCACCTGTGAGTGCTACTGCAGCTTACAGGCTTTTCCTGGAGGGCCTTTTACCTGCCTTTGGGGTCACTGTGCTCAAAACAGTGACCTTCCGTGGGATGCAGTGGACTCAGCCAGAGAGCAAAATGAGTTCTCTTTGGCTTTCCTTCAGGAGGGAACTCAAAGGCCATGTCTGAACCAAGAGTTTATAGGACAGAGACCTGATCCTCCTCTGCCACATCCTCCTCTTTGCAACCTGCAGGAAACTGCTGCAGGGAAGAGCAGTGCTGAGGATCGACCCAAAGCCTTTCTTGCTTACAAAGCAGATAAAAAGCCCTGGAAAAAGAGAAGGCAGCTGTGTTTAACAAGATGCCTTCTTTGGATGTCTCGTGCATGGTCCCTGTGTTGCACTGGCTGAGCAAGAAAAAAATCATCTTGTGATTTTCCAGAATCTTACAAACATTTCCAAATCACAGAAATGTATTCTGTAGGAGGAAATGGGTATTTCAAGCAGGTACTTTTGTAAACGGTGGTTTTGTAAAAAGATTTTGTAGTGGGTTACAGGAAGAGGGAGAATTTTTTTTTAAGTCTATAACCATCCTGATTTACCAGATTGTTTCATAGACTTCATTCCAAACTGTTTCCTCGTTCAAAATCTGCTGGAAATGCTTCTCCAGCTGTCATCGTTGGTAAACAATTAGTGAGTTCTCAGCTTAGAAGGGGTCATTGTTTTTCATGTCATTGCAGGGAAGATAGAGAAGATCAAGCCTCCTCCATCCCCCACCACAGAAGGCCCTGCCTCGCAGTTGGACCCTCCACCCGAGGAGTCTGCAGGAGCCCAGCGGCCCAAGAACCTGATGCAGACCCTGATGGAGGATTATGAGACACACAAAACCAAGAGACGAGAAAGGATGGACGACAGTGCGGTAAGCGCAGTTCTCCTTCTCCCTTCATGCTCTGTGATAGAGACCATGACTTGCAAGAACCAACAGACACTGAAAAAGGTCCTTTCACCAGAATCTGATCAGATCACCTTGCAAGTGGGTAAGGACTTTAACACATTGCAAGGGGCAGGTGTTCGAAACGGAAGGATGCAGGCCAGTGAAGAGGAAGAGTGTGTCACTGCAAATATTAAAGGCAGCTCATATTATGTTTAATTTTCACTAATTATGTTAACTAATAATAAGAGCAGTGTGTAGCTGCCCTGTAATTGGCAGATTCACACATCACCAGGACCCTCCAATGGTTTATTTTAGTAGTGCATTGAAATTTGTGGATCAAGCATGTATTCACACCTGTGTTTGTAGACTGCCCCCCGCCATCCCCAAAATCCAATCCAAGTGTGCTCAGTCTTCACTGTAAGTTGATAATTTCCCCAGAAACCAGCAGTTGTGGAACTAGACTGGGAGTTAACTTGGATCCTTCAACAGCTGGCACGTTGTTGCTGGATTTGTTGTCTTCCTTCCAGACGAGCAGTAGTAGAGTTCATCTGAATTATGGTGTTTCTGAATTAAGATAGTCTTTATTAGAGACACTAATAAGGAGAGCTACAGATTTTTTAGCTGGAAGTATCAAAATTCAGGAAAATTTCTTTTTCCTAAGAGAGCGTGAGCTGTTTCTTATTCAGAGTCATTATTACTGTGCAATGAGTGCAGATAGTAACTTGTATCTTACTTGTAGTAAGATACAAGTTCAGTGTCAGAGTCAGTATTTGCTGAAGCAGCCAGAGTCCTCCAGACATTTCCCAGAGATGTCTGAACAATGACCCTACTGCCAAGGATGCTCCAACAAACTGCTTTCTAGTAGTGTTCACTAAAGTCAGGTTCTTACTAGGAATATAGATGTAAGTGAAGTTTTGTAACAGAAGTACTGCGCTAGTGTGGCAGCTTTTAGTTGCTTGTGGATATTGCACAGTAACAAAAGGCAGTAAAAATCAGAAAGAATGCAATGTGGAGGGGTCCTGTTGCACTTTTGTTGGCTGACTAAAAATGCAGATAGATTTGTTTCCAGTGCACACCTGAATTTTTGGTCCCTTATTCTACTGAGGCCACTGAAGAACAAGGTTCCATTGCCCATCAGACTTCTACAGCAAATAGAAAACCAGCTTGTGCGCAGGAGCATGTCTTGTTCTGGCAGTGGCATCTTGGGGCCACATCTTAGGAAGGAGCCACTCTCTGGTTTCTCTCCCTCCCCAAAGCACCCAGTGAAACAGGGTGGTCCCACCTGCTCTGGTGGGTGCTGTTTCCTGGCATCTCCCCAGAGCATCTGTCCCTGAAGGTGCTCAGAGGCTTGCATGATCTTTGCAGAAGCTGAGAGGAACATTAAAAAGAGTTGGGTGTGTAACACCCACTGTGCAAACCAGCACTGGAGTCCCACACCGAGACCATTGGCCTGGTGGCTGCAAACTTAGAGCAGCTGCTCTGCTCTGGGGTGGCACTCAGCTTGTACTCACCCTGTGCTCTTCCTCTGCCCCTGTGAAGAGTGAAGGTGACCTGCCCAGCCTGTGAAGTGGTAGCTTGTGCTGGAATCCTAGGTCCTGCTCATTTATTTACCTGAGCACAGCTCCTCAAGTGCTTGCAGAGCTGCACACATGCTCCCTGGAAAGTGGACTGGCCACAGTTGCCTGGTCTCTGCTGCAGTTTGAAGTGATGTCCTGTCCAGAGTGCTGGTCAGTGGTCTGGGCAGTGTCTGACCACAGAGGTGTGCTCTGGGTGCCATCTCAGCTCTCCACTGCTGCTAAAGCTGCACAGCCACTGACAACCCTAAGATGCACTGCCAGAGCATTGGTGCCACTGAGACAACCTGTGGGATAGATCCTTTCCTGGCATGAATTTTCAAGGCTTCAGTGAATTTGAAAAGTCCCAGTGCACACCAGTGTCCCACAGTGCTGAGGTTCATCATCATTCTCCTCCTCTGTAAGCCCACTGCATGAAGCCAAACAAGATTTTTTTGCTGCCCACCCAAAATCCTATTAGATGTCTGTGTCCTGCAGAGCCCAGAGAGAACTTCCTGAGATCAGTGGGAGTGTTTTGTTTCTTTTCCCTGGCTTTTTCCACTCTCCTTTGGTAAACAACTCTGCCATTGCCTTTGTCTGTCAATGGTATAATTTTAATAAGAAGTGCTGCACTTGTACACTGTCAGTTTGAGTGAATATTTTGTAGTCCAGGCTAAGCAACTATTTATTTAAAAGCCAAATAGCTTTAATTTGTCAGCAGAGATCATGTGAGCAGTGTTCTCAGGAAAAGGTTTTTCTGTAACTAAAGAAACAAAATAGCCAATCACTGCACTAATTTTAAAAATACATTAAATACAGCAGGATTAGGAGCATAACTGACAACCAGACAGGCAGTTGCTCCTTGGAGTGTGATGTCCTGAGAGCTGAATGTGGCTCAGCATTGCTCAATGTGAGTGAGGAGAACCAGAGACTTCCTCAAGTACTGGAAGCAGTCAGGGTGCCTGGCACAGCAGCCGTCGTCTCCTGAATGGAGAGATTTGTGGAAAGGTTTCATGTCCATGGGAACTCCCGTTCATGCTGAGCACACCAGCAGTACTGATGTACAGAGATCCACTTTCACCCTGTGTAAGACGCAACAAAAGCCAGGAGGGTGGTTTCTGTAGGGCATTCACCCTCTGAGTCTCTCCTTCAGGCACCACCACCTTCTGTTTCATGTCTGGCTTCAGTGGCTTTAGTGGCTACAACGTGGCCTCTGTGGTCGAGGCTTGTGGGTCGTGCCTTTCAGAAAGAGAGGGCAAATCAAGCACATCTTGGAAGAGCTGTGCTGCTCAGGAAGGGGGGCAGTTTCTTCCAGAGGATGTGTGGCAGTACAGGTTTCAGGAGATGAGTGCAAGAGAAAAAGCAGCAGCAAGGAAATGGGTCAAGCACTGATGGTAAACAAGACTGAGACTGGCCAAGCAACGTCATTAAAATAACACCAAACTGGCTAATCTTCACTTTTTTTTTTTTATGACACTAAGTTGCTTGAAGTTTTATACTGTGCAATGTGCCAGTTCTTAGATTTCTGTAATTTGTTCTTGTTTCCTAGTTATAACATGCTTGTTCAATGTACTAATGTTGGTCTTTTCCCTTTCTACCAGTACACCTGTAAATTACTGTCTAGCAAGGTTACTTCTGAGGTACTTTTCAAGTGCTTGTTTATTTTTGCTTCTTCTTGCATGGTGATTCCAAGTGCATGTTGCTACAGTTGTCATTTTCATAGTGTGTGCCAGTGACATTTCATATAAAAAATATGTGTGTGTGTGTGTGTGTGTGATATTCCCTTATACCTCTCATCAGCAAATATTTGTGTGGCTGGTTTTCTAACCCTTGGATTCTAGTTACAATTTATGGCATGGGAGGGGTTGTAATTAAAGGGATGAGAGCTGTTGCCTGGGACTGCAGCATTCCTGAGGTGAGAAATAAGAACTTCCCCTTAATCCCCCTTACTGTTTATTTAGCTGGCAAAGCTAAACCTGGGATCCAAGTGTCTTCAAATGCTGCATGAAACTTCGGTAGCTTTCCTTTGTCTTTGATTACAATGTATTTAATACTATGAAAATCTATAGTATTTTATAAAAAAAACTTGCACACCATCCTTTGATCTATGGAAGAGTCAGATCCGAGTGCATGGCCTCAGTTTGTTTCATATTGTGAACCTTTCCTTGTCCTTGTCTGTTGTGATGTGATGACTGATCACAGTCCTACAACTTAGCATCAGTGTTTGTCTCAGGGTGGAATAAACCCAAATCTGCCAAATAAAGGGTATTTACAGTGACATTCAGTATTTAAGCAAAGTAGTAATTGGCACAGTCCTTATATCCCCAAAGCTGGACTTTGCCAAAGGAAGTAATTTTAAGAGCAGGTAGTTGGTACTAACGACAATGCTTGTTTCTGCAATGTTTGTTAATGAGGTGCTCAATAATATGTGTATTTCAAATGCCTGTAATTTTCTCTGCAGATTGTGGTAATGACTGATACTTATTTGTCCAACATCAGCACTTTTTCATAAACCTGAATCTTCTATTTCTTTTTCTATTCCATAATATATTTGACAACATCAGCTACCTCAAGACAAGTACATGAACATTTTCTGACCTGGAGAGTAAAGCAAAGACAAGCCATTTCTTATTCATTAAATAATTTATAGTAAGTTTTATCACACTGATACGTGCCAGTGATTGATCTTTGTGTATTTATATAGTTAAATCAGTATCAGAGCACTGTGCTTTCCGAGTCCTGGTTTTAAACAGAGGTTGTGCCTTTTCTCCTCCATAATATATGCACAATAATCTAAGTCAAGATTTGTGAACAGCAGGTAGTGATCAGAGTGTTCAATGTTGTGTGAGAGGCACAAGTTCAGGTGTAGTTTTTACAGGCCCAGGCCATGGTCTTCTGCTGGGAAGAGTTTTGTGTCCAGCTTGTGTTATGGTAATGATACAAAGAGTAAGGAGCTGAAAAAGAGTGTGTTTGAATGGGAAATGGGCTAGAAATAAAAAATACTGTAGGACACAGCAATTCCTCATGCAGGTGAAAGTATGTTCTCTGGCTATTCCCTAGCATCCATCCTCAAACTGAAGAAACCATGTGATTCTCACTGGAAATCTTCAGCTGAAACTAGGCAGGTTGTTTCAGAAGCAACAGCAAGACTCAAGGTACATATGTCCCTACTCTCTACTAATCCCACAGCTGACCTGTGTCTCCTGTTCACCAGAGCCTTCCAGAATGCACTCTGGTGCAGGCAGGTGGGTCAGTTTTAATCATTGTAGCTGTGCCAGTTGTGCCTACTCTGGCTTGGGAGCAGGGGCATCCACACAGTGATTCTGACAGCTCCACTCTGGAAAGCAGAACACAGCCCCCCAGCAGAGCACAGTAAGTGCTGGCGTTCAGCTACCACAGCAACTACATCCTGCTTCATAAGGGTGATATGTTGCATCTCCCCCAGATTCCTGCAGCCTGTAATAGCAGCACACCCCACTGCTGTTTAGAGACCTAAGTGCATGCCCTTATATAGGACATTTTTATCCTCAAAACTCTCTGGTTTTGGCCTTACAGCTATACATACATTCAAATGTACAGGACACTAGCTTGAGTTTCCATAATGCCAATCATGCTGTAGCAGATAACTGCAGTAAGGTGATTTATGCAACATTAAAGGCTACTGCTGAAAATTTTTGTGTTACTAAACAGAAGATGAACTAGATTTCATGATACTAGATTTGATGGCATGGGGCACACAGTTCATGTTTTAATACTTAGAAGCAGCAATTTAATACTGCCATTGTCTTGTTTCAAGTAAACAAATTTTAGTCTCAGATACCCAGCTCCTCACTGTGTTTACTAGCACTCTGGGTATTCAGTAAACAGCACTAAGTGGGTACAGTAAAGAAAATACCTTCATGCAGAAGAAATAGATGCTCTCTTGGTAGTTCCAGCATTTAAAGCATTTAGTTTATCATTCCTGAGCAGGAACACTCACATCTGCAGGAGCAGGCAGCCTCTTGCCTGCATTTGCGCTTCCATCTCTTCATGCACACTGTGCTCCATGAATGTGTTTTCTGAAGCAACTTTACCACCTAGTACTCACAGAGTTTAGACATGCAGACCTTTGCATTTTCTGTTTTCTCTTCTTCTTTTATTTCTTCCAGATTCATATGGAAATAATCAGTTAAATATTAAACCTCAGAAAAACTGTTTGCTTCCACATCAGTTTTGCTACTACTGTTCAACAAAAATTGTCATGTACTATATAGCAGTCAGTTTTATGATTGCTCAAAAATAACACAACTATTTCAGTGGTTGTGATAAATATTAATTGGGCTAAAGAATATATATATATGTGTATATATATATATATATATATATATATATATATATATATAGCTTACTCTTGTTGTCAGTAAAGGAGCTCTTAATAAAGCTGTAAGCTGTGTGCTGGGTTTGTAAAATCAGCATGATGATGGAAACTCTCCATCTCTAGGATGGATAGAAGAATTATTCATATGCCACCTAAAAGTGGCAGCTGTTTCAATTTTTTCTCCAAAATCCTCAAAAAATAAATTAAATCTTCAAGGAAAGAACCTTCTGCAATTCTTAGCGAGACCCTGAGCGGCAACCACAAGATCCATAAAGACGTTTTCTGCAGAGGAGGTGAAGAGCAGTTCTTACAGCCCTGCATATCTTTTGTCTTTCCCTCACGCCTACTTCTCTTCTCCAAGTTCTTCCTCTTCTACTACAGCTGGTATTCAAATCACCTCTGCCAAATAAGACATTTTATGTAACATTGCTTTTTTCCCTGATGTGGCCTTTTCAATAGGACATAGTTCACAGGCTGGAGGAGCCTAAGCTTAAGTGAAGCCCCTGCTTCATGATCTTCCTGCAGCTGTGGCCCTGGCTGCCTTAGGACAGACACCCTGAGCACCAATCTGCCCCTGTCTGCCCCCACTCAGCTGATGCAGGGCATTATCAAGGAGGGTGCTTGTGAAGCATTGACATAGCATTTTTGACTTGCTGTGGAGAGCCTGGGGGTGCTGCACTCACTATGGGTCTAGAGTCAGCCCTGATACCAGCCAAATTTATTTTAAAATTGAGATAGTTGACTATTTTTAGGCAAGCGGTTTCCTGGGTCATGATTTCAATGCTCCATTGAGGAGTCCCAATTCCCCACTCAGTCATTCCAGTTGCGTGCTATAATTATGCCACTGTTTCCTCTAGAGGGTCTAAAACTGTCACAGCCTTGTAAAAACAAGGGTTGTTTTAGGTCAAACACTCTTTTCAATAGATAGAAGAACAGAAGAATAATTCTGGAATAACTATTCAAAAGGATCTTCAGTTTATATGCTGTACCATTTAGTGTTAATACTGAGCCAGACTTGATTTCCTGCAAGGTGCAAGTCCACACGCTATGCCCTTATGGTACCTCTGATATGAATCTGGATACAGTTTTGCTTGGAGACCCAGCAGCATTTGTAGAAGCTGACAAACTGTGGGGTAGGTGTGCTGAGCAGGGATAAATGGAAGAAACCCCATTGCCATCTTTGAAGACAAATAGAAGCTGACTGGTCCAGAGCAGGAATCTTCAAAGTTCAGGTGTCCTGACTTTTGCAATCCATCACCAGAGACCATCCAAATACTGTGATGTCCAGCAAAGAAGCTGCTGATTTCAGGCTGTCCTAAACTATGCAAAATCCATTTTACTTTCAGCTGGCATATTTTGCAGACCAAATTCCACAGACCTTATTTAAAAACATGGTGGCAGTTTTAGTTTGCAATTTATGCTGAATGATGCACTGATACCCACTCCCAGTTTTGCTTCTCCATTGTTCAGTTTGAGATGTCTTTTCTTGGTTCAGGCATTCTGCAGTGGGAGTAACTCCAGTATACCCCTTACAGGCTGATGTCTCAGACCAATTTTTTCCTACTGATTATTTTCTCTTCTCTTCTCTTCTCTTCTCTTCTCTTCTCTTCTCTTCTCTTCTCTTCTCTTCTCTTCTCTTCTCTTCTCTTCTCTTCTCTTCTCTTCTCTTCTCTTCTCTTCTCTTCTCTTCTCTTCTCTTCTCTTCTCTTCTCTTCTCTTCTCTTCTCTTCTCTTCTCTTCTCTCCTCTTCTCTTCTCTCCTCTCCTCTCCTCTCCTCTCCTCTCCTCTCCTCTCCTCTCCTCTCCTCTCCTCTCCTCTCCTCTCCTCTCCTCTCCTCTCCTCTCCTCTCCTCTCCTCTCCTCTCCTCTCCTCTCCTCTCCTCTCCTCTCCTCTCCTCTCCTCTCCTCTCCTCTCCTCTCCTCTCCTCTCCTCTCCTCTCCTCTCCTCTCCTCTCCTCTCCTCTCCTCTCCTCTCCTCTCCTCTCCTCTCCTCTCCTCTCCTCTCCTCTCCTCTCCTCTCCTCTCCTCTCCTCTCCTCTCCTCTCCTCTCCTCTCCTCTCCTCTCCTCTCCTCTCCTCTCCTCTCCTCTCCTCTCCTCTCCTCTCCTCTCCTCTCCTCTCCTCTCCTCTCCTCTCCTCTCCTCTCCTCTCCTCTCCTCTCCTCTCCTCTCCTCTCCTCTCCTCTCCTCTCCTCTCCTCTCCTCTCCTCTCCTCTCCTCTCCTCTCCTCTCCTCTCCTCTCCTCTCCTCTCCTCTCCTCTCCTCTCCTCTCCTCTCCTCTCCTCTCCTCTCCTCTCCTCTCCTTTTCCTTTTCCTTTTCCTTTTCCTTTTCCCTTTCCCTTTCCTTTGCCTTTGCCTTTGCCTTTGCCTTTTCCTTTCCTTGGAAGCACATTTGCCCCTCTACTAGGAAAAACAGAAACCACTCAGCCCTGGTCCCTCCTTCTGGTGGTTGTTCTGCAAAAAGAGGAAGCATGGTTTTGGGCAGAATTTCAGAACAAAATCCCACTAGTGGAACTGGACTAACTTTGTAGCTATGGTCAGTGCTGAGAATGAGATGGAGTTTTTGTTAAAATTAATCTCTGTTGGACAGATTTTATCTTAGGTCTTTGGCTTGTTCAGAGTCATAGTCAAAAGAAACTAAGAGAGCAAAGAAATACTAATGCTGGCAAAGTCTGTCCTATCTTCAGCTCTTGAATGAAGATGTAGAGGTTACAATTGGCATAAATGCAGCAGTGCATTCTCATTCCCATAAGCAAAGTTATGGTGGCCTGTAATTTCAGCTGGCAGTCAGAACTGATTTTCTGATACTGCCGGTACAGTATGTATTCTTCCAACCACAGCTGGTCATAAGCTGGAAGAAGAATTTCTTTAGTCTTAAATTATTTACTTTTGTTCTAGTCAAGGCTTAAGTCCTCCCTGCATGTGACTTTCTTCACAGAAGAATAAAATACCATCATCCTGTCTCAAAAGGTCATCTACTCTTCTGCAGTCAGGGATTGTGCAGAGCAGCTTGCAGGAAGCATTAGGGATGAGGGATGGCCGGCATTGCTTCAATGAAAAGTCATGTATTTGTTGTGGGATTTTTTTTAACTGACGTAAAAAGCTTCAAAAGCTTGCTTCTTTGGGAGAGATGGTTAAAACACACTGAGGATAATTGACATTGCCAGCTCTGTAGTTTCATCATGGAACTGTTATTCAGTGTTGGTCAGAAAGTAACACTGTCGTGTGCTTCTGTAAGAAGGCTCCAGGCACCTTTATATCTCATTCTGCTCTGTGAAAAACACCCACAGCCATGCATTATTTGCTGAGGAGTGTCTCCGAAGCATCACAATAATGCCTTTTGGTGTTGTTTCTTTTCTTTTTGACTTTCTCAAAACATGTGTCAAAACTGTTTCTTACATTTTTATTTATTTGTTCGTGTGTGTGCATATGTACAAATAGACACAATGTGTGCATGTACCCGTGTGTATGATGTATGTATATGAAATACATATAAACATATCAGGTCCATTTTGTACCAGGCTTTGTAGGCCTTCCTCATGTAAATCTCCTTTCACATGTGCGTGGAGTGATTTTTCCCTCAAGGATTTCTCACTTTGGTCACAGTGTGCCGTAGCTGCAGCCCCACGACCACGAGAAGGGGCTGGGGGCAGGCACTGCTGCCAGGTCCTGCCCGAGAGGGTGATTTGCTGAAATAGGCGGCTGTCTGCTTGCTGGGCCTCATGTGCAGCTCCAGAGCAGCCTCTGGACAAAGCTGCAGGGTGCTTGCTGGCTCCTGCAGTTTTAGTTTGAAACTAAACTAAGCTTGGCCTTGGGGAGAGGACCAAGGCCTGGACAGGGCAGCTGGGCTAGTAGAGGTCAGCTGGGGCTCCCTTGCAGAGAGCCGGATGCTGCCAGATAACTCCTGCCACTTGTGTCCTCCTGTGGTGTGGCTTTGCTCCTGTGTGCCATCTTCCCTCTCTCACGCCAGCGAGTGCTTCCATTGCCTGTCTTCCTTCCCGCACAGGGTGTGGCACTGGAGCCCTGTGGGAGGGCCGGCCTGGCTGGTCCCTGCCGGCCTGGCTGGTCTCTGCCCACCTGGGTGCACAGTGTGGGACACCCTGAGGGCAGGGCCAGCTGAATGACATCCTGTGCTTTCCTTTTCTCTCCTGACCAGGTCCTGGAGGCAACCAGGGTGAACCGCAGGAAGAGTGCTCTGGCGTTGCGCTGGGAAGCTGGCATTTATGCCAACCGAGAGGAGGATGAATAACCACTCTTCAGTGTGAAGACAGCAACCAGGCATGCCGGAACCAAAAAAATGAGAATGGAAGAAAGAAAAAAAAAAAAGCAAACACAAAAACCCACCGTGAAAGCAGCAGCATTTTAGTCCAATATTTATTAAATACACAACAAACTTGATGCACATAGACACAGAAATGATCCAGCTCCTGGCAATCCTAAAACTACAGGAAAAACACACCTAGAAAACAGCCCCTTCTTCTTCCCTCCATCTCCCCTCTGAAATAATGCAATGGAGAGGGTGCAGGGGGTGGGAGGCCTTGGGGTGTGCACAGGAGGGTGATTGCGCCCACGGACCAGACAGGCTGCAGACATGTGTCAGGAAGTGATTTGTGGAGGAGTCTGCGGCCAGGGCTCACACCTGTATTTCTTGCTGACTGAATTGCCAGCCCTGCTTGTCCCCAGGACCATGGTAGCTCCTGTCAGAACCTCCTGCAGTTCCTTCGCCTCCCACAGCCGCTGCACAAGACTGTCAGCATTAATTCGGCATACTCTTATCCAGCCACAAAACACAAAGATACTGCCCTCTGTTCTGTTTTTTTGAGGAGACTGAAGGGTTGGGTTTGGGATTGGGTTGGTTGGTTTTTTTTTGGGGGGGGGGGTGTGTGGGGTGTGGGTTGTGCTCCCCTTTCTAGCAGTTTATCTGTTTAAAACAAGAAAAACCCAACAAACAGGGAGGCAGTTACTGCAAATGTACAATCCAGCAAACTCAGTCAAACAATCCTTGTGTTGCAAACACAAGCCATCACAATTTAGGAGTGGAATAGATGGGGATGAGAGCTAAGCCAAATGGATTACCTTAGCTTTAGGATCCTATATGCTTGCAATATCACCTGAACTCCAGGTGCTCAGAGCATATTTACGCATAAACAAAGTTTCTAAGTAGAAAATCTGTATTTAGTGGATGACAACTATTTTTTGATGGTGGGGTGGGAAAGAATGGCATATGTGTAAAATCTTTAAAGATGGATAATTTGAAGTAGAAAGGTAGTGGGAAAGGGATACAAATAAAGGACATTTAATTTTTAAATGAGGCAATAAATGAACTAAGCCAGACTCTGGCCTAGAAAGAGGTATGAAATAAAGAAGAAAGAGAGTTATGTCTTCAACTATATTTATACAACTTAAAAAGCCTTTGAAGTAGAGTGCTTTGTGGAAGTCTTCACGTTTCCAGGCAACAAAAAAGCTAAAGGGCATAATGAGTTGGAAGGAATGAGCAAGGAAGAGCAAACAAGGGAAGAAAATATTATTTTAGCTGTTCAGCCAGTGTTTTCAGCGCTACAAGCAAACCATAGAGCCTTTAGTTATTGCTTAGGCTTGGGATCAGCATTGAAGGATTAGTGTCTGTGTGTGTGTGTGGGTGTGTGTGTGGGTGTGTGTGGGAGTGTGTGGGGGAGTGCATGAGGCTGGCATACCACAAAGTGTATGGCAGTGCGTGCACTAATTATTTTCTCCACAGCTGTTTACCAGCTATAGGGGTGAGTGCTATTTTTTTTTTTTCCGAAAGGGGATATAAAAATAAGGCACTGAGTTAATGCAGTATTTGTGATATTAAAATTTGATCCAACATGGTATTTGCATGAGTCGCAATTGCAAAGTATTGACCGGTTTTGTAAGCTGACGATTAGGAAAAGAAATGTGGTATTTATTCTTGTGCTTCATATTTGTATGTAGTATAGAGGCTGCGGGTTTACTCTTTCTTATCACCAAGCAATACAATAGGAATGTTTTACAACTGGGAACCATAATTTCTGGACTAGAAACCAAACCATTTGGGAGGTGATGGGCAAAAAGGCATCAAGCCTTTTTTCCCTAAAAATATTCTTTCTTTTTTATAATCAGTTATTATTTCGGTATCTTTTAAAAAAGTCATCAGCCAGAATACTGTGTCCTCCCTAAGCCATTCCATGGTTTCATGACCTGCTGTGCTGTTTTATCCTGAAACAGTGAGCTCATTTAAAATGAGTACCAATACTGTGAACATACTTCTGGTGCTTTTTTTAAACAAACACAGAGCTTGCAACCAAATTATTCACCACCACCACACTTCAGTTCCTCCAGCATGTGATTTCTGTCCATGGACACTTACAATTTTCAGGCTTATTTTCAGGGAACTCGAGTAAATACATTTATGTCTACCCATTGACTCAGTTCTTTCCCTGTCCCCTCTAAGTACTACTGAACTGAAGAAACCCTGCTGAACCAAGAGTTCACTGGATGAGGGCAGCAAGCTTATCTCATGGAGAGGCACCATGGGGAGGTTCCATGCCTGTGAAAGAGTTGTGTATCTAATGAAGTGGACCTGTTTTTCAGGCATGGTAATCAAGGGTGAATCAAGGGCAATTCCTGTCTCAGGGTGGGTTGTTGCCATGCAGCTGTAGGAAAAGCACCAGCATCAGTGCAGCACTAGTGAGACCATATGTCACGTAGCTGCAGGTGTGAGCCCCACACACCTGTGTCAGGAAGATTCCTGGCCTTTGGGGAGAACTTAAGAGAGAAAAAGGAGTTTTCTGAGAATAGGAGATGGCCTCTGTGTTGTGGTGGTCTTGTATTAAATGGCACTCATCAGATTTTCCCCATTATTTGCTCCTGAAAGCTGGGTCAACCCTGGACTACCTTCCCAGGAACTTGCATCTTTATTTTCTTTAGTCTGTAGACCTGTTTTTCCTTCCAGCTTTCTCACTAGAGGCCAGTGACAATAATTACCCATCATAAGACATCTTTTCATGCTTTGTTCTTTGTTCAGTTTTTCTCTTCCAGAAATTATGGACACTTATAGTCAGCAGCACATTTAGTGCCTGTGGTAACAAGAGTGAGATGCAGTTTACTTGCCTCTGTTATTTCATTTGCATGCTACCAAGCTTAGGTGTTTATAAGTACACGGCAGTAATACATATCTATCTATATATGACTATATCAAATGCAACAAAAGAGCACTATTGCAGAGTTAACTTTGTCTCCACAAAAGAAATGCTCAGATCCTTTCCCGTGGCAAAGACTGGTTTTAATGAAACTGTGTATTGAAAAATAGTTAAGCATTAGCATTTGTGATTATAATTGGTTTGAGGTTACAGTGCAGGTTTTCTGAACAATTTGTTTTTAAAGCTGCCAATTTGGGCTTCATCTTGCTCTGTACTGACATTTCTGAGGGAGAATAGACTAGTCTTGACTTGTTTGGCAACCAAAAGGCAGCATCTTTGTCATGACTTATCAACCAGTTTCAACAATACCTGGCTTTCTGTATGTTAACCACTTAAATGTTATCCTGCTTCTGTTTTATAGTGACTGTGAGGCCTACAATGCAAGTATATAATTATTTTCTCATTAAAATAGAAACCTGTGTTGTGTTTCTATAAAACTGCCTGTTTCTTCATGTTATTGCAGGAAGATGTGCCCCTGAAAGCTGCATGTAGCTGGAAGAAAGTGGCCTGTGTCCCACCTCCTGTGGCAATCACTCGGTCTCTTCCCGTGGCTCTTGACTTGGTGTCTCTGTCTAGAGGTGGGAGAGATCTCTCCCCACTTGGTGGTGTCAATTGCAGGAACAAGAGCATCCCTGCATATTTCTTTTCCACTGTCATGCTTGTGGAGGTTTGCAGATGTGCAAATATGATATTGCAAATATGATCAATCTCATGACCTTTCTTTCTTTCCTTCCTTCACCCCTGCAGGAGCCCCAGTGTCCTGTGTGGCAGAGCACACCCTTCAGCCAGCTGTCCATTTGTCCCATGCCTGCCTGCAGCAGCCAGCTGCTGGCCCATTGGCCTCACACCCCTCAGGGTCAGCCAGACGAGGGGAGATCCCCTGCCTTGCCCCTGCCAGGAGGCTGCTGCCAGCTTTTCCCTGCAAGAGCTGGAAGGGCCAGAGCACCGGGCATGCACCTCAGGAGGGCCACAGGGACTTGTTGGGATCTGGCCAGGTTCATGCCAGCCTCTGCCCCTCCCTGTGCCGGGAACAGTCAAGTATTTAATTACAGCCCTCTGTGGGAAGCAGCAGAGGACACTGGTGATTTTGGTGGGAGTTGCCTAGGGACAAGTGCTGCCTGCAGTTCGTGCTCTCCATAACACCAGCCCTCTTCTCCCTGTGCAGATAGTATCAGAAATGCCTATGGAGAAAATCAGTTGTGGATTTACTTGCCAGTGTAGTAAATGGAAGTCAAGAAATGGGCTAGAGAACAAGCTTGAAAATTTACCCACTTGTTCCAATCCCTCTGTCTTTGAAAAAAAAGGCGTTGCTGTCTTCTCAACACAGGAGAGGCTTTCTGTCTTCCTCTGCCTTGCCTTGCTCTGTGCCAAGAAGGATGGTGTACTAGTGGCGTACAGTGGGAAAATGAACTCCTTGGCATCTTCTTTGGATTTTAAGTTAATTAAAAGTAAAAACTGGACTTTTGCAAGGAAGCATTCAGACATTGCAAAAGTAATTCAATGACACCAGTGGGTGGCAGCAGGTCAGGAATTTTGCAGTTGGTTCTGCTGTTATCAGCTGTTGTTATCTGTTTCATAACACACTTGGAACATTTAAAATCTTTGTCACCCCATTGCATAGCTGAAATGGCATGTGCCAAACTTCAGAGTGTTTTTTACAATGTAAGTAAGGACTATAGAAGAGCATTTTATCAATAATTTCTGTCATAGCCCCATGGAAGTTGAAGATACTGCACTTCATTTAGTTTCAGGTGGCTTTAAGAGGCCCCAGAACAATGGGAAAGCAAATGGAGAGGCAAAGAATCTCCTCTACAGAGCCAGGTTTGATGAAACTGCTTTAAAAGGAGGGAGAGTGTTTTACAGTGTTTTCAGTTGTGAATGGGCATAGGAGATTAAAAAATCATACAAACAGGGATCTGTAATGTAACAAAAGCAAGTCAGATCAGCACAAGCTGTAACAGGGTGGAGGGACAGAACTACAAATACGAGGATGAACTTCAGCACTAAAGATTTCCACTTACATTCTACCTGATGAATTGATTGAGGGGAGCAGTGCAGGAAACCACTAGCAGTCTGCATCCAGCCCTCCACTCCTTCCCAGGCTAAAGGCTGAAAGCATCCTGGTGTTTCACATGGCTCAAGACTGAGATCCAAGGGCTATCCTGTCACTTCCGCAATAACGGGGAAAACAAACTAACAAAATGCTAAACAACAAACAAGCAGCAGGAGAAAAATAACAAGAATGCCATCTAGAGTTCATGGTCTGGTGCTAGCTCTGCCTGAGCACTGATTAATTGGCAGCATAACCCACTGCTTTACCAATGGGGTCTTTAGGAGGAGAGCTTTTGCAGTAAGCACTAAACGTGGCAAGCAGTGTGAGAGCTCCTGCTCCACTCCAGGCATGTCTCAGCTCTGCAGTAGATTGAGAATGGTATGCCCCCAGGAGCAGGAAATGATTCAGGCCTTGTTACAGTCTAGAGTGTGGGAGCAGCGGCAAGAAAATCGATGAAGGAAGAAAAATGTGCAAAGCTGCCCTGTCCCATTCTCTGTTCCTGCAGACGGCACGGGGAGCATTGCGTGGTGGGGATTTGTGTGGCAGCAGTGACATCTGCAGGGGGGATCGCACTGACATGGTGAGAGCTTCATTTCCAAGGACGGGCCCCGAAGACAGATTCTTGGGGCAGCCAGTACGTGGGAGGGATGTGGTGAGCGATTCCCCAGGGCCCGTTCAGTGCCAAGCTCACTGCTGTGGCACCCCTGCCACTAATGCAGGAAGGGCTCCTGCGGCCCGCAGAGCATCAGGCAGAGAGCCATGGCACATCTCAAAAGCCTCTCTTAGGGAGACACTTGGGATTCCCAGAAACAGCTGCTGTGCTTAGCATGCACATCCAGTGCCCTGGTCATGGCCCTTCCTGCAGGAGCTCCTGGGGCACACCATCCCTGCCAGGGAACCACTGCTGGGAACAGCTGCAGGCTCTGTGCTGCCTTGGCAGGTGCAGGATCGTGGCTGGACACACAGAACACTGGACAAGGGGCCTTACTGCTCTGAACCCTTCTTGTGGGACCTGTTACTGGCTGAGAAGGTGGATGCAGAGCACGGGGAAGGAGCAGGAGGCTAGAAACTGCTCCACAAAGTGGGGAGGATTTCATACTGAGCCGCAGCTGACACACCAGGGCAGTGCTGTCCCCATTGGGGTGTTACTCTGGTGACCCAGAGTGAGCCAGGATGCTTATGTACAAATGACCCCCACAAGTACTTCTTCCTCTTGTAGTATCTGAGAAATCTGAACTTACATTAAAGTGAGCATCAAGTCCTCAAGCTGCAACTGAAACACACTAAACCAGGAAAATGTTAGCAAAAACACATGGATAATCACACGGATAATGACATGACCTTGATGAAATAGCTTTTCACAGGATTCGCATAAGGTTTCCAAAGTGTTGCTGGCAACAATGTTGCAGTGTTCAAAATTATTGCAGTCATTAGAATAGGGGAAAGAGGTCTCTGCGAAGCATTGTCTCCATGGAGAAAGGTGGAGTTCCCAGATATGCAATGGGAGTTGACTTGCTGGACAGCTTTCTAACCCCCACATTGTGTGGAGGTGGCAGAAAGTATTCAGCCCTAATTAATTGGAGTGAAAGAAGGAAGATGCCAAAGTAGGGCACTTGCTCACTCTCTGACAAGGCTTGTTTGCTTCTAAGACCGTGGCTTTGGGGTACAGCACCAGCCCAAGGTGGACCCAGACTTTCACAATATTACCTTTTCCTCTCCCTGCCCTCTCCTTGCCTTCTGCTGTTCCCTTCTGGTTTCCACATGATGCTATTGACCCCCAGAATATGGCTGGGTTTGGGCACCAGGACTGGGTGGTTTCTATGGGCACAGAGGTATCTCACCTTGCCTGCACTGAGCCTTCTGACTGGCCACCCCTGCAAGGCCCCACCAGCTCCCAGACAGACTCCCTCCAGGCTGGTCTCCTCTCCCCAGGTATTTCCCTGGATTCAAACTTTGCCAAATCATCCTATTATCCATCCCATGGAAGATGGGTTAACTGAGAACCATGAGATAAACCTTAAACGGACTAAATCCAAATGTACCAAAGCACTTAGATAGCCATATACTTTAAGGGCCTTGCTCTTTGAGGGCCACACGGCACTAAACTCAGCTGGAAGCTCATGGACGAGCCTGTGTACTATAAAATGATGAGGATATGTTAGTGGGACTGACTGGAAAGGGTGTTGGGGGAGAGCCACGTCAAACAAAATTCTTCTCTTTGTTGTACTGCTGATGACAAAAGGGCATGATTTCTGCTTTTCTTTAATGCTGTGTTTGAGGAAAACAACTGCTGAACAGAAGGCAGGCTGAGCTTGTATGCGGTGCACAGAGTAGTTTTCAAAGAAAAAGGTAATTTCAGCTTGTGGGACTTGCTGTATTAAGAAAGTGAGGATTGGTAATGCAGGTCAGAGTGGTATAAACAGTGGAAAACAGAAAGATAAATAGAGGAAAATCATGCTGATGGGAATTTTTCATGGAAGAAGCCATTTCAGAAGCCAGCGGAAAGCATGATCAGGCAATGTTTCAGCAGGGGTGGAAAGTATACAGCAAAACGCATATTTACCCAGGCTCTCTGGAAACCACAAAAAAGCTTTTGTCATTTACAGCCTGAATCTCACCTGCTGCCAGGCCTGGACTGTGATGGACAAGATTCAGCTCAGCCATCCTCCTTAGCCTCTGTTTGCTGGGTCAGTCTTCAGCAGAAGGGAATCAGGAAATAGCTGAATGATATCATTGTTCATGAGCCTCATAATTTATTGACGTGAGGACTCAGAGTTTACAAATTAAAAGATGTGTCAGTATAGTCTAAGCTTTGCTGGGTGTTTCCAAGGAATGTATTATAAAGATGCTCAAGCACTAAAGGATCAAACCAGCATTTCAGTACCTCAGTGGGCTCTATTTTTCCAATCTTGTTTAATCTCTTGTTCCCTTCCTGTACAGAAATATTAAATCAGTGTGTTTTTAAAATGTCAGGAGCTCAGTTTATTCTCCAGGCCCTAAGTTGCCCTGGTTACGAGTCCTTGCAGAGGGTGCCCTAAAGTTCATTGCCAGACATGACTTGCTAGCTGCTAATAGTTCCCACTGGCATCTTGGAGGTGAAGTCCAACATAAAATCCCTGAAGGTGACAGCTATTTACCCTTGGGAAGTGGTGGTGTGGAAGTGCATCCCATGTGGCAGTGGGAGGTGTGATCCCACATCCCCCACACCAGGTCCAGGCCCTGCGGCAGCAAAGCAACCTCATCGACAAGAGCAAGAGCAGCAGGGTCCTCTGGAGGGCTCCTGATGTGACCCTCAGCCATGTCCTGCTGCTCCTCAGCAAACAGAGTGTCTCAGGTCCTGCAATGACTGGCGATAGCAGTCTGCCAGGAGGGGAGTATAGCTGGCAGTCCTCCCTTCAAGAGCATGACTGGTTCCAGGCTGGTCACCGGGGTACAAAGCCATGCTGAAATAGGTAAAGTGGCTGGGAGATGTCTCCCCATTGCCCACATGCAGATAATCAGGAGCTTTGAAACCATTGCCCAGGAATGCAGAGGTTGTAGTGGGGAAAAGCGGTGCTGCTCTCAACTAATATGGCCATTTCAGCATCTACACAATGGGCATAAAAGAAAAATTTTAGCTCAGGGAAGCTTTGAATATCCACAGTGCTGAAGTGAAGCATTGAGGAAATAGCAAATGCCAGTAGCAGCATCTGTCTTGCCACACAGTTTAAAATTTACATTTATGTATATATGTGTATTTATATTTAGCTGTGCTTGTTAGACACTGAAGAAATGCAGCCTGTAAAAAGTTAGCAGCAGCAATATTACTGGAAAGCTGCCTGGACTTTCTTGCTTCCCTAGTGCCCTTCACCCAGTACCCCACTTCAACTCCAAAATTTCCTGCAAATATAACAGGATCTGCAAAGAAAGGAGAAGATGTGCAGTATTTAGGTTTCTTAAATGTATTTTTCAATATCTTTTTATACATGTGTACTAAGAATACACAAAATCTACCAAGGCTGTTCATTCATTAGCTGCCTGGGAGGGTGCTAGCTAACATCCTCCAAGTAGTATGCACTGTCTACATGAGCTTTCTCCAGAGTCTGGAGCTATCTCCTGGAACACTTTGAGTTGTGGGGCTGGAGAACTCCAGACATATCTTCCCTGTGTTTCAAGTGGAGGTGACACCTCTGGATGGTGTCAGAGCCTCAAAAGTCCTTGCTGTTTTCCAGGTAAGGCTTCTCCAGCACTAGGACTGCAGTTTGGCCACCGATGCACAATTCTGCTCTCTTGTGCTAAGATGACACCACTGGTGCCATTTTTCATAGGTGCCCTGAAGCAAAATGAGAATGGACATCTCCCCCATTGCCTCCCAGCCACCCTCATGGACGATGCTGGTGCCTTTCCCTTCTGTCTCAGGGACCTCTCCACCCTGCCAGCTCAAAGCAAGCTGGATAATTAGCCAGGTGTGGCTATGGCACATGTTATAAACAGGGTTATCCCTATTATTTGCTGTGCCTGGTTGCACAGGTCCGGAAATCCTCAGCTGGCATTGGAGTCTGTTTGCAGTGAAGACAGCGACAGGCACTGCCATGCAACCTTGTAGCCCAAAACCACCTGTGTGTGCATTTACCTGCACCCGTGCTGAAGAGCTTGTGTGAGTGGCCCACAGGGGATCAGATGGTGCTCTGTAATCCAGGAGAGCTTGTGATTCAGTTTCCTGTGTTTTTGATTTCTGAGCTGCTGAGGTTGAGTAAACACACCCCACGTGAAGAATGTGAAAAGCTGCCGTCTGCTGTATGGAAAAAAGGAGGGGTGCTACAGCTTAGAAAGATCACTGGATTGTGTATGCCATTTCTTGATTTTTGCTTTTTCTTTTTAACAAATGATTGAATGTGTTTTACAGCATGTTCTGCATAAAACACCACAAAAAATTTAAAAATCTAAATTGCTGAAACCATAGCCAGTTTCTGTACTGAGGACCCAGTCCAGTACAGTAAACAGAGAGAGGTTGTGAGGAGTGAGTTACCATCTGCCTGCTCGAAATGTCTGGGGTATCACTGAGGGCTTACAGCAAGTGATGCCTTCAGCACTAACTTTACCTGCCTGAAAAACAGAAATTTAGCCAGGCAAGGAGCCAGCTTGAGATCTGTGAGATGAAAACAAATGGATTACCAGGCAAGGGTGTCTCCAGAAGATTTAAAGAACTATATATCTTCCCTCCTTTCCAGAAAAACCACCATGCCTTGCACAAAGCAGAAATGCAGAGCCTGTATCTTTATGCATTTATGATGCTTTTGATGGTCTCCACCTCTCAGCCAGGAAAATGGAGTGGATTCATCCCTTTTTTATCCACTGTCCTGATGTCCTCTGCCAGCTGCTCTTACTTCTTGTAGAGTCTCAGGCTTATGGAGAGATATACATTCCCTCTAATTGTACCTGGCTAGGGCTGAGTTATTTAGCAAAGGTCCTATCAGACCAGAAAATCAGCACTCCCCTTTCCTTTGCTTTCCTCTTCTTCTTTCTTCCCCTCACTTCTAAGGATAGATGATTTACTATTGCCAAAAAGTTTTCTAGACCTAAACGGAAAACAAAATATGAAGTAGTCCTGCAAAATTGTTTCAAAATAGCTTTGGAGAGCACCTAGGAAGGGGAAAGAAGTCTGTGGATCTGAACCAAGTTTATTTATTAACATTAATGACTGTTGTTCATTCAGCAGTGATTTTTTAAAATAATAATGGTCTTGCTATAGCTATATCATTTTTTCAGACTATCCACTATTATGTAAGATTGGATTGCTTAAGCTGTAGTGCTAGGACAGTTTATTTCATCCCATTTTTCAAGGCCATTGCTGCCTGCACACTCTTAAAATTTGCAGTGCTTCTGTTCCAAACACATATATACCTTGGCAACAATTAAAAAAGAGTCATGAATATAAATGAAAAAGAGGATGTGCACACACACAAAAAACTAATTTAGTGCAAGGATTATCTGGGCCTTATCTAAGAGCAACTATAGAATTTGTTCTGTGGTCCAGCTGATCAGGCAGACACCAGGTACTGCAAGAAGCATTTTTTCCTGCTTCCATAGAGAGTACTAATGTTGAGGAATACAATTAGCTGTCAGGACTATTAATTGCCCAAATTTCTCAAGCTAAGGGGGGGAAAGCTGACTCAGCAAAAAGCACCTGTCAAAGGATGGTGTGTTTTTATTTTCAGCAGGACATAGGTCCACAGGAGACTCCAAAAGGTAAGCAGAATGGAGAAAATAGAGAAAACCATGATGACTGGTGGTGACAGCAAGGGAATGTAGTGTCTGGTGCTGCTTGGTCAGCCAGTGACCATCCTGAAGGAGCCCTGGAGAGTGCTGCCATTGGCAACTCCCTGCTGCTCTCCTGTGTTGTTCTGAAAGCGGTACTGAAGCAGTGGAGAGTGCCAGCCTTTTCCAAAGGAGGGCTGGCAGACCTCCCTACTCCTGTGGGGGGTCACCCCTCCCCTCCATGCTCCATGTCAGTGCGCCGCATGAGGTCTCTCCATGGAGCAATTCCCTCCTGCAGCGGTCTGCGGCCTGCACGCCACTCCAGCCTTTGCTCGAGTGGAGCAGTGGGTGAGGCCTGAAGGCGTGGGGGAAAAGGCACCCGTGGGCTCCTGTTGCCTGTGGCCTGTGCTCCCTTCTCCTCCCAGGGGAAGCAGAGGAGAGCAGGTGTCTCCATAGATGATCCCAACATGTCTGATGGTGCTGCAGCTCCCAAATGCCAGACTGCTGGCCCAGAGCTCTCAGTGTCTGAGGCCCCTCCAGGTGCACCTGCAAAGGCATGTCCTGTATTTTATTACAGTAATGGTGCCCTTACCAGCTGTTGTGCCACAGACACTGACACCGGCCTCCTGAGTGTCCAAACAACCTTGATGTTGTTTCTCAGAGCCACAAAACAAGGCTGCTAGATGTTTTTTAACATAGTCTGGGCATTAGCTTCCGCCATCAGTGGCTCTGGATCCAGCAAGACAACTGCCTTGGGCTAGAATGCCGCATCCCTGTGCCCCTGGCTTTCCACACAGCTCCCATCCTCCCTCCATCTCCCCCATCCCTGCAAGCAGAACCACACACCTTGTGAGGACAGGGGCTGTATATAGTTAGATGGCAGCCACCGAGGAAGCCAGTCTCCCAAACCACAGAATGCTTTGGTCATTTATGAAGTATTTTCCAAAGGAAAACTAGCCATCACTATAACAGCTGCTTCTCCCCAGTGTTTTCAACCAGCTCTGCCTCCCTCTGGGGCTGTAGTGGGGCTGCAGCTCCATCCAGAATCAGACCCAGGCACTTTACAGTTCCTAATCATGTTTTACCACTGCCACTAAACCACAGTAGAGAGGATGATCTGCACATAGCAAGTAGGAAGAGGAGGACTTAGAGCTGATTTACCCCCAAAATGCCTTGCCAGGCAGGGATTGTGAATCACAGATCCTAATAGCAGGCTTAAGGGAGAGAGATGAGGAGGGCTTACTTGCCCACATTGGGTTGTAATCCTGGATGTCAAAAGGATCTCTTCAGGTAAGGAATGCTGAAGACCGAGTTCCAGAGTGTAGCCCAGGTCCCCCAGCATACTGAAATCCTTATGGCAACTCTGTTCAGAAAGAAAAAGTGATGGAATTGCCATAGATGGTTTGAAGAAAAAAGAAACAGTAGAGGAATGTAAAACATCACCACAGAGAAACATAAAACAGCTCTGGTTTGGCCAGATTGACAAACTTTGAAGAGCTGGTGAAACATGTGCTGACTATGCCTCTAGTGGGCCTCCAGACAAGACCATTTTAGGGAAAAATGCCCTAAAACTGTGTGGTCCTTCTCCAGTAGGCCACACCATTGTATTTGTGTTGTTAAGATAGTCTCTGATTCTGTGCATACATTTTTCTTAAATGTCAAGGACCACTTTCTTGAGGCTCCACCAAACTTGTGCTGCATGAACATATTTTAAAGCAGATGTAAATGTCCCTATAAATATTAGCAATATAAGAACTGGGGAGTCTGAAAAATTACTAGATAATAGTAATTTTGAAAATGTTGTGGCATCAAATGAATATGATATTTGTGAAAATTGTTTTGCAGTAGTAAATATTTTGGAGCCTGAGCTAAACTCTTACTTTAGCACTCACTGTTTTGAAATTACTGACATGGAAATGTATCCTTCTGTGAGAACTAGTTCTAAAAAGTACATTTAACGTGAGTGAACACACAGAATATCCCAGACATGTAGACGAAATTCATGAGATCACTAGCAACATTTAGCACAGTTCATTAGCGATCTAGGCCCGAACAGAGTTGGCTGAATAAGCCAAGCAGTCTGTCTGTGCAACAAAGTGTGGAGGAAAAATATCCCTCAGGCAGGAGTGGAGCAGATCTGCAGTGTCTCAAGCACAGTGACTGTAACACACCTCTGCACTCCAATTTGATTCCTTTGCACCAGACCCCATGTCCCAAACTGAAGCTTGAATGGGACAAGTAATTTTTCTCTCCCTGTATCCTGGTGGGATACACAAGGCTCCCTGGGTGAAGTAAAATGTGGTAGTTCCTCTGGTTGCATTTGTTGCTTAAACTGCTCACAGGCTGATGCTGTGGGGTTTTCAGTAAGGCTGTCAGGAATTTCTGTCCTCTGGATATATTTCAGGGTTTGCTGAAAAAAACCTGTCCCACTTCTCAATAAAAGATGAAGAAACTAGACACCTTTTGCAGCCAATCTGGGTAAAAGAAAAAAAGGTAGCTCTTGGCACAACACACATAATTTAGTTAAGAGCCTTTTGGTCTAACAAAAAATTCTCTGATGAAGGTGGAATTTTCTGGAGCAAATTATTCTAGTGGTCATTTCCCCACTCCTTTCCCTGTTAGATCCTGTACCTTTCTTTCTGTATTTGAAATATAAGCCAAAAATTATTACACAACCAAACAGAGTGAAAAAAAGACACTCTTGAGCCATGGCATTGAGTAAATGTCACCTGAGTCAACAAAGAGTCCGACAGATGGAGGCTTTAACATTGTTTTTTCAAATTTATCAGTAATTTATTTTTAAAGTAATGACCGTAAATCTTCCTAGAACAGATTGTTTTTCTGCCTGTTATGATTCATTAAACCAGTATGGAATGAGATCATTATCATTTAAGTTAGCATTTTTGAGACTGCCAAATATCCCTCAAGTACTTCCTGCAGCTGGGACTGCAAGCATTGTCCTTGGAGCTGGCAGCCTGCTGGCACCATATCCTGGTCCAAGAGCTTCTTGTGCCTCTGGCAAGCAGCACTGCTGTGCCCATGGGCCCTGCTTGAGTGGGCACTTTACCTGCCCCTCAGGCAGCAGAAAACTAGAAACTGACTTCAAGCTGCAAAGCTTGAGAGTCGAGGGAAATAAGCACCTGAAGAGATGCACAACCACCTCCCTGAGGAGCTAGGGCTGGAAACGCTTCTCCAGAGGTGGACTCTCACCCACCTCAGCCTGCAGGTGAGCTGGCTGATTACTGGCACACAGTGCTCATTGATGCCTCTGGATAAATTGCCTCCTCTTGCAAATTCCCACATTGTAAAGCCAAAGGATGCAGCAAGCAGGGTGGCAGCCACAGGAGACAGGTTACCAGAAAGAGACTTTTTGCCTTTTAATTTCTTTTTGGTGTAATTTCCTGACTGCATTATTGAAACAACAATGACATAAGGGGCATGATGCAGCAACAGGGAAGACAGAAGCAAGTAAAAGCAAAAGAGACAATGTCATATTTGTTGTAGAAAAAAAGAAAAATGAGCTGGCAGTAAAGGGGAATTCACAAATTATCTGATAAAAAGGCGCATAGCCATTTCCTGCCCCCACAACCACTCTGAGAGTCCTCTGACATATGAAGGACACCAAAAGAAGAAAAAAAAACACCCAAAAAGTCAACAAACAAAAAACAAACCACCACCCCAAATTACAGCAATTACTTGATCAGGGCATTTTCACTTCCTATTTTGGGAGAGAGAAATTCCCCAGGTCATCTGACCTCTGTTGAAACTACACCAGGAAGAGGAGCAGCAGCAGTTGACAAGGGCAGGGCGTTCTCTGGCTGTACAAAAGCCTCCCATGGGTGAGCCAGAGCTCAGAGCAGCACAGGGATGTGCAGGTGTGTGTACACATAGCAAGGTGAGCTGCGAGTATCCTGCCAGCCAGATCATCTCTTGCACAACTCTCCAGTCCGGCGCGGCCCGGCGGTCCTTTCGCTGCTTGTTTCCAAACATGCCTCCAGAGCAGACCTTCTGAGGAGCTGTTTCCTCACATGCTGTTTCCTTAAACGCTGCTGAAAGCAGTTCTCTCCAAGAAGAGGTGGCAGCTAGTAGCATGGTGGGAATAATGGCAATGAGGACGTGGATTGAGCCGGTGGTCGCGGGTTCCCAGGTGGCCAGTGCCTTCTACGACACAGCGCTGCTGCTGGTGGTGAAGAACTACTACAACCAGACCAACAGCACTGCTCCCGCCCATGTCCTGGAAGATGCTCAGCAGAAGGCTGTATCTAATTTTTATATCATCTACAACCTAGTTCTGGGCCTGAGCCCACTGGTGTCAGCCTATGGCTTGTCCAAGCTGGGGGACAGGATACATCGCAAGATCCCCATCTGCTTCCCTCTTCTTGGTTATTTGGGCTCCAAAACTCTCCTGCTCCTCCTGATTCTGCTGGGCTGGCCAGTGGAGGTGATGTATGGGGCTGCTGCCTTAAATGGGCTGACAGGAGGCTTCACCACACTTTGGGCAGGCATCATGGCTCTGGGATCCCTGGGGTCCTCTGAAAGCAAGAGGTCTCTGCGGCTCATCATTATTGAACTGGTGTATGGCCTGGCTGGCTTTCTGGGAAGCATGGCATCTGGCTACCTCTTTGTTGGCTTCAGCAACCGCTACCGAGAAGGCACCGTGCTGGTGTGCTGCAGCATTGCTTGCTATGCCTTTTGTCTCCTCTACAGCATTTTTGTCCTCACAGTCCCCAAGCCAGCAGCTCCCTGCCCAGCCAAAGCCAAGAGTGCAGAGGAGGTGGGTGGTCAGCTACCAGAAGCAGTGGTAGCAGGGAGCTCCCAGCCTTCAGAGAGCAGCATCTTCACTCCAGTGTCACCCTCGAAGCTCATCATCATCCTGCTGTTTGTGGCAGCAATCCTCTATGACCTGGCTGTGGTTGGTGCCATGAATGTACTCCCACTGTTCTTGCTCAGGGAACCTTTAAGTTGGAACGCTGTGGAGATTGGCCACGGCAATGCTGCTGGGTATGTGATCTTCATTACCAGTTTCCTAGGGGTGCTTGTGTTCTCCAGATACATGAGGGATATTACCATGATCATGATCGGAGTAGCTTCATTCAGCGCTGGCATCCTCATCATGGCCTTCGTGCAGTGGACGTTCCTGTTCTACATTGGTGAGTTGAACAGTCATGCACGTGAGCAAATACAGCTGAGAAATGGGTGTTTCAACATCACTGGAAGGGCTTTTTGCTTTGCTTTGTGACAAATTTGCAAGCAGGGAGTTAGGCAGATCATCACAGGAACAATTTGCAAGAAAGCATTCTTTTTACTCCTCTTTCCTCACTTCTCCCTTAGTACTATTAAGACTCAGCACACAATATCCTGAGGAGGCATACACTTCTGCCAAGGATTAGTTTAAGACTCATTGACTTGTAATTCATCAGTTGGCCACAGACCAGATCTGAGCAGTGTTCACACTCTGGGAGACTGGGAATTGTTGCTGACTCCCTGTACTAGTGGGACTGCACCACTGCAGCAATAGGAAGCACTTGCTTCCTCTGAGGCAAGGCTTAAGGCTACAACAGACGCAAAATGGCAAAGGCTTCCTATTATGGGAACATCTTAAGGTGTAATTTATTTTTATCATATGAAGGCACTTACAGCTGATGGGAAACTTAATGAAATATTGGTGTTGTAAAATACCACAATAATGTAGTTTACAGGTCTCACACTGTTAGATAAATTACTAAGGGACAGGTAACAATAGATGGGGGAGCATCCCATGATAAAGGAAAGGCAAGTTTACTTCTGGGAGCTAACCTGTGATGAAAAACAAAATCCAAGCACTGCATGCATTGTGCCAGATCTATCTCACAGAGTATTATCTATTGCATGGCTTTAAGGTTTTGTTTCTCAAAATGAGAAAGACACTGGAGATAAACACTCTGAAGTGCTTTTTTCTGTCTGTCCCTACAGGGAACGGGGAATTGAAAATTAAACAAAGTTTTTCTAAAGGGAAAGATGGTAGGATATTGTATTTGTGTACTAAGCCAAACACTGAGTGAAAATTTTAAGAGATAATGTTTGTTTAGCCAATCAAGCTGGGGAAAAAATGAAGTAGAAAATAAAAAAGCTTGCTTAATTATTCAGCTCATTTTCATCCTGAAGGCCTGCTGCTATGCAGTGTGTTGGATGCTTATTCCCTGCATTGCAGAAACACCTTGGTACACTAGACATGGACCAAGTCTTCACTGAGGCTGGTTTTGCTGACAGGAAGGTAATTCCAGCTCCCCACAGATTTTCACAGTAGAGACAGGCTAGAATACTGCAAGCCAGAAGCAGCGAGATGCAAGACAGATGCAGTGTTATGAATGTACTGTTCCTGTCAAGGCTGTGTAGCACAGAGGGCTCTCTGCATGTTAAAACTTAAATCATCATCCTCATGGATCTCAAAGGAGAGAGAGGACCCCATCTATGCTGGGATGTCTGGCTGAGAACAAGAGACTGTGTCTAGTTTGGGCAAAGGACCTCTGATAATGGGAGCAATAGGTGGCTTTTTTTAGCAGAGAAAAGGTGAGACAAGGTGTCTGTCCAAGCCAGTGGCGTACAATCTTCAAAAGCAGTGGCTGTGCTGGATCACAAAGAGCAGATACTGGTGATAACTCAAAATTCATTGCATTACAGCACGGGCAGTGATGCTCTTTGCCCTCATCCCCTTACCAACCATCAGGTCCATGTTATCTAAGCATGTTGAAGGATCATCCTATGGTGAGTATTTTGGTTACCTCACCAACCAAAACCCCCTGAAATCCCTTTATTCAGCCTAGAGAACTAAGAGAAAAGTAAATTATTGCTGCAATCTGTGCTTTGTGTAATAATACCAGAGGAAATGATACCACAAACAGGGAGGGAGAAGCAGAGAAACTTGCTGGACAAGATTCTCACATCCAATCTTCTTGTCCTTGGTTGCATCATCATTTATCAACAGAATTTTCAGCACATACTTCAAAACATTACAATCAGTGCATAGTTCAAAGGTAGGGAAAATAGCTGAGGTGCTTCTCCAAAACACAGTACTGCAGGGAGAACCAAGAAAAGCAGGACATTGAGTTGAAGCACTGTTATAGTCACACCATTATATCTGGCTTGTTTTACTTCCAGCTTTGGGAAGGATGGATTATTTTAATCTTTTTTTCAGTTATGCTCTCTAAACATTTCTTCAGGTGTTTACAGTTTGTTCCTGTCGCACTTAATTTAACTACAAAGAATAACTTTTGCATAAAAATTGACCTTTCTTGGAATAGCAGCTGGAATTCTTTTCCATTAAATTACATATTAAAAATTAGTAAAATGTATTTTACAACAGCATATTGAGGCCTACCATTTTTACCTTACCCCAATGAGCTAGATTTAGACACAAGATACAGGACTGGCCATTCATTCAAACAGCACCTCAGGCCCACAACTGCTCATGCCTCCTCCAAACAAGTTTCCTCTGCATCCTTCACATCCTTTTCCTTTCAGCCATACGAACAGGACACTGCTCTGTCACCAGTTCATTCCTACTGCTTGTGCTCCCTCAACATCCACCATAGCAAAATCATCTCCCTGCCACAAACAGCACAGCTCACATCCCAAATTAATCACTATAAATCAAACAGTTTTAATCTCCACCTTGAGCCACATGGGCTGCACATGACAATGGCATTAGTCCAGACCAAGAGTAGGACCCTGCAGCAGAGCAGCACTTGCCTTCTGGTTGCAGTTTCATCTGCTGGTGCTGAGTGGCTGGAGATTTCTACAAGGGCAGCAAGCTCAGCATACACCCCTGACCTTGCCCCCAGTCTGCAAGTCCCTGCCGGGCTGGGTTATTTCCCTTTCACCCATTCACCATGACAGAAACCCTTCAGTAAAGAGTGGTTTCAACTAGAATTCAGTTTCTGCCTTTCTTCCACATGAAATATCATACAAATCACACACACATCCCCATTTCAGGCATTATTGTAATTTCAACCCTGTGAACCACTTTTCTGGCCTAGGCCAGAAGCAGACCCTAACTAAAATGTCTCCTGTCCTGAAGATATCAGCTCTAGATTATTTTTCTACCTCTAGGAAAAGGAGCACTTATTGAGCAGTTTATTGCTGCTGTTATAAGTAACTACCTTTATATGTAGACTTTTTAGGCAGACAGTTTTCCAGTTGAATCTTTTGTCCAGTTGAATCTTTGTCTGACACCTAAAAGGAAAAATTATTTAATTGTTGTCTAGAACAGAAACAGATACAAGCTCATGCCATCTGGTATTAGTGGAGCAATGACTACACAATTGTGATCTTGAATTTGTCAGAGAGATACCACAGCTGGTTTGTTAATCTCCAGCAACAAACTATGTTCTTCTCTTACAGGTAAGGTGTTTGTCCTGCTGCAGCTGTCTTTAGTCACCACGGGAGTAGTGACATCTACAGTCTACAACAAGATCTATCAAAACACACTGGACTGGTACAGCGGCTTCTGCTTCATTTTGTCTTTTCTAGTCGGCTGCCTGAGTCTCCTCCCTTTAAGGTAAGAAATGGGATTTTGTTGAAAAAGACATGCTGTATTTTCTCTGTACTTCCTGATTCTAGGTCTAAAATTTATAAAGCAGATAGGAAATAATTTTAAAAACAAAACAACACCCCACACCAACTGAATTTTTAAAAAAAGGGAAAAAACCAAACTTGCAGAAATGAGTTGACAAATATCAGAGAGATTCAAAAAATGAAAGTTGCAATGTCTAGCCAGTGCTTTTTTTAAATCTTATTTTTGTTTAATGTAACATGAATTGCTGTAGGAAGAGTATCTGGCAGTTTAACAGATAATCCCAGGAGACAAAGCACTCACACAAATGTAATTGTTTGGTACTGTGAAAATAGTAGTAAGTGGAATGAAGGAATGACCCTACACAAAGTAAATTGTTTTTTTAAAATTCCATTATATGTTACTTATCCATTGAGAAAAGAATAATTTCAGTCTTCCTCAAATGTTTCAAAGAGACACTATTACCATAGTGAAGGAAAAGGTTACTTTTCTGGTCCATTGAATTTGCCCAACTGTACCACCATGGAGTGATTGCTGCGAAATACAATTTCAGGAACAACTTTTAAGCACAAAACCAGTTTAATTTGAAGAGAGAAAGCTGAAACAACCCCTCCACCTACTTTTACAGAATTTTTGAAGGATCTCCCTCCAAGTCTCATTTTGTCCCTTAGAGTCTCCCCAAGACTCTCCAGCTTGTTGCTTTACCAAAACCAGCAAGATTCTTTCTGTATGAAGTGAACTGTGGTAATGTCAGTATTTAATCACTTAAGAAGAATATCTTCATTCAGATGTTAGGCATGTACTGGACAGGCTAATGCTTGACTCTAGGCAAAATTCTTGCCTAGCTCTGCTGTAGTTTAAACAAAATAGGGTAGTACAAAGTCTAAAAGCACAATGTATACTGACTTCAGCTGCACCACCTAGACAGGAAGCAGAGCCTGTAAGGAAAGCTCCTCCACCACCACCTCTGTTTCATCCAGAGCACCAAAGGCTTTCTGGGGCTGTGAATGCATCTGACAATCAGTGACTTCAGGCTACTTCTACTCATCATTCCCCTGGCTCTGCTTTCCTTCTCAGATCTTCCAGACACTAAAGACTTGTTTCTTATATGTAACCCTCTCTCTAAGAGGGGTCACTGCTAGCTACTCAAATGCTTTTTAACACAGGTTCCAAATAGAAGCACCATTACCAGTACATTATTATTAAAGTGAGGTTGTTAAAGGTTGTAAAGTGAGGGTTATTAAAGTGAGGGATGACAGATGGTGCCAATGTCACTGAATGCACACAAGAGAGGCTGGCAGACCATTGAGAGGAATGCTATTAGCACGCAGCCAGCTCCAGATACCCCGGCAAAGTTTAAGATATAGATGTGGACAGAGCAAACTAAGTTTGAGAAGGTAGTTTGCTAATTCTTATTTTCTGCATTTTTTATTGTTCTTTACAGCTTTGTGGCCATCAAACAAAGGTCAACCACTGGCTCCCTTGAGATTCTGACTGAGTAACAGAGGCATCTTCTGGTTGTTGTCATTAGTCCCTACCAACACAGTCGGGTACAGAGCATTTGTATTTCCACTTCACAACATGCCACAACCTCTCAGCCACTAAGCCTCTCGCCCAAGAAGAGATGTTTGCCTTGTTATTTCTGCAGCACACCCCCCATCCTGTAGAGTATGTGCATTTTGCTCTTTGCTACGCTGGTCAGCAATACCAAAGAGGCACAAGGATATAGGCTAGAAATGAAAGTGTCATTTCCAGACACATCGTTCAGAGTGGAAGCGGAAAGCAGAGGATTGGTTTTCCATTAGTTCCTTCTTGTTTGCTCATTCAGAAATCTCAGGGCAGTTCTGTGACTCTGGCTGCAAGCCACATGCCACATGCACAGGTCCATCAGCAGGACACACCAGCTTGCCACCTCCAGCAGATGTTACCAGCCCAGCCAATTAATGTTATGTACAAGACCATTAAATAGAGAAATAACACCATAAAAATAGGTAAGATTAACAGAACTTTAGCAATCCCTACAATAAAACACCCCTGAACAGATGTTCATGTCCCTGATTTCTGGGAGAATGTCACACTGGACAGTGCTTCAACAGAGCTCATGCAAGGACTAAGACTCAAGAGCTAATGCTGGTGTTTCAACTGACACCACCACAATGTGCTACTCTTGTTACAGGTAAAGAACAGCTAAGTGCAGCACACAGCTCCTACAGGATTTATGGAATTGTAGGGACACTAATACCATGTAATAGTTACTGTGTTACCAAAGCTTTTATCTGGGTCGGAAAGGAACCTCATACAATACAGCAGCTAGCATGAGATGATGTCACATAAATCCAAACATTAGTCAAAAGTGTGGCATGTCTCACAAGGATGTCTGCTTACATGCTAATTGACTTGAGGCTTCCAAGGTCCTGGACTAAGTAAAGGGAAGTTAAAAGCCCTTAAATAACTGAAATAATCTGGAGGCAAATCAGGCAGCTTCAGTTTGAGCCAGGGTAAGTTGGTTCATCATTACACAATCCCTGCCTCTGAGGAAGTTGCTGTCACCCTGTCCCCCCGCCATCCATTCCTCCCACCAATCTTTCCTCAGCTCCGTCACTTTCAGTACCAGAAGAAATGCAACAACAGGTCAGATGATTTCTATTTAGATCAACCATGAAAGATTTTAGGGGAAAGGTATTTCTGCAGTAAGATAGTGAGCTGCTTAACAAAATAAGCACATGCATCATTTCACCAGGGAAGACCACAAAAAATGAAACTTTATTCTAAGTAAAGGAGTCATCTTTTAATACATTTATTGGTCCATTCCATTAAATTAATTGAGGTAAACAATGGTGCATTTTAAAAAAAATTACACAGTAATACAGAATTACAAACAGTTTTACCTCAAAGCATTTTTCTCCATCAATACTATCTCCATAGTAAACAATGCACAAAGTATATTTAAAGAGATATATGAAAGGGTATAGAAACATGCCAGCACCAGAAGGCAAGACATTTCCTAGCCTGCGAGTCTGAACAAGAGCATAGTTGCCAGATTTGACCAAGTACAGGAAACAAAAGCCTCCTTCCCATTTTTACATTGTTTACTAGCTAATTCACACAGACAAGTATTTTCACAGCTTTTATTTTGTATTTTAATGGTATGAACAGTGACTCTAGTTCTGGTGAGTGGGTTTAGAGTGAAAGCAGAAGAGTCTGGACAAGGAACCAGCACCAAACCAGTCAGTTTGGTCCCCATCACTGACACCTTCCACACAGTGTGTGAAGCTCACAGCCAGCTTGCCTTCACAACTCTCCAGACCTTAGGGAGGGACAGAGGGATACAGGCACAGAGAAGCGAGAGCAAGGACGGTGCTTCTTTATTTTTGTGTTCTGTACAAAAGCCCTTTGGCTCTTATTGTAAGACTGGCCCTCAGCAACTTGTCTCTTTGTGCAGTGGGAATGTTGCACTGGCCACAACGCTGCAGCTTGGTCTGAAGGTATGAATACACATCCCAGCACCAGGTTAAGGTAATGGTTTAGCTTCAAAGCACAGAATACCAAGACCTTCAAAGTAGTCTAGGACAGTGACTAGCCTTGTCTTAGCATGCCATTTACATAAGGGTGATCTACTTGTGCCTCTTTGGAAAGCTCATTATTTTCTGCAAATTTACTGTGCTTTAGGCATGCAACCTTAAAACTTGTCCAGTTCATTACTAAGTACTTCTACAAGTCAGATACTTCAGCAGGACTTTCAAGTGCTAAGCAGAGAAATAAGCACTGCCATTTTCATTTGTAAATTGGTTCAACAGCACTCCCAAAAAGTTTTAAATCCACATTCAGTTTGCCAGAAGGCAAGTTTATTCCTGTGATCCCCAGTTTTACTTCACAAGAGGAAAACAAAAATCCAACAAGTAGTAGCAACTTGCCTGTCTTTTAAAAAAAAGTCCTGATTTTCCCTATGTGTTGTAGTAAAAGTTTAATACATCCAAGGAAAGAATGTTCTACCTTCAGAATTTAAGATGACAGAACATCTAATGACCTAATTTAGTCTATACAATTTTGTACAGTGATAATCAGGACAAGGATTTTCAACAGTCTGCAACAATAATCGTAATGATATCCAGTTAAATTGTGCAAGTTTAACAAAAACATGGCTCCTGTTAAAGTAATGAACAGTCCCTACTATCTGGGATAGAATTATTTTGTACCCTTGCATCTGCAGCACTGACAGCTGAAGAAATGTTTCATGAACAGGCTATGCAGAGCCACTGCTTCAAGGCTACTGCACAGCGCCTTCACAAACTGTCTCTGCCACTCCTGCTTTGTTTCTATCAGTTATTCCACTACGTTATACTCAGAATAAGTTTTAGTGCAGCAAAAATCCAAATAGAGTTCAGTGAAGAATCCATACTTTATTCTTCAATATAATTCACACCAAAACAGTTTGTGTCTTTAGGGCTACACAAATTACCTTTTCATTTTTCAATGTATACCTGAAAAAGCCATGATGTTTTAACATCTATATTTATTGCAAGATTTAGATCCTGATAAAGGTATACATGAACAATGCATGGTTCATTACTGAGCATAGAAATGAGCTCAGTGCCTGCTTTATTGTGCTGGTGCCTCTTAACAGAAGAAACAAACACCACAGAAACTATACAGAAGTAACTGGGCAGCAGTGAATTGTGCATCCCCTGCAAGGGCCTTGCCCCGGTTACAGATTATGAGGAAAACTGGGCTGATTTAAGGACTGCTGAAAGAACCACATTTTAAACAGGCCCATAAAAAGGGCACAAACTACTTTTGCTGTCATTTTGGTGCACATGCACAGAGTCATCTTCAGTGACTTAACATTCAACAAGTGACTAAAAGATGAAGCTCCTGCACTATTCCTGCTTCCCTTTACCAACATCTTCTGTTTCTCCCAGGGAAGTGTAGACCATCCAAAGTAAAGACTCATTCTACAAGGACTACAGGATTACATATCAAGAGTTTCACCTGTCAGTTCAGGACTCAGCTCCCTTCTAACACCAGTTATGTGATACAAGTGTCATCCTGCATCTTACAGGAATTTCCTGCAACTTTTGTATTTTTCCTGACTGGCATGGTTGCCCCAAACATCACAATCAGGATCCTCCCCACACCTCACCCACAGCCTCTCCCTCAGTCACCTTGTGATTTACAACAGCTCTTCATAAGAACAGACCACTCCACAGTCTGTAGGCACTGAGACCCACCTATGTATACCCTTATTACACTGCAGCAAACCCTCTTGCAGAGGATTCTTCCTTTGAATGCCAAGTTTTACTGCCTTTGTAAGAGCTTAAAAGGTTTCGGTCCAGATCACGTAAGGTAGCTCGATCTTCAGCAGCTCCGGTATCAAGTTACATGCTGATTTGAGCTTCACTTGGTACTCTCCACTGTCCATTATGCTTCTCTTGAACAGCTGTGATGTTAATTGCTGAACTCCCCAAAAGCAACACCCATTTCAGTTTGACATAAAGCAAAGCAGGAAGACCCCCTTAGTGTTGTAAGGCATCAGATGAAACCACCTGTAGGAAAGAAATAACCATTCTTTCTACTCATCTTGTACTGTTTATTTTACTAAGATGGTGGGAAGAC
Organism: Melospiza georgiana; assembly: GCF_028018845.1. Taxonomy (NCBI): domain Eukaryota; kingdom Metazoa; phylum Chordata; class Aves; order Passeriformes; family Passerellidae; genus Melospiza; species Melospiza georgiana. Next base: position 13,733,149 of record NC_080465.1, read on the forward strand.
TGACTAAATATTAGTTCAAGGTATATTTTGCTTGAGTCCCAGTGATGTTGTAGAGTCAATAACAAAATTCCATTTATTCCACGTTCTTTTTGAACTAAGTCAAAAAGCATGTTGATGTTTCTTCGTGGAAAATGGGGAAGACTGTAATCCTGAAGGACAGACTGCTGGATAGTATGCAAGTCCTTATTCTAGATTGCTTCAAGATGATGCCCTTAAGTACTTCCCCAGAACAAGGGGAGTCTGTGATTCTGAACCTAACAGTAACTTAAACCAGAGTTCTCATTTACACCAAAAAGTGCATATTGACAAACTGATCTTAAACAAGAATCATAGTTTGTTTAGTACCACAGAGTTGACAATAAGGCTGAGCCAAAAAGAAAAATTTCTTAAAATGTCTTATATTTTACTTTTTCATGCAGAGAGCACCATCTCATTAGCCTGACAGCTACCACAGTGCTGCAATAACTCATCTTGAGAGTTCCATAAAGCCACCAGGCTGAGAAGGGTGGCTGCATGTTCAGTTGGTGTTTATGAAGGAAAAAATTCCAAATCAAACTAGTACCTGGTGGGTACCTTACAGGAGAGCAGAGAAGTTGCACAAAATCAATCACTGCTCACATTCTTTGCAAGAACGTTGCCAGAGAACAAGTAATCACTCCAATTTAGAAAGTAAGCACAGTGTTATTTATTGCCCTAAATCCCAGTATTACACTCATATGAGTCCCAACCCCCCTCACTAGGATTGTTAAATCACGGCAGCATAATGGCCTTAAGGCCATTAACACCAAGCAGGCATTTACTTGAGGTTGGATTGCAAGAGCAAGGATAAAAAAAGGACTTGCAGAAGCAGTTGCAATTCTAAAGGCCAACAGAAACTACTACGAAAATAGATCTGTAACAAAAGTAGCCCTAAAAAACTTGCCATGTGGTTCAGCAGAGACAGGTATGAACCTAATAGGGTACCCACCTATCCCCCACCAACCCATTTAAGGCAAGTTTCACGCACTCTGATGCTTGGTGGAAGGAAGCATTTGACACCTTTTGGCTTTTGGTTGCTGCAAAGAAAGCGTGGAGAAAGGAAAGAGTTCTACTTTTACTAGAGCAGACATCTTAGGTGACCAAGCCTAAAGTGGCTCTAGTAAAACCCATATATAAAGCATGGTGTAAGAGATCTCCACCATGCAACTTCCAGAGCTAGCTTTGGAAAATTAAAGACCCATCCTTCCCCATTCCCACAACCTCTGAAAGGCAGCAGTCCAACTCGTTCCCGTAGCTAAGCTGGTTTTGATCCCCAAGTCAGTCACAAGTACACTTCAGTCAACTGACATTACTTCATAATCACCAAGGTAAACAAAGATACTCAGTATGAACCAACAGCATGCCACACTCACAAAAACCACAGTTCATGCTTCCATCACCAACCATCTGCAGCTGGTGTTGGTATGGTCTGTCTAGAACCAGCCTGACTCCTGGACAGAAAAGTCTACAGAGACCATTTCATCCAGAGGGAGCACATGGGTGGTAGTAAAACAGAAAATAATCTTTCCCAGCCTTTCTTTATCCAAAAAAAAAAAAAAAAAAAAAAAAAAAAAGGAGAAGATTTGGTTAGGGAGTAATGTATCATAGGAGTATTTTTTTTCCAAGCAAACAAAACAGAATGGTAATAAAGATGTCATTTGGCACCTTGCAGTAGAGTTTTATTTTCATCTTTTTAGTGTTCCACTCATCAGTTCCTTCCAGACTAGAGAGGTAAATTTTATCAAGATCCCCATGCACTTTCTCTGTGAACCCCAATCACTCCATAGAATAAAGAAGGAACCATTCAAGATAACTCAAAAAGATGAAACATATCCCAGTTTAAACACAAAAATTGAGGAAAAAAAATTCAAATAGGCTGGAACAGATACTCTGAAAAACTAAGTGCAGCTGTCATTCAGTTAACTTAACAAAAAGAGTCCTCCATACAGTTCCAGTATGACTAGTGGTACTGAGCACAGAAATGCTAGACTGTCCATGAAGGTACTTCTTATTTGGTCTCTGGCTTGTCTTGCAATAGTGGTATAATTGACTCCCACGCCGTAAGGCACTGAAGAAAGAAAGATTTACAAAATTTAATTTATATCAGTTCGTGTGACTTCTGATCAACCCTTCCAGACCAACAGCATGCAAGTGGAAGAAAAGTAATGTGGGTCTTTACAGATTATTACAGAAAGGGGAAAAAAACCCAGAATGTCAAACAGCAAGGAAGCATTAGAACAGCCGAACCTTCCCAACAAATTCAACAAATTCAAGTTTTCCAAAGTCATCAGCTGGCCCAAGCCATTAAAAATCATCAGAACATCCAGGATTTCCAAATACCAACCTAGATTTTTCTAGCTGAAGAATATCACAGCTTTCAGCTAGGCAGATGAACTGTTTTGAGTAGAAATGTACATCTTTGTGGCGTGACTGTGGGTGAAGGCTGATTTGGACACAATGGCAGCTATTACAGACTACCTCCAGCAAACTTATTTGAAAGAAAACATGCATTTAGGGAAGTTAATTCTGAGACACAGTATATTCCAGTATGGCTCTGAGACTCAATTCCACTAGAGGACAAACTGGTAGTGCCTGGTATAGTGAATTATAAGTGTAGCTTCTGGGTTATTAGAAAGCCACTCCAGGCTTTGGAGTCATTTCCCCAGACACATACACTTATTACAATCCTTGTACTGTATGTTGTTACTGTCTTTCAACCACAAAGAGCCCAGAAGTCAAACTGGGCAAATGCAGACCGTGGAATCCAAATTATTAAATGCTGAAATTGGGCAAACTCATCAGCAGCTCTTATATCCACAAGTCATTGTTGACAGACATCCTCCTTCTAACCTTGCTGATTGCACTGCAGATAAATAGGGTACTTCTAGTTGTGTACCTTGAAGTGACTGGACACTTTCTTACCAAAAAACCCTCATTGCTAAAAGCCAAACTAATGTACAGATCTAACTGTCATTGCAGAGGCACTACTGGATGTTCAGTGAAGTCCCTAATATTCTCCTCCACAGCAGCCTTAGACCTGAGAGACCAGGGTGAAGGAAGTTCTGTGAGCAGTTATGAACTATGATTGGAAGGGGAAAAGGTACTGCATATAATATTACATGGAGAGGTAACCTAGCACAGGAAGAAGCTTGTAAAACAGATGTGTAAACATGAACAGACAAGATTAAGTATAGTTTACTAGGCAATGCATAAGCCTAGTAGTTCTAGCAGTGCTTAATATTTCATAAATATTTAATACACCTAAAGGGGGCTTATGAGACAGTTGGAGGAGGACTTTTTACAAGGGCTAGTAGTGATAGGAAAAGGGACAGTGCTTTAAACTGGAAGAGGGCAGGTTTAGATTAGACAATTACGAAGAAATTCTTTACTTTTAGAATAAGAAAACACTGGAACACCCTTCCCTGAGAAGCTGTGGATGCCCCATCTCTGCAAGTGTTTTTGGTTCATACTGGATGGGGCTCTGAATCACCTACTCTAGTGAAAAGCATCCCTACCTCTAGCAGGAGGTTGACACTTACATGACCTCAGGTCCCTTCCAAATCATTCCGTGATCTATGGTATCAACCACTGCATTGGGCAGCACTGTTCTAGCACAAAGGAAAATTAGATTGGAAGCATATGCAGTTAAATGTCAACATCCTTTTAACTAAAATTAAAAAAAATCTAACACTAAACCTCAGGTGCAAATGCACCAACTGAAAAAGGGCAGAGGCTAGGTGTTTACAGAACTAATATACAAGGGACAGAATGATGCACAAAGGGACAGGAGTTAGAATAGCTTATACATAGCAGATGTAATCTATATATGAGTCTGTGGCCGTGCATTAACTCATGTAGTTTTGTTCAGAAAATGCAAAATCAAGGGATTTTTCTACTCTGGTAGTATTACTAGTATGTGCAATCCTGGGGTTTTTTTTAATCACTACTGCTGCTGCTCAGTAATTTGTTCAATTCAAAAGTGCAAAACAGACAAGCATGCATGATAAAACGTTGTTAGAGTGCTGACTTGCAAAAGACCACTAGTCTTACACAGTTCACTTGACCACAACTTCCAACTCTGACAAAGAGCAGCTTCAGATATCTAATATTCTTGTCTTCAAGACAGTGTGAAGATTTCCTGAAGAATTATCACAATTTCAGAGGAAAATATACTACTCTTATTCCGGCCAGTGCTCCAACAGTGACACATACCTTCTCATAGTACTGGATGTTTTTATCTGCCATCCCCATGAGTAGCTGCCTAAAGTCTTGTCTTTTGTTGTTCTGCCATCTCTCCATATCTGCTTTCAAGTCAGCATTGAAACATTCTACTCGGTCTTGACATTTCTCAACATCTGTGGGTACCTGCAGCAAGATAAATGAAGATTAAAACTGTCAGTAAGAGTGCTAGATTGCTGAATTAGCTCAAACCTTACTGAGCAGAACTACAGAAGAAAGGGTAAGTTCACAAAGCAGTAGTTATTCTGAATCAGCTGAGTTATGGCTGCAGGGAAAAAGCCATGGTTCTGAACTAGAGAGGATATGAGATTGCTTAATTTGTTTGCTGTTTTTTGAGGTGGTGAGCGCTTGTGCTTGTCCATCTCCATGCCAGATAGAGAGGTGTGGAGAAAGCACCTTTTAAAGGCACAGGAAAACCATTTGGCGTAAGTAGTGGTACTGAGGGTCACTTCCTAGTGCTCAAACTAAGCAGCTTGGCTCCACAGCTAGCTTTTCTGCTTCCCATTTACAGCTGCAGTAGGAATGCCCCAATTTACACCAGTGTGTATATAACAACAACATTTAGGTTTATCAAAAAAGGTAGATACATCTTGGTATTGACAGCTGCAGAATAAAATTTCTAAGGCCTTAGTTTCTAGCTTCCATTTTAACATTCCAGGCTTCCTGAACAAAATTTAACTGCACAGCACACGTGATCATCAATATGGGATTGGCTCATGGACTTTTAAACTCAACAATGGACATGCAACCATGCAAAAGCAACACATGACATCTTGAAGGATAGCCTGCTGCAAGCTGAGGTAGAGATTTAAATGAATTTTTGACAGTAGTCACTCGCCTACCTCTAGACCAATTCACTTAGTTGGTCTAAAGGTACACACACTTTAGACCAACTAAGTTGGTGTTCTTTGCTTATGTTTTAACTAATGTAATGTATATCAGCAGGCAAATACAGGAATAATTTACTAGTGTTTTCTCAAGCAGGAAAGACAAACACCTTTTTTCCCCTTCTCATTGCTGCATGGTCCAAACAGACAGGAATCCTGTAAGGACATGGCCATGAGTGCAGAAGAAGAAACTCCTGAATCCTGGTACCAAAGTGAGAAGTGAACGTTTGCTCTGAAAGCTGTGACTTGCACAAAGGCAAAATACAGAATGAAGAACATTTGAAGAACTTTGTGGTAGCTCCTCTCGTACTTGACAGTTTATTAGCAAACTCCCTTTCTGAAGGGTTTGAAAGAAGGAAGAGGATTAACAGACTAAGTAAGAAAGAAGCTTTTCATGGATACCTACATGAAGTTTGAGATGGGCTACTATCTTGCAGTTTGGCAAGGTACTCAATTTAGGCAGAAACACACTGTGTTTCTGCTCCAGGACATGGATTAGGACTGATCACTTTATTACTCAAAAAAGGTCTTACATCTGTTCTTCAATAAACCAACCTGTCTGACATGCAGGAGCTCTTTATACTCATGGGATATGAGTTCTCCTTTATTCACACAACTGAATTTACACTACAGGCAGCTTGGAGGTTCAGTAGATACTTCTTCTCCCTGCCATGTCTGAGCACTCTACCTATGGCTACAGAATTCACTCTGCTACAACTCCAGATTGAAGTTTCCTCACAGGCTGCAGACAAGAACAACCAAGCCAGTGACTGTAAGATTTAGGAGATGCTACCCTCAAGGTATGTATGCCTTGCATCATAAGCACTCTGCTATCTTAATGGGGAAAGCTAGGCTATCAAGAGAAATATTTATGAAGTCTGGAAACAAAGCCACGCAAGATTTCCCAGTCTAACTAACCTAGCTTCTAAGCACTCACCAGCTCCCTGCTTCTTCTGCCAGGATCTGAAACCACAATGAAGACACACAGAAATCACACAGACAGTGTGATTTCACAGTGAAATCACACAGTGAAGACACACAGACTTTCTCACAGCAAGTCTCTGGTTGGTCAGGCTGAGAGGGCTGTATGAGTTTAGAGCTACAGGCATAACCCAGTGGTCAGGAGATGTGTCACGTGTGCTCTCATTAAGAACAGCAGCTATCTCCAACTAAGTCTCCAAAGACATCATGACAATAGTGTCTGCACATGCAGCAGTCCTATCTGGGTGTGCAAATGCCTTACCTGACAAACTGCAGCTTCCTAGTACATAAACTGCAATTCAGTAGTTACAACAAAATTTGAAGTTAATTAACAGCATTTAAGCACTTTGTATCAGTGAAAACTCAAATGCAAAGAGATATTATATGTTTGTCATCAAATTTAGCCTAAGTTGAAGCATCAAAGCTGATACTTTTATCTGTTTTTACCAATGGAGACACTAAATATTAGCTAACAACTAAGAACCAGGAAGACAGTAGATTGGACTCAGGGAAAATTCTACTTCTTTACTGATACCTGCTCTCAACTACTTAATAGCTCAAAAACCCCTCAAACCTGTTGCTGAAACTCCAACACACTCTTAAAGGGGCCAGGACTATTTTAGTAGTCAATTTCAACTGATGAGAGAGGTATACACAGGCAAGAACTGAGCATAAAGTTGTACATATGTGATACAAAGTTCTGCTTCTGCATCTAACACTCTTCACAATGATTCTGTTCTCTTAAAATCTAAGCTTGCCTAATATCTGTAATTTGGTGTGGTCAATTACAAACAGCGTGTCCACTTTAAAACTCTTCCATATCATCATTACCAAGTAACAAATGGTCCAAAAGTACAACAAATCCAGCATTAATTACACAACCAATCTTTGCATAAGATATTTCTACCTTCCTAGCTCTTGGGAAACCTGTTACAAGGCCTTTTTCCCCTCACCTTCTACTTCAAGTTCTGCACTGCCATATTTACTGTTCCCATAGATCACCACACTTCAAAGCCTTGAGGTAGACAGAATACAACAGATCATCAGAGGCAAACTTCATCTCACCAAAACAAAACCACACCCATCCTTTATTGTGCTGGTTAGATTACTGCAAAATCAGCTCCAGCATGGGTCAGAAATGGGTGAGAGGCATTTCACCACTGCACACGTTAGAAACGGAAAGGCTGCAGACACCACACAAACACCATGATGCTATTGGTAAACACCACCCACGATGTGGTGACTTTTGGTAAGCTTCAGCATTCTGAGCAGTACCTGCTGACAGAGAGCCACAGAAGCACTACAAGCCTTCTCCACTCATAGCCCACTGAGTTCTAGGCTGATCTCACTGCCAGAACAATCTAATGGCCTGGTGAGCCCTGTGATGCCAGGCTGGGTGTGTGCACAGGAGTCCCAGAAAGCCCTCCAGTGAGAGATTTTTAAGTCGTGATAGGCTTATCTTTCAAGGTCTATAAAAAGGCCTTTGATCTCTTAAGGTTTTGTTTGGGATCTTTTTACATAATTTCAACCAAATCAGCAAATATGCCAAGGAAGACAAATGTCATTCCACAACACGACCCTCTGTAGCATTGTGTGTTCTATATGGGTTTTATTGTAAAGTTGGTTATTTTTAGAAGTTAAGATTTTAGTTTGACCCTCGGTTCCCCCCATGTTCTCCCTCATAATGGTTTGTTCCTAAGTTGTTTATCCCTTATTTTCCCGCCAGTTACCTGTCCATCATTGTAACTACCCCCATCCTTTATTTTGAGAATTTTTGATGTCAATCATCCCTTACTTAAGATATGATTTGTCTCCTGAGCCTTTTCCCACCCCTGTGCCATTCTTATTGGTTCAGTTATGTCCCTCGCTCCTCCCCTGGGCTTCGTTCATTGGTTCCCTCGTGTCTCCTCCATCACGCCCATCCCCTTTATCAGTGCTTCCCGAGCTGTCATTCTCTGACACCGTCACTGGCCCTGCCTGGGTCAATAAAGTGCCTTGGCACCCATACGTGTGTCTGCTCCTTCCTTCCTTCCCCTCAGTGCTTTGCAGTCCTGCTCTCGCCTGCGTCACCACGTCGCAGATGGAGCCACTGCTCGGGGGTTCTTGCAGAGAACCTGGGAGTGTCGGGATTCGTGGTCTCCACCGGTCACTCTGGGAGCGGCTAGCCAGCACCCATCAGCTCCTGTGGCCGCGGGACGAGACTGCAACCCTCTGCCACCTTTTAGTTTACAGCATGTCATAGCTAGGAGACCTTGCTGAATATAAGATATGCTTCTAGGCACAGCTCTGAGCTATCAGCTCTTACAGGTAATGACATATCCTCCAGCTGGAAAGGTTCTGAAAACCCCAGAGATTAGTATTTTGTGAACATGTAAGGAGTTCTACACAGTTTGTTCAACTTCGTCTCATAAATGACACAAACTACTTATGTTACAAAAAGGTAAAACAGTTGCCAAAAAATATTCTGATACTCTGAAGAGGTAAGTATTCAAAAAAGTATTCCAAAAGTTATTCAAAATAATCCCTCTGAGGTATGAGATCCAAAGGACTTTTAAGATGCGCAAGATTGGTACAGTGAAATGTCTAAGAACCAGCTTGCTGGATATGCTAGATTTAGTTCCCTCCATCCTAGATACAACTGCTAGCACCTGTTTATACAAAGCTACATGGAGGAAGTTGAGTGTATACCACACCAGCCAGCAGAGAGGCAGGTAGTAGATCCAAATACAGGAGCAACACAAAACACCTAGTACACCACTATTTTTATAGCCAGAAGATCAGAAAAACACTTTAGCATTTCTGTGCTCTCATCCTCTTCAGCTTCTTAGATTCAAAATATTATGTGAACCTACTGTAGAGTGAACGTTATTGTATAGTAGTCATAATACTGGAAAGTCACCCATTAATTACTAACACAAATATAAGGGAAACCAAAAACCTCCAAGCAGAGGAAGGGAACAAACCCTATTGCCATCATCAGTTAAAGCTGCAGTGATTTAAGAAAAGGCTCTTGCACTGTGTTTCATGCAGAAGCGGGTGGCAGCATAAGCACGTCAGTTCACAGCTTTCTTTTGCATGGTGCCCATCCAAAACCTGTCATCCAGTGACACGTGCCATCTCTGTTCAGCATCACACAGGTAGAGCTCCCTAGTAGAAAGGGCAAAATAAGGAGTTTTCCACAGCCAAACCCAGGGTTCTGGAACAACACAGTTTCACAGTGCCAGGGATAGGACTTTAACTCAGAGAGCTGGCATACTGCTGAGTCACCAGGGACTGTTCTACCGCTGCTTTGTTAACCTGTCACTGAACAGTCCAACTGACTGCTGTCTGTTGTTGAAGTGTTACATAGACATCCTGCTCTGAACTGTGAGAGATCAGCTGTTCAGAAGTTGTTAGACAAGTTATGTATATTTATACTTAGGTCTTTATTTCCAGCTTGCCAACAACAAATTTCTGTTCTGCCAGTAACTGCTTAAACTGCAAAGAAGCCCCCAGATCCAGGAAAAAAGCAAGTTCTGCTTCTCCATTCTTTTCAGGAAGTACTGTAAGTGCAAACTGTTTTTGTAGAGCAATTTTAAGTGCTAACCTTTGGACGGTCTTCTCTTTTCAAGGCTACTGCTTCCAGTTTTGCTTCATACTCCGCTTGAACTTGGTCCCTTTTCTTCAGAACATTCTATGGGCAAGAGAAAAGAGAGCTGTGAAGGGATCCTCTTGTTCCTTCCCCCAGGCCACAAGAAACTCTAAAGTGATACATCTTCAGTGCCAAGTAAGCCCAAAGTCAGACTTCCAGATATACTTTGTCCTATTTTACAGCATTTAGGGAGTAGCTTTTAATAATGAACAGCACTTGCTCTCCATCAGCCGGCAGGGGCAGATAAAATTCAACATTTGGATAAGCTGGAGGCATGCAATATAGAAGCAATCATGAAACCACTAATATAATCCTGAGCAAGTAAATTCAATTAATCAGTTGACCTATTACTACCATGAAAAGGATACAAACAAAACCATCAAAGCTGACAAGGACTAACGTAAAGTTTCGGATATCCTCAAGCAGCAGACAGACAACAGCATTGGCTAAGAGACAGGAAGACCATCACAGAAGGTATTACAAATCCCTTTTCACTTGCAAAGATTCTTCAGAATCCTTTAAAGCAATTCTAGTGTTAGAGCAAAAGTAAGCCTCTTTAGTTTAGATCAGGTGGGGGGGGGGGTAAGTTGTTGGTTTCATTAAAAAAAAAGAAAATTATGAAAAGGATAATTTACATGAAAAGCACTGGACTGCCTGAGAGAGCTTCTCATGCAGTAAACATCTTATTGACAGAATATTTTCAAAACAGAGAGCCAAAGATGCTACCCTTAGCTTGTACTAATCCACAAAGAACTTCACCAAGTTTATATTACAATCTTACAGTTTGAAAATAACCAGAGGAATTAGTCTTTCTAAAAAATAAAGAGCTTCCTGTCTGCAAGAGCAGGCAACTTACCACTTCAGGTTTCACAAAGAAATTTTTTAATTACTCTGTTGATGCAAAGTTATTATTAAAAGCGCTCAGAGGGAAGTCAACCAACACTTTCTGTAAGTTTGAAATTCTCTTGCAGCTAACTGGGCTTTGAGTCTTCCCTTCTGCCACGCAGAAGAAATTGTCCCATTAGGACACCAAGTGGTAACTAGTCATTGCAACAGGTCCAGACAAGGCTAGTAACACAGGACTAGTCATGTGCACTGCTGCCTACAGAAACACGCTTTTAAAAAAGTAGCTCCTCTAACAGCCAATCCAGATCTAATTAAGAGCAACAAAGGACATACATATATCTACTAATCATCATCCCTCTCCTCCTTCTTAAGCCAAGAGAAGGTCACCAATGCAGCTGCTCTAGAGTAGGGATGTTCAATCCATTATGAATGGGAATGGCGTTCCATCCACAAAGCTACTATTAGATTAGTCAATAAAAAGAGGGCAAACCTGAAGAATTCACCTTCCAGAGCTCAACTCTCCCTTTTTTTCCAAAAAGGATGCAGAATCATACCACTGGTTGTGTTTGGTTGAAAAACCACAACACTGACCCTTCTTTCTGGAATCTATGCAACTATGTGGGATGGCATTTAAGTGACTGAGGTTACCAATGCAACAAAAGTCTGAGAGATTTAATAGATATTTCTACTTTGTATTGCCTCTTGAACCTGAACCAACTGAAATTTCTTCTGTGGAAACTAATTGCCTCTAGCAATTGCATTTTGTCTTAGAAGCCTGGAGTTAGTGCAAGAAGCTGAATCCATATCAGGAGTAGCCAAGGATTAACACTTATTGGTAAACTGGATTCAAAGAACAGGTGTCTTAATTCCCCTTAAGCGCTCATGTGCAACTACTGGGGACCACTGATAATGAGCTTGTGAATACAGTTTTAAGTATCCAGTAATGGCTGACCTGTAGGTAATGAAAAAAATATTGCCCTCCCTTTCAGTTGTCCCATATTTTCCTCTGGCACCTCTAAGCAATTTCCTCTGTTCTAGATTGATGCCTTGATGCTTTAGCAGCAATTATGAAAAGTTCTGCATCAAGTATCCTCAAAATTACCACAGACCATGCAATACTCATTAAGGCCTCACTCAGAGGGAAAAAAAGTTTTTTTAAAAAAAAAGTTGGAAGAAACCAAACTCAAAACTAAAAAACCTCAATCAACACACTTCAGTTATTTCAGGTCAGAACTAAACCAGTGGTGTCTGAGCATGGAAGACTTAGCCTAGTTTCAGCAGGTCCTTCACTATTTTGTATTAGTTGAAACATTCCACCTTGGCCCACACAGAGCTTCAGGAGCTTGCCATCAGCCTCTTAACACAAATTTAAATTTCAATCCTGCTTGCACACTCCATAGCTTCCTACTGTGACTAAACATCACAAGAGGATCTCTAGTTACTCCATGCCCTTAAAGACACAGTTACCTACTAGTGTGGTGCTTGCTTTAAACATGCCTTAAAAGTAATGTCCAAGAACATCCCGGGGCATCACGTCACATGATAAACCTTTATAGCAATGTTGAGCAAACAGAAGTCATGTAACATCCTAATATCTGCACTGAATCATGTATAGGAGATTTTGTCCTCTGCACATGCCTCCCAGGGCAACACCAATGTACATCAGCAAATGTGGTACCACGTTTGCTGACAAGGGCCTCGCTGCACCAGGAACTGAGACATCACCTTGCCATGTAATAGAAACCATAGAATACCAGGCTGAAAGAGACCTCAAGGATTAGCTCATCCTACCCTTCTTGGCAAAAGTACAGTCTAGACAAGATGGATCAGCACCCTGTCCAGCTGGATCTTAAATGTGTCTAGTGTTGGGGAATCCACCACTTCCCTGGACACATTATTCCAAAGGACAATTGTTCTCATTGTGAAAATTCTCCTCTTGTGTTCAATGGAAATGTCCCCAAGAGTAATTTGCACTAATTGTCCTGTTTTTCCATGGGTCTCCTTGTGAAAAGGGAGCTTTAATCATATTTGTACTCAATCCTTAAATAATGGTTAGGTGGTGGTAAGATTTTCCCTAAGCCTTCTTCCTCAAGGTTGAACATACCCAGCTCTCTCAGCCCTTCCTCATACAGCAGGCTTCTCAGTCCCTTGACCATCTGTGTGGTCCTCTTCCAGACCCGCTTCAGCTTATTTGTGTGCAGCAGGAATAAAAACTGAACACAGTTGTGGCCCAACCAGTGCTGAGCAAGGCAAGTAATTTGGAAAGGGTCTCTTCCAGACACTTCCAGCACACATTTTAACTCAAGGACACAACACCAGCTTCTGCCCTGTTCTGCAAATCTTTCAAACAAATCCAGAGGCCAGGCTTCCCTCGAAACAACGAATATTCTATTCAAGCAGAACTACTGTGGTGCAGTTCCCTTGGGCTCTTCTCCTTAGGTACAACAGTGCTCATGCTTCATACGAATGATATAAACTGCTAATGCTGTAATTCCTGTTGGACCCCACAGTGACTCTGCAGTGAAGTAGTGAAGAGCTGAAGCGCAACTAGCTTCAATTCAAAGAAAGATTCTAGGCAGCCACTGGAAGTCTCCTATAGAGTACCATCTGCCAAGCCAATGAAGGGGCAACTCATTGGTTACTGCAGGGTGCACATGTTGTGTACACCCTGCAATACTGACCCTAACCTGACTGAAGAGCAGAGCAGACAGATAATGCTATTCATGCAGTACCTTGCTATTAAACACACCTAGCTTTGTTTTGACTATGAAAATATCCTCTTACTTAATGTATTATTTACTTCCCCACTTTTCCCACAACCACCATTTCTCACTGTTCAAAACAAATGAACTTGCTAATTCCAGGCAAACACGACAGTGCTTTCTGCCACAGGGCTCTCTTTACCTTCATGGACTCAGCATACAATATATATTCCCTAAGCACAGGCAGGAAGTCTTCTGTCATGTCCTCACTGAGCTCTTCAAGAGCTGTGCAGCAATTCCCAATACAAGCAGATACTCCTTCCAGTGGCTCTGATAGCTCAACCTCCAGCCCTCCCCAGGTTGAATAAACAGGTCCATATTCTCGTAGTTCCACCAAGTATTCTACAAGAGGCAGATGAAAAAATAGTTTAACAGAGTAAGAGCAAGGCACAAAGATGAGCAAACACAAAATAGGTGAAATCACACAACAATTTTGAATAACATTAATCCCCACAGGGAGTCAAGGCTTGTGTTACATTAGCTTCTTAACAGACTTAATAGAGCTCTGTGGCTGCACAGGTAACAGGTTCAAGTTGTCTCTTTCTTAACTTACCATTCCTACAGACTTCCAATACAAAGACTCTTGCACCTGTGCAGTAGCCAAGGCCAGTTTTTTAAACATACATAAAACCTAACTCTACTAAGATAGACTTGTAAAGCTTGTCTTCGTCTAGGAATTCCATTTGTACTCCTCCAGGTGGAATCTACAGGTTATCTAACCTGTAATCTTTCAAAAATTTTTCAAAAAATTACTCCAGAAATCTTTCAAAAAATTACTCCAGTAAGACAGTAGGTTGGTATAAAAAATTCAACTTCAAAACAAGATTTAAATTAAGCTAATATCAGATACTGTGTTAGGTTTTGGGCCTTTCTAAAATCTGGAACAGGCATTAGATTTTGCCCTGTGTGTGACTTATTACGGGCCAGAATCATCAACACAAATTGTCATGATCATTCTGTCACCCAGAATAAGACACAGAACATTCATCCTGGAGTATTACGATGGAACACCCTGTGTCCTTACCCAACTGTTCCTTGATGATCCGTTGTGCTATTCTATCAATGGTACCAAGCTTTAGAGAGAATGTGTCCAGATAATCCCCAATGGCTGCAAACTCCAGTGGCCGACTTCTTAATTTGTAGCCTCCTGTAACGTATTTGACAGACTCCCCCATCTTTGACAGCAAAGCCATTCCTTGCTTTTTGTAGGCATTAAGATCCTAGGAATTAAAATGAACAAACAAACAACAAAAAAGAAACAAAAAAGAATATGTTTAGGAATACTCACTTATATGTTTAAATATTAATACAGTGAAGGATACTTTCCAGTCAAGATCAAATCTTTTGAAAGCAACAGATTACATGTGACACACAGCCTTGAACAAAGGCTTTCTACAAGTGGTACAGCTGAGCACAGCTTCAAGGCTCCATGGAGATAAATTATCCAGGAGAACAGTATGAAGTACATTAGAAATAAGTAAGTAGGCCAACTTTGCATATGGCCATACTTTCCCATTTTCCTGTACTCTCACCAGGGAAGCAAGCTTATTAACAGTTCTGGTTCCACCAAAACATTTCACATCATTCATCTCCACATACTTCTAAGTCAATACCAGTACAATACCAGTATTAAACAGATGCACCAGCTGGCTCTACTGACCTACTACAGAGCTACACACTGCACACCTATTCAGTAAGCAGCCTCCTCACTCCAGTTCTGTGGTCAAACAGGAGGCAGGGGAAGACTGCCAGCAGAAAAAATGCAGCATGAGGAAACCAGCAAAACTTCTCTGCAAGAGAGACTGCAGCTCAGGCTGGGTCAGATGCATCCATCTTGCTGCACAGAAAGTGTAAACGTCCTTCTCACTCCTTTACACATTTGCATAAACCAACTTTCAGATTATCTATGCTAACAAGACTGCTACTCTACAATTTTCATGGGATTTCACCCTAACAGTACACCAGAAAAAAATGGTTTTAGTTAGTCAAAACGTTGACAATGTTTACTTTTACTTCTTCCAGCAGAGGTCAGTATTCAACATCTCAAAACAGGCTCAGGAGCTATAGTTTGGTTATCCTATGGAGCCTGAGGAAGAGATGTGTTCAAACCAAGTAGGCTGCAGAGATCAAGAATTCAGACGTATTACTACAGACGAGACTAAAAGCTTAAGTGTTCTTAAAATAAAAACCAAAAAAACAAATAAACAATAGCCATCTTCAAAACATGTACTATGGTATTCCTTCCCAGTACTTAATGTAAGTCAAATGTAAGCCTGATTAAGAAAACCTGACATCTTAGCAGCTACTGTAATTTTCAATTATGTTTGCATTTAAACGCAATTTAATTTTTTCTTTCCACATGTCATCAATATGAGCTGCAAGCAGTTATCAGAAAAGATCCTTGAACTCAAAATTATTCACTCACTCTCTCAAGCATTCTGGTATGTTACATGTCCAAAGAGGGAATATGTAGAAATGTTGGTCTGTCTTCTTCAACCAGGAGGTGATCTTAAAACTTCCTGTAGTAACTAAATTCTGAAATCCTAGCACACTGAACTGACACCTCACTGCTCCACTAGACCAGGTTCAAACATTAGAACCAGTCAGCAGAACAGGCATCCTTTCCCCAGGATGCTCTGTAATCTCAAGGCAAACTCTTCCTAAAGCAGAGAATGAAGCCCTTGACATTCATTTCACAGGGATGGCAGAAGACAAATACAGCAGCTAAGAAAGCTGCATTGTGCTTGGACAGATCAAAAGAGGAACGAGCTATAAGATATTTAAACAAATTCTGCATTTCTGGCTTGTTTCAGTGAGTAATTTCACCATGGGGGGGAAATAAAAACACTGGAAATTGGTTATTAACAGCAAGCAAAGCATGACCCTGAAGTGAGCTCAAACATCACACTTAAGTGAGCTAGAGTGATGTGACTTTGGAAAGGCGTACCTTTACAGCACTTCTCACCCATCTGGTAAAAGCCAAGCATAGCTGCAAGTCCTCCTAGTCTTATTTGAAATGCAGTTCTAAAGAAAGCCAAAGAAAATTGCACTATTCCTGCATGAGTCATGCAGAAGAGATGTATGAAATTGTTGGCTGAGAACAAGTAAGAATGAGGCCTCCATGCTTAGTTTTGAGGGCACCAAGTGCAAGCAGTTTAAAAAGAACAGACAAAAAAAAAAGTCAAGAAATTCACAAGCTTTTGTGCAAGGGAGACTTTTCTTCCTCTCCCCCTTCCCTCCTCCCCAAAAGAGGATTTTAAAGTCTACAGTTTTCTGAATTTTTATTCTCTCTTGCATAATAGGATTACATGCTACAAAACAAGAAGGTCTGGAGAATTCAATTTATCAATCTGCAGAGAGGATTCCTCTGCTCTTCAGCACACAGGACCCATACTGTTGTCACACACAACGGTCTGTCACACACAATAATCAGAGTGCCCAACAACCCTCTGGTGGAAGAGGAAGTTCTGATCTGCTCATGTAGTTTTGTTAAAGCCTTTTTACCCTCATTTCAGAAGGGACTGCAAAGGTCAACAACTGTATTTGAAAGTTACTGGCTTACCTTAGCTGTGAGAAAGACGTTGAAGTGTTCATTAAAAGACAACACTGGGTGATCAGTTATTCTCTTCAAGAACTTGTCTAATGCTTTCCTCCTTGTCTCCACAAACTCTTCCGAAAAGCGATCAACAACACCCTTCACCACAAATTTTTCAGGAAGAGGCTGTCAGAGATAAGCAAACAGCACAAGATTCAAAAGACCAAAAACTTGCTTCTGTTTTGGAAATTTGGAAATAAACAAAGCAATCAAATTCCAGTCTTAACAGGAACTGAAACATTGTGTTTGTGAACAGGAACCATGCATCAGATGGGAAGCAAGCTGTGCTCAAAATTATCTTTAAACTGGTCTGGCTTAAAGCTAGCCATTCTACTGAGTGGCTTCAGCTGAGAGACACACCAGGGAAGTCAAACAGTACTCAGACTAAGTACTTGTAGCATAGCTTAGATTGTTCTCCCTACTGCTATCCATGTTCAACATCCAGCTCTGAAGAGATGCCAGAAGAGCTGCATACTATTTATAACAGAAGCACACACACCCCCCACCCCCGCCACAACCAGTGCTGAAGCAAGGCTGCCCAGCCTCAGGAAACTCAGAAAATTGGACAATTCTACTTCCCACAAACCCGCTATGAACAATTTAGAGCTTTTGCACAGGGCCCTCCTATAAAAGGCCGACAGCCTTAGTGAGAACACTGAGCAAAACCAAACCAGGGGCTTGACACAGAAAATGGCTGGATCTTTTCTGAAGTATGAGCACACCTGGTCATCTATCACAGCTGACTTTCCTGAGTATGTTTCTGTAAGTGACAAAAGCCTGATGATACATTCACTTTTACATCTTACTATTTTGAGTCCATCAGTTCATCTCTGCAGTTCAGTTTGACATGTAAGCCCAGACTATCTCCAGACTTGCTAGTTATACAGTCCCCCCTGTTACACTTGGATTACAGAATACACAGTACCACTTTGGATGGAAGGTAACTTTTTAAGCTGATGCATGGTTAATTTCAGCTCTAACACTACATGTGCTTTGTTCTGTCCAGACAGCATAGACTTCAAGATTAATATCAGTTTTAAAATTGTGCTCTGTATTTCATTCTTGTGAACCAGTCCATCTAGACAATCTGCTTACAGTTATGCCAGCAATGACAGCCATTTTCATCCAATTCAGGAATCAGGATTCTCCTCTGCAAAGAGTTTGTCATCCAAAATCTGTGTCAAAAATGGTTAAAGAAAAAAACCCCAAACTATATATATATTGCATTCCCACCATACCCAAGCTCATGTGGGTTGTACATGAAGACTTTATCTCCTAGAAAATACAGCCTGCACAACTTAGCTGCAACAGAGCTACATTTTTGACCACTGTATTTGGTTCTTACAATTTAAGACTTACCTGATTATGTTTAGCATTCAAATTAGTCAGTCATTCTAGTTAAACCAGCATAAGGTACACTATCATTAGACTTCTTCAGAAGTATAATACCTTGTCCATTAGTCTTCAGGGAGGAAGAAACTCTCTTCCTTTACTTTGTAAACTTTAGCTGGAAGGAAGTCACTACCTCAGCACCATATGCAGGAGGAAAAGAAAAAAGTTTAAAGAAAAAAAAAAAGAGGGAAAGGAAGACTAGTCTAAAGAACCATAGTTCAACCGAACACATGCAAACTGGCACTGAGTAATCACTAAAGTTCGAGCATTTGAAGAATGCACCTCTGTTACAGAGACTTCTGCAATTTAACCTGGTTTCAACTATAGCAGTAGGTACATTCCTCTCCATTATAGGCCTCTGGAGGTCCACCTAAAGTCATCAAAACACACAGCTAGCAACTGATACCTTGCTTTAACTGTGTGTTAATTATCTACCTTATAGTCTTCCATCTTCCATCTTAATTTACTTTTCCCTACTGAGACAGGTGAGCAGAGTTCGTTCCCATCAGAAATGGCTTCAAGTGTCCAAACATGACCATCCCAGGACAAGAAACTTGGCTGTTAGGTTTACCTTTGTAGTCTAGAGACAGAACTGAGATCAGTTTTACTGTCTTTTGAAAGAAAATTTTAGAATGTCTCAGATCTTTTAAAAAGAAGTAACTATCAGAAACTGAAGAGATGAAGAGGAACTCACACTGAGGTTAGTTTTGGCTCCCAAATGTAGGCTATCATGACACACTACACTGATAAGACATATCATTTGCTACAGGAAGATTTTAGGCAGAATCACTATATTGAGATTAGGAAGACAACTCCCTTTTGATAATTTGTTAAAACAGAAGGCTTTCAGGGATTCCAGTATCTATAATTACAAATACAGATAGTCTTAGATTGTCTTGAAACATCTTTTCAGAAAACTCTTGAGCCAGTGCATCTGAAACTGCCTTTAGCTTCTATACCTCATCTATTTCTTGACAATAAATGCATAAAGCATTCAGCAGCCTCCCTACCATACCCTGCATGAAGGAGATTATTAGGGGATTCTGTAATTGCTAACTTGTGCATAAACAGACAAAATCCTTTATCTCCCTTATTAACAGCACATCCTTTCACCTCCAGAATTTCTAGAAGAAATGCACCTAAGATACTGGCTTGTTCTACAGCCAGTTCCACGTCCAGTATTACAGCTACTCATGCAAAGTTTGCTGTTCTGTCTGCAACAAATTCCTGGTAGGAGCAAAGCAGCTTGATTCCCCAGCTATGACTCACCTTCTGCCACTCGACTATTATTTACAGCCTTGCAGGCTTCAGGCATAACTGGCTGCCTGTTAGTGTACCCAAGAAGCAGAAGCTGAATTGTGATTGTTCCAGCTGTTCAGAGAATGGGACGTGAGAAAACAGTATGGGCACATAACACATTACACATGCCTCCACCTTCTGCTCTCAAGCTCACTGTCTTTCTTTTCACTACTGTTCACTAAACGTATTTGCTGGCAGTTAGTGGTGTCACATGATTTTGTGAAGTACTTCTTATCTCTGAAACACTCAGCTATTATTCCACTTCAGGCAAGTCCTAGCATAATTAAGGACTTAAACAGCACTCAACATAGAGCAACCTAACAATACTTCTCACACAGCCTACTCCTTGCTGAGGGAGGGAGGGCAGAGAAACTTCCACCCCATCACCCACCCCACGCAAACTAAAGTATGCTAGTAGTGTTGCTATTTCCTGCCAATTCAATTCCTATGGGGCTTTTTAAATGTTTTTGTTCAAAAGGACTGAAGGCAGTGATCTCACAGGTTTCCTATAGCTACATATAAGGTAGGACTAACCTCCTCAAATCAAATAAGGTGGTCAGATCACCAGTTTCAGCAACAATGAGTGCAGTAGTTTAGCTAATCTTATTAGGCAAACTTCTGCCTACTGAAGGCATGCAATAGCTAACAAACCAGAGGCTGAGACTTCCAAGTCAGTGCTATTACATGTCAGTGCTATTAAGTGTTAGCACAAGCAGTTTTAAATTACTCTGCAAAACCAGCTCAAAAGGCCATCTTGAAAACTGAGACTAGAACCTGAAGTACCTGTGGCTTTTCATAATTCCTAGATGCTTTGAAATACAGATGTAATAATTGAGTAAACAGATTAAATGTATTCTATTTATGTCACAGCTACTGTAGTCAGCATATGTATTGCCCTGCAGGAGGCTGACAAAGCTTACCTCTCAGGTGTGCCACTCAAGGAAAGTCTAAGCTTCCTAACTAGTCAGGAATGGGAAGCTAAAGAGAATAAAGTACTGTTTTTTAAACCTAGACACATTGGATCCAAATATTACCCTTGTGCAGATGCACAACTGTCCTTAACAGCAGATTCTTGCTTACTACCTACAGGAATAAGATGTGTTGGCTGAGACTCTTCCAGCTTGTTTCTCAACCAGTCGAAGTCTTGGTACCGCCGACGGACAGAATACTCTGGCAAATCAAACTCTGCTCGCGTGGTCTGGAAAAGAACAGATATAATTAGTGTGCAGCAACTTCAGAGCTTAGCAGCAAATGCAGTACAGCCATGTCTGGCAAGGGTGAAGCCAGACAAACCTTGCAGGAGGGTGTTAATCCCCAAAATTTTGCAGCCAGCATGAGAGAAAGATCCTCTGGTCTTCCAAGAAGTGGAAAAGCAGCAATATGAAAAATGACTG
Source organism: Melospiza georgiana (assembly GCF_028018845.1). NCBI lineage: Eukaryota > Metazoa > Chordata > Aves > Passeriformes > Passerellidae > Melospiza > Melospiza georgiana. Next base: position 13,754,193 of record NC_080465.1, read on the forward strand.
CTTAGAGCTGATGTATTAAGATCTATTTGAAGTTCATCACTTGTTCTGCTCTCATCATGGTAGAAGTCTGTAGAGCAGAAGCACTGTGCACCACGTAACTCTCTTGGCAGTTCCAAGATTGCAAAGACTGTATGAGATATTCATTGTGAGGACAAGACTATTTTAACCATCAAGAATTAAAAGTAAAGGTGTTTACTGATTTGTTTATTCTATGACATGCACAATCCACAGGTGAAAAAGTGTTTCACCACTGTCTGTATTCTAAGACTGATGGGCTTATCACACTCCAAGGTGAAAAGATGAGAACATAAGCCACCGTAAGGTTTGACAGACCATTTTTGTTGACTTCCAAGATGAAGAAACAAGTCTGCTTACGTGTATACCCGATTAGATAAATTAGTATATTAAATTAAACTTTTAAAATTTTCCTTCTTTAGGGCAAGGTCACTACAAGTTTGAGGGGAAAAAAATAAGTATGCAGATAAACTGCTGGCAAGTGTTTTATCCAGTCTATGAAGTCCATAACCTGGAAGGTTGACTGTATGGGGCTGCTTGCACAGCATGTACTGCAACTGCCTAAAAGCACTCGTGAAACCATGTACCAACTAGGAGTGTCTGCTGAAGAGTCTGGCATTGCAGGGAGGTGGCCCTTGTAGTTATGTCCCTCTGAGAAGCACAGGCAGCTATACTTCAGTTATTTGCAGCATTATGTCCACCTAGCAATGCACGGCCTGCAGTGCCAGCACACTACATGCCTGCAGCCAGGCATCAAACCCAGCACACTCTGAGTAATACACCAGCAACTCCAGCCTTGAGCTGGCATCCATTCCAGCACCTGATTGCTTTGCTAAACCCAGCCAGTAGCAGCCTTTAAATGCCATCCACCTCTTCACTTGCTCTCTGGATGACTTTAACTCTTCAATTGCGGCATTTTACTCCTACCAATCACCACTGGGGATCCTGTATAAGTTCTATATATGAAATCTCTTTCTAGGGTGAACTCAGGAGCCTTAACACAGTATCAACAGCACAGTAGGTCTACAATACTATAAGCAGCAAGCTGATGTGTCATTACCTATGAAATTGTTTGGCTTCTAGTAAAGGAAGGCACAGACAGAAAAAGAAATCAGGATCAGCTCCCCCCTTCTTTGACCTGCTAGCCATAGTAAGCAATATAGAGGTTAGTCCATGGACTAACAAAGAATCCTCATGAACTGGAGCAGTTTTGTTTCTAGATGAGGGACTACCAAGACCCCAGTATCCACTGCAGATCTGTGCTTTACTCAGCTATGCACTTCTGACAGTAACACCAGCTTATTTAACATCAAAGAGTGCCACACTATGAATGTGACTTCTGAAACTTCATTTGAATCATTTTCCCTTGTTTCGAGCAACAGAATGAATGGCTTTAAATATAAAGCCATAATAAATAAAATAAATAAAAAATAAATAAATATAAATGGCTTTAAATATAAAGCCATCTATAAATAAAAGAAAGGGGGGGAGAAAGGGGTGTGATGAGGCAGTAATAATTCAGTAGAAGGCAGACCTTCTGTGAACTGGCTGTCACTGCCCAATGGCATTTTAAGAGATCACACAGTGAGTGAATGAGAGTAATCAGAATGGCTACACAATACAGTGTCTTATCCTGCAGCATGAGAATGAAGGTAAAGTCTCCCATCTGTTAGCACTGAGAAGCTTATTAACTACTGTTCTGCTAACAGTTAAGGAAAACCATATAAGACTGCCTAGGAGTTGGAAAGCAGGGTTAAGTCCCAGTTCACAAATCATACATTAGCTATAGTTCACCTCTACCAAACTGCTCTTGTTGCCTTTACTTCACAAGCAGAAGTGCAAAGTTTTCTATATATCACATTTTTCCACTGAGATGAAAATACAGCGGCAACATTTCAGTGTTTACTGTAAAGGTTATGAAATCTAGACAGCAAATAAGCTTTGCAAAGACTATTTGGGCAGAACATAAAGGCCCTTCAAGGTTTTAAAGAAACCTCGCTAATTCTGAAAGAATTTGGATCTCAGATCAAACTCTTCATTAGTTTAGCACAAGTTATTTCTTCCAGATTGCACAAAAGAGGAAGGAGGATCCTGCCACTGTTGAAGCAGCACTGAGGAACATGCTCCCTGAGGCAGCTCGGGGTGCAGCTGCAGTGGGAGCTGCAGGCTGAGCTCAGGCTGGGCCAGCCCAGGCACAGAGGCCCTGAGGAGCCCATCCTGGGCACACAAGGGCCCGGGGCCTGTGGCCCAGCCAGGGCACCGGACACTGGGACACGGCAGGAGCCGACGGTCCCACACCTTCCCCTGCTCGGTGAGGGGATAAAAGCCCAGGGGTTCCTTTGTTCTGGGTCCCTCCCCAGAGACACCAGCCCGAGCTGTTTGTTTGTTATTGTGCTGTGATTAAATGATTTTAATGGCTGGGACATTCGAGACTGCTGTGGGAAACCTAGGTATGGAAACCTGGTGTGACTGTGTGAGTGAGGGAGCAAAGCTGGGAAGAGGCCTTGGGTCCAGCTCAGGTGGTGCAAGAGTGACTGCCAGAGTGGATCCTGGATGGTTAAGCAGGGAAATTTCCATAACAGACAACAAGTAAAGCACCTATGTTTTCAACACAGTTAAATTCCTCCTGCTTTCTCAGCAAGATTCATAAATCTCACCTTGCAAGGACATGTGTCTTTTCCAAAGGAACCTGAGAAACTTACACGGCAGATGTCAACCTCACAAAAAATAATGGGCAAGATGTTTCCAGCAACTTATTGAAAATTCCAGCACAGTTCCACTAAGTCAGCACTGCAACACTCTGGGCTCAGTTTTACTTTCTGGAAAGCAGACAGTTACAGACAGTTTTACCTCAATTACTGGAACAGTTTTGACTAGAGGCAGTATTAAAGCAGTCACCAAGTCTTGGTCTTTCATAAGATTCTTGTCTTCCTTGGAAGGAGTTAACAGCCAAACCTGAAGCTAGCCTATGATGACAATACGAAGATATTTTTTGCCCTAGTTCTACTCTCTAACTCACCAGACTTGACTGCAGATTCCCCTCCATGTCACTATTTAAGCTTGAGGCAAAATCTTCAACTAGGAAAAGAAGAGAATGACAGAGAGGGGGAAGGGAAGAAGGCTGGTGTTCTTAGCACTCCAGTATTTCTTTTTGCCTCAAACAGTTTAGCCTATTTGAAAAAGACTTCATATCACTTTTACCTGCTCCTCTCTAGGGACTAAAGCTGTTTCATGTGTTCCAAGTAATGTCATGGAAGCATGAGAAGGACAGGAAAGTGAAAACAAGACCTCCACTTGATCCAATGGCTAGTACTGATTGGTTTCAAAGACTCTCCCTTCAAGCCTGCAGAGCAAATGCATGACTCTGAGCAATGGCACTCAGCTGTTCAGACCTCCATGGGAAAAGGCACAGAAGAAGGCCTTGCCATCCTAGAAAGTACAATGAAAATGAAGTTACAAGTACACTTATTTATGTTTTCTCAGGAGAGATGACTGCATAACATATGGTCAAGCTTTACTTTCCCCTTTCTTCCTAAAAAAGGACTCTCTTTGGTAAAATCTCCCTAAAATGCACCTCCATCTATCTGAAGGACACAAAGACACTTCAATCATCACAGTCATGACCCATTAAGTTCCACCACAACTTCTACCTACCTTTACAGTTTCACTAGCCCCCCTGTGTAAGGAAACTGCTTACTAACTTGCATTAGTAACTGCATTAGCAAGATGAACACAGGATATGAGAGAATCAAGGAAGTCAGTCCTGAATTGCCTTCTTGTTAGCTGAAGGATTACCATTACATTCTTTAAATGTGTTCATCCACAAGACAGGCTAGGGAATGCTACCTGGCTCTTACTAGGGAGCTGTAAAAACAGGTACACAAGCAGGATCAGGTAAACTGCTAAGTCTTCCTTTGCAAGCCAATGTTTTGACCCTTCCTCAGTCACCACCACCTGCTGACAAAGGTATGAGAAGATGAAAAGCACGGGGCATACTGCAAGATTTTTTTTTTTTCTATTAGAATGAAGGATCTGTAAAAACAAAGAGAAAAAAAAACCCACACAACACAAATAAGACTGTGATCAGTCTACGCTTTTCCCTACAGTGGTATCCTGTCACAACCACACATTACAGCATTAGTAATTCCCCTGCTGATGCTGCTTTTCAGCCTTCAGAATAACTCATTCTATGACCTATGTTTATCCAAACCTTTGAGGTTCCAGAAGCATTCTCCAGTACAGAAGAAAAAAAACCCAGCCGTCCCTGCCTCCTAATTCAGAGTCACCAGAGAGGCCTCAGACTTCTTTCCTGCAAGGCTATAAGGGAGGTGTTGCGAAGGCTCCTCATCTCACTCCATGAATTATTCTTGTGCAGATTTTTTGCCATGTTTAATCACTGCTTGCAGATACAATGGCTAATTGGCAATTAGCTTGTCACCAAACACACCTTGTTTGTAGGGCAAGAATGGGTTACACCATTAATACTGTTGAATCTTGAACAATGATAGTCCTAGATAGTCTTAGAGGTTCTGACCCAAGAGATTAACCACAAGTTTCCACAAATAATAAAACTAAAGAGATGAGGATTTCATGGTGATTCAGAACAACAACTTACTCAGTTTCATAACTGCATTGCAATGGTATGATATAGCAGATTCATGTGCTACAATGAGACCCAAAATAAAACAAGTATTAATAGACAGGCAGGTAGACATCAAAATCAGAAGTATAGAATTATTTTTTAAATAAGAAAAGAGACATGGTTTGGTAATACTTCTGATCTAAATATGGTAAAGACCTTGGCCATGTTTCAGAGTTCTGCTTTAAAAAGAAAAGGAACCCTTGAACATTAGGATTTCCAAGCACAGGAACATTATCAGGGTGCCACTATATAGAAATATCTTATATTGGCAGAATAATTTGAATCTTCATTTCAGAGAGAAACAACATTAGCCAATTTTAGCCATTTCTCTGTGGAAAGATGCATTTTTTTTTTTGTGGTTCCTATTCCTTCTGATGAAGTAATAGTTGAAGGCTAAACTGTTCCAAGTAAAAAAAGATACAATGTTTCCTGCAAGATTAAGACTGTTAAGAGTAAAAATGAATGACAGAACTGTATTAAATGTGCAGGAAGAGATAGTTACTATCTTAGAGAAACTCCATTTTCTCCTGTGCAGTCTGAAAGTGAAACTTTGAAGAGGACATTTGGAAAAAAATTATCTGTGGCCTGTAAAGGTTCCTCATCTCCATAGAAAATATTTGCTCCAGTACATACTGCCATCTAAGTGGGCTGGAGGAATGTTAATCTTTCTGGACAAATATATCAAGTATACTACCAGTAATGTTACTGAACACCTTTTGCCTTGGTAACTACAAGTGACCAAAGCAGATGTCAACATCACCTAGGAGCTCATTATAATAAGAATGAGTTAGTTAAGAGGAATCAATATTTCAGCTATAAATGTAGTGGACTTTTCAGATCACTTTTCATATAAATATATATATTACATTCATGACTGAACTACAACAGGTGCTGAAATAATCTCCAGCCACTTTTGGTTGGCAGCAGCATTTTCAGGCTACTTCATTTTATAATCAGCTGTAGAGTTATCTGAACCAGCAACTGCATGAAAGCTAGTTTACAGCTGAGGATCAAGACTATGATTTTAGTGGATAACAGACGAAATGTAGAAAACACTTCCAGCAACAAGCTTAAAGCATTTCAGAAAAGGATAGACACAAAAAATGAGATGATTAACAGTGAACGAGTAACAAGGCACATTCACCTTAAGGGAACTCAAACCAAGTGAGTGTCAGATTACTTAAATGAACAAACTGTGAAGTTAATGAAAGAAACTGGCCTTGCAAGTTTACAAACAGTTCTATTTAGGAATCAGAGACAAAAAAAAAAATAAACCTATGTTGACATGTTAAAAGCTTTTTCCACAATTTCAGACACTGAAGTAAGTTCTGCTAAGAAAAGTCACATCTTCAACACGTTCACAAGGTACCAAAAGACACTAAGTTCTTGTCCTTAAGATAGGAAAACAGCGCAAAATGTGAATATCCAGCATGACCTCCAGTTATTCCACAAAGAAAGAAGTACTAGAAAAGAAAATATTGCTTTGTACCTTTGTTGTAACCCTGTATGTAATATATGTCTCCATTGTGCACACGTGTTTTTTGGGATCATCAACAGTAACAAAGAGGTCTCTAGTTTCCACATCCAAGTCATCATCCAACTGCAGTCTGTTGAGGAGAGATGAGGAGGAGGCTGGGCTAGAAGTGTCCACAGGTGTGCCATTGGGCAGGCTGAGATCCTGTATTGGAGAGAAAAAAAAAAAAAAAAAAGGAAGTTTTTAATAAGCTTAACAGATTCAAGGTAAAACATAGTATTTTCAAAGACACCATAGACAAGCTTCTCTGATACATTATAAGGGTTGTTTGTTTCAGCATCTCCAAGGACCACCCTTTTCCAGGACTCCTGGGCAACATACTAAAGTCTTCAAGCATTAAGCAGAGGATAAAGCATATTACCAATATACGTTCCCTAAGTACAGCACAACCTGCTTTCAATTCCTAAGGAAGGACAGCATTGCTGAACCAACACTTCCTGGTGAGACTGAGCCAACCTAGACTGAAAACAAAACAGCTAGGCAAATCAAGAGACCTTACAAGACAGGTTTCAGGCGAAATGGCAACAGTTCAGTTGTCTGGAATGCAGTTAGCTTTCGCCTCTGCAGACTCCTATGGTGGAGGAAGGAGCAAAACTTCCATCAGAGGCCTCCCATCCAGTGTATTAACCTCCACACATGTTGACAGCAGCCAGAGTCTGAACTGCCATCACTGCAGCACGCAACAGTCACAGATCATACTCTCCCGCACAGGAGTCTAGGCACACCTCCTTTTTGGGATCCTAAAGCAAATGAAAACTCTACTTTTTCCTTGGAGAGGCCCTCATTCCCATTCTCCCCAGCCTAAGAGTGTCATCCAGCACCTAGAGAAGAGAGAGGCCAAAAGATCCAGCAAGTTGCTATTTTAGGAAGAAAAATACAGCAAAACAACTTTCTAGCCAGCTTGGTACATCCACACACCTTCAAATCTCACACTTCAATACAAACCAACTACTTCATAACAGCTGTTATTGCATGTGAAAAATGCGTCTTTTGTGATTGGCTTTTCTCAAATATTAAAATGAATATTATATGTGTGGTGTTAGAAAGTAATGTTGTGGTGTTAGAAAGTATATGTGTTGTGTTAGAAAGTAATGCTGTATTAATTCTCTTAAGTACTGTGTAAAATATAGTTTTAGGTTATAAAAAAAATGTTAAAATAGAAACTATGCTATGTAGGATACTTTTTTTTAAAGAAAGAACTTGCAGTGAGAAAGCAGCCACCAGACACCTAAATCTTTCAGAGAAAAAGAATTTATTGCCCTCTTACCAGAAGAAACAAACTTCCTCCCACCTTGAAGGCGCTGTTAGGATTCCAAGGAAGAAGTTGATGATGACCAGACAGAATCCTTTGTTTGAATGTAATTTATGCATCATGTATGAAGTGTATGAATATGCAAGCTATTGCTTTTAAGGGTTAATCCTCTGTTAACCCTAACGGGTGTCCTTTTTCAGGCTCATGCTGCCCAGAGAAAGGTACCCAGACGTCCGTAACTCTTTGTTTCTATTGTCTCATATTGTACTAATTCAAATTGTCCAAATTATTATTACTCTAATTGTATTATTACTCTAAGTGTATACTATTTTTATAACCATTTTATTACTATTAAACTTTTCATATTTTAAAAACAAATTGTTGGCGTTTCTCACATTGCACTTGCATAAATATCACAGCAACTTAACACGTTTTTTGCTCTGGTTTTATAGAAGAGGGAGCTGTCAGTGTGTGACAAGTTGTACAGAGGAAGTCCTAAGGATCAATGGCTCTTCTTTTCAGAGAAGACAGAACAGTTTTTTGTTTGCATCTTTTTAATAGTAGCACAGGAATAGATTTATCCACAGAATGATTTCCCTTCTTGCTAAACAGAGAAACATCACTACAGCTAAGCACCACATTAACTAGAAGTGTTTTAGTTACACAATTACTTCCAAGATCCAACTTCACACAACTTCAAGTGGCCAGACAAAACATAACATCTTAGCAAAGCAATCACATGTCAATGACACCCCTTCTGTTCATCAATGCTCCTTTAGCCAAAGGTACAGAATCACAGGCAAGAGTTTTGAGGTAAAGTTACTTAAAAAGGTCAGCTTTTGATAATGGCTAAAATCACAGCTAAGTTTCTACCAGTCATTGTCCATCATCATGGGTGTACTGGGATTTCATGAAGAGCCATGTTGCAAAACTGCAGAACTGTGGCAGCATTGGTCTTCACCTTGAGGGCTGCCTTAAGAAGTAGAGAAAATAATTGTTTAGCCTAGACATTTTGGGAAAGGGGTAATCTAAACTATTGTGTTCTAACTGAGGTTAGATATGTTCCCTCAGCTAATGTACAGAAGCAGCTGCCAACAAATAGATGGTTTCACATTTAACTGGCAAGGTGAGCAAGACAGGAAGTCAGGCACCCAAATGCTCTCAGGAAGGCAAAAGAGCAGGAGGAGCAAGGCACAGCTTGCCAGCTCAGACATGAGGGAGACACTTCAAACTACACAAGCACCTCGCTCAGATTCAGCATAGGAGGAACATGTACAACAGGAGGAAGCAATGGCACAGTAACTCAGTAGATAAGAAGTTCCGTTGAAATTACACAAACAGAATAAGCTGTAGATAGGATAAGGTTAACAACAGGAGATGGATTCAGAAAATCTGCAGTTCATCTAGACAAGAGAATTTGGCTGAGCAGAGTAAAAAGCAAAGCAAACCTTGGGATACCACAGTAGCTTCATACCTTCATACCACAAGAAGACAAATTTGTTTCTGTTTCCAAAGCAAAAGACAGCTCACCATTGCCCATGTGCATTGAGCATTAACGTACAACTTGCACCAGAACTACAGCCAGTCATATTCTAAGCTTTCAATAGGACAATTAACTTGCAAAAACAGCTTAAGCCTGATTCCACAGGAGATCTCAAAAGCTTGTAATAAAACTTTTCCAAAGTTTTTTCCAAAACTTTTCCAAAAGAGAGCTAAAAGCATGTGATGGAATCTGCTTAAAATATGAGAATCTAGAAAAAGAACCAAAGATGGAGCTTGCAGTCAGTTAGCTGCTAGCCAGTTAGTATGAAGATAGCACTTTCCTCACTAATTCTCTTGGGAAGTTACAATAACATACGAGTATGTCTTGCACATTTTCAGCAGCACAGAAGTCTGTGAAGGTTTGAATTCACTTCATTTCACTTGAGTGTATTCATGCAGTCATGGGTCCTGTGGAATGTCTGGGGTGTTAAAGGCTGTGATAGCTCTATATTGGATGAAAACACTCCAGACCTACATCAAGCAAAGCTTCTGTACCAGCAGTGGCTCAAATCAGGAGAGCTGCTAGCTGTGGTGGGGAGGAAAGGAGAGATGATGTGTTACTGTGCTGTACTGCCTCATCTGCAGGATCCTCCCCTGGAAAAGACAGCTGGCATCATACCCTGCTACTTGGCTACTTTTCAGTAGATGAAAGCCAAGTTAGAAGCTAACTATTTCTCCTCCTGAAAGGGTGCAACCTCCTAGATAAGTGCACTAGAAACAACACATACAGCTGCTGAATCCTCATTTAACAGTACGCAGGATCAGTTTTGCTGAAGTCTTATGCTATTGCTAGAAAGATACAGGCTTTGAAGTATGACAGCAAGATACCTCAGGCTGTAATCCCACCATTAGAGCATCTCCATGTCATGTTAATTTGCCAGCCTTTCTTCCATGAGACTTGGGTGATTTAATTTTTTTCTTTTTTTGATATTCAGGAAACAAGACCACAGCATTTGTGTTAGTCTGCTTTTACCACAGGAAGAGGAGTATGTCCTGCAGAGCCGAGTAGGAAAGGAGATATGCAGCCACCTGTGTTTCTGCCTGTTGGTAGAACTATCATACCCACAAGCATCTGAAATACTAGCTAGTATTATCCATTTTATATAAACAAGCTAGCAAGCTGTGTCTGACTTCAGTGCCAGTGGCTCATGCATCAGCTTCACCTTTAGGGCACCAAGCAGCTGCCCACCCATGTTTTAAGTAACTCTCTGAGGTAGTATTCTAAGAGACCAGCACAGTCCAGGTCACAGCAGGCACCTACTGCTTTCAAAGCCTTTTGTCAAAGTACCTGTTACTCACAGTACTCAGTCTGCCTTAAAGCTGAGCAGTCCCACAGCAGAGAGGAGGGGAGGCTGCTCCTGGTTAGCCAGGCAAGGTGGCTTGGAGAACATGTTTTGCCAAGACCTTCTTCACTTCTTAGTGAGCATCCACAAAGACTTTCCCGAAGTTTCAAAGTTTTTTTCAAAGTAAAGAGTAAAGATCCTTAGTCTCTGTTCCCCACTTCCTCAGGACAGTCTAAACAGCTTTGTCATCTGTTGAAGTAGGTCAGGTCAAGGTGTAGCAAGGCCTGGATCACAACCTATAGTAGATACAGTATGATATTCAGACTTTCAGGTTCATGAGCTACTGGTTCTTGCATACAGCTGTGAAACAACCACAAGAGCAGGCTTTTCATGCATTCCTAGGAAGTTCCCAGAATTCCTCAAGACACTTGAATTTATGGCTACAGAAGTCAGGTGATTTTAGCAGCATGTTTGGTATCCTACAGTACCAGGCAAGTAGGACTGAACTGCCTGTGCTGGAAATGCAGCCTGGCAACTATGCAGGCTGCCATCTGGTAAAGCTGCTTCACATTACTCTGCTAAATCATGCTCTCCAAACACCTTGACTAGTCAGCCAGCCCAGAAACAGATATTAAATCTATCAAGAAGTTCACTTCATCCAAACATAAAATTCAACTGAATTTTCTATACTAGAAGTCTGTATGTGAGATTCAAAATTAGTTGGGAAGTTTCCAACTGTTGACATCTTCTCCCAGGAGATTTTCCACAACTCCGTTTACAGAGCAGTTTGGATCCACACGAAGCAGAAACTTCAGGAGCTTGGTATTCAGTCTTCTGGATGGCAGCCTCCCCCCAGGGAGCAGTCTGCCAGAGAAAACATCCAGGATTCAACCTTAAGGGCCTAAATTTCCATAGGTATTGTTTTATTGTGAAGACCATGGAGTCTTCTGCTGAGTTACAAGCAACTACAGTTGTACAGTTAATACTACAGTTTACAGAAACTGAATGCTAGTTTTCACCTATCCTGCCTGAGCAAGTGTACAGCTTAACCAGACAGCTTTGCTGTCAAAGCAGCAGTCCATGAAGAAGCAGAAGATGTGGCTCAGCCAGGTCTTCAAGCACGAATAAACTCACCTCTGCAAAGAGTCACCCTGAACCCATGTGATGCTGTGGGCACACTGCTCCCATTTAACAAGTATTGTGTGACACTAAGAGACATTTAGAAATGTTGCTGTTTAGAGGTGCACTTAACCCTAAATTCCCCTGCATAACTTAGAGACCTGAGAGCCAGGCCTATACTGCTCCTAGAACCCCATTGCTTTGCTTCCAAAATTCAGAGTGCTGCAGACTTTCTCCTTCTGTTTCAAGGTGTTCCATTGCTTTTTGCCATTCATTTCACAGAGACACAATGACAGAGCCATGTTAAGCAGACAACAATTCCACACAATTATAGCTGGGTTTTGGAACACTCTTATCTCCATACCTTCAGTACATGACAGTAAGTCATAGGGGAATGGCAGCCAGTGACTGGAAAACCGAAGTGGTTTAGACACAAACATTCCTGAGGGCACTCTAAAAGCTTACATGAACTTGGCTTTCACACATCTATTCATAACACTCCTTGTCTTATCCCAGCAAGTTTTGAATGCAGGTATTTTTTGTATAGGTCAACTCCATATAGAAAGAAAAAGCACTTCTGCATCTTCCAGTACACCTAGATTAGCTCATCCATGTACAGTATTCTATCAGAAGACCCACCTGTTTAGTGAAATTTCAGTCTACACAATACTATTATTCAATACCAGCTAGATACAGAACAACAGAAGAAAATGCATTTACTTCCCCTTTACATATGTTCAATTTCCTTCTCTATCAGGCAGGAAGATCAGATTTTGTTTTTTAGAAGTCACTTCTGTTTCTTCACATGTCTGAGGCAGTACATGTCCCAGCCTCTTGCACTTGCTTTTGAACAGTAATTTACGGCACCAAAGTGGGCACACAGAGTGCAGAGAGAGAGATTGCTGTGGACACAGAAGGGATGGAAAGAACAAGGCAGTCATACTCAACTGGGTTTAAAAAAAAATCCCCACAGTTAAATGCCAAAAACCCTGTTCATTTTCAAGAAGAACCATGTTCCTACACTGATCCACAAATAAGACAGTGCTAAGTTGTTTGACAAAAGCTGAAGAACTGTCAAACAATAATAAATAATAAATTTCTACTCTAGACCTACCGTCCTGGAAAAGGGTAAATTGTCACATGTGCCAGCTCCTGATATCCTTCTCCAGTAATGGAAGGGATGGTACAGTTTATGTGGATGTACTCACAAGGAACAAGATGATACTTTCCAAAGAGGTCAGTGGTTTCCATTATAATAATCATCTAAAATCAGACTGTAAGGTTGAGGCCATTTTAGGAGGAACAGAGAGTAAGAACAAATCAAAAGGAATCCCTCTTGCTCTTAAAATGTGTCAGTAGAGGAGGAACAATAGGTTGCTGAGGACCCAAGCGGAATTTAAACTTTTGAGCTGTGAAGGGTATTATGAACCGAGTCTGTGGGCTCTGCAGGGTCAGGCAGAAAATACCCAATTTAACAGGGCCACGCTTCATCTCTAAAGTTTCAGCAATACAACTGGTGTTTTGCTCATCTAGCCAAAAATCCACTAGATAAAGACTAGACCAATTTGCTCTCAGAATATTTTAAACCAGTGTCCAAGTACAACATGCTGCCAAGCCATGAGTCTGGTGACTTTGCTCTGGTGTTCATCATTTGAACTACTATTTCTGCTCTGTAGATCAGATTTGGCTAGAGACACACTCCTCAGCATCCCTGGAAAAAAAAAGGAATTTAAGATGCAACAGCTAATCATGATGGCCTGCAGTTTGGCACTGCTTAAGGCCTGGGATCATTCTTGCTTATACAGGTATCATACTTGGAATAGTGCTTCTTTCCATTTCAGCTGAACAGAGAAACACTGAAACAAGCTTCACAGAGGCACCAGATGGTTGACACAAGCATTTTCCAAGCCTTCTAATGTAGGTCATGGGATTCACACCTTGTTTCTGAGGTTAACAGCCAAATTTCATAGGATGGATTATTTTACTTTGTAGTTTGTTTTCTAATAAGTCATCCCAGTTAAGCTAAACAGAACAAGAATGTGGGCACAGAAACATTCTGGCAAACAGCATTTGCAGGAACAGCAATAAGCTATCTCCTACCTCTGTTGCTAAAGTCTTTAGGGACACAGCTATAATACAGCTTAGTTTCAGCATTCCTGCGCACCAGGGCAAAATAAAGTGTCAGAAGAAAGTGTCAAGTACCACATCAGACTATCTGCTCATACAGTCAGTGTGGCTATAAGTCTGTCTTCTCACAGTCCATAAAAAGCAGGTTGCTTTCTGTAGTATAGAAGGGGACTGTGCAAATCCCATCTAAACCTAAATATGGTTCAGGTTAGACTCAAAATCAGGAATGTGAGTGGAATCTCATAGATGTTTTACAACAGTTTACAACAGTTAAGACAAGATTTTCAATACTAGTAATAAGCCATGTTACTGTGCTGCTTTGTGCATGAAAGGCCAAATGCCTTTGGAGGACAGGCATCTGGAAGATGAAATGGGTTATTATTTGCAGCAGACATTAATAAGGCAAAATGTAAAGGTATAATACACGTTTTGAACTTACTAACTGCCATGAAGCTGACATGCACACTCCCAAAATCCTTTGGACAGGAAATAAAGTGCAAGGAATAACTGCAGGATTACCATAGCTTCCTTAGAGTGGCAAATATCAAGAGGTAGCTCATCCACAAGAGCTGAAAATAAGAAGTTTCAGATACAAGGCTAACTTTTACATCTGTTTTTAGAGCACCTGAGTCCTTGCAGAAGGCTGAATCTGTCTTCCTGAGCAAACTGCCAGTCTGGCAACTGTGCAGCATGATTAGTTCAGTTGTGTTTAAGCTGCAGAAAGTAGTATAAAAGTGCTTATGACCTGATGGAAAGCAAGAGAGTTTAAGATTTGGGCAGAATTTGGATGCTCCTTTAAAAGAGCTAGAGGTTTTTTTTGTCCTTCTATGGTTTTCAGTAGTAGGCAACAGGCACCAATTCAAGTCTATCTTCAGAGCTCAAAGGCCTCCACAAATGGGAGAAGCTACATGTCCTTAGAAACATTCAGAAAATAATGGAATTTATGACCTCTAGCTCTGTTAAGCTCCATGTCTGTAGGAAAGGTTTTTGTTCCAGTAATATTATTTGTTACGTGGGATTCTGCAGTTGTGTGCACAAAAACACCACAAACCATTTCAACATGCTAAAGAGCACCTTGTCAACAAAGAAGGGTAAGGAACCCTGTGCTATGTTTGAAGCATCATTTTCAGAAGCTGAGCGCTGACCTTCTAAATAGCAAAGCAGCAGCCAGGATTTCAAACCATGAGCTGGAAAACTTGAATCCTGCATATGATTAGGAATCATTCCCAGTCCAAGAAACTAGATTTATATCTGATTACAGATGGAACAGTTTATTAAGCTTGTCCAAAGTAAACTGCCTTCTCCTAGATGTATACAGTTTTGTGTTAAAGCTCTGCAGACATATCATGCAGAAGTTGGGGTTTTCCCTCCACTCTCTACAAGCAGGTTTAGTTACATCTGTTATCTAGCTACTCAGTGTCACCAAACTGTTCATTTGGCTTTTGAGAGCAAACAGTAATATGCTGGGTTTTTTCATTGTGAACAGATGCAAAGGACTGAGGAGAAACAGAGAAGAAGAGAGAAAAAGATAAGAGGGCTGGAAAGCACTGTAGTATCCTGGTGATCACTTCATTTAAACAAGAAAGAATATGTATACACTACAATAGGGGTTCCCTCATGCTCTCTGTTTCAGATGACTTGCAATAGTTTTCCTGACACAGACCAGTGAACATTTTGTGAGAGCAGGTCAGACTGACAAGGTATCACTGTGCAAGTAACAGAGGCCAGAGGCAAAGATACTTAGAGGGGAGAATTCATGTTTACATCTCATGCCGTGGAAGACCTGGAGGAGTGTACTCTTGGAGAAGCTCTCAGAGTTAGTTTATGCAGGTGCAATTTAAGCGATATCCCTCTATCACATTTGCTGATATACAAGACATTTTCCAGTAGAAAGGCATTTGCTCTCAAAGGGATAAAATAAACAAAGTGCTTATCTGTTGAAAGGAAAAAAAAAAAAAAACACCACAATCCTAACCAAACCAAACACAGCAACCTAACCAAACAACCCTAACCTAACCAAACCAAACAAACTCTAACCAAAATCCACACAGCATGACCACTTTAGTTGCTCCTTTGAGGAGAAAAACTGAGGAAAAGTAATCACAAAATATTTCCTCACAATAAGAAAATCAATATCTATAGAGACTGATAGACTTTGGTATTGGTTTTGCACAGTCTGGTTTCTGGTAGCCGGGGAGCCACAGAGGTGGTTTCTGTGAGAAGTTGCTGGAAGCTTCCACAGTGTCCAGCAGAGCCGAACCCTGATGGCTCTGAAGATGGACATGCCCCTGGCCAAAACTAGAGAAGTTGGTAACACCTCTCTGACAACATATTTAAGAAGAAAACCAAAACAAAATCACAGGCTTTTGCTTCTAGTCAGAGAAGAGAAGGAGGTGAGAACACGTGAAGGAAACAACATGGAGACACCAAGGTCAGAAGGAGGGGGAGGAGGTGCCAAGATTCCTCTTGCAGGCCATGGTGAGACCATGGTGAAACAGTTGTGCCCCTGCAGCATGTGGGGATCCATGGGGGATGCAGAGATCCCCCCACAGCCCGTGGGGGAGGTGCCCATGCCAGAGCAGGTGGATGTCTGGAGAGGCTGTGATCCAGCAGGAGAACTGGTGGAGAGGACCCTTGTTCCGGGCTGGAGCAGCCTGTCCTTGGAGGACTTCACCCCATGGAAAGTGAGCCATGCTGCAGCAGTTTTGGGAGGAGTCTGCCCAAGGGGGGAGTTCATGCTGCAGCAGGCGCAGTGTGGCTGCTGTCTGTGAGAGCAGACCCATGCTGGAGAAGTTCATGGAGAACTGTCCCCCATAGGAGGGACCCCACGGCTGACAGGGGTAGGACTCCTCTCCCAGAGAAGTTGAAGAAAATCTCGGTGATGAACTGACCAAAACCCCCATGCCCTGTCTCCCTGTGCTGTCGGTGGGGAAGAGGGAGGGGCTAGGGGGAAAAAGGTGTTTACGGGCTTATTTTACTTCTGATTATCCTCCTCTGATTCTGTTATAGTCATAAATTCACTTTGTAACTTAAGTTGAGCCTGGTTTTCCCTTGAAGTGTTTTCTCCCGGTCCTTATCTCAATTCATGAACCCTTCATTAATTTTCTTTCTCTCCACAGCCCAGCTACGGCAGGAGATGGTGAGCAAACAGCTTTCGTGGGTGCCTGGCATTGAGCCAGCTCAAACCACAATAACTTGAGATCTACAGACTAATCCATCTAGAGAAACACCTTTTAGTTAATAGTCTAGGCTTATCACAGCCACAAAGGCACATAAGAGGCACACATGGCTTCAAGTGAAGTCTACTGCTCCAGAAGCAGGCTAGTCAGCACACTGGGAGTCATCATACAAATTGTGAAGAGGTCAGGATGATCACTTGCAATAATAAAGGGCATTGATTAAAGATGTCCACAGATTTTCTGGGCAACAATCCAAAACCCACAATTTCATCTTGTCAGTATTCAAAAATTTCACTCAATTTGCGTTATTCTGGCATCTAAAAAGCTAAAGCAAAGGTTCCACCCAGAAAATCATGAGCTTCTATCATCTGGGTAGTCTATCATTACCAGATGCCGCTGCTTTCACCACAGTTAGCTCAAAGCACCTGCTGCTAACACCATCTGCACCAGTGATGGGGAGGAGGCTTCCCAGCCCCTGAGCAACACCTGTCGGCAAAGGATCCCTTTTCAAGGAACACACAGAATCATTCAAGCTTACTGGAAAAGTGAGAAAAGAGAAACTTTAAGGTAGGGGAGCTTTTTCAGACTTAAACTCAGCATGAAGTCAAAGCACAGATTGATAACCACGACAAAAGTATGTCCTTCAGTGCTGTAAGCCTCCCATTACTAATAACACTACAGATCACTGCGCTAGTAATACTATTTGATCACTCCGAGACAGGAAGTGAGGTTGTCATTCTCACAGGTCTCTGTAATTTGAGGCATGATCTAAAAGCAAGTTTACATTTTACATTCTCTACATTTTCCTGCAAACCAGAGTACTACACATTTTTCCCATGTCTTTGCTCCCATACGTTTGTGCAATGCTTGTCCTCAACCAAGATACCTAAGACAACAAAGGAGAAACTCATCTTTACGGGTTATAGACACCACCACTTTCACTTCCAAAGTACCATGTCACCTGTTGTGTATTGCTTCACAGAAGTCACAGTGTAGAAGCTCTGAATGTGGCTCTAAGACAATAATGCTCTCTAACAAGATTTATGCTTTCTGGACCACACCGATCACAGCTCTTGGCTAAACTCTTTCCTTGCCTGTTGTATGAACTTTGGATTATTGTCTCAGTTTTCAGAACCATTTCACCTAGTTCCACTAACCAGCATCACTTAAGTGCTTACTCTAATAAATACCTCTTGATTTAAGTGAAAATCTGGCGGAGAATCAACAGTTTTGGTATTGTAACATCACCTCTAGATGAAGATGACATCTCTTTCCATCCCTTGACCTACCCAACTTATAAAGTAGAATTTGTCCCATAAATTCACCTGTCAAAACACAGAATCACAGAATAGGTAAGGCTGGAAGGAATCACATTGGGTCATCTGGCCCAGCCTCCCTGCTCAAGCAGCATTAACCCAGAGCATGTTGCACATCATTGCACCCCAACAGTTCTTGGATATCTCTAGTGAGAATACATCTATATGAGCAGCCTGTTCAATGTTCCACCTCTTATGCAGTAAAGCTCTTCCTCATATTCAGCTGGAACTTCTCGTGCATGTGTCTGCTTCACTGGTCTTTGTCGCATGGCTTGGCACCACTGGGAGGGGCCTGGTCTATCCTCTTGACACCCTCCCTTCAGATACTCATCAGCATTGATGAGATTCTCTCAGCGGCCTCTTCTCTTCTCAAGAAAAGCCCCAAGTCCATCAGCCTTTCCTCACTAAGAGATGCTCCATTCCCTTAATCTGCTTTGATGCCCTCTGCTAGACCTGCTGGAAGAGTTCCATGCCTTCCTTGTACTGAGGAGCCCAGAGCTGGACACAGCATTCCAGGTGAGGCCTCTCCAGGGCTGAGTAGAGGGGCAGGGTCACCTGCCTCAGCCTGCTGGCACTGCTCTTCATGATGCAGCCCAGGATGTCACCGGCCTTCCTGGCCACCAGGGCACTGCTGCCTCATGGAGCGCTTGTTGTCCACCAGGACCCCCAGCTCCTTCTCCACAGAGCTGCTTCCCAGCAGGTCACCCCCAGGCTGTGCTGGTGCCTGGGGTTGTTCCTCCCCAGCTGCAGGACCCTGCACTTGCCTTGGCTGAATTTCAGACGGTTCCTCTGTGCCCATCTCTCCAGGCTGCTGAGGTCCCTCTGAAGGGCTGCACAGCCCTCTGGGCTATCGGCCACTGCTCCCAGCTCTGTGTTGTCAGTGAAATTGCTGAGGAGGCCTCTGCCCTTCATCCAAGTCATTGATGGGTAAATTAAACAAGACTAGGCCCACTGTTGGTGGGAGACACCATTAGGGACAGGCCCCCAAATAGAGTATGTGCCATTGATTATAACTCTGGGAGATCTGTTGTTCAGCCAGCTCTCAATCCACCTCTCTGTCCACTCATCCAGTCCTCTCTCCCTGAGCTTCCCTATGAGGAGGTTTTAAGAGACAGTGCTGGAAGCCTTTCTGAAGACAACATCCACTGCTCATCCAACAGGTAGCTGTTTCTTCACAGCCAGCAATCAGGTCAAGCATGATTTAGTGAATCCATGCTGACTACTTCTGATCACCTTTTCATCCTCTCTGGATAAAGATGGCTACCAAAATTCATTGTTCCATCACCCTTCCAGGGACTGAGGTGAGGCTGAGTAGTCAGTAGTTCCCTCTGTGTCTCCCTTCCTGCCCTTTTTGAAGGCCATTTAAGTTGGACTGGCAATGGAAATGATAACTCATTAAAATAATTACAGCTTACTAGAGTTTTTTTTCCATCTTCAACTGGTAATTGAACTGATAGCAACTGGTAGCTAGTAACTACCTTGCAGTCAGTTATTGCTCTTAGTAACTGGAAAGAAACTGTTCCCTCTTGTTTTTCAATAATTCATTAAGAGTAACTTTCCACAGATTTTACTTCACAATTATAGCTGCCATGGTGTAATTCAGACCTTTTTTCACCATTGCATCCTAATGATGCAAGCAGTTTTCCCCAGCCACAAGATCTTGGAAATTTCAGATGCATGGAATCTAGGCTCAGGCAGTCAACTCAGTCACAACTTAAAGAGACAGTACATATCTTACAACAGGTAAGATCTTGCTCATGGTCAGCAGAGAACAACCATCAGCAAAGTTATTTCTGAGAAATACACAAGATAAAATGACATTTTAAATTGACTTATAAAAAGTCTTCCGCAGACTTAAAGCACATGCAATTTACAATCTTAAATATGCATTTCAGGTGTGGCAAGTAGATTTTCTTGCAGTGGCACTAAGTCCACTGCACCAAAAGAGCTGTCTGCCTTGTCTCCTGACCTACTTTACAGAGAGCAGTCTCCCAGCTCAGTGCTGGAGCAGCATGTGACAGCCAGACCATCTGTTTAAGATACCACAAGAATACACCACTATGCTAGAAGACACCAGAACAACAATTTGCACATAAATCTAGGAGCTGAGGTCTCCCAGATAGGTGTGTGAATGGCAAACCTTTGTTCTTTATCCTCTGCCCCTCCCACCATTAATTACAGGGACATGCTTTCTGAGGCACTGATAGTAGGAGGAGGCCCCCATACAACGGTAAAAAGAGAAATTCGTTATCAAAGTGGTTATGCCTTTCTATCCATGAATAAAGTTGGAAAACATTCAGCTACTTGGGTAAATTTAAGGCACTTGGGTAAGTTAAGGTTTGAGGATTTCTTCTCAACATCAAGCATAACTTTTTCCACCATGGCTGACAAGTTACTCCAAGACTCATCCTTCTGAAACCTGTCTGAAGAACCAAGCTGCTCTATGTATGCTCTGAATATGTTTCCAATACTCTATCTCATTATGTATGAAGCAATCCTGTTGAAAATATTATGAAAGCTGTGCAACACTGAATTCAACCTCAAAGTATACACCCCTCCCTCCATTAAGCTGAAGTAAGAACCACAAAGTAATAACACTGTTGTACAGTAGAAGCTATGTTTAGCCTTACCAGGAGAGATTGAAAAAGTAATGGTACTAAAATAGTTATGCTGATTCAAGTGTTTGTTCTAACTTGCTAGCAATCCTTCATCTTGTTTGAAAAGAAGTTCAATTCAAGAAACTGGCTGTAGTTGTTTCATAGAGACCACTGAGTTTCACAACAGTACTAGAGCACCTATGGTGCAAGATACCATGAAAGTACCCTTTCCCATTTCTAAACGAGAAGGCAACTGTAATCATTAAGGACCTAAATGATGGAACAGGGTACATCCTCAGCAGGTGTACTGAGAGTACACAACTATATAGAATCCTTGATCAGATGTCTGTGCTGTCATTGACGAAGACCACAACAGGCTGGAGAAATGGGCTGTGGGATGCCTAAAAAAGTTTGGTAAGAGGAAACGCAAAGTCACGCACCTGCCGGGAGCAACCATGCAGCAGTGTGTGCTGGAGGCTGATCGACCGAAAAGCAGTTTGGTACAGGGAATGAAAAAAAAAACCCACTGACAGCATTGGAAAAGTTGACCAAGAGCCAACAACAAGCCTCAAGGCAAAGAAGGCAAACAGCCTGGAGATAATAATGCTCAGGCAATCTTATCAATAAGGATAAATATTTGATGGAACCGTGTACAGAAGGAAGTAACAGACTCTTTTTAGTGAAAATATAAATACTGGAGGTTTCACTTACACATGAAGATATTTTACTTTGTGGGTGACAGGATGCAGGAACAGGATGCCCAGAAAGCTGTTCAAAAAACAACTTCACAGCATCCTGGGCAGCCTGGCCTATCTGAGCCAAAAGGTTGGACAAGACAATATGCAGAAGTGGCTTCTAGCCTCAACTTCCCTGTGACTGTCATTTTTGCATCCCATAGATAGGAACAGAGATCAATCCATCCATACTGACACTGTTTCCCAAGTTCACCAACTTCAGTTTGACTTTCTACAGTCTTCAATCTCTCCCAAAACTGAGAATTTACCTCCAGCTTCCTTTAAGAACAATACATGGTGCCAGTCTAAGTTCTCATCTAGTCAGAGAATGAAGAAGTTTGTAGAAGCTCATGCAGATCTATTTTAAGTTTTCAGATTACACTGCAAACTGATTTCATCTGTAGGTGGATAAAGTTAAGAGCAATAATCATAAAATAGCAACCAAGGAGGCTGGAAGTAGAGCTTCAAACTCCCAGTATATTTTTTGGAATTGGAGAAGTGCCAGGCTCCCTTTCAGAGTAAGCGCTATGTAACAGCACTCCAGCAAACACTGGAGTATATTTGATAAGGTGCTAATAAGAAGTCCAGGAATTCACCAGAGTGGTAATTTGGAAACAGAGGAGCATGCAAACAATAGTTTTCAGTTAGTAACCAGAAGTTGGCACTAGGAGTTCTAGAATCCATCTCCATGAACTAGCAAATTCAAGGTATGCATTCACTACAAGCCTGGTATTCCACATCAGCTCTGGTATCTGCTTGATATACTGCCTGTAAAACAGCCTTGAAGCTCCCATCAGCTGTATAGAGTTAACTGAGGCAAAAACAAGGTAGGCAGAGCTTCCAAGAATAAAAGTTGAGAAAGTTACAGGTAGCTGGCCACAAGTACAGTAGCAGCACTCAGAAATGCCTGAAAAACGACAAGGGAGCCCGAGTCCTAGGACAGGTGGGATATGAAATGTTTTGGAGTTCTTGGCAAGAAACCAGTGATGTGAATCAGGACTCTCATCACACAGCTGCCAGCCTCAAGGCAGACAACAGCAAGAACAGCCAACACCACCATGTTAGGAAGATACTCTTAGATTATACAAGTCTAGAGGGACCACAGCTAGACGGCAGCGGAACTAAGCCATACAGAACACTTCCTTTCTAACTCTGCACAGCCTGGCACTTCCAAATCTTAGCAGGAGCCTACTAAATCTGCATATCCTCAGAGGGCCTGAATCCAAGCCTTCATGGAGCAAAATACTGTACTCCTCACCTCTGCTCTAAACTCAGTAACCTGTTAATACTGCCTTTTCTCCTCATTGTCAAAGCATCTGTCCTGGTGCACAGAACAGACCTGCTATTGAAAGTAACAAACTTGAGCACATGCACAAGCAGAACTTCCTTCTTTTTTAAAAAAGAGAAGGCAGAGAGAAATTCAGGCACTTCCACATATCTTGCCCTCCTCAGCAGTGTATCGACTCTAAAAACCATCCTAATTAGCTTTTATGTGTTCCAAAAGCTAAACCAGCAAGGCTTCAGTTTTACAACTAATTCTACAACTAACCTGCTATGCAACTTGAGAAATTGTTTTCTTCTGCATGTTTCTTCTCCCACATCATGTTAAAAAACCCCAACCAAATAAAAGGAAAAAAATCACACAACACAAGAAACATGGTAGCACTCAGGTTCAGCTTTAGCTGTCTCCTTATCTGAAAGCTAGCAAGGGTGAAGGGAGAATAAACTCAAAGACACTCACTCACTCAAAGGTGCTCAGGCATCAAGACAGTATTTTAAGCAATTAGATTTCAGGGGAACAGAAAGATCTTTACAGGAGCACACAGCCAATATACTGTCATGGTTTGATGCTGGCACAATGCCAGTGCCCCCATGAAAATACATTCTCCCTGGTGTCTGCTGTGAGATGTGACCAGGAATAGAGTGAGACAGGCTCCAACTTAAGAATAAAGAAGAGAAAACTTTATTAACCTACAACGATATGTAAAAAGAAACACACAGAAAGAATGAAAAGCTTCCAAAAACACCCCTCCTCCCCCCACCAAATTTCCAATACATCCATCCCCCAAGTCACCAACTCTCAGTCCATCACCACCCTTTAGATAATCAATTCTCAGTTCATCAAGAGGAGAGGAATCCCTCTTGTGCCATAGGCTTCCCCAGCAAACACCGTTGAAACCTCGTGTGTTTCCATGTCGCTCGTGCACTGCCCAGAGAACATCTGCCATCGTGACCTCTTCCTTCCATGCCCAGTGCTCTCACCACTGCACATGGACCAGAGCTGCTTCTAGGGTCCTTTTAAGGGTGCTTTGTCCAGTTCTAAAAGGAGCACAGTCTGACCTTTGGGACACCTGTCCCCCCCAGATTTCACCCCCTGGGGCCGAGGGGTCTCAAGAACAGAGATCTTCTCCACTGAAGATCGAGGGCACCAACCACCCTCCTCACCCGTTGTCTCTGTTCACGCACTCCTTCACATAACATCACCGCACTCCCTTGGCTCCGAGCCATTGCCTCCCCCTAAATGCAGTCTCTGTGTCACAGGAAAAAAATGGTTCTGTCCATGGCTATACAAGAAAAGTGCAGCCAAAGGCCACTCCATCATCTCCTCCCACCTAAGATTCTTCTCAACTTCTCTCGTGGCCCATTTCCTCTTATCTCATCTCTATCTCTCTTCTCATCCAGCTCCAGGAGGATTAGCATTTGCAAGGTTTCCATCATCCAAGAAAAGGGTTAAAAATCTCAGTCTCTGCCTGTCCAGAACTCCCACGGCTGCCTTGCTGGGCACCTTCTCGCTGCATCCCTCCCCTTCTCCTTCTCGGCCAGCCCTGCTATCAAATTTCAAGGTGGCCCAGGCACAGACACGGCTCTCGCTCTCTCTCTCTGCCCTGGGGAGGGGGTGGCTGCCCGGTGCCTCCTGGAGCTCCTCCACCCTTCCACCCTCCGGGCCCAGGCCTACCTCACCCGGCCGCATGGCTTCCCCTCGGCCCAGCCGCAGCAGCCGGTCAGGGAGAGCTCTGAACCTTTCCCTGACCAGAACCAAGAGAAAGCTTTCCTGGGAGTTCTCTGCTTTTAACCCCCGTGTTCTCAGAGGCATATCCATGTCCCCAGTGGCCACACCAGGTGCCAATATTCAAATCTGAGCACCTATTGGTTTGTCCACAGCATCCCAAAAAAACTCACTCCCTCTCAAACCAGGACATATATCAATGCTTCAGAAACAAGAATCTACAACTCAAGTGTTTCATGTCTCCTGCAACATGACTGTAAAAGTCAAGTGCTTGCCTAAAATATCCTTTTCATTTAAGAGATAAAACACTGTCAAAAGTCAAGGTGTCCTGGTTTCTAAAACTATTGTCCATTATAAGTCAGGATAAAGACACTACTTCATATAACAAAAGTTCTGCAGCCCTCTTCCTAAGATTCAGAAAACTTGAGACTAGTCTACTTAGATGGCCTCAGTAAACAGCACAAAAGACTTTCCTTCCCTTTCCAATGACCTACTGCTCTAGTAGCATTAGCCACTGTTCTAAGGTTTATGAGACATTAAAGTTACACAGGATCTGAAATACTACATTATTCCCATATTTGAATCAAAATCCAAAAGGAGACACAGAGGCATGTGTTCCTGTCCTCCAGGTTTCTCTGAGTCAGTTTAGATAAAGTGGTGTTCTTTCTCAATGGATTAAAAAAAAAGTAAGTAAGAAAAGCATGCTTTAAAGAATACAAAGCAGTGATGGCAGAGGTTCAGCCACTTCTACGCTATACATCAGTGGCAATAAAAATTGAAGCACTTTCTGGGCAGAAAACCTCCCTCTACTTTTGAACTTTCTCCACTCAGAGGATTTCAGTCTTAGATACTTAGATCATTGAAGCTTGCAGCATATTTTAGGAAGCATTTGTTCAGAGGAAACACAAGGAAACCAGAAAAAGCAAATTATCCACTTCATGGTGATGGGCTACCTATTTTCACTAGCCCTCTTCCTAAAGTGATATCCTAGTACATGTCTGAATATATTGTTCTTAAAGAATCTGACTCAAAGACACTTTGAGGCAGGAGACATGGACCAAAATTTCTGCAGTACCAATCTCCACCAGATTCTCCAAAAAGACCAGATAGAAGATTAGAACAGCTTCTAGTAAAGTATCAATAAATAACTAATGCAGAACTTTAAGCCTATATCAGACTTGAATGCTGACCTCCCTTTGTTACTCAGCTATTGAAGTTACCCAGCACTATTTGTTGATTAATGAGCCAGTCTCTTAAAAGACAATAATCCATCATTGGAGATTAAGGTTTTTAAGATTAACACTGGAAGTGTCCAAGGCCATACTGGATGGAGCTCTGAGCAATCTGATGTAGTGAGGTGTCCCTGTCCACAGCACAGAGGTTAGACTAGGTCATCTTTGAGCTCCCTTCCAACTCAGACTATTCCACGATTCTGAGACTGAGACACACTAACCACTCAAAAAATGGTTTTATCTGCTTACCTCCACTTACCCTACTCCCTCTCTATACTACTTAATACACAGTGCAGGCATTGCCTTAAAGCTGGAACACCTGTTTACTCTTCTTTTTTTCTGAGATGGGAAAGAAGTTACTACATTTTTTTTCTTGCCAGTGTGTGAAATATTAAGCTGAAGAAGGGATATCCTATACACAGCAAAGCTGTTGATCTCCTTCCATCAACAGGATAAGACATACGGCTTTTTCTGCTAATGCAGCTAGAAGGAAAAAAATACCATATTCTCTTCCTACTAGATATGCTTTTATTCTGCAAGGATCATCACCTAGTGTCATTTCCAGGTCAAGCACAGAACTGCATTCAAGTCTAAACATCACATACCACAGACAATTTTGCTTGGCCTTTTAGAGTATTTCTATGCTGCCAAGTGCCTAGAACCAAATGGTACTACATGCAGGGTATAGGAAGGTGGATTTCATTTCTATTGCTGATGGAAAAACTTGGGCAAGATGGGCAAGAACTTTCCCACTTATGAGAAGTTAGCTGACCAAAGCCTAAAGCTAGAGTTATTTCTGCTCCCAGGCTGTCAGGAATACTGATACACTTCTCAAAACCTCAAAGCAGTAAAGCAGAGAGAAGCTTGCTTGCACTCCAAAGCAAAGAAGTTCTTTAATACAGCTAAGGAAAGACATTATAGGGTGAAAGATACTCCTTATAACACTGCTTCTCACCAGCTATACAGCAATGTGGATGGACTGTGCCAACAGCAGCAGCTTCTCAGCTGGCAAGACTTGTGAATGCAGCTGCCAATTTCTATTGCTACAGGTTTGCCAGACATCAACCTAGTTAGATCATTAAACCATCTATCACAGACAAAACCCCCCCCCAATTTCTACCCCTGCCTTAGTCACCCTTTTCTCCGCAGGTCATAAATTGACTCATTTGTTAGATGAAGGCCTAAGTTCTTGAAGAGAAGGTAAACCTTCTCACTAGAGTAACAGTGGGCAAATGTTCAAGAAGAGGACTCCTTACATGGGCAGGAAGAAGTGCTGAATCCCTACATCACAGCTGCACACAGCAGATGGTGAAATACTGAAGAGGCCAGGCTACCTTGACTTACTTTCCTGTAGTATGGGAGAGTACTGGGCTAGATACTGCTGACAGCCTCAAGGCTTTTGGAGCCTAAGGGATCCAGCCTACCCAGAAGCAGCTCCATATTCCCCAGGACAACAGCCATAGAAGAACAACTTGCCACCACCAACTCAGAGAAACCTTGTATGCACAAACCACCTGTGCCAGAACTGCTTTTAAACCCACATCATCCTTTGCAGTACTTGCTCTCAGGAAATCCTACCTTAAAAATTTCAGGAAGACTTGTCTACAGGGATACAAGTCCTTGCAAGGGTAGTTAATGTATCAGCAGCGCTGTACTGCCACTACCGAATTATTACCAACAGGAAGGCACTTCACAGAGTTCGCTAATGTCCTGTGAACATATGCCAGAGCTAGAGAAGGGAAAACAAACACAGATACTCCTGCAGAACACTGTGTTGGTACTAGTGCTGGGAAGAAGTGAGCAGGAATTCAGCCTGGAAAGGACAACCACAAACAAGCTGATGATAAGGAAACCATGCCAGCTCAAAGCCTTCCCCGTGAGAACTACAGGAAGGAGACGGCAAAGGAGCTGCAGCAATGCCTGAAAAATTTACACCGATCTGTAGAGTATGAGCCACAGGAAACATAGTAAATAAAATCCTGCCTCTCGCAACCCACAGCGCGACTACCAGTGTCCCAGACGGTTCCCCGCAGCAAGGGACACGATGTCTTCTCCCCCCGGAGCTGCTCTGTGCTCTTGCAATGGATGTCAACAGCGCCCAGGGCTTTATTTCCCCACGGCGAGACGAAGCCGGGAAAAGGGATGTGTCAGGGAAACACACACACAGAGTCCTCCCCGCTCTACTTCAACACCAGAGGCCCCCTCAAATGCCGCAACTCCTTCCCCCGGGACATACCTTGTCGGCGATGCTGCGGGGCAGGAGCAGGTCGGGGCTAGGGGTGAGCGCCGGCCCCATCTCCTCGCTGCTGGACGTGGCCAGGGGATGCGGCATCTCCCGCAGCGACTTGGGCCCGGAGGACGGGAGGGGCTTAGGGACGCTCGCCGCGCCGCCCGACATTGCGCCGGGGCCGGGCAGCGACCGAGGCAAGGAAGGAGGGAGCGGAGGCCGCGCCGCCTCGGCGAGAAGCTGCGGGGCCGCGGCCGGAGCCTGCCCGCCACCGCCGCGATACGAGGAGGCGCAGGAGGCGGCGGCTGCGGCGACGACGGAGGAGGAGGAGCGAGCGCAGCATCCGCCTGCGCCGCCGCCCGCCCCTTTCTAAAGCGACATCCGCACCACCTGCTGCCCCGCCCGCCCGGCCCGGCGCGGCGGCGGGGACACAGGCACCGCCCCCGGCGGACAGCCAGCGCAGCGGGGCGGGGCCGGGCGGAGGGGCGCCCGGGGCAGGCATCAGGATTCGTGGAGCCCCGGGCAGGCCGGGGGAGGCAGCGGCTCTGGTGGAGCCCCTGGTGGGCCGGGCCGGGCCAAGCCGAGCCGAGACGGGGGAGGCACCGCGCCACCGAGCAGCCCCGACGGTGACCCCGGAGTGCGGCGGTGTCGCCGCACGCTGTCGAACGGCGGGTTAAGTGTCAGAAAAGCAATCCTGCTCCTCGACTTTTCCAGGTTCGCCGACCTCAAATTACGCTCATGTTGGAAGGGAAATTTGTTGCGGTGCAGGACCGAGCCTAGGAGCGACAAGGCCCCGCCTCCGGGACTCCCTCACGGTAGGAGTGCACCGGATACACCAGATACACTGAGAGATGTCTTGCACGAAAGGCTTGCATAGAAACATCCTTTCACTGATGCTATCTGTCTACTTTTGCCGCAGAGATCTCACGTTGAGAGATCTCCCATTGTTGTACAATGTTTGATCATGCTGAAATGAGGTGAAAGATATATCAAGACCTTTGGAAGCAATTCATGCAAATCCATCTAAAAGCATGTATCCATTACAAAAATTCATGTGACCTATCAACTTTTTACAGCATGGAAAAAGTGTTCATGTTGGCAGAATAACCAATAAATAGGTGGAAAATCATAGTCCTGGTCTAAGATGTTTCCTGAGCAGGTAAAGAAGCTAAATCTGGTGGATAGATTACTTTTGCTAATAATTTGCTCAGCACTAATTAGACATTATAGAGTAACATGCTACTGGGGAAAGTGATGGATCACTATAAGACTGTCACAATCTCTTCCAGCTACAGATAGATATATGAGGATAAACATACACGTATGAGACCAGATGAGACTTGGATGCTGTAAACATTTCATTTGTGTTCAACTTTTCCTGGGGAGTACAAACCACAAAAGGGCAGCACTAATACCTAAAGTTTTACATGTGTCACTGCGAGGTGCCACACAGCAGGACGAGCATGAGGGCACAACACTGTGGACTGTAATTACAAAAAGAAATACTGTGTATCACAGGAAAAAAAAATACAGGGGAAAAAATCAATCCTTACTATAAATAACTACTTAATATTACATAATGTTTGAACTTCAGCAGACATCAAAAGTCCAAGTGCCAGGCCCCAGTGAGAAAGTGGCTGTGAAATATCCCTTCTTCATTACACTTCAGAAACAACAACCTATTTATCTATCAGAAAAAGGAAGCAATACACATTAGTCAGCTTAGATACATGCATCCCAACTTTCTTTTAGACTATCCAGATCTTAAATGGAAACTATTGTGATAAAGGAGCAGGCAGGTTTGTGTATCTGCCGCACTTTCATGAATTGGTTCCCTTCAGTTTTGTGACAGCCTGTATCTCAAAGGTTTATGACTCACTGAGAGCTCTTTCTCTCTTTTCCCTTAGGCATTCTCACCCAGCTGTGTTTCCAACTCAGTCCTTTTCCAAAGGAAGCCTGGTCAGGAACACCAACACCTTCTAACGCTTGGAAACCTGGGGCCATCCTAGCGCTGTGCAAGTACAAATAACCTTCTTTGTACTCATTAAACCTTGGCTTAGGGGGCTGTGAGCTGAGAATAAGGAGGCTGCATTCTTGCAGCAAGGAAGACTGGTGGTATCCAGACTGCCCAAACAGCAGGCAGCACAAGCAGCAGATTGAGTGCAGGATTTATCAGACTCTGCTTGGCACTCATTAGACCTTATCAGAAATCCTATATTCAATTGTGGGACCTTTATACAAGATGCTGGCAAACTGGACAAAGTTCAGAGGGGGGCACTGAGATGGTTGGTGACAATCTGCAAGAAGCAGCTGCAGGGCTGAGGCTTTTTGACCCTGAGGCAGATAGCTTCAAGGGCAGTTAACTGCATCCTCCAGTATCCCATAGGGAATGGATGGAAAAGACAGAAGTGGGCTTACCACAGCAGACCATAGCAGGAAGGCAAGAGACAAAAGATCAACTGAAACAGGAAATTCCTGAGGATATTAGGAACAACTTTTTTCCCCTGAAGGTAAGTCAAGAGTCAGAGCAGGTTACAGAGAGAGGTTGTGCAGTCCACCCTTGGAGATTCTTAAGACAATCTGGTGCGATCTCACGTCTGACCCTCCTTCAAGCAAGAGATTGGACCAGAGACCTCCGTACATCCTTTCCAGCCTGAAAGACTCAGTGCTGCTACAGAAGTCATTAGTTCGGTTTCTGAGGTTTGTAAGCTGACTCTCAATAGCCTGTATACAAGGATGAAGTTCCAAGCTCCACTTACTGGTCTAGTTTCCTGTGATAGGGCAATATATGCCTCTTTTTTTTAATTAATTACAATTATCTGTGTTACCTGTTTCTGCTATGTCATCCTTACACATTTCATCTGACATAGAATACTTAGAAACATTTTCAAATAATTAACTGGATCAGTATATGCAAAATTCAGGAATATTTGTGCACCTGTGAATACAAGTAACCTGAAATCTGGTTAGAAAAAGTTCAGAAGACATTAGTGGAAGAGCTGTTACACAAAAAAAATACAAACTTGATGATTATTATCAAGTATATTCCTAAATTCTGGCTATGAAAGTTATGTTAAATTTCAGAATTCCAACTCCACACTAGCTATAAAGTCAAGCTGGCTAACTGTTGACATTAAATCAATACTTAAATGTAATTTATGATAATATGCTTTTTAAAAACCCAAAAAATGGACAGTGTAAGCAATCTAGCCCAGATTAATGGCCTGTCTTAATGACTAATGACAGATGTCTCTCATCCTCCGATTTTGGTGAGTACCAAATATACAAATATTTGTACAGACAGCAATCTAGGTTTAACAGTGATACATATCTCAGGTAGCAAATGCAAACTATGATACTGAGAAACAAGAAAAAGACCAAGCTGGATGGAGCTCTGAGTGACATGGTCTAGTGGGAGGTTCCCTGCCTATGACAAGGGGGGTGGAACTGGATGATTTTTTTAGGTCCCTTCCAATCCAAACCATTGTATGTTCTATTAGAAGAGTTCAAAAATCATAAATCATACCTTAAAATAGATTAAACTTACTTTAAATGTGTAATCTTAAAAATCTGTATAACTGTCACGCCTTTGCTATATTCTCTGCAAGTGCGTATCACCGTCAAGGGTGGGTTTGCAGTTTCTTCTTCAGCTGTAAGGGAAACCTGTTTCTATTTTTTTAACACGGAAGATGAGCATACTATGTAGTTGATTTCAAGAACTGGAACTTCAAAAAGAAGACAGAACATTGAATGTGAAATTAGAGTTAGGAGCAAATTCCTGTACCTTGATTAGAAGTAGTCACACAATATGAACAGGGATCATAAAGATCTCCAAATATATTGTGCATTAAATGAAACAGAAAAAAATAGATATGCTATGTGACTGACTTCTTGTAGGATTGTTTTCTACACACAAATTGGAACTTCTAAATGTGTCAGCATGTGGTCATCTGGCTCCAACAGCAGGCACAAGAGGTACTACCAAAAACTGAGGAAGGTGTCTATTTTTATAATACCAGCAGAGAAATAATCAAATGTCTTAATTCTGCTAGGAAATGATGACTGATTAAAAACATGGTTATATATCCTTCTCCACTGTGGTGATTTAATTTTACAACCATAATATTTTCCTTGATGCTTACATTGATAATTTTCGTTTTGTTAAACATCGACCAAGCTAAAACCATTCAGCACATGAAACATGCAACCACAATAAAATACACAGTGAAAACCAGAATCAGTGGCAGGCTGAAAAGAGACTGCTATTCAATGCCCACATCTTAACCCAAGTTAACTTGAAAAAACTGGCATGCTCTCCCAGCAAAATCATAACTGTTTATTATGTTTATATCATTTCAGCCCAGAAGCAGGATGAAACAGACAGGTGTAATACTAACTGGGGAAGAAGTCAAATCGTCAGTTTGGGGACCAAGAATCTCACCAATTCAAGAAAAATGTCACCAGTTTCACACATTTTTTCCTAAAAAATAGCTCTGTTTCGGTATCACTGAAATCAAAGTCCTGCAGGCTACCTCTTAAGATTGTTTACTAGGACAAACAGGGAGAGGAAGCATCCACAGATGATGTGCAGGAAAATCTATTTACAAATTTAAGGATAGTGCCTGTTCTGATCTGGAGTGCCAGTTACACCAGTAATACCACCCAGGATGTTTTTATAATGGCAAATGGCTTTTCAATTGCTCAGTGTGAGCCTGAGAAGGACTCTCAGTTGTCTCTTAACATTCTTTTTGTAATGCATCTTTATCTTTTTGTCCAGATGAGACATAAAATGGCAACAGGGTTTACAATGACTATCAGGAGGCTAAGTTCACATTGTATTTATTTACTAGACCAGACATGTAAAGCCCACCTGCTTTTCATCAAGTATTCTATTTAAAGACTAATTTCTAGGATTCTCAATAGCAAAACTCCAGACAGTACAAACAATAAGGTAGGCTTGAGGCCACAGAGATACTGGCAGGCTTGGCTGGTTTGACAGGTCAAGGGCAGTAAATTTTTTCCCCCTGCTGTCATCAGCTTCTCCTCAACTGCTTTGTCTTTTCCCCACTGTGGTCTCCCTTGGCAAAGATAATGTTTGTGTCTGGCTGCACACAGGCACACAGGAAACTACAATAGAACAACACCATTCCAGAAGATATTAGAAAAGCCCAAAAAATCCAGCTATCTTTTCAAAAAGGGTCCTTCTTCCCATATGCTACTAGACCTTCAGGTCTTGTACTGCAGAGATTGGAGAGGGCAGGCTTTTGACTCCATCATGTGAAATCCTATGCATGTGCTCAGTGACTCTCTAGAGAGAGAATCAGTTTTGAGTCATGAGCACACAACACCTGTGAATTCATGCACACTTGTAGGATAATGCATAAGCTTTTCCTATACCAAAAGCATTCAAAGCTGTCAAGTTTTGTGGGGGTGCCATAAACAGGATTGTGGGAACAAAGGACACTTGTCATACAAAGCAGAAGTCTGTGCTAAATGGTCATAAAATGAAAAATCAAAAATCCAGTCAAGGAGAAAGACTATAACTATGGATACAGTATCTTTACACAATTGGATATGGAACCCCAATCAATCTAAAATGTTTAAAGACTCTTCAAGATGTATTTTATTTGTTTGAAGAGTTTTTTTCTGACATACACAATAAATAGAGAAAGGGAGTGTTTAGGATGGTATGTATGAGTAGCACTGCCACATGGAAATGAAAACAGCATTCTAGATCTCGATTCAACCCAAGGACACATCATGCACATATTATTTTCACTTGGGGGAAAAACAACCCAACATGTAAATCACTATTCTACCTCAGCCTATAGTGATTGCCGGGTACTGAGGTCAGACTGATTGGTCTATAATTACCAGGATCCTCCTTCCCACCCTTGTTGTGAATGGGTATCACATTGGCCAGCTTCCAGTCATCTGGAACTTCACCAGTGAGCCAGGACTGTTGGTAAATGATGCAGAGTGACTTCACAAGCTCATCTGCCAGCTCTCTCATCACCCTGGGGTGGATCCCATCTGGGCCCATAGGTTTATGAATATCCAAGCATCTCAGAAGGTCTCTGACTGCCTTCTCTTGGATAATGGGGGGACCATTCTGTTCCCTGACACCATCTACCAGCCCAGGAGGACAGCTGTCCTCAGGACAAGCCGTCTTCCCACTGAAGACTGAGGCAAAGAAGGCATTAAGCACTTCCACCTTCCCCTCATCTGCACTTACTAAGTTCCCTCCCACATCCAGTAGAGAACAAAGGTTGGTCTTACCCTTCCTTTTGCTATTAATATTGTAAAAACATTTTTTATTATCCCTTACAAAAGTTGCCAAGTTAAGTTCAAACTGAGTTTGGCCTCTCTAATTTTTTCCTAGATGCCCTAGCAAGCCCCTTAAATACTTCCTGAGGGACTTGACCCTCCTTCCAAAGATGATACATCCTCTTTTTTTCCTAAATTCCTTCAAAACCTCATTGCCCATCCAGACTGGATGTTTGCCTCGCTGACTCATCTTTCGGCACACAGGGACAGTCTGTTCCTGTGCCCTCAGGATCTCTGTTTTGAAGCACACCCACCTTTCCTGGACTCCCTTGTTTTTAAGGGCTGCTTCCCAAGGAACTCTCTAAGTCTCCGAATAGGCCAAAGTCTGCCCTTCAGAAGTCCAGCGTAAAAGTCTTATTGGTATTCATTTCACCAAATATCGAGAACTGTGTAATTTCATGATCACTCTGCCCCAAGCAGCCTCCAAGCACCACATCTCCCACCAGCCCATCTCTATTTGCAAACAGCAGGTCTAACATAGTCCCTCCCCTGGTGGGCTCCCTCACCAGCTGTGACAAAAGTTATCCTCTACACACTCTAAGAACTTCCTGGACTGTCTCTGTCTCTGCTGTATTAAGTTCCCAGCAGATGTCTGGTAGGTTGAAGTCACCTACCAGAACAAGGGCTGTGATCCTGACACATTCTCCATCTGCTTAGAGAATAAGTTGTCCACCTCTTCCTCCTGGTTGGGTGGACGATAACAGGCTCCCAGTAGGATGTCAGCCTTGTTGGCCTTCCCTTAATTCTTACCCACAGGCATTCAGCTTCATCATGATTAGTTTCAATACCCATGGCATCAAAAGCCTCCCTAATATAAAGGGCCACCCCTCCACCTCCTCCCCATTTCCTGTCTCTGTTTAAGAGTTTGTAGCCATCCAGTGCAGCACTTCAGTTATGTGAGTTGTCCCACCACATTTTCATGTTGCAGTTTATATTCATTCAGAACTAAACTCAATTTAACACAGCTTTTGTTTATATAATGGGATACACAGCTCCCGCTACTCCAAGATGATGAGAACAGCTCACCTGAAAAACAGCATTTAATGCCTGAAGGAAGAACATGGCAAGATTTGTGAGGTAGTGTTCAAGAACGGCCTCCTTTTAAAGTGAAGATTTTATAGTGGGTTTCCAAAAGACATGCTATAAATGCTTCATTTTGCTTTTTTTATTTGCTTATGCTGAACAAGAAGTTGTTTCAGGCAAAAGTATTCTCACACATCGGAGATTAGACACCATTCCTTTAAAGGGTTACACCTCTTCCTGTTTCTACAACCCAAGGAGAAATTAATTGATAATATATGGATGTGAAACTCCTCCCAAAGGCAAGAGATCATTTGACTTGAGATATGATCATGTTTTCGTAGAGATGCTGGAAGCTACTGCTATGATCAACATTCACCACACTTGTACAGAAATGTAGAATTAACAAGTTCCAGCTTTTCTTCACCTGAGTTTTCTTGCTGATGACTCTTCCTCCTTGCCCTGCTGTTCTTCCTTCTCTATCTTCCTTTCTTGATCCCCAAACAAGGACCACTGTCCTAATTAATTCTTCTTGCCAGGGTTAGCTGTGTAAAGAGAAGGACAGCAGGCAGACCTGTCTGCCTCAAACTGCATATTTCAGAATCACTTACATCCTCAGTCCTGGAATGACTTCACAGAGAATTCCACCAGGTAGGATTATAGGTTTGTAGGATTATTATTAGGTAGGATTATTGTTTAGCATGCTGTGCTGCTCTTCATTCACTCTACTCCTCAGCAGTTAACGCCTGCAAGCGAGGTGTCTAGATAAAACGGTTGGCAAATCATCCAAAGGACAACTAAAAGGGAAAAAAAATTAGCACATACTACATTTCCAAAGGCAGAATGATAAATAACAAAATGAAACAAAACAAAAAACAATACCAAAACAGAATCAGAAGGGCAGGTGCTCAGTCAGCTGCTCATGCAAAGAGAACAGCTGACATAAATACAAATAGGTGGGAACAGCAGCAATGTTTGCTTCCCACAGTATTAATCAACAGGGCTTTAAAGCAAACAGAAAACTCCCTGAGATTGTTTGCTGGTTTGAGTACAGGCACACACACACCTCTACACAAACACACACACACAAACACACACTGCTTTTACCAGGCAAACAATCCAGGTAACTAAATTCTACATCTGGACATTACAAGTTTTCAGACACAAATTTGTTCAGTTTTACAAATGTCAAACACTGTGTGCGTTTGAAAAATACAAATGGAAGAACAGCATACTTGGTTAGTAGATTGTTGCCTATCTCATAGAATCCATGTGTATAATAACTAAGGCACTCTATTTTAAGACAAATGGCTCCATTATTATAGACACTAAAAAGATTTTTATGTGTTCTGTACACTCGCAAATATGTAATTTATTTTTCTTTAAGATAGTAAAGCTGGCTGCAGCACATCTTTAGAAATTGTTAACTGCCTTCAATATTTCTGTATATATGTGGTTGTCCAAGCTAATGAATTAGGGTGACATTTCACACTGTATACACCCTGTGTGTGTTCTTAGCAATATTAGTAATTAAATTGTAACTAAATCAACAGTTTTTAATAAGCTCTTTTTCCACTTTAGGCCTGAAGAGGGAGGAGGTTATGGACTTCTAGCATTTGATGAAAGAGAAAGCAGATGAAATCAAATCCCCTGCAGCATGCAGGTTTGACTACTAGATCCAGTATCACCCTTGCTGTAAGGGTCATTTTCTCAGAAGTGCCTGTTACATACACCATCAAAACCTGAACATGAAAAAATTTAATATCCTGCAGTAAAAGCATGTCTACGTAGACATCTTGACCTAACTAATAAAAAAAAGTAACTGTTTTCCTGTTCTTATGCTTACATCCAGTTAAAGAAGAAAAAGGGTCTTTATTTTATGAAAATTATTTTATGCCTTAAAAAAACCCTGCACATCAAACTGAAGTAGACAATGTGACTGATTTTTGGCTACAGAGAGGTCAGAGTTGGCTCCATCTGTATGCAGTCTTTACATAAGGTATTTATAGCAGTCCTTAATAGTTGATTTATGCTCAATCAAAGCTACAGCTGCTACTTAGTCCAGTTTGATTCAAATATTGTAACCACAAGGGCATAAAAAGTCTCAGATTGCTGCTTTAAGACTATGGTTTATTCCCCAGGTCAGACCGGATCATTTAATCAGATACCCTCATCTATATCGTTGTTACTTGACATTCCAAAAGCAAACCACGCGCTAATTCCATGAACAAAACTCTCTGGAATTAATTCCAAATATTGCTGCTGTGTTCAAACACAATCTGCATGGCAGTGATTTAAAAAAAAAAAGAAACAGGAGAAGAGGGCACAACCTCAAGTTGCACCAGGGGAGGTTCTTCCCTGAAAGAGCCATTTGATTTTGGAATGCCCAGCCCAGGGAGGTGGTGGAGTCAGCGTCCCTGGAAGT
Source organism: Melospiza georgiana (assembly GCF_028018845.1). Classification (NCBI taxonomy): domain Eukaryota; kingdom Metazoa; phylum Chordata; class Aves; order Passeriformes; family Passerellidae; genus Melospiza; species Melospiza georgiana. Next base: position 13,791,771 of record NC_080465.1, read on the forward strand.
GTTAAGCAATGACTGGGTGTGGCACTCAGTGCCATGGTCTGGCTGATAGGGTAATGTTGGGTCACAGGTTGGACTCCATGACCTCGGAGGTCTTTTCCAGCCTGATTCCACGACCTCTTCCCTTCCACTTGTGGGGTTTATTATTTAACCTCGATGCTGCCTGGAGTCCCCACTGTGCGGCACAAGCGTGAAACCCTGGCGCTTGCTCCTGTCCCCAAGGGAATGCCCTCGGCAGAAGCAAACACAGCCAACCGCTGCCTCACGGCCGAACGCCACACTCCGCGCGGCCAGCCCCGCGCCCACAGGCACAACACCGACCCTTCCGGGCCTGGGCAGGGCGAGGGGAGGGCACGGGAAGGCAGGAGGGCGCGGGAAGTGCGAGGGGAGGGCACGGGAAGTGCGAGAGGAGGGCACGGGAAGGGAGGAGGGCGCGGCCGCTGTCGCGCTGTGGAGCGTCACGAGCTGGGGGCGGAGGCGGCGCCGCCGCGCTGCGGGAAGGGCGAGCGGGGTGAAAGGAGCCGGAGCCCCGCGCTCTCGGGCCGGGCAGGTGGGTAGCGGGCGGCACTGCAGGGGCCTGGGCCAGGCCGGCTGGCCTAGGGCGGGGCAGCGGCCCCGGGTCGGGGAGAGCCGGGGAGGCCATCCGTCCGTTGTGGGCGGGAGGGAGAAGGCGAGCGGGAGAGCCCATTCCCGAGTGAGGGGAGGACTGGGCGGCGGCGGGAGTGGGTCAGGCCGTTCATGGCTCTTGGAGAAACCCATCCCGACCGCTCTCGCTGCGCTTAATTAATACTGTCACTGGGTTATTGATTCACCGCAGCGTTGCTGCTCAGGGACCCGCAGGTCCCGACCGTAGCAATGACACGGTCTCCTGTGGAGGTGTGGCTGACTTGTGCTTCACGTTTCCCGCAGGATTCAGCGTTCCCATCCCTCGCCTCCGCCTGGCTGAGCCAGAGCTCTTCGCCACTGCACTTTACAGCCTGGCACCTTGATGGAAACAAATGTTGATGGTGGTCCGAGGTGACGTATGCCCGAGGAGCAGCAGGCCTCCTTTTTTGTTTTGCCACAAAAAACTTTGTGGGAAAACAACTCTACCGCCAACTTTGGCTGGCCTTGTCTCTGGGATTTAAATTGCCTCTCCTCAAACAATCAGTTTTTCTTGAGTTAGACCCTGAACTGGGGTCTTCCAAGGCTTCAGCTTTTAAGGATTTGATTTGAACAAAGGTTTGATTTGATTCTTAAGCATAGTCTGGCATACCTTGTCAGGAAGAAGTTCAGTTGGGAAAATGGCCTGTATGACTCCAATTATTATATTATTTATACTAGAATATTACTACTACTTCTAGAATCTGAAAAAAAAGGATTTATCGCAACTCTTGGTATTTCAAGCCCAAAGTTGCAGTCAGAACAATATAAATTGTATAATACATTTTAAGCTAAACACATGCTGTGTTTGGCTCATGCTTTCTAACAGTTGCCATATTTATAAAGTCTCTAACAGACAGAATTCCAAGCTCTTATTTTAAAGGAGTATGTTCATCTTATATTGTGCCTGCTTTGCAGATATTTGTGGGGGTTAAAAGATTTGAATTCCAGCTGAATAAAACAAGGGCTGAAAATTGAAGGATGGCAGCAAATCCTTCAGGACAAGGTAGGTTTTAATTTAAGTATTCAAGGAAAAGTAAATGCAAAATATCAGTGAAATCACCATGATTGTAAATTTATTTTTATGGAAAGATGAAGAAAGGGAGGAGAGGTGGGGCTGAAAGCAGCAGAATGGCAGCAATTCTTCTGGGACAAGGTACACGCACATTTAATGGTTGAAAAAGACCACTGATGGTTGGGAAGCTCTTTATTACTGAGCACAATTGTGCTCAGGGTTAGGAAGTAGGTATCATGCCTATGCTACAGTAATCATTTCCTGAAGCTTATTTCAGACATTTACAGCATTTGGCCTTGAACATGACTTGCAGCTCTTGCACTCAACATCAGAGAAGAGCCAGAAGTCAAATACATTCTATGGGAACAGCAAGACCCAGGCAGTAATATCTGTCACAGCAGCAATTGGCCAGGCCTAGGAGAAAAAGCCAGTTAAAACCGTAATGGTAACTGCCATGAAATGTTCCTTTATACCAAGATGCATCTCAATTGTATCCGGAAAATAATAAAATCTTAGTAATGGTCCATCTCTCCAAGTGCTGCATGTGCTTTAGAGGGGGCTGAGGGTCTGGAGGTGCCACCCAGTGAATTTGAAGGAGGATCTTAAATCGCCCTCTAGAGGTGTTTTCTGGAAACCTTAGGGGAGCTCTGAGGCTTTTCCTATGTGGAAGAGCTGGGGACAAAGCTTCTCAGGTACGGGTCTTCCCTTACTTGTTTATGAGAAATGAATTCTGGGTTCAGTTTCCCAGCAAGTGGAGACTTTTTGCAGGTCTGTCTTTGTGTCCTTACCTCAGGCAGTCCTGCAAACCTGGTGTTGCTGGATAATACTTCAGGGGGTGTCCTATGACTCGTGTGGTCCAAGCCACAGATTTTACTTGCTACTCGATGGAAAGGAGGTAGTTTCAGGAATGCTTTTTGAAATTTTGTGAGGTGTTGAGAGAGAAGTACTGCAGATTGCAGAGCTGTCTGTTTGCAAATTTTAACTCTGAGAAAGTTTTTGGCATGTAATGGTAAATCTTGCTTTTATTCTGTGAATACGAAATCAGCATCATTGCAAGGAATAGAATGTTGTCACAGAGAGTCAAAAGCTGCTCTTTCTTAAATAAGTTGGTTTATTAAGAGATGGGATTTTAAGGCCAGAATACTTTTGCTTCCCTCCTGATTCCAGTGACCTATAATTTAATAGAGCCTTAGAATCTTTTATATTTGGGATATCCTTTATAGTCATATTAAAGGAACCATGCAGTTATTATTTGAAAATTGTTTGCACTAAGGAGACAAGAAACACTATCGTTTAATTACCAAATAAGCCTATAAGTATTACAGCTAGGAAAATTAGAAAGGAACAGGTAAATATGAACAACAGTTCAGGGTTTCTGTCTTTGCTAGATGCAGTCTGGTAGTGAAAAGGACTGTGAAAAACACTGCATTTTTAGCTTGCCTCCTGGCATATGTATTAGTACTGTTCAAGGAATCCATTATCTTCAATTGGACAAAAAGCATACAAGTTTACTGAAATGCTCACCAGAAGAGTTTTGAATGGTAGCACTTAGGCAGAGCTGTAAGGATGAATTAAACAGTAACCTTCTACACAGGTAGACAGTGATGGGAATTTTTTGTACGGAATTACTGCTTTTCCTTTGATTCGTGTCAGATATTTTCTTAGGAATAAATAGGAATTTTCCATTGATAACAGACTTGGACTATAAAAGTTAACATGTTTTGAGCCAGACTTTTATTCACTGGTCTCTTAGAAAAGCACTCTTGGTAGCGAGCGGCCTATGAGTGCAGAAAAACCAAGAAGAATTTAATGAAAAGCCTTATTTCAGTTCATTAGTACCACAGGGAACTGATGGCATGAGACTGACTGTGGCTTTAATAAGCAATAGAAGGTCTTGCTGTATGTGTGCTGTGTGTTGTCTACCACGTGCACTCATTGCCCAGAGTGATACACTTTGAGGGCTGGAAATCAACTTCTGAATTAGAGCAAATACTTCCAGGTGCTCAGGAATACACTGCTCCTACTGCAGTACTTCACAGTACTTAGGCAACATGCATTCATCAGGCTGTTCTTGTGAAAAGCCTGTGCTTGTGTGCAGCAAGGCCAGAGCCTTGCTGTGTGTAACTGAATTAGCCACTCTGTGTGTGAGTCCTCCTAGAGGAAGCTGTCTGAAATGAGAGAAATGTAACTGCTCAGGACCAAATTCTCCTTCTGGTCCTCAGAGGTGGAAAAGATACAGATCCTGCTTCAGACAGTGCTTCAGAACGTTTCAGAAAATAAGAGTTCTGGTATGTTGGAAGAAGAAGCTCTTGAAATATGAACAGAATTCTAAGTTTCAGGCTGCAGCAATTCTAGAGTGTCTTTATGTCCTGAAAGTTGTTTGTTCTTTTTTCTAAAGATATGTGGGGACATTCCCAGGGCACATTCTAATCAGTTAGATTTGGGTCTCTGTTCACCAGTCTGAAAAGGAAGATTGTGCTGTTCTGCGTTGAATTATGTCATCATCTACACATTTTACCCTTCCCAATCTGAGTCTGATCTGTGTGTAAACATAGTACTTGAGAACTTTGCAGCCATAAAGCTGTCAATTACTTATATTATATACATATATACTTATATACTTACAGGTATTTTCTGGAGGCACAGACAAAATACTAATGTATTTTTAAGTAATTCTACTTAATTTACTGAATAACCAGTACACCTTTTGTTTCATTGTCACACAAAGTATATGAAAGCATATCCAGATGTAAATTGTTACTGAGAGCACTGGCATGCAGCAGATTGTTAGATGATGTTTTGAGATGCCATTCATCATAAGCAGAAGAGGCCATCAGAATAGAATTACTCCATTTTCTTCACAAGCGGTGTGTTTAATATGAACTTTAGATTCTGCTTTTTAAGAGGCTGCTGCCTCACTTAATGAATACTGCCATTTATAGAAACATGCACTTCAGTAAAGAAATTGCTTTTAAGTCGTTTCTGAATTGAGCAGGCAGGACAAAATGCAGTGCCTTTCAATGTTCAGAGCTTGGAGGTCACATACAGCTTTGACAGCATTTTCTAAATAAAAGTGTATTTTGGACACAAAGTAACAAGAGGGCTTTTTGGTGCTGTTACACATCTATGGGTAAATGATAAACGGTGCATCTTAGAAAAAACTTAAATGTCCTGTGAATTTGAAGCAGCAAGTCAAGGAAAGATCAAGGAGAAAAGATAATCAATGAAAAGCAAAAAATTAAAAACAGATAAATGTAATGCTGTTGCTAGCTATGCAGAGTTAATTAGAAGAACTAACTGACACAGGTAATGGTTAGATAGGGTGGTAGATAAAATGTTGAGAGTAGGTTAAAGAGAGAGGCTTGCTGTGAGTTCTTAAAGCTGGCAGTATTGCTCAGCAAGGTTTCAGTTTTCACTGGCTTTCTGCCTTTCATGTGCAGAAAATAGGTGCAAGTAATCTTTCTCATCCTGCACAAATACAATGCTTGATGTCAGAAACAGAGGTGTCAGAAAGGTTTAAATTTTTAATGTCCTGAATTTGCTACATTAGAGAGTAATCTGACCATCTAGGTGCTCAGTTTGACATCTGACACTCCCATGATCTATTTATCTGCCTTGAATAGATTGTTTTGTGTCAGGACTCATGTCAGCAAAGCTGAGAAAAATCCTTATAAACTGCAATATATGAAGTGTTCGAACTCAAAATATTAGTACTACTCAGCCCAGTGAAGGGAAGTCTAGATTTAAAGCTCTATTAGGAAGTTCATTTGTTTAAAATCTGCACTGGTTTTCACAGATGGGAATCTGGTCTGTACTAAGGACAGCTTTTGATTTTTGCATGTCCACATTTTTAGAAGAAATGAAAGCAGAAAGTAGAAAGCAGAACAGACAAATCTGTAGATGAAATATTACTCTTATTTATAATTGAAGCAGGAAATTTCTGTAGGAGTTTCAAATTGGTCTTTATGAAAGCATTTTGGGTTCCTCAACAGGGATGAATCTAAATGAAAGTTTTGCTTATTTGTTGCCAGATATGGTTAATTACTCTCTAAGGATGCCAGAATTTCTCTGTAAAATGGATTTCTCATGTTCCACTCCCTCCATTGTTAACCTTTAAATGAACAGGCTTTACTTTGCACATTGAAGAAGTTTACCTGCAGGAAGATCACGTTGCTCAGCTGAGGAGTACTAACGTGATGTTGAATATGCTCCTCCCCTTTCTTAAACAGGCTTTTTTTTCCTTGCCAATAACAAATTCTATAAAACAAATTACTTTTTCAGTGCAGCAGGTTGCTGATGGTTACTGTCTGAACTCTAGTGCAAAATACTACTTAAAAAACCCCAACCAACAAACAATCAAACAAAAGCACACCACAAATCGCTTAGTAGCGGTATGAGGAAAGAAAAGATACTTGGGTTTCTTCTGACTACTTCTAGAGTTTCTTCCACAAGATACTGTAACAAGACTCAAAATAGAAGACAGAGTCTTCTACTGTTTCTGATCACAGTTTAAAAACAGCATTTAAAATGTCTCAGGCTTTTCTGAATCACACCATCTGTTTCATGATAAATTTAAGTATATTTAATCTTTATTTTTTTGGATCACTAACTTATATTAAAAAGTGGTCTCCTTTTTCTTTCCTTAATCATCGGATCTTGTGAATTCCAAGCACACATTTAAATTTATGCAGTTTAAGGTAAGCAAGCAGTATCAGTAGCGTGCTGAGTAATATGTCAAGTATAATGGGTTTTGGATTAAAATTGTGTAGAATGAACATACAAGCATATGGTTGTTTTAGGTCAGGCCCTCTTAAGAGGTGATTCAGTCATCCTATCCGCACATTGTCTCCAAAATTTACAAGAAAGTGAAGTCTGGGCTAGCTGCAGTTCAGAGATATTAAATCCTAGCTTGTTGGCAAGATTTGTCAGCCTTTGTATGTCAGCTCTGTTTAAAGGTTTCAGATTCATTGCAAGCGCAAGATTTTAAAAAAAAAAAGTGATAGTGTACAATACCTGAAGAGCAAAGAAACATCAAAGGCCTGAATCAGTACTCTTATCAAACAGAGTTTAAGTGGAGCTAATGCTACATAGGAAGGAGAGATTAGCAGACAGAAAATTTCCAGTTAATTAAATGTAACTGAAAAGCTTGTTAACAAATATCAAAATAATTGTGGCTGATCTTACATAAAACCATAGTACAATATAGTCTGACTGTGCTCCTTTTGAGAAGTCTTGTGACACTGAAGTTTATGGATGTGCACATTAGGCATGGTAGAAGAAAAAGGTTAGAGCTTGATAGCAAAGCAGTACAGATGCACGTTGTTATTTAGAGTTGAAGATTTCTCTCTGGTGATTGTCTCCTTCATTAAGCCATGCAGATGAAAGGAATTCTGGATTATGTAATTGAGCATCAGGACACGGTCTGTCAAAGAGGATGAACTTTTGAGTGCAGCTACTAAAAATAAATCATTTTACCTTGACATGCTAATACTCTCCTTAAGAGTTATCATGTGTGGCCTTCCTCACAGCTTGTGAATTACCATGTTTAGTGCTGTCATTAACACAGTTTGCAGGGCAGGGGCACAGCATGCAGCAACTTCCAGGGGGAATCTTGAACTTTTTGCGTGGAGGAAATAAAGGAGAGCTGACTTTTGACTTAATTTTTTTTTTATGATGTTGTCATAGCTTGTTATTTATAGAACAGCAGGAAATAAGAGATTCAAGAAGTTTGCATTTCTGACACAAGGTGTCCTTGGTGTTATAGAGGTGTGTAAGAGTCAGCTCTGGAACTGTTGGGCTGTTTGGGCATACTGGACAACAGCAGGGGCTTGTGCCTCTGGTTTGTTTGAGGGCTGCAGTGAGATCCTTTATTATATGAGTCCTGTGTAGGTACAGGAGTTTTGCCATGTTTGCATTTTGAAGGCAACTTTGAAAAATAGATGGGTGGCAGCTATTTTGGGCATTTTTGAAATTCTCTCAAGTCACCCTACTTCCTGACCCCTTCTCTAGTATTCAAGGTCACTTTGGAACAGTGATGAAAACAGATGGAGGCCACATTCTTAAATGGTGTATGGACAGTTCAATAGTTAAAATTTTCTTCTCTATTCCAACATTTGATCATACTCATACTCAGAGTAAGGGTAGTGTGTATAGGGCACATTATATTTAAACTTTTCTTCATAGATTGAATGAAACATGTTTGTATGAACACATGTGCGAGCTTAGTGATTTGCTCATTCTTACCTGTTATATATATTAAATGCTTGTGTTACAGTTTGAGTTCACGAGTGACATGAGAAATTAAGCCCCATGCATATATTACTCCATTGTTATTGTTGAGTTGAACATTCAGTGACTACTTTTTAAATGTAGAACCTGGTAAGTTTATTGCTTTTTTTTGGAAGGCAGCTATTTAAACATAAACATTGATTGTAGCTCCAGTGCTGGCTTGGAAAGGGATAGGCTCTAATTTGAGTTAAAAGCCTTTGCTTAAAATGTAATAATATGCATGATAGCTTATGGAAGCTATTGCATGCTGAAAAATGAAGCCTATTTAATAATAGTCTTTTGAAGTGAAGATCAGTGTATTCATCTTAGAGTAATTTTCTACAGGGATTTCTAATTCCACAGGTTTAGAGTTGAGCCACAGAAGTCAAATAAACATCTCTAATATTTTTCTGTCATTCTCACCAGGTTTCCAGAATAAAAATAGGGTTGCAATCCTGGCAGAACTAGACAAGGAGAAGAGAAAGTTACTTATGCAAAACCAGTCTTCCACAAATCACCCTGGAGCCAGGTATTTTATGTTCTTAGACCTGTTGGACCATCACTGATTACATCAAGGAAAAAAAAGCCAAGCAGCTAGTGAGCTGTAAACTTATATAAATACTTAACAGAAGTGTATTCTGACGATCTTTAATAACAAGGCAGGGGGACATTGCTCTTTAGGAACATATTTAAAGTGGTTTACAAAGCATGAATTTTGGCCTATATAATTTCCATTTGAGAATGAGAGAAGCAGATATGCTTACTCAAGTGTATTAAAGTCTATCATAAAGAAAAATCAGGGAGCAGCCACTGAGGAAACATTTCATTAAGCTGAAATGCTTTGGGGAATGGAAGTAGCAGACCATTAGGTTCAGGATTCTGTGCGCTTCGAGAAGCACAGTTACAGCAGGAGTGAGTTATTCTTGAAACTCCCTATGTGCAAGGTGAAACCAGTGTATGTTACAGCAGATAATCCTGTAAAAGATGCTGTGTTGTAGGGATGATTCTACATCATAAATTGTAATACTCTAATCTGAGTTGAAAGGTTTCTCCCATAGAAGACAAGAAGATCAGATTTTTGTCGTAAATCAGTAACTAGAAAATCACTCAATAATTTACGTGGAGAAATTGACATCCTTACACTTTGGGGTTATGGTGAACTGAGTGCAGTGCCATGTTCTAGACACAGTGTAACCCACAACACCTGTATGAGAGTCAAATACTCTGACTACAGTCTGAGTGCTGCCTGTGTGTTTTCTTCTGAGAGATTCCACGGCACTTTTAATTCCTTCATAAGGTCAAAAAACATGCAGAATACTTGAAATTGCCTCATGTAGACTTCTGAGTGAGGTAAGAAGTTACTATTAATAACTTTATGTGGTTGTTACTTGAGCAAAATTGTTGCAAAGAAAATCAGAATATCATACTGTTGTGTACAGCTCCTGGCAGCAGTGTTTCTGTGCTTTGTTATCAGCCTGACAGCTTTAGGGGGTGCTTGTTTACTCTCTTTTTTCTTTAAGGAAATACAACACTGTATTCTAGTGAGCAGAACTAGAATTTTCTAGTTTTGAAGGTGGACGTGGGTGGAACCTACAATGCAACAGTCAGACTCTTGGCTTTGGTGCGGTGGACTGCTGTGTGATTTTTGAAAAGCTGACAGTTTTTTTATGTTTTGCCAATGGTCTTGCACCACAGAGTTGTCAGAATTGAGACCATAAAATTTGTGCAAACTTGACCGATAGAGCTTGATGTACCTAAAGCACAACAGTGGCAGGGACAGCATAGGGGTGAATGGGTTGGTTTCCTGACTTGGCATGTGAAAATCCTGTATCCAAGAACAGAAGACCTCTTTTGAAAAGTATCAGCTTATGGTGGAGCCTTAGGCTTATCTACAGAAATCATATTGAAAAGTTAGAGAGTACAGATTACAAATTGCAAATTAAATACCTCCAAAATTACTGAAAATACTGTGTTTTAAATAAACTGAGTACTACTCTTCTCCAGCAGTGAGACTTATCTTTATACTTGCCATAAGCAAAAATTTTTCTGAATTGTTTAGTTTTTGTTATGCATTTAGGCATAGACTTGGCGGCAGATATTTTCATGAGCATGGCTACTTCTCAAAAACTGATTTACTAAATCAGCTGTTGACATTGAAACTGCTGGTAAAATTCAGTTGATGAATTTGCTTGGGATCCTTGTCATTCTGTCTCTGTGATTGGTAAGAGCAGAGATTTCAGCAGCAATCTCCAGTGACAGTTTCAGAGGTAGTTGGGAATTGTTTTGAGATACAGTTCTAATGGTAACCCTCACCTAATTTCCATGTTATTTATATATAGAGTTGAGGATGCTTTTTATGTCTTCTTTTTGGTTTAAGAAGGCAGATGAGTCCTAAGATATAAAAGACAAGAAAAACAGTAAATTTTAATTTGAAACCTTTTGCTGCAGTGAGATAGATATGCAAAATCAGTTTTAGGTACTCCAAGCTGTTACCAAAAGATCATTATTTCAGTTAACATCAATAGGAAACTCCTTTTTCGTAGGTAGTGAACTGCTTCCCTCCCACCGAAGACCTGTTCTTATACTGAAGTCTGCAGAGCTCTTGTTAGCGCTTCTGTTTGCCACAGTTGTTTAGAACAGTCGCTCGGTGAACGAGTAGTGATGAAAGCACAAAGCTGCTTTAGAAATTCCTTGCATTGTCCAACACTGCACCCCACTGGTTTCATTGACTTCAGTGGGACTCAACCCATGAGCCAAAATCCGCAATAGGCTTCAGGTTTAGATTGGCAGAAAGTGTTAATGGTGGCTCAAATTATACAGCTGTGGTCACTCTACCTACCCTTTTTTCTCTTATATTTACAGATAGTCATTCCAAACAGTAACTGACAATTGTCAAGCCGTGAGTGAAATGAGAGCTCAGGAAGTCATGGTACCCATGGCTAGAATGGCAAGAACACATTTTGGCTGTCGTCTGTGTCATACCATCTTGTTCTTTCTTGCAGCATTGCACTTGCAAGATCACCTCTGAATAAGGATTTCCGTGATCATGCTGAGCAACAGCACATTGCAGCACAGCAGAAGGCTGCACTGCAGGTGAGCTGATACGGTCGGAGTTCAGTTTGGCTCTGTTTAGATGTGCATCCCTTCAGAGAGCACCTTCTCTGCTCCTTTTGAATATTGAAAAGCCCCTTTTAGGTATCTCTCATTTCTGCATTTGTCACAAGTGAAGTCTCTTTTGTTATGGTGAAACATGTTCTTGGGCTTGGAGAGCTCCACCCAGCCCCACAGCCATCCCATCGTGTCTCTGTTGAGCTGCCCCCAGTTGGTGTCTCAGACTGAGCTCAGATGGCTCCCTTTGGCCTGCTGGCGATGCTGCTGCTGGTGCAGCTCACTGTGCCAGTTGCCATTGATCACTCCAAGGGCACACTAAAGACTCAGGCTGAATTTGAGATCCAGCAGGGCTCTTCACTAGTGGTGGAGAGAGGGGATATCTAACTTGCTGTTAGTAGAACATCTAACTTGCTGTTAGTCCAGTCTTTGAACTGGGAAGGGGTATGTAGGATTTCACAGAGGTGTTCCAGAGCTATACAGCAGTTGCCTCCCTCAGATGAACAAGCATATGTCTACATCACATGAGCAGAATCCTGGTGTCCCATGTTTAGGATTGTGTCTGGTGGCACTCCGTGTAGCAGCTGTCACAAACCAAGAATTCCAAGCTAGTTATGGAAGGAAGTGGAAGTGGAAACATGGGGTCTAGGCAAAGAAGCGCAATCAGGAGTTGATTTGCTCCACCTCCATGGGGTTGGCTGAGAAGAGCAGAAGAGAATGTCCAAGTTAATTGCCCTGATGGGCCTTATTTTGATGTAGCTGATCTAAAATGCTGGATTTGAATTTAACTTTCAGAACTAAAGAGCAAACTGGGAGAAATAAAAAATTAATGCTGCAGAAGCCATGAAGTTTTAAATCGTGTCAGTGCTGCAGAGAGAGATGCTTTAACAAATGCTTTTCTTTTTACAGCACGCACATGCACACTCCTCAGGATACTTCATAACTCAAGATTCTGCATTTGGAAATCTTATTCTTCCTGTCTTACCTCGACTTGAGGCAGAATGAGGAATGTTGTTTGTCTCAGAAATTCAAGATCTGATTTTTGTCCATAGCAGGAGCTGTCTGACCTTTTAATTTCTTTATGTATCCTAAAAACTACTTTTTTTCTGGGTTCCTGCAAATGCCATTCAGAAATGTGAGCTCTAGTGATGGGGAAATAGTGTTGAAAATTTTTTATCCTGTATTATTTCTGTTCCTCTGTCGGGTCAAAGTCAAATGCAAGACTTTTCTTGGACTTTGAAGTGTACAGGGTTTGCTCTTCCCTGTTTCAGTGCTTCCTTTATATAAATGTCCAAACCAGAGTCACCAAGAGATGCACAGTCTGACAGCATTTATGTTTCTTTTCATTATGTACAGGTATGGTTTTTGTAATGAATAATGAAAATTAAAATTATTTCTGTCCATTAAAACAGACATGAATTTGTCAAATGCATCAGCCAGTCTTCCTCCCCCACCCTCTCCTATGCAGGAACATTTCTAGTGTACTGTTTGCCCTTGTAGCATCATCGGGTCTTAAGTCCTTAGTTACAGTGTGCCTGTCTCTTACCTTGCTTTGTGAAATATGAAAATGAATTAAAGTGGGAAAAAAAACCAAATGTTTCTAACAGTCTTTTCATGGATAAAATGTCAAAAGTTCTCTGGACATCTCAGATGGAAAGTGTTGTCTGCAAAGACAATTCCATTTATAAGGTCACATTTTTCTAGTTATGCCTTTTTCGAGACTTGGTGTGTTTTATTTTTGTTCACTTTTTTCCTTGGTGTTTTTGTCCATGATAAACATTTCCAGCTTTCTGCTGGAAGAAAATCTATTGATATTAAGGTAAATTATTTTGGAACTGTCATTGTGCTACCAGGATAAAGTAACTTAGAATGAAAAATAGTTCTTACTTAGGCTTCTTTATATCTCCACAGCTTTGCTCGTGCAGTTATGCTGCTACACTGATTGCATTGCCTATGGAGGCAAGTTTTAGAAAACAGAAAAGAACAGGAAAACTTACATGAGAACAATAAATCAGAACGCATCTGTTGAACTGGTGCCCAATTGAAACAGCTCTGTCCTTTGCAGAAACTTAGCTGTCCCATGAAGTTTCCAGGGTTGTATTTGGCATTTCCTCGGGGATATGTAGGGTATTCTGTTTCTATATGCAGGGGATTGCCTGAACCCAGTAAGCACTACTGAACTATGTGTTTATATTTCACTGTTAATATTTGCAGTAATCATGAATACAGAACAACTACCAAGAGATGGGTGCAGGTATGAGGGAAATGCCATTGTTTTCATATACCTCAGCTGAACATAGACCTTTGCAGAAACTGGAGCATACTGAAACATTTTCAGGAAGGAGAATCTTCTGGACCCAGCCTGGTAGAGCTTAAAGATGTGCAATTTTAACAAGAACTATTCATACCATATGCTTTTTTTTTCTGGGTTCTGATGTGATGAGTCATGGGAATGATGATGGTTTTTGTGGGCAGTGGAGAAAGAAGTCACTTCTATTTATTGTGGTTGGCTCTGTGTAGCTTTTTTACTTAACTACCAATTATGAAATTACCTTATGAAATTGTCCTGTCTATTCATTATCCTGTAGTGTGAGCTGCATATCTTATTAGGTGCTTTGAAGAAAAAGATGTGCAAATCTCAGTGTAAAAGAGGCAGCTATGAATCTGTCCAACCTGGAAACATACAAAGGCAAAGGTGTTAAAGCAGATGCAGCAGAAAGCATGGATTTTATATTTGAGTTGAATTAACATTAAAGGAGCTCTGTGCTACATATTTGAACTGCAGAATCTTTCAGTATTGTACAGACTGCAAATGATCCAGGCAGTGCAACAGCAATCATCTTTTTCCCTGGCAAAGTTATGGTTGCTCCACTGAAGGAGTTAACAGTTGTTGGCTGGGTTGTTTTCACCTTGGGTATTGAAAGATCTGCTTTTGGGAATTCAGGGCCTGAGCTCAAGAATTAAGGTGGGGGGGGGCAGGGAATCAATGCAGCTGTTGTGATATTTTAAAGTTATAACATCTCAAATTATTCTTTGAAATTGTGAGGGTCTTGGTGCTATATGTAGATAGGATTAACTGTCAAATACACAAATTGTATATGGAAGCGCCTATCTTAAAATGGCAGACTCAAGCACTTACTGTCAGATGCATCAGTGTGTCTTGCCACTCTTTCCTACTATTAATCAGTATTGGATACATTAATCTATGCCTATACAGTAACTTCAGCAAAACTCTTTCTCCTCTTGGAATTACACATTCAAATTCAAACTATTACCAGTTAGAATACATGTGAACCAGGAAGTGTCTGGGATGTGTTGCTCCTAGCAGTAGCCACTAAGTTGATCGGATGAAAACTGAAGGCCTGTAATACAGTGCTGGCCTGTGTACCTCAACATGCATGACTCAAGTAATTTTTATTTAATTTGCTGCAATAGAAATTGGCCTTTCCACTCACCACAGGTTGGTGTAGTGTCTGTGTCAGAGCTGAATGGTGGGGTGGAAGCAGCTCACAGACTGGGCTAAAGCATCGCGATTTTTTGAAGAAGATTTTTTGAAGTGATGGCAGAGTTGTAATCTCTCAAGAACAGATGAGGTAAAGGGATCAAAGATGTACAGAAGCACTAAAAGAACTGAACCACAGCTTGTTTCTTAGCTCTGTCATCTTTTTCTTCCCCTAGACAAGTTATCACATCTTTGTTTTCCAAAGTCACCCAGCATTTCCTGACCACAATAGCCTCTGGAAAATGCTCTGGTTTAACTCAAAAACCTTGGCCTGTAAAACCACGTGTGATTTCCTACCATATGTGGTTTTACTCTCCCTTTTTCATTAGTGTTTTCAATCTGCTGAATTCCTAGAAGCACTGGTGTAAAACTGATAAATAATACCTGATGATGTGTTTGCCTTTTTATCAGAACACAAAATACTCAGTGCAATGCACTAGTGGAAAGAAATTACAGCCCCTGGGTCAGCTTGCTTAGATCTTCCTAATTGCTTTGATGTGCTCAATCACCAAAATTGATAAATACTGTTTTTGCCTTCATGTGCTTTCAGCAATAGTCAAGCCACCTGTAGTTTTCTAGTCCTGTGGACACAGCTGGGTAGCACTGTTCATGACCACTGTTCGAGGATCCTTGTCTGAGGTACACACTTTGGATGGCTCTAGGCTTTTATTAAATCACCTTTGTAATTTAAAGGCTAGAGGGCACTTACCATCTTGCTGCATAGCAGAGAAGTTAGTGCTCCAATCCAAACCTTGAAGAAATGCATGAAGAGGTCAGGCTTTGCTCAGCCTCTTCAGAGAAGAGGAGAGTGTCAATTATCAACCAGTTTACAGGGAACATAAGCTTGAACTGATGGAGGGAAATGCAGACAATGGCACCTTAGAAGTGCACAGCTTTTATGGCTTCTCTTACAGAATCTGCAGGGTTGTAGGGGGAGAGCACAAGGGCTGAAGGAGGGAATGAGCCAGAAACAGTGTAGTATGTGATCACAGACATGAGCAGGCAGTGACTATCTCAGTGCATCCTCTTAAGCTTATGGCAGTGAATTCATTCAAAATCAGGAGAATGGCTGAGAAAGCAGCTGGATGATTCCTGATGGCCAAATTTATAGCAGTGACAATTCCTCCTGACAAATCAGCTCAAATAGCAAGCCTTCTTGAAGGACAGTCAATCAGTCCTGCTGAAACTGAAGCTGATCCCCATGTTTTGGGGAATATATGGACACATGAATCCTAAGGGAAAAATTACCAGAAGGCGGCTGGTCTGCTGGATGGTCTGTGTGCACAGACACCTCTGAAGGAGGAGGTGGAGAATGAGGGAAGGATTGTCTGACACCCAGCTGGGAAAGTCCACCTGTCCAGAGCTCTGTGTGCCTGATTTATGTTTTGCTAACACAAAGGGAAAATTCTGTAGCACCACCTGCCAGTAACGGTGTTGTGTCTGGAAAGTCTGGTAATCAGTGTGTTCTGAAACACGTCTGGAGGACTAAAATACAGAGCTTTCTGTAGCGAATGGCAACTTTGACAACTGATCAGTGAAGTAGTTTTCACATGCTGTTAGGTTAATAGCTTGCTCGGTGAGTTTGTGCATTTATTGGAAGCACAGAGCACAACCCAGGTATTTTACAAAGACAACGTTGTCCTGTTTCCTAGTTCTTCCACTCATAGAAGGAACCAAATGATAAATGTTTTTGGGAAAATGATCTTTACATTCCTTCCTTGAATACACGTATTTTAGAGAGAAAGTTTAATAGATTAAATAGAGAAAGCTTGATTATTTCAGTGAGACATTATGAAAAATTATGTTAAACTACTGGTGAGGAAATTACTTTCCTCAGCTATTGCCCTCTGCCAGGGTCATTCAGGTATTGAATTATGAAAGGTGGTGACATAGTTCTCAATCTGTTCTCTTTAAGGCTGGATACTTTGGTGTCAGTGGATGCTTCTTTTTTCATGAAGATTTTGTAGATAAGGTCTGAAAGTTGTTCAGAATCTACCTGGAATGTACAAATCACAAGCTTACATGCCACCTTCACTATGCACATATGTTGCACATATCAGCATATTATATGACTGGGTGGTGGTGTATAAACTTCAGTAGGGAAAGATGTCTCATTGTAAAAAATATGTGTAGATTTACAGACATCTTTACATCTTCATAGGCTTTTTTCAGTGTGTTATTTGAATCCTCGCATGAGGCAAACTATGTTTCTGTTACCTCCATTTTTGCAGATGAAGAAAAATGCTAAGGGGTTCCAATGCCTGCCGGTACACAGAAAGCCAGTGGAATTGTCAGGATTAACTCCTGGTTAGTCAGGTAGTGTGAGGCATCATCTGGAGACTATTCCTCTGCGTCCCACACCAGCGGCTGCTTCATCACTCCCTACTAGGAGGCGTAGAGCTCTTTGCTTTCTGGTTTGTCTTTGCTTTCACTAATAGCTAGTGCTTTAGCTTTGGTTGGGTTTTCTTTTTCAGATGGTGAAGACAACAAAGTAAATCAGAGTCTGGGCCTTTTCTGTTTAAAATTTTGTGTAGGAGAGATGGAAACCAAAAGAGTAATGTTACACTCTGTGTTTGGAAAGAGCTTTCTTTCTTGTGTTTTGTTGTTTGCAACAGTGACCAGATAAAGTTTCCCATTGTGCTGGGGTTTAGCCATCACTGCATGCCCTAAGTATGTTAGAGCATCTCTGTGCCTGGATGACTGTAGATTTTCTCCACCTGTCAGTCAGTGCCCACTTGTGGAAGTGGGAATGGCCAATGTGGGCCCAAGCCAAAGCTGCTGTCTCGATATTTCTCTGCCAGCAAGACTGCACAGCTGGCTGACAACTGGGATGGGTCAGAAGGACTGAGTGTTTACAGCCTGTCAGGAAAAGACACACCAAGAGTCATGTTCTCAAGCTCTGCCCAGCAGAGGGGTTGTTTGTCCACAGAAAGCAAAATGCTGTGCACTGGCCTGTGTAGGACTGGCTGCCTTGCCATCACCCCTGGTAGTCTCTATAAGGGGGGATTTATGTCCCATCTAAATGAGGGGTTGGTTTGAAGCTACTCATTCTAAGTATAGCCTGCTTCCCTGGACTTTGAGTTTGCAAAGGCTGACTTTTCCCTCTGAGCTGGGCCTGTGTATGTGTCCCAGTCTCCCTCTCATGCAGATTGGCTTTGTCAGATTCAGGCCTAATCACTTTCAATTTAATACCTTGAACTGGTCAGTTTGCTCTCAGCAAACAAGCCTGCTTAACCTGTCCGTTTGGATAGACCATCTTTTTTTGATGGGTTTGCTGATCACATGACACAGCAGTGTACTGACATAAGACAGGTTCCTAAGCACAGGAAGTCATTAATAGGTACAAACAACTGCTCATTTGGCCTTTGGTACTGATCTTCCTTGCAGCCAAGCATTGCTAGAGCTCACAAAAAAAAAACAACTTCCATTTATAGTAATGGAAATGCTCCCCCATGCTCCTTTGTACCTTATTCCATTGATAAACTCAGTGGCAAGGTTTCAGAGATGTCAGTAGGATGTCCTGATCTCTGCAGTATATAAGAAATTGTGAGTCCAGCAGCACTCACCACAGTTTTCTGGTGATACAGACATATGTTAAGGATAGCTGGTGATATTCAACCAAGAGTGGAAAATCTAAAACTTAATACATTTTTGCTTATCCAAAACCCCATCTCAGTGATATCCTCTATGTCTTAAGTCAGCAAATTGCTTCCCTCCGCATGGCTGAAGACAACTCAGTACAGCAGCAGAGCCCTAAAGCAGACAGGAAACATGGTGATTCTTGTTTCTGTGATTATTACTTTTTAGCCTTTCCACAGTAATGTGGTCTGTAATTCTAGCTGGCCTGGTTTTTATGCCCTTTTGATCCTTTGTAAGTCTTGTCAGCAATTTCTTAAAACTTTCTGTGGTTTCCCTGTCAGTTACCATTTTTTCTCTTTGCTAGACACATTCATTTCTCTCAGTTACACTGTGATGCTTTTCCAGCTCCACTTCTTCCTTCCCTCCCTCCCTCTCATTAGTGTTCCTTCCTTGCAATATCCCTTACCTGAGCTACTTGGTTATGCCACAGCAAGTGTGCTTTAATGAAGCTCTGTTTCAGTATAAACAAGATGTAAGCGCTTTTTTGACAGATGCAAGCAAGACTAGGATCAGAAAGTTACTTCTGGGAACCCTCAGAGTATGTTCAGCTGAGAAAAGTCATGACACTATTGGATAGCTCAGCATCACCCTGAAGTACTCAGATTCATTGATGAGGAAGTTGGGGGCTTTTTGCAGCACTTAAACAGTTCTATTATTATTGAAGAGTGACATAGATTGTCTAGAGTGTAGCAAGCTGAGTCAAATGAAATGCTGGCTGATTCCGGCCTGAGCAGAAGCCTGATGACATGAGTGAGGGATTCTGCCTGATTTTGGCAAAGACTAGCTAAGCAACACCACCACCTGATAAAGCACACATTGAGCCATCTCAGTCCAGAGCTCTCTAAGGGGACAGGTTAAGGCAAGGGGATGTAAGGCTCCTCTGCTTTAACCCACAGAGACCACCTGCATATCACGTGTGGTCGGTTTGCCACATCCTCAGGCTCTGACCCAGTGGAAGGCAATTGATTGGCACAGTCCTCCCAAAAACTTACTTCTGCCACCAGACTGTAAGGGTCAGAAAAAGAGGGTAAAGCAGATGAGTGATGACTGGAAAAAGGTTTCTTTTGTGGGCCACGGAGCTGCAAGATGAGTGGCTTTTCCCTCACTCAGAGGACATAAATCTGTGTCAGACAGCAATTCCCTGCCTCCCAGTTCTGCAATGTGTGTTCAGTATACATTGTGCATTCCACATAAATGTGCTATTATAGGTTCATGTAGATACATCATTGTAGATTTTTTTCTTGCTTTTGATACTGCAATGAAAGCCAGTGCTAGGTCTCCTTCCCCCTCCCTGACTCTTATCTATGTTTTTCTCTTCCGTCAGCTATTTCCTACAATATTGGTCTCAAGTGGCAGGAGATCTACCTATGGGATTTCCTAATGCGTACGCTATAGTGAAAATTACAGGCTTCTCTTTGACAATCAAATTGATTTCAGAAATATCTCCATAAGTAATATTTACAGCAAGTAACAAAATACACCTTGCAGATCTCTATAAAGATGTCAGCTTTTCAAAACCAAGACCATTTTCATGAAGAACAAAGCAAAACACTGACTCACAGCTAGGGTTCTTACTGATATGACATGTAACGCTTTTTTACCAGCAAATGTTAACTTTCCTGCATTCATAATTCACATAATGGGTGGGAATTGTGTCCTTAATTTTTTTGCATTTAGGGACTGGACTTGGAATTGAAAAAAATTCAGAACTCAGATGAAGGAGTTCCAGTTGAGTTAAAGATTCCAGTTGCAAGGATATCTGTTGAAACATTTTCATCTCATTAGTAGTCAGATGATGATCAACAATTATGCCATAGTGTTCTGCTTTATTCTGATGTGGCAGGAGAGATGTGTTACACAGAACTAGAACAGTCAATGTCTGTTTAGTGGGCATGGTAAACCTCACCAGTCCTCTCACAGCACTGCAATAGGATAGATAAAAACCCAGCCATACCTTTCCAGGGGAACAGAAGCTGATTGCACATCAAATACTGCTCCCCAGCTCTGCGCTGTCTTCCAGGTTGTCTTTGTTTGTGACTTAAAGGCTTGTCACAGCTCCAGCTGAAGTGAAGTTTTCCTCTCAAGAGAAAGTGGACCAAGCCACTTGTGGACCATAGCTGTAGAAGTTCAGGGCAATTATTTTTATACCTGGTCACCAATTTTTGAAAATTACATCATTTGGGTATCAGACCGAGAATTTGACTTCTGATACAAGCCCCTCTTAAAATGTCTCAAAACCTAGTCAGCCCCAAACTGTTTTTTTTTTTTAATTTTTAAGCAGTCACCATTTATACATGACTGACCGAAAATGCTGTTCTTTGGTGATGCTATTTTTTGTCTGCTATTAATTTGCTAATTAATTCTATGTCTTTGTTTATTAATTGGTAAACCAGTAGTAGTTTATATTAGTGCCTACAGATCTAGTGTAAATGATCAGGTAATGAAAATTAACTGTATTTACAATATGCCAAACAAGCTTACAAAGGTGTGAACCATTAAAAAATACGATTCATAAGAAAGTAATTTTTGTACAGTGGCTCTGAAAGCATAGGCACTTAAGCTTCAGGGGTTCTTGGTCACCAAAACTCAGTCTCCTTTCTCCTAGCTATGCTTACTGGGGAGGAAAATCCATCATATACATGTTACCTGCCTTCAGTGAAGAAAAAGCTCTACACCAGCTCTTTCCTTGGAAGACCTGGTAGTGATGAAGGAGACCACTGCTCCCCAGCTCTTCAGAAAAAAATCAGTATTCATCCCAAAAATGGGCCCTCAGCATGTTCTGCCTTCCTCTGCCCTGTCCTGTCATTCCACTTTTTTCTCTTGTTTGAAAGCAGCTAAACTTGTTCACATCATCCTAGAGACTGCTTGGGATGCTGGATGCTGAGAGCAGACAGAGGGCAGAGTTGCTCTGTCTTAGATGCTAAAATGGAAAAACTTCCTGGAAACCTTTAGTGAAGGAAACAAAAGTAAAGTTTTCACAGTGCTCCAGGTTTCTTCACCAGCTTGAAGATGACAGCTCTGAGGGAGGATATCCCCACCCTTGGCTCCTTGTACCAGACATTCCTCATGCCTCTGACCTGCTGCCAAACCACCAGGCAGGGGTGACTTGCCTCTCTTGTACGCACATGTGCTTGTAGAGAAGGCACTCTAGGCAGAGCTTGTGCTCATGGGGGATCCAGCCATAACAGTCCATGTTCTGCTTCTTTTCTTGTCTCCTGCTACCATTCTGGCAAAAAATAACCTGTTCTGGGAGTCTCTCAGCAATTCAGTGTCATCAGACTCTCTGCCTGCCTTCTCCTGCAAGGTTTGCATGTTCAGGTCCTGGCTGCAGTATTTCCCCCTGGAGAGCAGGGCTGTGGGGCTGTCACCTCCCAGGCATCTTATTCTCCACACCTCTCCTCATCAACATGGATGAAGTAGACACTGTGGGATCAGACAGGCCTTGCTCAAGACCTCAGGCTTATTCTTCAGTTTTCTCGTGGAAGAGCTGAAGGTGTAGCTGGTGGTGGAGAGAGCCGCCACCGGCATTCCTGAGGATCTGATCCAAGCCTAGATGGATAGTGCAGAATGATGCGGCTACAAAGTCAGATCCATCTGTTTTCCTCATGGTGATATAGAAGTCCTCCAGGGGCTCATTCACCTTCACTGCTGGGATTGGAAATAAAAGTATTACAATGTATTTTCAGAAAGGAAATGCATCACGGGTGGGAAAACACATTTAGAGCGTCTCTGTGCTCTCTCTGAAGAACCCCGCAACAGCTTCCATGCTTCCCCAGAAATTTGTTTCTTGGCAGCCTTAGAGTTTGGGGAAGAGGCTGCAATGAAATGCTCTGTAAGCAGTGTAAGGGGCATTCAAAGAAATCATATGCATTTCGCTTGCTGGTGCCACTTTTATACCAGCTGTGGAAATCCAGATTCAGAAGAAAGGAGCCAAATTCCTGGGGGTTTTTTTTTAAGTGAATGAAGGTTCCAGTCGCACTGAAGTGTGACTGTGTAAATGTGTGTGACCTACCACTTGGGTGTAATACTCTGTACTTTCACAGCAATGTGGTATTTCTGGAAATGGATACTTTTCAGGTGACGAAGGAGAGAAAGATGGAGGAGGAATGAAGAGAAAGAGAAAGAAAGGTAGCAACTTCTTCTTTTAGCCATGAGATGTCAGTATTGCAATCAGACTGCCAGTCTGGCTGCTTTTGCCTGCCAGTATCTTAGATAAACCTAACAAAGAAATTTAGTAAAACATGTGAGCAGGGTTTTTATACTTTGGATCTTAGCCAAAGTTCTTATTTTTTGGGTAATGTTTTTGATGTTTCTGGGAGTTCATTTTTGGAGAAAAGTTCTCAAATGCCCAAGGTTACACTGGCTAGCTCTAGAAGCAGAAACCATACCTTAGGGTAACAGCAGGAAATTTTGTCTCATAGAGCATGAGACTAAGGTTGTGCACAAGCGTTATGTGTACAAGGAAACCTTTAGCATCGCCCTGGGTTTCAAAGCTACTGGCTCAACCATGAAGGAAACAGGGTATAAATTAGAAAAGGTTACAGTTTTATTGAGAGAAACTTGGAAAATCCCCAAGACCGCAAGCACATAAACAAGGCTGAAAATTCTTCTCTTTTAAACTTTATGATAATTTCATTTCATCAGAAGGAATGACTCCCCAGCACTGAAAAAAAACAGTATTCTGCAAAGTTTCCTGACCTTAGTGATGCCCATACAATCTCTGAGTCCTTTGGTGACGCACCACTATCTCCACACACTGAGAGCACAGGGATAGCCTCGGTGGTATTGGGGCTCACAGCACTTAAAGTCATCATCAGAATTAAATTGTTGAGCTTAGTTGAATATGCTAGGAAAAAAAATAAAGAAAGGGTATAAAAATAGCTTGTCCTAGTGACACACTGCCACCATTGCTGAGGAGTAGGAATTTACGTGTTTTTCACAAAAGAGGAAGAATTTAAGAAAGATAATTTTCCCTGATGTTTTCCCATGAATTTATGCTAAAAACTAAGAAGCACCAACATGAGTTACCCTAGTGTTGCTGAAAAGCTAAAAATGTATTGCCACACAGAGCTAGTAATAGAAAGGGAGTAACACAGTGTTACTGTACTTTTGCCTTGCTGTAGAAACTGTGGGAGGATGGCAAAGGCAAAGGTTTTTCCGTTTTTAACTGGTGCTGGCACCATCAAAAAACTCTCCCTATTCCTTTACTGGCTGACACTATGCTGCCAGTGCATATCTCCACCCCAGGTGTCTGTGCAAGGCAGACAGGTTAGGATAGTCAAGCAGCATTTTCCACCCATACACACTCTCTTCTCCCTATTAGGCACAACAAAACAAGATCCTGTTGCTACAGTGCACCAAAGGCAAGTGCACTGGGGTGAATACCATGACTTAAATGAAGACAAGCAGTGTGCATTTCATAAATTGAGAGGTTCAGCCCTATAGGCAGGAACTAAAAGCAGAGGATTCATGGAGAATTTTTTATAGATGTTCGGACACTTAATATATTTTTTGAAAGAGTAATGCATTTTTACAATACCACTGAAATTTTATTATATCTACTATACTTTAAAGTCTACTTTTTATAGGGCTGAAACTAATGGGATTTTGCAGCCCAATGAATTCAGCAGTGAGAGGTTGCTCTGAACATGGATGGACTGTGATTCCCACAGTGACTATCTCAGTGTGGTAGGAAGAGGGAAAAGGTGGAACATTCAAGGTCAATGGGAGGGAGAGGCTGGATTTCTCCTTCAAACCTCTGATTTTTTTGGCCACTGCTGACTGTTACTGCAGTCCCAGAAGTGTAATGCTGCACACCAGGAAGATGTGATTTTAAAAAGAAGTTTACATTTTTGCAGATTTTTCTGTTTATATACTGTATCAAAGATAAAGGAACTGCATAAATCCAGCTGAAGGACCCACTGCAAGAAAATCAAGCTGGAAAGATGAGCCCTACCAGGCTAACAATGCAGGCCCATTGTCTAATCCTCTGACCTGTGGATTCTTCTGTAACAGTAGTCCCCAGTCTGTGTGTGCACATCCCTGACGTCTCAAGGTCTCGTCCTGGAGACTCCAAGAAACATTGCCAGAAAATACTACACAGAGGGAACATGTGATAAATGCACATTTCTGTGCAAGTCTGTCAAGGGACAGAAGTCTCCTGAACTGAAGGGACCCACCTCTTCTGCACACTTCAACTAGTCAGTGGACAAAAGGACTTATTTCCATCTGAAAGGTAGGCTGAAAGCATTTTTCCTAAACTAAGCTGTGTTTAAAGCCTTTGGTTATGGCAAATGTTCCTCTTGTGCTTGTGTGCAGCCTGGCTGACTTGATGAGCTGTGAGCTTGGTGAGTTGTTAGGTGGACAGGCGAGCTAAGAGAGGCCAGGGTGCTCACAGCAATAATGAGCTGCTCTCACCAGCGTCTCCTTGGCAGAGGTTTGCCCTCTTGTGCCCTTGGGTCTCGCTCAACCCTCTTGCAGCCACTCTTCAGGCACTGCTTGCCCCCTACCCATTCTCCATAGGGTTTTGTACTTCCCAGGATGTTTCTCTGCCCAGTCCATGGATCAGAACATTCAGTGCCACATTTCCCCACAAACTGCTTGCCACCTTATGAGTTGTGATTGGCACACAGTAGCTCATCCAAGGACTACTTCTGAGAGCACCCAGAGCATTCTGGGAAACAACCTTCTAAAATCAAGATCCTAAATACACACCACCAGTTGTCCTGAAAGATATAATAGTTCCAGCCTCACTGATATTCTCACACTGCAATTAATCCCACTTAATTACCTTCTGACAGGCCTTGGCATGAAAGGTTGTTTCTTGAATCAAGGATTTATTTAGGCAATTTATTGAACTGCAACAGGAGACAGAGAGTTAGATTGCTTCTGGCTTCCCAAGGCAAGGTTTATCATGTGCTAGGAAATTAAGTCCTAGTTCCCACCTTTTCCATATTCCAGATCTTCAAAAGTTGTGTGTCTGGTCTGAGCTGAGCTCTGGCACGTGATAGCCTGCAGTAACAGCTTCTGATTAGTGCCACTCAGTGCTGAACGAGGGTACACGGGTGGCCACTCAGGAATGCTTCATAGCATGTGCTCAGTCGTGAACATTAAAGTCAGTATCAGTTTTTCCTTTCCTTCTCACAACACATCTTTATGTCAACACCTCAGCTGGTGCATATGGATGAGATAACCCAGGGGGTTATCCCTGGTGCCAAGAGGGCTGAGACCCCCAGCTGAGAATAAACACCTTGCTCTGCAGAGCAGATGTAGAGAGCGATAAAAATTAAATATCATTGACCAAAAGACACTACTTCACAATATAAAACTACACAAATTTCCACAGGCAGAAGCCTCCTACACACTCCCTGGAAATATTCAGGGCTTCTCCCACAATGTTTGGATGCATCTCCGTGGATACTTTTCCAGAAGCTGAGAGGAAGTGTCCTGTGTATGCCCCATCAGAAACTGGATGGTAAGATGCATTGAATCCTAATCTATAATATTTCTTCACTAGCTGTAGTACAGGGACCTCACTCTCATGCTGTATTTTTTATCTGCTGGTACTGTTCCTTGCTTATCCTGTGTAGTTAGTCATCTGTTAAAATCTTGTGTGGTTTAAATTTGTGTCTATCAAATAAACAATTCATTTTGTAATAGACTTAAACATTTTTAATAACTTGCAATGAGAGCGGGCTTTGGGGTGCTGGCCACCTCAGTAAAAGCCCTGTCTAAAGCCCAAGGGCTGGGAAAGAGAAACTGGTTTAAAACTCCCCTCTCCATTTGTAACAATTTTGTCCTCATAAACAACAAAAAATAGCATGAATTGCTCTAGGGCTTGGATGTGTATGAGATCAGAAAACAATGGCTGCTGCAATAAGTGTGCAGCTCTAATGCTTGCAGAAAAGGAGTCTTAGCCCAGCAAAATAAAACTGAAATAAAATTACAGTTTGTGATGGCAAGCATGTATCAGCTACCATCTGTAAGGGTGTTCTATCACCAGAAGGCTGGAATAAGAGTTATCCTGCTTTGAACTCCTCCAGGAAATACAGCATCCTTGCTTATGGGTTTTGGGGGGTTTTCTGTTTGGTTGGTTTGTTTGGGGCTTTTTATTGGCATAAATTGCTTTTTTCTGGTCCCAAAGAAAACACTTTATCATTTTCATTCTTGGACAATGTAGAAGAGTCCGGAAAAAACTGGGATATTGGTTCAATACAACACCAGCTCATGGGCTCTGTTTAAAGACAAGGGTGTTCCCATCCTGCCTCCATCACTGATTTCAGTGGCTGCATACCAAACCACAAAGCTCTTTGCCCAGCATTGCCTGTCAGGAGCCAGATGATGCTCTAAGCATGTGAAATTATGTCCGAATACCTCGTGCAGTACTTGCAGTACTGTTGGGCCATCAAGAAGACATACTAACAAATCTACACCCTTACACCTTAAGGAGTTCCTACTGGGGCCTATCAGACTGAATTTGGAAAAGCATTAAGCAGCCAGAAGAGCCATGCAATCACTGGTTCTCTGTGTTATAATCACATCAGCACTAGACGATTCTGTATCGTCCCACAGGACTGAATTTTTGTGTGTAACTGACAGGCTGCCTGTGCAAACTCAGTGCCACCGTAGGTACATCAGTAACTGATAAAGGATGAGATCTTGCACCTAAATCTGAATCCTGCTCCCTCATCCCTAAAATGCCTTTTGTCTCCCTCTTCCTGGGTCTTCCTGGAGGGTTTATATTCTAACTACACTTCAGGGGATGCAGACTAGCCATGTGAACACACAGCACCTGAGCTTCCTTACCTTCAGTAAGGCAGGTTCCTTTGGAAAATTTATCTCTGTTTTTGGTTCAGCTGATGCCATACTCATAGCAGAAACCCTGCAAAATCACCCAACACTGCCATCTGTGCAGGCACAAGCCCTCTCGCCAAACGTCTGTCACTGAGATGATACAGGAAGAAAACAGTTATATTTTCTCGCCAAAACACACACACACCCTACATCTATGCAGATAATTGTGCAATTATCTGATGGCTGGTGAATGCTCCATGCCAGACCATTTAAGTTGAAATGCACATGGTAATTGTCTAGACACCTAATGCTCTGCTCCATGCTGATGCCAGGAGTTGCACTGTGCATGTGTTTGGTGAGGGAAGAAGAGGAGAGTTGCCAGATGAGCTAAAAAGGTGCCAGCAAAACTAGTTAGAGCTCAGCTCTGATGCCTCTTTCCATCTCTGCGTGCTTCTTCTAGAGCACAGGCAGTTCCTCATGCAGATTCACTGCTGCTCGTAATGCAAGTCAGCAGTCACCTTCTCAGTGGCACTACATCAGAAAAAACAGCATCTGTATTGATTCTCCCTCTATGGAGGCAAAACACTAATCTTCCCCCACAACTACTGTAAATAAAGAAGATACATATCTGCAGTATCTGGAAGGTCCTAAAATCCACAGATTCTGTTCATCTTCAACTGTCTCTTACTGAATTTTGTGCTAGCACATGCAGCAAAGACACTGACACACACCACAGGCTCCTGGCAGATCCCACTGTTGTTCAGCAAGAACAAGGATTTTAGATGCTGTTTAGAGGCACCCAGCTCTCACTGGGTGAACCAGAACATATTTCCTGCTGGCCTGCAAGCATCAGGGGCCTATGCAGCACCAATGTGGTTTGATCAATTTCTGGTCTGCTGAATAGTTTCATAACCACTTCTTACAACTGTGTAAACAGACGTGTCTCCAGAAGGGGCTCCAGACCCATGAGACTGAGCACAGATGCTGTGGAGAGGTGACCCCCACAGCAGATGGCATGGCAGAGGAGGATGCAGCCTAACTCTCCTTTTTTGTAGCATGGGCAATGTTTTTCTACTCAATTATTTCTTCATGCGACCCTGCACATGAGAACTTCTGGCCACCCTGAGCCTTCAGGCGTCCTTCACCAAGGTCCAGACACACAGAAATCTCCTTCCAAAAGCAGATGAATGGCATCATCTTGTATGACAGAGTTAATGGTTCCATGACTAGCGGCATCCTATCTCCTCAGCGCTCAATGCTTCTGCTGCTTTTCCTGAGCTACACATTTAAAGCATGGTTTTCTCCAGTCCTGTTTCATTTACTATTTTGCATGGTGTGGTGATTTAAAAATAGCTTGGAATTAAACTCCAGATAAGGTGTTCCTGTTCCCCCACTCCTATTCCAGTGAGAGAGGGACAAATATTGAGATAACAATGGTTGAGATAAAAATTTACTGAAAACAAACGGCAGTGAAATAAGAAACACAGAAAAACAGCGCAATACTAATAACAAAAGTATGCCAAAGGGAATGTGCTTTACACACAAGAGATGTTCGCTACCTCAACTCAGCATGCTTGGCTGCTGAGACAAAGACAAGATGGCAGATGCTCTCCCCAGATGGCATTCTCAGTCCCCGAGCACAAGACAGTGAATAAAAATGATGGAAAAACCTCCCAAAAGCTGGAATAATCTATGATGCGTCACCTAATTTTGACTGCTGGGCTCAACTGTGCTTAGTAGCATCAGCTTGTCTTGGGTCTTCTCCGCTTGGCTTGGCCGGGCTCAGGCTCAGTTTTATTCCCCATGGTTCTTCCCACATGGTCACCATGGTGCTCTGCTGGGCTCAGCTGTGCCTGCTGCTTGGAGTTGCATTCTTTCTGAGGGACAGGAAGGGACGGGCACTAGCAAGAGAGGGACAAAGTCTGCCGTGGTGGTCCCTGAGGAAAGAAATGGAACAAAACAGTGCTGCTTCTGCAGTGTGTTCGCTTCTACTACCCCCGAAGCCACAGCCCAGAGATGATGGGGGTGGTACAGAACAGCAGCCCAGCCGTGCCTGCGTGGCCACAGCCT
Source organism: Melospiza georgiana (assembly GCF_028018845.1). Classification (NCBI taxonomy): domain Eukaryota; kingdom Metazoa; phylum Chordata; class Aves; order Passeriformes; family Passerellidae; genus Melospiza; species Melospiza georgiana. The sequence continues at coordinate 13,820,804 of NC_080465.1, forward strand.
CCACAACCAAAACTAGGAGATGTGGTGACAAGTGTAACTAAAAGTTATTGCTAGTACATTAGGAGTTTTCAGGTAAATAATCATAGAGTCATATAAATGTTTGGGTTGGAAGGGACCTTGGAGATCATCTAGTTCCAACTCTCTGCCACAAATGGGTGGCATTTGGATGGGGTCCTTGTGCGGGACCCCATCCAAAAGCCAACTAACCTGCCTTTGACACTTCCAGAGATGGAGCATCCACAGCTTCTATCTGCAACCTGTGCCAGTGTCTCACCCTCACAGCAAAGGATTTCTTCCTAATATCTAAACTAACCTCACCCTGGTTAAAAGGTTTTCCCTTTCCCCTTTTTGGTTAAAAGGCATTCCCTCTTATCCTATCACTTCATGCCCTTGGATAAAGTTCCTCTGCACCTTTCTATTAGAACCCCTTTAGAACTGGAAGATACCCACGAAATCTCCACAGAGCCTTCTCCTCTCCAGGCTGAACAGCCCCAGCCATTCTGTTCTTGTAGAAAGGTGCTCCAGCCTTCTGGTCATTGTCATGGCTCTTTTCTGGATTTGCTCCATGATGTCCACATCTTTCTTATGCTGGGGAGCCCAGAGCTGGTTGCAAGTTCCAGGTGGGCTCTCCCCAGAGCAGAGCAGAGGGGCAGAATCCCCTCCCTGCCCTGCTGCCCACGCTGCTCTGGATGCAGCCCAGGACACGTTTGGCTCTCTGGGCTGGGAGTGCCCATGGCTGGCTCATGCCCAGCCTCTCACCCACCAGCACCCCCCAGTCCTGCTCACAGGGCTGCTCTCCATCCATTCTCTTCCCAGCCTCTGTTTGTCCTTGGGATTGCCCCAGCCCAGGTGCAGCACCTTGTTCTTGGCCTTGTTCAACTTCATGCATCAGCCCACACTCAGGTATCCCTTCCCTCCAGAGTGTCACCACACCACACAGCTCAGTGTTTTTAGCAAACTTGCTAAGGGTTCTCTCAATCCCACTCTCCACATCACTGGCAAAAATGTTAAACTGCATCAGTTGAAATACCTGTCCCCGAAAAACTCCACTCACATCAGTGTGGACCGCGGCCTGAGACCTTTGGCCCGGCTAGCGATGAGGGCGGCCAAGAGCCCCACTGCAGCGCGGGGTGTCAGTCCCGGTGGCAGGGCCCCAGGGCTGGCAGCTTCGGGCACCCCTCGGCGGCGAAGGCCTCGGGCTGTGCCTGCGGGACGAGGTCTCGGGGGAGAGCTGCGATTCAGGACAAAGCGAACGAGAGTCTGACACTTCCTGGGGTCCAAACCGCTTTAATGTCCCAGGGGGGCGACCATCAGGGAGCGACAAAGAAAAGGGGTTGAGCACGAGGTTATAAAGGGAGGTGGGAACCAAGGGCGGGGTTTACAGTAGACCAATTGGGAAAGGTTGGGGGATGAACTGAACATGACAGACTTGAAGGAAGAACCAATGGATACATTGAACAGGAGGGGCCCCGGGACCACAGCCAATCACGTCCCCTACTGGAGGGAACATTCTGGAAAACTGGGAGGGGTGGGGAGTGATTGACTGGGCCCAGGGATGAGAGAAAACTATACATATTTGGAAATGGAGGGAGGGGGAAATTATATAACATAAGGAAAACCATGGCAACTACATAATAGACAGAATCTGAGGCGGGGCAAACTGGGAGGAGAGAACCATCACAACAAATGGGGGAGAAACAGAACACACTAACAACACACACTACAGCAATGCTACATGCAGGATTTTGTCTTAAAGCTCCTCCAGGTGTCATTTCCTTCTAGTTTTTTAGAGAAGCAGCAAAGTAAGCATCTCATATGCTGCCAGCATGTGCACGCTGCTGCTGGTTATCCAGCCATTCCACCGGCTGTGGGAGCACAGCAGTTCTTCAAGTGGCAATCTAAGTTAATCAGTGTACAAAGGGAATGTTGCCAATTTACTTACCTGAATCTGCATTAAACACCTTAACCATTAACCACCCACTTCATACTCGCTTTTAGACCAACAGAAGCTCATTACCTTCTACCTCTGTGAAGACAGTTTAATCCAAGCTATAAAGTTTAATCCAACAGGTTTACTGTGCATGTGTAACTTCCATGTCTCTTCATCCAAAAGTCTTCCTTTCCTCCTTCCACTTGTTACTGGGAAAACAGCAGGAACTTTGACAGGATTCTTTTTACATGTTTTATGAGCACAGTCCATCTGCTAGCACCAAGAATCAATAATGGATTTTTTTTGGCAGAATTTGCCGGGTGGTGGAAATGCATTCCCAGAATACCTGGTGAAAAGCATGTTCCTCTATATCTCACCCATGATATCACTTACCTCTTAGTGTCCTGCACTATCCTGCATTGATGATGTCCTAAAAACAACACACATTGCTGTTCCCTAGATACCACTTTTCAGAGGGATTTGGCTTTTTCCTTTTTCTCATGTTTCTTTGGCAGTACTCTAGACATTGACCTTTTTCCAATTGGGATCTTTCATTTTCATAATATAGGGGCTTTATTAGCTTTAGTTTTCTGGTCTTTTCAGTTTAAAACTTCTTGAACAGAAAAACTTTACATCTGACAAGCCTGCCTTAAAAGATGCATATTCTTGGATTCACACTTTATTCTAAATGAACTTTAAAATGAAACAATGTGGAAAGCAGACCTTACTGCTGAAATTCTGCATGCAAAATAAATAATTTCAGGCCAAATTGTGCCTTGGAATTGAGGTTCAGGAAAATGACTTCCAAAAGGCTCTCCAAAATGGCTCTAAGAATGTAGGCTTTCAGTCCTACTATATTGAGATTAAATAAATACATGGTTTAAGTCAAGTTTGCTTTTAAGTACATTCCTGAGCAGGGAGGGATTTACTTAAGCAATTGTTTAACTGTTTTCCTGAAACACAACCCCAGAAGTTAGGAGTGTATGACAGCAACTATTTCTTGGTCAGCTGACTTAGACTTTGCTAATCAAAATGCAGCAGAGGTGCATGGGAACTCCCCAGCTATGCAGATACTCACACCTGAAAAACATGAGACACAGCTTGTGCTTTTTTTATACAACATGATTTGAAATGCCTCATAAATTGTTTTCACTTGATTAAAGAAAAGACTCAACTTTGCAGAAAACAATTTATTAAATACATAAGACTTGGTTGCTACACCTAATTACAGACAAAATACTGTGAATAAAGCATGCACTTACCACAGACATCAATGACTATTTTGATTTATTTTAAATGGTCTTTATTTCTGTAAGTTAAGGCTGTACCAATACAAATTTTAAAAATCAAAAATACAAAGTCACACTACAATAGTAGCAAACATTGTACAGACACTGAAACCAATCTCTAATGCAGCAGAATCAGACTTCTTAAAGATTATCATGAGAGAATAAAAATGGAGGTGAAGTGCAATAAAGATCTGAATATCTCTGGAATTTACAGACCAGTAACAGTGAATGTCATACTCCAATTAGCACAAACAGAATCCATTATTTTCAGAAGCCTAACTATCTGAGAACTAAGCAAGAGAGAAAACTCATAAATACTACCTTAAAAAAAACCCTCTTGGTCTTTATTTTCTTCTTATTGAGGGCACTTCTGTACTCAAATACTTAAAGAATATTTTTCAAGACATTGTGGCAGACAACAGTACAATACACATTTGATTAGTCTATCCCCATTAACAAATAGTGGAGTGCCTTGAAGAAGAAAAATACATCACAACAACAACAACAACAAAAAAAATTTAACTGACACAAGTGACAGACAACTTTGTTGACCATATCGATCTTCACCAGTGAAGGAGCTTACCATGTTTGAAATTTACTACTTAAAAATATGCTGCAGGCATGGCAATATGACATTCACATGGGTCAAAATGTATCCAGCTGATGAGTAAAAGAATTACCAGCCATGGAAACACCACTGGGGACCTGAGGTTCAAAGTGGGTTATGAAATCCTTCTTCGTTTACAGCCACAAAACCTTTTTGCTTGTTTTTTTCCTGATGCTGTGCAAGTACAGAAATAGGGTAATTTGAGGACAATGGTGCCAAACAGTTAATTGAAAATGGAGTAATTGAAAAACTTGACAATGTTACTAATATTTTCAGAAAATGATCCAGTAATCTCCCCCTTCCCCCGAGATTTCTAGATTTGCAGAGCTTAATGCATCAAAATGCATCAAAATATTGCTTCTCCCTAGTAAATTTCTGTTCAGTTAATCTCACAAATGCCAGAAAAAGGGATCTGTGTAAGAAGGTGCCCTGTGTACAGGCAACTGCATTTGGAGTGGATGATACACAGCACTCCTCATGCTAAAATCTCTGCCTTAAATAGCTGATTACAGCTGGGGCTTGCAAGGGGGTCTAAAAAAAAGCTAGGTCCCAAATTCCACTGGGGTTTGGATAGATAATTCTTTCCTGGATCCTTTCAGCAGCATAGGCTAAGCTATATTTAAAAGGAAAAAGGAAAGCTGGTCCTGCAATATAATGCACATCAGACAAAATGCAATTACAGGACAGCTAGTATGTACATAGAAGGAATCACTGTGATTGGAAGGTGGTATCTAAACGAGCACACCATTAATATAATCTAATCTGCATCTTGAAACTGATTAATTGTGGTGAAAAGCAAATAAATTCAACTAGAGACTCACATGCCACAGGCAGCAGGCCAGATCAGGTCTGCACCTATAGAACTCTTACTGCATTTCCAGTGTGCAACCTGGAAATAAAGGATGTTGATGGTTTTCTGACTCGAATCTAACCTGGAGATAATGCAGATATACCTAGCTTCACAATTGAAATCTGTTTTTTTTTTTTTTTTGCAAATTAGGCCAACACATAGAAGTTAGAAAGACAAGTTAGTAAGACAGTGCAATGGTGAGACCACTGAGACTCTGATCTACTCATACATAGAAGAAACATAGGATGAAAGACCATGCCTTAAATATTCAATATTAGGGCCATGCAGGCAGGAGTTCTGTGGAGTGAAAACTCTTCACTCATACTAGTGGAAGCACATGTTCATGTGTAAATGGCTACTAGACAACCAAAACAATGGAAAACCACACTGTAACTAGTCCCAGCTGGCTCCTCATCTGGTAAAGCAAGTCTGAAGAAGCTTCCAGTTTTAAAAGGACAATTACAGGACCTATAATTTCTGAAGAGAGCCCTATTCTCTCCAACTGAGAGAAACTGAGGTGCTGCAAAAGGTTTTTCAATGTTCTATCACTCGTGAAAGGTTTTAATCTTCAGCTGGAGTTTTGAATTCATCAGGTTTTGGTGGACCAGTTTGCAACCTACTATACCAGATCAGTGTATTGTGTATGCTTCCTTTAAGATTGCCTTTTGTAAATGTCTGGGGTATCACTAAAAGGAACAACTACATTGAAAAATTTGGCATAAATGTTAACTTTTAGAAGTGTTTTACATCACAAGGGCTGTCAATTTTTCTGCTTGGAGACAGAGATGACTTCAGACCAATACTTCTAAGGATGAACTCAATGTATTCTTATTTTGCCCAGTCATGCAGTTTTTCTCATGACTTGTTATTTGATTTGAAAAGTCTTTTCAAGACAGCCTTCATGTCTCAACAGAGATGAAAATATTATCTTAAAGACCAGCCTAGGTACAGTGAACCATGCCTGGTGGCTGGGAAATCCACCAGAGGTATCTCACATTTCCCTCTTGCCTGTTCGTTGTATGAGTACAGTATGATACAATTTCAGCCTGTCAGAATCTTACAAAGATCAAAACGAATGCATATGCTTGTGTGCATTTACAATACTGCCAGATTTTACACAGAGGGTAGAAGAGGAACTGAAAATGCAATGTCAGAATTTTGATAAACAGGGCTTGTCTGCCATGCGGGCAGTTGGAAAGAAAAAGTCCAAAAATCTTGGGCTTGACTTTCATCCAAGTCTCATTTGGCAGCAATGTGTGGCTTCCATAGAGGCAGAGCAGAGACTGGAATCCACCACTTGACCAGGGTGACACTTGCTTACAAGAGCCAGCTCAAAACTGCTATGAGAGCTAACAGTTTCTTATGGTAATCAGAGGACTGCTTTAATTAAATGGTGTTTTTGCATGCTCCAAAATTACTTGAGCAGGCTTGCTATTCATTAGATCCATTACCAATGGTGTTACACATTCCCTCATACCCCTCACAGTTGATAGACTGCTGCTGCAGGAGGTGTGGCAGGAGAACATGGCTTTCTTTCAGCTCTATTAAAGGTTTTCCAAATTAGAATCAATGGGAAGACACTTGAAAGAAAGATGAAGAGTTAATTTTTTTTCCCTTTTACTTCTTTTTTAAGCTTCAAGCTGGTAAGTGATAGATAAGCTATGCAGACAAGGTAATAGAAATTTGGCACATCCCATCTACCACAACATATTGATTCCTTCTACAGAAGGCACGAAATACTGGCATAAACTAAGAAATGATCAGCAGAATGCAGTTTTAGTATGACACACAAAAATCCTGGCACAGCTTCATAGTACAATTTTCACTTTCCTAAAATGGTGGTGATTATAGCAGCAATGGTTAGGGTTTTTACAAGTACCACATAAACATACAAATGTCAGAACATCTAGAACACATGCAAAATTTCAAGAGCAATATCACTGAATTACATAATGCATAGAGGAGTTATTATTATTGTTATTATTCAAGACAATGTAATATTTTTAATAAACAGAAGTTTTTTTAAACCTACAAACAGTTTTGCAAACTGTTCTTAAAAAAAGTTGTTAAAGTCAGTGAGTGAGTGTTAACCTTTCAGAGCTTTAACTCTAAGAATGAACTGGTCACTATGGAGAATTCAGTTAGATGGAAATTTAGTTATACTTATGCAAAATATGTTTGCCAACTGCTGTTTTGGAAGAAACTGTGCTAATCTTGTCAATTTACAAAATGGCAAAAAATACATTTACATTAAAAGATTAGAAAGATTAAACATTGCATGCAGGGGAAGACAAAATCCTTGCGTTAGCTGTTTCTCCTAGCACTGCTCACCATGAGACTAAGGGTTGTCATAGCAAAAATGCTTTTCAAAAGCAGAGTTAAAGCCTGCAGATAATTGATGCAAATGGAAAAGATTTTCTAATTCTGGTGTAAAACAAAGAAGGATATTAAAGGATAAGGATTACTCTTGCCTTCTTTAGAAAAAAGGACAAAAACTTCCATTGTGTTTGCCAGGCTTTTCCACTGCTTTTCCCCAGCTTTTCATTCACTTGGATATTCTGTCACTTCTTTTCTTCCAGTATTGAGTAGTTTTTCTGCCTGGACAGGTCTTGAGATGAATCCTGAGATGGATGTGTCACATGGACAAAAACAAGCACTGACACACATCTATGGCCAAGTGATGTCCCCTCCTGCACACCTCAGACTCATTTCCAGTGGGGCTAGTCATGTGCTTGGGGGGAAAGTGCAGCAACAGCCTGAGCTTGGTGGAAGCAGAGGCAAGGGCACACACTTCTCACAGCACTCTGCAGAAGTGGCACCAAATTCTCTCTGGCAGCAGCACCACCCAGCTTGCAGGTACTGCCATAAATAGGTGCAAAATCGGGTTTGCACCATCTCCTCCCCTGACAGCTTTCAGATTTCATTAAGACATTTCATTTCACATTTTGTCTGCACATCTCTGAATGCCTCGGATACTTCTGCACCTGCATTTCACATCCATGGCCCCAGCCTTGTGCAGAGGAACTCAGTCTTTCAAGCTGCTCACAGAGAAAGCTCCTGAAGAAGGCAAAGCTTCCAAGATCTGAATCATAGGCACCAGGCAGAAAACAAGGGTCTCCACAAAGTGCCCAACACTCCAGTCATTGTTCCGTGCACCTTTAGCCTTAGAGACACTAGGATATTTGTCTCCATACACAAAAGTTACTAGAAATCAATTTGAAGCCATTTATTATTGATCCTTGACTTCTATATCCACCACTGAAGATAGTCAGGCAATGTCTCCTGCATCGCTTTGTTTTCAGGATGGAAATTTACATATAGGAAGTGAATTAAATGTGTGATAGTAGAAGAGACAGAGGGATCCCAGTAGGAGCAATGTGGAGCAGACTATAAAGCTACACATGATCTAGGCCAGCTGAGAACACGCTATAATGGTAACAAGGGCAGATTACAACTCAGTAAGATTACAACTTTCAGAAAGCACATGAAATTCTAGGCATGAGGAATGTCAAAGAGTTTTATTTGTTCATAAAAAAAAGAAAAAAAGAAAAAAAGAAAACCAGCTGAAGTGGCAAAGATAGTATCTGTTAAATTAATTAATTATTTTAAAGCATTTAGTCTTCTATTTTTTCCTATACATTTTGCATTTTCTTGATGATTTTTCTTTCACTTGACTGTTATTTTCTTGACACTAAGACACTGTATCAAACAGTAGTAACCAAAAAGAACTCACTAATCGATTCCTACAGCTTTGTTTAAAGGAGCTTAACACCTCATTCCAACTGAAACTACCCCACTGAATTTCAAAGATAGCACCTACCTTACCAGTGCCTTAAATGCTGTGAAAGAAACCTCTTTTAATTACAAAAGATCGGATTGAAATCTGAAATGGTACTGTTTTTTCAGATAATGATAAGTGCTGTCTAATGAATACTGAGCACAAGAACAAAAGATTAGACAAAAGCATCCTAGTGTCTTTGAAACAGTTAAGTCCATCTTTTAATGCACAAACAACTCATTTGATGGCATTTGTATAATAAAATAAATTGAATTTAGTATGCATTACCAGATGCACTACCATTAACCAATTGAGTGAGAATACAGAAGAAATAAATTAATTTCTTGAGCAGAAATCCATCTGTTCACGTAACAAGAAAATTTTGTGGCAAACTCATATTTTCCCACATCTGTTTAGGAATTAAAGCTTTAGATATCACCACTGCTTCAAATATGTTCCACTTGAGACGATAGTGTCAAATTTTTCCACAAACTCAGAGGTGTCTCTGGGCAGTGGGGCTTCACAGCTTTGCAGGACTTTGTCACTGTAAATGCCTCTCTGCTGCTTCCAGGAAGAGTCAAGATGCTGGAGAAGAGTGGCAGCAGGGCTTTGCAGGCATCAGCCACAGTGCAGTGGGGAGGAACAGGCTGGAACCTGGTTTGCAGGAGTGCAGCTGGAAGCAGTGCAACCATGCAACTCACCGGGGCTCAGAGAACGTGGCTGTGTCCTCGCAAGGGCCATTCCTTGGTTATGCTGTGGTTATGCTCCTGTGAAAGAGGTGGAGCATTGATGTCCCTGGGGGCTCTTAGCCTTCCAAAACCCTTGAAGAGATCAAGCACAGCCTCACGTGTTTTTCGTATGCTGTTCTTTGGAAAATACCATCATTTAATTGTGCTTAAGGCCTTCTCCCTTCTTTGCTCGCAGATGTCCAGCTGATAGGGATGTCCTTGAAAAGCTGCCCTTGGGCTCTCTGTTTTTGGAGAATCGTGCTGCAACCTTCATGTTGGCTCCGCACAGAGCAAACAGACAGCTGGAAGACACCAGATATTATGGTGTCCACAACCACCAAGACATGGCTCAGCACATGGGGACCATCACCAGAAAGTGCATTACCAAGTTTCTGGCTAGGAATATAGCCATACTTTACAATGGATGGTCTCCTCTCTCCACTGTTCCTCAGCACTGAGTGCACATTCAGCACACGCAGGAAAGCAGAGAAATAAGAGAAAATACATCCTACCCCTTAAGAACAAGGAGAGCAAAGAAGCCATCTCTCCATGGTGACATTTGGCAAAGAACCCTCATTAAAGAGTAGACCCATTTCCTGCCATGTTTCATAGTGAGAAGTCCTTCTCTGCACTAACCCAGAGGGATGAACTGGTTCATTTCAGGCAAATACAATGACAAATCTGCATCCTGTAGGTTTTCTTTTTTAACACATGTTCGTGCTACCTCTGGAAGTTCGGGGAGCCGGATGTGTCCCAATGTCCTGTTGTTTGCACCATGAGCTGAATTCCTCTCCATGACAGAGGGAGCCCAAAAGTTGCCTACTGTTGAGGACCAGTCATCTCAGTGCAATTTGCCAGTCCATTATGTCAGTGGAGGGCTACACAGCACACAGACATGAGCCTGGTCCTCCACATAGGAGTAAATTTAATCTCATGTCAAGTCATTTCATGACTTGAAAGCCTCTCACAAAAAACATAAGCCGGAAGGAGAGTGCTTCCAGCATGCGAGATGCGAGCCTCCAGAGTGCTCCCACACAGTATCCCATAACCCCACATATCCCATGCGAGGTGGGCTGCCCTGAGCACATTATCCCCAAAGCACAAGGTCACTTGATGGGCAGAGCTCCCAGCCAAGAGCAGCCCTGTACACAGCGGTCGCCCTGCCTCACAGTGCAGACACGAGGAAGGAGGAATATTTGAGGATCAGAAAGGTGAGAGGAGTGGAGCTGTTGGAGTTGGGGAAGACCAGTCAATCACAATCATTTCCAGCTAACTGCTAGATGGAATGATCAGCCCATGCACCACACATGCTAGTCAGGTCAGTCAATTCACTTATGGGATGTACATGGACATGATGACAAGAAACGGTAAAATATGAGCTGAACAGGAAGAAACCTAGTGCAACAGGAATCTCATTTTCCTTTAAGGCTGTCTTGGTCCTTAGGGCAGCCTGGGCTCTAGAGTGACACAGCACCTGCTCCTTGTGATCCCCATCTTACCACCCCACATCACTTGCGCAAACAGTAGAACAAGATTTGGTCACAAACATCTAAGACATGAACACTTAACAGTACAACATTGCTTGTGTGTCACAGCTTTTTAAGAGGGTAACAATATTGTAGAGACTGAGTATCAGACATAGTCACTTCTAAAAAGAGCTTGAAAGTGTTGATACTCTTCATAAAGGAGAATGTGCAACAGGGACACAGATTCCATTGTTAGATTGTCCTCTATGTCAGTAGCCCTGATGCTGCTATCATAGAATTATTGCATTATGCAAGTGAACAAAGTGAACAAGGTATATGCTGTTATTTTAGATATCCCTTGGAATTTACTTTACAGTGTAGTTCATGACAGTACTTCATTCTCCTGCACTTAAAAATACATTTTGTTGCATAAATACATTTTTGAAAATAAAACAGGCAGTTTGTGACACCCAGGCAGCACAGACTTCAGTTTCAACTAACTGCATGAAGATGCAACATTGTGCAAAACCACAACATCATAAATACATGCATGGATGACTAAAAAACCAGAGCTTACACCGTCCAAAGTGTCCACAGCTCTGCCCATCTACATGTGCAATCATGTGGACAGATCCAAATGCATGTACTGTGCACAGCTGCATCCAGATCAGTCCAGTGACATCCATATATAATCCCCATGTTTGACTCTTAGTGTGGTGTCCTGAGAAGGCCATGTGGGAGTCAGCACTAACATTAGTGCAGACCCCTTTGCACTGTGTAGGCCTGTGCTTTGGCACTCAGCCTCTTAAGTTCAAGGCCAAATTTTACTCTTGGTAGCACTGAGCAAATCTCCCAAATGCCAGTAGATAATTCTGAAGGCATCTAATACACCTACAAATGATCCAGAAGGGTCTGAATCTGCATTATCCTTTTGATATGTTTCTAATGGGATGCAGTAGTTCAGCCAGGCTAATGACTCTGTGATGCTGGTAGACGAACACCATCCTCTATCTCCCCGATGGGGTCTGCACCTCAGTTTTTTTAGGAGATTCAGCTCAGTACATTGGCAGAATGTACCTTTTTTTGCTGTCTTTTCTGCTGGGGAGCTGAGTTGAAATCACTCACTGACGAGGTCTAACATCAAGTTGAAGAAAGGTGAGTCCTTAAAAAAAATGAAGGAAAAAGAAGGAAAAAGAATGGAGAAAAGCAAGCCCCATTTTGGAGCCAGCTAACCTCATCTTAAGGAAATCACAGCCTCACTGCTTCCACAGAAGCTCAGCTTTTACATCGGAGTATGATGTAGTCAGGAGTGCAGCCACCCACCTGCAGTACCTCACTGTAACCACCGCACCCAATCACCATCATACAGACTGTGCTGGACAGGAGCAGGACAGTGTTTTGCCAGCTGCCCTTGAGTTCATGGTAAGAGGTGCTCAGTAACAAAAGCCAAGGCTGGAGACCACAGTTCTTCGTTTAGCCAGAGGGACAGGATGTTAAGACTTGGCAGCATTAGTCCGTGGCCACACTGCTGTATCTTAGCACCAGGGAGGGTGCACACCATTGCTATGAGCTTGCAACTTGCTGCCAAAGCAGGTGTGAAACCCTCAGTCAAAATTGCAAATCACTGAGTTGTCCTCTCTCACCTAAAATAACAAGATCTACATGTATTCTCCTACCAGTATTAGACAAAACCATGAGAGTAACTTAAACCCAAAGTCCCTCTCCCAGACAGTTAATAACCTTTCACAGTCTTAATACAAATGGCAATTAGACTAACTGTTGTCACTCAATTCCTTTAACTGTGCACAAATAAGATTAAATAATAGGTTATATTAAATGCCCTTCAAAACTAGTAAGTTTATTTTTGTACTATATTACATGGGTATCATATTCTGTTCATATTACTATTCTGTCAATTAACTTCTTCAACAAGTAGTCTGTGTGTGGCTGCCCCACCAGAACTTACCAGGCAACCTGCCATCATCACTGCTGGAGTTACTACAGATAATCACAAAGCAGAACAAAATTATTCCTATAATCACAGAATCAGAGTATGGGTAAGGTTGGAAGGAACCACAGTGTGTCATCTGTTTCAAGCTCCCTGTTCAAGCAGGATCATCCTAAAGCACACAGCACAGGCTTGTTTCCATATAATTCTTGCGTATCTCCAGTGAGGGTGAGTCTACTCTGGGCAATCTGTTCCTGTGTGTGATTAGAGAGATGCCCCAGTGCCTTAATCATCTTTGCTGGCTTCCACTGGACCTGCTCCAGGAGTTCCATGTGTCTCTTGTACTGAGGAGCCCAGAGCTGGACACAGCATTCCAGGTGAGGCCTCTCCAGGGCTGAGTAGAGGGGCAGGGTCACCTGCCTCAGCCTGCTGGCACTGCTCTTCATGATGCAGCCCAAGATGTCACCGGCCTTCCTGGCCACCAGGGCACTGCTGCCTCATGGAGCGCTTGTTGTCCACCGGGACCCCCAGCTCCTTCTCCACAGAGCTGCTTCCCAGCAGGTCACCCCCAGGCTGTGCTGGTGCCTGGGGTTGTTCCTCCCCAGCTGCAGGACCCTGCACTTGCCTTGGCTGAATTTCAGACGGTTCCTCTGTGCCCATCTCTCCAGGCTGCTGAGGTCCCTCTGAAGGGCTGCACAGCCCTCTGGGCTATCGGCCACTGCTCCCAGCTCTGTGTTGTCAGTGAAATTGCTGAGGAGGCCTCTGCCCTTCATCCAAGTCATTGATGGGTAAATTAAACAAGACTGGGCCCACTATTGAACCTTGAGAGACACAACTAGGGACAGCCTCCAACTAGAGCTTGTGCCACTGATTATGACTCTGGGATCTGTTGTTCAGCCAGCTCTCAATCCACCTCTCTGTCCTCCCATTCAGTCTACTCTTCCTGAGTTTGCCTATGAGAGACAGTGTCCAAAGCCTCACTGAAGTTGAGGTAGACAATATTGCTGCTCTCCCTTCATCCATCCATCCACACAGTGTTTAATTGTAAAAGGTAAATCAGGTTGGTCAAGCATGATTTACTTTTAGTAAATCCATGGTGACTATCCTGATCACCTTCTCCTGTGGACAGAAGTGGTCTCCAAAATGAGGCACTTCCTCACGTTTCCAGGGATTGGGGTGTGGCTAATTGGCCAGTAATTTCCTGGGCTCCCTTTTTTCATTTTGAACACTGGGGTAACATTTGCTTTCTTTGATCTGCAGGCACCTCTTCATGACTTTTCAAAGGTCATCATGAGCAGCCTCAGGTATGGTGTCCCCCAAGTCTCTAAGCACTTGTGGATGCATCCCGTCAGGGTCCATGGACTTGCAGATGTCTAGGTGTTCTCCAACACCTTTCTCTCCTTGACCAAGGGAAAGTCTCCCTTACAACATTCCTTTATCCTGATCTCCAGGGTCAGAGATCCCTGAGGGCTGGTGTTGCCAGTGAAGACCATTGCAAAGGCAGCATTCAGTAATTCTGCCTTCTCTACATCCTCTGTTACCAGGGTCCCTCCTTCACTTAGTAACAGGCCCATATTATCCTTCCTTTTCCTTTTGTTATTGATGTATTTGCAGACATCCTTCTTGTTGTCCTTAATGTCCTTGCCAGATTTAATTCCAGTTGGGCCCTGGCCTCCCTTGTGATAATATTGAGGCTATCACAATAAGCACACACACACGAATGCTTATCCCCTAACCAGACAAGCAAAGGTTGCTCATGTGCCCCACTAAGTCAAGGGCACCAGAGATGCTGCCTCACTGCTGCTGGACATCAGCACAAACCATCCTAATACTGTGGTGATCAATAATTTAGGCAGCATGTAGAGTCAAAAAGTCATGGGAAATACTTCTTTTGACCTTTCAGTTCAAAACCCAGGAGTGCCAGTCTTCTTTCTTCTGAGATCTGTGTTGAGGCTGAATTACAGCACTGATGTGAAGCAACATTTCAAAGTGCTGCTTGCAGCACAGCACATGTACCATCAGTGACTGGCCTCCTCAGAGCAAAGGGGTGGACTGGGCAGAGGAGGAGAGGTGGGAAACTGAGATCTGCTGTCCCACAAAGGCCAGCTGATACCCATCCCCTCACTGCAGAACAGGAAAGGAAATGTAGGGAACTATGTCAGATACTGCAATAGCTGTCATGGGGAAGTGTTGAGATGAGTACCAGTGGGGAGAAAGAGAAACCAGACTTCCCTAGAGGTCAGCTCCAAGGCTGAGCTCTCATTGGGCACTTTGAGAGAGGTCCTTGGCACGGAATGCTTACGCTCCAGCACATACTAAGCACCACTGTGCGAGTCCTTGGTGGAAAACAGTAAAGAAATCCCAGAGCAAGAGTGGTCTTGCAAAACTACTTTTCACTGTATCATACTAAAAGCACTGCTGTGAAAAGGCAAGGCAGTACAAACAGCAATCAGATATCTGGCCTCATCTAGAAATTGGGCAGCTGTCTTTCTGCCTTCATCTGAAATCTCTCTGTGCTTCTGTCTCCTCCACCAACAAGTCAGATATGCCATGGCACTGAAAGTCACAGACACAGCTTGCAATCACTTCAGCAGAGTTATAATTTGGCCTCAAGTCCCAAAGCCAAGTTACAAAAGGAGGGCTCTATAATATGAACAACTGCTTGCACCCACCAATCCACTGCCTACCCTGAGAGACAGTGAATGGTAAATGGAAGACTGTAGAACTGGTGGCTACACTACCATGGAGTGTCAGACACAGGAAACCAGACCTTTTACCAGCCTTGCTACATGTGGAAAAAAAAAGAGATCACAGCCAGGTTGTGTCCCCTGCATAAAGCTTCCTGGGAGGACAGATATTTATTATAGTAGAAATCTCTGCCCTTAGGCTTTGCAGTGCCACATCTGCTACCTATTTCATCCCCAAAACATACCTTCAGTAAGGCTTAAGTGAGGTGCAGACACTCTGCCACCTCCTTCTCACAAAGGAACATGTCATCCTAGGAACGCAGGAAAAAAGTTTATAGGTGCTAGGTGAGTTACTTCTATTTCTATTTGCTACCTTTCTTTCACCTCTTCTTTGGAATTAGTGATGATTAAAGTCATTGCACAGTTGCAGATCTAAAGAATTTGAAGGATATGCAGGAATGTGAAGAAATACAGACAAATGAGCATAAAGAAACACAACAATTGAAAATTGCTGAACAAGAAAGCCTCTCCAAAGGCTGTTTGGTCCAGCCAGAGTAATACCCAGCAGAAGTCAGCCAATGTTGTCTTTCATTGACTTCAGCAGGAGCTCAATTACCCCAGCAGACTTTTCTAAAGCCTCACCATAGCCCTAGCACATCCTTGAGGAACTTACACTAAGTTTATTTACTTGAAAAGTATTGTTCCTAATTTTAAGTGTCAAGAATTATAATTGTTCACTGAAATAGTGAATTTGTTAGTGTTTTTCGCATACTTGTAGTAGAACAACGACATTAAAAAGTAGAACAGTAGAACTTGTTATTTCAAGGCTTTAAGGTCCAAATTCTACCTTCAGATTCACATGCACATTTTCCATTGTCTGCAATGGAAACAGATGATGTATAGCTAAGTTAAATTGGTGTTCCAGCACTTAAAACTATCCAGCTTTTTACCTCTCTGTAGAATTTCTTTAAAAATTTCTGTAGAAATGTCATTACACTCTCTATTGTTTTGTGGATTTCAAATGATGGCTTAAGACATAGTTGATGTCATTTTTCTGTACAGCTGGGATAAGACTGCAGATTTTTCTGTACTGTTTGTTTTCCCAGAATACTGAAAGAGTGCTCTATGTCAACAGATTTTACATTACATACACACATTGATAAAATACTAACAACCTATACTTAAAGAGATGAAATTATGTGTGACAATGGTTTTGCCATTATACTTTTGCATATTGTTGAAAAGAGTACTTTTTAGCCTAAACACCAGCAACATTTTGATCCTAGAAAATCAACATACCCAAAAGTTTAAAATGGCATTTAGCTGACTTCAGGATTTTTGTAGTGTAAATGAGCCTCAGGTAACATAATAAAAACAGACAAAAATGCTATAAATGGTTTTGTGAACTTGATGCATTTCTTATTTCTTGATCTTGCTGATCAAGAATAAGCTAGCAGGTAAGAAGCAGCAGCCAATGTTAAGTTTGTCTCCTCCACTCTGGGAGGCCATGTTACAATATGAAGTTGAAAAAATGCTTTAGAACAGAATTGCTACGTAAGCCTCCCTGGGGATTTAGACTCATTAATGTGTGCATGTTAAAAATGGTGTTTTCAGTCTATCTTGTGTTGCCTGAGAACCATTTCTATCCTTTTAAAATCTGCATTTGTATTATAACCCATAAGTACCTTTCATTTTTGCATTAACACTATAAATACTGTTAGTAATACTAAACTATTTATGTTGACTTATTTGTAGAAAGAAAAATATATTATATGTTTATATATTCTTATAAAGTGAATTAACACTGGAGAGAGGGCTGAGAGGGGGAATAGTGTACAATCACAGCTGATGTGTATTATTGAGCACAAATTCAATGCCTGAAACAAAAAGATAAAGAGAAAAGTGTTTGGTGTTCTTTCAAGCAGTGTCAGATGACGAGTCATAGGATGCTGACACTATGAAGTTGCCAGTATTGGAGTGACTTGCCATGGACTGGGCAGCCTGCTGGCTCAAGTTATTGCAGATCAGCACCAGCTGGTTGCTCTGAGCTTCTGAGAGGGTGCTGCAGCTCTGGTAGACACTGAAGTTGGTCTTGCGGCCAGGGATGTTCCCTTTCTCACACATTGTCTTCACCATCTTGGCAAGCTTGTTTTTCCCCAGGGCTTGGCAGTTGTACCAGTGAAGAGCAGCCAAGTTGACAACGGGTTTGATGGACAGGTAAAAAGGCGCGTCCTCGTAGCGCATGGCCGGAGGGCGCCGCTGGGCGTACTCCTTGTAGTCCTGCACGGGGCAGGTCTGCGGGGAGTGCTGCGTGGCGTACACCCGCGAGTCCGTCCCGCCTCTCTTGCTCTTGGCACTCACATCCCCGTTGTCTGGCCCCATCCACTCCAGGTACTCCAACCCAGTCTCTGTCACTCGCAGCCGGATGTCTCCCCACTTGAGGGTGGACCCATGGAAACCTGTGCAGTGACCAAATGCCTTAGTGTTGTTCAGCCACACTAGGTTCAGAAGCCCTTCAGGATTGTACCTGCTCAATAAGCCTCTTTTGCGCAGGATAAGCTCATCAGCAAAGGTAAGCTTCATGGATTTGTGTGGCTTGTTTCCTTTGCCTTTACACCTCAGCTCTATCTGCTTTTGCTTTAGAGCTTCCTGGGACCTCTTGAACTCCTTATCCCTTGTAATACTGTATCCATACCTGTGCTCTTTGAGATACCGCTCCAGTCCACACTGATAGTTGGCCAGACTGTTTGGCTCATATTCAGACCCATCCTTTTGTCTGGCATCCACAAAGAAGGATGCAAGATAGGCATCAAGCTCTTTGCAGGGGATGACATAGATCTCACGGGTCTCAGAGGGGTACTTGGAAATGAGGAATTCTCGGAAATTGCGGAGAGCAGTCTGTGTGCTGCGAATGGTCTTCTCATTCTGCTCCCTGCTGAGCTCTGCTGCTCTCTCATCCTGGTCTGGAAGAGGAAGAATGGGACAGAAAAGAGAAAGTAGAAGCAGTGAGTTTATGTGATGCGCTTTTCCCTAAAACAAATTTCCTCAAAAAGGAAAGAACTCAAATTCACAAAGAGCACTGGTAAGCATCTTTACATACCTGTCACATGACTGAAAAGCCCAACTTCAGTTTAACAAATGACATACTATATGATACAAAACTGAGCTCCTCATGACACTGGGACACAATTTTGTGCATGGACATTTATGAAAAGCACTGAGATTAAAGGCAATAGGCTTTTTACAACTAGGCAAAGTGGAAGGATTTTCCGTGGATCCCAATGTTGTGTGCAAGGCCCACACTCAGGAATAAGCCCACTTTGAATTGTTTAATTTGTAAAATGAGAGGTTGTACTGGTTACATGTTTTTTCCCTAGGAAAAAAAAAAGAGCTAAAGCATCATATTTATGATGGTAATACTTATCTTTAATCAGATACATTTTTAAAGAGTCAAATAAATATAGCCAGAATGAGCAGTACAAAATAAGGCAGCACATCCAAGAGAAATGGCAGGTGAAATTACTACAGAACAATGTGTAATTTACAAATGTACAAGAATAAAGAAAATATAGTCAATATGTTCACATCAGAAAACATGGAAAAAACCCATGATTACACAGCCTCTCTATGTCATCAAACTGTATCTTGACAGAACAAGTACAATTGTCTTTTCATTTTGCAGAAAAATCAAATTCTAGGAACAATTTTATATTTAACAGGCTATCCTCATAGATCCTTACAATCAACAACATATCAAAACACAATATTCAGATGCTACCACTATGATAGCTGTTACTGACAGCTGATTTTCTGGCTGATCATAAGAGAAGCATAAAAAGGAAAAGCTTTAAAGCTATGGATATTTTTAAGGATGGTTTTCTTGGCATGTGCAAACTGTCGGTTTGAACAAGAATGGAGCTCAAAGCATACAGGTGGAATTCTGAACGTGATAAATCTTAATGGTTTTAGAAAATTAAAAACAAATGCAAAGAAGGAAAAATTCAATTATTTAAATATTTTCTGGAATTGTATGTAGAACACTTTTGTCTCTCTTCCACTTAACAAGCAGAAGAAGGGAAAAACTCCAAGCTCTTTTCTATTTGGTCTCATTGCAAAACCCATACATTCTGCCATCCTTTTAGCAGTGCCAGAGCAACCCTCACCAGGTGTCTCCCACCCAAGATACACACACAAAGAAATATGAGACCAGGTGAAGTTCCCATTGCCTCTCTGCCAATCAGGTCAAGCTTATGTCAGGCTGTGTAGCACACCCATGACTTTGCACACTGTTTAGACACACAAAGCCATGGATGTGCTACATGCAAGCCGATTAGCAGGGGAGAGGGCAGCAGGGAAAGGAAGGCAGATTCTCCTTCCCTACCCCACCTGCAGGGTTCCATGTGGTGCAGAAACACTGGTGCAGAGCTGGGCAGCTTCTCCTTCCACCAATCTACAGAGAGCCTCTCAGGAAAAGATCACCCCATCACCTCCATACCACATCTGCAGAGAGAGGCACAGGGAATGACTTGCCCCAGGACCTCCCAGCAGGACAGAAGCAGGACTGAGCTTATAACCCTCATGATCAGGCCCTGTGTCTTCAGAGAGAGGCATCCTGCATCACACCACTCACCCACTGAGAGGGGTTTCTCAAATACACTGCAAAGCACAGAGAAGTGAGCATCTGCAACTGAGGCCTTTGGGGGCTTCTGCAGGCAGGAGAAAATGCTGCTACAAAGGACTGAGGTTTGCTTGAGCTGTGCTCCAGGGGAGCAAGAAAGGTCACCTGCCTGATTCAGAAACTCATTTTAATACTGATGTCAGTATCAAAGAGCTCTTCAAAGCCTACAGTGAAGCCTCATGCTCTAGGCAGTGTACATAATAGATCCTTTTAGTGTGGCCAGATGTAGGCTGAAAAAAAGAGACAGCCCTGTTCAAAGCTCCAAAACAAACATTTATTCTGGTATTTTGTTCACTGCACCCACCACCACTTGTTATAGAGCTGCGTAAGTAATGATTGCTTTGACTGACAGCCCACATCCTAAGTTCTATTTCAATATAAACAGCACATATAATGGCTCAATTTTATAAATGTCATCAATCACTTCTTTTTAGATGATAGCCTGTCACAACACAGCAGTGACACCCAGTCAGTCATTTATGTTACAACATCTTTCCTTAATCTGCAAAGGAAATTGCCCTATCTGCAGCGAATAGTTATAAAACCCATGCTGAATTAAAGATTCCCCCAACTTACATTATGAAAACAGTACCCCAGAAACACTGCATTCCTGCACTGGTTTGTTGTGAGCTACTTCACATGGCAGGTGGGAACAGGTTATCCTGCAGCCACATCAGGAGAGCTACCTCTATTTTGGTGAATCCAAGCTGAAGTAGTAGTAATGGATTATTCTCCTCCTACAAGACCACTCAAATATTGGAGGGGTATCATGTAGCATGGCATGAATGTGGGGAGTTTCCCATGTAACAGTTCCCAGATGTTTGCTTTGTCTCACTTTGCTGATTTTGCTGAATAGAGACCAAAGCTCTTTTTAACGTTGTGTGGAGCTGGTAGAAACTACTGGGAACACTGGTGGGGGTCTACACTAATTCCTTGACTGCTGCAATCAGAAGCTTATTTGCTGTTGAACTTGAACTACTCAGTGTATCATCAAGTCTTCAGTATCCATGGGTTCCAAAACTGGGTAAAAGCACAGAAAAAAAAGTCACCAAGTCCTCCTAGAAAACACCTCTATATCAGAACATCCCCAAGCTGTAAACTGATGTGGGATAGAAGAACGGGGAGGTGTTATATATGCTTCCACCTTTCTTACAGTCTTCTGTATGTCACCATTGTAAGGCTTGAGGAATACAAATACTCTTGCGGTACAGTCTTATTTCTCTCAGCTTGTTGGTCAGAACCAATCAACCAAAAATTACTGTCATCCTTGATCTATGAAGCCAAGCTACCCTTACTGTCTTTTCCTTGTCATAATGCAGTCTTTGGAACGGGTAGTACTGTTACCCCTGTTTTACAGATCACAAGCAGAAGCATAAAAAAATAGTGGAGATACATTTCCTGAGGTCCTGCCCCCTCAGCTGCATCACTGCACAAGGGACCTGGTTATGGGTCTTGTGTTTCTTATCATATCCCACACGACAGTTTCATTTCCAAGAAAACCAGAGTGTGGCAGAAAAAGACAGTAAAACCCACCTTACTGGGGGGTCCAGGGAAAACTCCCAACTATGAGCTTGAAAAGGTGATGAGTACTTAAGATGTTCTAGTTCAAATGAAGTGAAAGAGATAAAGTGACCAGGCAGAGATCAAACAGAAAACCTAGTGGGAGCAGATGTCCCAGGCTAGCCCACGACCATCGGATGATCTCTCCCACAGAGGAACAGCTGTTTTCTGATCTTTTCATAATCTGATCTTAACACAGCCAAGACCTAATATTATCAACAGAGTTATCAAACTCAGGCTTGTTTTAATTTCAGCTCACACACATACACACACTTGGACTCCTTGGAAAGGACGTAACCTCTGTAATTACATATGGCAGGAGGAAAGGCACTTGCTTTCATGACAGACAGATACAGATTGTTAATGTTCAGAGAGCATTCGCACATCAGTGGGAGTCACAAACCTGAGTTATTATTGCAAAAAGTCTTAAACTCTGCATATGGTAAGCAGTGAGATCTCACAGATGTACATTAAAAGTAAGGTGGGTTTTCTTGGTGGTAATCACATCACCAGCTGAGTCTTCTCTGTCAAATTTTTGTCCTGCCTAGGAAAATGCCTCTGCAGCAGGCCTGCTTCCACCAATATGCTTTCATTCCAGTGAAAAAGCATAGTTAACCACACACAAAGCACCACATATCTCTATTCTGGAGCGAAGTGCCCTCTCTCCACTCCTCAGCTCCTTGCAGGTTGGCTCTTGCTCCTCTTTTTTGCATTTTTGCAGTTACTGAAAAATAGTGATATCCAGCCTTTGGGCCGTGGCAATACACAGCCCATTAAAACAGCTAAGTAAACCACAGCCTACTCCTACCATTTTCTCCAGTCCCCTCCTGTTTCAAGAAGGAATCTATAGGCAAACAACACTCTCAAATCTACAGTCTCAGTGAGCAGAGGTCACACTGTTGTGCGAGGCAGTTATGGTCAAGTCACATGGGGAACAGCTGCATGAGCCTCTGACAAATGTGTTCCCCTGGAAGCCAAGCTACTGCTGCCCTGTCAGAACCAGCTGAATGCCACTGTCATACCACAGCATCCCAGAATATCAGTACTTGTTCTGCATGCCAAACTTAGAAAGCTGACAGCTGTTTTTCACCATATCACAAGAATAAACCAGTGAATACCATTCTCATGTCTTGCTGCCAAAAATGGGGGTGAGGGTAAGAGCAGAAGGTGTCCACAGCAGAAGTGCCTCTAAACACTTGCAGAAACATCCTGAGATTAAGTAGAAGAAACTGCTTCTGTATTTTTTCTTGAATGTCTGCCCTACCCCTCTGATGTTGTTACTAAATTCTGTTTAACAGTTAAAGTTTCCCTGTTCACACTATTTTAAGTTTAACTCTATTTTAACATTTAAAATGTTAAACTCTATTTTAACATTTTCAGAAAAGGCTTTCATTGGCATGTAAAGTCTGTCATATTAGAGAATTAATTAATATCCACTTATGAAAGACACTACATTTTTGGCCAAAAAAATTATACTTCCCTTCAGTTAACCTGCTCCAATGAAACTATCTGCAAAATGCTTTATGATTCTAAAATTATAAAGCTTTAGATTATATCAAAGGAAAAAGGACATGGACTGCAAACAAATGAGTATGTGAATATTTATCCATAGGTATTTCCATGAAGTAAAGTCACTAAATAGGCTTTAGTCACCTGTACGTTTTTTGCAAAGTATAGAATGGCCTGATAATGAATGCTCACTCAGACACTAGAGCTGATTTCCAGTTTGTGCTCTCTTTCACTACTTTCTCACAAGAGCTTCAAAAGATTTGAGACGCGGTTTGACTGCTGGTAAAGCCAACAACAAAATACAGATCGATATTAAGGGGACTCCTCCACAATCCTTAGATGCCAGAAAACCTGTGGCTATGACAAGGGATTAAGAAGTTATGTTCTCTTATGACTGACTGTCTCACCAGTTTTTTTGGGTTTTTTGCAGTGGATAGAGCAATTGCTAACAAACAGTGCAAAACAGCAGCACTGTTGGAACCCCAATTTTTACAAGGCTACCTTCCTTCTCTACCTGATGCATGTGGCATCTGAGCCATTCCAGAACAAAGGTTCTAAAAATGCATTTTCTAAATAAAAAATGTTCCTATTGGTTCACTTCATCTATTCAGCTATGTTCCTATCACTTCACTTCATCTGTCTGGTTTTGTTTTCCTCATGGTAGTGGAAAAGAGGAGTGCTGCATTCCAGTTTTACCTTGCATTTCCCTTCTTCCATTGAACAATTTCCATACAGTTTCCTATCTCCTTTTGAAGCTGTTCTGAGATGCACCAGCACGAACTGCTGCCATGCAAAGTGGGATGTATTTCCCATGCATCCTGGGATATTTACCCATATTCAACCTCCATTTGACAGGAAGAAGTATACCAACTCCAGCTCTCCCAGGCTTGCCCAACACTGCAACAATGCAGAGCAGGATGATTCAGCTTGGACGCAACATGGAGAACAGCAGAAACAGAAAATATTTTGAGAAACCCATATATCTGGTACATAGGTGATGTACAGGCAAAATATACTCAGCTGGCAGCTGGAGTATAATCTGCTATTTTATCTGGCTCATTCTAAGTCAGTCACCTGGCCTGTAACTAACCCTGCAACCATCTCCAGGTCTACATGCCACGCCTCATCCCACTCTTATTTCCATAGCTACTATCTTTACAGGAGGTGTATAAAAATAAATTATTTGGACCTTTATATAATTGACATTGAGGGACTCCTTCATAGAGGTGGAGGATATAAAAGTCACACTTAGAATCTTCAATACTACAAACCAAAACCATTAGAAAACTTTTAAAAAAATGTGAAACTCCATTCCTTTCAAAATAACTGACAAAACTTCCGTCAACAATATTCAGCTCTAAGATGTAAATTCTGCTCTTTCAGAGCTCAGGTTTAACAAATCAGGTTGTTTGGTGAAATTGGAATGCTGATGGAGTAGGTAAGTGGGAAAACATTACCTACAATGTGAAGCTACTGTCAGCTGTATGTTGAGCATGTATCTTTGTATTCAGCCTTATAATATTCTAATAATTCCCAATAGTTAATGGCTAATACCATTAGAAAACTCCAGATACTGGTTTCAGCTTAAAAATAAAGAGATACTTTTTGATAATTATTTTCTTCAGATTAAATATTTAACTGGAAAACAGATTTTTTTTTTTTTTTTACCCAGGACGTCTTAGCAACATAAAGAAAAGTTGCCTATTCAAAGTACGTTGGTTACTTAATGCTTTGTGGCAGAAGCAATTAAAGGAATGATAGTAATGCTCTACACTACCCTGAGAACTGGAAGCTGGGTAATGCACACAGAAGAGGACCTGGCTCAGCATGACTCTGGAAAGTGTTGCATACACACACTCTGCAGGTTATCAGTTTTTCTCCCAAGTAAGTTTACAATTCCATAAAGCATATTATAAGTGTGTTCTGGGTTGGTGTCCCTATGCTTAAGTACCTGCTTATGTAGACATCAATTGGACCAAGTCATTATCTGTATAGAAGGTGGAACTGAATAATATTTATATGTATACAGTGACTTGATTCAAAAGCTGAAAAGAGGAAAGAAAAGAAGAAAAAAACAAAAATGAGGAGAGTAAAACTGTAAAGATCTGAGACACACTTCCTTTATTAAGTTTATAGTTTGAAAATTATACTGTTCTCATTGCAAAAGATCCACTTCTAGCAAAACCAAGAGTCTATATTTTTGTTAAGTCTTCCATCTTTCCGTGCACCTACAGAAAAAGCCAGATTTATGTGCAAGCAGATCTCAGAAGCAGTGATTGCTTAGCCAGAAATTTAACTACTGGGCTGGTTTGCACAAAATCACAGGTACAAATTTATATAGCATTTTGGAATATTTGGCACACTGGAATTTTGTGTCTCTCTGCAGTTGAGAGCCCTGTGGAAGAAGAATGAGAAACAGGGCCATTTCAGTTCAGTTTTCTCTGAGAAGAATTTTAATGTAAAACATGCAAAACATGCCACCTCATTTCACCAGAGGCTTAGCATGTTCTCAGCTACAATGTAGTGCCAGTTTTAAAGTCATCACATTTAAGAAAAACCTTTAATAAGTATAGCTGAGAAAGCAATGCAAGAAGTCTGGAACAAATAAGGCAGGGCTATGAAATTTGCCTGCTTTTGGTTCACTCTAGACAGCAACTGAGAAGCAGAACTGGGAAATATGAGAGAAACAAAGATGAGGGGGAGAGAAGAGAGAGTAAGAACAAAGAAGATGAAAAAAAACATAACACCAAAGAGAGAGATTAAAACCAGATGAGAATCCTCATCATCTGAAATCTAATTTATATCCGTATTTCAAAATGAGTCAGTCTAACTGGGGCAGCAAGCAGAGAAACAAAGAAAAGGAGAATGTAATAAATATTTTATTACATTAATCATAATAAGCTGCACTTTAAGTCTTGGCCAAGGCATATTCTTAAATCAAGCAGAGAATGTGAGTAGTTTCAGACTTAAGAGCATGAGGCCCACATGACTGTAATTAACATAATAAATCATACTGTGAAACTCTCTACACAGGCTGACAGCACTTGGTTGATATATTGCTTATTAAAGACTGCAGACATTTTTCCTCTATTTTATTAAAGTGCCATTGGTAGTGAATAAAAAAAGTACCCCTTCCTATTCTGCCTGAACTATCTACTAGTTCAGCCAGAGGAAGAGGAAATGTGTTGGCAGGCCATGGCATTTACTTCTGGTAATACAGATTGCAGCACATGGACTCCAAAGAACTGCATTTCAATATTTTTTCTCTTACCATTTTTGACTTAGTAAAGTACTCCACCTTCCTTGTTAGAGATCTTGATGTATGATTTCTGAAATTCTCTGTTAGTGATTTTGCCCAGCCAGACTAATTTGTTTTTACCTTTCCCTTTATATTGTCCAGTAGGAGTGAAGTAAACTACAAAGGACATAAATTCAATGAAGAGCTCATGATTTACAAATCTGCATAAAGAATTTCCGTGCACACTTTGAATAGACATATTTCTTTTGTCTTCACTGGCTCAGAAAGTAGTATTTGAGGACAGCTCTTAACATAGTTCTCCAGAGACAATGAAGTCTAACACTTCAAGTGAAACAGCTTCTAAGGTATATTTTTAGCCTGCTTTTCTGTTTTGTGCTGAATTCTCTCCTCCTCACACTCTAGAAAAAATTACAACTGAGCTTTAATTTAACCTTTACAAACACAACTCTCATCACATTAAAGGGATGGAAGTTTAAAATGCAAAGGTCCTATAAGACTGGGGAAGACTCTGCTAGGCAGAGGGCAGAGACATGAATACATCCCAGCTTTTGGAAGGAGGACAGCCCTCAAGCATTAGATACTGTGATAGGCAGCTGCTCACACACCCTGGCTGACCAAAGATCTCTTTATTCCAGACTAGCCATGGCATGCCCATGCATTTGCAAAGACAAAGGCTCCCAGGAGGTGCAGGAGCAGCTGGAAATTTTGCACAGTGAGGAGACAAACCTGCAAGAGAAGCGCATTCATCAATAGCTGGACTGTTGTCTATGACACAATTCATTTCTTTCTGTCCTTGGATACATGTTTAAACCTAATTTATCATAGTTTGACTGAGTAAATATTTAGTCACATTTTGCAGCTCTACTTGAGTAAAGTCTCCTTAAGTAAAATGAGGAGTTTCAGATGTTTTCTAGCTGTGTACACATTCAGGAGAATATACACAAATTACATACCTCTCTGCTGCACAGAATATTGTTATTATTTCTCTTCTGTATTTACACTGCCAAAATTTTCCTGTCAGGATTGTTATTTCCATAAAAATAATTTGTTCTTCTATACAGGATATGAACAATCAGTTCCCTTGCTACTGAATGAGTTCATACCAAAACTGATTCGAACCAATTATTATAAGAGGTGACATAGGACATAGTTTAATGGATGTAATTGGGAATGTGTTATACACATACATGGATATTTTAATAGACACCAGCACAATAAACAGTCTGATGTATTTAACAATTCTGTAAGTGAATGGTAATGGGACAAGTTATTGTCACACTGTAAGTTTTTCCTCTTTCTGAGGACTATCTTAAGGGGCAGGGGGAAGGGAAACAGAGGCATAAAGCCAATTCTTTATATAGAGAGGAAAAATAAAATTGCTAGGAATAGTGTTTCTGTCTGTTATTTTGTTTCCTTAGATTTATAGTCATAAGAGAAATTAAGTCCCCAAAAAAATGCAACACTCCATCAAAGGACAGAAAGAAACTCCATAATGTGGCATGTCAACATGACTGAAGGTCAGAGCCCATAGCAATCAGCAGAGGCCTCCAAGTTGTGGACAAAATGAAATTGCTTCCATACAAAAATATCAACGCTGCTCTGCTTCATTCATACTGCTTGACCAGTCACTGTCAGAAAGCAGAGATGAGGCACATACCCAGTGAAAAGAGAAATGAGTGTAAACATAAAATCAAAACAAACTGTTCAAGGATCAGAGATTAACATTCTTATTTTTCACAGGCTTGATCTTTGGGTACAGGTCTCCTGATTGAAGTAATACAGCACATTCAGCTGTTGCACTGAGGTGATGTGACCTGGAGTAGAATAGCTCAGAATACATTTTTTCCTTCTCTGAGTAAAACAGAAAATTGGCCTTTTTCTTTCATTTTTCCTTCCCAAGTACACAGTAGAAAGCAATTGATTAATCAATCCATTGTTGTATGGTTTCAAGTCATGAAGACTTTCATCATGAAGATCTATGAAGTTAATGAAAAGCTATAACAGCGCACAGTGTCATTGCGATAGTCACCCTCAGTTCAATCAGCAGGAACACATGCAGAATTTCCCTTTGTGTATGTGCATTTACTGTTCAATTAGAGTTAAAGGGATTAACAGGTACGTATTAGAAGTTAGATGCAGCCAATGCACTTAATGATCAACTTATAACTAAGCAAAGTTTTACTCAGACTCAGCAGGGCTCTCAGCAGCACTTTTCAAAAGACACGTATAGAGCCCCACCCCCACTCCCACCACGGGCAGGACTTAGTGGGAACCATGACCTGGGAATTGCCGTATCTAACACAACATTTGTGTCATAAGCAGCATTCTTCCATTTTTAAAGGGCAGCAGACAAAAGTACACTTATTTGGGAAATGAAAATGCAGTTCTGACACACTGTTCCACTGAGGCCACCAGCCACATTCAAGCTGTTAAAAACAACCAGTGCTGAGAGCAGCTTTCCTGTGACCATTCTGTGGAGTGTCCCAGCAAGAACAAGTCATCAGGGAAAGGAGCCGTTCCACTTTCTCTCCCTAGAGGCTTTGATTTAATAGTCTGTTTCAGCACTTCCTGGAATGGGCATATGCTTCATTTAAGCATACTTTATCAAAGAAAGATAGATTTCATGTTTCACTGTTTCCAGGATCTGAATTTTTTAGCAAGTACTGCTCTGTGCTGTGCCAGCCACAATAAAATAACTAAAATATATTCATGCTTCTGTTTTCTTTTCTGGAAAAATTCAAACAAGGATTTCTGTATTCCAAATTTTTCTCTTGCTCAGAGAGATAGAAAATACACTCAGATATTTTTACTGATCTGTTTCATGTTCAAGCAGATTCTAGGTTCACTGCAAGCACAAAAAAAGAGATGACATGACAGAAGACTCACTAAGAGGGATCTAATTTAGGTATGAAGAAAATGAGTAGTCACTGCATGCTGGCTTCACAGAACAGCTTATGCAAAAATGCCATATTCCCATCACTGAGACAGGTGAAAACAGCTCTCCCCAAGGTCTACTAATGTTAAAACCTTAGATCTTGAATACAAATGTGAAGTAGTCCTTCTGTAGGTATAGAATAATTGAATCATGGAATCGTTAAGGTTGGAAAAGACCTTTAAGATATCAAGACCAACCACCCAGCTAGTACAATCACCATGTTCACCACTAAACCATGTCCTCAAGCACCATATCCACACTGTTTTTGAATAGTTTCACAGGGATGATGACTCTACCACTTCCCTAGGTAGCCTGTTCCAATGCTTTACAGCCCCTTAGATGATGAAATTTTCTCTAATAGTCAACCATAACCTCCCCTTGTGCAGCTTGAGGCCATTTCCTTTCATCCTGTCATTTGCCTGGGAGAAGAGATCACCACCTACCTGGCTGCCCAGGCTAAACAACCCCAGTTCCTTCAGCTGCTCCTCATCAGACTTGTGTTCCAGATCCTTTCCCAGATTTGTTGCCCTTCTCTGGACAGGTTCCAGCACCTCAATGTCCTTCTTGGAGTGCGGAGCCCAAAACTGACTACAGGATTTGAGGTGTGGTCTCACCACTACCCAAAACAGGATAATGATCACTTTCTCAGCCCTGTTTAGCCAGCCTCACACAAAGCAGAAAATCACTCTCAGAAAGTGTCCTGATCTAAACCATAAAGACCTGTGCTCCCTTTTTCTGCCAGCATCCCATCTGAAGTGCAAAAGTAAAGTGACTGTCTGAAGCCTTTCCAGGGCCAGCATCTCTCTTGGCTCCTGTGCTGCATCTCCTCTGCAGATGCAAATCTGACCCTTGTTTCTTTTTTCTTAAGGACTCACAAATCATAAGCTGAAAATAGCTCCAAAATGAAACAATTGCAAAGACCACACAAAGGAACTGATCTCTGATCAAAAGCATTATGTTAAATAATCTATTTCCTAAAATTAAAGTGATGTTTAGTACAGATGTGTCCAATTTTTTTTATTCTTTCCTGTATGTTCCCAGACAGATGGAAGCAGCAGAGGCATTATTTTCTTCTTTTATACAACAGTATCATAAAACAGAGCACTTCACACAAAAAGTTGCCTATTTAAGACACCCTAGAGAAAGGGAGAACATAGTGTCTCAATTATGTTGGTTTACAAAAGTGATTGTTTTCTACTCTTCATTGTGCATTCTGTTTTTTGCTGTTCTGAGTTTCATGTTAGGGTATTGGGGGACAGGGTATATTCCTAGGTCTAAAATCAATTGTGATGCTCCAGAACACAACCATTCATTGAAATGGGCAGTTTGTCTTCTGATATCACACACCATCTTCCTTAATACTATTCATGCTATGGTACTTGGAATGAAAAATATATATTTAAATGAAGAGTCAATAATTTTCAGTGATTGCAATTCCTCAATGCAGAACTCCAGTGAATATTCTCAACTGTTTATCAGCTGAACTTGGCATGTTTTACAAAACTAATCCTTAAAAACTGCTGGGGCCTGGCTGCAATAGTCCTTTCCCTCCTAGCTGCAGGTAAATAACTTTCACAGATTGTATGGAAACAATCATTCTTTCACCTTCCTCCATTACACAGGATTAGCAGGCCTATGCACCTTTTATTGAAGGAATTCAACAGAAAGCCCATCATCCCCAAACACCTCTCACACCAATCTACTTTCAGTATGAATACTCATGAATGGTTTCCTCAAAGAAGTATATATATCTGTATCTATATCTCCAGTAAGACTGCTAGCAGGAGATGTCTCTTTGTGCTGCAGGTAGTTCCACTCAGAGGAGGTCCGTGGTGAAAAGAGACAAGCCCTTGACATCAAGGAAAGCAGCATCGTAATTTTTTGCATGTTTAGGTTTGTGATAAATACTTAGTATTTAGGACAACTTCTACATGACAAAGTCCATTGCTGATTATACAAAAAGGCTGGCATGAGCTTTCTGTGTCTGAAAGGAATCTTCACTAAAGAAAATAAATGGGAAGTCCTGAAAGGTAATTGATACATTCCTTAAGCACAGTGAAAATCTAAAGATATTGTAATAATTGATGAATTTTCATTTCTGTGTTCTTCTGCAAACAGAACAGCTGTAGAAACAGCTGCATAAACAACTCTTGTATTACAGTTGTTAGTACTACAGGTTCATTTCTTTTTTAAAAGTACGTTTGTCATGCTGTGCACCCAGATGATAAAAGCAATTACACAACTACTCTGCCAAGGCTAAACTGTCCTCTTTATGCTACTGTCCTGCTTTTAAACAGAACTCGCTTGTAATATTATAATGGTAAGTAATCATTGCCTAGACTTCTAGAATAAAGATGTCTAGCTAGACTTCTAGAATACAGCCCCCAAAACATTAGATTATAATGTAACAGCATTTAGATGAAGATAATTGAAGGCAGGAGAGGGCTTGCAAATCACTGCTGCAAGATCAGGTGGTTAATCATGTCAATAGCTTTTTTCTCATACTTACAACTATAATGATGTAATTTGTAATTTTAGTCTTTTAAATAAGCCAGGCCCTAGCAACTCAAAAAAAAAAAAGCTATATTTTTTGTAATTATGTATCTCAGCACTTACTATTTCTAGTCCATCGACTAGAGCAGCAATAGATATCCATTATGGGACCTAAAGAGTCACCAGTGGACTCTGATCTCTTCAGTACAACACAAAGAGAAGAGACAGTCTCACCCCTACATATATTTAAGTGGTCACTTGACCACATTCAGCAGAACACGTCCCTGCAGATAGGCTTCAAGCAATCACTTCAGCCAAAACTCATCAACCTTTGTATGTAAACCACAAGTACAGAGATCAGCAGTTATTTAATGTTCTTGGAAGAACACAATTTAAATAAGCGTTTTATAAATTTCTTTTGATGTGATTATTTTTCTTGTGCTACTTGCCACGGTTCCACTGGGCTTGAAATAATTACAACAAAGACTAATTCTGCCTTTCTGTATGCTTTATATACACCCCTAAAAAAGGTGTTATTTTTTCTTGTTTGCACTTCTTTGGAATGTGCGAGACTGACACTTTTTTAAAATAATAAACAGTGATTTAGAAGTTAGAGCTAAATCTAGTCAAAACTGTCAGTTCATAAGGTGTGAAGAGACTCTTTCAACTCGAAGTTTTGTAACATTTTGATGCTCATCCAACAGCTCCTAATCCACAAATCTTATATGAGAATCTTGGTTCTCATTTAATTTAAACTCACACCATTGCAGACATTGCAGACAGAAAGAAGAGGGGAAAGGGAGAGATCCTACTTCTTCTGATTACAGAGAAATACTTAAAATATTCCACTAAGCGCTCTACATCAATACCCAACAAGTCCCAGATACACTCCATTTTATAATGGTCATGTTCAGACAGGGACTTTTATGAACACCTGTAACCTACAGGGATATCCACACTGTTACAGAAAATGAAAGAATTGAGAGGATCTCAGAGCAGAGACATGAGAGCCAGGAAGGCTAAGCACTGCCCTCAGCACAGACCAGCATCCATCACAGCTCACATTCAAACACAGGTACTTTTGACAACCAGAATGCCAGGACAGTGAGCAGCACTATAAGAGAAGAGGTGCTTGTGGACACTCTTTCCCTTCCACACTCTGAAAATGCCTGTACACATAAAACAAGCAGTCAGGCGATTCAGTGATGGATCCACATGAAGGCATTGTGATGATACACACAGAATGTAATCTGCTACGTCTCTGACAGAAGCAACAACCCCAGTCAATACTTCAAATGATTTTTTATTTTGCTCTGCTTACTACTCTGTATTCAGCATAGTTTGTACATAGTTTGTACAGGATATCTTTTTTTTTATCATGAGACTCTTTGCCCCTGTATTTGTAGTGATGCACTAATGTTGAATCAGACGTCCTGCTGCACTGTCTTGTTAATACAAAACATATCTTCAGCCTCAGTCTTCAAATGGAAATTCAGTATTCTTGACAAATTCTTCAGCAATTCTGTTTACAAAGTAAATCCTACATCTCTCAGAATCAAAACTTGTGTTCATTCAAAATAAGCCCTGTCCTTCTCTGAGCCACAATCTCCTTCCATAGCCTTCTGCAATAACACTAAATAATTTCCATTCCTCATTTTAGACATCCAAATGTCACTAATTGACTTTCACCATCTATGGGATTACTATCCGCTGTGTCTGGTATAAAAGCAAGGATGTGTCACTTAAGCTAAAGCTCAAGTAGTATTTCTTGCTGGTTGGGTTGCAGCCTTTTTGGATAACTTAAATAAGGCCTTAGTCCTGTAGATCTTAGACCATACACCACCAGTTCTAATGGGACCAGAAGCAAGGCTTCAGATATTGGAGACGACAAGGCAGAATTTAAATTCCCGGCACTCTTTCAACTTTGTTTAGTTAAGTAGGCACTGAGTCTATAAATTAATAAAAGCTCTAGACTTTTTGACCTTTTTTGACTTTTTTTTTTTTTTTATTAGTTACTGCCTTTTTTTTACACCAGAATGTAAAAGAGTCACATCTGTCTGTTTAGGACAGAAAATTTTAACACAGGATAGATAAACATCCTCTTGTAGTTCAGTATTGCTCAAATTTTATAAATCATGCACCGCTTTCAGTATATCACTCTTCATTAGCAGACAATGTAACAAAATCACTGTCAATGAGCATCTAGTCTTTAATCAAACTCCTACATTTTATCTGCAAGAATATGCTGTGCATCTGTAATAAATTCAATTTCCAACATTGCCCATCTTTTTGCAACTTGAACATTTAATAATGCCAGCTCTTCTTTCCCGAAGGAGAAGGCTCTTTGGAAATGTGGGACTTTGCTCACGTATCAAGTTTTAGTCATTTGTCAATCAGTTTATCTTCATTAAAATGCCACTACCTCTGAGTAAAATAACAGCATGTGACACCAACACTGGACCAGTCTGAGGAGAGGAATTGTGTAATGCTTTTTTGGAACAGCACAAGAAATTGAACCACTGAGAACATAACTTAATAAACTGGAATTTGGACAGCACTCTGAAAACCCATCACTGTCTATGCAAAAAGTAAAGCACTTGGAGGTTCTGAGGGTTGATTTAGGCAGTTGATCCACGTGCAATCCCACTTTGCCCTCAAAGTGAGACACTAGACATGGACCAATCCTGTTTTTGAAATTATATAAATGCAGAAGTGTTGTGCTGCCTCCATTCTTGTAAGGTTTAACTCTAAACAGTAACAACTGCTGACCTTGTTTAGCTTCTGAAGACTTGGCAAAAACAGTTGAAAGCAGCTTGGATTTTTTAATGGATCTGTTGAAATATCTCTCCCAGATAACACACACTTAACATGAAAAATTCTGCTTAGATTTGTCTTCCATTGTCCCAAATTGCAAGTTTGAGACTTGAGCAAGTTGCAGAGGCAGGCAGGTAGAAACCAGGTATACATATAGCAGTGATAGGTTACAAACTGAGGAAGGCAGAACAAGTACATTTAACACACAATCTGGGTTGAGTGGCATCAGGAATCCTGCCTTTCTCAAATTTAGCATGGAGAGTTGGTTCTAAATCAGACGGAGTTTTGCAAGGGAATTTCCATAAGGGATGTTACATGACAGGACTACTGCAAAGCAACATCTCAGAGATGCAGTCATGCACGAAATGGGTCCTAAAGAAGAATTTGCTTTGCTTTAAGACAATTATCAACCTTCCAAATTTCTAATGTTTAGTAGGGTTTTACTTAGTAAAACTGTGTATTTAACTTTGTCTGTTGTTTGACCTGGCAAGAAGATCTGCAGGCTCTTACCAGTTGCAAGATTTAGTAGTTTTCAATCAGATTTCAGGATGTTCAAGCTAAAGTCATGGGTTTTAGCTCTTGCAGTACCTGCCACAGGGACTGCATATAGGCAGTTTTTAGCCCGTTTACTGTTTGTCTGTACTCTGTTTGACCAGGCAGTCCAAGGGCGCAGATGGAGAACTTGCTCTTGCCTTGTCTCCTCCTGGCATGGCACCACTAAAGAAGAAACTGGAAGAGTGAGAACTGTCTGTGCTCAGGCCCAGAGGAAGCTGACAAGTCTGCTCAAGAAACAGACTGAAGACCTGTAGCCAACAGATATTCTCCACATGGGATAATCACTCAGCAGAAGTCAGCTGTTTTAACATGCTCTTTATGCAATAATGTTGATCTGTTTATGCCAATTCTATGTGCTTTGGCAGGAGATGAGAAAAATTATGGACACAGTGTATGGGAACGTTCACTGGGAAAATGGAAAAAACCCATTTCATTATGGATTAAAGTTTTATCAGTTTCATGGTTAAGGTTGTACTGATACTTCTTGTGTCCATAGACTGATCTGACTTATAGATAACTACTTACAGAAGCAAAACCCTCTTTTGTGGTACTGATAACCTGTCTCCTTTGCCTGTCCAGGTCCAACAGTACCCATGTGACAAGGTGAAGGAAACACGAAACTCTCCAACTCTAGGCTACACTGGCTGAGACCCCTTTTTTTTGATTCGTCAAGGGGGCATGTCATGTCATCCGTGACCCATGCACACAGCAAGGTCACTGCATGCTCTCTCCCATGACACAACTGTACCCATAATGGACCTTGCAAACCCAGTTCATGTCCTCCCTGATCCGTGCACACAGCAAGGTCACTGCATGCTCTCTCCCATGACATAACTGTACCCATAATGGACCTTGCAAACCATTTTGCCTGTGACTGTAGTACACTTTTTCAGGTGCTGGTGCTTAGTTGGTGCTTAGTTTCTGAATCCCCTCCAGGTGTATGTGGCTTCCATACCTAATGACTTATGTGCCAGCAGGACCCTGATGCAATGCAACACACACACCCCCTCTGTACCCTCACTGAGCCAGGCCTGGGAGACACCCCCAAAATGCCTCTACCACCCTTCTACTCCCGCCCAGTGTCCTACCTGGCATCAGCTGCACTGCTGCCTCAGGGGTGATGGTGGGCGCTGCCTGGGGCTGCTGCTGGCTGGAGCTGACCTCAGGGTCGGCGCCCACCGAGGGCGAGCCGGCCAGCTCACCACCCGGGGCCAGCTGTGGGGTGGACGGCAGGGTCTCCTCAGCAGTCGCCGGTGGCTCCTCCTGACCAGGCAGCTGTAGGGCTGAGAGGGGGATGCTGATAGGTTTCCCAGCGGTGGTGATGGCATTAGAGCTGCTGGCTGGCACCTGCAAGGCAGCCACAGGGCCACCGCCTGCCCCCCATGCTGGGGAGGCGAGAGGTCCCCGGGGTGGCCGCTGCGCGGCCATGCGGGGCGGGCCAGGCGGGGAGGCACAAGGGCGCGGCGGGTCGGGCTCGGGGCCTGCTGCTGGCTGGGGCACGGTTCTGGTGGGTGCCAGGCAGGAGGGCCCTGCCGGGGGCTGCAGCTTGGGCTTGGACATCTGCATCAGGGCCAGGGCCGGCCCATCGGTGCCGGCCGTCAGCTCCGCGTTGGCCACTATATAGTAGTCCTCAGGGAGCTCCTGCTTGATCTTCTTGAGGAGCACGTCACCGCTGCCCTCATCGGCAGCCTGGGCCTGGGGCTGGGCCGCGGCTGCCGGCCGCTTGCGGGGGCCGGTGGGAGCACGGTGCGGGTGTGGCTCAAAGTCACTGTCCTCATCGGTGACAGAGGACTCACAGACCATGTCAAAGAGGGTGGCCTCATCCTCGTACTCCTCCACAGGCTCGCCCAGGTCTGACGGCTCACTGCAGTAGGAGAAGTCACAGGAGTCACGAGTGCGGGTGCAATCCAGCTTGGCTTTCCCCGGCCGGCCTGGGTAGCGCTCCAGGGGGCTGGCCTGAGCCTCTGATGGCACCCCCAGCATGCTGGGGCTGTCCGAGTTGAAGCTGCGGCTGTCCTGGAAGCAGACACGCTCCTGGGAACCGGCCCGGCAAGTGGCAGCCAGGGGCCAGTGGTAGGCATGGCCAGCACTACAGCCCCACATGGCTGTCAGGTTGCCATTGGCCCCCTCGGAAAGCAGGTGCTTGAGGTTGGGGATGAGGCTGCAGATGGTCCCATGGCTGTGGGCCCAGCTCACCAGCTTGGAGAGGTTTTCGGAGGAGGTGTGAAGGCAGTCCTCCATGGTACAGGATCAACAGCGCCTGGCCGCTAGGAAGTCAGCTGAAGACACAGTTCAGATCACAGGGTCTTGGCACTGATGGTCGTGTGTTGCCAAGCTCATATTTACTTCTCACCTGCAGAGAAACAGAGCAAAACCCCACTCTTCAGCACTCCTAAAGCATGACCATATTTGCATGGGAAAATGAAACATTTGTACATTCAGCTAAACCCACCCATTTCACCCGTATCTCATGTCCTACAAAATATGCCTCAAAACTACGCCGGGTCTTAAGCAGCCACATTCCTCATTCTCAGAACATCTCTGCAACATACAACTGAAGAGAAAACTGCTTTTCAGTAACAGTAGCAAAATGATTAGAAGCTTAAATCTCTGACAAAATATAAAAGCAGCCCAAAAGATGGTGATTGTGTGTTCATACCTAGGAAATGAAAATTAAACAAAATCTTAACACATACAATTAATCTTGAACACCGGGGTAGCAATCAAGCACCAACTGGATCTGAAGAAACAATGAAGTTTTACATAATTTATGCAGATTTCTCAACTGAATCAAATATCTCCTATTCAGCTGAATTTAAGAGGTATCAAAATGAAGGCTTGAAACTTGAGCTTTCAATACAAGGAATAAACAAACAAGCTTTCACTGTTCTATACTAATAGTCATCAGTTGCTCAAAGACTTAAGAGACTCTTAAAGGGCCTGCTTTTTATCATACTGTCCATTTTCCAACATCTAAATAATGATTCAGTTCAAGAAAAACTTTTGCCATTTTCATCAAAACTATTTAGAAATTTGCCATACAAGATGACAGCAAAGTCTGCATGTTTTTCTTTGTATACAGCTAATGACAGAGAAGTAATCTCCAGTGACCTCAGACAGCTAAAGTATCTGTGAACTTCTCATTTCTGCAAGTCTGTTTGGAGCCTCTCCCTAATCGTCTCTCTGCTGTGCATTGTGAACATGACCTGCAAGCCTTGGAGTTCCTGTTGTTCTCATTTCACTCTTGTTTTCTTATAGAAAGAAAAGCCCATACATTTGTCCCAGATCAAATGAAGTATCCATGGCAATGTTATACCTAATTTTATTCTTTGTCTTCATCTACACAAGCATTTTTAGATATAAAATGAACCGCACAGTGGCTAATTGCCCCTGGGGAATGTTTTCCCTAAAAATCAACACAAATTACTACCTGCCTACCTAGTTGCTCCTCAGTCACCTACAGATATCTGTGTTTGCTCTGCTGCCAAGGGAGATGAGGAGGCTGCGTTTCAATGATTTTGTAGCTTGCATATCCCTGCCCCTTCAGTCCTATTCACCAGGCAAGGGTTGGTCTGTGGAAATCAAAACTGGAAATAAAATACACAAGTACTGCCTATGATTTTCCCCACCCTCCTGGGTTTTTTCACCTTACCCTCTGTGAGTCTTTGGTGGGATCAAGAATGGAGCCAGCATGGGAATTTCTAGAAACTTTAATTTCTAGGAATTTTTTCAACATCTTTGAAATTAAGCATGGAGGAAATGAATGAACAGGAAGAAGCACATAATTAGGAAACAAAATCGTATGAAATTCAAGTTTGTTTTTGCAGCAGCTCAAGACAAAGTGCACGCACAGAGAACAACTGCTACAATACATTGAATTCTAGACCACATGCAAACAGAGATCTCAGAGCATAACCTGCAACACACAGCTCCTTGCATGACCAGTGCATCTGTGAAGTATGATACATGCAAGAAGGTCCCTAATTTGCAAGTCTTTTAGGCGCAGGAGAAGACCTCCTTTTTCAAACATACGACTTTCAAATATCTAAAACTTCTTTTTTGTTATATTTTATTTGTTATAAAGCTTTTAAACATCATGCTCAAGAGGGGTCAAAATCCCTGTTTCTTCTAAGAAATCCCTGTTTCTTCTAAAAGACTAAGGAATCCATGTTTCTTCTAGCACTCATATTCAAAGATATGTACTTACAACGTACCCTGCGACAGAAGAAACACCAAAATACAGGAGGAGGAACACCATGGTCATAGTAAGGCAAAGAAGACAATCTGGGAAGTGAACAGGAGAAGGGAGGGAGAGCTAATACAGTCAGAAGCTGCATCTGAGTAAACCTTGTGTGGTATCATGGAGCTGCTCAGTCACCACACAACCAGGAATGTATCTTGGGAAGACAGACAGCCCCATTTGGCTAAAGGATCACTTTCCCCTTAGGGAAATGTGATAAAGTCTGCCACAGTCTGACTGCCAAGGTCAAGATTGCGTGTGCAGTTACTCAGAAGCACTGTGTCTTCAGTTTGCCAACTGCAACAGAAGTTGCAAATGGCAGTTTGGGAGGGAGGGACTCATGCTTTCTGTAGAAAGCGCAGAAAATGTATCATTATGTCCCTGGTTTTCTGGAGAGTACCTCGTCTGCTCAGTCAGCAGGATCCTGGCTGACAATCTGCTCTTGTTTTCTAAATCACATTTTAGAGATTATGTAAGTACTTCATTCAGACTGGCAAGATCTGATAAGATGACTCATGCTTAATAACCTGATAAGATGATAACTCTGAAATCATACAGTAACATGATGTAGTTTCCATGCAATCTACACTGGTATTTTAACTGCATTACAGACGTCTTAATCTTCCACAGCACTTTTTGCAGTTCAGAGCCTACAAATATCTAAATCAGAGTGAAGCACGTCTGGGCGCTGGAAATTCACTGCAGCTATCTGGACCCTCAAGGAAGAGTTGAATTTTACAGCTTTTTTTAAATTTTACAAACTCATTTACAACGTACCAGTACAAGGACTAATGTGGATGGAATGTGTGCTGTGCAAGAAAGTGGTATTACTGGAAAACCATGCCTTGAGATCTGTTAATGCATTAAGGAGAACAGCATTTGATTTAGGAAAGGCAATATTTTCTATATCCAGAACCAGAGTTTTGCTATAGTAGATCCATTTGATGACGAAAGGACAATAAAAAATAGCAACATTTAAAGAGTAGCCCTACTTCATGTTCTAAGATGGGACTTGGCTTAGCTACTTTAATGCAGACAAAACTCTTCCTGATTTTGCACAGAGCAGTAGCAAGAGCCCCCTTGTTATGAAAGGCCCTTGCACCAGGCAAGTCTCAGGAGCAATAGCGGTTGGTAGCTGTCCAACATGAACCCTTTCCCTTATCCCATGAAAAGTATGAACAAACACCATTGGGGAGCAGAGATCTGGCTACCTCAACTACATTTTATCTTTTGGCTCCTTGCACATGAAAGTGATAGAGTTTTGGTTAGGACCTTATGGAATGTTCCTCAGACTCAAAAGGAATTCTGTGATATGGCTCCCTCAGAAAGGAGGCCAAAAGAGGTGAGGATGCCAAAAGAGGTGAAGGAACTGAATGCAAAAAATGGGATGATGCAGAGGTGTGGAGTGGGAAGTGGGTGTCCTCCAGCAGTGCCTATACAGTGGAACATGGATTTGGTGGACTGATAGCTCAGAGAGGGTGATGGGTGCATTGTGTTGTAAAGAAGGAAAAAAATAATTTTGGGATTCTGTCCTCTCACAGAACCCCAGGTAGTTAACAATGGATTGCTTCCCCAGGGTAATCACAGATAAATTGATTCATACTAACTTGCATCACACATATCTATGTTTGAAACTCTATTACAGTTACTGATTATTAGTACTTCCATACTGATTTTTTTCAAGGGAGCAATATAGCCAGGACTACATTAAGAGTCCTTTTGAGACATGATGCTAAGGCTGATACTACTGAAAATTTTCTAAAAGTTCAAGATTCTCAAATAAGAATACAATGCAAAATTTACTTCTGTTAGTAATAAAAAATAATTGTTCTAATCAGACAGCTGTATAAAAACGAAACCCTGAATCCTAAAACATTAAAAGGTGTAAAAAACCCTGCATTTACTCATTTTACATAACATGGATTTCAAACTAATCTTATAGCAACTGAAACTTGATTTTTAAGTGTTTTTATGGAGAAGCAATTTTTTTCAGCTTCTACATTAAAAAAAAAAAAGTCTTAGAAAGCAGTTGGGCTCTGCTTTCTCATACTTGCTAAAGAAGCTAAAAATATTTCCTCTGTTTTTAGTCTCTCCACCCTGTACAAACTTACTAGGCTATTACTCCATCACTGTCTTAAGGGGAAGCATTGCTTTATTTTTTGAAAGATTACCTTTCCATATTAAAAGATTTGGCCACAATAGTGGAAGTATTTATCTAATTCAAGATTTTAGCTAATGGACAATACTGAGGCTTCTCTTATTACTAGAATCTCACAAGCCAAATGTTTAGCCTTGATAGAGGTCAATAACAGCAGAAATCCCAGTGTAAATTCATCCACAAAGGCAGAGTAGTACTGAAGTCTTCACAAAGGCCTGCTGCAGTCCCACAGGCCCTTCTAGCCATCAATACAGGATCACCTATATATTTCTCTTTTAAAAGTAAGTTGCTGAAGTAAACTCAGCAGGAACTGCAGCCTTGCCCAGATAGCACCTGCAAATGCTGGGGGCCCTAGCCATGCAACAGAGCACCCAAAATCACACCACTGCTAATCACCTTCTCTGCTCTCTCCTGTGAGAGGACTCCTGCTCACAGTGGAGTTAAAGGTCAGCCTCTTTGACTCAGTGTTTTGATTTCTTCACTGATATTGCAAAGGAGGTAATCAAGATGACACAGGACCAGGACAGGCAACCAAAACAGACCAGCAAACTGGAAGGAATGGGAGTAGGTAAGTGCATTTTCTCTGATTTTTGGTTTCCAGAGTACAAAACTTCCATGTCAACTCAAATATTATTGCATTTACTTTCTGCTTGAAATAAAGGCTATGAAGCAAGAAGAAGCAGAAAGAGAGAGAGAAAGAAAGCACATAGAAAACAATGGCATTGTACAGGCAAGGTATGAATCAAGTAATTTACCCAGTTCACCACAGGGAGAAGGGGTTGACTTCCACCTCTGATACCAACTGTATATGGCTCCTTTTGTTTAGCAGGATGTGTTTTTAATTTAATGTCTCTTCAGGAAAAAGAAGGGCATACATTACAGAGGAAAGGCTTACAAATACTGGCAAGGTCTGCAAGCCTGTGAGATAGGCCATGTCAAGTATTCTTAAGCTAGTGAGTAATTCTCCAACTATGCTCATTTGTCACTTAACACAATCTCTGAATGGTGTCTTCAAGGGAAAAAGAACCTCTTACCTCAACAAAATTACTATTTTCA
Organism: Melospiza georgiana; assembly: GCF_028018845.1. NCBI lineage: Eukaryota > Metazoa > Chordata > Aves > Passeriformes > Passerellidae > Melospiza > Melospiza georgiana. The sequence continues at coordinate 13,863,344 of NC_080465.1, forward strand.
ACTTATGTAAGCTTATGCTGTTTGTCTGTGATTTTAGCTCTGTAAGAAATAATTTAGAAATAAATAGGGATACACAGTAGGAACAAAACAAAGCCTTCATGCTAATTTTCTACCTCCAAAATTCCAGGACCTCAAATTTTACATTAAATCAGTCATTTATGTGTAGCAAGTCCCTTCCCTCTTGTGGGTCTCAGAGATTTTTTGCTTCTATTTTGGGCTTTCTGAAATCTGTAGGAGCTCTGCTGCTGAATAAGCAGGCTTTACTCTCAATGAACCACAATTACAATTCCTATCAATAACAAGCAGCACCAAGAATGCTTTCCTGAGAGAGGGGCTCAGAGGGTAGTAGGAAGAAAATACAATACATTTGTTTCTGGGCAAGTAATCCTGTACTCCATTCAGAAAATGTCCTGGTTGTCTATCACATTTACTCCACAAGGCTGCAGCTCCTTCTAAGTTGATGGTTAGTGTTCAGGATGCTTTCCTTGCCAAGTGTGGCACGCCTTCAGCTGCAGCTGTCATCACAGCAAGCTGAGCAAAGCAGCAAAACCTGTTTGCTGGAGAAATGCCTTCAGCTGGCTGGGACAGCATTTGAGGGTTTCCTCACCTTTTCATGTGGAAGACTATCGCAGGATTTAGAACCTCCCAAGGGCCTGCCTCATTCACAACCTAAAATGATTCACCCATTGACAGCAGAATTGACTAAGGAACAGTTTGGGGGCTCAATCCTTAATCTGAGTGTAGTGCTACAGATACCGCTGCTTCTATTTTGGTAATCTTTTTTCCCAGCACCTACTAAACAGATCTGTGTGAGTCCTGCTCCTGCACAGTGTGGCTGAAGGGTCTCAGAGAGAGCAAAAGAGAACCAGGAGAAGCAGGTGAAAAGGGAGCAGAACAGATAGTGCAGGAAACCTGATCAATCTGAGCAAGATCTTGTATGTAAGAGCCTCTCCTATTACCTACATGCCAAAGTCTCAATTAAGCTTCCTGAGACTCTTCCTCTTTTTTTTCCCCAGCTCACTGTGATTCTTTTGATAATTCCTCAGACATGCTAATTCTTTACCATGAATCCCTGACCAAGCCATCCCTGTGCTGGTGCTATCCTGTCATGAGTTTCATTCCCCAGAAATATAGGCCTGATTTGGTTGTTCCCATTTGCAGGGTGTAGAATCATCAGAGAATGGTGCAGAAATGCACAGGACTGCTTCTTCTTGCTGAGGAAGGTTCTTCTTTCCAAGGACCATGTCTGAAAGAAAAGTGACTTTTTGACAATACTTGAGTGTATCTGCTAAGTTGCTGAGTACCTCCAGCTCCAGAGAAGTCAAAGCATTTGGCAGTGCTATGCTTCATCTTTTTTACCATGTCTTCCTTATGCATCCTATAAAGGACATGTTCTACCATGTCTTCACAGAAGCTCTGTAGCAGTAATGTACTTTTGTAAAATATCAACACTCCAAGCTACTTACAACGGAGCAGTGTACCGCTGAACCCAGAAAATATTTTAGGATTTTGAAAGCACCAAATGCTGCTTGTTCAATTCAGCGTTTAGCAAGTGCACCCCTGAAACTTTGTCTCAAATGACTCATATCTCATTTTGTTAACAAAGATACTTCTCACTGTGATATGCAACAAAGACCTGAGAGACACATAGATGCTGTGGCCTAGCTTAAAAAGACTGTGTTCCTTCAGACTGACAAATGAAAGCAAGTTTTAGGACTAGCAGTTCTGCTGACTTACACACCATTAGATGAACTGTCCAATGACCATTATGTACCCCTGGGTTAGTGAGCAGAGAAAAGTGTGGCAGGAGCAAACATTTTCAGTAGTACTCATGTTTTTCTCCACTAGCAGCAATGGAGGTGATGTAGCAAGAACGACAATCCGTGCAAAATCCATCCTGGATTTCCAAGCACTTGGAAAACTGTGTAACTGTGATTTGTGTGAATTTGGCTCTACCTTCCACTGAGGTTATACTGGGTCTGACACCGAACTTTTCCACATCTTGAAACAAAACTCATCCTTTTCATCAAGTATCTTTCAACAGCAAAGGCAAAATGCATGTTTCGATTTTTAACATTTTTACTGTTGCACTGTTCCTCACCCTTTGAATACATGTAGGACCACTGTTGCACAGAAAGAAACAGTGTTGCAGTGCAACCAAGCTATCCACCCTCAAATTTGCTTAGAAGTGCTTAATACCCACTGAAGTGAAGACTCATACTGAGTGCAGTGGCAATTGAACCAGGTCCAAAGGTCTTATCTGTGAGGCTGGTCTTGCTCAATGAATAATGTCACTGCAACCATTTCCCTTGATGGATGAATTTTGGACAGGCTAGAAAGATGGGCTGAGACCCATTGTATGAGGTTCAGCTAGACCAAGGGCTGAGTCCTGCACTTTGGCCACAACAACCCCCTATAGTGCTGCAGGCTGGGGGCAGAGTGGCTGGAAATCTGCCCAGTGGAAGAGGATCCAAGGATGTTGGTCAACAGTGGCTGACCATGAGGCAGAATATGGCCAAGAAGGACATCCTGGCCTGTATCAGCAATTGTGTGGCCAGCAGGTCCAGAGCAGTTCCTCTGTACTGGGCACTGGTGAGGCTGTGCCTCAAGTGCTGTGTTCAGTTCTGGGTCCCTCACTACTGGAAAGACACTGAGGTGCTGGAGTGTGTCCAAAGAAGGGCAGAGGAGCTGAGAAAAGATCTGGAGCACAGGTCTGATGAGGGAGCTGGGACTGTTTGACTTAGAGAAAAGGAGGCTCAGGGGAGACCTTATCTCTACATCTCTGCAACTCTGAAAGAAGGATGTAGCCAGGTGTGTTTGGTCTCTTCTTCCAGACAACTAGCAAAAAAATAAGAGGACATAGCCTCAAGGGGTTGAGGTTGGACATTAAGAATTTCTTCACAGAAAGGGGGACTAAACATTGGAATGGGCTGCCCTGAGATGTGTGGAATCACCATCCCTGGCAGTGTTTAAGAAAAGATTGGATGTGGCACTCAGTGCCACAAGTATTCTACTTGAGATATCAGAGATCTTTTTCCAACTAACTGATTCTGTGATTCTGTAATTCTGATTTCTGTTTTTTGAAATGCCCAAATGGATGAAAATATGCCTCTACACTCACATAATTCTTTCATCATTGTTCTTAATAAGATTTTTTACCTCAGTCACCAGTACTTAATCCCTTTAGTAATCCAGATTCTCTTGCTTTGAGTTCACATTTTGTCTACCAAAAAAATAAGACCTCTTGCTCCATTTTTCTCAACCCAGTATCTCTTATAAGTGTTAGAAATTCTTGCCTCCACTTTTAATGACTCCAGCCTGTGTTTTACACAGAGCGGGGATCATCACTCAGAGCAAGCTGAGCAGGGTGCTGAGGTGACAACAGCAATACAATTTTCCAGTGGGAAAAAAATGGCCCCGGTTTTTCTTTTGCTACAAGTGGGTCGTCAATAACCAAGCAGGGATTCTCAGGTACACCAGTACTCAATGCAGAGTCTCTGGGGTAAAGCCTGCTCTGAAAAGAGACAAAAATCTTAGTGACAAGGAACTCTGCATCCAGTCAATACCTTAATAGTTAAATAGCTCTGCTGCAGCAGTGCCAGGGTGAAAACCTGATATTCACGATGCCTCCATGGACTTTGTCAATATAAATGTCAAAGGGAACATCAGCATAAATGTGATGGTGACAACAATGTACATTTCTACATCTTGCAACCAGGGCTACAACACAAAGGAGTACTTGATAAGATGCCTGTGCCTCAGGATTAGTAAAACATAGCAGGGAGTTTTACTGTAGCCTCAAGTAAATCTTGGCTACCTCTTATATTTTAATATCTATATATTCAGCGAAGACATTTTTAAAGAAAGAATACATTTTCTGGGAAAGCATTTCTGAAAAGTATATCAACTATAAGATTTTAAGGTCCTGAGCACTGAAAAAAAAAAATAAATCTCTATTTTACTGAAGTTACCAGGGAATTTACCTATCACAGATTGGTTGTCTTGTGTTGTTCTTACATTTGTTCCAAAATCTGCCTTCACATAATTTTTCATGATAACCTGAGACTGAAACTGGATTATATCAAAGAGTCAGCTTATATGTCTCAGCTTGCAGTTCAGAATCATTCTTTAGTGGAGAAATCGTATGTTTGGAAAATGTTTAAAATATATCCTTTCCTGAGTTTACAATGAAGTGAGTGTACCCTCTCTAACTTTAGAATTACAATTAGAAGAATCAAACCCACAAAGCCTGAAGGCAAGATGTTTTCCCTGGCTCTTCGTTTTCCTAGAAATTATATTAAGAGAAAGTCTGCACATGATTTACTGAAAAGAAAACAGAAATATTAAAACTGACTTGCACAAAAATTATAAAGAACAAACATCCCTAACTTCTTACAGGGAAACCAATGCCTTCAGTTCCAGCCCAAACAATTTAACTATTCCATGGTATTCCTCACAAGCAAGTGCAAGCAACTTCTGTGGATGAAAGGCTTTACTGTACCAGATTTTATTTGCAATTTTTATTTGTAGGATTTCTTTCATTTCAGAGCTTTTCTAAACCAGCTGAAAATTGGAAAAATGCTACTATAGCAATACTGAAAACATGCATTACTTGGCTAAAAAGTGCCAGTGAAACAACAGTATTAACCACCTATGAAAAATGGAGGTTGTTTCCCACGGAAATTAGAAAAATTGTAGAAACTCAGGATGTGTAAGGATGAAACTTCACTCCCTTTACTAGAATTGAAGGGTTTAGGTTTTTACTTTTTTTTAACACAGAGTTGGTTTTTGATGTTAAATGATTCTCCAATTAGTTCTCTTAATTCTCAGCAAGAAAAACATTCTGAACTGTCTTTACAGTGTGCTATTTGAGGTATCAACAATTACTGTTATAATTGAGCTATTGGCATCACTCTGAGGTTCTGTTCTGCAGCTGCTTTTTTAAATCTTCTAAAAAACACCCAAGTCTCAGAGAAAAGAGTTGTTCTTGGCAAACAATTTTGAAAAAAATACAGGAAATTTACAGAGAGCAGATTATTCCATGAACAGGCTCATATCCAACTGTGCATAAGAGATCATATGCAACTGAGTCCCTAATAAAAGTTCCTAGACCTCACTTTGACATGATGTAGAAAAAGCAGTGAAATAAAAGCTGCCCTAGAAATGAGCCAGCAAGGATTTGCAATCATATGTAAGCCAGACAAAAATATAGGGTAACATCTTCTGGCTGACAGTGGACAAAAAGAGTAGAAATGCTTCACTCAACTATGTAGCAAGTTTTCTTTTATCCCTAGAAACATATCTAGCTGTGTGCCTCTAACATAATATCACTCATCAACTGAGATTAAAATGAAAATTAAACCAAGGTTTAAACTAGGTTATATTTTAAGATTACTGTTCTGAGTTCCCTGAAAGTAGGCAGAGATAGATGCCCCCATGATGCTTACCCACATACAGGTGAGGGGTTGGTGGCAATCCCACAGGACAAGCAGCCTGACCTACTATTCTCTTGATGAAGAAGATGGGGAACGGGGAGTGGGGAGTGGCCCACCCAGCCCGCTCTGAATGCTACCAAAAAAACTTGCAGGTCTGAGTTCAGTGGGGCTGGAGCTATGGAGGCTTCAACAGCTGTACATGAACAGCCCTTTGACATTGGCTGGCTCAGTCAACCCAGGCTCAGCTCTTACAAGCATTTATGTAATCAAAAGCACTGAATGGCATGTTCAGAGGTCTATGTAAACTAAATATCTGTAAAATCTGACCCTAAGGATCTGAAAACCTAACAGAACTCTAACTAGGCAAGTACTGGAGCTCTGGTCAAAATAATTAAATGTGTGTTCTCAAGCAAGCCGAGCTCTTATTACATCAGTGCAGGATTTGACATGCACAACATGTAGATTTAGAGAAGATGCATGATTAAGAAAGAGAGAGAAACTGCAGAATATTCAGCTGGCATGCAAAAGACTTTGGAAGAAGAGCTCTGCCTATTATGGAGGACTCTCGAGTCTTACAACTGTGGTTTATTTCCTCCTAGAGATTCAAAACTCAAACTGTAGCCTTTGGACAACTGAAGTTCAAAACAATGTGCTACATACATTGCTGAATGTTTGGCAAAGTAAGTGAAAACAAGACTGAATATATCACATGACCAGTAAAATGGAAGCAGGTGTGTAAGAAAAAATGTTCTTATATGGTTGGATGTATTGTTATATACTTGCATCACAAATCTTCATTAACCTGTGGGTGCCCCATTCCTGGAAGTGTTCAAGGCCAGGTGGGATAGGGCTTTGAGGAATCTGATGTGGTGAGTGGTATCCCTGTCCATGGCAGAGAGGGTTGGAATTAGATCTTTGAGTGCCTTCCAGCCCAAACCATTCTATGATTCTGTGACTCATTAAAGTCTGTTCTTGTTATGCTTTATTAGTACTGGAGTTATTGCAAAAATAGATGAGGAAATTCCTTCCAAAATTACCCATTTCGGTTCATACTGGTTTATTTCATTAGAGTGAAAAAGGGCTCTAAATGCAAAATACATGCTAGTCTAAATAAAACCAATTACAAACAGGATAGGAATTTATTGTAAGGTATACACCTCCAAAGAAAACCTTTAACTTTCAAGAAATGGATCCTGACAAACTTCTTAATCTCCAGAAAGATAATTAAAAAAAAATAAAAAATATACATTTTTCCATGTGATCCTCCTCTCCTCTCCTCTCCTCTCCTCTCCTCTCCTCTCCTCTCCTCTCCTCTCCTCTCCTCTCCTCTCCTCTCCTCTCCTCTCCTCTCCTCTCCTCTCCTCTCCTCTCCTCTCCTCTCCTCTCCTCTCCTCTCCTCTCCTCTCCTCTCCTCTCCTCTCCTCTCCTCTCCTCTCCTCTCCTCTCCTCTCCTCTCCTCTCCTCTCCTCTCCTCTCCTCTCCTCTCCTCTCCTCTCCTCTCCTCTCCTCTCCTCTCCTCTCCTTTCCCTCCCCAATTAAATAAAAGACACTCAACCAAAATATTTATTAAAATCCAGTATGTTTCAAAGAAAACAAGCAGGTGTTTTACTATACCAACCTGACCGTGTTTCTAACTAATTTTTTCTTGGGGCTTCATTTAGTGCAGTCTTTGACTGGAATTAGTAGAAAATATACAGTATTTCCACATTAAAAAAACAAACAAACAAACAAGCAAACAAACAAACCAAACCCAAGGGAAAAAACCCAACACACCTCTATCCCACAAATACAAGCTGAAGTGTCATACTGTATAGGCATTCCAAGGACATTGATATCAATATCTAACTTCTAATTCCCTCTAGATGTGGATAACCTATAATTAATGCCAAACACGGAAAACCAAACAAGAATAACTAAGGATTACACTAAGGGAAACACAGAGCTTTCTAACATACTAATTCTTAATCTAATCTTTGAAAACATTTTCTACAAGGACATGCACAGATTTGATACTCTGTCATGGAGTACATCTTCATTTAAAACCAGTCAGATCTCTTACACAGACATCTGGACATTTCTTGTTTGAAGAAATAAAACAGAACCTAGAAGAGCTATTTTAGAATTATAGTGAGGAATGACACAGGGTCTTATTTAGAAATTAGAACCCAAAATAAAAAAGAAAAATGGTGAAAAAGAACATGCTGACATTTATACAGGATGTAAGTGTACTGAACTGCCCTGACCAATTTTTTAAAATTTCTGCTGACATTTTTCCAATTGGATTTCACTGGCAGTGCACTTAGACAGTTTCATTTCCTCTCAGAAAAACTTGTTTCAGTCAAAACTCTTGATTATTTACTAGTATGTTGAATCCAAAACAGAAAAATTTGTACTGTGAATTCTTGTATTGATGCTTCACACCGTTGTTGAGGCGTCTGGAAACAGAGTGGTTCCTTCCAGTTGCAAAGTGTTACCACTGAGATACAGCTGGGGGGGAAGCAGTGAAAATTACTGACACCAAACTCAGCAGTGATGATACTGTCACATCTCTCTAGATAGCAGAACTTCTGAATTTGCCAAGGCAAGACATCGTCTAACCCTCCTGCAAACTGTCAATACTGCAGCAACCTCAGAACCAAGTCAGAGGGACAATTATCCCTTGTCTTACATCATATCTGGGTCTGGAGGTGAGTTTCCCCTTGCTTTGCACTGACAGTATTTCACCTTTACCTGCAGACATCTCAGCAGTCACTATGGTACATACAAGGCAGGAGAAAACAGAATCCTCCGGATCTGAATGCAGTTCCTCTCATAAGTTCACACACACTTCCACCTGCCCAATTGCAATTAAAAGGTACATGTTGGCACCAAAAAGAAAAATAGAAGTGCTGACTGAGTATTACCACTGAAAAATGTCCCTGCTGTGTTTAACTTCCCGACCCTTCTGATGCTGTCAGTGCAGTCTAAGGTGCCAATAGCATTTTTATGAGACTGCACTGAAGGGTCAGAGCAAGCTGGCATCTCCAGACATAGTCCCATGATGTGTACCAAAAGCCAAAGGTAATGCAGTGAACCAACTTTTAGCAAAGCAGCCTCCTGTGTGGGTACATTGCTGGTGTGGCAAATGGAAGGGTGTATTTCACTTACTGTCCTGGGAGGCTCAACATGCCACGGTCCCAGCTAGACAGAAGGTTGGGGACAATTTCTGACCCACGATTTTCTGCAGCAACAGAAAAAGAAATTCTGCCACACACAAGAGGTGAACACACTTAAGTCTTGTAGGGCAGACAAACATGTTGCTTCTTGGGTCATCTACACTATGGACAAGATGATCTTTCTACAATTGCCTTTTAAAATGTAACCATTTCATTAGAGCAGAAATGCAAGTACTGAAATGTTGCCTCTGATGAAGCATGAATGCTGGCACTTCTGTAACTGTTCCTCTTTGTGGCCATGTAACTATCCATGTCCACAGAAAAAAATGGCACAGAAAGCACCCAAAAGCTTTATAAAACACAAGACATCTGAAAAGTCCGAGCAACGCAAATTACATTTGCAAAGGGCAAGCTCCACAGTTTTGTAAGGCCCAGCATGAGACCAAACTGAACAGGTCTATTCTCCTTTTAAATGTCTTTTATGAAGCTGCTTTTAGACAAATTAAAAACATGAAGTAGGTCCTTCAGTTTGGCCCTCAGAGATGGAAGTGTGTCCACCTTTGTTAAAATCAGGTTTCATTTCAAGCTGCACCATAGCATACTACATAGGAATACATAGGAATAGAGGAGTCTATTCCTATGGTTGCTAAAGCAAGCAGAATGCTCAGGGACACTAAGAGAAATTTAGCCTACTCGCTGTCTGCCAGACTGGAACAACTAGACTTAGGAATACTTCTAAAAGAGATACAAACAAAAATAAAGCCTCTCACAGCATTTTAAAAGGCCTGTGTTTAGAATAGCTGTGCAATACAGGGGTAAATCTGCCAAAGACAAAGAGGGAAGAAATTGAAATCTCTTGGCTGTACAGTTTTGGAAGATGATAGCTAGGGGAAAGGCAGTCAAAAGATGTCTCTCTCTGCAGCACAGCTATGCAAGTTAAACATTTCATAGCTAAGAGCACTGTATTTGGTAACTAGCCATTAATTTTTTTTTTTTTTAACATAAAGTTTCTGGTTGTTCTCATCCAGAGCCATTCCTACAGACTAGGCAAGATGCACAGTACGGGCAAGGGGAAGGAGAGCAGCCTCTGGGACAAATACAACATTTGGCAGGCAGGATTGATTCTGTGCCAGTAACTAGAAATGATACTTGAGCCAACCATGTGAAGGTACAAGACATGCAGAAGAAACCCACTCTGGCATTGCTCTCCAGTGCAGATCACTGGGGCCAGTGGCAACAGGTGAGAGCACTGGAAGATACCTTGCCACGAAGCAGATGGGGCTTGGTGACTCTGACCTGCTCACCTGGGTGGCTGCAAATGCTTATCACTCAAACATGGTGCAAATCTGAACCACAGCCAACACTGGGCAGCACCCAATGATGGGGCTATATTTATTAGCTTCATGCTTTACAAACAACCAGTTCACTTCCTTTACTTATGGAATATTTGTGAAGCCAGTAATGCACAAAGTCTATGGCATCAGCAGTTAACATTAGGAAAAGACTGATTTAAGAAATGAATGTAAGCAAAAGGCTACCAAAATCCCCAAAACACAGATATATATTTAAATGAATGCCCATAAAGAAGACAAGTGGTGATGTCTAAACCACTGCACTTAGCTTCTCACCGAAACAGAGCAGTGCTGTCACCCACCTCTGCTTTAACAAGTGCTTCCACAGAAAGTTAAAGACTAACTGTAAAAACTTCTATTAAGAAATACACTCTTAACCCAGATGTTTAAATCAAATACTCACTGCCAATTTCAGCAAAGGTCACATGCACCTGTAACTTTCGTAATTCTTCCTCATATCACTTGACTGCCATGATTTGCAGCCAACACTTGTAGTAGTTTTACCATTCGGCATAAAAGCATGCAGAAATATATGAGCCATCTAGATCCATCCAGAGGGACTGTAGAAGGTAATCTGAAGGTTTCCAGCATGGTTCAACTTCTTCAGCTTCCTTCAGCCCCTGCACATGCTGCTGCCATGCATGTCACTGCCAAGTGGCATTCCCAGTGGACAGTCTTATGCCAGATTCTGAGTGATGCACAGTGAAGGCACTCACTTCATCTTCCTTGTACCTTCCCATTAACGGCACACTAAATTCCTTTGCCACTAAGGTTAATGAACAACAGGCAACTAACTAGTGTGATAGTTTGCAGTTTTGAAAGCAGAGGGGATTTTGGTCAGGCACAAGAGCTGGAGCAGCATGTGCTCTCCTTGCTGCGCAGCATAGAGGGAGAGTTGGGAGCTGTCTTGGTGAGCCTGGCATGCATATATGCCTGAAAAATTAAATTCACAATCCTTTTAAACCATTCCAAACGACCCTCACAACAGAAAAATCACGATTACCCTTTATGGCAGTTTCTAGAAAACATACTCTGTTAACTGTGAAATTTAAGCTGGCAACCAGACAGGCCAAGAGTTTTATTTACAGCAGCAGTTCCTGAAAAACTGTTCTCTCCAGCAGTCTCAGACTTCCCACTCACAGCCCACTCAATCCCCAGCATGCACATCAGCAACTTTAATGAACACAAAACAAAACACAATAAAACAGGACTTTGTCAGAACAAATACTGTCTTGCTACAATTGTCCACCCAGTTACTCTGTACTTCTCTAGCATAACAAAAAAATGCATCCCATAAGAAAGAGCAAAATAGCTTTCTGCCAGCAAAATGCAGACAAACCTGGTGGCTTGCATGTTGAGAGTGCAGTAGAGTGCACAAGGTTCACAAGCACTACATACATCAAGCTGTATTTCATGGCGAGCATCAGGAAGCACCGGGTAGCCCTTGCATTGCCCATTTTTAATTTTTGCTGTTTAGCTGTAGCCCCTTTCTCCTAAAGATATCACTAAGACACCAGCCTCAAAAAGACACTGTTGAATACTGGTCTCTCCTCTCACTAGGAAGATACTACTGCTTTAACCCTGTCTGCAGGGAAGGGGTTTTTGTGTCTCATTTCCACCACACAAGTAGCTGCATGAACAGTGAACAGAATCAAGACAGACTATTGCAAATAGCACCATTCCAGAGGCAACTGTAGTCTTCTGTCCAGAGAATCTGATTCAAAATTTGGTTTCTTCCTGAGAGATTTATACCAAAATACAGCAAGCTCCTTCAGGAAGCACAAGTCCTGAGCCACTGGCTTTTGAGGAAAACCCGGTTTTAAAGTTCCATCTCATCCTCTCATCTGGACACCATTATGGCATGTAATCACCTGATTATCTGGTGCACTGGATAGTTTCTTCTGATCAAGTTAGATTATATCTAACTTGAGGGGCTGGAAACTTCTTCATATTTTTTGAGTTGTTTTCATCCTTCTCTCATTCTTTTTCTGAGTATATTACTCACACTTATTCTTCAGAGTTCTCAAGCGAAGTAGATTTTCCAAACTTTAGGCATTTTTTTCCCTCCACAGCATATTCAGATAATGAACTACCCCAAAACTTGAGTCAGCAGTGCCCTGGCAGCCAGGAGGGCCCCCATGTCCTGGGGTGCCTCAGGCACAGCATCACAGCCAGGAAAGGGAGGGGATTGTCCTGCTCTGCTCTGAGACAGCCCCACCTCGAGTGCTGGGGGCAGTTCTGGGTGCCACAACACAAAAAAGACACAAAGGTAATATACAGCATCCAAAGAAGGGCCATGAGGATGGTGAAGGGTTTGGACGTAAAGCCATATGAGGAATGGCTGAGGTCACTTGGTCTGCTCAGCCTGGAGGAGACTGAGGGGAGACCCCATTGCACTTAAAACTACCTCATGAGAGGAAGCAGAGGGGCAAGTACTGTTTTCTTCCATGTGGTGATCAGTGACAGGACTCAAATTAAAAACATGAAGCTGAGTCAGGGGAGGTTTAGGCTGGATATTAGAAAAAAGGTTTTTCACCCAGAAGGTGGTTGGAAGAGGTTCCCCAAGGAAGTAGCCACAGCACCAAGCCTGACAGAGTTCAAGAAGTGTTTGAACAATGCTCTCAGGCACATGCAGTGACTCTTGGGATGCCTTGCACAGGGCCAGGATTTGGGCTCAATTATCCTTGAGGGTCCTTTCCAGTCTACATATTCTGATTCTGTCACTTTGTTAAAACTGTCTTCCTGCAGTTGCCTGCCCTCAGAACACAGAAACACTAGTTTCTTACAGCAACTGGTCAAACTGCTGATTTTCACCATCTTGAAATGAAATACTGGGACCATTGCACACTGCAGTCAAATACTAAATGCAAACCTTGCTTTTTAATGCCAGAAATACAGCCTTAGCAGAGAAAGCAAATTATCCAGAAAAACACAAGCAAAGGAGTGGTTTACAAAATAAAAGCTTTTCTTAGGCAACTCCTATACAGAAAGCCCAGACAGAACCTCTCTGCTCTCCTGATACCAGGCAGATTGTGTGAGTATCAGGTGTCTGCTCTACACTTCTATCAGATACAATAAATAATACACAACTAATGCAGAATATCAGTTTCATTCTGTTCCTTCTTACTGCATGCATTACCTTATCTCTAGCTGAATGCAAAACATCTGCCCAAACCCATCACTGGAGACTGAATTAAATTTCCTTGGCAGTAATATTATTATATATGCAGCATGTATACCTAGTGCTGCCTTTTCTATTTTCTATCTTAAGCATCTTGGAAATGTAAAAGCAATTCAATTTGTAGCCTACTCAAATACTTTCTACCAAATAATCTAATGGGTCAAACCATGTGAAAAATGATAATGTCTTTTTCTTTTGTCAGTCCTCTGACAGAAACCAGGAAAAAAAAAATACATCCCACACAACAAAACCAAGGCATTGTTTCTCAAATAGTGTGTCACATTAGCAGAAATTTTACTTTGACATCCTCCTGAATTCTCAGTTCCTTGTAGTATAATTATACATTCAGCGAAAGTGATACACTTCTATTATTTTTGAGAAAGTATCTTGTACAAGCAAAGTATAATTAAAAGTAGTGTAGCATTTAACACAGATGAAACCATACAGGATCACTCTTGAACAACAGTCACAAGAGAAAACCAGTGATGGCTGTGAGAGTCTTTCAATGTGGTCATTAAGTAGAGACAAAAGGTGAATCAAGCAGATGAAAATGACCTATTTAACTTAATTTACTTGACATTCAATAAAACTTCAACAATTTACCTCGTACCTTGGGGAGAAGGCATTAATTCTCACAAAAGCATTATGCAACGGGAACAGTGGACCTTCCTGATGCATGAGCAGGACCTTCCTGCCAGAGGGCTCTGCATAAGTCATGGGGCCTGTGCTGGATTTGGGTCAGGTAGAGTTGATTTTTTTCACAGGCTGGTAAGGGGCTGTCTTCTGGATCTGTGCTGAACACCAGATTGATAATATAGTTTTGTTATTGTGAAGTACTGAGTCCTTGAACTCCAGGCCCTGAGCCAAAACTGACCTCTAGATGAACCCTGCAACCAAATGTTATATGACATTTGTATCCGTTCATTAGCAAAATATGCATGATCATTAGCATTATGATATTTGTATCCCCTCATTAGCAGAATATGTAGTGCGATAAGAATGAATTTATCGTTTTGTGCTTAGAGGCCAGACAAGGCCATGAAATCAGACATTTGGCCTCATTTGGAGGTATATGGTAAAAGCCAGCTCCCTTGGTTCCTCCTTGAGCCCTGGCCAGGCTTTGGGTAGAACCCAGAAGGAAGATGAAACCTTATGTTTCCACACTAGAAGGTACATAAGATTGTTTATTCCACAATATAAAAGCCAGCCCCTCTCACAGCAAAGATGGAAACCTCACTTACAAGTGGACACACCATGTAGGACTTCCCAGTTACCGGGAGTGGCCCTCCAGTCCTTCACTGTGACCAGGGCTCCCCAGCTGATGTGTGGATCTGGATGTTGGTAAAGTATTAGTGATCTTTCTTAATCACAGTAGGCAATCTTTTGTAGTAATGATTAAGTGTGTTGCTTAGCTTATCCTTTTGTAATCCTTTGCTGTGTTGAACTATAGTAAATTACACTTCTTCCTTAAAGTTGGTGTATATGTCTGTTGTACTGACCCTGCCCACTGCTGTTTGTGCTGCCACACTGGTGAGGAAGTCGGGAGTGCATGAGACATTGGGAGAAGACACAGCTGGGACAGGTGACCCAAACTGACCAAAGGGATTTCCAGACCATGTGACATCATGCTCAGTACATAAAGATGGAGGGAAGAAGGAGAAAGAGAGGAACATTTGGAGTGATGACGGTTTTTTTTCCAAGTAGGCGTTACAAATGAAGGGGCCCTGCTCTCTTGGAGATGGCTGAACACCTGCCTGCCTGTGGAAAGTAGTGAAATAATTCATTGTTTTGTTTTTCTTGTGTGCATGGCTTTTGTTTTCCCTACTAAACTGCCTTTATTTCAGCTCCAGTTTTCCAGCTTCTACATTTCTGATTCTCTCCCCAGTCCCGCTGGTGGGGGAATGAGCGAGTGTCTGTGTGAGGGTTGGCTTCTGGCTGGGGTGAAATCATGACAAGGGTCCAACTGGGTCCAACCCTCTCAGTTGCTGGTTGGCTGTGAGGAGGCTTTTACCCCAGCCAGTACTGCAGACCTCTGCTCAACCCACTTTTGAAAAGAAACACTTTTCCTGGGATACCCGTGCTGTGTGCAAAAAGTGCAAGACCACAGGAAACTCATTGCACCTACAAACTGCAGTGTTTAAATCTGACAACCCACAAAAACCCCAGATAAATGTTAGGCTCCTCCACACAAAACCCCTGGTCCTTCTGCACAGACAGGATATTCCCACCCATTACCTCCCACCCCCTATTAAGGCTGCCCTACCAAAGACTGCCCTACCAAAGACTGCCCTAACTATATAAAAAGATTTGTGTGGTACCATCAAGGCAACCCTGTGTGTCCCAAAAGTCTTCCTACTGACTTGCCAAGCCAGTCCCCAAACCTTGATAATTACACCTGTGGGGGCCAGGGCAGCTTTTCCTCTAAGCAAAGAGACTCACAGGAGTCTCAAGAGCCACATGCAGATGCTCCTCTGTGTTACTGGGAAGCTCCTTCTGAAGAGTGATGGGTACACTGGTCACCCTGATTGTTTCTGAAGACCTACAGTCTCCAAAAAGTAAACAAACAACACACAAACAAACCCCAGCTCAAGTGAGAAAATAAAAAGACTAGCAACTCCCTTGGAACACATTAATGAAGATCACTGCTCAATGGCCATTGGTTGTGGAATAAAGGGCATTTCATGAAAAGGACAGACATAACCTAATATTACAAATTTACCCCAGCTATGCTGGAAGGAACAAGCAAATCTATCTTCCAACAGAGCACAATGTAATCAAATAGTGAAATTCACAGGTGGAGGTAGACATGGAAAGAGACCAAACAGCTGATGTCTACACGTGCTCACTCAGACTTTTTGCTTTTCCATTGTACTGGCACAGTGGTAGTGCATCAACAGTAATGAAGTAAAACAGAGAGGAATTGTCTTTGCTCTCACCTTGTTGAAAGGTATATTCCTCATGCCCCATGTGGATCTCAGAGCTACAGACAGGGCACCAACATCAGGGCAGAGCCACAAGGGGAACTGCTGCAATAAGGCAAATCAAAGCCTTCCACTGAAGGAGCAACTTCTCCACAGGGGAAAAAAAAATTGATCCCACAGGACTAGTCCTGAGACTTTAAAATGCACACATACATGATAGATTTATACCTTTTTCTTTCATAATGCCTGCTGAAGTGGTTCCAGGTTTATACCTCCCCCATCTTTACAATCTTTACAGTATTATCCCATGTAAATACTCCTGCACGAGTTAAATGGTGTGTAAACTAAGCTAATCAAACACAGCCAAACTGTTTAATCAGTATTTAGGAGGTCAGCAGAGGTGACAGAATTTTAAAAATGCCTGACTGGAAAGAGGTCACTTAGCTTTACAGAGTTAACTATCCAACAGGAAACTCACTGAATGTTAACACAAACAAAAATGCAATGGTTAATCATGCATATCTTTGATATGTGGATCTGAGCTGCTATTTTTCTTTAACTCCTGGCTGGACCAAAACAAATTTTGGCCATCTCTATGAGACTGCAATATGCATACAGCAAACACAGCATGTTAAAGCAGCTGCAGCACATTGAAGGGAGCTCTATTTAAGTGCAGAATGTTGCTTGCAAATAAGAAGCTGGGTGAATAACCAACCTCCATATAAACTACCTTCTGGTGTATTTCAGTAATGCTCCACTATATTGTGGAGCTGTTGCAAAACATGACTTATTTGCAATGCTCAGTATAATGTATTCTCTTGTGGAAAAAAACCAAATGGTAAATCCAAATTTACATTTTTTTTCTTCTACCAGGCCACCTTTTTTAATTCTATACATGTGAATGCCTTGCTAAGAAAGGCTCCTGTATGCTGCTATATTGAGATTAGTCTCATTATTTCCAAATAGATTATTGAACCAGAGGACAAAAGCTAACTGAAGGGTAGATTATTCAAGGAAAAAACAAAACAAAACACCAACAGGGAAAAATGCTTAGAACGTAATTATCTAGTAAAACTTGCAAGCATTAATTGGCTAGTGCTTCTGTATCTGAGAGATTAAGTCACCTGCATTTTGCTGTATAGTACCATAATGTCTAATATCTTACAGGAATAAGCCCTTAGACTATTTATGGTGAGACAAAGGGAAAAAAATCTACCTTCTGTGTGTTTATGCATATCGCATTTATAATTTTCTGGCCTTCTTCACTCGCGCTCACAACAAGTAACTTCTGTTCCTCAAATCAACACAAATTTGTGAAAACAAAATATCTGACCCAGGTCTGCCTAGCCAAAAAATCTTTGTCACCAGTATTTCAATCAAATCACACCGCCTGTTCAGCAAACAGTTGGCACTGTGCCTGATTTTTAGATTGATGATAAACACCAGGTCTGACAAAATGGGTGGAATACTACATTGCTTGTTTAATTCATAATATTGAGTTCAGAGAAAATTTGTCATTTATGGGGTTCTTAGCTGTACGCTGCTATGAAGCAAAGCTGTGTGCAGAAAATGGAATTTAATTGAAAGAGGTTGTGGACGCAAGCTATTTGCATGAGTTTTTTTACATGTCTTGGTTTGGAGACATTAATTTTAATCTTGTAAAGAGAATCTACATTGAAATGCAACTTGAAATCTAGAAGATTTGGAAAATATCCACCTGACAGTAGATAGTTAATAATTAATCATTATAAACACAAAACAAAATACTTCTTTTTAACTTGGTTTTTTTTTTTCCACAATAGTTATAGTAATAGTACTTTTGGAAATCAGAGCTGGAAATGTTCAGCTTGAGTGGTTTGAAATTAAGTCATCAGCACTCGTCAAGTCTGGGAAAATTGCTAGGATACACATATCAGGCAGAGACTGTGCCAACACCTTTACGGAACAGTTTCAATTGCAATTTACTGGTTACACAATAAATGTTTGCCTCCTGGGTTTAAAAAAATTAATGCTGGCACTGTAAGAGCTCAGTTTTTAAAAGCACACCCTTGTTTTTTATAGTTACAGGTCAGAAAGTTAAAAAAAAAAAGAAATTAGACATCATTCTTCCCCCCAACAGAGCTAAAAAAAGACAGTATGAAATTTAAATTTTGAAAAGGAAATACTCACTTTCCTCATTAAACATGAAAAAAGAGAGAGTCTATAAAAACCTTTCAGTTGCAACAAAATCTGAGCAAATATTTAATCTCAGAGTGTAGACTGGCATGACCTAGTATGACTGTGGACTGCCATAGGGGAGTCCACAGTCCACATGATAGAAAACAGAAAACATTCCACTGCATGAGTAGTTGGGCATCTTCTGTACAAAGCTGGCTCAATAGCAAGGATCAAAATCTCACAGATTAAAAAAAAAAAAATTAAAAAGTGCCAGCTTCTACATTTTGAGACAGTTCATTAATTTTTTTCCATCCTGCAATATTTTGCAAATTCCAAGCTATGACATTTGGAGTGTTACCAGCTAAAATATGCTGGCTCCTTATGGTGTGTTGCAGCAGACTTTGCAAACTATCACAGGGCGATGAGGGTTTTCTCTACAGCTTTGGGAGAACACTTGTAACATAAATACACCCTCTCCCCTCTGTCTTTAGACTGCAAAGATACCAGCAGTATAGAAATTACAGTCTGTGACTTCAGGTTTAAGGAGAGGAGACAAACAGAAAAGTTATACTGCAACACCAAGCGCATACCAAAAGCTAATATTTTCCTATTTTTGGGGAAAGATTAGCTCTCTCATTCTAGAAACCTGCTATGCACAACTGCACAGAAGTAACTGCTGTAGCCCAGGAAAAGTATAAATACCATGCTAGTGTGTGGTTCAACAAAACAGAGGAGAGGTTTCTCACTGTTATGCACCTGCCTATCAGATATCAGTGACAAGGACAAAGCTGAAGATATGCCAATTGAGAAATGTTCTCATTTCACCACAGTGCTTTCCTCTTTATGCCACTGATATTCCTCTGCACATCTATTCCCATATCACACTGGCTAATGAGCTTGTTTTGATGCCTAGCCCTGAGCCTCCCTCCTACCAAAAATTGTCCTTTGTCCCATCCCCATCGGCCATCTTGTCCCATCGGCAAGGAGCGAAGTTACCTGCTTCCCTTTGCACAGCAATTTTTGTTAAAAATACCACATTTTACATCTTACATCCTGTCATCTCCAGCCCAGATCTACACCCTGTTGAGATGATTTTGAAACTTGATTCTGTGCTCCCATACCTTTGTGTCTCTTTCTGGCCTCATGCTCTGCACAAATGCAATACAGAGAAAGGTGTATTACTTCTTACATTGTATCGTTCAGGAAAATACTGGATAGGGCAGATTCCAGAAGAACCACAGCTCACTCATCCCATAAGTCAGACACCTGCTGTGCAAGACCTCTCTTTTCTCTCTCATCTGATGATGGAATGTCATGTATGTTCTGTCACATACATGTTTAATAGCAAAAATAAAAGTAAAAATAAAAGTAAAAATAAAAGTAAAAATAAAAATATTAATGATAAAGTGTATATACTATGCTAATAGACAATATTACATTTAATGATACACAATATAGAAGAGAATTTAAAAATAAAATTACATTACTTATACGTATTATTGAACTTACATATGTATATGTATTTATAAATAAGCAAAATTTTATATTTGTATACTATTACTATTAATATATGACACACCTTTGCATATTAATAAAATATAACAGCAGCTATTTTGGGTCACTCCTGAAGAACCTATTAAGTGTGGTTTGTAAACCACAGTTCTCAACCATGTGGAAATTAACACCTGCAAAATAAATGTCTGGGTTCAGCAGAGCCATACTACAAAATCTGTTTTTTTTTAATTGGAGACAGGGAAGGGTGAGATAACAACTTCAAGCAGCAGGGTAGCAGTCAAGCTCTGGCCCTTCCTGGGCAGCTGTTGTCTTGGCACTGCTCAAACCTATCTTGGCTTACAGCTAAGAAGGCTTCCTGCCCTGCTCTCCCTGCCCACTTACTGGGTATCCCTTACGACTGCCCAACACAAGAGGGGTAGCAAAGTGACCCAGATTCGAAAACATCTCTGGCTAGAGTGGCATTAAAACAACACTGTGGTCCTTTAATAAGTAACAAATTTATTTGAAGGAGGACTAACAAATGATTACTCACATGAAGGGACACCGTTAGCAAATGGCTGTATTCGTAAACTTTGCAATGTATGAGAAAGAGGAAGAAAGAGGATTGGGGGAGAGGGGAAGAGAAAGAAGAAGGAAAGAGGCAGAAAGAAAGTGAGAGAGATCACTGGTGCTGGATGCAGCCAACGGGGGCCTTTGATGTCCTGAAGTCCCTCACAGTGCAGCTCGCTGTCCTTTTTCACGTTGGTTGCTTCGGGCAAACCCCCCTCCATGCTTAAACAGGGCTGGGGGTGGCAGCCAATTTATATGCAAATGAAGAGTGTCGGGAGGAACAAAGACATTACAGACTCTGGGTCTAGCATAAGGGCAGAACAGGACCGTGGTCTCTTTAGCATCACTCTAATCTGGTTGATTGCAGCAATAAGGACCTTCCAAATCCTCAGGCACACCATCAACACATCTCATGGCGTGTCTCATCGTGTGGCTCCAGTTGCTCCATTTAATTTCACTTTATTTCATTTGAAACCTCTAACCTACTAGATCATCAGTGGTTTTGCTTTTCTCCAGCCTTAACCCTGTCTATGAGAATAGACAGCAAAATTCGAAATTACTAAAACCAGTTGCTGTCAACTTTAAATATATTTTGAAAAAAAAACGCTGTAGAAAATAATTGTATCTTGGAGACCTTTCTTGCCTATTTCTTTCTTGGAGATGCAGCTGTTCTTAGGTCAAGGGATAGAACAATCAAGCTTTCAAAGCACAACACTGGTGATGCAAGAAAGCTTCCACTGGACTAGATGAGAAGTAAAGTCTGCTGTACATTTGGATATTGGATCACTGCTATATAGCTACGTTCCTGTTTTCAAAAAATATTAGAGTGGTTTTTTTTTCTTTTTGAATACCTGATCGTCTACACTGATCAAAGACACTCGCTTTACTGAAGATCACAGAGGAAAGCAATAGGGAAGACCATACCAAAAAAAAAAAAAGACAAAATAAATGGAAGAAATAAACAAAGCTGAAGAGAAAATGGGACACGAATCTCTTTCCTCCCCTTATCTCTTCCAGTTATCTTGGGTACTGTTTGTAAAACAGAAATGTAAAATATTTAAGGTATGATGACTGTTTTTGGAAAATAATTGCCTTGAACAATAGAAATAAAAACTTGCAGAAGGTCACAGTACTCACTCAGTGAATACCAATAACCTAACCCTGTGATTCTGCACTTAGAGGAAAATTTTTGTTCCTGCAACTTTTCATTGAACTAAAATCCTAAGATGCCTAAATGTCCAACAGAACTCATGATGTCTCTCAGCTAACATCAGTCAAATAAACAAAAATTTGAGATCCTGCCTGTTGCTAAACAAAAATATGAAAAGGGAATGAAATGTGAAAGAACTCTTCAGCAATACAAGGACCATGATAAAAACTTACTGTGTAGAAAATGTGGAAAATACCTGTAATTGAAAATAGCCCCTACATCATGCAGAGTAATTTCTTAGCACACAGTCAGGCAAAGCAGAGGCTCTACAAAGATCAAACTAAACCCAGGATCTGAGATAGGTACTTTTCACCGTACAATTCTCAGAAGAAAACACATCCTAATTGTGTAAGTATGACTGCGGCTAAACTACAACACATTCTCACCACGCTGAAGGCACTTACTATTTTGTTTCCTTTTTGAATGCTTAAGTTTGGACAGTCATATGACCAAGATCTTTTATTTACTTCAGAAAAAACACAGATGGTCAGGGGCCAGCCAGGAGTGTCATTAGGGAATCTGTGCGGTCTGCTCGTTACTACAGACACAAGAGAGGACTGACACCCTGTAATTTCTGTCTTGCAAGAGAATTCACTGACTAGTAAATAAAGTTCATAAATCAACAAATCAGAACCAAGGTCAAGTAAATGAAGATGAAGCAGCTGGGCTCCAATGGTTCTCTTCATTATTCAGAGTAAGGCATATATCTTTTAAGTTCCTTTAACTTATTATGCAAATCTATGGTGGAAACATTTGATACAAACTAACACTCATTTTTAAATATTTTTCACAGAAAGGGACTAGAAAAGGCAACAAAAATTTGCTCTACTTTTAAGTCACTAACCTTAATCTCACCCTGTTTTACTTTGCAAAAAAGGTGTGCGGCAATAACCTTTGGAAGCAGAGCCAACGTTCAGCCAGTTACACTTGAATTACCAGATGTACAACAATCCTCAAGAGAACCAATTGCCACACACATTTCTGCGAAAGTGCCTTACAAACAGCAGTTAATTTTCACACCACCTCTGTGAGCCCTGCCTGGATGGGTTATCACTCCCAGAGCACAGATGTGGAAAAACAGTGGCACCGTGGAGATAAGTGCCAAGGCTGGGATTACACTTAAAACCTTCAGAGCTCTTCTGTCTGCATTTTATGACTAATAAGGAAGGAAGGCAGAAAAGCATAATGTTGGGAGACTGGAAAAACCAAAGGATGTCATTGCTGAAACTCCAAGTCTCCGTGGAGCTGCAGTGAGTGGACCCATGGACAGCCAAGTCAAACTGGCATGAGGGTGAGGCTCAGTGGCCTCTTAAGGCAGGTGCAGCTGGTGACTGCCAGGTGTGAACAGCTAAGGCAGTAAACTGCTGCTGCTCTAGGAACTCGTGACTATAAATCCATTATCACTGTGTGAATGAAACAGAATTATAGTGTGCTTTGGAAACTTTCAGTAAGTTAAATTATAGAAAACTTCCTGGTGTAATAACAGCTACCAGTGCATAGATGCATCAGTACAGGAGCAGTATCAATGCATATTTGGTTACGAAAAAATCCCAGCTTGCTAACAATGGTTGGAGAAGTACTTCAGCGGTTATGGTTTCTCCACAAGTTTTAAGTTACTTTCTGAACACCTAGATATTTTAGTGGAATACAGAGAAGAATTCTGCTACACTCTTGAGATGAGTTAGTGGCAACAGCAAAAACAGTAACTTCAGGGTGTATCTCTCTCACAACAAGTTTTACACTGCATATAAGAACACCTATCATCCCTGCAACACTTTCTGTTAATAGTAAACCACACAGTATCTTTTTGCCAATTCTTTTATCCATTACTTTTCTGGGTGCAAGGTTTTTAAACTACCCGGTTTGCTTCTTAGCTTACCTATGAAGGATTTCAAAGAGCTAATGAATTTGAGCAAAAGGTTAAAAAATTGCTTTTTGCTCAAAGGCACAGGCAAAAGGGGAAGATTGGCACTGGGCATGATTAGCCAGGTTGAGCACCAGGCTCAGCACAGTACAGTAGGTGAGTGAATGAACCATGTGATTCCAGTTTTTGTGTGGCTTTAGAAGTGAGAAAAAAAACAGGTTTAGCCAAACCTGAAATGACGTTTGCATAATCAGCCTGAGATAACTGATAGATTCAACCCTCAGGGCAATTTTTCCTGGCTTCTGGTAAAGCCAGTCAGTCAGAAACGGTCTGAAACCATGCACATGGTGCTGTGGGGCAGGCGCACATCCCCAGTGTGCTGCTGGCTGAGGTTATTAGGTTAATTACACAACCATGTGAGTACAGCCCTGTTGGTCTGAGCTCTGAATTATATGGAGGAGAACTGAAGAAGCCATGAGAGAAACAGGAACTGGTCATTCCTGACCTAAAAAAGACCTTTTGGGGTTATTCTGTTCAAAGAAAAAAAAGTTAAGGAAAAGAAGCCTAGTTCCTTAGCTGAAAAGTTGCCAGCCAGAACACAGCAAAGGGATGTCATCATTTCTTTCACGCAAATTCTCACTGCTGCTACCAAGCACACTAAGTGCTTAGTCCTATTTCTCTTCAAATCAACAGAAAAATGAAAAACATTACTGTTTGTGTCAGTTCACAGCCAAGCTTACCATCTATCACAGTTTTAGCACTGGACCACCAGTGGTAGAGGTTGTATTTTTGAGAACGGTTAAGTGGGGGAATGGCAAAGAAGGCAGTCAAAAGCAAACTTCACAGATTAACAATTCAAGTGTTGAAAGCCAGCCACATACAAGGATGTCATTTTTACTGAGTGAATTGTTTTGTTCCTATGACAGACCTTCACTCACTTGAATGGAAATAGCTGTACTCTACATCTAGTACTACTGAACTGCCAGCTGTGTTCAGGAGATATTTATAACCATTAATGCTGCAGATGGAAGGTGAGTTTTAATGTATCATAGTTACTCCTCTGGCTGGAGCTCTGTCTGACAGCTGGAATTGAATTGCAGAAAGCTCAATATATCTCTCCATCGTTTTCACTCTCCTTTGCATGTAACCATCCCTTCCAAGCTTGCTTCTGTTTTCTGGCTTGCCTTATTGCTCCCGCCTCGTCTCGGCAGCAAGCCAAGTTAGTGTGGAGCTGCCTTTCCCAGTGCTCACCCCACTGCCTGCTTGGGCTGGGGATCAGAGGGACCCCTCGGAGCTCCCGTGTGGGACGTGCCAGGAGGCTCGAACCTCACGTGGGACCAAACCTCACCGCCAGGCACTTGGCCGCCGGCCCCGTTCTCGTTGCAGCCGGCAGACCCCTGAGGCCCCAAACCACAGCCCCCTGCGCCTGCCCACCTCGGTTTCTGCCGGGAGCTGCGGGTGGGGGCTCTAAGGGTCACTTTTCTTTCTGCAGGAGGGTGCCAGGCGGGGCGAGGGGCTCCACTCCACTCCGTATGTTGTGACAAACCATGACCCCTCAAGCACCCCTGCCTCCCCCTGTCCTTCATCGGCACGCCCCATGCAGCCCGGGGAGGCACACCGAGCCCTGCCACTGCACAGCGCCCCGCAACAAGGCCGGGGGACCCGCGCCTGTGCCCGGTGCAGCGTCCGAGAGAGCCCTTGGCCGCGCACAAAGAGAGAGCGAGCCAGACACGGGAGTATCGCCCGCCCCCGCGGCGGGCAGCGCTGGATGCACACACACGCACCCCCCGCACTCGCATCCACACGCACGGTGCGGCCGGCGGGTCACGTACCTACCTGCAGGTGCCTGTCTGCGGGAGCGCGGGGCGGGGAGCCGTGCTATATCGCCCGTATTGCATGGGGGGATGAGGCCGATATCGTTCGGGGGTTGGGGCGGGGGGGCTGCTCTGCTCCCTCCGCCCTCTTCCTCCTCCTCCTCCTCCCCGCAGTGTGTGTGGGGGTGTGTGGTACTCCGCGCCAGAGGAGGCAGCGGCGGGCTCCGGCTCCTGTCAGCCACCGGAAACCGGCGCCCGGTTCCCCGCACCGCAGGAAGTGTGCAATGGCACACCCGCACACCGGCCAGGATTGGCAGCGCACCGCAGGCCGTGTGCCATGGCACACTGCACACACACAGCACCGCACAGCACTGCAGGCCGTGTGCCATGGCACACCGCACACTGCACACGCACAGCACCGCAGGCTCTGTTCCATGGCACACCGCACACACAGAGCACCGCACAGTACTGCAGGCTCTGTTCCATGGCACACCGCACACACACAGCACACGCACAGCACTGCATGCAGTGTGCCATGGCACACCGCACACACACAGCACCGCACAGTACTGCAGGCTCTGTTCCATGGCACACCGCACACACACAGCACTGCAGGCAGTGTGCCATGGCACACCACACACACACAGCACCGCAGGCAGTGTGCCATGGCACACCGCACACTGCACACACACAGAACCACAGGCTGTGTGCCATGGCACATCGCACACACACATGCACCACGTTGGGTGGCACAGCCCAGTCTGGGCACAGCACAGGACCCTGAGGGACACCCAAGGGGCGCCTGTCTCTCCTGAGGGACTGAGGGGGAGCAGAGAGGGGGTCACTGTGCCCCCTCTGCAGGGAAACAGGCAACAGGATCTGCATTCCCTGCATTGCCATGGGCAGGAGTGAAAACAAGAAGAGATGCATGCATGTGAAACCTGGATGTTGCACTAAGAAACACCTTCTCAGCTGACATAAAATAATGTATTATTCTGGTGGAGGTCTCCTGATTTGCAGCACCTTACCTACTCAATTTGAGTATGTCCAAACAGCTACTACTCTGTTGTTTTGTGCAGATATAGAAACATGAGATTTACTGTTACTCTTTTTTTATTTGGTATCTGCCACCACCTGTTAATTTTATGTGGACTATGTACATATGCATGCACACATCTGTATACACACTGTGCCCATGTGTAAGACAATAAAAACTGCAATTTGTGTGTTGTGAAAACTTTCTTAATTTGCTTGCAGCTAGAGACCCTATCAGCAACATTGCTCATATTTTTTTTTTTTTTTTGCAGTTAATCACAGGAGGGCTCACTGTGTGCTTACAGCATTTTCTCTGGGTGTTGGTTCTCCCACAGTAAGAAAGGCACATGCCAAAGCAAACTTTGCTCATCTCCTCAGTTGGACTTTTTTTACCCTGCATCATTCCAGAAGGAGAGAGGCCTGGCTATCAGCCTTCTAAACCGGCTGCTTCATGGCCCAGAGGTTTTCTTTCCTCATCATCCTTATGCCAACATTTGCAAAACTTGAATGGGCAAACACATGCTTACTAGCTACGATGGCAACAATGCTTACACAAGAGTAAAATGGAGGCAATCTGGAAGTGTATTCATGCCAAAAGTAATGCTCTTTCCAGATTTGCTTGTGAGGTGGCAGGGGAGTTTGGTAGCAGCATTAACCTTGCCTAGGGAAGATTACCATCCCTTCTGCTAGTGTTATTTTCAGTAGGTTGTCATGCTCAGGGTGCTGCAATGAGCAGAGGTCTATAATACTTAATTATTTAAGATTTCAGTAGTAGATTCCTAAAGATGAAGAACCCTAACAGAAGGAGTAATTATTCCAGGGAGAGGAGAGAGAGTCTGCCTCCATCCGTCACGATCAAATACATGACACCCTGCTTTCACATCTTGCTTTTAAAATAGGGACCTGTAGTCAAAGCACTGGCAACATTAAGAAAAAGACCACAACGTTCCTGGACTCTGCTGTGCCCACAAAATCATTGCAGGGACAGGAATGATCTGATTTTCAGAAATATGCCCCCACAGTACTGTACAGGCCATCACACACTCCTCGTGGGTCAGAGGCTGCATGGGTTGTACTGGTTGAAACCAGTGCCCTGTTTGCTTCTAAGATGGGCCTGCTCAGCTGTCTTTTCAAGACCAAATAGTTACACTTTCACTAACAACAATAAGGAATTCCTGAAGAGGAGGACTGCCTTCCAAACAAACACTCTTCATCTCTTATAGCCTTCAAGCCTTATAATCAAGCTCACATAATCTTCAGTCAGGAAACATAAGGGGCTTGCTCTTCACTGTTGGCTTCAGTCTTGATCACTCATTTGCATTCTTTTTCTTTGTTCTTCTCTACTTCTCTCATGCTCTTCAGGGGCCACAGGACAAAGCCTCTCTCCTCCTCCCACCTTCTGCCCCTCTTTCTTCTCCTTCTTCACTTCTTCGTTCTTAGGACCAGCCACAGGTCACATCATATGCTGTCGAAGAGCTCAGTTAAGCTTAGTACAGCGTCACCAGCACCTCAGCACAGAATTGTAGTTCTGGATGAGCTTGTTTTAGCTCACTGCCTGTGTTAGTGATTGCACTGGGAGGGCAGCAATTGTGTGCACTGGTGTTCCCAAGCAAGAAAACAAGGTTTTCTCCGGGAAGGAAAGCTGCTGCTATTGACCCAACAGGACTGTGCCAGCTGCTGCAGGGTGGACAGACACAGAGACTGTTCTGCCTCTGCAAAGCCAAGAGACTGCTGTAGTGAGGAGTTTTTGCTGGCCATTTCTCCTCCTATTCATCACTTGGAATAAAACACAACCAGACAGACATTTGACTTGGTTGGTGTGGACACCTGCTGGAGGTGCTGACCTTTCATAGATGGTCCACATGTCCAGGTAAGGCAGCAGGGTACTGTCATTAATGCAGGGGGTTGAGAAAGAAGATGTATCACATCCTCATCCCAGAACTAGCATAGCATGGATTTTATTCTGTGACCTCTGACAATTTACTAACCCATGTGCTGTGACCCTTCATCAACCATAGCAGGCTGTGTGGCAAGGGTGAATTGTCTCACTCCAGATGCCAGTGCCAGGAAAGCTAGGGCTTATGGTGCTCAGTGGAAGCTCATGCTCTCCCCTCCAGTACTCCTGGGCAGCCTGCCATCCCATTAACACTCGTGCCACCAGCAGACCAAAAACAATGGGCAAAAGCAAAAGCATAAGCATCCCAGATCCCACATGAACTGATCCTTCTGCAGAGAAATGCTGGCTGTGAAATAGGATGTACAAGCTGCCAAACAGGAAGGAGAGGAATCACCATCCTCTTGTTTGGGAACACCTGACTGTCTGCTTGAAGAGAGGCCCAAAGCTCCTGGCAAGTGACAGCAACATCACAGCAGAGATGATACCACCTCACAGAAAATGTGCAGGCACCAAGTGACCACATGGCTTTGTTGTGAACTGCTCAGCTTCCCCAGCATCACTCCAGCACCACATTGGTCAAGCAGAAACAGCAAAGCTTGGATTTTCCTAGGGATGTCCTCCATGAGATAAGATGTGCACCAACTTGGTCTGGGCTGGTTCCTCTTTTGTTCAGGACTGACAGGTGGGCTGGATTCTGCTGAGTGGTTTGTTTCTGCTGCCCAGCTCTGCCCTTCCTTTGATTCAGGCAGCAAGGAAGCTGAGCCGCGCCCCCGCAGTCTGTGCCCTGGCCATGCCTGCTCTCTCCTGCCCAGCTGAGCAGGGTGTGCCAGCACCCACACAGACTCTCCCTCAGCCCCCACCACCAGTCATGAGCCTGACCTGGCATGCCAGAAGCTTTGCCAGCTGAAACACAAAGGTGAAACACTACTCCATGTGAAACCCCCCAGCCCTCACAGCAGGAGGAAAGCTGGCCCAGGAGGAAGACAGATGCAATCAGAAAATACTTCCGATTTTAGCAGAAAGTTGGCCGTACACGAAGGACCTACTACTAGAGTAGTTGGGATGAGAAGGAAAAATGAGAAAGGCCAAGAATGGTCTGTTTTACCAGCTGTAGGTTTGAAATCAGAACTGATTTTGTCACAGGAAGAAGGGCAGGATCAGGCCACTGCCACAACAGGCTTTTTTTTTGCAGCAATTCCCCACACAGACTGCTATTAGCACGTCTGCTCCAAGGGCTGCTCATCATGGCTAGAACCAGCTGGACACAGATCATGAACTAGTTTTTACAGGTGTGTTTCTCAGAGGAACATGTGCCCAACAAAACTAGCTCCTGCTGTACAAAAAGTTAAGCTGGAACCACTTTTGAGTCAGAAAAATTTCCTGGCACAACAATTATCTTCTTGAAAAAGGTAGCCCCTTGAAAAAGCAGTAGGAGTTAAAAGATTAATCTTCCTTTCTAGACTTAATTTGCCATGATCCAAGCAAGATTTTACTCCATCATTTAGCTGGAACATGATGAGAGTAGTATCTGTAAGGTCCCAGAAAGTCCTAGAAGAGCTCAGGGCCCAGCCAAACCTTGTGGTGTCCTACAGTGCCTCTTCCTCCTCTGTAACATTGTGAGGGAAGCAGCAGACAACCTTACAACATGCAGGCAGACAGCTGGTTCTTCACTGAGGCTTCCTCTACCTCAACATCTATTGCAAATGAGCAAAAAATAAAAAATCTGGGGAGCCAGCTTCCCATCCTAAGAGCCTGTGTGTCAGTCTGGAATACTGCAGTTCCCTCTCAGAGAATTAAGCATGAGCTAGACCCACCTGACTGACACACTTCTCTAGGTGAAAGGGCTTGGTGAGAAACAGGTCAATATTAATGGGCTGGCTCCCTCCTGGGACATCAGTGCTCCTGAAAGGCAGAGCAACAGATGGGTCTGTGGGGCAGTGTAGCTTACAAACAGCCAGCTGTGACGACTCAAGGTCAGTGACAGAAGGTGGGTGCCAGTTTCCTCCATGACTGCAGGAAGACAAATGCAGAGAACTGGTGTGACGAGTGGAGCTGGGGTATTACAACACACACCTGAGACACTGGTGGTTAGTAAATAACGAATCCTTCTCTCATGACTGTGCAGAGGGCTTTGTATCCCTGTGTTTTCAGTAGCAACGTAGCAGACCTGCACTGGTGTAGGCAGGGTCAGAATGAAAGCCATTAAGTGCCTCTTTGGACACCAGCTTTCTGGTACTAAACTGGTATGGTGCTATTGGGAAGTTCCTTTGAAAATTGCAAATAAATATGGAAGTGATTAAGTTGCTTGTCTGTGGGGTTGTTGTTTTTGGAGGTTTCCTGTACAAAACACTGGAACTGTAATGTTTGAAAAGCAAATTCATTTACTAAGGCAAGGCAGTACCAGAACATGATCCATTTGTTTAAGAGTGGTCCTTAAAGAGGAAGATCAAGCACACCTCACACCCCACAGCTTCTCTTTAGGTAAGGAAAGGTTTTAAAAGCAAAATCTGTGAAGTATCATTTCTGCATTCCTGGAACATCTGTATTTAAATACACACAATATTTCAAAGCAGAGCACTGCTGGTTAATTTGCCCTTCACTTACCTGCCAGTCCAAAACTTACTTTATGGGGGCACTACATGATGCCCTAATCATGATGCCCATGATTTCATCACTTTTGAAGAAGACTTCAGAACAAACTCACTTTTAGTAGACCATGGTCCTTCAGCTCTGCTGGTCACTTACCACAGCATCTAGGTGCACCCTGCTCAGCAGTATTGAAACACTTGTCATCCTGCTTTTAACACTGACCCGATATCCCTGCTCCATCAGTCAGAAACAAGGGCACTACAAGAATCCGCAAGAGAGGAAGGCATTCCTCATTCTGGGACACTAATGGGACACAAGCCCTCAAGGAGCCTGATTCAAACAGGAAAGCTTGAGGAGAGTGGTCTTCTGCTCCAGCCACCTGGATTGCTGGCAATCCCTCCACTGGACTCCTAGGATATGTGTTGCAAATACTGCTCTGACTGACATGGGCAGGTCAGACTTACCCAGGTGCAGGAGCAGGCATTTTTCCGGTCATGTAGGTAACACCAGGCTGAATTAAAAGGGGTGATCAGGCAAGGAGTGCCCTGAGCTTGTTTCTGAAGTAGAAGGTTGTGGGACAACCTGAGGAGCAGGGATTCAGCTATCACAGTGTATTGTAAAGGTTTTGTCTTTTTCCAGTAATCACTGAATTACCAGAAAACTCCTACCTTTCTCAAACTCCCTTCGGAGGTTCAACAACTAGCCTATAGCACAAATGAGGGCATGCTCATTTTCCTTTGGAGATCCTGAAGGAATGTGGGGGAGTAAGTACCAGTACTAAAGACCACCCAACTCACAGTCACTGGATTTGTTATGACTGGAGTTATTAATCAACTCTAAAAACCAGCACAAGAAAATACCTAACTTCAGGTCAGGGCTATGATCAAAGTGAGTTAGAGTGTGATTGATTAAATGCAAAGCAGATAACAGCTTATGAAAGCTTAGATACTGGTAATGCCCAGTAAAAACACCCAGCTTTTAGGTCACTTCTAAATTTTTCATACCCTGTCTGGGGCAGCTAACAAACTGATAGAAGAAAACCTGTTAGTTTTCTCCACTGAGAACCTCAGATTGTCATGTTAGGCAGTCACTTTTCCTTCACATGTGCACAATGCTGAAAAAAGCAGTGCAGACATCACAAGGATACTTCACATTTACACCCAAGCATATCAGAGCAGAACTAACTTTCTGCTGGTCCTTCCTTTGTTAGTTTTGTTACTAGGCTGCAATTAGTGTTAACACAGAAAAAGTATATGAAGATCAGCCCACAAGGTGCCTTTGGGAATTCTATACTGTTTCACGAGAGGCTTGAAACGCCCTTGAGAATCCAGTCTGTGTGTATTCAGAGTTGTGACCATACAACTTTGTTTTGTATTAAATTCCTGTGGGTTTTGGTGGAATAGGATATATCTCTGGCAACAGCAGGTGAGTGTCAGCTCTTGGATGAAATATACAGGTAAAGAAGAGCAATTTAAACAAAAGCCCGAATAATTAGTATTGGAAAAGTGTGTAATAAGAGCTCAACAGGAAATCCACTTGAAAGCAAACAGGAGACTTGGCACTACAAGTGTGTGCTAATTATATGAGAGAGATTTGTCTGAACATACAGTGTGTAGTTTCTCCATATAAGATAAGGACACTGGGCTTTTTCTGTCTAAGAAACCATGATGCTTTGGTCTCCAGTCTGTGGCCTCAAGTTATTACCTAATGTTTACCTTTAAAACACAGAGAGTGGATTTAAAACATAACCGGATCATGCTCTTCACCCACCCACACTGCTAGCTGTGAGTTCCTGGGCTCAGTCCCCCCAAAAGGGGGTGGCTCTCTGCAAATGGCATATGAAGGCTGTAGCAGACCCACAGTTGGAACATCAATGCTAGGCTGTGAGGGCTGAACTCCTGTTTTACAGGGTGCCTTAAGGAGCTCACAGTGCAAACGCAAGAAGACAGAGAGTGGGGAAATCTTTGCAATGACAGAACTGGAATTATGCGGGAGCTGAGTTGTGGCTCTACCACAGAAATCCTGGAGCTATTTCCAGCCTTTCTTGCAATTGCCCACCTGTAACTGTAACAGGCTGACAACATAGTCTCCTACGTGTGTCTTTGGGAGGCCCTCATTTTCTTCAAAGAGAAGAAAAAAATAGCAGAGAAGTTTGTAAATACGAATATGGGGCATTATTTACTTAGGACAGCTGGCTGTCACAGGAGCCTTTATTCCTCTGGGAAAAACAAACAAACAAACAAAACAAAACAAAAAAAAACCACAAAAACCCAACTGAGCCAGTGTTTCCTCCCAAGGTTTCTGGGTTCAGGCAACTATGGTATTATTTTCTTCCCTCCCTTTTTGGCCTGGTAAATTTCAAAGTTTGAGAGACCTGCTTCAGTGAATAGATGTGACCTAGACACTGCTTTTACAGTAAAGTCTGGATCTCAAAATTCCCCTCTATCATATTCAGTTATTTAGTATAAATAGGAAGGTATGAATAAAGAAATAGCTGACAACATCCTTCTGGAGAAAATATTACAAATAGTATGAAATATGTTTCTTGGTGAAAAAGATCCATCACACTGATTTTCTGTTATTTGTTCACCAAATACTACAACTCACCCAAACTCACAATCAAAGTTATGACAAAGATCATGACTGAAAATAATGGTGTTGTACTTATCCCCCACCCTGCTAAAACTTTAACCACTGATGAAAAGGTCTGCTTTCAGAGTTGTTGCTCACGCCATGCGACTCTTATGACTGGGAGAAAGTGAGAACAGGTAAAAAAGCTCAAAATTGCTGCTCACAGTTAAGAAATTTGATAGAACCCACTTTTCCTTCATTGCTTCATTTTCTAGTGAGGTAACCATAAAGCTTGAGTTTAACCATGTCATGCCAAGAGAGTGTGCACATTTTTCTGCCTCCTTGGTTGTTAGGTTCTAATATGCAGGCAGCTTCCCAGTCACACCTTGTGATCACAATTTCATTGCAAAAGCTGTCTTTTAGCACTGAGCAGCAACTGGCAGACATATCAATTGCTGCACACAGACATGCACAAGTGATGTCATCTTTGCAATGCCAAGTGCTTTCTATGCCCCTTAAGGGCCCAGCAATCACTTGCAGCCCTGCAGCCTTTGACCCAAGCTGCTGTGTCAGTATTTCCCCCTTCTCCTTCCTGTGCCGTTGCCTTGGCCTTCCACTTGCAAATCTCAGTAGATTCTCATAGAAAGCAATTGCTCAGAGTCCAATAATCTCATCTTTCTTCCCCTTGGGTTTCCTATCTGTTTTGTAACTTCAGTTTGTATTAAGGGGAAAAGCAAGAGTTAGCAAATAGAACAGTAGATAATAATCATGTAAATAACCCGTAAGCATTACCAACCATAAATATGCGCAAATGGAGTGACTGACATACACCACCTGTGACTGCTTAAATGTGATCCTGTCAGCACTGACAGCATCATACACAGGAACAACCAAGCGGTAGCTTGGCTGGCTCCTAATGCCAAGAGCAGAATTGACAGAGGAGAAAGCCTGACAACAACAATTATAGTCACTTTCCTCATCTTCACTGCTTGCTGACTCTGGAAAGGACACTCTTCTGGGGGCCACATTGCTTCATTACTTGGCTGGATACTTGTCAGGCACTTCCTTTTCTTTCTGTTCTTTTTCCCCTACAGTAACTTCAAGTTGAAGTCTGGACCACACTGATAAAATTCTGTGCAGGTAAACCTGTCTCAAGAGGTGTGATGATACTGTCTCCAGACAGCTGGCAAAGTCTTATTCTTAGGCCCTAGTAGAAATGGTGGGAAGCAGAGCTACAGGCCACCCCAGTAAAAGGTACTGTCTCTATGTATTATTGCTTGTGCTAGTTATATTTAGTCAATTAGAGCTTAACTTTGCTATACAAAGCACCATCTTATTCTAGGACAGAATGATGCATAGAACTAATTAAGCAAGACACCATTATACAGACTATATGGATTACATGGACATTATATGAAGATTCACTGGGTTTGATTTTTATCATTCATTTGATTTTAAGCATTCAGGCTAACACTCTTCCAAACCAAGTCTCTCCCCAAAATATTACTCTCACTGATTATTTCAGTGGTTCAAATAAATATGACAATTACTGGTGCTCTGTCATCTAGAAGTACACACCTTACACCTCATTCCTGCTCCGGAGCAAGAACTTTATATCAGGAATGAGGGAAGGAAGGTAAGACGATGCAAGGCACAGACACAGATTTTTAAGTTGCTGCAAACCTGCTTATCTCAACCCCATCCCACATGTGACGCGTGCTTTAAGCAGAAAAAGATCATGGTGCACCTTGGCGAGTCTAGCCCCCAAGCAAGCCCGCGGCAGGCCGGGCAGCAGGGCGGGGTGCCCAAGGCAGCCCCGCTGCGGTGCGCTGCCTGCTCCCTCTGCTGGCACCGCCTGCTCCCAGCCCCGGCGGAGACCGGCAACTGCTGAGCCGGTGGAAGACGTCTAAACAGAGCCCTAGAACACACCAGGGTCACATTACCTTTGCAGTGCGACGAGCCATCAGTCCTGCTCACCAGTGTCAGCAGCCTGCAGATCGTGTCTCTCTTATGCACGTCCTGGAGCCTTTCTCTCCATTCATCATCACCCAAAAAACCTGTAACTTTCTCTCCAGTTACTCTCAGTAGCAAAACAGTTACAAGTTTTTAGTAATTTCATTTTTATGGGCCTCCAAATCTGTGAAGTGAGCAATAGAATAAAAAGAAACACTTTTGACCTCATGCAAAAATCCTTTGCAGAAGACAAACAGCTGCAATAATTCCTCTACTATAGCATCCATTGTAGGTCTTGTCCTAAGAGTGCACAGTGGACCTTTTCAATATCTCAAGATCATTAGCCTTTTAAAATAACATCTGATAGGGATGGTCAATTCATACAAGCTTTGTATGAATTGGCAGAAAAATACCATTTGATCCCAGTGAGAGGAAAAGTTAGTGCTGACTTCAGCTCTTACAGGAAACATGCTGTGCATCCCCTAATCATTGGATAAGAACTTATACCTCCTTAGATATCAGAGAAAACATGATAAGAAATAAAGGTCTCTTAGGCTTGCATCTCACAGTGACACAGGACAGTCTGCAGTCAGAAAAAAAATAAAGAAGTGAAAATTAAAAACTCTGTTCTTGAAACACCAGAATTTTGGGACATGATTGTTTTTTGAAGCTTTACAGAAAGTTATTTTAAAAAGCCATGTTTGCTCTTGGGTATTATAATCAACTTGAGTTGTGATTTCTTTAGCAATTACAAAATCTATTGATCTTATGCTGCATCAGCAAAAAATGAGGACTGGTGTTTTAAAATAGCATTGTAGTTACATAAGAAAGACCAGTATTCTGTTAGTGTTCAAAATTCAACTATAGCAGCATCTTTTCCAGACTCAGTGTTAGGATCATATCACCTTTAATACTAGAATTTCCTGGCATGAAAGCCATGAATAGCTTTAGCTTATCTAAAATGAAAAAACAGAACCATCAGAAAATTAAAACGATCTGGATATAGGCCATGCACAGGAAACAGTAATATCCCTAGAGTAGGGTTTTTGAGTGAATTTAGAAATTCTGTTTTGGAATATACTTCCTAGTTTTATCCACGTGGTAAAAATGCTAAATCAGAATCTGTGATTAAATCCCACACACTTCCAATATCTAAATCTAACAAAGAATTTCTATATATCTGTATCTAAAGATATTTTACAATATTGAATCACTTTGCAGTAAAGGAGGAGGCGGATTAATTGAAGTAGAATTTACTTTTCAAGTCATCTGTAAAAACATTTCTGAGGACTTGATTACAATTATTAACTTAATGGATAACTTTTTTTGTCATTATTAATCTGTTCTCTTCTGACTCCATTTTGAAGTGTGTTAAAAAAGGTTTCGAGCTGTTTTGAATAGTGATACTTGTGGAAATCACACTTAAAAAGAAGTGTAGCATTTTTAACATTATGAAATGTTAAGACACTGTCTTCTGTCCAACAATACTTAATCAGTAAATACATTCTCTGGAACGAGAAAACACTCCTGCAAGAGGAGTAAATTACATCAGATGCAATATCCTGTTACTTAATGAAATTATTAGATTATGACTGATTTAACTAAGAAAAGACCATATGGCTCCAATCTCTCAGGGAAGATGAAACAAATCAGGTTATTTTCCTACCAGCTCTTCCTGGTATGAGCAGGGCACATTTAGGAGACGCTGCTCAGACATGTGCAGAGCACAAGCCCAATGCATTGACTGGTTCTCTCTGAAGATACACTGGCTGCTAAAATGTCAGCACCGGGTTAATAAAAGCAGTGTAACTTTTTGCACTCTTCCTGTTCACAGGATGCAGGAGTGCAGAAAAATCCAAGCAGTTCTTGCCTGCACTCTCCCCAGAGCCACAAAAAGCTGAAAGCTCCTCCAATCCCAGACCACAGAGCGAGAAGCCTCTCTACTCCCCTGTCAGCAGAGGCTTTTCTGGGACAGCTTTTCTGGCTCTCCCGGTACCTGTGGCCCTCGACAAAGGCCTTTGTCCCTCACCTGCGAACATCTTCACAAAGTCGGCACTCGACATGCTCATGACCACATCAGCTGTCACGGGAGCCTTTCCGAAGCCAGCGCTCCCACCCTTGGTCTTCAGGTCAATATACCAAGTGCCTCCACCGTCGCCTGGACAGAGAGCGAAGCGCGGTGAGAAGGCAGCAAGCACTGCCGCGCCCTCCCTCTCTGTCCCGTGCCTTTGCAGCGGCTCCGTGGCAGCCCGCACGCTGGCGGGGCTCTGCCAGGAGTCACCTCTTGACCCCCGTGACGCCCCAAGCGCCGCGGGCTGGGGCCGCGGGCAGGAGAGCCCAGAGGCCGCGCTCTGCTCCAGAGCCGCTGGCAGCTGGCGCTTCTGCCGTGGCCCCGAGAGCGCCCCGAGCGCGGCCACAGCAGCGCCGGGACAGAGGGACAGCAGCGCCCGGGGCTGCTCCAGCGGGCCTGCGGCACCAGCGTCACAGGAACTGAACAGGAGCCCGCCTGCTTCGGGACCAGCTTCAGAGCGTTTCTGTCTGAAAACACCGGGGCCTTTGGCCAGGCAAGGCTGCACAAGCGGTGGGCTTACCAGAGAGCTCAAACTGAAAGACACCCTGAGTACTTCTCACGTACTCCTCAGTCACTGCCCCTTGAATAACTCGGAACGTCTCTGCAACAGGACCCGATGGCATGGCTGCAGCAGATTCTGTCTTTGCCTTGGCCGCATCTGCTCCTTCCTGCTGGGATCTGCTTAATTTCTTCTCCTCTTTGAATGCCTGGGCAGCACCTCCAATAAATTAATTCTTCTGCAAAGGCTTCTAAAGTGTAAATCATTTACCGCTTCTATTGCCAACTTTCAGAACTCGCTAAACATGGACAAAGGGTTTAGAAAGGAGACGTTTATTCTGCCCGAGATGCAAAGCAGAGATTTTCCACAAATCAAGCCAATCAAGGATTAAAATGTGAGAGAATTCACACACTGAAATCTACATAAACCTGCCTATCTAATACACAGTTACCCCTGCCTACTGCAGAATTGCTTAATTTGTGCAACCCTATGCAGTGTCACTGCACCTGCGTAGGCCTCCTCGGGGGTCTCTAGTGGTCCCTGCTGGTCGTTTGGGGAGATGTCCCCTACTCAGACCCAAGCAAAGTTCAGTTCGGGACGTGCAGAACTTCAGGTTGAGTGTCCAAGAAGATGTCATCTTCTCAGACAATTGCCAGGCAAGTCATAAAATACAAAAGCTTTCCATAAACATTGAGCAACATCTGCTTAACCCACCTGATAACATCATTTTGCATTTAAAAGAGGGGTTAAAGGAGAGAATGATACCATCAACTTCCATCTGGATCAGAGATCAAAGGAATGGACAGGGAATTCTGTTTCAAGACTCAGAGCCTAAAGATCTAGAGAATTCTACGTAAAATACAGAGAATTCTGTTTAAGCACATCAACTTGAACAGCATTTTTATCCCAGTGAACATGCACATTTAACACTAAAGAAAAGCTTTTCCAATAAAGAAAAGCTTTAGCAATTTACAAAGCCAATCAAGCAGGAAGAGCTCCTTAAAATGCTTTTGAAAGTCTCTTAGGTATCCTCAGTATGAAAAATACTTAGGTCTGTTCTGTGAATGCCTACAGAATAACCAACACTAGGAGCCCAAGGAACTAACACCATCTGTCCCTGGCAGAACGGTCCTAGCGTGACCAGTCAAGGAGTATTTCCATCAGAAAGGAACACTTCCAAGCTTGCTTCCTCTGCTCTGGCCTTATCCCTATTTTGAAACTCCTATAAAAGCAGTTCAGCATTCTTAGTTGCCCTTCAGCTTGACATAAACCAATTCTGAAAGTGCAGGCGGCTCAGCCCGGCCGGGGGTCCGCAGGAGGCGCAGCCGGCGCAGGGAGGCAGCGGCAGAGCCGAGAGCGCGGGGACAGCGGGCACAGCCGGGGCGGCAGCGCGGCACGGCCGCCTTGCGCAAGGCAAAGGCCCGTGGCCAACACCGACATTAAAGGAGTCGTTCTGAAAGGAAAGGGCGCTCCACGTTCTCCTGCGAGTAGCTGCGGGGTCAGGAGCCAACTCCGGGTGAATGCTGCACCATCGGAGGCAAGGGCACTTGGGAGAGCAGAGGGGTGTCCTCCCCCTGTCCCCCAGGACCGCGGGGTTTCTGCAGTGTAGAGAGCAGAGCACAGGACTGCAAGCACAGACAACAGGGTGCTCAGCCCATGGTAAACCCGTGTTTCCCTGCTCAGCACCTGAAGTGAGGCAGGGTGAGCTGAAACTCAGTGCTCGAGCCTTCCACCTTCTGCAGTGCCTGTTCAATGCCTTCTGCCCCTCATGCTTAAAAAAGCCTTCCAGGAGGCAAACTGACCCTCCTGATACAGCCCATCACTTCAGTTCCCCTATTACATTCTGGAGAGAGAGAAAAAAAAAAACAAACCAGGAAACAAAACAAACACTCAAGGGGAAGATGGCAGAACAGTGATGCCCAGGTGTTTCTCCTGCAGGTGCCTGTGAATGTAGATGAAAGGCGGCTCTCTACACACAGTCACTACGGCTCACTTCCATGGAGAACACCGCAGGCATGAGGCTTACAGCCTGGGTATGCCAAATGACCAACGCACTCAAGCCGTGCATTGGTCATTTGGGCTGAGTGGCTGCAGGGAGAATGAAGGAAAAGCATGCCTGAGGATCTTAGCAAAGCACTATCACTTCCGTCTGTGCTGGATGTCAACCCTGGCAAAGCAGGTGGTATGGGAGACGTTATGGAGGTTACAAAGTGCTCAGACAGCCCTTGGCCCCTTTAGCCTGCTCTCACCTCAGTCATGCAGGAGTCTGCAGCCCTGCAACACTGTGAACTACAGTGAAGGGAACCAACAACCACCATTATATTAATACACAGGCTAGTTCATCTAATCAGGGCTCACTTTGATTTCTGTTGAAGTCAGTAAAACCATCTGTCACAATTCTTCCAGCAGGTTCAGATCTACCAGGTGATTTCCCCTTCTGCCATCAGCTCTCTGTGAAACCTGAAGCCTTCTCAAGGTGCTGCACAGAATCTCTGTGAGAGCTGAAGGAGGAAAGACAAGCCAAAGGTGGAACCTGGTGGAAGATTTGCTAACCACAGTAACAGGTGGTCAGCATGGCAAGCACGGGAGGAAGTCAGAGTCTTCACTGGGCAACAGAGGGAGGACAAGGAAAAGTTATACATGCAGGGCACAGAGGAGAGGGATGACCTTGAAGTTATTGTGAAATAAGAGAGGTACTAGTGGAAGGATGAAGGACAGGATAGGTGTGGCTGGGTGAACAAAGACACAGGATCCTACTTCAGGCTATCTAATAAACAGGGAGTCACAAAATCATTAGAGTTGCAAGGGACTTTTGGAGATTATCTACTCCAACCGCCGTGTCAAGGCATGGTGACCTAGAGCAGATGACACAGCCCCCACAGGCAGCCTGTTCCAGTGCAGTGCCACCCTCAACACAAAGAAGTTGTCATGTTTCAGTGGAATTCTTGTAGTTTAGTTTATGGCCACTGCTCCTTATTCTGTCTCTAGGCACCACTGAAAAGAGTCTGGCACCACGGTCTTGGCATCCAGCTTAGAGATACGCATATGCATTAAGGAGATCCCGTCGCACTCATCTCTGGACTAACAGGCCCAGCTCCGGCAGTGTGCCCTCAGAAGAGAAGGGCTCCAGGCCCCAAATCGCCTTAGTGCTCCCCCACCTCACTGACTGCAGTAGCTCCCTGTCTCTCTTGTCCTGAGGAGCCCCGAACTGGACACAGCACTCCAGAAGATGAGACGGAGGCAAAGCTCCAGTGATTTGAGTGGAATTGGCAGGAGACCAAAGCAAAGTTTCATACACACGACGGGAGAACGAAAGGATACGGAAAGCCTTCCAGATCCATTCTTCATCCCGCGTAGGCCTTTCTCCAGTCTCAGGTGAGCTCGCAGCCCGAGCCTGGCACCCGCGCTGTGCCCCAGCCCCCGGGCAGACCGGCAGGGCCCGGCGGGGGAGCGGCCCCGGCCCTGGTCCCGGCCCCGCCCCGCCCCGAGCGGCCGCGGCGGCTGCGCAGCGGAGCGGCCCCGGACCTGCCCCTGCCCCGGCCCGGCTGCCCGCGCCGCCATGCTGCCCAACACCGGGTAAGGTGTCCCCGCCACGCCGGGACGGGGCTGCGCCGCCCGCCAGGGGCTCTCGGGACGGGCGGGCTGCGGCCGGGGCCGCTGGGGGTTCGCGGGACACCCTGAGCGCTGTCGCCGTGCGGGGCGAGCGGGACCCGCAGCGGCCGAGGGCGAGGAGCTGTGGCGGAGGACACGCGTGTCCGAGGGGCCCGGGCAGCACCCGAGCCCTAGGACGAGCAGTGCGGGTCGTACAGGGGACTTGAACGGTGCCTTATGCAAGGGAAGCAGTTACTGGAGGAGTTTAATGTAAATTAGGCAGTGTATCAGTAATTTCATATGGAACATTTTTATTAAAGTATAATTGCTTATTACTATTAGTATTGTTGTTGTTGCTGTTTTTGTTATTATTTTTGTTATTGTTGTTTAGTATTATAGTCTTTTACTACTGTCTTACCTGGCAGCCAAATTTTCTTCCTGTATAGGATCTTAATTTAGAGGTGTTTTCTGCCTTTTGGCTTTTCAGATAACAGCTGGGAAGATAAGTTATTATTAGTTCCTGTGTGTTATAAAGAGGATTATTAAATTCCTAGCATCTGTGTAAGTCATTAAAAGTGTCCCTGATGTGACCTGAAGGTCTTTATTGGCAGTCATCTGTGGTGGGAAAGGAACCGATCTTGTTTTGCAAGATTGTAGGGCACAGATGTGAATTTGATGTTTTCTGTCTTATTAGCAGAATTCAGCTCTTAATGGAAGTGATGCAGATGTGACCTTCACAATACAGGTCATAAGATATTTTAGCCAGGCAGATGTGCTTTATGAACTTTAAACTACTGGGCTGCTAAGTGAATTAAGAAAGAAATCCTTAGTCTTGCGAATATGACTAACCACCAGCCTCTGACCCTGACTAACCAACTAGTTTTTTACCTGTCATTTGCACATGCATTCAGATCATGGCATCGTGTCTTAAATATGAAGCAAAAATACTATGGCCGTGTTGAAAGACTTGCATTCACCCACTCTCTTAAACAAAGGGCCTGCTATCCCTACCAGTGTAGCAGAAGTCTCTGAGCTTTTGATGTCCTTCACAAGCTTCTGCTGCAGGTGAACTTTGATTTTACTGGCACCACCCCAATGTGCCCTGGCAGTGTTTCTAATTCCTTCTTTGTGGCCTGTCTTTGCACCCACTCCCTGTATGACACTTTTCTTGGGAGCTAAGTTCCCTGCATAGTCCTGCTGGTCTCTGGTACACTTTCTTGTCTTCCTGAGTAGATCACTCCAGCCGCAGGCAGGGCTTAAAGCCCTATCAGCTTTTCTCTGCTCTTTTCTCCTCCAGAGCTGCCTCCTGCTGGACCCCTCTTCTAGGGGGTCCATTTGCCTCTTCTCTGACAAAGGTGAATTATGCTGACCTCATATTGATTGGTTGAAGGAGGTAGAAACTAGGTTCTGACCTTACTTCACTGACTTTTACACTTTGACTATGTATTCCACAGTTTAACTTTCCTCACTGTGTGACTGAGTTCATATCAGTAGATTTTTGTGGTTCACTCTTCTGTTTAGATATTTTTCTTCCTGTGCCTTTCTAAGACTCTAAGACTCTAAGATTTTGCAGATAAAAGCTGTTTGAAATGACATCTTCTGGACATGGTTGACTTTCTGAGATCCTGTAGATGCCTACCTAGCCTTGCCGCTTCAGGGGAAGAGGCGTCTCCCCCTTTCTGCCCCATTCCAATTTTCTGCCTTTTGAAAGCAAACATCCTCCTAGAGAGCATTTAAGTGCTCAGATTAGAGGGGAAAAACATACCTGAAACCAGATGGGGAGAAACAATACTAAGTTTGGCCCAGTCTGAAAGGAAAATTAATGGAAGCTCAGAGTGTAAGCTTTTGTAACATTTATGGTGTGACTTTTGTGATGCAAGCAAAAATTGACGTTGCTGTTGCACATAGTTTATATGAATTCTTCAACTGAAGTTAAAATCTGAACCTCCTGCGTTTTGCTAGAGTGTTACATAAAGAAACATGACCCTTATGTAAAGCACTGAAACACACATTCCTTCATATGCAAACCTGTTGTCTAAAAGACTTTATCATTGAATATGTTTGTGGAGTTGATATTTGTCTTTCCAAAAAATCAGGGATACTGTGTTAGCCAGACATCCTTCTTAAGCTTTAAAACTTGATAGTTTCTCTCAGTTGATTGGACCTGTTTATGGGAGGATCCACTGGACTACACACAGTTACTGGGAAGCTGTTGAGTATGGAGAAAAATTTAAGAGAAAAATTGCCATTTCTGAAAATAAAGCTTCTGGCATTTGCATATGGTGCTGTGGTTCCAGACTTTATACCCCATTGAGACATCAGTTTTTTGTATTTAGAGCATTGTGATTAATAGAATTCAGAGATCTGTGTAGGTGTGTTGTCTTGTTGGAAACTGGCATTTTGTTTTTACAAATTACTTCTTTTCCATTGCTGAGAACATAGCAGCTCTGTTGTGATACAGTGTGTTGGATCTTTTTACAAAAAGGGAGAAATGTAACTGGGTAACTTTCTTTGTAGTGTTTGCAAACTTGGGATGTGGTCTTACATCAGTGCACTTCTCTGTAGCTGTAACCATCCCTTTTGTGTTCTTTGGGCTGTTTTCTTAGTAAAAGGGTGAAGGCGTTTTTCTGGCTGGGAGACTGTCCTAATTACGTTTGCCCTTAGAGTCTGATAAAAGTCAAATGATTAACAGCTTCTGCTTTATTCTTCTCTTCTTTACTGTCCACTTTCCCCTTCACCTTTAGGAAACTGGCAGGATGCACTCTCTTCATCACAGGTGCGAGCCGGGGCATTGGCAAGGCCATTGCTTTGAAAGCTGCCAAGGACGGTGCCAACATTGTGATAGCTGCCAAGACAGCTGAGCCCCATCCTACTCTTCCAGGGACTATCTACACTGCTGCACAAGAAAGTAAGTTGTTACAAGTGAAGGTGCTTGGCTGAGTGTATACCCTTGCTTAATTGCTGTACCTGAGTGGAAAAATGCATAGACTCTTAAGTTTGAGTTCACCTTTACTAAATTATGCTTAGTGTTTCTCTTGCCTCCCAGGAATGCTGTAATGCTACAGTAATGAAGATGGATGTATATATATAAATGTAAAAATGCTATGCTACTTGAGATGTATGAAATAAACATTTGCAGTGCTAAGATACTGTTTTGGCTTCCCTGTTCCTCATATGATGTGTTAAAAGGTCACAATATGAGAGTGTGATTTTCAGTGCCATCTTGAAGTTGTCATTGCTTGAGAGGTTCTCAGAAGGTTTATGTTAGTTGTCCCATCTGAGAGCAAATTTTTAAATGTTTAATTTTTTAATTGTGCAGTTGAAGCAGCTGGAGGAAAGGCTTTGCCATGCATTGTTAATGTGAGAGAAGAACAGCAAATCATTAATGCCGTGGAGAAAGCTGTTAAGACTTTTGGAGGTAAGTTAAGGTGTGGGGGAAGGCAGGCATTAACAGGCAGATTGTTCAAACAAAGAGAAAAAAGAACTGCCTGCCTTACTAATTTTTTTTCTTTAAATGCTAATGTGAAAT
Source organism: Melospiza georgiana (assembly GCF_028018845.1). Taxonomy (NCBI): domain Eukaryota; kingdom Metazoa; phylum Chordata; class Aves; order Passeriformes; family Passerellidae; genus Melospiza; species Melospiza georgiana. The sequence goes on from NC_080465.1 coordinate 13,908,232, forward strand.
GGCTTACTTTAAAACAGGGATTGATATTTTGGTGAATAATGCAAGCGCCATCTCTTTGACGGGCACTTTGGAAACAGCAACAAAGAAGGTCAATCTCATGATGGATGTCAATGTACGAGGAACCTATCTTACGTAAGTGCTGAGAGAAGGAAGCAAAGCAATTGTAACAGAATGCATGATGTTATTTCAGTTTTTCTGAGAAATTCTGTAGCTGTCTTACTGTCCTAGAATTTGAGTGCAGATATTCTGCATGTACTCACAGGAAATTGGTCAACTGATTTGAATTAATATTTCCAAGAATTATTTGCTAGTTGGAGTAAACAGAAACGTTATTACTGAAGTCATTAAATGTTCACAAGCCCCTCCATGCATGTAGGAAGAAAAAAGTAATTTCTTTCAAATGAAGCTCCAGCTTGGCTTTGTTAAATGTTGGTGCTGTTTCATTTCAAGCAAAATGACTACATTTTTGCATACATCAAGTCAATATCTTACTTGTCAGCTTTCTTCTCATAAGCTTCTTTCTCATCTTGAGAAATGTTGTAAAACTCACCATACTTAAAAGAGAAATGTTGAACTTGTAACTTCATGATCCAAAGTGTTCTCCTCCTACTTTCAGCTTATCAATTCTATTGTTTATTTAAATGAACATACTAAGATTTGATTTCACAATTCCTGGGTTCCTTATTTTGCACATGCTAGGAGGTGGATTTAGCCGGTTGAATCATCATTACATTTTCAGGATGTCATTTAAATCACTGTCTTAAAATGAAGACTTGGATTTTCACAGGGTTTATAAAAAAGCCCATAAGATGATGGAGATTCTCTAAATCCAGATGTTGCTTGCTGTGATCAGAAAGCTTTGTATCAAAGTATCACCACAGAATTGTAGAATAGTTTGGGTTAGAAGGCACCTTTAAAGGTCATCTAGTCCAGTACTCCTGTCTAGAACAGATTGATTGTCATTCTCCTTTCTGCAGATCAGTCTGGTTCCCAGCTCTTCATAAATTGCTGAATGGATTCAACTGTATTGCTGTAGCAAGTTCCATCTTCTCCTCCCCATCCAATAGCAGCAGTGAGTTTCTTGATGTTACATCTAGCTATTCCAAATTAATGGGGAATTCTTAAACTGTATTTTTAGTTCTGTTCTACCTTGAAAATATTAAAAATCAGGTTCTGTGTGCTAGAAGGGGAAAAGCATAAGAAAAATCAGCGCCTCTCAAGGGAATGGTCTTTGTCATTGTTTTTGTAATTCTCAGTTGAGAAAACCTAGTGAAGCATTTTTGCCCTTTTTTCTCATTGCTTTGTATGTTAAATCTGATTGTAATTTGTAGAGACCTACTTTCAGTTTAATGTTCAGAAAATTTCAATAGCTTATAAAAAAAGGTGTGGATTTTTTGCCTGTGTAGAGGTGGTACTAGGAAAGATTCCCCAGCTTACAGAGTATACCTGTTGACATAGGATCATGGAATTGTTAAATCATGGAATGGATTGGGCTGAAAGAAAGCTTAAAACATTTTCTACTTCCAAGGGCTGGAAGAGACCTTAAAAATGTCTGCTTCCAAGCCCCCACCATAAGCAGAGGTATCTCCCATATACCAGGTTGCTCTGAGCCTATCCAGCCTGACCTTGAACACTTCAATGGGTGGGGAATCTACAGTTTCTTAGGCAACATGTTCCAATGCCTTACCACTCTCAGAGTAAAGAATTTCTTCCTAATATCTAATCTCAACCCACCCTCTTTCAATTTAAAGCCATCCATTCATCCCCCAGCCTGTGCTGATACTGGGAGTGTCCTGACCCAGGTGCAGCACCTGTTCTTGGTCTTGTTAAACCTCATGAGATCCCCATGTGCTCACATTTCAAACTTGTCCAGGTTCCTCTGGATGGCATCCTGACCTTTAGTGGTGTCTACAGCACCACTCAGTTTGGGATCATCTGGAAATTTGCTGAGGGTGCTCTTGATCTCTTCATCTGTGTCATTGATGGAGACATGGACTAACACTGGTCCTAATACCCACCCATGAGAGACACCTCCTGTCACTGATACCCATCAGGGTTCTGATCCAATGACCACTACCCTCTGGATGCCACTGTCCAACCAATTTTTTATCCACTGAACAGTCTGCCCATTAAATCTTCTCTCCTCGAGTTACATAAAAGGATGTTATGAGGAACCTTCTCTAAAGCTATACAGACTAAATGACACCTGTAGTGCTACCCTTGACCTCTGGTGTAGTCCTTCTGTCGTAGAAAGCCTTTTGGTTGATCAGGGAGGACTTGCCCCTGATGAAGACCTTCTGACTGTCCCAAATCACTTCCCTGTCCTAGGATCACCTCCTGATTCTAGGAGGATCTGTTCCAAGATCTTCCCAGGCATGGAGGTGAGGCTGACAGGTTAGTAGTTGCCGGGGTTCTCCTGTCCACCCTTTTTAAACATTGGTATGTTTCCCCTTTTCCAGACACTTGGGTCTCCACCTGATTCCACAAGTTTTCAAATATAGGGAGTGGCTTGGCAAACTATTCTCTCAGGACTGTGAGGTGCATGTCATCAGGCCCCAAGGACTTGTGTATGTTCAGGCTCCTCATGGTCAGAGTCCTCATCTTCACTTAAAGTGGGAAACACTTTGCTCTCCAAATCCCCATCCTTCTGTCCATCTACTTAACAGGTGTGGGAAGAGAAGTTGCCATTGAAGACTGAGGCAAAAAAGTTGAGCCCCTCAGCCTTCTTGCATTAGTTGCTACCAATGTTCCAGCCTTGCTTATCCCAGGGTATATGTGTATACATTTTCTTTGCTTTCCTTTGCTGACTGACAGATCTGTAGAAGCCCTTTTTGTTATTCTTTGCATCCCTTGTAAAGTTCAGTTCCAGTTTCACTTTAGCTTTCCTCACCCCGAATGTATACAACAAGTCTGTTTATTCTTCATAGGATACTTTTTCCCTGTCTCCACTGGCTATGCACTTGTTTCTTGTCCTTTAATTTGACCAGCAGTTCTTGTACTCTTCTATTCCAGTCTCTTGCCTTCCTTGCCAATTTCTTTGCCATTGGGTCACTAGCTCTTGTGCTCTGTGGAAGGTGTCCTTAAAGATCTGCCAGTTCTGTTCTGCTCCCTTGTTTCTGGAGGCAGCATTACAAGGGTTCCTGCTAGCTAACTCACTGAAGAACTGGAATTTTGCTCTTCTGAAGCTCTGGGCCCTGACTTTGCTCTTTGCCTGACCCATTTCCCTCCAAACTGTGAAGTCCATCGGTGCATGATCACTGCAGCCCAGGCTGTCTCCTGTCGTGATGTCCCTGATTAGCTCACTTAGGTTTGTGACCATCAGGTCCAGAATGGCATCCCTTCTGGTAGGGTTTTTACCTGGATCAAGGAGTTATGCTCCATGAATTCCAGGAATCTCTTGGGTTGCCTACAGTTTGTTTTGCTACTTTTCCTTCAGACACTGGAGTGTCTGAAGTCTCCCAGGAGGACAAGAGTACGTAAGTATGATCCTTCCTGTAGCTGGAGCAAGAGGGTCTCATCAATAGGCTACTCTTGGTCAGGGACCTGTAGTGACACCAACCACATGATTCCCTCTGTTGCCTCAGTTTCTTACCCACAGGCTTTTACCTGCTCATTGTTGTTGTTCACAGGTTGTTCTTCAGAGATGGCTCATCACACTCAATGCACTTGTTGAAGTAGAGGGCAACCCCTCCATCCCTCCTTTCTCCCTTGTCCCTTCTGATCAGGCTGTAGCAATCAATGGCTGCAATTGAGTCATGGGATTTATTGTAACAAGCTTCAATTATGGCAACTAAGTTTCTTGGTTCCTATGCATTAAGAAATTGAGGCATCTGTTAGTGAACCTTCCACTGAAAAGAAATGAGACCCAAGACAATTAAGGAGGTGGTAAATCATTCACTTTACTACTACTATGGTGATTTTACTATTGAAGGTGGTGAAGTTGTTCCCTTTGTGGCTGAGAGTCTGCGTGGGTCCTGTTGGAATTTTTGAACTGTTGGTCACTAATGTGGTGATGTTTTCACCCTGTGAAGCTTGATTAAAAATTCTCAAGCAGAGATAAAATATAAACATGTGCCCTAGTGCTAGAAGTGAAGTCAAAAGACAGTTTCTGTAAAGCAGAAGTTCCAATTTACAGAGATGTGTGAATTCAAAGTAGAAATCTCTTAAAAGAGAATAGGGTTTCAGTTTTCTTTGGAATATTTGTAATAGCATTCTGCTATGCAGTATTATTTCTTCAATATGGTTTTAAAGAAGAAATAAGTATGGGATCAGAAGAAAATATTTTTATGACTACGTGATGCTCTACACTGTTGATTTTCATTGTTGCCTTAGAGTGTTTTGTTGCCACTACCAGAACTATTATAAGGAGATTATGGCTTCTGAGTATCTGGAAAATTAGCTTCAGTCAAAACTGATGCACTGATTTGAGAATGTGGTCCAGTTTGCAGGAATGAGTACTAGGCCTGAGATTAGTGATCTTTGACAGTTTTGGTTTTTTTTGTTGTTGTTCTTTACATCAGTTAAATACTTGATATGAGAAGAGGCTTTGTCTTGGTCTGTTGTGAAAATACTGGTCTACTAGTATTGTTTTTACTGTAATTATAGGTGTTCCATAAAATAAGAGGCGACTGATTTGTCTGAATCTATCTTCTATTTTTTAGGTCTAAAGCATGTCTTCCCCACTTGAGGAAGAGTAAGAACCCCCATATCCTGAACCTTAGTCCACCGATGAATTTGAATCCCATGTGGTTCAAAAATCATTGTGGTGAGTAGCTTTCAGAGCCTTTGTTGGTATTTTGTGAGAAACAAGTAAGTACCTGGTGAAGTGTGCAGTAGTGCTAGTGCAGAATGCCAGATCTTATATCCTTAGCACTGCATACAGACTGGCACTAATGGTTCCTCACAGCATTTTGTACCTGACCTACAAGAAATTGTTTTGTGGGAAAATGTAGGGCAGGTTTCAAGGCATCATCCATGCTTTTTGTTTTCAGGGTAAGTCTGTGATTTTTCTATGGGAATTGTTAGGATTACATATTTTCTGCTCCAAATAGAGACATAAACCCAACATTTATTTTCTTACTGATTCATCTTCCTGTTTTTTTTAGTATGGATAAAGCTCAGTGTTATCTTTTAATAGAGAAATTATTTTGAGATGGAAAAAGAGCTCCATATTGTGTTGAAATTAGTGTTGCTCATTTTAAAACTGTAGTAAACCCTTTCCATTTTGGACATTTGTCATGTTAAACTCCAGCAAGTTCCAGTTCTTTTCCCAAGTTTCCATTCTCAAAGTAGACAGGTAACAAGGATATAGAACTCCTGTTCCCCACTTTTTTTGTCTATAGGATTCTAGTTTGGTTCTTAACAGCTGCTATGCCTTAGGCATCTTAAAAAAAATTGATCACTCTTGTCAGTGTAGCCTGCATAAAAAGCATGACAAAATCCACCATGCAGGTAGGCTTCAGCTTTCTTTTTGGCAGAACGTGTAGTTTTCATTTTGTTTGCAGTGAAAAGATGACAGACTACAGTTTATAGCTGATGGAGATAGCAGGTAGAAGGGAGAGATTTTAACTCTAGGAAAGTGCTATTTTTTCTGAAAGCTCTGAATTTTCCATATGAGCCAATTATTTGTTTTATATTCCTCTTATAATTAAAATTAGATTTTACATAGAGTCTAAACTTTTCTATTTTTTCACTTCTTGTCTTAGCTTATACCATTTCTAAATATGGGATGTCCATGTGTGTCTTGGGAATGGCAGAAGAATTTAGAGGAGAAGTTGCTGTCAATGCTTTATGGCCTAAAACAGGTAATTTTTTTTTTTTTTTTTTTAGTATTACTGAAATACTGACTTTCTGCATTTTTTCTGCTAAAGCTTATTTTATTGACACTGAATATACTTCAGACTTCTTCTGGAATAGATTCAAGCAGTTCTTTTATGTGTTATCTTCTTTTATATATGTTGTGTTCTTTTATATATGTTATGAGCAGTTCTTTTATTTTATTTCTTCATCCTCTATGGGTTCTGGTTTTCACTGTAGTTCTCACTAGACTGTTGTCACTTTGATCTAAACTCATCTTCATCTAGTTTAAAACCACACAGTTGAAGTGTGTGTGTGGTGTTTGGCTTGCCTGTGCTTTTTCTGATGCAGCCAGTGTTTTGGTTTGGACAGAATCACAAAAATAATTGTATGCTTTAATGAGTGGGTATTGAACATCTGTGTATGTAGTACTTTTTAGAATTCCTTGCTAGTTAGACAGCAGGAGCTTACTGACAAGACAGATACCTCTGTACATGCGGAAATAATTTTTAAAAGGCCTATTCCTGGAAGTTTTGGCACAGTGCAATTCTGTGAAGAGCTTTTCGCAGAACCATCTGATTGCAAATGACAAGAAATTAAAGAGCTCTCTGGAAGAAAAATAGCTCAATGCTCCCATGTTGTATTAGCTTCAATTTGCTTTGTGTGGGTCAGTGAGGATAAGGACTGCTGTTGGAGGTTTGGCCAGCTGTTTGCCAAGGAGGCCAGTCTCTTTCCCCAGATATATTTATGGGCAGAAATTATACAGAGTGTTAAAATCAATACCATACAGAGGGTAATCCTGCCCCTTAGTGGTGTGCGCCCAGTCATTGTGTTAGAAAACATTACAACAGTGTTTATTTCCTTAACAAGTGCAAGGAAGGAAGAAGGAAGAGGAGATAAAAATATGAACCAAGATCCTCTTCTGAGGATGGTGCTCCTGTTTAAGAAGTGTTTGTACACAGACACTTTTCAACGTTCTGCTGTTAGGAATTGCAAGCCCCTTTCAACCTTTAGTGGGAACTGTAACTCTCTGATCTACTTTCTCTAAGGTGAGAAATGTGAGAAAAACTTAACTATTTCAGACAAAATCAGCCAAATTTCTGTGCTTGAATACTGTAGCTGATCATCAGTTGAACAGTTGGGTTGGTGTGCCTGACAGACTTGGTCCTTTTTCATTGGTCTGGATGCTTGCATCTTAAATGCTTCCAGTAAATGGATGTCCCATAGTCCTGCTCACTCTGTGAATTCTACCCACAGAAATTTTTTTGTAAGGGATAGACTTTTAAAATTATAATTATATCATTCACGAAAATTACATCATCACAAAACCTGTACTATTTTGAAGACAAAAGGTCTTCATTTGTGATATACTGAAGGCAACTACATGCATAACTTCAAAATATGGATTGCCTTGTGGTGGAGTCAAAGTTCACCTTTCAGGTTTCAAGTCTGTGTTGTATTTTTTTTGTTTCTGAGGCAGTTAAAAGAAATGTGCACTTGTTTCCACATACTTGCTTCTTGAATGCCCCGGGAAAACCTCAAAAAATTTTCCATGGAGATTTCTCAGTATCTATGTCATTTGGAATAGAACCATGAAACCTGATTCTTCGTCTTTAGCTCCCTAGATCCCACCCATACCCTTTGTCTTGTCTTTAAAATGGCACTGTTAAATGGGTTTTATATCCCCTCAGAATCCAGTAAGTGGGAGTAACTTGGTTTCTCATTAACAGAGGTGACCTTCTACCTACCATTGTATGGTTTTTGGTCATTGACTGATTTAACAATGTATATTTTCTATGAAAATTAGGGATTGTAAAGGAATTAATTCAGATGATCTCATTCAGATAGAGAGACATGAAACTGCAGACTACCAATTTAACTTACTTTTTCATAAAAAGGGTGTTACAAGATTGCCTGTGTCTTGTAAGTACACACTTCATATGTGGTATAGACAGATTATGTGGATCCTCCACAGCTTTCTTATTCTGGATGTGCTGGAAAAACATCCACTACTATTGTGGAAATGAGTCAGTGGCTTTATGGGTCCTGTTAAAACCTAAAGAATTTTTTTCTGCAGAGACCAGCTGGTTATAATAGGTATTTATTTTGCAACATGGCTGTTTCTCCTGCCCACCTGAATAATTTGACCTGAAAAATAATGGCAAGGGAAAAATGAACCTGTGAGAATTTCTCCACCCTTTCCACAACGGAAACTTTTTCAGAGGGGCAGCTAACTTTATAAGCAGGTTACATTAAGACTTGCATCGCATAGTTGAATACACTATTTCTTTATAGTTTTGTCTTATGCTGCCGCACTCCAAGAATCAGTAGTAGTACCTGTGCCTCAGATGTCGTCTGGTATTAAAGAATATTTTTGGTGCCGTTAATAAGCTTCTATAAAATCTGACATTCTTAATGTGAGGAAGTGGGAAACCCAAACCAAATACAGTTATATCATTCTCTTGAGCATTACATTTCCATTGTGTCCTTGGTAACATACCCATACCTGCTAAAGTAAGAAGAAAACACTCTGGGAGCTGCTATTAGTTACAGAGTGCAGCTGATACTTGTTCCCCACAGGATCCTGCAGAACATGAGGCTTGGAAGTGCAGGAAGATTCAATTTACAGATGAAAACTGTATATATTCTAATAAATGCTTTTTAAAAAAATCTATGTGAGATGCTGCAAAGAAATTAAAAAAAAAGTAATTAAGCTTTTTATAAAATCAAGGGTCTACAAGCAGAGCTTTTTGTTTGCAGAAATCATGCCTGCTCATTCAGTGGTGCCTCCATGAAAACTGATGTGACATAAAGTATAAAAGATAATAATATGTGAATTCTCCAGTACAAAAAAATGTGCTTTTGAAAGGTTTATCTTCCAAAAGTGATAAAGTTAACTTCCTCCAGAGAGGCAGTGTTACAGACTTCCAGGGTATCTGAAATACAGTTGCAAAGTTCTTAATTTAAGAGCCAACTATCATCTCATACAAACGTGATTACCCTCAGTATTAGTATGGATGCCAGGATCGGTTCATTAATCTGATTCTTTAAACACATGAAGGTATGTTGGTACTAAAATGCCAGAGTTCTCCATTTATCTAAAAGTGAAAGAGGACATCTGTCAAAAGGGCAAGGGGCAGTCCCATCACCAAGAGAGCAGAGGAATACTACAGGTGTCCTGGGACAGAACTGGAAGTCTATTGATGTGCATTAGAGGCAAACCTGCATCCTTTATATGAAATGAATATAATAATGTGCAACCAGACTACGAGGCAGTACTGTTTGAAACCTCTTTGCTTCAGTCTATGCAGATAGGGTGACTGTGCTCAGAAGAATAATAGTTAACAGTAACAGAGAAGTGACAGACCTGTGGGACAGGGAAAGTGAACAGCTTAATGAATCCTCAGAATAAATATATTTGAGTTAAGAGAACTTGATAAATTTCATCATAGTATTTGACAAAAATATTCTCTGCACTGTTGGTAGCTATTAAAAAAAATAAATCTTGCTGGGCATATATCACTTCAGAAGACAAAAAAAAAAGCAAATTTATTGATTTCCTTAAAGATGAGAAAATGACCTAGGTAGACCTACACGTATGTGCAGTATATCTATTTGTCACTTTTTATTTAGTTGTGTGTTTGTAGCAGTTCAATTGATTTGAAAAAAAAAGCAAACTGAGGCTGCTTAACAGTAAATGAAACCTAGAAGCTAATTCTCATCACAGAAAACTAATGTAATGTAGTCAATAGGGACATGTACACACGTCTGCACTCTCCTAGGGTACACTTGGACAGGAGCTCTCAGGCCAGTGCTTAAGATTTTGGTCTTTTTTTCCCAGTATGTACTTTAAAAGGTGAATGAATGATCCAGTTCAGATACATGTGTCCTGCCCAGTGCCTATTTTTTTTGCTATTTACAGAATGTTGTGATCGTTTCTGTACCAAAATTGCTGTTACTTTGTGTGGAATGGAAGCACTGAAAGGAAGACAAAAATTTATCCTTCAAGATTTATCCTTCTGCTTCCCTGATGTTCTGGCCTGATATGTAGGAAAGGATTTGTGAATCTGCCTCAAAACTTGAGGGCAGAGTTTTGAGTTTTAAACAGCAGATGGGAAAAACTAATGAAGCAGAACATATGAGGGGAAAACAGTAAGATGGCAAATGTCAAAAGCTGCAACCCGATAGTTTTTCCATGGAATAGAAAGAAAAAAAATGGAATGGATACCTCAGCCTGCAAGAGCAAATCACAGACTTAGAGAGCAGCATGCCACAGTTTTAGTAGATCCAATGAGAGAAATGTAAAGAAGACTAGTAGAATGGTGCAGAAGTACCAGAATTGCTTAATAAAAGAATCAGAAGCCTAGGAGATGTGGATTTCATTATTAGGTCTAACACAGCCTTTCTGTGAAATACTGGACAAGTCATGTGAGGGTTTTGTTATTTGGTTTATTAACTTAGGAGGAGCACTTTAGTAGCTCATGGGAGTTATCAAAAAGACTAAAATTAAGCATCAAGACTTTGAGTGTGATAATCACCAAAGCTAATTCCTCTTCATAACTGATGTGTCATACATTCACTTTCAGGAAAAATGTTGTCCTGTTAGTTTTTCATGTCCTGAACAACTATTGGAAAACTGGTGGGCTGACAAATACATAGAGGGAGGTGACTGTCAGAAAATGTTCTGGCATTTTTGATTCCTGTGATAGTTTCATGGATTTTTACTGTTGCTTGTAAAGAATTATTTATTGGTTGGAAGTATTTCACAGCTTCTGTCTTCTAGTTTCCTTTTGCCTGAAAGGAAGGTAAAGCTTGTTTACCTGTGAAAGAAATGAGAATTCTATGTCATGAGTGTTAAAGCTTTGTTTTCTTGCCCTCTAAACTTTCTAGCCATACATACAGCTGCTATGGATATGCTGGGAGGAGCTGGAATAGAAAAACAGTGCAGGAAAACAGACATCCTGGCAGATGCTGCATATTGCATTTTGACAAAACCAAAAACTTTCACTGGGAACTTCATTATTGATGAAGTTTTGCTGAGAGAAGAAGGAGTTAAGGATTTTGATGTTTATGCAATTGCACCAGGTAAAGACATCTTTTAAAGGTGAGAAATAAATTCAAGAAGGAGGGAAGACTATATGGAGAATATTAATACACTTTTGTTTCTTAGAGTTCTTAAATTAGTTTATAAAAATGTTGCTTTGCCTCAGCTTTGAGAACATTCCTTAGTAGAAAGGCCATATGGATCCACTGAGAGTTTAATAATTAAATGTCTATTAAATTAAATTAAGAAATTCTTTAATGAGAAGAAAACCTACCTGCACTGTAGATGTATATATTACTATTTAACAGGTAATGAGATAGATTTTTTTGTTGTTTTTCTTCTCCAATGTTCTTCATTGCAACCTTAGAAGCCTTCTAGGGCAGATTTTAAATGAAAAAAATTCAAAACATGTTACTTCATGCCACATTTTTCCTTCAAATTTTAACTGAGATACAGTACTACTTGACTGTAGTTTCAGATTAAATGGATTCTTACTGTGCAAATCTGATTTACTTGGATCTATTAATACATTTTTCCTCCTTCTTAGGTCACCCTCTGATGCCTGACTTCTTCTTAGATGTTGAAATTGACACTACAGCTACGAACCAAGAAGGATATGGTAGGGAAAGCACTATGTGTACAAGTCCATAATTTCCATAATTAATTTCAAGTCACAATAATGAATGCTCTCTGGTTTTTTTTTTCCCCTATGAATTTGGACTCCAGTCAAGCTTTTTTAGCAAAAACCATTTTCTCATCTGAAGAGTAAGATCTATGGAAATTACTATGTAGTTAAAACTGGGGGAAAAAATCATACCTCTTGCAGGACTTCCATGGTGTAAAGTCAGTGCATTATTTTGAAGAATTCTTCTTTAATCATCTGAATTGTGGTAGTAGGGAGGTCACAGGTAAGTATTGCTGGAAAAAGAAATTAGACTGCAAACAGCATATTTTGCAGAAACAGCATATTTTGTGGGAATATCTCCTTTCCCTTGCTCATTTATACAAAAGAATATGACAAAAATCCTCCATGGCTCCTTACATGAAATGTGCACAATTTGCACATTTAAAATAGCTGTTGGGTGAAACGTAGAATTTTTTTTAGAAAAGCATTGCTTTTTCTTTTTCAGAATTGGTTTATGTCAAGCTGAAGGGCAACTAAGAGTGCTGAACTGCTTTTATAGGAGTTTCAAAATAGGGATAAAGCCAGGGTAGAGGAGGCAAGCTTGGAAGTGTTCCTTTCTTGTGGAAAGACTCCTTGAGCAGTCACACTAGGACCATTCTGCCAGGGACAGATGGTGTTAGTTCCTTGGGCTGCCAGTGCAGGTTATTCTGTAGGCATTCACAGAACAGATCTAAGTATTTTTGATACTGAGGATACCTAAGAGACTTTCAACAGCATTTTAAGGGGCTGTTCCACTTGATTGGCTTTGTAAATTGCAGAAGCTTTCATTTATTTCTAAATGTGCATGCTCATTGGGGTGAAGTAAGCCACTGATCAAAGCAGTAAATTTATTTCCACCTTAGAAGCTATTGCAGAAGAATTTGTAAAAATATGCATGTTCTTTAAAAGATAGACAAGACAGAAGTATTTTGAGATGAAAGCAATGGCCATTAAAGACAAAGATTTTTTATTTTTAATGTTGTGTAGTCATGTATGGATTACATTAGAAAACTGTTGTGTGAATGGCTGTAATGACCTGTAAGCAGTCAAAATTAGAATTTTGCTGTGGTTTTATTTTGCTTTTCTTTTGCTCTGTCAGGAATCAAAATTTATCACAGAATTACATTTAGAGATGTACAACTATTCAGATTCATGGTGGAGAAATTATCCTTTATGAGTGTTAATACTGAAATAGTAAAAGAACCACTTTTCCTACTTTGAAGCTTAAATTCTTTCAAATGGAGTTCTCTGCTTATGGTTCTACATACACTTTTAAAGTGGTTTGCATTTGAAAGCGAAAAGTAATCTTTCTCATAGGTGCTGCCAAAGAGGAGAAGAAATTAAGCAGATCCCAGCAGGAAGGAGCAGATGCGGCCAAGGCAAAGACAGAATCTGCTGCAGCCATGCCATCGGGTCCTGTTGCAGAGACGTTCCGAGTTATTCAAGGGGCAGTGACTGAGGAGTACGTGAGAAGTACTCAGGGTGTCTTTCAGTTTGAGCTCTCTGGTAAGCCCACCGCTTGTGCAGCCTTGCCTGGCCAAAGGCCCCGGTGTTTTCAGACAGAAACGCTCTGAAGCTGGTCCCGAAGCAGGCGGGCTCCTGTTCAGTTCCTGTGACGCTGGTGCCGCAGGCCCGCTGGAGCAGCCCCGGGCGCTGCTGTCCCTCTGTCCCGGCGCTGCTGTGGCCGCGCTCGGGGCGCTCTCGGGGCCACGGCAGAAGCGCCAGCTGCCAGCGGCTCTGGAGCAGAGCGCGGCCTCTGGGCTCTCCTGCCCGCGGCCCCAGCCCGCGGCGCTTGGGGCGTCACGGGGACAAGAGGTGACTCCTGGCAGAGCCCCGCCAGCGTGCGGGCTGCCACGGAGCCGCTGCAAAGGCACGGGACAGAGAGGGAGGGCGCGGCAGTGCTTGCTGCCTTCTCACCGCGCTTCGCTCTCTGTCCAGGCGACGGTGGAGGCACTTGGTATATTGACCTGAAGACCAAGGGTGGGAGCGCTGGCTTCGGAAAGGCTCCCGTGACAGCTGATGTGGTCATGAGCATGTCGAGTGCCGACTTTGTGAAGATGTTCGCAGGTGAGGGACAAAGGCCTTTGTCAAGGGCCACAGGTACCGGGAGAGCCAGAAAAGCTGTCCCAGAAAAGCCTCTGCTGACAGGGGAGTAGAGAGGCTTCTCGCTCTGTGGTCTGGGATTGGAGGAGCTTTCAGCTTTTTGTGGCTCTGGGGAGAGTGCAGGCAAGAACTGCTTGGATTTTTCTGCACTCCTGCATCCTGTGAACAGGAAGAGTGCAAAAAGTTACACTGCTTTTATTAACCAGGTGCTGACATTTTAGCAGCCAGTGTATCTTCAGAGAGAACCAGTCAATGCATTGGGCTTGTGCTCTGCACATGTCTGAGCAGCGTCTCCTAAATGTGCCCTGCTCGTACCAGGAGGACTTGGTAGCAGTATAGATGCTAAGGTTTCACTGTGGTGGCATTACTTTATCCTGTGCAAAGGCTTTTTCCACTTCCTTTGATATTCTGATGATTCTGTTTCTTCTTTTTAGGTAAATTAAAGCCAACTCTGGCCTTCATGACTGGAAGATTAAGGATTAAAGGAAACATGGCACTAGCAATAAAACTTGAGAAGATGCTTTCACAGCTTAATTCTAAACTGTGAGGGGAAACCCTACTAGCACAACAGTGGCCTTTCATATATAACTGCAATGCTGTTTTAAATTTTTTGGCCTTGTTTTTCTGATGCAGTATAATACTGTATAATACTGATAAAATGTGAGGTTTTTATAGAAGAAATAACTCAATCTCATTCAAAAGATGTCCATAATTAAACTAATTCTGTCTCAAGAATGCGCTTAGTTTCCAGGTGTTTTCTTTATTTCTGCTCCTCTGGGTCACTGTAGGACATCTGAAGTGAGTTTTTTCCCTCGTAGTTGATTTTGCACATATATCCCATGGAAAAGGTGGGTTGAGAAATGTCACCCTGCAGATCAGTGCTACAAGTGCTATGCCAAATTAACTAAGCTGGCTTAGTAGTAGAAGTAATGTAGTCAGTTTAACAGAGCTTTAGTTACACCTGGTAAATTATTATCTCAATTTTTTCTCTCCTTTAATGAGTTTATTACCTACATGTATTATCTCTGTATTGCACTAAGGCTGCACAGCCATACTGAGTGATGAGCATGTTTTCTTCTTATGCAAATGTACGCTTACAGACATGCATGCTCGTGCTGTCTCTCTTCTACCCCTCTACATCCCTGCAGCCAGTCAATTTCCCCTTGCTTGCATTTGGCTGGTAAAGATTTAAGCTCACTGGTAAAATGATGCATGTCTCCACTTTGTAAGCGTGTAAGAGTACACACATGGTCTGCCACTTCATGTGACAGCATCTGCAAAGTCAGATGGAGCAACCTCTTAAAAAAAAAACAGCCCAGATTCTGTGTCATTCACCCTTCTGAGCAAGCTGAGAAGGTTGCAACACTTAGGATTTATTTCTTAATTAACTTAAAAACACAAAAGCTTTTTTAGAGCCTGTGCTTGTTTAAAATTGCTTGACCTGCATTGAGAATGTCACATCTGTATTGCTTTCATCACAATTCACAGAATCACAGAACGGGTCAGTTTGGAAGGGACCACATTGGGTCATCTGGTCCACCCTCCCTGCTCAAGTAGTGTTGTCCTAAAGTACATTGCACAGAATTAAATCCAGATGGTTCTTGAATATCTCCAGTGAAGGAGTCTCCGTAACCTCTATGGGCAGCCTGTTCCAGTGTGCAGTCAATCTCATAGTAAAAAATTCTTCCTCATATTTGAATGGGAAATCCTGTTCATCAGTTTTGCCCATTGCTTCTTGACCTGTTGCTTGGTATCATTGAGAAGAGCCTGAATCCATGCTCTTGGCACCCTCCTTTCAGATACTGATGAGGTAAGGCAGTTGAATTCTATTATAAAACTAATTTACCTCTGGCCTGCAGTCTCTGGAATCTTGAAAACTAGTAAAATAGGTTCCTTCCTCACCAGGCCCAAGGGGCTGGGGGTGCTGAAGGAGGAAGAGGAGTGCTACCATAATTCTGCGTTGGGCATTATGGCAGCACAGCGAAGGGTGGCTATGGCCAGGGGGCAGCATGAGTGGGCTGTAACGTGACCGCTCCCAGTCCAGCCTGCACACTGGACTGCGCTCAGTGGCTGCGCTCAGCCCGAGGCTCCATGAGATCTGTGTGCCCTGGTTACCTCCCATTGCGGCCAGTCCCAGGAGCCGTGCCCAAAAGCTTCAGGCTCCACTGGGCAGTGTCTGCTTCTTAGCCTCATCGTGGTGGCTGAGTTGGTCACCCCATGACTGCTGGACTGCAGATCCCAGATTACTGTCAGTCTGCTCAGATCTGGCAGCTCAAGGATAGCCGAAGTGCTGGCATGTACCAGGACATGGAAGGAAAGGCCGAACATGGGATGGAAAGAAAACAAGATCGAGCACTGGAAACCAGAGTCCTCTGGAGACCAACACTTCAAGTGATAGCGATAATGCATACATACTGCTGGCTGTTGTAAAGAAGTCCTGTGCTCTGCTCTCTACACTGCAGAAACCCCGCGGTCCTGGGGGACAGGGGGAGGACACCCCTCTGCTCTCCCAAGTGCCCTTGCCTCCGATGGTGCAGCATTCACCCGGAGTTGGCTCCTGACCCCGCAGCTACTCGCAGGAGAACGTGGAGCGCCCTTTCCTTTCAGAACGACTCCTTTAATGTCGGTGTTGGCCACGGGCCTTTGCCTTGCGCAAGGCGGCCGTGCCGCGCTGCCGCCCCGGCTGTGCCCGCTGTCCCCGCGCTCTCGGCTCTGCCGCTGCCTCCCTGCGCCGGCTGCGCCTCCTGCGGGCCCCCGGCCGGGCTGAGCCGGCTGCACCCGGGAGGGCCGGGGAGCTGCGGCAGTGCGGCAGGAGGTGGCGAGCAAGGTGCTGGCGAGCACTGTCAGCTGGGCCCCGAGTGTCCTGGCGACAGTGAGGTGATCTTTCAGGCTCGCAATCGGCTCTGAAAACACCATCATGTGTGTCCTCCATGGGACGGTCTCAACACACTTGCAGCTGTCTTTGGCCCTGTCCTGTGAGTAGTGTGTAATGTATGTGTTTACATGCTTCCTCCGACTCAGTTCCGTTAGCTCTCATGGGAAAATCTTCACTACCTGTCTCACACTGTTAGGAATATGTCTTTGGGGAATACTAGGTTTTGGCTGAATCTTCCTCTCATCTTGCCATTGAGCAAACTGTCTCTGCAGTGTACTATTTTCAGGAAGGATGAAAAACTTCAGTTACTTAATTCTTTTCCATCCTAGAGACCTTTTTGTTTATGGTATAAATTTACATAAGCCCATTTAATTGGAAACATTTATACTAATTTAAGAGACATTACACCAGCCACAGTGAATGTATGGTACAGGCTTCCAGGTACTCTGGAGACAGTGGAAGACCATTCAATTCCACTAGCACTACAAGAGCCTCTCCAGGTATAGTACATGTGCTTTTAGTGACTCATGTTAGCCCCTCTGCAATGACTGTGGCAGAGATCATTCAGTGGCAGGAAATTAAGATATCAAGTGCCTGGCACAACACTTGTTTGTTCAGTATCAGGACTTTGAATTATAGAAGATTGCAGAGTTTTTTAGAACTGGAATTTGCAAATGGCAATACATCTATTTTACCAATGTTTTAAACTGCCAAGCATCTACCTTCAGAGCATCTTCTGGGAGCAGCTATTTCTATAGACAGCATTATTTGCCACAACTCCCTCACAAACAGACTGCTTAACACACAGGATTCAGCCCACAAGGATGAAAATATTAATGACTTGTACTGCATATTATAAAGTTACCATATTATAAAGTTAACCATATCTGTTACCAAAATGGGAAAAACATGGCAGTTTCATGAATAAGTCACAGTAACTTACCTAATAGCACATTTCATTTACCAGGATTCATGTTAATGTTTCTTTTTAAGATTTCTTTTCAGCAGTGATATAAGCACAGGCAGGACACTAGTTACCATATCAAATATTTGTATCTGTTGCAACTTACAGAAACTCCTAAAACTACATCCTATTTAGTCAGAATTCCATTTATTTAATAAAAATGAATATTTGAAATCTAGCTTTACCCATTACTCAAATAACTCATCTCTATTCCCTTGCTTGTGGCCTTATATTGGTTTCAGATTTTGCATCAGCATTAGTACTGCATATCCTCTAAGACTGTCTTTCCCCCC